>NC_136071.1:686480127-687692627 GCF_964261635.1 Lissotriton helveticus
AGAGTGAGTGTGAGCGCAGAGTGAGTGTGAGCGCAGAGTGAGTGTGAGCGCAGAGTGAGTGTGAGCGCAGAGTGAGTGTGAGCGCAGAGTGAGTGTGAGCGCAGAGTGCAGGGTGAGTGCAGGGTGAGTGCAGGGTGAGTGCAGGGTGAGTGCAGGGTGAGTGCAGGGTGAGTGCAGGGTGAGTGCAGGGTGAGTGCAGGGTGAGTGCAGGGTGAGTGCAGGGTGAGTGCAGGGTGAGTGCAGGGTGAGTGCAGGGTGAGTGTGAGTAATATGAGTGCAGAGTGAGTGTGAGTGCAGAGTGAGAGTGGCAGCAGTACAGGAGCACTGGTCCCAGCAGTACAGAAGCACAGAACACACAGTACAGGAACACTGGTCCCAGCAGTACAGGAACACTGGTCCCAGCAGTACAGAAGCACGGAACCCAGAGTACAGGAACACTGGTCCCAGCAGGATAGGAACACTGGTCCCAGCAGTACAGAAGCATGGAACAGTACAAGAGCACTGGTTCCAGCAGTACAGGAACCCTGGTCCTAGCAGTACAAAAGCACGTAAATCACAGTACAGGGAAGCTGGTCCCAGCAGTACAGGAGCACTGGTCCCAGCAGTACAGGAGCACTGGTCCCAGCAGTACAGGAGCACTGGTCCCAGCAGTACAGGAGCACTGGTCCCAGCAGTACAGGAGCACTGGTCCCAGCAGTACAGGAGCACTGGTCCCAGCAGTACAGGAGCACTGGTCCCAGCAGTACAGGAGCACTGGTCCCAGCAGTACAGGAGCACTGGTCCCAGCAGTACAGGAGCACTGGTCCCAGCAGTACAGGAACACTGGTCCCAGCAGTACAGGAACACTGGTCCCAGCAGTACAGGAACACTGGTCCCGGCAGTACAGGAACACTGGTCCCCGCAGTACAGGAGCACTGGTCCCCGCAGTACAGGAACACTGGTCCCCGCAGTACAGAAGAATGGAACCCACAGTACAGGAGCACTGGTCCCAGCAGTACAGGAGCACTGGTCCCAGCAGTACAGGAGCACTGGTCCCAGCAGTACAGGAGCACTGGTCCCAGCAGTACAGGAGCACTGGTCCCAGCAGTACAGGAACACTGGTCCCCGCAGTACAGGAACACTGGTCCCCGCAGTACAGAAGCATGGAAACACAGTACAGGAACACTGGTCCCAGCAGTACAGGAGCACTGGTCCCAGCAGTGCAGGAACACAGAACCCACAGTACAGGAGCACTGGTTCCAGCAGTACAGAAGCACGGAACACACAGTACAGGCGCACTGGTTCCAGCAGTACAGAAGCATGCAGTGTGTGAGTGTGCAGGGTGAGCAGAGTGTGAGTATGCAGGGTGAGCAGACTGTGAGTATGCAGGGTGAGCAGAGTGTGAGTATGCAGGGTGAGCAGAGTGTGAGTATGCAGGGTGAGCAGAGTGTGTGTATGCAGGGTGATCAGTATGCGAGTATGCAGGGTGATCAGTATGCGAGTATGCAGGGTGATCAGTATGTGAGTATGCAGGGCCAGCAGTGTGCGAGTGTGCAGGGTGAACAGTGTGCGAGTATGCAGGGTGATCAGTATGTGAGTATGCAGGGTGATCAGTATGTGGGTGTCCAGGGCCAGAAGTATGTGAGTGTGCAGGCTAAGCAGTGTGTGCATATGCAGGGTGAGCAGTATGTGGATGTCCAGGGCCAGCAGGGTGTGAGTGTGCAGGGTGAGCAGAGTGCATATGCAGGGTGAGCAGAGTGTGCATATGCAGGGTGATCAGTATGTGAGTGTGCAGGGTGAGCAGTGTGTGAGTATGCAGGGCCAGCAGTGTGCGAGTGTGCAGGGTGAGCAGTGTGCGAGTGTGCAGGGTGAGCAGTGTGTGAGTGTGCAGGGTGAGCAGTACGTAGGTATCCAGGGCCAGCAGTGTGTGAGTGTGCAGGGTGAGCAGTGTTTCAATATGCAGGGTAATCAGTATGTGAGTATGCAGGGTAATCAGCTTTTCACCAAGCTCACACACACCACCAGCCGTCACTGCACGCTTTCACCAGGCGCACACATACACCACCAACCATCAGTGCACACTTTCACCAGGCACACACACACCACCAGCCGTCAGTGCACGCTTTCACCAGGCACACACCACCACCCGTCAGTGCACACCAACAGCCATCACTACACACATCAATTGTTAACGAATCCACAATTAACTATTACATCAATAGCAGTATTGCAAACTTTACTTTTAAACAATCATCTAAAGCTCAGCATGCTACCATTGCTACAATTCCAATCCAAACCACATAATTCCATTACACACTACATTCATACACTGCATAACACACGTCGAAAAGACATTGCCATTTACAATGCCATTTCCTCTAACACAAATAAATCCGAGACCTATTGCATTTCTAATGCTTGTTGTTCTTTTTAGTTAAGTGCTCCACAAGAGTTGATGTATTTTGCATCAGTCACTCTCTCCACTATGCTCCTTGTTGCTCTTTTCTTTCTCACCCATGGCCACTTCGTGTTGTTCTCTTCTATCTCATCCATAGCCTTCTCCACTGCTCCCTCCCACATTGCTCTATTGTGAAGGTACTGCCTCACATTGCTCTCTTCTGACATTCTTATTAAATTTTCAAGCTGCCCTTCATGTTATGTTGCAGCTATTTCCCTCTCCACTGAGTTCAAAGTTGCTCTCTTCTAACGCTCCAGTGGCCACTCCATGTTGCTTTCTCCACCATGCCCTCTGTATTGCCTCTGCCCCCCACCTGTACCATCTTGGTTACTTTCGCCCGTCACCTGTGCCCACATGTGGCTTCCAACACCCAGTCCTCGTTTTTGCTTCTGTCCCTCCCACACCGATCCGTGTTGCTACCCTCCACACAGGCTTTAAAAAAACACTCTTGCATGTTTTTAGGTCTCGCCTGGCGAAAGCAGCAGATACGCTGCCCTCGCCATCGAGAGTACCTTTTGTAATCGATTCAGCCCAAGCTGAATGCACGGCTTGCACGCGCTTCCAAATGGACAAAGATGGCTGCTCTCGCCGTCGGCAAAGCTAAACATGCACGGCGTCATCTTTGTGCACATGCGCGCGCATTTTTTTGTCCCTACGTGTGCATGGCGGCATGCTTTTGCTTTATAACATACAAGTTATCAACACTCGCAATGAGTGAGACTGGGAAGTCTCTGTATATTGTAATGGTAGACGAGCTTAACACAGAAGACCTTCTCTAAATAAGGCAACTAAGTCACCACTTTCGTATACACAGACAGGTAGCAGTAGGTCTCCGGACTACATCAATGGATGTGAAAGTACTGGGAAAACAAATAATTAAAATTTGGTTTTATACTACATCACATATGCAGAACATATAACCATTTCGTAACTGTGCTACATTTTTCTATTGAACATCTTCCTATAGAACCCTAGGACATATAGTTTATTTTAAATACAAAGAGCAAAGACCTGCAAAATACTTGTTTTTGATCTCCTTTTCCTCAAATCAACGGCAGCTTGTTTTATACAGTGACTGTGCCACAAATTCCAACATATTTAAAATATTTGTAATTACTGCAGTTGAAGGTAATTTGACATCAAATCTGCTAATTCTGAAGTTAATTTATTTAATAACTATGACCACAAGAGCTAACTGATCACATCAATTGTGTGGTAAAGCATTGTTATCTTGGTATTCCCTAGCCAAAGTATGTTTGCCAAGACTGCAGCTATCGCTGCGGAGCCCGCTATCCAGTGCTTAATTTGTGGGGGGGAAAAAAGTGCGGGCGCTCGTCAGGAGACAACTGTGACAAGCTCATTTCTCCTGTTAAAACTGCCCAACACAGAACCAACAAACCCTACAAGTGGGGAGAGGATGTGGCTTAGTGGCCAAAGCTGCCAACTTCGGAGCTGGAGGACCAAGTTTGAGTCTCTGCGTTGTCTCAACATCCCTTGATCCTGGGTGAATCACTTAATCTCCCTGTGCACATCAAAAATGAATGTGTCTCACTGGTGCTCAAGTGTCGGTGTTGATGATTAAGTGTCGGTGTTGATGATTAAGTGCCGGTACTGAGCACCGGAAACCACTGTCTCAAATTAAGCACTGCAGCTATCCATTTCATGCGCTGGCAATGTTTATTTTATCTTAGCAAAACACCATTCTGCTGAATTAGGGAGAAGGGATGGAGGTTACATTCTCGAGCAGCACGGGCCCATTGTGAGAAAGCTCTCTTTACATTTATGCTGCAATAGTCACCTTCAAATATCGTCATATAGCCTATGGTGGGCCAGAAGCAGAGTATAAAATATGCTTTCTCTGCGATTACATTTGTATTTAACAACGCGCCAGGCATTCGGCCTTCAGCCCTGTTTGGAATCCACCATTTTGGCTGACTGGAGTTCTCCCTAAAGTAATTTGTTTTGTGTTGGCCATCTCGACTGGGTTTAAGCATCATGTGAGAAATGCATGCTGTGCGCTTCAGTGCTGCTAACGTTGGCTTGATTGCAAAGTGCTGATGCACACTTGTCGTCTAGCTTACAAGGGCTTTCCCCTTGTGTGGGAGAACTAAACAATATTTAATAATGGAATATTCAGGGAACCCCTTTATAGCTCATGTAGAGACCTACCTTGGAGATGTACGCCTTAGGAAAATTAATTGTGTGACTAAAAACATTAGGTCCAAGAATAAACAGTCATTGGCATAGCCAATAGGTGTCGCCTTTGGGACCTTCTAAGTGTTTAGCCATGCAACAGTTGATGTTGTTGCACCAAGGATATTGTGCTGCATAACAAAATACTTATAAGGTCCAAAAGCGAGACCTATTGACTATGCCAATGTTTGTTTTTGTTAGGCACAGGACATTAAGTGATTAGCCCAGAATCACAGGATGGTAAGCGTCTCTGCCAAAACTAGAACCCGGTTCCCCAGCTTTGAGGGACCTCTAGCCGTTAGGGCACATCCTCTCCTTCTTATGTAGCCAAAATGCCATGTTCTATGAAGGAATAACTTAAACGAAACCGATTCATTGCTTTTAGAGAGCAAACAATGAATGGTTCCGAGATAAAAGACTCGACTGTTGCCAAGAGAATGTTTGTAGATGTAGTGGCAGATTTTCAAATCACTGATCGTTTACGGGGCATCCCTCAGCAGGTTTTAGTCAATATAGTTAGGAACAGTCTTTTAAAACTCCTAATTTACTACGTTTGTTATTAACACCTTCCATGCGGCCGCGATTTTGGGGAAGTGCGGCACTTCCGCAAAACGGGCGGGGTGGCCGACGGCAGCACCAGCGAGGTAGTGCTGCCGTCGGCCAACGGCCGACGGCAGCATGGAAGGGGTTAAAAGAAACGCTCTCCTTCCACAGTTTGTATACAGATTTGTATATTCACTGGTTAGCAGCTTGATATAGCAACAAGTGGTGCAAAACTGAGAAAAGTGCACATGCAAATATCTTATTCTTCTGAACAGACAGACACAGAACGTACGATACCAGAGCTATCCCGTCCTATTACAATGCTTACTATACAAGGCACTGTGGCCGCAAGTAGCCTTGGAAAATTTGCAAAGTGGAAGCTTTTTACTCTAGACCATCTTCCCCAAGACACTGGGCCCTGCTGGATCATGCACTAGATTGCTACTAACCATGATGAAATGTTGGAGAACTTCGGGAATAACAAAACAGTGGCCAACTCACGTCTCGTTCCTCCTTTTGGGAGCCTACCAAAAACTCAAAGTTACTTTACAACTAGGCAGTTCGAAGCTTAGATAAGAGAAGGGATCAAGACAGTGTGGACTGTTACATTTCAAGAGTGAAAAAGTTGCATAAAAGCCAATTTAGGAGGACGGACACCAGTCGCTTTCCACTATTTTTCATTAAATTATCTTTAGTGATTTTATGCAACAAACACTTTACCTAGAAGGTACAATACAGGTTTACCTTACCGGGTTCATAACTATTAGGACAGAGAACAGTGTTGATTATTCCATCTGCTTTCACCTAATTTTCTTTTTACTACGTTGCTTGTCTAGATTTCACACCTCCATTGTCAACGAAGTCTGTTAAGTACTACACTATGGCGCCATACCTGCTGGATGGGCGGGACCTCAGTGTCATTAACTACTTCAACAATTGTTCAACATGGTTAAAGGCAGAAGACAAATCTTTATAAGGCCCTAGGCTCCGTGAAGATTAGCTTGCAGAGCATAAAACTTTAATGGGATCTGGATATAGGATGGGCACTCAAAGACTGTGGGGGTGTTCAAATACTTTCTTTTATTCTCAATGTTTCTAGAAAACCTATTTTTAAGCTTATATGAATGCATTGTACACACAAGACATAATGGACTTCCAAAAGGCTCAAAAAAATATATGCAGAAAATGTTTATTGTGCCAGAGAGGAGCACACACAGTGTGGGAATCTTCCACATGGAGTGGGACTGCCCCAACAATAATATGCTTTGGACTGAAATCACTAGCATATTTGAGGTAACACTAGGCCGTTCCATCTTCTGTTAGATTGTTTTTGAGTTGTTCTAACAGAGAACTGTGCCCCTGTTACAACCACATGGAAAATGTGGTATGTCATGAGGTGAACAACCCCTGCCTCCCACACTCTGGTCGAAATCCACCATGCAGTCTAAATTATAAGCCTACACACTACAACTCAAGTTTCAGAAGGGTTTGAACGCAGAATAACCCCTACGCTCAGTACTGTATAATCTTTCATAACCTTGAAGACTCTTGCTTTTTGCACAATTAACGCATTTCTAGACTATTCAGTTTCAGAACTTTTTGACCCATGTTTATCTCATTACTTTGTATTGTATTGCTTGTGTTTTTCTCCTCTAATCTAGGCGACATATGCATGCACTAGTAATAAGCGACTTTGCACAAGGGGATTGTTCTTATCCCACCACAAGTGATGAGGTATATAAACAGTCACCCCAGCAGAGCTAAATGCATGATATGTACAGAGGGTGATCGCAACCATTTAGCTTGCCCAGGCAAAGAAAAGGGCAAAAAATGCCTCTGGGTAATTAGGGCAAAAGCTATGGAGAAGAAGTGTAGTATGTGTAATAAGTATACTGGATGATCACTGAAAATTAACAATAGGACCTAGTGTCTTAAAAAGGAAACCCCCTTTCCTTACATCCCTTATGTTCTTTTGATTAGACTGAATTTCAGTGAATTAGTTCTAACCTCCTGATCTTGGGGGATAAAAGTTGCCCATCTTTTATTCTTCACACCATTTTGCAGCCACATTAACGGAACCCTCCTGCAGGTCCTCATGATATTCTCACACTATGAATCTCGGACCTGTGCCTTTTACTATTAGAAATCTGAGTATTGAGACTTGAACATAAATCTATTATATTGCACACCTGAGCTAACGTAGCACAGACATATCCATATTTGCATCACCATGGCTTCTCAGAAAAGATCTATGGGTTGATGGACTCCTGAAAAGTTTTGCATGATATTTGAAGGTCTGGTGATTTCATGCTCTCTCCAAAACCGATTTGCGCCGTACGTACTCTCCTTTCAGGGTGAATGAAGTTTGACCAGAGCCCAGAGTCCACAGACACAAAACGGCGCATGTGTACATAAAGGTGTATTTGCAGGGGGTGAAAAACAGGCTTTAGCCATCTCTCACATTTTAAATGCCCAATGTCGTTGTGAAAAAACCGCAAATGCAGTGCCAGAGATCAGGCATGTCATCTCCAGGGCCAACACTTGGGGACCAGTTTAGCCAGCGGAGGGGAAGGGGGGGGGGGGGGGTAACAACAACTGATCGAAAGGGGCCGTCCAAGTTCTGGCAGCCACGATCCAGCTGTGAGGGCGGGGAGGTAGCGTCAGGCGTACCAACTTCTGCCGGAGATCCCAGCAGACGCCGAGGGGGAGGAGAGCAGGGCTGAGAAAGCAGATCCGGCCGGGAGAGCGGGAAAAGCCGGACTGGAACCTCGTCGAGTGGAGGAGTCCACCCCCCTCCATGCACATCACAGGTCTACTTGCCCCGGGGAAAGGCGGGGCACAAACAGGCAGCCGCAATGAGGGCGGTCGCCTTTGTCCTGTAACCCTGGGGGCTCACACTGCCGCACGGTGCTCCAACTCCCACAGAGAAGGGTTACAATGCGCCAGCCTCCCTCCCCCACCTCCCACGGTGGTACAGCACGCACTGTCCCCAGGGCCACGGGAGGAGCTTGCAGCTTTGCCTCCCAGTGTAAGTCTCTCTCTCAGTCTCTCCTGCAGTGCTATCACACACTGCAATACAATAACACACTGAATGTGGTTACGCGTACACGTCTCTCAGAAGCGTGGTTACAGTGTTTCTCCTGGGTAGTCGAAAAATATTATTTAAATTGTAGATACTAAGAAACAGGAGTGCAAGTGCCACATCGTTAGTAATACGGTGACAAGTAGAAGCGGTATAAACTACACTGACTGGCAGCGTTATAAATACAGTGCAGGATGCGAGGTATCCTTTCATTTAAACTGCAGCAACCGGTTACCATACTGTTGTACAAAAGGCTCTGAGACCACGGGGCTAGTGATAACCCGTGTACGCCTCTCCCCAAGCCAGGCTGGTGGCCGCTGCTCGGGCAGACTGCACGCAGCAGCAGCCCGGGGCAGAGCCCCGCTCCCACAGTGTTAATCACGCGAGGAGGGACACTTGGCAGCTCTGCCAGAGCGCTGCTCTGCTGGCTGAGCGCACGTCATGCCCGGCGGGGCTGCGAGGGAGGGCCTCCCGCGGTACGAGGCACCAGAGGGGAGGGGAGGGCACTGCTTCACCTGCTGAGGAAAACACCACCACGAGCAGCCAGCGCAAGACTGGCCTCGCCATCAACGAGCAATGGCGGAGCGCCCCAGCAAACAGCTCTACACCACACATTAACGCTATCCGAACGCAACCACACACTACATGCTGCGCAAAAAGGAAAACAAACTCACAACCAGTGGAGCAGACCTACGGTTGGAAGAGCGTGGGTCAATAAAATGTATAGGTTGCAGCATTTCCAAAAGGGACAGGCGACATGGCAGCATAGTACGGTCTCGGTGGAGGCGAAAAAAGTATTTCTTTTTTATGATTAACATGCGCGAGCAGTCTGCACCCACAGAATACATGTACATGTTAGAAGTACACTATGGTCTTCAGCAATATAAGCATGGGCATTGTGCTTCGACAAAACGGCACTTAAGTATGCATTTCCTTACCACCAATGTCTATCCATTAGCTGGAACGGTCAACGGTTTTAGCAAGCCAAAGTGTGGAAAATATTTATCATAAGTAGTACTAGTTACTACAAATAAATATATATGCCTTAACTAGAAGAATAAGTCTCCATACACGCGCACTACAAAATCGGTCTCACTTATACTTTTAGAGAAAGCACCCAGCTTTCGCGTGCGCATCCATCATAAACGTTCGCATCAAGTTTTTAGCATATTGCAGAGACAAAATACAAAGATCAGAAAAGGCCAGGTTCTAAGCAAGAGTGAACTGCAAATTTTGGTAGGAACATACCATGAACGAGTTATCTTTCCAACCAGAGTATCTCTAGTGGCAGAAATGTTGCATGGTGATCCCGGCCCTGATCAGCCTCAATAACAAGATTTGTCTCTTGCCAGCGTGTTCATGCTGCGCACTGGATACAAAACAGACACCTGCAAATTTGTATCACTTTGTCCTTCCAGTCAATTCATGTTGCAGGAATCCTACTTGCATGCAGTCTTGAACTGCAACCCTAGTAGGGCAACTGCAACCCCAGCAGGGCCTGGACTAGTAAGTACCCCCTTCGTATCAGGATAAGACAATTAACAACTTAACTAAAATACAACAATATCCCCAAAAGTTTATCTATTACTGATTATCTTCGCGTCACAGTACTATTCTGAAGAACACAGTGCAGTGGCAGAAAATCAGTATTTGCTTTAGGAATAATGGCGCACGACTGGCACTAAATATACTTTTTAATTATATGTTGTTTAGTTTGCACAGATGTTAAAAATTTGACAGCTCTCAACAAATGGCGAACGTCTGATTTTAGACAGAATATACAAAGAAAAACAAACGGCAACCGGTGTCGCCTAAACCACACGTGCAAAGTAAATTATTTTCCTAAATCCTCTAGATTAAAATCAAAACAATGCAATGATTATTGAAAACAGTCAACAGATTAAAGTGCAGAAATCAGACATATTTCAATGTGAGTGGTTATATTTGAACAATCATTGAAGCAAAACTTGCACTTAACCAAATACATATTATTATGGCAATCCTGGCTTCTCAATGCCAGAACAACAGGAGTAATTTGGCTGATTATACGCTGAGACAGCAAGAATAAAGTAAAGTACATCATCAACTCAGTGGACAGCTCCACACTTCAAAAGTGCTTTCTTGAAGTCTTACAGGAATTGAATACATTGAAAAGCTGATTAAATGAAACTAGCACAAACGAAAATTATTCACATATTAACTATATATACTAGCAAACGAGATACTGGAAGAGGACATGTTTGACCGATCTAGAAAAAACTAGAAACATTCTGAAAAGGCTAGCCAATATTATAGATTCAACACAGCTGACAAAAGTAGATCGAATAACAAAAGGAAAATATCTGTGATGCTCAGAAAATTAAAGATCATAAAAGATAAAACACCAGACCGAACCAAGAGGAATTAATCAAAAAGAGAAATGCCACATCTAGTTCTATTGAGACCTCGATTAGTTTAATTAAAAAGTATGGCAATTTCCACTATTTCTCTACAACCCATCTTTGTAGAAGCCAACCAAAGGTTTCATGAGATTATTTGGAGTTTATAGTTCTGTACACCAATGTGCTTGGTTTAAGACAAAGCTTTCATCAAAAAGTTTAAACCAGTAAGCCTAAAGGCACATTTCATCTTCACATGGCACTAAAAAGGACTCTTACAGGACGGTGATGTGCACAGTACTAGTGCTCACAACCCCACTTGTCTTACACTTAATATGGTTCTAGAGACACTGACTGGTGCCACTGACAGATATCCAGATCTGCAAAATGATATCTAAAAAGGCAAAAAATACAAATCATCATGGTTTGCCTCGAACACTTCACTATAAAAACGGCGTCAGAGCTATAATAGGGACCGCAGTCAATGGTTAAATTCACATAGAGGCAGATCCATTAAAGGATGACTTTGGACAACTTAAACCTTAGGGGGTAAACTTTACATCATACATAGTGTGATGGACAGCTCTAACCTGGCGCATCCAGGCTGGACCAATGCTTACAAATGAACCTTCTGCCTACAATGTTATGGCTTAGCATGATAATGGAAACAAATTAAAGGTTTATTTTGAATATTCTTATGGGTAATTGGGTAAAAATTTGTTAAATCAGAAAAGTGTTCACTAACTGAAAGTCAATTTAAATTATAAAGTGTATGGCCTCAGCAAATACCACTCACGGATCAGCCAATGAGAAACAAATTCCACAAGACATACGATTATGGATAGATCAGTAGTTTTTACAAGGCACTTTCCAATATTAAAGAAGTACAAAAATATTGCCCTCAATCTGAACACACATCAAGGAACCTCACATGCACAGGGACATACCATTTGGAGTTGCTGTCATGGTCAAAGCTTGTTTAAGATATTTACTGGCAACCCACAAATAAGTGTGCTTCTAAATCCAATAACTAGGGAATGCAGACAGAAGAACCATCACTTAATATGATTTGTTTTCTAGAGTACGTTTGCTTTTAGGAAAAATACATTTCCTAGCCTTGGTCCCATACAGGTTGTAGAAAGTAAATGGCCACTAAGTGGCTTTAGAAATGCAGATTGACACATACAAAATGGCCAACTATTAACAATGACATTTGCAACAAATAGTAACATTTGAAATAATATTAAATCACAAAACACAAGTTTCAACTGATGAAAACTAACTTTTTAACACATAAAATACTACGCAAAACAAATGAGGTATCCAGTAGATATGTGACTATTACTTAAGAGTTTTGATACTTTAAGCGTTATCAAGGCAACTGCAAACAGATTTCTGATGTCCACAGCATATCTGGTATATCCGTAGGCTCTCATGAGAGCATCATATTGAGTATATCATGAATGAGACATGAAGTAACAGAACTATGTTGTTACTAAAATGCAAGAAAATGGTGTGCACCACATCTCCATAGTCTTACTAGCTGTCAAGTAAGAGTTTATGCTACACAAATACATTTTTAACACACATTGGCAAAACAAATATGCATGGCTTGCATTTTCAATCCCATCTAAAACCTTTAAAAACGTGTGTAGCAGTGAACAGTAACAACAACAAATAATTGTGTTCCAAATATGACGTACCTATAAGAACAATAATTTAATGTGTGATGATTAAATGTACTTTGAGAAGTAAAATAGTCACTCGTTGCCTGGTAACACAATTACTCCTTAGGAGGAAGAGTGATACACCTAACTGCAGTAGGTGAGATAGTAGTACTCCTCCAAGCCTAACTCCTTAAAGCAGAAGCGAAGCTCATTCTATAAATATTTTTTAAAACTGGAAACAATAGTAATTGGCAACTGTGCTGATAGCCAGACGCAAAAACAACGTCTACTAAACACACCGAGTCCATACGTTTTTCCTATAAGTGCACACTAAAAGGTGCTTCCTTGAAAGTCCATACGTTTGACAACATTTTAACCAGCATACTTTTTAGAGAAAGCCTGAAAAAAGGACTTGAAGCAACATTCTATACTAATCACAATCACCAACAGGAGACTAACTCCCAACACCTTTTTCTTGAAAGGACGTGTTATGTTTGGAGAAAAGCCCTGCATATATTTATTTCCGATATGTCACCAACAACACTTTTTACAGCGAGGTATAAAGGTGTCCAAATAGTTTCCTTTGTTACGTTGCAAGGATTTGCTGCGTAGCACATTGATATACCAGCAACCTCCTATATTACCCATTTAAATGCATGTTCTGTCTCGATATTGTTTCACTAAACCAATGCTGAAAAACAGTGGCATGAAAAAAGTGCTACTAGGGTGGACTGATGCAGTTCCCTCAAAGTCCCTTTTACACGTCATAGTTTCTATTATGTGAGGAGGTCCTTCCTCGCACCAGACAGCCTCACTGTGCACTAGCTATAACTTTCTCTAGTACAAAAACCCTGCTCTTGGAGGCCTTCATTACTGTCCAGTCATGAATAATCATTTAGAGTAAAATACAGCACCAATTAAAGTACCACATGAAACCTCAACATTAGGAACCTGATGGCAGTGCTGCACACTGAGTGACTATGCAAAAGACACACAATTGACGGACGGAATGCAGAACAAATCAAAACATTCACCCCCAGTCAAGAGATCTAGGATAAATCCATCATTCTTTTGCTCCCCATGCCACCCCAGTTTAGATGACTATGGGCAGAGCAATACCGGTTTCGTCAGTTACTCAGATGGTCCTGGAATATACAACTGTGACTAGTGTGCAGTGCGTGCAATAAAAACATTTCTTTAACCCCTTCGACGCTCATGACGAGCTCAGCTCGTCGTGAGGTACACCTCTCGTACGCTCATGACGAGCTGAGCTCGTCATGAACCGCGGGTTTTTGCGAACTTCAGCGCACCGCGGAAATCTGCACCACACGCATGGTGTTAACTCTCTCTAGCTGCCAAAAAAACGGGTTTCATAATATTAAAAAAAAAAAAAACTGCTGCTAGATAACAAGCATGGGAACCTCAGATCCTCTTTGTGGCTTGCTTTTCATCACCAAGGAGACACATCCATTAAATACATTTTGACTTGTTGTTGAACGGTTGATAGCCTCGTCGATACGTTTAAATATTCCGTTTTAGTCGTACTGAAGATAATCACATAAAAATAGCGCTATATAAAACTCTTCAAATAAATAAATAACATGAGTCACTTCTTTTATGTCACAAGCACCATCTACAGCTCACAATTGAGTCGCCAACCACCCCACTTTCTGAAATCGTTCCTCATGACCAGCTTGTAAAGAAAAGCCATGCGCACCCTTTCCAACACAAGGGCTACATTTATTTGGGAAAGGGAAAGTGTCAAAGATCTTTTATTTGAGCAACCTTTGCAAAGATCAGTGGAAAATTGTAATTGATTATCTTACTTTTTAGGTGTGACTCGGCACCACAGCTGTCTGCAAGACCTATTGTTATCAATTCTTTAAAACACACAGTGTGTGTTTTGGCTCCACCCAAAGCAGCATGCTTCTGCTTCCACTTAAAAATATTATCTGCTATTTTACATCTGAAAAGTACACTACATCAAAATTCCATTTCTCACATTCAATACTCCACTTCCTATATGCATTCTATTCTTAGTAGAGCTGAGGGGTGCAAAGTAGAGTCGAATGGCAGAGAGTCGAGTAGCGTAGAGTGCAGTTGCGGAGAGTGGCTTAGAGAGCAGTGGCATAGTGTACAATGATGTGGCACAGAGGGCAGCTGCGTAGGGCGCAGCAGTGTAGAGGGCAGTGGCAGAGTGGTTAAGAGGAGGGTGGCATAGAGTAGGGTGGCGTAGATGAGGGTGGCATAAAGTGAGTAGAGTAGATTGTTTCAGAGTAGAGTGAAGCGGCGTGGAGTGGTGCAGGGTAGAGTGCAGTTGCGCAGTGTGGCATAGAGTATAATGGTGTAGAGTAAAGTGGAGCAGAGTAGATTAGAGTGACGTACAGAGGATTGGCACAGAGTTAAGTGTTACAGAGTAAGGTGCACTGGGGAAGAGTGTATTGGCATAGGGTGCAGTGGCATATAGAGCAGAGTTGCATAGAGTACAGTGGTGTAGAGTGGAGTTGTGCAGAGTAGACTTTTGTGGCCTAGTCTGGAGTGGTGTAGAGTGCAGTGGTGAAGAGTGCAGTGCTGCAGAGGAGAGCAGCAAAAACTGCACTGACAGAGTAGAATGATACAGAGTAGAGAGGCGTTGCATGAAGTGGCATGGAGTACAGTGGTGTAATGTGCAGTGGTGAAGAGTGCAGTGGTGTGGAGTGGTGTACAGTGGAGTGGTGTAGAGTAGACGGCAGTGGTGTGAAGTGGTGCAGAGTGGAGTGGCATAGAGCGGAGTATGCATGGTATGGTAGCTCATTGCCATTACAGACATCACACTTTCAATTGAAATGACCATTATATTTGTACAGGTATACAATTTTATTAACAAAACTATACAGTGCTCAAACGAAAATGTGTGGAAGTTGCATCACCCTATGTAGCGATTTCTTTTTAATCATATTAAAGTATATGGTTCCAACACACTCCAGAAACAATCAAAAATGCGCTTCATTTGTGTTCCTAATTCTGATATATTCTGAAATACTTACACAGTTCATTTAAATGTTGTTGTGTGCTAGATAAAACAAGCATTGGCATAGCCAATAGGTCTCGCCTTTGGGACTTTATAAAAGTGTTTAGCCATGCAACAGTTGATGTTGTTGCACAAAGGGTATTGTGCTGCATAACTAAATACTCATAAGGTCCCAAAGGCGAGACCTATTGGCTATGGCAATGCTTGTTTATTTGAAGAGGGAGAGTACCTGCACATCTCAAGAGTGATGCAATACTTTGAATTGGAGAGGACCTGCTCAGAAACAAGCAGGTATCTCTGGTACAGAGTACCTGCACTTCTATTTTTCCATTTCAAGCACTGATGCTGCACACCTCATTGAGAATGAGAAACCGAAGAGCAGGGAAGTGAAAGAAACAGGCATGCATTGGAACCAGCACTGGACAACCCTGGCATTCAGCAGCACCTCCTAAAATTAACATAGGACCACTGCACTTACTTTTTAGTTATTTATTTTACAAAGTAAGCACAGCGTCTTGTGTGGTTCTTTGACAAGTAACACAGTTCAAGCCAGACCTCAACCGGCTTTATGTGAAATGAGTCTGGTGGTCTATATCGGGCCCCGGTGGCTCGAATGCCCACAGTGCATGGTTTGTGTCACTTACAGTCATCAAAACCATAATCTCAGCGGCCTGCCCTGTCCCCAGCGGAGATGTGTAGCAGGCTGTAGCACAATCAGTGAGTCCTGGGCCCTAGTGCAAGGAAGGAACTGGGCCCCCGGCTGCTGTTTGAAATCTAAATTGCAACAATAATCAGGGTTCCCTTTAGGCCACTGGGCCCCGGTGCCACTGCACCTGCGCTGCCCACAGTACATTGTTTGTGTCCATTGGAATAATGAAAACCATGCACCTTACGCACCTGACCTCGGCGGCCTGCCCCCAATGGAGATGTTATGTAGGCAGTAGTATAGCCAGTGAGTTGTGGGCTTCAGTACAAGAAAGGAAGTGGGCCCCCTGGCTGCTTTTTAAATGATAAAACATATCAGTAATCCAGGTCCCCCTAAGGCTTCCTGGGCCTCGGTGCTACTGTAGTGTAGTTCCTATTATCCCAATAGGCTCTGCGCATTGGAATAATATCTTCAATAGTATAGACCTAGGGCAGAGGTTAACTAGGTCTTCTACTGACGATATTAGACTTAAAGTTTTTGGTTTTGCCAGCTAGCTCAGAGTTCACTAGAAACTTTCTCGAATAGGCAAGGAGGAGTTTAACCTCCCTGGATAGACAAGAAGGGATTTAGTTTCTGACAACCATAGAACATGACAACTTTGCTCTCCCCTAATCAAGAGTGTATCTCTAGAGTCGTGTGAAAACAAAAGACAACTTATTTTACTCAGTCAGTACGTGCATTCTTAGTTTCACCAGATTGTAGAGAAAAGGAAGAGACGGGCGTGTTCAATAAAAGATGTTATTTATTGATCAGTCTCTTTTCTCGTACAAGAGAAATGAATCGATATTATTGCGATACTTATGGTTAAGTAAAGTGCATACAATAAAAGCAGGAGTATAAAATAATACTGCAGAAGCATTGATATGGTTTCTGAGCCATATGATATCTAAAACTGATAAAATAGATACATACATATATACATTTGACTAATCGTACTCAACTGGTGCTTCTAACCACGCCTACCCCAGTGTACCTGACCTAAGCCTAATACGTGGGCGGGAGTAGATAAGTAGCAGTTTAAGTTAAGTTTGTTTTGCCAAGGGACTGACTCAAGAATTCTCTGCAAGGGGTTGTTCAGTTCTGTACCGGAGGTCTAGAATGATTGAGGGCTGGTATCTCTCGTCTCTGGTCTTGATATTCCAGCTGCCTGCAAGGGCTGCTTGGAAGCGCCGGAGCTGGATTTCTCGGTAGGAGAAAAGCAGCGTCTCGTTCTCAGCGCGTCAGGAAGGCGGGGCAGCGCGTGTGGGCTTCGCTCTCTGCTGGGCTCCTCAGCACGTCTCGCTGCTCCGATCTCGTCACCACCGCGTGTGTTTGCTTAAGGCAATGTCGGTAATATTTATACCTGTAAGGTGCCGAGATTGACGTAAGGATGGACATGGATACGTCAATAAGGATGTCATACGAACGGGCTTGTTCGCACATTCTTTTGCTGAAGTTCTCGGTGAAATCAAAACAATGGCCGCAGGGATTTTCCCAGGTTGTCATAGGTTTGATTTGTTTTGAGAACTCCGTATGCCTTATCAGGGGCTGGAGGAATAGTGCTTGCCTAATTAGATGGCAAGCGTTATGACCGAATCAGATAACGCGTTCCTGTGCCGTGGTGTGGCTTAATCAGATAATGGTTTTTTGTACCGTGGGATGGCTGCTAGTTAATTATTAACCAGAACAGGGTCAGGAATAGGGGGATCGATACAGAACCTATAGGAACACATCACACCCACTCCACGCAGACTATGTCCATATTTACAAGATCTAGGCATAGTAAATATACTAGTAAAGCATGTGTATACCGTACCACCCCAAAATACATTCATATGCATTTTGAAACCATGAAGTATACTAAAAGATAAATATATGCATTATATGCACTCAAGCAGTAGAAAATGCTAAATTAATCACGTATATTCATACATCATTATTAATAAAATATTGAAAAATAACACATGAAATGGCTCTTAATACAGAAGAGAAAAAAAATGCGAGACCATTTCATCACAAAATAAAATATTTATGAACATGCCAGAGGGCAGCTAATGTCTCTAAAGTTCCTAAAATAGAAATTTAGTTCCCTAAGAATAGTTTCTACTTTAAGCAGAAGATAAGTGTCCCGAAAAACTGCAAAATATTTTGGGGACGCTGAAAAAATTATGTTCCGCTGTCCGTAAACTGGAAAAAATTGTTCATGATACTTTATTATCAGAGTTGAAGGCCAAATTCAGGGTGTTGGGAACGCCGTGTGCTAGCCTGCTCAAAAGTCATTATTTCTGCTCTGGGGAGAACATCATATCATTTAGACTCTCGAAAAAACTGTCTACAGCTTCCTGCGAAAGTTCCATTAACTCGGAAAAAGATGTTACCATGCATTCATGAGCATGATTGCCTTCATTGATGTTTTGATCAGCATAACTGACAGAAGGTCGTACCTGATCGATGCTGCTTTCATCTTGAACCTCACTACCCTTCAATCGTAGTGGTGAAGTCTCCACGAATGCAGTCATCAGGATTGGTAGCCGCAGGGGACAGCACAATGCATGAGCCGTGACCGGACCCAACAAAGTTTCTGCATCCATTGGCGCATCCGATTGTAGCGTCAGACAGGTGTCCAACACGCATTCTTCTCCGCATAGCAAGCACCTTAACACAGGTAAAACACAGCTTTGCCACATTGGTCTAAATGAAAGAAACCAAGTCATGTTTAGGTCTCTAAGCCGGGACATTCCAAGGATTTTAGATATCCGGTCCCGAAATAACAGAATCAAAAATAGGATTCCTGCCACTAGTCCCAAAAGGAGAGGAAGTCCACCAAAGATGGAATGGACAAAGTCTGGAAAAATACCCAGAATGGCTTTAAATGGTGTTAAAGCCCCCGAAAACACTGTCTTAAATACATTTGAGACTCCACTGGTATCAGAAATATTTAAGATTTCGTTCAGGATTTCTGCGAAATGTATGGGGGAATTAGTTGATAACAATGAATGAATCTCTGCCGTTGTCCTTGCAACTTGGAGATCATACGTTTCTTTTGATGACGTGAGCCTGGTCGGCGTCTGAAGGAGCACTGTTTTCATTCTGCTTAAAGTATCAACTCGAATGGAAGCAATTTTCAAATTCGGCCATAACCTTGCCTCCCTGTCTGGCATTGCGCTGGGGAACAATACTCGTTCACAGCACATAACCTTCGCAGTCGTAGTTATGAGATAAGCTATTCCGGGCACCAAGCTACAACATCTGCGGTCTACGATTATAATGTAACTCCCGTTCGATAGTCTCCTAAAGAATGGTTCTATTTGTGTCGCAGGTGTGCCTAGCTGGTGACATGAAAGGTTATTTGAGGACCCTTCACAGGCTCCGTGTAAACTAATACCATTACACAGAAGTGTACCGCTTAGTGACATGGCACAATTATTGCCACTAAGAAACACTTTCCGGCCTTTATTACTGACACAAGCATGTGAATAGGGCAAGTTCCATGTTGACTTAATGTACCCTTTACCCAATTTTTCGTACATGCCAGCCTGTATATATTTTTGGCAATATTGAAACCTGAAAGTAGATATTGGAATATTAATTATTCCATGTATTATCCATTCACTGACAGGTCGTTCTGACATTGTCAATGGTAATCTCTCGAGTTTCTCAATGCTCAGGATTGTATAATCAGCACCCTTCTGTGCCATACTGATTTGTTTATCAGTAAGGTTAAAGATATTGAACAGTGACGTTGTGTTGATTAAACGCCATGGCACATAGCCTGAACGCAGATTTTGTAACGTCCAGCCAAGTTGTACAATAGAACGCAATTGAGACTGACCGTGTTGTAACAACAGTAAGTCTTGCGATATTATGTCGATTGCTGAAGACACAATGCTGTCCAAAGAGTATATTCTGGAGGACAGAGTCATTAACCCATTGTCCACTACAGAAAGTGATTTTTCCAAATTAATACGGTCAATTTCCCGTATTCTCTCTGATGTTTCAATTTGAGTTATTTTCCAGGCTTCGTTATAAGCTGCATATACAGAGGCTGCTATGAAGCGTTTTTGACGCTGTTTGCGCGGTCCCATAATGAAATGACGCAAGTCAGCACCATCAGTAAGTAAAGTCAGGTGTTGCTTAATTTCTGCCAGTGTGGATGTTTGTAGCCATTGAAGGCAGAGCTTGCCCACACTGTACGTGGTAATTATCCCTGGGTGTTGTCTTTGGGAATATCTAGGGTCTGGCCTTGTCAATGTGAACCCTTGGATTTTGTTCAGGAATCTGTCTTGACAGTTATTTGTATCTGTGGGCCAGATCAACCACTTTTTCCAATCAGGATGTGTTCTATTTTGGCTTAATATATGGTTTACGTCTATCTCAACATCTATAGAGCTATTACTGTTCATTGATGGCTTTGGAATAGACGGTTTGTTTAAGTCTTTGATTTTGGCTAGGCCAAGACAGGTAGTTTGTTGAACAGTGTCATTCAAAAATATAATTTGTTCTGGGATCATGCAGGCTCTAAACAATGATTCTATACCTTGTACTTGCCATTCCTTTGTACCCCAAACACTTTTTACTTCAACATTTTTGTCCCAGTAATCAAAACCAAATGTACTCATTCGCTCAAAAAATGAGTCTGAATATATCAATTTAGTGTTTGTAAGCATGGTCTTTGTACCGGTCTTATTTGATAATTTGAAATAAAATGTTTCTGCATTGCTTGTGTTGAACCCTGAAAAATATGAATATTTGTCATAAAAAGTTCTTGAGCTACCTTTTGGAGGGGTTGCACAGTGTTCCCATTGATTATAATTCAAAACATTTCTAGGTTGTGCAGATTTATGCAGATAATGATTACTATAGTGATTATAGCAGAACATTTTATCATAATTAGATGAACCCTGCAAATAATCATGTTTTGTAAATTTAGCAGACATCTCTAGGTCAGACATCATATTATTAATGCTTTCAACGTCCCAATCATCAGCCACTGAGCTTGGTTTTACAAAGTCACTCAATGAGATCTTGATTTGATGTGGATACTTCAGAATTTCAACCGGACCATAGATTTCATAATCAGTATTGTCCCATGCTACCCCACCGGGTATAGGATTGGCTGTGAAGTTGACTGAAGAAAGTTCTCTTTTATCGACGTGTGAAGACGTGTGTGGTTTGAGGACCAAGTTGATTTTCTGGCTTGCTGTGTCCATTTTAGCATATTTTCCCTCAATGAAGTGTCCCAAACATAGTACCATGATGAGCCAAAGTATGAGGATTATTGCACCTAAGGCCACCCAGAATTCAATCCATGGAGAAATCAGATAGGTTTCTTTCAGATGTTGAAAAAGTTCCTTAGCTTTATCCTTAAAGGTTTTTGTTGATGTTTGTTCCTTTGATTCACTCAGGTCTTCAGATGAATCACTGAAGTTGATGAAGTAACCGGATGCCGTTCTGTCTATTGTTCCTATTGTTTCAGGATTGCTGTTTGCTTTATTAGTGTGTTTTGTTGCAGCAGCATAGTCATTTGTTACTTCATTGTAGATTGGTGTGTCTCTGCTAAATGTTTTTATTTGGGTTTTTAGAGGTTTAAGTTCCATAGCATTGTTGCATAGTCCTTGTTGTTGTTCTGTTGGCATTTCAAATGTGAGTAGCCTCTTAGATTGAACCTCTATGTTTGTAGCAAACCTTGGTATTCTGCTACTTATCGGGAGTCCACTTGGCCTACTGTTTGTTATCGGCCACATGACTGTGGTTTTATCAGGTCGATTGATACAATCCTGTTCTCCTTTTTACCAGCAAGTGGCGGTAGTACTACTGATCTTGTCCCGTTGATAGACAAGACAGGAACTGCTTTTCTGTAAGAAGGCCCAAATTCCTTCTTTACCGCGATCTTTTCTCTGACTAGATCCCCGACTTTTGGAATCCAGACAGGTCTTGCTGGGACAGGTGGTTTTTCTTCAGTGGTCGTTGGCTGTTGTTTCAACTTTATGTTGCTCAGGTCTTTCCTTGTTTCGTTTAAGTCCTGTAAACTAGCCAAACGATCTTTGATATCAAAGCTTTTTTCTTTAACCACTGAAGTCTGACTGTCAAGATCTAAGATCATCATTCTAGTTCCAAACAATAATTCGTACGGACTGAATCCCCTCAGAGAATTTCTTGGCAGGTTATTTAGACTACGTTGGACACTTATTAGATGTTTGACCCACCCAGCTCCCGAACCTAATACCTTCGCTGTTATAGATTGCTTTATGTCACGGTTTTTTCTTTCTACGATTCCGTTTCCCTCGGGATGAAATGGACAAGAGTACTGCAATGCAATGCCCATGCTGGTCATGGCCTCCTTATAAGCTCTAGAGCTAAAAGCAAGACCCTGGTCAGAATGCAGCATGCCAATTGCGTATGTGCCGATAAAGACTCGCAAATCTTTTATAACAGTTCTGGCGTCAGCCGATCGCTGGGGCCACATCCATATGAATCTCGTGCATGAATCCACTGCAACCAAGATATATTTATAGTTACCATCCCTTTGTAAGGGACCGCAGTGGTCCAGGTAAACACAGGCTAATGGTTTATCCGAGATTAGAAGGGGCGTCTGCGCTGGTCGTCTCACTGTTGATACTTTCATTTTTTGACATATTTCACATTCTAGAACATAGTTCCGTGTTTGTCTTCTCATTTGTGGCCACCAGTATCTCTGTTTTAATAACGATACTGTGGCTGAGACGCCAGCATGTACAGAAGCAAGTCCTTCGTGTGCCGCTATTATTAGTCCTAACCTATGTTCCATGTGTGGAATTGCCCTATCCCCCACTCCAGGGATTCGAGCAAAGGGAACATTGTTTGTATCAGTTATATATGAGTACTTCACTGGAAAGCCTTTCGGGAGTGTTTCTATTGAATCTTTTTCTGTAGCGCTGACAGCTTGCAATACATCGCTGTCTATTTTTGTTTTTGACCGTGTGATGGCAACTACGGAAGCCGTTTGCACAGCTGCCTTCGCGGCCTCATCAGCCAATGAATTCCCTGCAACGTGAACGCCATCACGTTGATGACTCAGTGTATGTATCACGTGAGTCTTTGGTAGTTCTTTTTGCAAATGAACTACTTGTTCCCAAAGCATTTTATGCTTGATTGTGCCTCCTTCTGCATCCTTAAAACCATTCTGAAGCCAGATCTGCAAGTATTCATTGTAAGACTGAACGCAATAATACGAATCGCACACTATGAGTGTGGGGAATTCTCGATCCGTATTTTCAAGCGCCATCTTGAATGCCAGTAGTTCAGCTCGCTGAGCTGTACAATCTCCTAGAGATTGTGTTTTAGTGACCGCTGGTTTAAATTTCCCTTCGTGCCAGCGACCTTTAACAATCGCGCACGCAGCACTGTAAGCTTGTTTACCCCCTACTGCGGGTTGTGCTGACCCGTCTGTATATATTATACAGCCGTAATGTTCTAGAGGCAGAATTTCGATTGGCGGAGGACATTCAAATTCGTATTGGAGAAATTCTTGTGTTTTTAAGTTGGGAACAAATTCGTATACCACATCTGTTGCAGCAAGAGAATTAGCCCACTGTATCCACCTTGAATGGAGTGCTTTAGCATTCGGAATGCTTGCCTTTGTTACCGCCTCCAGGGCTGGTATCGGTGTCACGATGATTATTCGTTTACCTTGTGCTAGGGCCCGCTCCTTTGCTACAGCAGTCTGTACCGCGGTCAGAATTTTTTCCGTTGGACTAAATTTCATTTCAGCCTTTGTGTACAAGTGTGATTTGTATGCAATTGGTACCTTTTCTCCCTCATTAGAGGTCAGGTATGTGAATCCGCATCTTCCTGGGATGACTCGAATCACAAGATTGCGTGTGTTGTCACGTGTTTCTAATTTTGTTTTAATTAACATGTCTGTTTGTAAAGATCTCAAAATTTCTGTGTGTTTTTGAGTCCAATTGATTCTTTTAAAATCTGGTTTTATTAGATCATAAAGGGGGTTAACCCTTTCTGCGTAATTTGCAATGTATGTTCTTCCGAAGTTTAGGAAGCCTAGAATTGATTGTAAATTTTTTAGTGTTCTAGGAGCTTGGAGTACAGCACATTTCTCTAGGAAATTGTCAGCCAGGCTTTTGCCTTCACTTGATAATTCATATCCTAAAAACAGGACTGTTAGATGGGAAATTCTTGATTTTTTAAAGTTGAATTTGTAACCCTCTGCTGCGAACCCAAGTATTATGGTGTTCACTCTCTTCAAGTGAGTATCCAAGTCATCATCTGTTAGGTAAATGTCGTCGACATATGGTAATGCCTCGTCATCGTATGTTTGTAGTAATTCTGTTACTCTCTTTGAGAATAATCCTGGGCTGTTCTTGTGCCCCTGGGGTAAACGGCAGAAACTTTTTTGCGAGCCATTTACCGAGAACGCAGTCAAATATCTGCTCTCTGGTACTATATTTTGACAAAAGAATCCATTAGAGATGTCTAATGTTGTTTTGTATTTTTTGCGCACTATGTTATTCATTAGTGCAGCACTATGCGAGTTTTGCACTGCAAAGGTTTTGCAACATGAGTTAAGGTGTCTGTAATCCAAAACTAGACGATATGAGTTGTCTGGTTTGGAGACAGGAAACAAAGGATTGTTCATTTGTGAGGTGCAAGTTTCAATCACCCCCTGGTATTCAAGTTGATCTAGGATCTCTTTTACCTGTTTTTTAGCTTCTTGCTTAATTGGGTACTGCCTCTGTGCAGTAGGTTGTGATTTTAACTGGATTTTGTGAGGAGGAGAGTCCTCATCCCATCCTACATGATTTTTATATAAAGCAGGAGCTTGAGCTACTGCCCACTTTCTAGCAAGTGTATATTTTTTATGAATTGGAATATGATTTGAGAAGGCAGCCATAATTATTTCTTCGCCATGAGGACACTCCCTGACAAACTCTGGAGGCCAGTCTCGTTCAGCTAGAAGGATGTCATAGCCCTTGGACAGATTATCCCAAAATAGTCACCTTATTTTTCTAGTCTTATCCCCTTCTATACGTAATGTTATTTCATATATTTTATGAGGTTTGCTAACTCTGGTATCTGCAGTTTCCACCTGAATGTATTCATTCGTGTCCACTGTCTCCAGATGATTCATAAGGACTTTGCGAGCTATGCTCACTTCTGCTGCGCTGTCTAGCATTGTCTGAGCCCATTCTCCGTTTTTCAGCTGTGTTCTCAGTATTCTCGGCATCTTTGATTACTTTAATACTGGCTACCTTCTTTTTTGGAAATTGTAACTTTTTATTTGGATGAGCAGGTTCCTTGTCTTTGGACTTGACGTGCTCTTCCCTGTGTTCTGATCGTCCTCTTCTTTCCGATTTCTGCGAGGAAGTCTGAAAAGATTGAGAGGGACGTGTATCATTATCTTGATATCTATCAGGTTTCTTTATATTTTCCCTATTTCTAAGGTTGTATTTTTTCCCAGAGGGCTCACTTTGGGGAGACCTGCGTCCTTGGTTCGGAGATCTTTCTCTCCGCCGAGGAGACCTTCCTCTGGACTGGAATCTTTTTTCTTTAGGATTGGATTGTTTGTTTCCATCCCAGCTCTTTTTTTGAGTGTTTAAATTATTTTTAATAAATGCCTTTTCAGGACTTTCAATCAGTTGAGGTTTTACCGGTATTCCACCCAGACTATCCCTTCCTAGTTCTTCATAGGATTTCTCTATGATTCTGGATATTTCAGTTGGTTGGTCTGCTATGTCTGTCTCTTTTAACCTTTGGCGGATCGCCACGTTTGCTGCTTCTCCCTTTATGTTGGCTAATAATATAGCCGAGACCTGCTTGAAGTCTTTCAGTAATTTCATACCAAGAGTTAAAGCGGGTTCTGGACCATATTCATCTTGAAATTTGTTTTAGCACATCTGGTATTACTGACATGGATGGTACACCATGTGTTTTTGTGTATATGGAAGCAAAGACTGTACCCCAAGTGTCACAGTCCTCCACGTGTGGTGCGATTCCTATTGGAAGACAGATAGTCAGAATCCTGTGTTTTTCTACCGGGGTGGTGTCTGGAAACACCGCCTCTATTTGAGTGATTTTTTGTGCTAGCCAGAAGGGTATTTGTTCCCGTTTTGCGGGTACTTTACCCAGACAGGACTGTATGTTCTGTGGTGTAATTTTATTTGTGTTACCCTGATGAGGGTTCAGCTGTGGAATTTTACTTGTTGGTTGGACTGTTGAAGTCCGCATTACATATTGGACTAATTGTCTATGTATTTTGATTAGTTGTTTTAGCTGTATTAAAAGCTCTGCTGCAGGCATTTCTTCAATGTCTGGATGTGGTGTATATCCGGCTAGGACCGGCCACGTTGCTCCTGGTCTACCTAGTGGACCGAGCCTGGTGATGTGATTATTATGTTTTAGGGCGCCATGAAACAAGAGCAGGTGCTCTTGGAATTTGAGTGGTACTTCCACCTCCTCGAAAGGAGTGTAGGTATCCGGTGGTTCCTCTATTTTATAATAGTGGAACTCTTTTGTTACAGCGTTTGCTGCTGGAAAGTTTATCCATGAATAGAATAACTCTGTCTGCCGATATTCGTGTGCCTCAATTACGAATATGACTGTACCACCTCTCGATGTCAGTCCATTTTCTATAAGTTTTAAGGTTATAGATTTCCTTATGTTGACCGGGATGAGTATTGCATTTGGGTCATTTTCCAGCAGAGTATTGTCTGCTACTAGGAGTTCAGCTGCTATTCTAGCTGTCTCCCTTTCTTCATCACTGTCTATCATTTTACCGACAGGAAGGTTATTCTGTTTGTTTGCAGATCAGGTTTCTATCGAAACAAAGATTAGATGCACAATATTTTGGAACAGTGTATCCTTCAACGTTGACTAAACCAAGAACCATACATAGGAGTCTCCTCCTGCGAGGTTTGGCGGATATGACCTTTCACCCACTCCAGACGTCTTTGGAGTATTATGGGAAAAAAGGGGTTCTGTGTGAAAAAGCACGACTGAGTTACTCTAATCTCTTGCGTTAGTTTTATCGCCTATCCAAACGTTTGGGCGCCATGTAGTGTAGTTCCTATTATCCCTCTCTGCGCATTGGAATAATATCTTCAATAGTATAGACCTAGGGCAGAGGTTAACTAGGTCTTCTACTGACGATATTAGACTTAAAGTTTTTGGTTTTGCCAGCTAGCTCAGAGTTCACTAGAAACTTTCTCGAATAGGCAAGGAGGAGTTTAACCTCCCTGGATAGGCAAGAAGGGATTTAGTTTCTGACAACCATAGAACATGACAACTTTGCTCTCCCCTAATCAAGAGTGTATCTCTAGAGTCGTGTGAAAACAAAAGACAACTTATTTTACTCAGTCAGTACGTGCATTCTTAGTTTCACCAGATTGTAGAGAAAAGGAAGAGACGGGCGTGTTCAATAAAAGATGTTATTTATTGATCAGTCTCTTTTCTCGTACAAGAGAAATGAATCGATATTATTGCGATACTTATGGTTAAGTAAAGTGCATACAATAAAAGCAGGAGTATAAAATAATACTGCAGAAGCATTGATATGGTTTCTAAGCCATATGATATCTAAAACTGATAAAATAGATACATACATATATACATTTGACTAATCGTACTCAACTGGTGCTTCTAACCACGCCCACGCCCACCCCAGTGTACCTGACCTAAGCCTAATACGTGGGCGGGAGTAGATAAGTAGCAGTTTAAGTTAAGTTAAGTTTGTTTTGCCAAGGGACTGACTCAAGAACTCAACTTGCTCAGTTGTTTGGAGGTAATGAACCCCATTTAATGCCATGCGTCTCATGCTGGATTTGTTTTGCATCAAGACCGCCGTGAAAAAACACAGACCGGGTGCAACCTGCGTGTGTACGCCGCTGTCTGAAATTTAAGAATCACGAAGACCACGACTGATCCGGGTTTTGAAGTGATCGGAATACTGTTGGCACAAGACTGCTATACCACTCCGTAGGAGATTAATTGAAAGCCAGAAGCCTACTCTGGCTCCACACAGTTGTCCACGACAAGACTCACCCTGCCCTGATGAGAGTTGGGAATTCATAAGCCCAAACTCGAAACGCGTCGGCTATGTGAGATTTAAATCTCGACTAGATTGTTGAACACCTAAAAGATTAGGACCAGTTGCCCTCTGGGTGTTAAGAATTTTTTCTCGAGTTGTTTGATTTGTATCACAATGTGATAAACTTGAATGTATATGCATACAAATAGTTTGCTTAAGAAACAACTTTTTTTGACATGTTTATAATTTGGAATGTTTGATTATTGATGTATTGTATTGTAATTTTTATACGTGTTTAATCGTATCGCCAATTTTTGTGGATATTTATGTATGATAGGAAACAATCCAGTTTTGTATTGAATTGGTAAACATCAATGCGAGATTTTGTGCAGTTGACGGTGTGTTCCCTGGTTGGCCTAAATAAATACTGATAAACTTTTTTCTATGAATACTAAATAAAATAGGCAAAAATCATTGCCAAGACAGACATAATTAATTTGGTCTCTCTTTGGTTGTGATCGAAATTCCAACCTTAAATGAATGGAGGCGCAAGTGCAATTTCTATTTACACAATCAAACAAGTAGCAGGCAAAAAAAAAAAAAAAATACACGGACCTCATCGACCCCACCATGAGCAATTCCATATACTCTGCATTCAAATAAAAATTACTGACAAAAGCATCTCCACTTATAACAAAATCCTTTCAAAATAAAGCACCTAGCACTTAGACTTCACCTCCATTTGCCAATCAAGTGGGTAGGTTCTAAGGTGTGGGGTGTTGTGGCAGGAATAGAGCAGTACACAGGTGCTGTGGCCCTTCTGTGCAGACCTGTGCATATCTTCAGTTCACTTAAAGAATGATGCCAGACATGGGCCAGCAGGTAGTCCTAACTGCCAGTGGACCTTTAATTGCAGGCAGAGGGCAGGATCCTCACTATAAGCAAATGCGTCTCCTAAATTGTTCCCTTCCCTCCTCCATCTGTCCTTTATCGTATTCTATCCAACTAACAGACTCATATGTACATCACTCCAATTAACAACGAAAAATCTACTCGCCCACCCACTATGGAGAGTCAGATTTTATCAGCTCAAGATATTTTTAGGACCTACTGGCCCTTACTGGCGAGCCGACAAATAACAGGTGTTCTGGTGTTCTGTTCACTCACAAAGTGAATGAGCAGTGAAGATTGCCTTTAAATGTTGTTTTTACCTTGACACATGCTCTGAGTTCGGAGACAGAGGTCAAATCAGTTTATGTCTGCATACAATTACCTTTGGAGCCAGAGAAATAAAGTAGAGAGGATTTTGCGAGGTGAACCGCCTGAAAATCTTACTGTATAAAGAGTGTGGAATGAAAGGCTGTATGTAGGATGCCAGGCATTTTTTTCCCTAACAACATTCAAATATCTAATAAGTGAACTACATATAAAAGCATATTTTTGTAACTGATGAAAAACAAGATTTCAATAAGAAGAAAACAAATTAGAATAGTTTACTTGGTGATGTGCAAATAATAATTTTTGTTGAAACCCAATTTCCAATGCTTATTGTTTATACGCTATATAGTTTTATTATGAAAACTGAATGAAGGTGCAAAAGTTTGCTGTCATTTCACTAGAAAATGTGCTGTCTGTAAATGATAATGCACTACTACAACATGCTTTAGTAATATATTTGTTAAAAGTGAGTTTTTACACATAAACTGAGTAACATTCTTGCCCCATCCCTGATGGCAATGCTATTAGTGAACTAATGGGCAAGTCAGAGGTCACGTGAAACCTAAATGTGGCCTAGATTTTTATAATATTTGGAGCCAACATTTTGGGCCATATTTATTTCAAACTAACGCAATGTAGTTCAGCAAGTCACCTGCTGCGCTGCGTTCCAGGGAAAGGCCAGGATTGTGCCATATATATTACAATATGGCACAGTCCTGTCCTTTCCCCATTGCTCACGTCCAATGGGCAGCCTAGAGCCAAAGAAAGCACCGTGGTGCAATGGTGCCTGCGTTGCATGCAGAATTGTTTTTGTGCAGGAAGGCCGACCTTCTTGCACAAAAAAAGAATTTGCTCAGGCATATTCCTCTATGCTGCAGGACACATGGAAGGAGGAAGTGAATAGGAGAAATTAAGATATTTTCTTGTTATGCCTCGCCTGGGAAGGAAGGGGCAGCATTTTGGCTCATTCCCAGTTCTGCCAGCAATAGTAAATCTGATTATGCGTCTAAATCCTTGGGAGGTGCCTGGAACAACTATGCAACGCCCAGGGAACATCTTTGCAGGGCAGAGTAACGCAACTCCCGAATTATCATGTTCCTCAGGGCCACACAAAGTGGTCTTTCGTGGCTTGATAAATCACAGTTTAGGTTTTGTGTAAAACATGCACCACATTGCGTGGTGCAGCTGGATTGCAAACCCTTGATAAATATGCCCCTTAGTCTATTAAATCAAAGTAAACCAGTTTTCTTTGTACAGCAGAAATGCAGAACTTACATATTTGAAGTTGCTCATGTGATAACGAAGAAAAAGGCGGCTTTGTAAAATAAAATATTTGCCTAGAATCACACAATTTGAGACCAGTTTAAGATACTGTTAAACCGGACGACAACAACTACATTTAAAAACACATGGATAGTTTCCTATCACTCACATCGGGAGGAAACCTAGCGAGCAATAACCAACCCATTGGTTCAACCACACACACGATCAGCCTCTGCTCTTGGAATGTTCATGGCTATAACAGCATTGGGCAAGACCACGAAACCGCAAACTTCTTGGAACAACACGACCTAATATTACTACAAGAAACTTGGAACCTAAGCCAAGTTTCCATCCCTGGTTACATAGAGTTTCACGTCCTCGCCGAAAAATTCTCAAAATTTGGACACCTGAGAGGGGGCTTAACAACGTACATCACCCAACAATATAGGTGGCAAGTGGAAGAAGTAGATACCGGGGTAAATTGGTCACAAGTAATAAAACTTACAGATAGACAGAACTCAAATTCACGCATTCACAACCTCTTAGTGCTTAATGTTTACGTACATCCGGAAAAGAAACAGAAAAAGGAAAAACTGATAACACTAATAACCTTGATCAGGGTACTGCAAAGCACTCACGAATCATATTCCATGATCATCTCAGGAGATTTTAACAGCAACCTAACAAAAGACGATAAAATAATTCATGATCTCGAAGACATGGGTCTCTCCATTCTGAACAAGAAGGAAAATGGGAGAAGGGTCATGCCTATAACCTTTGTAAGCGGAAATCGGAGGTCATCAATAGATTTCACAAAAATGAGCAACAACTTGACACCGATGGTAAGCTCGTTCTTGGTGGAGCAACGCATAGAAAGCGATCATTTCCCTTTAATAACCAAAATAAAAAATTTGGCCAACAAGACCGAAAATCTAAAGACCATTGTTCAGCATACAGAAAAATTCAATCTACGTAAACTGAAATGGGGTGGAAAGGACAAAACCAACAATGGACCAATTTAAAAAAAGAACTGCTCAGACTAACACCGGAGGAAAAAGAAAACCCGATAGAAACATGGGAACAGCTATGTGAGGCCTTAACCAGAAACCCCCCAACCACAAAACAGAACGTGAGAAGGTATGACACTGAGAAGAAGCCTTGGTACAATATTACCTTGCGAGAGAAAAAAAGGAAAATTACACGTGAAGTACGGAAGCAGGTAACAGTAATAAAAAGTGGAAAAATACCGGAGACGGCGACATTAAAAGCCATGCAGAAAAAATATAAGATTATGCTGAGTAACGCAAAAAATTCATACCAAGCCGAAATCTGGACTAAACTACTAATTGCCGGGAAACACAAAAATGCCCGATCATTCTGGGGTATCATTAATAAACTGACAAAGGGCAAATATCTAAAGCAGGATGCAGGCATTGGAGAAAGTAAGTGGATCCAGCACGTCAAAAACATGTTTATTGACAGGGAGGATGGTCAAAAGTGTCACTGTAAAAGAGAGTGCGAAATATGCGCTAGAAACTCTGAACATTCGGGAAAGATTCTGGGAACATGAAACATGCCACGTGGAGACACAAAGAAACCATCTTCGGATAGCGAAAATAGGAATATAGGGAAACTTGTCAACAACCCCACTACAATATCAGAAAAATCAGACACCCTAGTAACAGCTGGCGAGCTAAAATTAATAATAAAACGCCTGAAAAATAAGGGTGCAGCAGGTCCCAATGGGCTTCCAAACGCCATCTTCAAACATTCCCCTGAGTTTTGGGCAGAATACTTAACACCACTCTTTAACTTAATTTATAGACAGAACAAGCCGCCTAAGTCCTGGAACAGGAGTATAATCCACCCCATTTTCAAACAAGGTGATCATAACGAGCCGGGGAACTATAGGCTGATATCGCTGATGGACGTTGAGGCAAAACTATACGGGTCATGCCTACTGGTACACCTGCAAGACTGGATGGAAGACACAAAGATCATACCTATGTTCCAAACGGGTTTCCGGCCAAGGACCGGTACACTAACAAACCTGATAACTCTGGCTCTCCTGAAGGAAAAAGCAGAAATAAAGAAGACGAGACTGTATGCTTGTTTTATAGATCTACGAGCGTCGTTTGACAGGGTCAATCGAACCCGATTATGGGACAAATTAAGATCATGGGGCCTTCCGAAGAACTTACTGGAGGCAATAATAAGCATGTATAGTCACACCTGGGCACGAGTCAAACTGGGAGACGGTAGCAGTATCACGGATGAAATTGATACACAACAGGGCTTAAAAGAAGGCTGTGTACTGGCCCCAAGCTTATTTAATCTCTATATGGCAGACATCGTCAGTCACATGCAGGTCGGGGAAGGTCATCCACCGCACCTGTCAAAAAACCCAATCCCCTTCCTGCAGTATGCTGAAGATATTGTGGTTTTGAGTCAAACCCCAATAGGCATGCAGAGGATGATCAACAATCTGGTCGCCTATTTGAAACACGAAGGCATGGATGGAACTGAATAAAGATAAAACCAAAGTGGTCCCTATTGTAGACCCGAAAAAACCAACGTTCGTATGGTACGCAAATAGCACCCCAATAAAGGAGGAAGTATCATACAAGTACCTAGGTCTGAAACTGGGGCAAGGCCCAACGAACAAGGAGCACAGATTTGACCTGAAGGCAAAAGCACATTCCCTGATCTATGCATACCGGCAATTACAAAAAAAACTAAGTTGCCCAAACTATATACACCTGCTGAAAGTGATAAAAGCGCAAACCTTACCTACCTTGTCTTACGCATTGGCGACCTGGTGTGGCAAAGAGGCGGGGCTGTTAAACAGCCTACAAACAAAGATATACAAGGCAGCTTTAAACCTCCCAAAATCTGCATCACCAGCGCAGGTTCGCTTAGAATTTGGCCTGCTGAACCAGAAGTTTCGCAGTATGGATACTTTTGTGAAACTCTGTCATAAAGTATGTATGTCAAAAGAAGGCTCACTGGACAACCCGTGTTGGAAAGAAATCGACACCCAGCAGAAACAGCACGTGCCTCACAGTTGGGGAGATTTCCTGTCTCAATCCTTGACCTGTATAGGAATCGATTCAACTTGGGACTTGATGCCAGATAGAACTACCTTCGATAAAATTACAAACAATGAGGTCAAATGGAAATCATATCTGGAAGACAAATCAAGCACCGCAAAACGTCGACACGGGTGGACAGTGATAAACTCTTATTCCGGGATAAAGCCGCAGCCCTATTTGGAAAGTCATTTTAACATGCAAATAAAGCAAAGATACATAGAACATCGGCTGGGCCTACAGTTTTCAAAGGACTTGTTACCATCCTGGAAAGGTAGTTACACCGACCTTAATTGTCGTCTATGCGGATATCAAAACTAAACATTAACTCACTTGCTATGTGCTTGCCCAGCTCTTATAGACCTAAGGAGACGGCTTTTAAAGAACATTTTTAATAACCTGAATATTCGAACATGCAGGCAAGCTGTAATTCGATGGATAGATGGATCATCTCCTATGTTGGCTTGTAGGGGGGTTAAATACATGAGGAAAGTACAATCTCTCCTACAAGTGGACCCAGTAAAACAAAGTGAATAGGAAGTGCACACTTGAAAACTTTAGCCACAAAAGAAGTGTACAACCAAAATGAAAAATTTGAGATTTTATTAATTGCACGGACTATTCACTTTACCTTGTGAACAATCAAGCACATTATTTATTAATTTTTACCGATGATTTCAAATGTATGTTGTAATAATTTTTATTAATTTTAAACAATAAAATTGACTTGACTTATCACTCACTGGTCTTCTTTCACTTGAATACAGGACATGAAAACTGATCCCTTATGATGAAAGACCCTCATTTTACGTTTTCGTGTGCTTGCCATGCAAAGACAATCGCAAAGTTCCCAGAGAGGGGAAAAAAAGTAGATATTTCCAGCTCAGCTGATACGCAAGGTTCTCAAAATATCTGCTTCAATTAAAGCTTCAACATTAGGTTTACTCAAGTGTTATTCTGTAAAGAAATCGTGTAATTTGTTGTAATTAAAATCGTCAAAGATGTTATTTAATTTTTCTGTACACAGGTTCGCTTAAGTTTCCAGCTAAAATTACAGAAAACCAATTGAATAAAGCACTTGGCAGCCAATACTAGGAAGCAGTCTAACATTTCCGATAGTTGTATCGGTTTTCCTATACAATGGAGTGCAAACGTGCACCGCTAATGTTCAATGGTTACCTGTGGTAAACCCTCGCATTCATTCATTCATTCAGTCCTGCCTAAAAACAACGTGCCCTACCAGTGAAAAGCACCAGAGTGAACATTCACAAGTCTGAGAAGCGAAAAGAACGGCACCGCCGGCGCGTGAGAGAGGGACTGTATATCCGGTTACGCCTCCTCACTGTCAGACAAGTGTCGTGAACAAGGGCCTGGATGACAGGTTTAAGGGGGAGGTCTGTCCTGGCACACATTACTCTGCTCCTCACTGTGACTGGGTAAGTAGCTTCATCTCCATGTGCCCTGGCAGTTTGCTTAACAAGCATTGAAAATGCAATAGGTCTCGCAGCATTAGAGTTAGTGCTTTTAGAATTGTTTATGGGTTTTTTTTGTAAATCTTTAGCATTTTTGTTTCCTGTAGCCAATGCTAAAGAATTTCAAAAAAAAAAGCCATAAACATTTCTAAAAGCTCTGAAATGCAGCTCTTGAAATACGATTAGAACCCAAAAGTGCAAGAGTGCACAGCTATCTAAATAGAAAGTCTTGATCTGCTGGTGTACTGTGTTTGACACTGACCTGGTAACATTACATTCCCAGTCTGAGGGTTCACTGAAGGAAGGATGGACTAGCAAACACAGCCATAAAACATCGACTCCTGGCTCATTTATGGGAAAAAGCAACTTAGCAAAGACGCACAGCTCGGCAGGCGCTCATGTGAGAAAATAGCCGTTGCGTGTGAAAAGTGTGGCAAAGCAGAAAGAATACATAGCAGCGGGACAGCATGCCAGGTCCGTCATTAGGGGGACGTACACAGAGCAGAGAGGCACACAGGTGAGCGGGCCATAAAAACACAGTTGTGGGGGAAAGAGCCAACAGGAGGAAGACGGCTGAAACAGCCCTGCCAATGCACCTTGGGGTTAAACTAACGGCAATTAAGTCATTTCCGCCGCATTCCAACAAAAAACAAGACCAAGTGAAGCATGTGAAATGTAAGCAGAAACTGCAAGCTCTTTACAGGGAACCAATTTAGCTCCTTGGATAGTTTCAGAGCATAAAACAATTCACGATTAAAGCGATCAAGCTACTGTTTGTTCACCGCTAAGAAGATGGTTGCAACACTGGAGTAGATTTAAAGGAAATTAAACGTTTTCCAAACAGTCCAGTAACTCTGAAAGGGTTAAGAACATAAGGAAGAGTCAGTGAAAAGAAGATTCAAGAATGCAGGGGTGGAAGACTGAATACCTAGGTAGGCAATTGGTTTGCCCCTTAATTCCAGTGTTGTATTTACCTCATGTCCAGCTACCGTCCTCTTGGTTAACATCGCCTCCTTAAGAAGGACAGCTTTGCTCAAGTCTCTTGTTGCCTATTCACCATATCACGAGGCCGACACTGAGTGCCAATTCTGGTGACACCTACAAGTTGATTCAGGAAGAATGTGAAAGCATTTCTTTGCGGCTCTGGCAGTTCACATACTAAAGTCCACGCACTTCAATATTTATTTACCTGTAGTGACCGAGCATTTACAAACTGCAAATGCGTACACACGCTACTCTTTTGAAAATACAAATGCTACAGCTGCGAAGCCCGAATGGAAATGCTTTTACACAAGCTGCTGCTTTTTAAAAATACAAATGCCGCTGTGGAGCTCCTACTTTGTAGGCGCCCGCTGGACCTGTGCAGGAGGGGTGTAGGGAGTGAGGGAGGGGTCGGGCAGACATGGGAATGGCTGCGGGAGGAGGAATAAGGAAGTATTGACACTTGCTTAAGAAAGGCACTGTTTGTGCTCAGAGGGTGGGGAGGGCTGGTAATGCGAAGCAGGAGAGGGGAAGCTAAATTATAATGCCGAAGCGGAGGTCACAATTCACGGTCACAATTCACGGTCATTATCTTTGTCCGTACCGCATTGATGTGGACTACGGACCGGTTCGAGTCTCCCTTTCTACCAGTGCCTATTAAAAAAATAAAAACTGTGGTGAATGGGAAACAAAATAATAAATGTGCCTATCGCAGTCTCGCAAATGGATGAACTCCCGAAGGGTGAATGCAAGGGTTTGCTTCAACAAACAACAACAAACAAGACGGAGGGAAGAGAGGGGAGGGGGGAGGAGAAATGCGACACGGCGGGAAGGGGAGGGGGCGGAGCGGAGAGTTGAGGCAGGAAGAATTAAGTGAGAGAAATGTGTGGAGAACAGATGAGCACGAAGAGAAGTGGGGGCGAGAGGGTAGAAAGAAAAGAGAAAGATGTGAGAGTAGGCGGGAGAAACGAGGAGCTAAGGAAACAGAGGTAAAGGGAAGCAAACGTGTGGGGAGACGAGGAAAGCAGACGTGGCAAATGTTGGAGAAAAGAAAGGAACAGGAGATGGGCATAGAAGGAGGTTCAGAGAGGGAATCGAAAGGAAGGGATAGAAGTAAGGGGCAAAGAGTGACAAGTGAGCAAGAAGAACAAGACGGAGGGAAGAGAGGGGAGGGGGGAGGAGAAATGCGACACGGCGGGAAGGGGCAGGCAGGATGACTCAGGGGAGGGGGCGGAGCGGGGCAGAGCGGCATGTGGGTGTGAACAAGCCGGGCCTTTGAAGTGAAGCTAAGCTTCACTTCAAAGGTGTCGGAGGAATGCGGGCGGCTGTGCACGCGCTTTTAAGCTCAATGCACATGCGCATTGAGCTTAAAAGTCACGGGCACTGCAAGGAATCGCCACGATTCCTTGCAAGTTAGATAAAGTCTGGATGAGCCCCTATAGTCTCGCTTGCTCGATGCGCATGCGCATCGACAGGCGAGACCTAAAAATGATGGTTATCCGAATAAAACTTTACACATCTTCTAAAAATATTAACAATGCAAGTGGTCTGAACCCTATCTGCAGTTGGATCCTTTAATACAATGTAAACGACTGAATGCGGGAAACACACACGTTTAATCGAAAGCTTCGGGTGTTTAACTTTATAAATGAGCTCGTTGGTTGGATTATAAAATGTCCCATCAACAGCGAAGATGTATGGAGAACGCACAATTAAAGGAATTTAAATAGCACAACAGACACATGCTACGCCCTCGCCAGGAAGGTCTATGGGTGACATCTTGTAACAGGGAACTAAATACTGTGCCTTGTGTAATGTGAACAACAAACTGCTTGCAAGTTCATCAGAGAATCGAAGCAAACTTCTTAAAAGCGTCCTCTGAGAGTTTTCGCAAACTAGGAGTGGCTTTTAAACAGCCTACTGCAGATTAAACCATTTGGAATCCTACACCGCAGGCATACATCGGAGAAACGGAAAGCGATGCCTGAACCGTGCTGCTAACGAGCTGAAATATCGCGTTGAGATTATGTGGGCGGTGCAAACTGCTTTTAGTCCCATCATACACGCAGAGTGCATGGTTTACTCATTGCGTGCACGCTGAGGCTGCCTGACCTCAAAGAGTGTACATTGTGAGGAGTACACCTCCTCACGATGCACGGTGGGTTTTTCCTTCCCCATTGAAGCGCTCTCTTACCTCAATGTTTCTTCTTCTTTGAGGCGACCTCTGAAGCAGTCTTACCTCAAAGTGTATACATTGTGAGGAAGTCATCTCCTTGAGACCCGCTGAGAAGCTTTTATTCCTCATGGAGTCGCTCTCTGAGGCTCTTACCTCAAAACGTACACCTCGTTTATGATCGGCGTCAGTAGGAAGTGCTGTTGCAGTAACCGGTATGGTTTGGCCAATGTCGAACTGTCCTATGTAAGGTGAGATGAAGTTTTTGGACGCTGTGATTTTCAGAAACGGATTGCTTTCCTAGTGCAGATGTGAGTTGACTTGGATCAGGAAGGTAAGTATATGTATCCAGCCATTACTTTATGATTCCGAACCCTGAGTTGGTCAACTGACCTTGCTAGAGCAGTGGTCTAGTGGTAGCCAAGCAGCGGAAAGACTGTTCACCCGATTCTAGTGCCTATCAAAAGTATTTAAAAGGACACTATCTTCCCATGCAAATTATTATGTTTCTTTCTATAGTCTGGCATACTCACATTGCACGTGATCTCAAAAAGCAACATATATATATATATATATATATATATATATATATATATATATATATATATATATATATATATATATATATATATATATATATATATATATATATATATATATATATATATATATATATATATATATATTTTTTTTTTTTTTTTACTCCTGCAGCAGACCTTTAGTTAAAACTGGATTGCTGTTGCTCCTCTTTCAAGTGGACCTCTCCGTCCCTTCCAACTATGGCATGTCTCCTGTCTGCGAGGACAACCTTTCTAAGTCACAGGCACATTTGCATTAATGTCTATTGATGTATTTCTGCAAATTGCACCGAAGTCATTTCAAAGACCATAACCTCTCCTTTTTTGAAAGACATACACAAGCGCTCTAACAATACCTAGTATCCTCCAGCTCATCTATTAACCCTACCAACCATCTAAATGAACTCAACCCCACTCCCCCAATAAATGGTCACACCAAACTCTTAATAATTTGATCTACCATAAAGAGACTAGAATTAATGCATGGAAAGGTTTGCTTAAGCTGACAAGACTTACCCAATAACTAAAAACACTGGACTAACCATTAACCTTGTGGTCTGGAACAGCACGCTGACCAGTTTAAAACACCTAATCAGGGGCTTTGACAAGTGGGACCTGATTGGCATAGTGAAGATTGGGGATGTTTGGAAAAAGGGCGCAGTGCACACGTTCGAGTCCTTGGTGGCCCAGTACCAACTACACCGAAACGAATACTTTCGATACTTACAGGTGCGCCACTCATTAGATACACGTCCCTAAGGGTACGGTTCTTCCGGAGACGTCGCCTCTGGAGGACCGAGTGTTAGATGGACATATCCCCGAAAAGACGATCTCCCTGATATACCGTAAGTTGGTGAATCATTCAGAGGATCCGCTGCGGAAGATCAGGTCCCAGTGGTGCGAGGATGGTTTGGAACTAGACGATGAGGACTGGATAGCAGTGGTGGCCTCTCCTAAGGAGGTGGCGATTCAGATGCGGCTGAAGTTGGTTCAGCTGAAAATCTTGCATAGATCATATATTACTGGGCCGCATCTGGTTAGTATGGGACGTGCTGATAGTGGTGCGTGCCAGAGGGGATGTGCGGAAGATGGTACAATAATGCATACATTGTGGTATTGTGATCGAGTGCAAGACTTCTGGTCGACCATACATGTGGAGCTGAGCCAGGCGTTGGGCACAGAGATAAAACCTGTGGCTAGGCGTTGTTTGCTGAATGTTTGGGAACCGTCTGATTTGAATGAGCCCCAGAAACAGTGGGTAACATTAGCGCACATGATTGCCAAACGCAACATCGCTCAGCTCTGGGGCGCCAGCCAGGCGCCGGGGGTCACCAAGTGGGCTGAGGACCTGGACTGGTGTATGGTGCGTGAAAAGTCGGTATACGTGGCCAGGGGGTGCCCTCGTACGTGGGGGAAGATTTGGGGGCCATGGAACAGCTATAGGGGTGATATCTGTGCCCCCCTGAGCCTAACCTTGATGACGATGTGCCCGACACTACCGATCCCTGAGATTTTTAATGTGACAATGTAATCCTTTCTTCCCACACCAAAGTATTGTAATGTTTTGGCTTCCCTAAGATTTTATTTTTTGATTTGTATGTGTGTTCTATGATTTAATAAAAAGAAATATTAAAAAAAAAAAACACCTAATCAGGGGTCGCAACCTCTAGATCATGTGTACTCACAAACTTTCTCTCGGGGCCAAATTTACAGTGTGGTTTGTTTCCGAGGGCCGCACCGGTGGGGGCGGGGTCAGTGGGGCAGGGGACGGGGCTAAATCAACAAAAAACTATGACCATGAGGTTGATCACAGATCTCTGCAGTGGATGCCTTCGACTGCGCCACCACACCCGGCATACACACATATATCTCCCTCCCTTGCTCCCTCTCTCCCACCCTCCCTCTCTCGCTCTGTCTCCCTCCATCCCTCTCTCGCTCCCTCTCTCTCCCTCCCCCTCCCTCGCTCCCTTTCTCCATCCCTTGCTACCTCACTCTCTCCATCCCTCGCTCCCTCTCTCTCCCTCGCTCCCTCTCTCTCTCTCTCCCTCTCATTCCCTCCCTCTCTCGCTCTCTCCCTCCATCCCTCTCACCTCCCTCTCGCTGCCTCTCCCCCTCCCTTGATCCCTCTCTCTCTCCCTCCCTCCCTCCCTGTCTGTCTGACTCTCACTCCCTCTCTCCCTCCCTCCCTCGCTCCCTCTGTCTCCCTCCCTCTGTCTCCCTCCCTCCCTGTCTGTCTGTCTGTCTCTCTCTCACTCACTCCCTCCCACTCCCTCACCCTCTCACTCCTGCCCTCACTCCCCGCCCTCACTCCCCGCCCTCACTCCCCCGCCCTCCCTCCGTCGCCCACACTCCCTCCGTCGCCCTCACTCCCTGTTACCCTCACTCCCTCCGTCACCCTCACTCCCTCCGTCACCCTCACTCCCTCCGTCACCCTCACTCCCTCCATCGTCCTCCTCTGTCGCCGCCCTCCCTCTGTCTCCCTTTCTCTGTCTCCCTTTCTCTGTGTCCCTCTCCCTCCCTTTCCCTCTCCCCTCTCTCTCTCCCTCCCTTTCCCTCTCTCCCTCTATCTCCCTCTTTCCATCCCTCCCTCTGTCTCTGTCCGACCTCCCTCTGTCATCTCACCCTGCCTGTGTGTCAGCGGGTGAGACAGCTTCCTGATACACACAGCCGCACCCAAGCACTTCACAGGTCGTTAAAGGCCATTTGAATGCTAATGAGGCTTTGTTGTATTCCACCTCTTCTTAGGCCCCTGCAGCTCCACTCTGGCTAAGTGAGAATCGCCCGGCCCTGGCCCCCACAGAGCAGCAGAGACTCTCAGAGTCGCGCTGCCGCATACAATCTTTAAAAGAAAAAATATATACATTGGTAGGATGTCTGCAAGGTCCGCCAGGTAAGGCTTGCCAGGCCACCCCTGGCCCGCGGGCCGTACTATGAGTACCCATGCTCTAGATGAAGGAAATTACAAACTGTGCGGCTCCGTGCATGTTTGGGCCTAGAGTGATGCTTTTTGAACTACATGCAATGCAGTGTTAGGCAACTAGGCTGGAGTTCCATTCTCTACACAGTCAGAAGAGAACAGAACTAGAGCTCTGTGAAAAGTGAGGATTTGCTGGTTTAATACATACTTTATGACAGGACTGGCAACCACTGGTGGAGAAAGAGGGACATGGATTCTCATAAGGTCAGCCAAGGCAGCTTTGGGGTTGTGGCGGAGGTTGGGGGTGCCTTAGATAATAACGAAAAATTCCCAAGATCATCCACATTGGCCCCCGCACTTCCAAAAGTAACTCAACACAAAGATACCTTCTGTTATCTAGAGGGCCCATTGAGGATCGTAAAAACAAGTTCTTCTAACCCCAAAAAAGACAAGCGCTGCAAGCATCAACAATATGAAAAAGATACACAAATACAAACACACTTTTTACTATTATACAAGGATGGACTGCTCTTTGGTTATGAGCTTCAAAGGGATAACATGCGCTATATAAATGCAAACCTTTTTCCCTCTTCTATCCCTCCGCTATCCATCTGAATCCACATAACTGTCTAACCTATCCACCACTCAAATTACTTTCATATTTCACTATCCTAATTCAACACTAATCCTTTATGGGTTCCCGAGTAGCGTGTTACTCGCCGAAAAAGCACTTTGACGCCTCGTCTGCGGTACTAAGCGTTATATAAATGCAACTAAAATACATTACATATGAAGCAGGGATAAGGGTTTACAGGTGGCAGTTACCCAAAGCCTTAACAGGCAAGTACAGATGTACCCATCATCTCTGCTAACGTAAAATAACTAGGCAAGAAAAAAGAAAGCAAGGATGGTAGCTACGAAAGTGGATTAGTGCTTTTAGCATTGCTTTTGTAAGTCACCCACCCAAAGTTGCCATCGGTTCACAGCACTAAGATAAAGGAGGACTGAGATCAGCTACAGTCACAGCAAATATTATGACAAGGCAGTTAAGAACGACCTGGCCAATATGCTTGCCAAAACCAAGTATCTGGGCCAGGTCAGTAGCTTTTACAGGATTTCAGTTCTGCTGCACGATATACTTTCCTCGTCTTCAGATGCCTGTGCATTTGTTAACATCACCTACGGATGTGCATATCATGACCACCCTTTAAGTATGGATTTAGGTGGGACAGAAAAGTGCGAAAGGGGGCCTCTAAAAGGGGTGTGGCCCACTAGTAATCCTTTCTAAGAGGTACGGCCCATACAATTGAATGTGGGGCTTAAAACAAACTAAAATCTATGAGCTTTCTAATTTTGCATCAAGATATATCACAAAGTAACGGGCATGCACATAAAACAAACATATAGCATTTGTTATTGCATATTAGCAGTATCAGCTAAATGAGTATCAACAATTATAATTACAAATATTTAAATTCTGGATATATGAGGCTGTAATTTGAACATTACCAAGTATACAGAAAGAGTAGTAATTTTCAGGGTGTCTCAATCATTCCTGTTCTTCCCTCTACATTTCCCTTCCCAGTTTTCCCCACATCTATCGCAAATCTTCCATCTGCATCTCAAACTTCACCCCTTTCCTGCTGAGCACCATGTTTTCACTCTCCTGTATGTACTTCCTTGCATCTCCATCACTTCACTACCCCCCATACTCACAATGAACTAACTCACCTGTAAGTACTGCATTATTTAACGTATGCCTTGTCAATATTTCGACCGCCTAGTAAATTCGATACACATTTTTGCATAGAATCACAATTACAACTGACACACGTAACGCTTGTATAAGCTACTCACACACACACTATAAGAAACTAACATTCCCTTGAGCCTTAACTACGAAGCTCTCAGTCCTGGCCTGTTATATAAACCCACCATGTTATTATTTTAAACGTACTGAATAGCAGCATTTGGATTTGAAATTGTGAAACTGGTTTTATACTTTAAAGATAACATTTTACTTATTTTGACCGTCTGACCGTCACAGGGTGAATTATGGAATGATTCATTGTAATTACGCTTATCTAAAATGTATGAACTGTTTTATCTTGTATATTTTATGGGTTGCTTAATGCGAATAAAGATTAATGAATGAATGAACAAGAACTACATTTCTGACGTGTTTTTAGTCATTATTGAGATATTGATCAGTGTTTTTTGCCTGCAACATTGAAGAAGGCTCGAAAGGGATTCATTTCAGTTTTTAATTACTGAAGAGTATGAGACCTGGAAGGACCCGACCCACTTAAAGCCCTGACTTTAGGGCAAAGAACCAAGTCGTATAATGCTGGCTCAAGACGCTTTTCAAAAACACTATACAAATTCAGCACTGCTACCTAATACAGAATACAATACGACGCTTGTATATACTGTGAAATGAATTTCACTACGCCATCTTGAAAGTAAGATCTGTCAAGTTTAAACTGCGTAACAGGTGTCATGTCTGAAAGCTATGCCAACGAATTTGAAACAGAACTCGCATAGCATGTAACAGCTCTACATAGGATCAGAGTTAGCAAGCCACTACTCCACTTTCAAGAGGTAAACCAACAAGTCCGGGAAAGCCACAGCCCCACATCCGCGAGCTCATCCGTTATATTCCTGGGGCATCCCTTGACACAGGAGTTAGAAGTCTATGCGCTCTTAGCCGGTTTGACCGGAACACCAGGCAAGTGCACCAGAAAAGGAACCAATTTGAGACCGGACTGAAAACAAGGGTCAACCACTGTAGAGAAATACAGTTAAACAACACATCTGGGAGAGACAGATGAGGCCATCGAAATGGTTAAAGGCCCCTGCAAGGAAAGAAGGAAGAGTAACAAGAGAATCGCCTAAGAAAGGAAGCAAGCCCACTCTCCACCCCGAAGATGATAGATGAAGGAAGAAAATAAACCCAAAAGGAAAGGTTTCCATTAGAAAAGCAAAGCCCAAGAGACAAAACTAGACAAGAAACGGAAACCCACATTAAAAGAAAAACAGCTAGTACAGGACGAGCAGAAAGAATATGACCGCAAGACTGAAAGGAAAACAAGTTTTGAGGGAAACGAAAAGTTAGAAAAACTGGAAACTGAAGAGGAGTGTAAACACAACACATTCAAGTTCGTGGAGGCTCTGACAGAAGGAGTGAAATGAAGTCTCTCTCATGAACGTATGGGGAAGTGTAATACGAGAAAACATGTATAAATGACACCTCCTCCACTGCTAAGAGGCACCCAGAGGCGTGAACCAGACTTGTCCTCTCTCGTGGTCTCTGAGATCAGACACCACCAATTGCTGTGAGCAAAGACAGGACCTCCTGCTACTTTTTCTCCCACCACTGGACACTTACTTCCTGCGGGTCCTCTGCACGGGGGGCGCGCCATCTTTGCGGGGCCTGCCCCGGGGTCTTTTGTCTGACACGGCTGCGACAGGGGGCGGGGAGGGGGGTCCGCGCTCCAGGCTGCTGGGATCAGCCTCCGAGGACATCCTGTGCAGGGGGGAAGCAGCAGCATCTACCCGCGGCCCGGCACCGCCGCTCACTGCCGGGGGGCATGGAGGGGCTTCTCGCGGGGTCCCCCGGGGGCGCCCGTCGTCCCCGGCCTGTCACTCTCAGTCCAAGCCTTTCTCTTTAAACACTGTCGCAATGGCTCCTGCCGGGGCAAGTCCGTGCGACACATACACACTACCCCCCAAAAAAATGCACGGTCACACTGCGCACGCGCGCCCGTAGCTCACGACACCACCCGGCGACCGCGCTGTGGCTACGTCATGCAGACCGGGCCGGGAGAGGGAGGGGGAGCAGGAGGGAACCAGAGAAAAACCCGGAACACGAAGTCCTACAGATCCGGACGGGGGCTACTTGTCAGTGGAAGACCAATTACAGGAGGCAGAGAGCCTTAGAGGTAGAAAGAGGACGATGGAGGAAAGGTGCGTGTGTAAACAGAGCGCGCGTGGGAGGTGGGGGTGGACCCGCCTGGGGGCGAAGACGGGGAGCGGGGGTGTTCAACGTTCCATAGAAGCAGGTGTAACAGTTTGCAACTTGCAATAACAGAGTCGTGTGCTAGAACCTAAGGTGTGCATACGAGTCACTGAGTATCCAGCTACATGGTACTTGCTCACACCTTACGTACAAATAGGAAGTTGAAAATATACATATTAGGTACTTCTACGAACACGAAAAACATGATTTATACGTTTCTGTGTTAAACTATATCGCAGTGAACTACAGCTATTCATAGTGTCATCATGTAAAACTCGTTTACCATTTTTTCCACCAATTGAACCTACTTCACGTGAAAGCAACAGATGAGTACTGATATTTTTGGACCTTATTTTTGCGGAAAATAAAGATTTTGGGTAAAAAAAATCGTATTTCATACGTACGTAGAAATATGTTGGTGTAAAAAAATAAGCCTTTTTTGTGAGAGGGGACTGGGGGCCCTAGTGGGTGGTAGGGAGAGGTCTAGAGGGAATTCAGCTAGCTCCCTGTTGACTCATCATCTCCCAAGTGGAAGGAGGAGCGGGTGGATGGGGGAACGAGGAGGGCGTGATAGACAGCCAACTGGTACTAGACAAAAGACTCGATTCGCAATCATGTACGCCTCTGACAGTTAACATTTTGGCCATCTTGAAATGGTAAATTCCCACCGCTTTTAGAATGAAATTGTGAGAGATTAGCCCAAAGTAAACAAATAGTAATGCCTTAGCAGAGGATGTGTCAATGTTTACATATTACTTGGACAATAAACTAATAAACAGTGCTCATTTATATGTCAAATAGTTTGAGGTTGCGTTCAACCTTTCAGTTCAATTAAAGCTATTGTGACTTCGTATACTGCTTTTCAAAACAAATTGTAAGTACTGCAATTCGTATCTGGCAGGCTCGTTGCTTTCATAGCAGATTGCACTTCTTTCCAGATGCATGTCCGCCCCTGTCATACCTGGGACCGCAGCAGCTTCCCCTTGGCTGGCCCACCCCTTGTGTAGGGGGCGAGGCAGTGGGCGGGGAAAGCCACTGCCTCCCCGGAGCTGGTGACATCGGGTTCCCTCTGGCAGGCCACGTTAGCCCTTGCTTGGTGACAGGCCGCAGGGAGGGGCGAGGTCTGGAGGCGGTTTGAAGCGCCTGTCTTCTGTAGTTATATAACAACCCCAGGCAGCGCTGCTCTGTTCCCTTCCCCCATCTTCACTTCGGGCCAAAGACACCCAGGGGGAGGAAGGAGGGGCGCAGTACGCCCACAAAGCCTGCAGTGAAGCACCCTCCCTGCCTCTTCACCTCACAGCCAGCCATATCCTGCTTCATACGCCAGTTGAAGTGCTCGAGTGTCTGTCTGCAAAACAACACAATTTTTTTGTATACAGTGGAGGAAGTGTACTATAACTCAATCCATTTCAAACAGAAAAGCAAACGCGTTTCTCGTCCTTATAAAATAAAGTATATTTGTCATACATAGTCTTCATTTCGCCGTCAAAGGTATATTTACTCTTCCAGCTATATTTTGTGGCACCTAAGGTTTCTTAACATATGGTACTAACTTTGTATGGCATCTATAGGGAAAATACAGCTGGAACCCTATATAAATCTACACATTCTACAAAAAAGTGGCACTGTTAGCCGAAAAGAGAACAGGCATGGCATTCAATTTAATGTACTGTTAGTCGCCTACTCCGACCTTCCTAAGTGGCAGGATAAGGTACGGTTATGTAACCTACACGGTCACCTTTTCTGCCTCCCCTACAGGAACAAAGCGAGCTAAGTTACCAACATTTCCTTTTACTTGATCCTTTCGTTCTAAAAACAATTTTCATTGTATGTATTGCAAATGACGATCCATTTTTTTTCTTAAGAGTTGTGTAGTGTGACACTTGCGCACGGCTCATATATATATATATATATATATATATATATATATATATATTGTATTGAATTTTCTTTTTCTGGAACAAATGCATAACATATTAATACAGTACTAAGAGCGGTACACATAGCGATCTTTTTTTATTACTTTTGTCTTTTGAAAGAAACACAAAAAATAAGAGGGTGGGTACCATGACTGCATGTTTTGTTTAAATGCTATTTTTATATTCGTAAATTGAATTATTTTCCACATTCCCACCTGTTTCTGCCAAGTTTAACTCCCGGGGCCATTGATATTTGACTGCAGCTTTGAAAACTAGGTTAGGGCGAGGTCCGCCCCGGATGAAATTGAGCCACACCCTAGTCACGGTAGACATCTGTGCGGTAGTTGACAACCCGACTACTGAGTGTCAACTTGTATTATAATGGAGACAAGGACAGAGCGAACGCTGTTATTGTTCGTGTTACAGGATAGAAATGTTCCAGAATGGTTTGTTCGCCCTCGCGGACATTGATCTAGAGTTATATTGCAATTGCTACTTTCATTTTTCGTTTGATGCCTTTTCTTTAAAGAGGTATTTGTAACGAGACGGGGAGGCAGCCAGTCACTACTTCCTGTCGTGTAAGAATCCGGTGCGGTAGTGACGACAGCTGCTGTTAGGTTGCGCGTTACTTCCTACATGGGCAGCAAACATATCCAGATCTTAAGGGGCGCTTTTTGCTATAGTAGGGAGGCGAAACTATCCACTTTTTTGGTTCCATGTGCCCCTGCCTCGGTCTTGCCTTCTTTATTTTACTCCATGAATAGCATTTGTAGCAGGCAACTAGCCAGTATCATAGACATTCGCATTTAGTTGTATACCAGTTATTTTTGAAGAAAGACTTATTTAGCGAGACAAGTTCTGTCAGACTACTACTTTCTGTGTATTACCTGGAAATCCAAATTATGGTGAAAATGAATATTTATATATTTCTTATATACGACAAGTGAGCCAGGCAACCCCCACCTCGCCTTCCCACCGAATAACATTTTTTATTGGTTTGTAGGTACTGGCGCTCTCAGAAATACCCACACAGGCCGAGTCTCATTGTCTTATTACATGACCTCCTTCCCCCAATTATCGCAGCCAAGTTTTCAGTGTGTTTGTGGGTGACACATCAATGTCGTACGCGTGTCACTTTTTCACAAGGAGATATATATCAGAAAAAATATATCTTCTGCAAAATATCTCTTTTACTAACTTGAAACTTGCTGTCAGCTAGGGTAAATACAGTTCTTACCTCTGGTGTTTCTGTGGGGCCTGTGTTGATGAAACATTTCAGACTTCGATGGATGGTTAGTAACAGTCAGACCCAATATGAAATAAACACGCATGGCACCTGTCCGTGACTCACTGCTGTGGTGGACTCCACTATATTCAGGTCTTGACCATGCTCCAAGATCACAATGAGACGGGGTCTCATGTTTCGTTCGCTTCTATACCTATTACCCACTATTCATGGTTTTTAGTTGTACTGCTTTGGAACATATGGGTTTTTAAAAGAACCCTCACTCACCTACCTAGTAGGTGACATGCTTCATCACTGGGTTCCAACCCTGGTCGCCGAATGCTTCCAGGGTGTGCTGCGACGCCTGATTACACCAGAGCTGGTTTTGTGAGGGGAGAACAGTGATGGTAAGTTAATTTATGAAAAGTGCAGTTTTTAAAATTGGTTCAAGAATTTAAAATTTGCTAACATTCGTGCCAAGAATTTTCAATTCTATTAACCACATGAGCGCTAGCGAAATTCTGCCCCTGTGCTTGTTTTTAAAAAAACCCATTATTCATGACGAGCTGGGCTCGTCATGAGCGTGCTGGGAGGCTACCTCATGACGAGCCCAGCTCGTCATGAGCGTCGAAGGGGTTAAGGACAGGAGGCGAGGATTATGCTTTCTCAATTTCTTTACTGAAAAACACAGCAGCCAATCAGTACGCAGTAAAGAAATAACAAACTACATTACCCATAAACCCTGGGTAACCATAGAGTACGTGAGAGTATATATAGGGTCATAGAGGTGAACACTTCCTCTTTCTTTGTCCATAGTCAATTAGTGAAAGATCAAACGGAAAACTCTAACAATCCATCAATGGCGCCCCCCGGAGAGGTCAGCATCCGGCTGAAGAGGGGAAAGAACCTCCCAGAGCCACAGGAACAACAACAGACCAACCAGGAGAAGAAAGTCGCGGCACACTTCATTTAAGGTCGGAGCCTGGAAGAAGTGAAACAGAAGCCGTAAAAACTGTTCCCCAAAAGAGTTGAACTCAGAATTCAGGACAGGGTGGGAAACATTTCATAAACAGTAAACAGTATGGTACAGCATAAATGCAGTAAGCATTATATAAATACAATAAATGAAAAAGGGTGGGATAATCCTCGCCTCCTGTCCTTAATAGAATTGAAAATTCTTGGCACGAATGTTAGCAAATTTTTAATTCTATGGCAGTACGGAGGCTCCGATTATGCTTGTTTAAAGCTTAGCCACCACAACAGATGCAACATCTACAATTGGTTTAAAATAAAATGTTTTGAAAACAGACTCAGATGACCAATCCGCAGCCCTCATGATATCATGAAGACTAGCACCCATGGAAAAAGCCTTGGAAGCCATAGTTCCTCTAGCAGAATGGGCCCCAAAGAGGGAGATATCAATGCCCGCTTCCTGCATGAGCGAACGTAACCAACGTGCCAACGTAGCTGGAGAAACAGGCTTGAAAGGCTTCTGTAAAGCGATAAGCAATTGACCTTGTGAATCAGAACGAAAAGGTGCAGTGCTTACCTCATAATCCTTTAGACATTGGACTACACACAACTGAGGGTTGTGAGGAAAGCAAGGATAAGAAACCACAGCTGTATTACATTTTGTTCGCTTTGAAATGACAATAGAGACACCCTCAGGCGAGAACGTACGACCAGCGAGATCCAAAGCCCGCACATCAGACACTCTTTTACAAGAGACCAAACACAGGAGCATAGTCAGCTTAGCTGAGAGTTGTTTGCAGGATAAGAGATTATTGGAAGGCCAATCAGACAGAAAACGCAAAACAATAGAAACATCCCAAAGGGCAACATACTTGGGGCAAGGAGGTTTTACCATCCGGATTCCCCGCAACAATTTCGAGATTAAGGGATGTTCTCCCGCTGGTTTACCATCCACAGGAATATGACCTGCAGAAATCGCAGAACGAAAGTTATTAACCGTTCTGTAAGCTAGTCCAGAGGATGCCATAGAAGCCAAAAAGTTAATGATCAAAGTGAGATCCGCTGAAACGGGATCCACCGACCGCTGTGAGCACCAATCACACCAACGCTTCCAACTTGATTTATAGCGCTTATGTGTGTTGGGGGCCCAAGCCTCATTGATGAATCTTGCAGCGTCTCCCGATAAGCCTTGGATTTTCCAGCGTTCCCCGAAATTCTCCACGCTACTAGCAGGAGCTGGCCCGACATTACTAGAGGATGTGGATCCCGCAGAGGGTCCAGCAACAGGTTCCATACATGTGGAAGGAGGAGCGGCGTCGAGCAACTCATCTCCAGAAGAACTGGAAACCACGCTTGAGCCCTCCAAAGAGGGGTTATTAGAATGAGCTCCGAAGAGAATAGACGGGCCCGGGCTAGAACTCGGGGAATCATGAGGAACGGCGGAAATGCATAGCATAGCAGAGGAGGCCAGACCTGTAGAAATGCATCCGTGGCTAGAGCTTCCGGATCTGGCCTCCAACTGTAGAACTGGGGAACCTGGGTGTTGAGACGGGAGGCAAAAAGGTCCAGATGACAAATCCCCCAAAATTGGGACAACCTGCGAAATACCCGAGGATGAAGCTTCCAATCGCTGTAATCTCGCAGATGGCGAGAGTTCCAGTCCGCAATTAGATTGCGAGAGCCCGGCAGGTATTCGGCAATAACCGTGATCTTGCGGTCCAAGCAAAGGTGCCAGAAATCCTTCGCAATTTCTGAGAGTAGTCTGGATCTGGTACCCCCCAGTTTGTTCACATAACGAACTGCAGAGACATTGTCCATTCTGAGAAGAATGCAACAATTCGTTTGGATAGGAGAGAGACATCGAATCGCGAAAGAGCCCGCCAGAAGCTCCAGGCAATTAATGTGGAGAGACAATTCCTCCGGAGACCAACGACCCCCTGTTGACACTGAACCGCAGCGGACTCCCCAACCCCAGAGGCTGGCATCTGACTCTATCACAACATCGGGAGTCCTCCCGAAGAGCGCACGGCCGTTCCAGGATTCCATGTGGTCCAGCCACCACATCATCTCTGTCCGGGCTTCCTCTGAAAGAGGGACGTGATCTGAGTACCGAAGACCCTTCTGGAGATGACGGATTTTGAGGCGCTGAAGCGCACGATAATGTAATGGACCCGGAAATATCGCTTGGATGGAGGATGATAGAAGACCCACAATCCGAGCCACTGAGCGCAAAGAGACTGTCTCTTGAGCAAGAAGTAACCTCAAGTCCCTCTTGATGGATCTGATCTTCTGACCTGGCAGAAGTAACTGACATGAGATTGAATCTATTTGAAAGCCCAGAAAATCCATAGTTTGAGATGGAGAAAAATTTGACTTTAGGGGATTCACTAGAAAACCCAAAGACTGTAGAAGATCCACGGACCATTGCAAATGTGATTGAAGAAGAACAGGACACTGAGCCAAGAGGAGAATATCGTTTAGGTAGACAATCAACCAAACTCGCGTGATCTCAAAGATTCCATCACAGGACGAAGGAGCTTCGTGAAGCACCACGGAGCGGAAGAAAGGCCGAAAGGAAGGACCTTGTACTCAAACCAACTGCCCATCCATTGGAACTGAAGGTAGTGACGATGAGGAGCATAAACTGGAACTGAGAGATAGGCATCCTTTAGATCCAATGAAACAATCAGAGAGAGAGGGTGTAAGACACTCTTATTCCCCCAGGTTATGTATATAAAACAAAAGAAGAGTGTCAACTGCACTGGTATCTATATGAAGACACAGCGGCAAAGACTGTGAAAGGACTGTGAGAAAAGTGTGTGGAAGAACCCCTTTCATTAACACATTGGAAATCTTGGGGTTTTTTTTTGGAAGCCCTCACTCACCAACCTGGTTGGTGACATGCTTCATCATCGGGCCCACCAGGAGAAGCCGAATGCCTCCCTGGTGTGCTGCAACGCCAGATTACTGCAGAGCTGGGTTCGTGACAGTGGTGTGAAAAGTGATGTTAAAAATGTCTAGAAACTGTACCAATCACAACGATTTATATTTTGGTCAGTTTAGACATGGTTAAAAAAGGATATGTGTGGAAAAACTACTTTAAGTGAAAACTCCCATCATAATCTGCGGTAGTTTTTCCACACATATCCTTTTTTAACCATGTCTAAACTGACCAACAAATAAATCGTTGTGATTGGTACAGTTTCTAGACATTTTTAACATCACTTTTCACACCACTGTCACAAAACCAGCTCCGCAGTAATCTGGCGTTGCAGCACACCAGGGAGGCATTCGGCTTCTCCTGGTGGGCCCGATGATGAAGCATGTCACCAACCAGGTTGGTGAGTGAGGGCTTACAAAAAAAAACCCCAAGATTTCCAATGTGTTAATGAAAGGGGTTCTTCCACACTTTTCTCACAGTCCTTTCACAGTCTTTGCCGCTGTGTCTTCATATAGATACCAGTGCAGTTGACACTATCCTTTAGATCCAGTCGAACCATCCAATCTGCCTCCTGAAGAAGGTCTCTGAGAAGATGGATGCCCTCCATCTTGAAATGACGATAGACTACGCCACCGTTGAAGTCTTTTAAGTTGAATACTAAACGAGACCCTCCCCTTTTTTTCTCCACGAGAAAAACGTTGCTTACGAAACCCTGGGGATGAGGAGACGTCGGAACGATGGCCCCTTTGGCCAACAGGGAAGAGATTTCTGTGGAGATAACCTCCTGATCTGGTCGGGAAAAACAAGAGGGCGTGGCCGGAGATGTTGGTGAGGGCAAGAGTAAAATTCTATCTTGTACCCTTGCACCGTCTCCAGCACCCAGGCATCGTTTGAGATCAAACGCCAATTGTGCAGAAAAAACTGAATCCTTCCCCCCAAAATCACATTGGAAGCGAGAATCAAGCTCACCTGATGCGGAAGAATCTGGACGTCCTCCTTGGTTACCGTTGTAACCGCCTTTGCCATGCTGCCCTCGGCCCTTTCTTGAAGGGTAGAATGAAGATTTGTTGGAGGAGTAGCCTTGTCCTCCTCTGTGGGACTTATTCCCCCGTTGAGCGGGCTGGTCTGACCCACGGCCGGACGAACGTCCCCTTCATCCGGCCCTGCCGAAAACCGGGCGGAAGGCCCGTCTCAGGTTCGCTTGAGCTTTATCGAGCCCGCTGAAGGTCGAAACAAACGTAGTAAGTTCTTTGAGAAAAGGAGCTCCGAAGAGCAAACCTTGAGCCTGGGGGCCAGATTCCGAAATTGCTAAATCAGTGAGGCGTGGATCGAGCTTCATCAAAATGGAGCGGCGTCGCTCCGCCGACAAGGCACAATTAGCATTACCCAGAAAACAGACAGCCCGCTGGGACCAACCAATTAACTCATTTGGGTCAATCAGAGCGCCAGACTCCTTTGCCCTGTAACCCAAGTCCAGCACCTTTGTGAGTGGGCCCAACAAATCAAGAAGTTTGTCCTGGCACGAACACCACAACCTATCTAAACCCTTAGTAGGGTCCTTAGAATACTTGCGCATGTATGTGACCATGGTAGGGTCTACATCAGGCGTGGAAGCTAGCTTGTCTGTAAGGTCAGGGCGAGAGCATTCCGAGCGTAAACGAGCTCGCACATCCTTTTCAAAAGGGGTACGGATGTGGGACTGGACATATACTGCCACCTCGGGGGATGGCAACCAAGCAGAGGAATTGGGATGAATTATGTCTGCAGGATTAAATGTCAATACCTTAGGTGAAGATGGCGCATCTACATAGCGCTCTTTCCGAGATTTCTTGGATGGGGGAGGCTTAGCAGGCTCAGAGGACGTGGTTGAAGAAGATGACCCATCATCTGTGTCGGACGGTGGGTCCGAACGGGCAGGTACAGCACGTTTCCTCGATGAAGGAGCAGAGAGGGTTTTGGCCAATTTAGCAAATTTGGATTTGTGAGGGTTCTTTGGCGATTTGTTGCTACGTCCAGAGGAAGGAGGCACCCAACCTTGTTGGGCTGCATAATCAGAAAGATGCCTTTTCAGTGGCGCAATTGCCTGAAACAATGCCTGGCCCATATAGTCATCAAGGGACGCAGAAGGCTCATCCTCCTCATAATAATCCTCACCTTCCTCATCATAATAATCCGCCATGGTGACAAAGACCACCAAATAATGCCCACAGGAAGGTAAAGAGACAAGTTTTTAGAAACTTATACAAGGCAAAGCCAAATTGGGGGAGTGGTACCCCTAGTGCAAGTCAAAAACTCAGCAAAAAACCTGACCAAACAAAATTCTATATATAGTGGAGGGAGGACTCGCACTGAACAACAGCAAGATTCAGCCACTCTAGGCAGAGCCTATGCAATAATTTATACAACCCTCAGATAAAATTGAAAGAGGGCGTCAGGGAGCTCAAGCGGCAGCACTAACAGGGCAGGCTTCGATAGAAAGCACCAGATGTTCCCTCCGTCTGAGGCAAAGCTGACGGCTGAGGAAAAATACACGCCTTCGTCGGGCGTGTAAACAAAGCCTTCGCGCATGCGCAAAAGCCGCTGCCGAATAGGGAGAGACGCGCGAGGAAGCGCGTCTCAGCCATCTCCAACTCCCGCTCCACACCGGCACAAAGACAACGCGGAACACGTGTTGAAACAAACACAGGAGGTGACCCACGCTCCAGTAAGCGGCACAATAGGCAAACGAGGTCAGCGACCTCGAACAAACACGCCGAGCGGCGAGAGAAGAGCGTACACAGCGTGAAAACAAGTACAAGTCAGAGACAAGTAAGCGTTGGAAATATCAATTATCACAATGCATAAACAGTAATGTAATAAGATAAAGGCACTTAACTGGCTGCGAAGCAGCAAAGAAAGAGGAAGTGTTCACCTCTATGACCCTATATATACTCTCACGTACTCTATGGTTACCCAGGGTTTATGGGTAATGTAGTTTGTTATTTCTTTACTGCGTACTGATTGGCTGCTGTGTTTTTCAGTAAAGAAATTGAGAAAGCATAATCGGAGCCTCCGTCCTGCCATAGAATTCCAGTCTACTAGACATACATTTGAATCAGGGAAGTCTTGGTCAATGTAAAAAAATATATGGATATATGTGGAAAATTAAATTGATCCAACTTATCCTCATAGACCACTTTGAGGATCACTTTAATATCCCATATGTATCCTCCACTATAGGCAGCAAAGCAGTCCTTCTAGGTACAGCAGCAGTCTAGCAGGGTGCACAGCAGGTCACAGCAGCAGGCAGTCCTCTGAGAGTTCTTCCACAGATCCAGTAGTGAACTGAAAAGTGGGTCTGAAGGTCCTATTTTTATACTCTGGTGCCCTTCTTCTTAAAGGTGGGAGAAGGGTCTTGAAAGGTTCTTTAAAGTGCTTGGAATTTCCTGACTCTGCTGCCTTGGCTCCAAGATTGCTGCAGTGACAATACAGAGTTATTAGCCCCTTTGTGTGAAGGCAGAGCACAGGTTATTCAGGTGTATTTGGGGCTGTGCTCAGCTCCACCACACCGTCCTGCCAGTGGATGGTACATTCAGGCACACCAAATTTCTTTATTGTGTGACTGTCTGGGAAAAATTCACAAAGTCTGTCAGCTACAGCCAGTCATGTGACCCAAGACCGGCTGCAAGCACAAACGGCATGAAAATAACCACTTTCTAATAGTGGCTTTTGTGAGAAGTTGGACTGGTATATGCTGTCCACTAATGAAAGTGGGTACCCTATACCCGTCCAAACGACCCTTATTGAGGATTAGGTCAAAGATAACCTTTATGAAAACTATCCCAGTGGTAGCTATGGAAAGCAGCCTTCAGCCTAAGTCTTGATGGAATGTAAAGCAGCTTGTTTTACCAGTCTATAACCTCCTGAATAACCAAATGAAAGGAGAACCACACACAAGATATATAAAATATATGTATTTATTACTAAACACTCTCTACTAACCTCTATAAGAGATTAGAGCATAAGGCACACAATTATTAATCAATAGAACAACAGTAAATAGTACAACAGCGGGCTCCAGGGGAGACCGAACCATATACTAAAAAAATGGTATAACAACAACTTAACTAGACACAGTGCCCAGAGTACGTAGAATCGCTGGGACCCCAATGAACCACCCAAAGTAGTGACACAGGGGACCCACGGAAGACGGGTGCAGTGTGTGAACACAGACATGAGTACCGTACAACTCTATGGGAAAGTCGCGGTTGGAAAATTAGAGTTTAAGGACACTTTGGAGAGGACTTCAAGCAAACCCTTTGGAGCATAGCAGCAGGTCACAGCAGCAGGCAGTCTTCTGAGAGTTCTTCTACAGATACAGCAGTGAACTGAAGAGTGGGTCTGAAGGTCCTATTTTTATACTCTGGTGCCCTTTTTCTGAAAGGTGGGAGAAGTTTCTGGAAAGGTTCTTTGAAGTGCTTGGAATTTCCTGACTCTGCTGACCTGGCTCCAAGATTGCTGCAGTGACAATGCAGAGTTGTTGGGCCCTTTGTGTGAAGGCAGAGCACAGGTTATTCAGGTGTATTTGGGGCTGTTCTCAGCTCCACCACACTGTCCTGAAAGCTGATGGTACATTCAGGCATACCAAATTTCTTTATTGTGTGACTGGGAGAAATTCACAAAGTCTGTCAGCTACACCCAGTCATGTGACCCAAGACAGGCTGCAGGCACAAACTGCATGAAAATAACTACTTTCTATTAGTGGCTTTTGTGAGAAGTTGGACTGGTATATGCTGTCCACTAATGAAAGTGGGCACCCTATACCCGTCCAAACGACCCTTATTGAGGATTAGGTCAAAGATAACCTTTATGAAAGCTATCCCAGTGGTAGCTATGGAAAGCAGCCTTCAGCCTAAGTCTTGATGGAATGTAAAGCAGCTTGTTTTACCAGTCTATAACCTCCTGAATAACCAAATGAAAGGAGAACCACACACAAGATATATAAAATATATGTATTTATTACTAAACACTCTCTACTAACCTCTATAAGAGATTAGATCATAAGGCACACAATTATTAATCAATAGAACAACAGTAAATAGTACAACAGCGGGCTCCAGGGGAGACTGAACCATATACTAAAAAAATGGTATAACAACAACTTAACTAGACACAGTGCCCAGAGCACGTAGAATCGCTGGGACCCCAAGGAACCACCCAAATTAGTGACACAGGGTCCCACAGAGGACGGGTGCAGTGTGTGAACACAGACGTCAGTACCGTACAACTCTATGGGAAAGTCGCGGTTGGAAAATTAGAGTTTAAGGACACTTCGGAGATGACTACAAGCACACCCTTTGGAACATAGAAGATTCTAAGGCCAGCACCCTTGTGAGTACAGAGATACCTGTGTTACCTATCCCAGAGGTGCCAGGTTCATAGGGGTCAAGTGGTGTCGGAAACCTTCTGTAGCGGGGTTCAAGAATAGCGCGGAGGCCAGGGATGCAGACAAATAAAGTGTTTTTATTCTTTTCAAAGGACTATAGGTATGTGGGGTGGATAAGTTCAGATAAACAGAGGAATAAATGTCATTGGACCACTTCTTCTGATGATACTCCGATTCTATTTTACCCACGTCGGTTCTTCTGGTCAGCTTCCTCTTCCGGGGCATGTGGGAAAAAAAAAAGAGAACGGTATTTCAGGACAGAGTCCTCTTGATTTCACAATGCGTCAGGGACCGGGGAGTGAGGGGACATCACACACACTCAAGTGCCTCAAAAATAAAAACAGTTAGGGTCACTCTATTTCGGCGTGTTCGGTGCTCCAAAGTTAGTGAGGAAAAGAAAACAGAACGTGCAGAAGCAGCAGCGGTGTGTAAAGTATCGGCGGGCGTTTGACCTAGGACTCCGGAGTTCCCTTCCGCCCTGCCTACCCTGAGAGCCGGCTGTGTACCTGTGTAAGCCACGCTCCTCCAGGAGTGTGGCGTGCCAAATCACGGGGTCGTTGGCCTCCCGGCACTGCTCCGGTTTCTTCTTTTCTTGCCCCGGGTCTTGGATTCAGCTCCTCGTCTCCTCCGGCAACAGCGACTCTCGCGTTCTTTTCCTCCTGATCGGTGTCTCCTAGTTTCTGTGTGTCCTCTGTCCTTATTGGTAGATCGGTCTTGACGTCAGCTGCGGGCAGGGTTTCCTCTCCTTCGAAGCCCCAGTTAAAGGAACCGCCGTCCGCTTCTATAGTTGTCGGACTGCAATGGGAATACAGCGGTGTGGACCATTCGTCATTCTTTTGGGAGAAAAGAGGAGTAGAGGGAGACTCGGGCGACCACCAGTTCAAATAAGGATCAGTTTTCTCCTGGTCCGGACCCGCCCCGTTACACCTTCGTCGTTTTCAATGGCGTCACTCAAAGAAGTGCTGCTTCCGGGAAGATGAAAAGTGTCCGGTGGAATGCAAGCCTGGATTCGAGGTGAGAAGAAGCTGAAAGCAGAGGGGACAGAGTTTGGGTCACTTCAGCGTGACCAGGGGTTCGTTAGCTGAATGCCCACAGATGTCGGGTGCTTCAGGTGAGATGACTGGACCAGGAGACGTTGACGATGACCAAAGTCTGGAGATGAGCTGTCCCACAAAGGATGTCGCGAGCTGAGGGGTCAGTGTCCGGATTGAACACCAACAAGCCTTGGCAAACGCCCCCTACGCGGTCAGAGGAAAGCAGGCCCGGTGTGGGCCAGCAAGGTTCTGGAGACTCTCCAAGCTATGAGGAGTCAGGGCACGTCTGGAGCAACCAGGAAAGCCCAATAGAAACCAAAGTTACCTTCACAGGGACCCGCAGGCCAACGGGCCAGGAATTGCAAAGGGACCTCGAGCTGAAACACGAAATACCAGCCCACGGAACCCTCGTGGAGTGTAGGCTGGAAATCTTCAGTGCAATTACTGCTCGGGGTCAGGACTACACATAGCCCAAAGCACAGGGGTTGCCAAAAAGCATATGCTGCTGCAAAAGTACACGGTGCACAGGGGTTCGGGTTGCACGATCCCCACGAGGGATACTGGTCTCAGAATTGCTGAGAGGTCAGATCAACCTCAGGGACACTCGGGAACCCACCTCCTGTGTTGCAGAAATCTTCATAGTCCTCAGGAGCTTGGAAGATGCAAACTGGTCAGATGCGTTAAAGGTGCCTGCCTTGCAGGGGAGTAACTCCTTTACTCCAAGGGAGATTCTTCAGTCATCCAGCATAGTGTAGATTGTCGAAGAACTTGGTTTCTGCTTGCAGAGTTTAATTCAGGTAAAATCTAAAGTCCTGTAGTCAGGTTTCCTACTTTATACCCAAAGAAGGGGTTGGACAAACTCTGGGACCCACCAATGGGAGGATAAAAAATTAGCTAGCTATCGCGCCAAGAATTTTCAATTCTATTAAGGACACGGAGGCGAGGATTATGCTTCTCTTTCATTTTAATGCTACACACAGCAGCCAATGAAATCTTAGTATATTAAACAAAACTACATTTCCCATGATGCAAAACACCACATCACTTCCTGTAATAGCCCATAAGAGCCAGGCAATACTGGATATCCTCCTCTTTCTTTGCTTCGAACATTAAGTCCATAAATAACTGAAGTCCTACATAAACATCCTCCAACGTGGAAGAACAGCCAACTGGAAAGAATTCCTTTTTTAACCGGAAACATATTCAGTCCATCTTCTTCTCAGAACCTGAAAGGATGTGAAAGAATGCCCGTAAAATCTGCAAAACAGACTATAAATCATGGGTGGGCAAAATATTACAGTACATGTAATATAACCGGGTGGGATAATCCTCGCCTCCGTGTCCTTAATAGAATTGAAAATTCTTGGCACGATAGCTAGCTAACTTTTTATTCTATTACAGGACCGGAGGCTTCGTATTATGTTAGTTTAACGCTCTTTAAACACTACAGAGGAAATATCACCCACCGGTTTGTAATAAAACTGTTTGAAAGTAGACTCTGAGGGCCAATCAGCCAAATGCATAATGTCCTGAACAGTAGATCCTAACATGAAACTCTTAGAGGCCATGGCACCCCGAACAGAGTGTGCCCCAAAAACCTGGGTATCTATACCCGCTTCCTGCATCACGTATTTTAACCATCTGGCTATAGTAGCCGCAGTAACCGGTTTGAACGGTTTTTGCAGAGTAATCAACAATTGCATTACACCTGGAGGCCGTAAAGACCTCATACATTCCTCATATGCCTTAAGGCACTGTACCACACACAGTTTAACATTGCTAGGAAAAGCATGGTAATCAACACTTCTAGACATCGTTTTGGTTCTGGCAGTAATGTTAAAAGAGACCCCTTCCAGAGTAAATACTCTATCTGTAATGTCCAAGGCCTTGACATCCGAAGACCGTCGACATGCCGCAAGACATAACAGCATTGCCATTTTAGCTGAGAGTTGTTTCCTTGATAATGTGTCATTAGGGGGCCACGCATTGAACAGGGAAAGAACGAGAGAAATATCCCATAAATAGGTCTATTTGGGTTTAGGTGGATTAGCTACTCTAATGCCCTTCAAAAGCTTACAGACAAGCGAGTGCATACCTACAGGCTTACCTTCAATTTGAGAATGGCCCGCCGAAATTGCGGAGCGGAAATTATTAACCGACCGGTATGCTAAACCCTCCGAGGCTTTCAGAGAAAGGAAATTCACAATGAAGGGTAATCCTGCCCCCACGGGATCCACGTGTTGTTCCACGCATCAACAAACCCAGCATCTCCAAGCTGAAGAGTACCTCTTTCTGGTGGAGGGAGCCCACGCCTGGTTGATAAAGGCTGAAGCCTGTTCCGAAAACCCTGGCATTTGCCAACGTTGCTGGAAAGTCTCTAGGCCATCAGGAACAGAAACCCCGACATTACCATCGGATTTGTCTCTCCATGAGGGCCCTGGAGTATCATCGGGGAGTCCGGAATCCTCCTGGGCAAGTCGCAACTCACTTCCAGGAGACTCGGGAACTACGGCTGCGACTTCCACAGTGGAGTCACTAAAATCAGCTCCGCCCCTTGGCGTAGTATCTGTGAGTACACCCGTGGAATCAATATGAACGGGGGAAAAGCAAAATTCAGAGACTGAGCCCAGTTCTGAGTGAAAGCATCCGTTGCCAGGGCTAACGGATCCGGTCTCCAGCTGAAAAACTGAGACATCTGGTGATTCAATCTGGACGCAAAGAGGTCGATTTGGCAAGAATCCCAGATCGCCTGTAGCCACTGAACAACCTGCGGTTGGAGTTGCCAGTCGCTGTAATCCTTGAGGTGGCGTGAATGCCAATCCGCCACCACGTTCGTTTGTCCCGGAATTTATTCCGCTATGACTGATATCTGGTGACTTAGGCAGTAGTGCCAGAAATCCTTTGCTATTTCTACCAACATGGAGGATCTTGTACCTCCCAGGTTGTTTATATAGCGACCTGCTGAAATGTTGTCCATCCTCAGAAGGATGCAACATGAGACTTTCTTGGGTGATAGAGTCCTGATCGCGAAAGAGCCTGCGAGTAGCTCTAGACAACTGATATGGCGATCTAGCTCTTGTAGAGACCATCGTCCTCCTGTGGAAATATTTCCGTAGCGCGCCCCCTAGCCCCAAAGGCTGGCGTTGGATTCTAAGACAACCTCTGGAAGGGAGCCAAAGATGGCCTGACCGTTCCATGCCTCGACGGGACAGAGCCACCACTGGAGCTCTTGCCGAACCTCCAATGACAGAGGGACCAGTTCCGTGAACGAGAAACCCTTCTGCAGATGTTGAATCTTTAACCGCTGAAGGGCTAGATAATGGAGGGGCCCGGGAAGATCGCCTGAATAGATGACGCCAGGAGGCCCACTATCCTGGCGATCGTTCTCAACGAGACTACTTGTTTGGACAATAGAGCGCGAAGCTCCTTCTGTACATTGCGCAATTTGGACCGTGGAAGGCTCAACCGAGCCGCTTGCGAGTCTATGACAAAACCCAGAAATTCCACCTGTTGCGACTGACACAGCACGGATTTGTTTTCGTTGACCTCAAACCCGAGATTCTGCAGCGTAACAATAGTCATGCGCAGATGCTGTGCTGCCAACTCTTGCATCTGCGCCATAATCAGTATATCGTCTAAATACACTATCATGCGTATCCCCTGCTCCCTGAGATAGGCTACAACTGGCTTCAACACCATGGGGCTGATGAAAGACTGAAAGGAAGGACCAAATATTCGTACCACCGGTCTTTCCACTGGAATTGCAGACACCTCTGATGAGGAGGAAAAATTGGGACAGATAGATAGGCGTCCTTGAGGTCTAGACGAACCATCCAGTCCCCGCTTTTCAAAAGATCCGCTAAGAGATGGATACCCTCCATCTTTAAATCCTTGTAGACCATGTACAGATTGAAATCCTTCAAATTGAGTACCAACCTGTAACCTCCGCCCTTCTTCTGAACTAGAAAAATATTGCTGCAGAAACCGTGAGGGCCCTTGTCGCAAAATGCTATTGAATGTTTCTGCAGCAATTATTTGATTTCTGAATCTATAAAATCGCATTCTGTTCGGGAAAAAGACAGCTGCCTGGGCGGATTGTACTGGGAGGGAACCTGAAAAAAATCGAGATGAAAACCCTGAACAGTTTCTAAAACCCACGCATCCTGAGACAATTGAGCCCAATTGTGAAAGAAATAACGGATACGACCCCCCAGAGGAAGCGGGGAGGTATCCGGAGCGCTCACCTGAAAATTCTGCCGCCTGGAAACCACCTCGGTAGTTGCCTTTGTTGAAGCGTCGTTTGTTGAAACGCTGCCCGGTGGGGTAAAATGGTCCATCCACGGGTGGAGTCCCAGTCACCTCTGCCTCTGCCAAAATCACCTTTTTGGGGGCCTTTGAAATTCTGTCGGCCAAACGAGCGTCCCCGGCCTCGTCCGGCCCTGTTAAAAACACCATCTTGGAAAACTCATTTTATTCCTGACTGGGCCTTATCAAGGGTAGTAAAGGTACCCACGTACTTAGCCACATCCTTTACAAACCGATCACCGAATAGGTTACCGTCCGCCAGTGGGCCCGGTTCTGCTGCTGCTAGCTCGGTGAGATTAGAATCCATCCTCATAAGGAGAGATTTACGTCTCTCCGTGGAAATTGCACAATTAGCATCGCCCAAGAGGCAAATCGCCCTCTGGGTCCAGCCAGCCAGAACATGCGGATCCATGGTGGCACCTGACTCTTGTGACTTCAAGGCCATCTCTAAAACCTTTGCGAGGGGTCCAGCAACGTCCAGGAGCTTGTCCTGACACCCCCTCCAGGCCCTATCAATGCCCTTTTTCGGGTCTTTGGTGAACGTTTTCAAGAAAGTCAGCATGCTAGAGTCAATGTCAGGGGTTTCTGCGACCTTATCGGCGATATCCAGTTTAGGGCACTCTGACCGGAGCCTGTTTCTCACCTCTTTGTCAAAACTTTTGCGTTAGTTATCATGTAAATAAGCGGCAACCTCTGGCGCTGGGAGCCAATCGGATGACCCCGGGTGAACAATGTCAGCCGAATTGAAGGTAAAGGGAGTAGACACAGGAGGAACGGGGTCAATATTCTTAGACTTCTTAGTCTTCTTCCTAGAGGGAGACTCGTCAGGGGTATCAGTTGATGCAGTGTCCGTATCGGTGTCCGTGTCCATATCCTTGGGCTTGTGGGATTCTTTAGTCACAGAGGACAAGGAATAGGAGTGAGGCCAAGAGTCAGTGTGAGAACCAGAAGACTCCCCATCTTTCTTGGGGGGAGGCTTCGACAAAACATGGCGTTTAGCAAATCTTTCTAACTGCTTAGTTATAGGCTTTAAGGCAGTGGCCAGCGCCATCTGTACAGTTCCAGGAACTGTCTTTTCCAGGGCCTTGTTGACGGAATCCTGGACAGAGGCGTCCAGGGCCTTAACAATATTATCCTCAATGGAAGGATTAGACACTTCCTCCTGATAAACATCATCACCCTCTTTATAAGTAACCCAGTCCTCCATGGTGGTTCCAAATTTGTAGATAGATCTGTTCATGGGGCCCAGATATGTAGATTGGGGGGAGTAAAAAGGGGGAGCCAACCCACTGCACAAAAAGGTCACCAGTACCTAACTCCTCAGCAGTGCTGTAGAAAGTTCTTGCAGCCCTCCAGGGCGTAAAGGGGGCAAAAGCAGCAGGAAAAATACAAGGAGGTGTGCACCCTCCAGGCCCAAACAGTTTTCAGCCAGTCAGGCGTGGGGGAACTGCTCCGGACAAAATCCTGGCCAGAATGGAGAAAACACGAGTGAAAACCGGGCAGTAGCGATGTGCGTAACCAAATCCTACCAAAAAGTAGCCCAATTGGGCTACACACATCGAAACCTATGCGCTCATAAAACATAAAATAAGCCAGCTGACGGCAGGCCGGTAACTGGTGACATCCTGCACAACACCGCAGCAGCGCTGCCACACCAGAAAAGCAGCGCGCGTCTCAGCGACGCTGAATCAAAGCCTCCCGCCGCGCGGGTAATCAAACTGCTCCCCGGGTGACAATCCGACAGCGCGTGTCTCCCGCTACAGTGAGAGGTGCTGTCGGAAGAAACCTCGCACTCGCTGGGACACAGAAGGAGCACGCACACCCCCGCTAGCAGCGGGGTGTCGCGGCGTACAGTGCTCAATAATACGCACAAGCAGGCAAAACAGATCAGCGCGGAGCGCACCGAACAAACGCTGCAAACCAGCATAAATATGCAAGCATAAGCATACAATACAATCCCAATAAAATTAGCATAACACTAAGTAAGGGAAAAGCACTTAACTGGCTGCGTGAGCAGCAAAGAAAGAGGAGGATATCCGGTATTGCCTGGCTCTTATGGGCTATTACAGGAAGTGATGTGGTGTTTTGCATCATGGGAAACGTAGTTTTGTTTAATATACTAAGATTTCATTGGCTGCTGTGTGTAGCATTAAAATTAAAGAGAAGCATAATACGAAGCCTACGGTCCTGTAATAGAATCAGGACAGAGGGGTGGTTACACCCATGTCTTTTGTCCAGTTTCGCGCCAGAGCACGAGCAAATGGCTCCTGCAACCGGTTTGAGCTGGACTATGCAAATGTGCCCCCAGTGCAGACTGTCAGGCACTCTCAGAGTGCACCCACCCAGCCCCAATACACTAAATCCTGTCTGGGAGGTGGTCACACCTCCCTGTGACAGGAAACCTATTATCAAGCCTTCCCCTGCTCGAGCTCAGCTCAGCAGCTGGATGGCAGACTCGTGACTGTGGTTGGCAGCATCCATTTTGTGATGCTTAGGTCGAGAAAGCTGGTACCGGGTAGACCGGTGCCCCACATTAGTGTTTCTACAAGGGAGGAATCATACCTCCCATACCAGTTACTGGTGTGGAGGTATGATTCCAAGTTGTTTGACACCCAACACAACATGTTTTTAAGAAGCTGTTTTAAAGTTAGCATTTACCACGAGGTTATAATGCACTTAATTATATATGGTATGGCTGCATCACAGACAACCCCGGAGAATAGATTCCGAAGGCTGCAGAGGGGCTCTGCTTATGCGGGAGCACCCTCTCACCTAAAACCCAGCACCCTGCCTGTAGGATTGATAAGGCCTGTCATAGGGGTGATTGACATGCTTATATGTGCAGTGATTACAATAGATATAGGTAACCTATATCTAAGTAAGGGGTGCATGCACCACTTTACACAGGCTGCAGTAGCAGACCTGTGGTGTCAGTTTAAAGGGTCTCTCAGGGGTAGCACAATACATGCTGCAGCCCCTGAGAGGCCTCTGGGGTACCTATGCCCTGGGTACATAGTGTACCATATAATAGGGACTGATAATGGTACCCCAGTATCCAATCTGGAGTGTACCTAAAGTACATGCAATCAATTTAGAGGAGAAAGCAGCTAGGCTTGGGTACTGGATAGCAGGATCCCAGCCAGACTAAGTCGAAAACAGTGCGACATCAGCAAAAAGTGGGGGTAAACATAAGAAGCTGATCCTACTCTCCTACAGCTCTTTCGAAATTATAATGAAAAATCCTACTTTACCATTTATTTATTTATTTTATTTATGTCATTTATAGAGTGCATGAATCACCCCAACCGGGGTATCTCCGCGCCAATACAGAGGGTTTATCATTTCACTTTCATAGGTGCCAAATATGACATATCTAAATCCTCTCAATTAGGAATGACAGCTTATTTAATGTAATAAGGAATCCCAATGTTATCCTAAGTGAGGTGTATGTAGGCCTCACAGTAGTGAAAACACATTTGTAAGTTTTTCACTACAAGGACATGTAAAACTTAAAAGCACATGTCCAACTTTTTAATTACACAGCACCCTGCCCACTGGGCTAATTAGGGCCAACCTTGGGGGAGACGTATATGTAGTAAAAGGGGAGTTTAAGGCTTGCCAACAGGTTTAAATGCAAGTCAACATGGCAGTGTGACACTGCATTCAGGCTTCAATGGCAGGCAGAGGGCAGGTTTTAATGTCCTACTTAAATGACTATGCCACACACAGAGTATTACACGTCTGTATTCGTCCGAGTGTAACTGCAAACTCAAAAGGTTGCATTCCACTCTAACACGTGTGGCACAGTTCTGCTGAATCTTTCAGGAGCCAAAAGGATTCAAATTTCATAATTTCTAACTCACAAGACACTACATCTTCCCCTCTGTTTAATAAAAAATGACATGTTTTTACAACATAGACATATATAAGCTTGTGCAATTAAATCTCTTCAAGATATCTTTTTGGCACTTTAATTGTTTGACCAGATATTGTTCCTAAAAACTGAACTGTGAACTGTCATCGCCACTGTCCAGGTTCTGCCTCAATGGTGTAGAGGCAACAGCAGTCACTGATGTTTCAGACCCAGTCTTGCCTTGAACAGTTAGATCTGTTTGTTAACCAAGTTCTTCTACTGAGTTGCTTTCTTTCTCCGATTGGTCCATTCAGGTAACTTGGTGTTCATTGCTTTCCCGAACATCAATGTCGCAGGACTTTCACCTGTGGTCAAGTGGCGTGTTGAACGATAAGCTATCAAGGTAGAGTTCAATGTAGTTTTCAGATTGAGCTTCTCAAGAGTAGCACAATGCACTGCCTTTTTCAGCATACTCATAAAAGGCTCAACATGTCAGTTGGCCTGCGGCCACAAAGGTGTGCTCTTCTGATGCTTTATATTCAAATGCTTCAAGAAATATTTAAACTCTTGACTGTTGAAAGGTGGGTCATTGTAAGACTTCACTATGGCTGGAACAATCATGTCACAAAGATGCCATCTAGTCTTTAAATGACTTGTTCTTGAGTAGTAGATGAAAGGTCTTCAATTAATGGAAATCATGATTATTCATCCATAATCACAAGCAGGTGATGTACATTGTCGAGTGGTCCGAAAAGTCAATGGCTATTGTCTCCCATGCTTGCTTTGGGAGTTCTGACATGGACATGGTGTGGTTAATAGTTTTTGTAGAAAGGCAGTGGCATAGATGACAAACCTTTAATTTCCTTTCAACGCACTCATAAAGATAAGAAAACCAGCTTCAGTCTCAGACTGCTGGTTTTGTGGCAACAAATCCAAGATGTTCTTCTTGTGCCACTTCAATTATATCGCAGACTCTCTGGCATCAGAATTCTTGCCCCTGGTTGTATAGGTCATTTCTGAGTTATGGACAGTTCATCCTTGACATTTTTGTATATTTGATATTCCCCATCACTGGGGAGCGGTCAAGTGTGTTGGTTCCATGACTGATGTATAATAATATCCTTCAGCTATAACATGCCACTATCATGGCTCGTGGCAGTGATAATCTGCTCTAACAAAATGGCAGCTGGTGTATTTGATTTTACAATAAAGTTAATATAGGCCTCAGCCATCTTGGATGGAGTACCATGGCCATGTATAGGCACTCTGGAAGTGGTCAGCAGGGTTCTGATCCTTCCTTGGACAATGCACAATGGTATAATTATACTCTGGTAACCATAGTCCCCATCGTCGTTCAATGCTAGGAGGCATTTTGGCCTTTGGATTGCCAGGTATAGTCAGTAAGGCTTGATGATCAGTTATCAACATGAAAGGTTTTCCTGATAGGAATACATGGAAATGTGCACAAGTCGATAGCACGGCTAAACTTTTTTTTTCTGTTTCTCAGTAAGCACGTTCTGTTTGGGACAAACTTCTACTTGCATATGCCACAGCTTCCGATTGAAGTATGCAATTTCAGTAGAATTCTCAATGGCTTGTTTTAAAACTTTTCTGAAATGAAATAAACAATTCTTTTCCGTCAAGTCTCTCAACAGAGCACTTACAGTAGCAAAGTCTTGTATGTATCTGGAACAGTAATAGGCCATGCCAAGAAATGAACGCATCATAGAAATATCTTGTGGGGGATCAGCATTTGACAGCGCTTGTACTTTAACAGGATCTGGTGTAATACACCCTTCAGAAACGATATGGCCAAAGAATTTCAGACTTGTCTTATGGAACTCACACTTGTCTGCATTCAAATTCAAACATGCTTGGGTAAGTAAAGGACATACTTGTTTGAAGCTTTATTGTGTTCTTTTTGTCTAGCTTCGAACCAATATGTCATTGCTGTAATTGAACGTATTCATGACAAGCTGTTTGATACGTCGAATGACAACATGAAACAGTTCTGCAGCAGATAACACACTAAAACGTAGTCTTTTGTATCGAAATAGACCAACATGTGTAGAAAAGGTTGTAATGTATCTGCAATCTTCTCTGAGCTCCAACTGATGATAACCTTTATTTGAATCAAGGCGAGTTAAGACCGTTGCACTATTTAGTTGAGTTATCATGTCAGCAATGTGTAGACCTGGATGTCGTTCTTGTTCAATTGCCTTGTTTGCCTGACGCATGGCAATACATATGCGTACAGCTCCTTTACTGTCCTTTATCAGCACTACTGCTTTGGGAGAATTTTTCTTTTTATCGAAAAGGGGTACCGCCTACACCATTAACCTAATAGTTTCTCATCTATATAAGCTTAAATATTGATTTCTAGTCGTCAATTAATTGACATTTGATGATTTGAACATTCTCAAATACTTTACACTGAAATTCTTATGCCAACAATATTCCCCAAAAGAAATCCAAGGAAACTTGGATACCTCTCTCTGCCAGAAGTACCATGATCCAGGTTCTGATAGTCAGCTGCCTGGATTATGGAAACGCCTTAATGGTCGGTATGAAGGAAGGTCTTTTTTTCAGGTTGCAGGTGGTGCAGAACTCAGCGGCTCGCCTTGCCGTCAACCTCCCTCCACGATCACTTTCAGAAACTCTAATGCGCCAGCTCCGCTGGTTGCCCATAAAAAAACGTGCCCTATTCAAGCTCTTATGTCTGGTCTTTAATACCTTGCAGGGAAGGGGTCCAGACTTTCTGAAAAATAAACTTCAGCAATACATTCCCACCCGGCGACTTGTGTCCTCATGTAACGTAACTGGTGCTATGTAAAGCGCTCTGATACCCGATTCGGTTCAGGTCTAGTTCGCGCTATATAAAACTCTAAAAAAAAAAAGATCTAGTGACCAGTTACTTCTGTGTCCCAAACGTATTAACAAAATCAGACTGGGTGGACGCACCTTTTCCTTTCTGGCTCCCTTCCACTGGAATAAGCTGCTACTCCCCATTCGTGCCTGTTCTAACTTAGTTCAGTTTAGAAAACGTCTTAAAACTTGGCTGTTCAACCTGTAACCGGACTGTGCGTGGCTAATTTTTGACTGCACTGTGGCGCCGAGAGATCCCCCCAGGGATGATACGTTGCGCCTAATAAATGGTAAAAATAAATCAATTAATTAATAAACAAGGAGTTGTGTTTATCAATTATTTCAACACTTGAAAAAAAGACAAAATTATACATATAACGTTGTTACACACACACACATGAATGTGTACAATATGAAAAAATCAATTAAAAACACAAGTCCAAACTTAAATACAGTATTACATTAATCTTTAGACATGTTAAAACAATCGAAGTGACATGTATAGTGGCCTACATTTTGAAAATAAATAGATGTAATATAATATAATCTAGTGGTGGTCGGAATTCTGTTCTTTGTGTGAGTGGTGTAATTAATTACATCCCCGGAATAACACAAGTCAGAACCAGTTTTTTAACAATTAATGATAGCACCCGGCCACCTTTCCCGTAGTTGCGCCGACGCGTTTCAACCTTTGTGTTTGGCCTGGAATATATTTAAAGGAAGGTCTTCTTCAAGGCTGTGAGACGTATTGAGTGGACACTGTGTAAAATATCAAATCAAACAATTAATGTATGATAGATATCCTTGTATTTCCTGAAACAGATATTTGTGGGAATTGTTCCCACATGTGAATATACTTATAAGGGGACATACCATTAGTGCAGCAACTTCCTGCTGCGTTTCTCAAAGAGAACAGTAGATTTCCTTTGAGGTTCAGGTGATGCTTTGCTTCGACATGTGACCCTAAATTTAAATGGAATGGGAAGTTTTGATCATTTTGATTCTCTTTTCCACATTTAAAGACTTATTAACAATGAAAGACTTTTATTTGAAACAATGGAATAAATGAATTATTGTACTTGATTGAGTGGGTGGTCTTAAGATAGTCCAGCATAAGCGATATATTTTTATAGCGACCTATCAATGTAAAAGACAAAATCTTCACCTTTCTTGGGTTTGATCCACAGCCATTGGCATAAATTTGATTAGAAACCCAGGTGTGTTTGTGTAGGGTTGTGCCTCCAGTTTGTGCAATGCTACATGCAAGCGACCACCATGTGAAAAATAAGTAACTTCAGGGTTTTAAACTTCGTGTTCATTCATCATTTTGGTGACCGCCGACAACAATACCATCCCTTCTTCTATTTACGTACATACCACTGCAGGAAGTTACCCCTGCTTACCACAACAATATATCTATAAAGTGATATAGTGCCTGCATTAGAATCGTGATCGCGAGTTTTAGAGCGAGGCAAAACCGATCAAATCGTACGTGTCTGTAAACAAATGTTTTAAAATGACAGAAGTTACATATTTATTCTGAATCATTTACCTCAATTGAGTGTTCCTGACTCCTCCTGTGTTGGATTCTCTTATACCGTGGTGGAGTGCAAATCAGCCCATGGTGGAAGCGGAAGTGTAGGGGTGGGGCCTTTCTTAAAGTGAAGCTCCCTATTGTATGTGTTTCTAATAGGATGGAATGCACCATGTGGGGACGCGCTAGTTTTTGGTCACTATGGTGATGGGTATACACCAATGCTGGGACCTGGGTGAGCCCACGGGCAACCAATCATAATTGTTATTTGGCACACTCTGCACTGATGTTGCCACAATGGATACTAACATTCTTTCAGTTTACATGGAAGATCCTTCTGCCTTCCTCTTTTTATTCTTTTTTCAATCAATCCATTAAAATGGTCGTTATTCACATAGTAATTAGCATTCTTTTGAATCCATGTAACTTTATCCTACAACATGATAACACCACATAATGGCGAGTACCTTGTGACCCTCGTCAGAATAACCAATTCCCTGAAATACACCTTGTTGGGTTACTGAACAATAGACATTCTCCATTTACCCTGGATGCGAACAAGTGTATTGTATTGACAATGATCTTATCTCAATCTCCCGGACAACCCCATATAGCTTGTAGTGGTGCATCTACTTGAAAATTCATTAACATGCAACTTCACTTACTATGCGGGTACGTCATGACTTGCATAAGATGGTAATCACTTTTGTCAATTTCAAAAAGAACATTTTGCAAGTATACACAACTGGCATCATCTAATTCTGCATTAACTTGACGGATTGACTTTTCATTTGTCTGACAAAGTTGAGATCTTATACACCATGGAGTCTTGCGCTGTAGTGCATAAACACTAAGGGTACACCTCTAATTCTATTTCAGGGTATAGATTTATCTATTAACTAAAGGCCCTGTAAGATTTATTTTTAGTAAGGCTTATCCCTAGTGTATCTGTCCCCAGTGGTTTCCATGTTGCCCTAATTTGCGAGTGTGCATTAACATGCATTGTGGATTTCTAAACCAATATTTAACTAGAAACATTTGGATATCCCATTAATTTTATTCAGTCCATTGGTGGTAGTACGAAGACGTAAGGTCATTCTAGCTTTGAGTCTGGAAAGAATAGAATCTGTATTCTGGCCCTTAACGTGTGTTAAAACAGTCCATTTCACATCAGAAGGCACATGACTCATTTCTATGTAGTGGTGGACCATTGGGGCATTCTGTACTTTACACTTAATTTGTGATGTTACTGTGTTGTGTTATTCTTTTCTTGATGGCCTGAGAAGTTTTCCCTATCACACAGTATATCACGTTTGTTGTGTTACGGTTAGTGAATTCCGAGTGTTTAACTTTTGTGCCATGGTAGAAAAATTGTGTCCATGGCACTGGACCAGAATAATATCATGCTTAAGTAATGATTCTAGTTCTTTCACAAAACTTCTTGCAAATCAAAAGCTATTCGTCAATGTCTTTGAGCAACAGGTTGAATGTCCTTATTAATATGCAACTTTACTTTCGATGTCTTAAGTTTTCCCAAGCAATGAAATAACGAAGCTAACCGACGTACTATTTCGCGGTGAGCATTCATGTTGTATTTCACAGAAATCAGTCCCATATCAGTAGCTGTGTTGAAACTGAGTAGACAGGCACTAGACGCTGTGCCTTGAAGCACCTGGATGAGTTCTTGCACCTTCATTTACTTAAGTTTCATTATCGCTACAAATAACCTTGACTTTTTAAGGGCATCGATGCAGCCCATGTACGCAATTTGGTTTCCGATGTCGTAAGTTGCTGCAATGGAGATAATTCATTATATTTCTCCTTTGACATAATGTTTATCAGTGCACCACTGTCGATAATGAAAGGTACTGAACAACCATTTACTTTCAGTGTAATCTTCGGACAGTCTTTGAATGACTTTGGTGCTGTGGCATGTTGATCTTTCTTTGACTGACGTTTTTCTTCACAAGTGGCCAAATTAACATGCACACGCTTTTCTGAGATAAGGATCCACTTGGCACAATCATTTTCTTCATTTACACTTAATACTGATACTGAAGAACGGTATGACGATGATTTAGATGACAATAGACTTTGTTCAGTGTCGATTTGTCTTAACTGATGTCGCCACTTGGCATGGTGGGTGTGCGTTCAGCGTTGCTTCTGGAACGTTCTGGAGGCCATTTAGTCTTCACGCAGTAATGAACGTATTTTTTCCTTCGCTTTGCAAACCGTCACAAAATGGTTCTCCTTCCCACAGCCTTTACATATCTGTCCAAGAGCGGGACTTTTACCTTCATGTGGAAACAAAAATCCACATCTAAAACACAACTTCTTTTTACATGTAGTACATCACTTTGTGTCCTTTAGTCTTTTGTTTTGGCTTACTTTTCTCACTTATGACAAATTCATTCTGGGCACCTTCGACCTCCATGCCACCAGCTTGTCTATTAGCATGCTCTTCAGCTTTGGCAGCCATTAACACTCACTCCAGGCTAAGAGTTTCTCTCAGCATTCATCTTCTGAATGAATCTGACAAGCATCCATTAATAACTCTCAGACGCTTAGCTTCTTCATCATTAAATTCATTGAACTTACAATATCCAATTAGTGTGTCGAGTCTCTCCACAAATTCATCAAGGGTTTAACCAACTTTCTGATGTTCTTGATGTTCTTGTTTGAAGATGTATCGTCCTTCATCAACATTTGGCATTGGATTAAACTTGAGATTCAACACTTCTTTTGTCTGACGAGATGTAACTTCATCAGTTTGCAGCATTTTCTTTATCACTTTTTATTCACCATCACCATTAAGATTTTCGAGATACTTGATAATCTTTTGTTATCAGTCTCTTCAAGTGCATCAATGAAATCATCAAATGTCTGTATCAAAGCAGTGCACTTGAGGCCAATATTTTGCTTTTTGGTGATATCGAATGTTGGTGGTAGTTTCAGGAAGGCGGCAGCGTTATAGCCAACTATTGAAGTGGCTGACGTTGAGGGTAGAGCGCTCTCCGGCTTCCTCGGCTGTTTATCTTGAACCAGCTCATGTGAGCCATCTCTGAGGCCATGGGGCGTGCTGGCCTCTGGATCACCGTTGAAAACTTCTGGAAAGATGGCCCGATCTTTGCATCCATTGGAAAAGCAGTGTTTCACTATTCCAAAGATATCAGAGATTGCGGTCACCAAGATATACATTTTTTTTGCAATGGTGTTGTTGTTTTCAACTTCTTTACGGCGGCTGGAGTTGCGCTTTGAGCCCACATGCGTTAAGCGTCAATCCTGTCCTTCAAACACAAAAAAACACTTTGCACGTAAGAGCAGTTTGCTTGAACCATGGCAAACTCTCAGGGAGAGCACTGTCTATATCCGATTTACTTATCCCATAACTCGTCACCAGTTGTAGCATCATCCCTAGCCTGGGTACTCGCTAATGACTACGCCAAACATGGAGCTTAGTATTACACGTCTTTATTTGTCTTTGTGTAACTGTGAACTCAACATTCTAAACCAGTCTTCATTGCATTCCACTCTAACACTTACGTCACAGTTCTATGGAGTCTATCAGGAGCCAAATGGGTTCCATCATTTCGAACTTGCAAGATAATACAGCTGGTAGTATTTAATACACAAGCCCTAGGTACATGGTATCCAACTCTACAAGGGGTTTTTAAGTAAATTAAAATGCCAATTAGGTATATGCCAATCAAACCATGTTTAGACAAGCGAGCGCAATCACTTTAGCACTGGTTAGCAGCGGTAAAGTGCACAGAGTCCCAAGGCCAACAAAAACAAAAATCCAGCAAAAATGGGTGGTAAGTAGGCAAACATTTTGGGGAAGACAGACAGGTCTAACACTTCTAGTTTGTTATTGAAACAGGTGTGAAAGCCATAGGTGATCCCGGAGAGCTATATATTTCTGAAAAGTGGATAAAATTCTTAATTCAGCATGGGTCATTTGTGTAGATCCCTCTAGGGCACAGATTTCCAAACTGTGTGGCACGACACGTTACTGTGTCGCGCCCCATGCGTAGGTGTGTCGCGCGATCAGATTTATGAGGGCAGATTTATGAGGAGAATAAGCGTATATGGGATATTTGCAGCACTGCAGACAGCCTCCAACATTCCTAGTCACCAACAGACACCTCTCTGCCCCATCCCTGCTGCATTCGTAATGCGATTAATTTTACAGATAAGGGAAGCATTAACATGCTCACCTCCCAAACAGAGATTGCACAGACCTAAGCGCAACTCAAGCCCATCAGATACCAAAATATGTTTAATTTCCCTGAAGTCCGGTTTCTTCACGAGTTCCTTAACCAAGATCTCGGGGCTGAAAAATATGGAACGCGTGGAAGTGCGAAAAGTGCACGGTTAGCATTAAAGGTGACCGGATTAGTGCGTCCCATTTCGACGTGAACAAACTTCAGGGTCAGGGTACGTTGATAGTGTATCACACCCTAGTGATGGCTTCTAGAGGCGCAACTAGAGCCAAATTCCGGGGGCGGGGACGACTTAAGAATTTGTTTTTTTGGGGGGGTTGAATCTTTAACCAACATGCAGAGTGGAGCTGCAGGGCCTCTTAGAAGGGGTGAAACAATAGCAATGCCTCATTAACATGCAAATGGTCTTTTAAAGACCTGCGAAGTGATTGGGTGCGGCTGTGTGTGTGCCCGGGATCTGTCTCATCCCGGGCTGCCACACACGACGGGGGGAGGGGGGCTGAAGCCCTTTGAGTCCAATGGGTGTTGTGCGCCTGATGGCTTTGGTGCTGTGTCCAGAATCTGGGGCTTCCAGGTGCGGCTGATTATATGCCTACACCCGAGACAACCGAGGCTGGTCGTGGGTCCAAACTTGAGCTATGAGACATTCATTTCAGGGCAAAGCACTGGAACCAACTGATTTTATTTATGTTCTGTGTGAGCCCTCGTCAGGTGGCATGAAGTGCCCACAATCTGGGGCTAACTGACGTCAGTTGTGTACGGAGACCAATTCTAGCTGAAGTTGTGAGCACAGGCTGCAGCTAGCTGAAGTGAATTGTCTGCACAGACAAGTTCTAGCTGAAGGTAATTGTGTGCGTAGACTGGTTCTAGCTGAAGATGTGTGTGCACAGACAGCAGCTAGCTGGAGTTAATTGTGTGCACAGACTGCAGCTAGCTGAAGTTAATTCATCTAGATGAAGTTTTGTGCAAAGACTGGTTCTAGCTGAAGTTAAATGTGTGCACAGACTGGTTCTAGTTGAAATTAATTTTGTGCACAGATTAGTTCTAGCTGAGGATAGTGTGCATAGACTGCAACTAGCTGAAGTTAATTGTATGCACAGACAAGCTCTAGCTGACGTTAACTATGCAAAGGCTGGTTCTAGCTGAAGGTAATTGTTTGCATAGACTGGTTCTAGATTAATTTAATTCTGTGCACAGATAGCAGCTAGCTGGAGTTAATTGTGTGCACAGACTGCAGCTAACTGAAGGTGATTCATCTAGATGAAGTTTTGTGCACGGACTGGTTCTAGCTGAAGTTAAATGTGTGCACAGACTGGTTCTAGTTGAAATTAATTTTGTGCACAGATTAGTTCTAGCTGAAGATAGTGTGCATAGACTGCAACTAGCTGAAGTTAATTGTATGCACAGACTGTAGCTAGCTGAAGTTAACTGTGTGCACAGACAAGCTCTAGCTGACGTTAACTATGCAAAGGCTGGTTCTAGCTAGCATGTGATTCAGAGGGCATTTTTCTAAATGTCTTCTTTCGAACGCACTGGCTTAATTTTGGAAGGCATAATGCAGAGAAATCCAATTGGCAAAAACAAATGTTCTACTATTCTATGTTCCCACGTCTCCCAATAAAAATGGTGCCTGACTTGTATGGGTTGGTCTAGTGCACACAACAGGAAGGAGCCCAAATTGCAAAATGGACATCTCACATTTTTCCACTGAACACTGACCCTTTTTTTGCACTGCGGATAGCTGTGGACTTTGGTCCGTAGCTCAGCTGGCACTTGAGGAAAAAACAGACACCCGGGGGAATCAAGGGTGGGGTGACTTACGTAGTTCTCACCAGGTTTAATACCCAGAAGCCCTTGCAAATCTCAAACTTTGACTAAAAACATACATTTTTATCACATTTCTATGACTGGAAGTTCTGTTATCTGCAAAAAGAAGCACATTTTGTACCACCCAGAGTTCCCACACGTCACCCAATAACAACAGTACTACAATTGTGTGGGTGGGCGAAGGGACAGTGACACAAAAGTCCCTAAAGCACTTTATTGAGAGATCAGCTATTGTGGTAGCTACAATATTTGCAGCCATGGTTGACCCATAGAAACCGACCAACCACAGCCAATTTTGAAACCTAGACACCCTGGGAATTCCAGGGTGATAAGCATCCCACAACATTTCTTTACCCACAGTGCCCTACAAACCTCAAACTTTGTCTAAAGTGACACAGTTTCCTTACATTTCTGTGATGGAAACTTCTGGAATCAGCAAAAATCCACACAATTCCTGCCACCTAGTGATACCCCACTTTTCTCGTTAAAAATGCTATCCCACTTGTGTGTCTGGGCCTAGTGTCCGCGACAGGAACGGATCAAACCAAGTTCAATGGGAGTCCCCTGCAAGGACTCTTATTGATCTTGGTTGTGATCCATGTACCTCAAGTACATCTTTGCAAAACACAATCACTAATATGTTACCTCTTTAATTGGCACCCATAATATCAAGGGCGGGCATCGCACTCATAAATTTAAGCTAGACTTAGCCATTCATAATCTACAGTATGGATTATACATGAAACCACCATAACACAAACTAGTCATACATTTAATTACTAAATTATTAGAGTTAAATGTAGTCATTCACACTATGACTCTGAATGCTGCTCACGCTTGCCCTCACAAAACGCTAACACTTTGTTTAACACATATGGAAAGGGAATGAACTACATCTCCCACAATGCAACACAGGTGGTAATTTTAAGACCTGAAAATGAAAGTAAAGAGTTAACCTGTGCAACATATTGGAATATACAATCACACATTGCAAAACGTATTACTTCTTTTAAACACACTATGTCTTCAGGGAAAAAACAGAAGCTAAAGATTCAATATTATTTTTTATATAAAAAAAGGTAATAAAAGTCTGGGGTTGGGGTGGAAAAATAGTGCACTATTACAATCTTATTTCCTTTAGCCTCCAGGTATTGGGCTTGTCTCCCAACATTTGCAGCAATGTCCTCCTCAGGGAGTTCTTCATTTTCCTGGAGCAGCTGTTATTCTGAGCACCAACGCCATGGGATAAGGTTGGGTTTGAAGGATTATTTGAGAGGGGCAAGGCCAGGTGGTTGTAGAGAAGGAGTGTCAAAGGAATGATGAGGTTTTGGGGGTTTTGAATTGTTTTGGGTATGGGAATGTTTTGGGGTTTTGAGTGAGTTTGGACAGATAAAAAGGTGGAGGAAGCTGGATGGGTTGTTCAGGAGGAGAAATTGGGAAGGTCTGTGGAACATGGGCTAGGCTATGAATGGGATCATGCAGTTAAATGGGGTCCTGGCTTTGGATGGGGCAGATTTTTTAAATGGCTTCGGGGGAAGGAGGGACTCTGGGCAGAAGGAGGAAAAGACATGCCATCTAGGACATCTGTGACTTATGAGAGTTGCTCACTGACACAATAAATAGCAAACAACGATGCTCTCTGCCCCACAGAGAGGGTTTTAAGAATTTCCAGTGCCTCCTCTGACTTGAGTGCTGGCAGGATGGGGGCAGGAGGAGAGGTGCCTGGGGCGAAGAAGACCCCTGTCAGTTTTTGGAATGGGTGTTGGCTCTTTTCCAGGGGGGGGGGCAATAGTGAGGGTTCTGATGGTTATAGTGGTGGTGGCGAACACAAGAATGGATGGTACATCCTGTGTTGATTTGTCTAGCATCATGAGGGGCTGGCCAGAGTTGGATGCCTCAGACTCAGTTGCTGTAATGACTTCCTAGCCTGCACCATTGCCTTCACTGCCAATGGGTCCCTCGGTGCTGTGCGCCCTATCTTCCGACTCCTAGTGGCTCACATGCATGCATATTGAAGTCTGGTCAGTCTCTCCCTTGCTTACTCCAGAGAAAGCTGAAAGTACACATGTGCACAAATCAGTTACATACCACAAATGCCAATAACAAAAGGTACACACATCAAAGAGAGCTGAGCATAACATTTTTTTATCATACTAATCTCAATAAAGGGCACACACAGGGATATCATAAAGGACCTGATAGTGAATTTGGAATACTGGTTGTTCCTTAACAAATATCAGGGATATTCTATCTACCTTTTTACAAATGCATCATATTATCTACAATTTGTTAGAAGGCGGGTGGGATATCTGTCATGTTTGTGATGGAGGAATGTGTTTGTCAAATTCAAAAAAAGGACATAACTCACACATCTGACAAAGGGTCGGATTTAGAGTTTGTGAGACTAGTTAAAACATGATGGATCTCCTGTCTGCCTTATTACAAGTGCCGTAGTACATAATGCACTTATAATAAGGTGCATGCAATAGCCATCACGTTTATGATGGAGTAATCTATCCATGAAACTCTAAAATAGGGTCATGCGTTATGGCCAACACATTACAAGATATGTGTGCCTTTATACCATTAGGAAATGCTGTATGTCTGTTTTGCCATCTTTTTTAATGACTGTCCTATCTATCTAAATGAAACACAGGCACACATTACTCTTTTTAAAATTGTATTGAAACCAAGATTCTGCACATGGTGTATACACGGAGGCAATGGCCACCATTTACATTTCTATATATCTGACGTCATACATCTACAACTATATGGATGCAATGTTTTAAAAAATGTTGCATGTCAAGGCCTAAACCACCTGTTTTACAGTGTGTTCATACACTTGGTTTGCACCTAGATGTCTCATACAAATTACAGTGAAACTGTGGCCAAGGGATATTAGACATGTTATAAAGTAAATCACAGTTGTGGTACGACATCATGTTTGATATACATGTGAGCAGTTAGTAAACTATTTATACGCACCATAGGAGGGTGTCCCATAAATCGCTTGATGAAACAGCAAGCTGTTAATATTTTAGATGGCATAATCAATCTGTAATGGATATGACATGAGGAAAGTTACTACTACAGCATTGCAACTGTGCTGCATTTATATTTTGATGCTTATGTTCCTGTGTTCAACATGGGACTTATATCCAGTCGGCTTTATTGCACTTATGAGTGCCTTATATGTAGTTTTATCTGGTACAAGGTGGATAAGATAACTGTCACATTTGTAATACAATAGCTGTCCAGCAAAATAAAATCTGTGGCAAGGTGTAATACGTTCTATGGTGTTTGTAATAACTCGTTTAAAACTTTAATGTACCAATTTAGAGTTTGTGAGTTGGTGAACTCTGTCACAAACATGCCAGCTACCCCGTCAGAATTTTGCAAGTGCATTATATCCTGTGGCACTTGTAATAAGGTGAGTGGGATATGCATTACCCTTGTGACGGAGTAAACCTTCTGCAAAACTCTACATCAGCCATTTAAAGAGGGTCTTAGAAATGCAACAGTATATTCCAAACTGAAAACTTGTAAGAATGTTAAAGAACACCATGCATATTTTTTAAGGAGGACCTCTATACTTGTAGCGGGACACGTTTTACATGCCTGATTGTGTCACATCTATTACTGTTGATGCTGCATTACTAAATATACCAACACGAATTTGAGCGCCTAATCAATCATAATTCGGGCGCTTGTGATCCTCTACGTTTTTGCTTACAAGAGCACCCAAACTTGATACTTGTGGACATACAGTATCGTAATACTATTCTTCAATGTGCCGTCTACATAATTATTTATTCTTCTGGAAAGTGTTTTTTAAGTCCTATCTTGCGACTTAAAAGATTCAAATTCTACATCATTACTCTTGCTGCTGTACATCCTTAACAATTGAGGGTTCTTTGGAACTCATTTACCATCTACTGCGAAATTCTTCAAGCCTTGAAAAAGTCGTATACACGACGAAACACGTGTCAGATGTCTGCATCCATTATATACATTTTGTTTCAACACAATCAAGAATCTACACAACTTTTGCCTTTTGTACCTTTTATGAATACTTTTTGTATTGTATACATTGCATGGTGTTGTGTTTATTAAAACCAAACTGACAACAAGGTCGGTTAACAGACTTAACAGTGGTTGTGCTCTGTAACCTATATTTAGCTGATTAATGTATGGGGAGAATCTCTCCATGTAGATAACACTGGTAAGTGGCACAGTGTTGTACATTGAGCACACCTATATACATTGATCTTTAAAATTCTTTGGGAGATATTGCGGAGGTGCTGACCCGTGCCTTTTTACCACTGACACTTGTTCTGTAATTAACACTTACCTCCATGTCACTGCTTCATGTACTTCAGCTCTCCATCTCGGTTAGGATAGGCCACCCCCAGAACGCGCCACATCATGGGGTCAGCGACCTCCGCAATATTATTTTTTGTGGGTAGGAATTTCCCAGTTTTTACAACGCAATGAGTCTTGTCCACCGCTGAAGATCCTTACAGCTTTTGTGGCAATGGATAGTGTGGTACATATGGACCCTTTGTTGGCACATTTGCCTACCAGTAGCTGCCTAGCTCTTGTTTTTGTTGTGCGTGCTGACCTACACAAAGTAAGAGAGGAAAAGTAAAAAACAGAAAATTCATTAACCGTAATGTTTACATAAACCAAACAAGTTAACAAACATACTTATGTCGATAGACTTTATTTTTGATGAGCATACATTGGTGGTGAATGACATTTCGTTTGAAATGTTAGTGTATCACTACAGTAACGGAAATACAGTACACCTTATTCTAAGTACAATGTTGTATTTTATATGGTTGATAGGCAATCCATTACCCTTTGAGGCAATATAACATCAACTTAATAATGCATTTAAAAAAAATCTTATTGTTTAGAAAAGTGTATGTGAATTTTTCTTGCACCATCACTCAATGTTGTGTGATGAAATTTATGTCCCTAGTCAGGGAAATTTGTTTTTCTTTTTAATCCAAGTTATTCCATGACAATGTTGGATGGAGCATCCACCAGAGTACAACTTGCTATTAAAGTGTAGAATGTGGTGACCTATATGGAAGACTGAGATGGAGTAGCCACTCTGCCTAAAAGTAACTCAGGATAATTGTGTTGTATATAGGGATAATTAATTTCAAAATATCAGGGGGTACTCAACCCATAAAAGAAGACATTTGTGGTCATTGGTAAAGTCAAGTGGAATATGATTTTTCTAAAGGCACTTTCACCATTGACTTAACATTTGGAAAGTTACCTTCCACAGCCAGCGCCTCCCTTGGCTCTGATAGTGCCATGTCCTAAAACCTATACAACATTAAAACAACCGTAACCCTAAAACATGAAATGCTTAGTGACACCATGGATGTTGATATTTGTGTCACTGGTATGGCCGTTGGCCTAGTTGACAACACAGCTTCCCTCATACCAAAGGGTGGGCCTCTATGCCATCACCAATGTTATGTTATGTTAAGGGGGGATTTCTATAGCGCTCAGCTACTCCAGGGAGTGTCCCGGCGCTTAAGATCCTCACAGGCACGGAATGGAGGGTGAGAAAGGCACCTACTGAACAAAGAGCAGAGTTGTAAGATTTTTCCTAAAAGCCAGCAGATTCCCGTTAGTTCTGAGGGACAAGGGTAAAGCGTTCCACAGCTGCGGTGCAAGGCGTTTAAAGGAGCGCCCGCCGCACTGCGCACGCTGAATCACAGGAACAACGGCCAGGGCCTGAGTGGAAGATCTAAGTGATCTGGAAGGAAGATAGAACATCATCCGTTTCCGGAGATACCTGGCGCACATGCCATGCAATGCTTTAAAAGCCATTGTTAGCGTCTTGAACACAATACGCTTTCTGATTGGGAGCCAATGAAGAGTTTTGAGCAGATCACTGGCACAGGCTCTCCTAGTGAGGCCGAAAATGGCCCATGCCGCAGAGTACTGGACGACTTGTAGGCGAGCCAGGAGGAACTCGGGAAGGCCCAGATACAAAACGTTGGAGTAATCGAGGCGCGAGCCTATCAGGGCCTGGACCGTTACTCTTCTATGGTCCAGTGACAGAAGGGGCAGAAATTTCCTAATCATCTTAAGGATGGCAAAATATTTGCCAGCCAAGCCCAGAACCTGGGGTTTGAGAGAGAGGCTGTTGTCAATCTGTATTCCCAAATTTTTTGCAACCACGGAGTCGCTGACAGGGGGAAACATGGCGGCAGGCTACCAATCTTTCCACCTGGGGTCCGAGGGGCAGCCAAAAAAGAGCACCTCCGACTTGTCGGAGTTGCACTTGAGGCTGTTCTGTCCAAACCAATTTGAAAACAGCCTCAAGGCAGCCCCTGATGTTCGCACCATCAAAGTCGGAGTCTCTGTCGCACGTGAACAGGAGCTGGGTGTCGTCAGCGTACGACACGATCTGAGCCCCATGAGCCTCTGCCAGTGCCGCCAAAGGGGTCATATAGATGTTAAAGAGAGTTGGGCTCAAAATAGAGCCCTTGGAAACTCCCACCTCCAGTGGCGGCATTGTGGCAGAGAAAGGAGGAGCCCAGATCGTTTGTTGGCGATTAGCTAAGAAGGACTTGAACCAACTAAACACCGACCCCCTTAGGCCGATCTCCCAGAGTCTAAAAAGGAGACGGCCATGGGGGACGGTGTAGAAGGCCGCCGAGAGATCGAGCATTACCAACATGGCTTTACCTCCCCGGTCCAATGTCTCCTTGATGGCCTCAGTGACTCCCAGCAGCGCTGTCTCAGTGCTCAGGTTGGAACGAAACCCGGACTGTGACTGGTGAAGAATATCGCGTGTCTCCAGAAAGTTTGCGAGAGTGAGATGGACGTGCTTCTCCACGACTTTCGCAAGTGCTGGAAGGAGGGAGATAGGTCTGTAATTTGCATGGACCTTGGGGTCTAGGTTGGGCTTTTTCAGTAGAGGCAAAATCAGGGCCTGTTTCCACGGCTGAGGGACCACCCCTGTGCTAAGGGAGAGGTTAAGCAGCGGATTAATTAAGGGATTGAGCACAGGGGCCACCTGGGCGAGGGATTTAGCAGGGCAGGGGTCTAACGGGGAGCCAGATTTTAATTTAGAAAGAAGGTCCAGGGAGGCCGGAAGGGAAAGCGGTGGAAAGTCCCAAAGAGTGGGACCTTCAGGGTTCGAGAGCGAGAGGGGTTAGGGCAGTTCAGAGTGCGGGGTCCTGGGGGTGCACCAGGAAGGGGAAATAAAATCCTTTACTACCCTAAAGATTTCTTTGCAGGAGTTGGAGGCTGCTTCGATTCTTTTTGCCAGATAAGACTTTTTACCTGCGGTAATGGCGTGATGGTATTCTCTAGTGAGCTCCCTATAGGTTTCCTTAGAATTAAAGTCATAGTGCCTGCGCCATGCTCTTTCTGCTTTTTTGCATAGCCGTCGCTTCTCAGCAAGCGTAGAGGAAAACCAGAGGGCGGAAGTTTTCTCGGAATTGGTCCGATGGGCCCGAGGAGGGATTCTTCAAAACGTTGGGTAAGCCAGAGCTGCAGGTGCTCGAGATCTGTCTCCAGCTGCCCTGTCAGCTGGCAAGGGTGGATACAAAGGGCCTGAGCCAACATGGCAGGCGAAACCCGGTGGAACGCTCTGACATCTTGAACTTTGCGGACATGCCCATTGACGGAGCCCTTTTCGACATGAGTGATCTGGAATTGCGCTAAATAGTGGTCAAACCAAAGAACCGGTGCAAGGGAGGACAGATTAATAGGGATCGTGGAAAATACTTGATCAAGGATATGACCCTTACTATGCGTGGGGGCCAGGAGATAAGGAATGAGCCCTAATGAGGAGGTGATGTCATTCAGCTTGATGCTGTCTGGGGCATCTACAGTGTCCATATGAATATTAAAATCTCCTAAAAGGAGACAATGTTTTGATCTGAGACAGAGCGTGGATATTACAGAGTGGAGCTCATCGTAAAAAGAACCCAGCGGGCCCGGAGGCCTGTAGACCAAAAGCCCTATGCATGCTTGGTGTGGCGACAGAGAGAGCGAGAAACCCAAAGTCTCGCAACCCTGAATGTTATCCGTGGGTATAACTGAACAGGCCATGCGCCTGTCGACCACCATGGCGACTCCGCCCCCCCCCCAGTGGCTCTGTCTTTCCTGAAAATCACATGGCTGGGGGGGATTGCAGTAGCGATGTCTGGCCCCGAGCCCTCTCCCAGCCAGGTTTCAGTAAGAAAAAGGCAGGAAGGTTTTATGTCTATCAATAGATTGTAAACATCCAACGCATGCTTCCCCAAGGACCTAGTATTAAGTAATAGGCAGTGACTTTTGTTGGGGATGGGATTAGGAGAAGAGATGGCGCCTTTACCAGGTAGCCAGCTACAACCAGGGCAGCGCCTGTTACCCGTGGGAGGTTTGGGAAAGACCGTAAGACAGTTGTTAGAATTGACCCTGTGGGCAAGAAGCTCCTCCTGCGAATATGAAATCATACCAGCCAGCTAGCCCAGCCCGGCCCGCACCCGTCCGCCTCCGGGACGCTGACGGGCGCAGACGGGCTTTCCTTTGGCGCTCCTTAGGTGCGTCCGCAGCTCGCGTCCGCTGCGCGGAGGGGGGAACTCAGTTTTAAGGCGCGGCCGACAAGCTGCAGCACAACTAGTCTGCCGCCCCACGGGCCTGCCTACTCCCAAGATGGCCGCTGAGAAGTGCGCGGCCTACAGGTCCCGGGACACCCTTCAGCACCTCATCGGCTGAATGGGTGAGGGACAGTGTAAGCAGAGCAGCGCGGTGTACGGAGAGTGATGTAAAGAAGGAAGATAGTGCAATGAAGAGCGAGAGGTCACCCGGCTATCCGCCTCAGGTAACCCGGAAGAGCAGCAAAGTGCAATGTGCAAGAATAAAAATACAGTAAAACACAGTAAAACGCTAGTAATCAGCAGAGAGAATGCACGCTAGTAGTCAGCAGCAGATGGAATGCACGCTAGTAGTCAGCAAGACAAATACAGTGGATAAAATACATCAATTTTTAAAAAAGCTCGTAATCAGCACAAATACATCCGCTCGCCCGCACCCGGCTTCCGCCTCAGGTGTCGTGGGAGGAATGAGGATCTAACCGGGGCAGCTCACAGGGGGAGTTTTAAGGCGCCGCCGACGAGCTGCGGCGCAACTAGTCTGCCGCCCCACGGGCCTGCCTACTCCCTAGATGGCCGCTGAGAAGTGCGCGGCCTACAGGTCCCGGAACACCCTTCAGCACCTCATCGGCTGAATGGGTGAGGGACAGTGTAAGCAGAGCAGCGCGGCGTAGGGAGAGTGATGTAAAGAAGGAAGATAGTGCAATGAAGAGCGAGAGGTCACCCGGCTATCCGCCTCTGGTAACCCGGAAGAGCAGCAAAGTGCAATGTGCAAGAATAAAAATACAGTAAAACGCTAGTAATCAGCAGAGAGAATGCACGCTAGTAGTCACCAGCAGATGGAATGCACGCTAGTAGTCAGCAAGACAAATACAGTGGATAAAATACATCAATTTTTAAAATAGCTCGTAATCAGCACAAATGCATCCGCTCGCCCGCACCCGGCTTCCGCCTCAGGTGTGGTGGGAGGAATGAGGATCTAACCGGGGCAGCTCACAGGGGGAGTTTTAAGGCGCCGCAGACGAGCTGCAGCACAACTAGTCTGCCGCCCCACGGGCCTGCCTACTCCCAAGATGGCCGCTGAGAAGTGCGCGGCCTACAGGTCCCGGAACACCCTTCAGCACCTCATCGGCTGAATGGGTGAGGGACAGTGTAAGTAGAGCAGCGCGGCGTAGGGAGAGTGATGTAAAGAAGGAAGATAGTGCAATGAAGAGCGATAGGTCACCCGGCTATCCGCCTCAGGTAACCCAGAAGAGCAGCAAAGTGCAATGTGCAAGAATAAAAACACAGTAAAACGCTAGTAATCAGCAGAGAGAATGCACGCAAGTAGTCAGCAGCAGATGGAATGCACGCTAGTAGTCAGCAAGACAAATACAGTGGATAAAATACATCAATTTTTAAAATAGCTCGTAATCAGCACAAATACATCCGCTCACCCGCACCCGGCTTCCGCCTCAGGTGTGGTGGGAGGAATGAGGATCTAACCGGGGCAGCTCACAGGGGGAGTTTTAAGGCGCCGCAGACGACCGGCAGCACAACTAGTCTGCCGCCCCACGGTCCTGCCTACTCCCAAGATGGCCGCTGAGAAGTGCGCGGCCTACAGGTCCCGGAACACCCTTCAGCACCTCATCGGCTGAATGGGTGAGGGACAGTGTAAGCAGAGCAGCGCGGCGTAGGGAGAGTGATGTAAAGAAGGAAGATAGTGCAATGAAGAGCGAGAGGTCACCCGGCTATCCGCCTCAGGTAACCCGGAAGAGCAGCAAAGTGCAATGTGCAAGAATAAAAATACAGTAAAACACAGTAAAACGCTAGTAATCAGCAGAGAGAATGCACGCTAGTAGTCACCAGCAGATGGAATGCACGCTAGTAGTCAGCAAGACAAATACAGTGGATAAAATGCATCAATTTTTAAAATAGCTCGTAATCAGCACAAATACATCCACTCGCCCGCACCCGGCTTTCGCCTCAGGTGTCGTGGGAGGAATGTAATACTTTTGATTTTACTAACACGCAGGTAATATATTTTGTCTCAACATTTAAATGGTGATATTTTTTAGCAATCATTAATGTTAGTGGAGTTCATTAAGTTCAACATATTGATGTACGTGAGTTATATTACTTATAATTGATAACCTAATAGGTTTAAAAGCAATGATCTTATGGGGGAGGGGAATATTAAAACATTATTTGTAGATTGTGAAATCACCCACGGTCTTTGGAGAAAAAAACAGTGTATCAGTGTAAGTGCATTTCGTGTATGGAGCTTGCCTGACTCTATGCTGGTTCACATAACTGGCTGTTGTTGGTCAAGGCCTCCTCTCTAAGGACATCCGATTCCTCAGGAGTGAAGTTGGGGACCCTGTCACCTGCTCCTTCAGCCATGGTGGGTCTTACCGGCAGAAAATGAGTAGCAACAGGTGAGTATGTCGTCTATACTTGATAGTTAGGAGGCAAGTGACAAAATTGCCTTAAAAAATTGTATGCTAATGGAGGGAAATTACATCACAGGATGCTTACATGATAGACAATGGATTCCGTCACTCACAGACCATTACAATAAATGCGGGTGGTGGACACCAGAAACGATAGATACAGGCTGCACTTAAAAGTCTTTCGAAGATGGCATTCGCAATGTTTCGTCCGCCTTCATAAATCAGCATTGTCAGTATAGGGTATGACTGAGAATATGGTAGAGCAGCTTTATTGATGCAAGCATTTGTCATTCGTGACATTGCTTCCAACAATAACTACTAGACCATCTACAATACAAATTATAGCTATACACCATCTGTGGTGCAATATATGTCATGGACTTTTCACCAAATACTATTATAACATACATTTTTAAAAAACGAAGCCATACATGTACATGAAATAATGTAAATAATTTGGAAATATTTTGGAAATTAGAGAATAGTTTTTTAATCTACAATTGTTTTTTTAATTGTGACTGATTTTTGAAAATCATAGTATTGTCAAAAATGTTTATACAATTATTAAAAAATAATACAAATAGATAACAAATTATGACATTTTGTAATGTAAAATGTGAAATCTAATATATGTATGTCAGCATACCTGTACTAAAATAAAAAAGGTTTAAATATGTCTGATACCGTGGGATAAGGGGTGGGTAGTTGGGGCCGGGGTGGGGGGTAGTTTTCTGCTTGGGGCTGGGTGGGATGGGGGGGGATTGTTGGGGTAAGTCATTTTGAAACTCTGGGTTCACTGCCATGCTTTTACACGTGAATCATTGACAGTCTCCTCCTGACTGTGGAGGGCTGTGCCGAATTCTGCTTGAACTCTTAATAAAAACGGTTTTGAAAAAAAATATGTCTGATACCCGTGTATGAGCATACAATATTGACACATTGCACTCATCTGTTGGAGATGTGGATCTGGGTTCGAGCCTCGGTAACGACGCCAAAAACTTCCTGTGATTCTGGGCAAATCACTTAATCTCCCCGTGCCTAAAATGAAAGTGTGTCCTCATGTAACGTAACTGGTGCTATGTAAAGCGCTCTGATACCTGATACGGTTCGGGTCTAGTTTGCGCTATATAAAACTCTGCAAAAAAAAAAAATGTGTCTATCCACCAGTACAGGGAAAAAAGACGGCCAAGGATACGTCAGCTGGATGAAGGAGTGTACAAACCACGAAAGGCACATCATTAATAAATGCAGGATAAACTGTGAGCACATTGACTCTTTAACACTACAATTTCTATTCGAACTGTTGCCGTAAATAAGAATTTATATCTCCATCTCACCTATTATGAACACTATGACTGTCAGGGTTTAGAGCAGTGTGCGCCTACCAGAACTTCAGCTCCCATGATTCATAGGGCCCGAACTACAAGTCCCATGATCCTCAGCGGTATTGCAGGGCGGAACCGGGTGATCGGGGCTCGTGATTCTACTGTGGTTGCGGGAGCGCCTGGTTCCCGAGGTTCCTGGATCCTATTAGACCCGTGGGGATTGAACACGGTCTCCGTTCATCCCGTGGAAGAAAGCATCTGGTATTTTGATCACGCGCTGGCTAGCGCGTTTGTTTATATAACTGCAATCGGCTCGGAGCAAGTCTGCACGAGCTCAACAGTGCTTCGCGGCTGTGAGGACTGATGTAAGGAGTTTGGTTAGTACGCTCGGGAAGAGTGACTCAGAGGTGTGCACATTTGGAGGGTGTTTGTTTTCACGTTCCAGTGACGTTATGTAGGGTGGAGAGGTCCTCCGCATTACCGTCATGAAGACATGACGTTCATTTACATTACCTTGTGGAATATAAATGCCAAAGCGGATGGCAGTAGTGAAGGAACTACGCCATGCCGTGTTTGGTTTAACATTGTTACCTCTGGTACGGTGTTGGGCACATTAGTACTTTTCATAGCGAAGGAGGATTCTGCTGGCAGTGACTAAGGATTCTCTTTCATTCTAAAGCACAGTGCTTGTTACACTTCATTGTGACTTTACGTTCTTGGATCGAATCACTTTGCATACATTGGGTTTTGGTCTATTCTTCAGAGCTCTCAGCTTTCAGGCTACGGGGTAGGTTTTTAGTGAGAACCTGTGTTATAGGCAGATAGAGTTCATCACATATGTTAATAAGGTTTCTTGTGTTGTGCAGGACAGAAGGGAGTCAGAAGAAAACAGCTGTATGAAGGTTAAGGCACAAGGCTTCCTACAGGTGATTCATAGTGCCCTTTATCTAGTGAGAATGTAATGAGAGCAGGGTTAAGAATCGTATTAACCATTGTGTGTTTTTTCTTGCAGCTTCTTTTCCCCTGCTCTCCCTTCCCTCTTCCCTTTTTCTTTTGGGTTTTTTCCCTTTTGGGGTTTTTCCCTCACCGTATCGTCTGAACACCCTGTGAGATACATTCAGGGTGTTCGGAAGGTCCGGAGGTGGAGCATTGTTGCTGCATGCGGATCCTGCGGAGCGCAATCCTGACAATGACAGTATTACATTCCTGTTCTTGTGAAGCACCATGTTCAGCAGACACAGGTCACTTTGCAGCGCTTTTGAGAGACTTGTGAATACAAGACTCTAGTTCTGTTCTGCGTAGATGAGGTCATAAATTTGTGTTAGTTGCTTAAATCAAAATGAGTAGCCCTTACACTTTTCAAGGAACAACTAACTCATATGCGTGTTTATAATGTGTGTAAAAATAGAGTGCAAAAGACACACAGATGATGGATGGAATGCAGAGCAAATCAAACATTCACCCCCAGTCAAGAGATCTGGGATAAACCCATTGTTCTTTTGCTCACCATGCCACCCCAGTTTAGACCCAGCCATATGCAAATCAGTCTTTTACCCTGTGCCTCATGGGAACGGTCCAGCCCGAACTGCCAAGCTAGGTCCCCCTGGACCGGAAACAAGCATCCTGGTACCGGTTTCGGGGCATCACCCCTCATCAGCCAGGCTAGCTTGAATCCAGTGGCACAGTGAGCCTGGGACCCACGTCTGGGCATACCCGGGGCACTTAGGGTGAGAAAGCAAAAGAGACACAGATGATGGATGGAATGCAGAGCAAATCAAACATTCACCCCCAGGCAAGAGATCTGGGTTAAATCCATCGTTCCTTTGCTCACCATGCCACCCCAGGTTAGACCCAGCGTTTTGCAAATCAGTCTTGACCCTGTGCCTCATGGGAACAGTCTAGTCCAAACTCCCAAGCTAGGTACTCCCTGGACCTGGAACAAGCATCCTGGGCCTGGATTTGGGGCATCACTTCTCATCAGCCAGGCTAGCTTGAATCCACACGGTCAAACGCCTTCTCGGCATCCAATAAAATCATAGCCATGTCTCCTCCTGTAGCGGTGACAGCATCAGGCTAGCTTGAATCCAGTGACACAGTGAGCATGGGACCCACGTCTGGGCATACCCGGCACACTTAGGGCAAGAAAGCAAAAGAGAAACAGGTGATGAACAGAATGCAGAGCAAATCAAACATTCACCCCCAGTCAAGAGATCTGGGTTTAATCCATTGTTCCTTTGCTCACCATGCCACCCCAGTTTAGACCAAGCCATATGAAAATCAGTCTTGACCCTGTGCGTCATAGGAACAGTCCAGCACGAACTGCCAAGCTAGGTTTTCCCTGAACCGGACTCAAGCATCCTGGGACCGGTTTCGGGACATCACCCATGTTCTCATAAAAGAGTCTTATTGTCTTTGCTGAGCAGTGATCTGAATGGGTTAAGGAATGCACGGAGGCAAGGAACATACTGTCTCCATCCTCCCTGCGGGGTATGTTTGAAGGGGGCTTGAGGAAAAGGGTATTTTTGGAGAACACGTCAGCGACCCAGAGTAGAGGCACAGAAGATAGCTGAACATTGATGCTTCAGGTGATTTGAAGCAAGCACTAATCCTGCAGAGAAAGGAGGGAGGACAAAGGTTAGGAGTACGCTATGGAAGGAGGAAGACTGGGGCACTCCCTGTCTGATCTCTAGTGGTACAATAAAAATGTCATCAGCACGGGTGCCTGAGAGGAGAAAGAGCACCAAGCATGCTGATCTAAGCAGTGAGACAAGCTGGGAAAAACAGTGCCATCACCGACAAAGTTCGCGCAACACCTATAAAAAAGTGGCATTCATTTTTAAAGCACATTTTATAAAAGACACCACAGCTAAAATAACAGTTGGGTCTAATAATAATTGTAAGTGCAAACAAGCTGGTCTATATTGATAAAAACCTCTAGACTTTAAAATAGGAGTCAAATGTCTTTTTTGTATCAGATCAGCTGGACCTGGTGCTCACCTGGGGCAATTATCATCCTCCCTTTTAAACCACCCAAATAGCTTTGCCAGAGTGAAGATTAAACATTGTTTTATAGTGCTGGGCTTTCAAGTTGGCCGATAGAAAAAACTTCCTTCCTAATGCAATTGACCTATATAGATCTGTATCTCCATCGCCCAACTTCGCAGCCCAGTTGGCTTCAACCTACTCTAAGTCATCCAGCATAGAATCCACTGAGATTTTATAAATATGTTTTATACGACAATCCGGGTGGATAACAGCTTCTAGGAGCGCAATGTTATCAAGGGAAAATAATTTGGCTCTAATTTTATTTAAGAATTTCATTATCTATATGTATTTAAAATGGGAACCAGGACTTGCTCCATAATATGGATATAGATTTGAAAATGAGCACCTCTGCTCAGCCAAATAAATGTCTCCAATCTTAGTGATACCAGATTGTTCCCATTGTCTACCCATTGCATCATACGACATTGGTGGAAACAGGGGAGATCGCCACAATGGGGTATACCTGTTATATCTCGGTATCTGCAAAAGTTTAACCACTTTACCCCAAACTTTCCAGGCCTCTATTAAACTCTGAACTCAAATTTTTTTATAATAGCTGGCCTTAACCTGTCAAAGTAAACCCCCCATGCCGCCCTTCCTATAGCAAGCTTATATATAGTGCTGACGGTAACCCCAAATTCCTGGTCCCCAATATTTATGCTTCTATTTACAGGTGTGAACAAAACCACCATTTGTTGTAAAAAGGCTGAAGAGTAATAAAACCCTAGATTGGTGGTCGCCTATCATCCCCGTTCCTGCCAAAGAGTACAAATGTGTAAAGATCATTGGATTTTCTTATACTGCCCAATGAAGTTGATAAAGATGGAATCTAATTCTTTAAAAATGAGTCTTCAACTTCAAGGAGAATAGAACAAAAGAAGTAAAGTATCTTAGGGAGAATTAACATTTTAAGGATGGTTACATCTTCCGATGATTGATAGGTGAAAGCTGTCCATTCATCTTAAGTCAGTACTGGTCTTGTTAAGCAAAGGATTCAATTTGATCGACCACATGGAGTCAATCCTACCACTTATGCTAACCCCAAGATACGTCACAACATCCTTCCTACAGGCATCCGAGAAGACAATGTTAGAGGTACAAACAATTCTTTATTCAAAAGATACCCTGACTTCCTCCCGTATTCCCATGCCAAACGTTCTACTTCTTTCATTGCACTCTCTGGGTCCAAAGTCAAAATAGCGATGTCATCTGCATATGCCATTACTTTTATATTGTATACATTGACACACAAAGGCTTTATTATTTGGCTTTGCAACATTTGATTAATAAGTGGATCAATGTATAAAGCAAATAAAATTGGGCATCAGGGACAGCCCTGTCTTGTCCCCTTAGCGACCGTAATACTTTGCGATTCCCTACCCATAATTTGAAGCCTGGCAATGGATTGAAATACATTGCCCGAATAGCCGTAATAAAATGTGAACCAAACCCCTTTCGTGCCAAAATATCCCATATATACTGCCATGACACTCCGTCAAAAGCTTTTTCTGCGTCCAGGAGGATCATAGCCATCTTATCTTCTGTTGTTTCTCTTATGTTAAACAAAGCTATGGTCTACTTTGTGTGGTCAGTGGTTCCCCGACCTGGTATACAAACTATGTTGCCATGGGGTGACTAGATGAGCTATGATCCTTCCTAAATGGATGGCCAAGATTTTACAGTTTGGCTTCTGAACTTATAAGAGAGATCGGCCGATTAGACGCTGCATTATCCAAAGGCTTGTCTTTCTTAGGAAAAATAACTATATCTGTTCCCTACCAAGATTCCAGGGGAAGCCCATTTTGCTGAATGCCTAAGAACAGATCTAAAAGTAAGGGAGTTAACTCCACCTGACATACTTTGTATAACTAAAGAGAGATTCTGTCTGGGCCTGCCGCTTCTCCTGAGCCCATCCAGTGCAAGGCGTTTAGGACTTCCACAAGTGTAATGTTTGCCTCAATCTCCTGCCTCGTTTCAAGATCAATCCCTCCGGGTTTACCCATGCGTTCTTCTCTCCCCCCAAAAAAGTGGAAGTATTGGTATCCTGTTGATATAATTCCTTGTAAAACTTTTCAAATATACAGAGGATATCATTTGAATCTGTCACATGCAGTCCATCCTTCCCTCTTATTCCACTACTACTGTGGGAAAGCTAGTAGCTTTCCCACAGTCTCCCCATGTTCATAATTTTCATTCTTATGTGACTGAAACCCTTCAGCAATCCTTTTGCTGTGGCAGATGCTGATTTCTGCTTTTATCATCACAATCTTCTGTTGCAACTGTAGTTGAGACTCCTCTTGTCTGTGGCTTATTGCTAAAGTGTGATCCTTTTTCAAAGCTGCTGGTCTTCCAATCAGGCCATTGATTTAATCTTATTGTTGCTTCCTGCTCCGTACCACAAAGCTGATAACCTCCCCCCTCAAACGAGCCTTGAAACTATTCCAAACCATTGCCCAAGAGGCGCTATAACGATTTATGTCAAAATAATCTACCACCCAGTGCCGAATATGTTGAACGAACAAATAGTTGGAGAGCAGTTTCTTATCAAATGTCCATTTGGGCGGGGCCTTAACAGCGCCTTTAACCATAATATCCAAAATTAAGGGGTTATGGTCCGACAAGAGCCTAGGTAGTTTCTTAATTCCTACTGTCCCAAGCATGGTGGTAGGAGCCAAGAAGTAATCCAATCTAACATACTTCCTATGTGGACATGAGAAATATGTGTACCCCAGGTCAGCAGGTTTCTTAGCCGCCCAAACATCAGTCAAATCATAGGTAGTTTTAGTGCACCCAGTGCCCTATAAACTTGTGGTTTTAATCCTTGATATTTATAGGTTCGAGACCCATTCCTCCCCTGATGTATATTTAAATCCCCACAGATTATCAAGGGATCTGGCCAGGATGCCAATTCCACCGCTAATTCCTGCAGTACCTTAGGGTCGTCCTGATTCGAACAATAGATGGTGCACGCAGTCAATCCCACAGGCAGCGCAGCAACAGCCCTTCTACCCCACTTATCCTCCAATACTCGTTTTGCTGGTCCCATATTGTTCCTAACGTGAATAGCAACCCCCCTGAGAGTAGAGGTTTGGGTTGAACATGCCACTAATGTATGTCCCCTAATCATCAAGATTTCCCTCTTACCCAATTGAATATGTGTCTCCTGCTGACATAATTTGTCAGCACCTTGGGATCTTAATACCTCAGCCACCCTTAATCGTTTGGTCTTATCATTTAAGCCCCCCACATTTATTGAGCATATATGTATTTGACCCATTTAGACAACAGAAATAAATTGGCATATTTTGCAGCCTAGCCAAACCTACCATATTTAAAACTATCAAATAGCCTACTGCACTCACTCTCTGGATTTTCCGCCCCTTTTGGTGCCCCCCCATCTCTCCACCCTGCCCAACCCTTTCACCCCCCTCCCTTGCCCTTCCCTCTGGCGCAAGGACCCCTCAACCCCGCCTGACTCACCCAACCCTGAAAAGCAAGAAACGACCACTGAACTGTAGTAGACGAGAGCAGGCTCCTTGACCAGTGATCTACCCAATAATAAACCACTCTTATAACAATGCATACATGTAGGCAAAAACAAACCCTGAGTGGTCAAGAAAAAGAGAGAAAAAAAAATTATATATATATTAGGGACTGATGGGAGAGAGTAGGCAACACTGATTGCCTGATAAGGGGACAAACGCAAAGGCTGAACATTTTCCAGGCATTTATGGCTGCTCGTTGGGAACTGAATCCAATGCAAATTGGGGCATCACATGATGTCAGGTGAGCCTATCACTGAATGAGGCCTCCAATTCGGACTCCCTTGACCAGCATGCACTTGCAAGATGGGTCAACGCAAGGCTAGTTCTAATCTTGAAGTGGAGGAGGAGCAAGTGACCACCTGACTGGGAATGGTCTCGTTATCAACAAAACATCGCTCCAATCTCAGAAACATCGAGAAGCCCATGGAACCGGCACTGATGAGGCCAAATGGATGGCTGAAACGCGTCTGCCCAAGCGTTTCGTGACTTCACCTACCTTGCGCTTTCACAGCAATAAAGCTTGGTTTGTCCCCGGAGCTGTGTCGCGCTTTTTTCCTGCTTTGGGAGAGAGCATTGGACTGTATGTTTAACCGGCAAGCAGGCGCTGGTTAACGACACACCCTCTTGTTCTGGTGCACCGCGTTATACCTGCAACAAAACTTGGATTATGTATGAACTACAAACGCGGCGCCCCCCCTACGGTTCTGTTACATTAGGGACTGAGGGGAGAGAGTAGGCTACACTGATTGCCTGATAAGGGGACAAACGCAAAGGCTGAACATTTTCCAGGCATTTGTGGCAGCTCGTGGGGAACTGAATCTAATGCAAATTGAGGCATCACATGATGTCAGGTGAGCCTATCACTGAATGAGGCCTCGAATTCGGACTCCCTTGACCAGCATGCACTTGCAAGATGGGTCAACGCAAGGCTAGTTCTAATCTTGAAGTGGAGGAGGAGCAAGTGACCACCTGACTGGGAGTGGTCTCGTTATCAACAAAACATCGCTCCAATCTCAGAAACATCGAGAAGCCCATGGAACCGGCACTGATGAGGCCAAATGGATGGCTGAAACGCGTCTGCCCAAGCGTTTCGTGACTTCACCTACCTTGCGCTTTCACAGCAATAAAGCTTGGTTTGTCCCCGGAGCTGTGTCGCGCTTTTTTCCTGCTTTGGGAGAGAGCATTGGACTGTATGTTTAACCGGCAAGCAGGGGCTGTTAAACGACACACCCTCTCGTTCTGGTGCACCGCGTTATACCTGCAACAAAACTTGGATTATGTATGAACTACAAACGCGGTGCCCCCCCTACGGTTCTGTTACATTAGGGACTGAGGGGAGAGAGTAGGCAACACTGATTGCCTGATAAGGGGACAAACGCAAAGGCTGAACATTTTCCAGGCATTTGTGGCTGCTCGTGGGGAACTAAATCTAATGCAAATTGGGGCATCACATGATGTCAGGTGAGCCTATCACTGAATGAGGCCTCCAATTCGGACTCCCTTGACCAGCATGCACTTGCAAGATGGGTCAACGCAAGGCTAGTTCTAATCTTGAAGTGGAGGAGGAGCAAGTGACCACCTGACTGAGAGTGGTCTCGTTATCAACAAAACATCGCTCCAATCTCAGAAACATCGAGAAGCCCATGGAACCGGCACTGATGAGGCCAAATGGATGGCTGAAACGCGTCTGCCCAAGCGTTTCGTGACTTCACCTACCTTGCGCTTTCACAGCAATAAAGCTTGGTTTGTCCCCGGAGCTGTGTCACGCTTTTTTCCTGCTTTGGGAGAGAGCATTGGATTGATATATATATATATATATACCTGCTCAGGGGTTTGCCACACATGCAGGAATCAATCGGACATCAGTGGAGGTTCAACCCCAAAACCTTTAATAAATGGTATGAAGAGCATGCAACATGTCAGAAGGTTAAAGCAGTCACTTCGTGCGCCGTACACGTTTCGAGTATTCTCTTCCTCAAATTCCATGTACGATTTCCTTATCACACTCTCTAATGACCTATGTGTGCAGATCTGTGTCATTTAAATGAAGATAAATAACTCAAACTACAAAATTAAAGTCAGAATCGGGGTCAGAATTCTCTTTATTTGGCTATGAACAGCCATAAAATCGTGCAAGACATGCAACAATAGCAATAAAATACATACAAGCTGTTAAAACATGCAAGTAAAATACATAAAGTAATCAGGTTTGGAATATTAATGACCAACAATCAGGATAAAAACAGGCAGGGATAAATAAAACCGAAATTAAAACAGAGTCAAGTACTGATTCACCGATGCCCTGAAATTAATCTAAAATCATTGACCTCCTGGAGCGGACTGTGGCTTTAAGAAATAGAGTCACGTGACCACATGTGTCGTCATCTGGTAATGCCAATAAAAATTTATATGCTTGCATACAAAGCCATAGATTCCTAAACTTCAAAAATGGTATGTGGAATTTTTTGATATACATTTTATAATATTCACAGAAGAAGAGGAAATGTACCATAGTTTGTTGCAAATTCGTACATGACATTCTCTAGAGTCGAGCTGGGGTTGAGTCCAGCCGGAAAAAAAGTAAATATTTCACAATACCAGCCCAGAAGCTGAACAATAAAAGACCATCCCACCTCTTATTAGTGTTCTGCAGGTAGTTGGTAGAGATAGCCCCGGGATTAAGATATAAATAATATTTAACACTTAACCCTCATCCTCTCTTCTTTGGCTCGTCTAGCAGCAAGACTTACACTTTACAGTCAATGAACGAGAATTGATTAAGACAATGGGTCTCATCTCTAAAATGCTGTGCCATTTGTTTTTTCAAGAGCTGCAATGGGCGCTACAAAACAAACAAATAAAACATCTTTACAATAGCTTCTATGTTTGAGATAATAGATGCAAAGAGAGTGTGCCTTTGAAGAAAGCAAGCAAAAAATTATTAAATAAATAAGGAAGCTCGAGAGGGGTGTATTGGGTAGCAGAGAATAAAATGAGAGTGCACGTAGGAAGAAAAAAACAAATAGAAAAGCAACGCATTTAATGCAAATGAGTACTCGAAAGAAAAAAATTAATTCTTCAATGAAATACAAAGTGCAGAGCTTGTGATTCAGGATAGAACTGAGGGTTTTAAATGAGACACTGGTTTTATCCCCTACGAATTTTGGTCATTTGGTGTCTAGGGCAGACCCACCTTGTACCTGTCTCTAAAGGCTTTACTGCCGGAACAAAACATTATATAACCCAATATTTAAAAATATAATTGAGAGCACACAATACTAAACACAATAATCAGCTAGAACTAGTTGATAAATCCTAAACCTCTGTTTCCAACTCCAGTTCTTTGTCTGGATAAACATTCAACATTTGCTGTGAGAGAAATTAGTTCTCCCAATAAGTCAGCTTTGGCTGCATCCCACAATATGCACCAGCTTCCCTTACCATTAGTATTCTCTTTAAAATATCGCTGTATTACTTTTCTTATATTTTTTTCTCAGGACAGGATCACACACAGCAATCTTGGTGAGTATCCAGGGTCCTTGTAGAGGCTTTTGTCGTGGCACTTGATTTAAATTCAGCCAGATCTGGGTATAATCAGACAGGGCTCTAATTCCTATCAAACAGTTTAAAATCCTGGGGCCAAATCCCTAAACATTAGGAAGAAATATATGTGTGTGTATGATTTATGCACATTGGAAAAATGTGTAGTCTTTTTCACCTTTGTGTAGCTGTCTCTAAATGTCTGGACGATTCAGACTGTTCATGCCATGTATTAAATATGAGGGCATTCGAGCACACCTGACTCTGGGGAGGTCTGTCTTCCAAAGAATATACCATCACGTTAAAATCCCCTCTCCACCTCAAGCCACACCTTACAGAGTGTTCGAACTTCAGGAAGAAATCTACAGGAAGGAGTCTGCGAAGAATTTCTCTTTATCTTCGTTTGGTGCATATATTGACATGAATGTTATGGGCAGATGGCATAGGTTGCCGATGATTCCCATACATCTTCCTTCCCTATCTATGTATTTCGTTTCCAGTGTGAAGGTTAAGCCTCTTTTTAGAAGAATGGCCAGTCCTTTTGTTTTATTGCCACAAGTAGTAAGAAACTTGGAGGGATACCAGTACAACCACAAACGCGGTATGTCTTTCTTAAGTAGCTGAGCTTCCTGCAGGAAATCTACACATATTTGTTTAGCTTTTACCTATAGCAACATAGTCTTTCTGTTGATCGTTAGCTTAAAACTGAGTATTTAATGATACTACTCTTGAAGGTTTCATGGTATTGGCCTCACATGGGGCAGATTTAAGACCGTTTTTTGTGGTGACAAATGGGAATACGGCCCATTTGCTTCTGCAAAATTGGGTCTGCCCCATGCGCAAACCATATTTTGCCAATCAGTATCCTATTACTGACACGCAAAATATGGTTTGCGACTCGCTATTAGGAAGGGGCGTGCCGAAGGCATCCCTTTCTAATAGCGAGTCTCAATGCAATGTATAATTGTTATGTGACCGCATTTGCTGCTGCAAAACTCTTGCAGCTTACCATCTACTTCAAGTAGGTGGTAAACCACTCGCAAACGGGAAGGGGTCCCAAGGGGACCCCTTCCCCTTTGTGAGTATTTGCGAAAATACTTTTTAAGGGCTGGCAGTTGTCCCAGGGACCACTGCCTGCCCTTAAAAAATGAAACTGAAAAGTTTCATTTTTAGGTCTCCCCTAGGCAGCGCGCATGCATTGCTCTAGCAGATGACCTTTAGAAATTGGTCAGCTGCTCTTTTCAAGCACTCGTACTTGTGCTGGCATCCACCTTGTGGGAGAGAGCAGCGGCACGCACACTAATTGAAAACAAATAGCCCGCACGCCGCTGTTCGCTCCCGCAAGGTGGAGCACAAGCACGAGTGCTTGAAAAGCTTGAATTAGCCTATGGCACCCTGCGCGCGATTGTTAATTAGCGTGTTCACCGCGCTGGCTTGCTCGGGGTGCCGGGAGTGGCGTGTGACCAGCACTTGTTGTTAGAAGAGGAACCCCAGGTTTCTTATGCGCATGCATTCTGAAACGTATCCTTAGCAGGTTCAGCTAATTTGTGTCTTTTAATCTAGCTTGTGAATCTAGCTTTGTGTCCGCCTGCGGGTGGATTGAGAGCTGCTAATCCGTGATTAGGTACAATAATTACATGGAGGAACATGGGCCAAATTTTTGTATCTTACTTCTTAACGAAACTTCAAGTTGTTTTTTTTCGCCCTTTTCCGTTTTTCCCACGGTACTTCGAAAGGCAGATTCCTCCCAACCCATGTATTTCACAGCTTGAACAATTTGGGTCAGTTGTGCAAAACCTTTCGTCCGTGATAAGGACTGATGCATGAGTTAATTCTCTGATTTTGGATGGGAGACTCCCTTTATGGTGCGCGTTATGTACTGTTAATGCGCAGCTGCATCAAGACCCCATGTGTCACATTACGTAAGTCCTCAACTTTGAAGGAAAACAGTCTATAATAGGGGTTTGTATTTTCAGCGACACCTTAACTGTAATTGTAATTGCATGTTTATTACGCTTAATACACACAATGGGCTGCCACAGCACACTAGTGGGCAGGTAGCGGACTATCTCAAGCTTCGTAGGAGGAGTGAGTAATGGCTTCCTACGCTCAAGCACCTGGCCTCAACCTCGTTAGCGGGCGAACAGGTTGACAGGTGTGACGGCCGGCCAGGTGCAAAGAGCCTTGTAGTTGCAGTGCATGGGTGAGCGTGCGAGGGGCTCCCTTGCAGCAGGTTCCTCGCAGTCAGGTGGAGCCGGGAGTCTCCGGCCTGTTCAAGTGTCCTCTTTCGAGACGGTGCCTTACAACCAAACACCGAATTTCCGTCCATCTGTTTTGCGGGTCTGCTCAGAATACATAGAGTGAGCTGTTTGAAACATTTTCGTCCAAAAGTTGAAGTCAGTGGGAAAGTGAATAGTTCTCTCTAATCTTCCAAACCTATCTGTTGGCTCTTAAACGAAGGTGAAGTCCATTGTTTATCAGGTGATCTCATGAAAGCAAATGGAGAATAAACTATTTTAGGGGAGTGATGCAGGTTTATAGGGCGTAGAGACGTGCTAAAGTTTTGGACAGTGACCAGTTTGACACTCTCCAAACGGTCAAGTTAACGTGTATACTGGCTGGTTTCTTTCGAGCCCTTCTCTGGGCCACTAGATGGGTCTGTATTGTGCAGGATACAACCTCTAGAGTCGAGACAAGAACTTTGACATACCCTTAGAGTGAAGGCAGGAATGGAAAATCTGCGTGTGACCAGCCTCATGGGGAAAGACCAAGGTCGACCACAGAGCCCCATACCTCTCTCCCCAGGCATCAGTGTAAGCTCATCTTAAAATGGGGCGGATGCACAGTTAACAAATGTGAGAAGATGTGTTAAGAGTTCTCAAGTTTTGAGCATGTGTGTAAGAACTAATTAGTACATTTATTAACATCACTAGAAGCGATGCCACACAACCATTGACATCTAATAACAGGAGACGTGACTGACAAAACCATTATTTGTCCCACGTGGCTTCCTATCCAGAGTCAGACTGGGACAGAAAATGAAAGTGGCCTCAATTAGTGAATCAGATAGCTGAAAAAGTGGGGCACATTTGTAAATCAGGGCAGCTATGAACTTATAAAGATGCACTGTATAAATGTTTGCCAAGTATGGGAGACGTCATGCACATGTGCGTGGTACAGGCAATATTTATGGTAATATCAGTTAAAAGTCAAAAACGGCTCACCAAACCTTAGAACAGGCAAACAAGCAGCCAAGAACAGCCCACACACTGACCTATCAGACCAGTCCTTTGGGCACTGCCAGATTGCCCTCTAGGCAAGTGTGACCGTGTTCTTATATTAACTGGTGTGGTCTGTGGGAGGATTTCCATTGTGTTGGAGGTACATCCTGAAGTCTTTTCAGCTCCCCGGAGCTGCTATGCTTACAGTATACTATTAAAAAGAATCGCAGTAAGTTTTCAGCTTAATCCTTTCTTACCAGGTGTGACATTTAGCCAAATGTGTGAGTCCCATTCGCAATGAGTGAGACTTGAGGGCACTGTGTGAGGAGGATAGCTCATACAAAAGCTGTAAGAATGCTTGCGCTTAAAACATCACTCTTCCCATTAGGAGTATGACCTTGCATGTCACAGAATACCTAAAACTATTGGCTGAAAAACCAGGATTGGCAGAAAATCACCCGTTAACATGGACCGTGTCAGAGTTACTATGAGGTTCTACAGGTGGTTTCGTGAATGGATTGATGCTAGTAAAGCGGGAACCATGAAAAGGTTAGAAAAACGTTATCATCAGCTTTTCATAGGGGATAGGGATAGGGTATACACGTAGAGTATTGAAGCAGAGAGTTACATTCCCGGGGAAAGAATTTTCTACTTATGTATAGGATTGGATGCTCCAACCAATCATCCCCTAGCTGAGACAGGACTGCCCCTAACCCTGCTTTGGAGGAGTCTGTGGACAAGATGAATGTTTTATGAAAATTTGGGGATATGAGTAATGGGTCGGTTGTTATAATCTCCTTCAAATATTGAGGGCGTGTATCATAGTGTCGGTGGGATATCCTAGTGTCTGCTGCTTGACCTCTTTTCTTAGGACGTTGGTTAAAGGGGCGGCTACTTCTGCGAATTGTGGTATGAATCGTCTGTCATAGCCAATGAGGCCCAAAAATGCTCTTAGTTCCCGTTTGGTGGAGGAAAAAGACGTACTTGATATGACCTTGACTTTTTCCGACTGGGGGGCTATCACTCCCTCTCCCAGTATGTATCCTAGATAATTTACGTGGGTGTATGCTGCACATGATTTCTTTGAATTAATGTGCAAACCAGCGTTTTTCAGGGCTTGTAGTAGCGTTTTTAAGTGTTGCAGATGGTCTGACCATGTCGGACTGAATACCACAATATCATCTAGGTAAGCTGAGCAGAATGCAGAATAGGGGTTTAGAATGGTGTTCATTAGGCGTTGAAAAGTCGACGGGCCCCATGAAGTCCGAATGGTAACACATTAAACTCATATAGTCCGTCTTCTGTGGAACAGGCCGTCTTTTTCTTGTCCTCTTCTCGTAAAGGGACCTGCCAATATCCCTTTGTTAAATCGAAGGTCGTTATATAATTTGAATCTCCAAGTTTTTCGATTAGCTCATCTACCCTAGGGATAGGGTAAGCGTCGAAGGATGATATGGCATTCAGAGCTCTGAAATCCATGCAAAAACGGGTAGGCTCGTCAGGCTTAGGCACCATCCCGATCGGCGAAGCCCAATCACTTTTAGACAGCCGGATTACTCCTAGTTTCAACATGTCATTAACTTCCTTTCTTATAGTTTCTCGCCTGGCGGCGGGGATGCGTTATGGTCTTTGCTTGACATGTTTTCCTTCAGGTGTCTCAATATGATGCTCTGCTAGTTGTGTTCTCCCCGGTAAGTCCGAAAAGATGTCGGCAAACGACTTTAGGGTATTCTGCAGGCTGAGTGTGAGAAGTTGGCCTGGTATATGATGCTCACTAGTTCTAGTGATCACCTTGTACCATGCCAAGCAACCCTTATGGTGCAGGTTGTAAAGTCAACCTTATAGACAAGCTATCCTAGGGGTAGCATGGACTAAGCAGTCTTAGGCTAAACTCTGTAAAGGCATGTGAAGCAAGCTGTTTTACCATACACAATCCCTTGAATACCAAATGAAAGGACACCACACAGATATATATTGAAAATATATATGGATTTATTACTACAAATATCCCTGATACTCTTTATGAGCACAGAAGCAAATGCGTTAAAACAAAACACAGTTAAAATACACAAAAGTTGCACAATTATGGATGAGCCCTAGGGGCCACCTAAACCATATACTAAAATAGTGGTATAAGAACCACTATGGGGAAAGTGAAGAGGCCTAGGGCCTGGGGAATCGCTGGAGCTGTTCGGGACTAACAGTGAAGAAGTCGGGAAAGGCCCGCGGGACTCGGGTGCAGTGTTTAAAGTGCACGCACTCACCAATGCAAAGTCTATGGTGCGTAAAAAGTACAAAGTTAGTTAGAAAGGAACCTTCCGAGTGACCTAGAAGGATGAAACTTCAGACACAGACACTAGAGGTGTGTACCAGTGTGGGAACACCGGCGGAGCTGAGTTACCTCACCCACAGGAAGCGGGTGCATAGGGTCGAAGTAGTGTCGGGTTTCGTCACGCAGGTCGATGGTGCTTGGAGCTGAAGATGCTGCAGGCGGCTCGAGGTGAAGAGTTCCGGTGGATCCAAGGGTGGATCTGAAGAGGTGAAGACCTGAAAGCAGAGGGGACAATGTTCAAAGTCACTAGCCAGTGACTACCGTGGAACCAGAGTGGAACCAGGCGATGTCGGGTGCAAACAGGCGTCGAGGTGTAGCTTCTCTCTGCAGCCACGTGGACACGAGGGGTCGAAGACGTCCAGGAGTCGGTCACGAGCTGTCCCACGCAGGCTTCTCGCTGTTGGCGGTGTCGGCAACTTGATTGAAGCAAACAGGCCTTGGCTACTGCAAGCCACGCAGGAATCGAAAAAGGCTTGTTACTCGGACCAGCAAGGTCAGAGCAGGGGCTCCTTTTTACAGGAGCAAGGGCAAGTCTGGAGCAACCAGACCCGCAGTGAAAGTTGTAGGTTTTGTCGCCAAGATGGCCACTAGCCGCGTGGCAAGTGGACGGTTAGGCGCGTCGAGTGGCACGATGCAAAAGGGCCCCACGCAGATCGTGGAGATGCTGGGGGGCTGATCTTCGGTGCAAGGGCTGCTCGAGGTTAGGGCTTCTCAAACCCCAAAGCATAGCGTTGAGCGTGCCTCTGATGCTGCGCAGTCAGCGTCTCGGGGGTCTTCCAAGATGTCCGGTCCCACGTCTCTCGGTGCCTCCACGGGTCCCTTCTTTGCAGGGACTGTGGATCGGGCGGTGAGAAGTCTGGGAGTCTGGGTCTTGTCAGGCTCTGGGCTCCGGCTCCGGCGGGAGGCGGCGGCAAAGCAGACGTCGAGTTGCTGGTTGGTGCCTGTATTCACAGGGTGGTCACTCCTTGGCCACAAGGGAGATTCTCTTCCGCCTTCTGTGCAGCAGAATGTCGAAGTCCAGTCTTCTTCTGTATTTCAAGTTGATTCAGGATGATCTGAAGTCTTAGGACACAGCTCCCACTCTTATTCGAATCTGGGGGGCCGGATCACCTACTAGGACCCTCCTCTGGGTGGAACCAGGAAGGGGGGTGGTTACACCCCCTTTCCTTTGTCCAGTTTCGCGCCAGGACTGGGGCTGAAAAGCCCCAGCACCGGTTTGAACTGGCCTATGCACAGGGACACCTTGTGTGCCCCAGGCATGTCTGATTCTATTCAGCCCTGTCCTACCCAATACACAAAATCCTGTCTGGAGTGGTGCTAGCACCTCCCCAGGCAGGAAACCCTTTGTCCAAGCTGCCCTCGCTGGAAGGACTCCCAGCAGCAGGAGGTCAGACTTGTGTCTGTGGTGGCAGCATCCATTTTGGGATGCTAAGGCTCTGTTTAACTTTAACCGGGGTTCAGGCTAGGTACATGTCGTGTCCCTCTAGAAGGGTGGAATGCTACCCCCGTCGCCAGAACTGGCGAGGGGGTAGTATTCCAATTCGTATGACACCTTACTCGACATGTTTTGATAAAGCCAAACCTAAGATAGCATTTAACCACGAGGATTATAATGCACTTAAGAGTATATGGTATGGCAATATCATGAAACAGCTAAAGGACATGGTTCCGAAAGCTGCAGACAGGCTCAGCTCATGCCAGAGCACCATCTCACATATTTCCAAGCACTCTGCCTCCAGGATTGATGAGGCCTTCCATAGGAGTGACTGATAGGAACATATGTGTCCATTTTAGGTTAGGTATAGGAATACTACACCTAAGTAAGGGGTGGTTACACCGACTTACCCCAGCTGAGTGATCAGCCAGTTGTGTCAAATATGGAGGCCAGGCCAGGGGTGGCACAATACATGCTGCAGCCCCTGGTAGGCTTTGGAAGCACCTATGCCCTGGGTACCTGGGTACACTGTTACAGGGGCCAATAAGGTGAACCAGTTCCAATTTCGTTATGCACCTAAAGTACATGGGTTACAATTTAGAGAGAGAACAGCAGGCTGTGGGTCTGATTAGCAGGCCCACAGCCACATTAAGTCATAAACCAGTGAAGCAAAAAGCAAAAATTTGGGGTGACCATAGGATAGCAGACCCTACTCTCCTACACTGAGTTGCTGCTCCGTTGTGAGTTCCTCATTTATCGGGAGCAGGTCTGGTGTTGTTTCTTTCTTGTAGGATGGTAATGCTACTTGTGAATCTTTAGGTGGGGGTCCCAACCATTATTTTTTTACATTTTGATGTGATAGCAATGTTTTCTGGCGGGTGAGATCTGTACTTTATACGTTGTTTTTCCGATGGTTTCCACACTGGGTAGGGTCCTAGCCATTCGCTCTGGAATTTCTTGGTGGAAGAGGGAAGCAAGACCAGTACCCAGTCCACCACTGATAATGTTCTCCATTTCTTCCCTCTGTCATAGTATTTTTTTTGGTTTTCTTGACTCTTTTCTAGATTGGCGGTGGCGAGCTCTCGCAACTTCCCAATCTTGGACTGTAGCTGTAGAGTGTATTCCAGCAGAGACTTTTGCTCATCTTCCTCTTCTTTTTCCCATGCGTCTCGGGTGATCTCTAGAAGCGACCTAGGTTGCCTTCCATACAGCCTTTCAAAAGCTGAGCAGCCCATACTGCTATGCACTTGAGCCCTAAGTACGTATAAAGCCAGAGGCAGTAGTCGTTCCCACTCTTGCCTTTCCACCGAAAGCATTTTTTTCAAGGTGGTCTTGAGTGTTCTGTTATACCTCTCAACTAATCCATCAGTTTGCGGATGGTATACAGAGGTACAGATGTGGCGGAGGTCCAGGGTTTTGCATACTTTCTTCACAATTTAGAAACGAATGGCGTGCCTTGCTCCGTTAAAATCTCCTTAGGGAAGCCAACCCTGGAGAACAATTCAATAAGCTTCTCGGATATATTCTTGGTAGTGGGGCTCAAAGGGAAAAGGCTTCAGGAAAGCAAGTGGCATAGTCCACAATGACTAACGCGTATATGTTCCCTTTTGCACTTTTAGGAAGGGGCCCTATTAAGTCCATTCCTACCCTTTCAAAAGGTTTACCAATGACTGGTAAAGGCTGGAGTGGTACAGCCGGTGGACGTTGTAGATTCCTTTTTTGACAAATGTCACATCTTTGGCAGTAGTTCTGGGTATCTTTATATATCCCTGGCCAAAAGAAATGACGCAGAAGGTTTTGTGTGGTTTTTCCCGGTCCAGAGTGTCCTGCTGTGATGTGGGCGTGTGAATCAAAAAGTATCTGATCACGAAAAGCAACAGGCACTAATAACTGTAAGGCCTCTCCCTGACTACCTTCTCTGTATAGGAGATCGTTTTTTATGAGAAAACGCTAGTAGCTTTCCCACAGACTCCCCATGTTCATAATTTTCATTCTTATGTGACTGTGGCAGATGCTGATTTCTGCTTTTATCATCACAATCTTCTGTTGCAACTGTAGTTGAGACTCCTCTTGTCTGTGGCTTATTGCTAAAGTGTGATCCTTTTTCAAAGCTGCTGGTCTTCCAATCAGGCCATTGATTTAATCTCATTGTTGCTTCCTGCTCCGTCCCACAAAGCTGATAACCTCCCCCTCAAACTAGCCTTGAAACTATCCCAAACCATTGCCCAAGAGGCGCTATAACGATTTATGTCAAAATAACCCCCCACCCAGTGCCGAATATGTTGAACGAACAAATAGTTGGAGAGCAGTTTCCTATCAAATGTCCATTTGGGCGGGGCCTTAACAGCGCCTTTAACCATAATATCCAAAATTAAGGGGTTATGGTCTGACAAGAGCCTAGGTAGTTTCTTAATTCCTACTTTCCCAAGCATGGTGGTAGGAGCCAAGAAGTAATCCAATCTAACATACTTCCTATGTGGACATGAGAAATATGTGTACCCCGGATCAGCAGGTTTCTTAGCCGCCCAAACATCAGTCAAATTATAGGTAGTTTTAGTGCACCCAGTGCCCTATAAACTTGTGGTTTTAATCCTTGATATTTATAGGTTATAGCCCCATTCCTCTCCTGATGTATATTTAAATCCCCACAGATTATCAAGGGATCTGGCCAGGATGCCAATTCCACCTCTAATTCCTGCAGTACCTTAGGGTCGTCCTGATTCGAACAATAGATGGTGCACGCAGTCAATCCCACAGGCATCGCAGCAACAGCCTTTCTACCCCACTTATCCTCCAATACTCGTTTTGCTGGTCCCATATTGTTCCTAACGTGAAAAGCAACCCCCTTGATAGTAGAGGTTTGGGTTCAACATGCCACTAATGTATGTCCCTTAATCATCAAGATTTCCCTCTTACCCAATTGAATATGTGTCTCCTGCTGACGTAATTTGAATCGTTTTTGGCCACTATAGGTGTGGCAGGGTATACTCAGACATGAGTCCCTTGCTCACTGCTCCATCAGGATTCAAGCAAGCCGGGCCGACGAGGCTGAAATGCCAGAAACCGGTCCCCGGTAGCTTGTCTCCTTTCTGGTGAAGAATTGGCTTGGTAGTTTGGTCTGCCCTGTTCCCATGATGCACTGGGCCAGGGACAGACTAATTTGCATATAGCCAGGTTCTGAGCTGGGATGGGGCAGTGAGCTAAATAACGGTGATGGATCAAGCCCTGATCTTTGGACTGGGTAAGAGTGGCCTGCTTAATTCAGACACTCTGTTCATCACCACCCCCTTTTCTGAATCGTTTTTGGCCACTATAGGTGTGGCAGGGTATACTCAGACATGAGTCCCTTGCTCACTGCTCCATCAGGATTCAAGCAAGCCGGGCCGACGAGGCTGAAATGCCAGAAACCGGTCCCCGGTAGCTTGTCTCCTTTCTGGTGAAGAATTGGCTTGGTAGTTTGGTCTGCCCTGTTCCCATGATGCACTGGGCCAGGGACAGACTAATTTGCATATAGCCAGGTTCTGAGCTGGGATGGGGCAGTGAGCTAAATAACGGTGATGGATCAAGCCCTGATCTTTGGACTGGGTAAGAGTGGTCTGCTTAATTCAGACACTCTGTTCATCACCACCCCCTTTTCTGAATCGTTTTTGGCCACTATAGGTGTGGCAGGGTATACTCAGACATGAGTCCCTTGCTCACTGCTCCATCAGGATTCAAGCAAGCCGGGCCGACGAGGCTGAAATGCCAGAAACCGGTCCCCGGTAGCTTGTCTCCTTTCTGGTGAAGAATTGGCTTGGTAGTTTGGTCTGCCCTGTTCCCATGATGCACTGGGCCAGGGACAGACTAATTTGCATATAGCCAGGTTCTGAGCTGGGATGGGGCAGTGAGCTAAATAACGGTGATGGATCAAGCCCTGATCTTTGGACTGGGTAAGAGTGGTCTGCTTAATTCAGACACTCTGTTCATCACCACCCCCTTTTCTGAATCGTTTTTGGCCACTATAGGTGTGGCAGGGTATACTCAGACATGAGTCCCTTGCTCACTGCTCCATCAGGATTCAAGCAAGCCGGGCCGACGAGGCTGAAATGCCAGAAACCGGTCCCCGGTAGCTTGTCTCCTTTCTGGTGAAGAATTGGCTTGGTAGTTTGGTCTGCCCTGTTCCCATGATGCACTGGGCCAGGGACAGACTAATTTGCATATAGCCAGGTTCTGAGCTGGGATGGGGCAGTGAGCTAAATAACGGTGATGGATCAAGCCCTGATCTTTGGACTGGGTAAGAGTGGTCTGCTTAATTCAGACACTCTGTTCATCACCACCCCTTTTCTGAATCGTTTTTGGCCACTATAGGTGTGGCAGGGTATACTCAGACATGAGTCCCTTGCTCACTGCTCCATCAGGATTCAAGCAAGCCGGGCCGACGAGGCTGAAATGCCAGAAACCGGTCCCCGGTAGCTTGTCTCCTTTCTGGTGAAGAATTGGCTTGGTAGTTTGGTCTGCCCTGTTCCCATGATGCACTGGGCCAGGGACAGACTAATTTGCATATAGCCAGGTTCTGAGCTGGGATGGGGCAGTGAGCTAAATAACGGTGATGGATCAAGCCCTGATCTTTGGACTGGGTAAGAGTGGTCTGCTTAATTCAGACACTCTGTTCATCACCACCCCCTTTTCTGAATCGTTTTTGGCCACTATAGGTGTGGCAGGGTATACTCAGACATGAGTCCCTTGCTCACTGCTCCATCAGGATTCAAGCAAGCCGGGCCGACGAGGCTGAAATGCCAGAAACCGGTCCCCGGTAGCTTGTCTCCTTTCTGGTGAAGAATTGGCTTGGTAGTTTGGTCTGCCCTGTTCCCATGATGCACTGGGCCAGGGACAGACTAATTTGCATATACCCAGGTTCTGAGCTGGGATGGGGCAGTGAGCTAAATAACGGTGATGGATCAAGCCCTGATCTTTGGACTGGGTAAGAGTGGTCTGCTTAATTCAGACACTCTGTTCATCACCACCCCCTTTTCTGAATCGTTTTTGGCCACTATAGGTGTGGCAGGGTATACTCAGACATGAGTCCCTTGCTCACTGCTCCATCAGGATTCAAGCAAGCCGGGCCGACGAGGCTGAAATGCCAGAAACCGGTCCCCGGTAGCTTGTCTCCTTTCTGGTGAAGAATTGGCTTGGTAGTTTGGTCTGCCCTGTTCCCATGATGCACTGGGCCAGGGACAGACTAATTTGCATATAGCCAGGTTCTGAGCTGGGATGGGGCAGTGAGCTAAATAACGGTGATGGATCAAGCCCTGATATTTGGACTGGGTAAGAGTGGTCTGCTTAATTCAGACACTCTGTTCATCACCACCCCCTTTTCTGAAGTGTTTTAATAAAAGCAGGCATATTAATGGCTTTCCATTTCCTGGTTTCTCCACCCGCCAAGGATGGCAGTTTAGTATGTCCACTAATAGTTAGCGCAAACTGGATGAAAAAATGGTCCGACCAAATGCAGGGCATAATAGATAATAGTGAAAAGGGAAGATTAAGGGACCAAATTTGGTCCAGAGTATGACCTTTTTCATGCGTAGCAGTATGTATGTGCTGAGTAAGGTTGATGTCTGAAAGTAGCTCCGAAGGTTCCATCGCCTGGGGATTGCTGATGGTATTATCAAACCAATAGTTTAAATCACCAACCAGGAGTATTTTGGGGTACTTGGTCACAAGATGCGCAATCTGTTCTGCCAGAGACATTGGAAAAGTAATCATGGTTTGAGGAGGTTGATAAAGAAGGACAAGTAGTAGAGCCCCACCAGCTGTGTTCATTTTGATCACTATATTTTCCGTGTCACTCAGGGTCAGAGAAGGCAGCTGCACAAATTTATGCTCTTTACGGATAATGGCTGCTACCCCCCCACCCCTTTTACCCATCGGACGATTCTCAGCTATGATATAATATTCAGATGGAAGCGCCGCAAGAATATCCGGTAATGAGTCCTGGGAGAGCCAAGTCTCAGTGACCAGGAGGATGTCAGGTTTTTCAGTGGTGAGCAATAGAAAAATATCCGTTTGGTGCTTTACCATAGATCTGGTGTTAAGATATAGGCACCGCAATTTTTGGGAATCGTTAACCAATGGAATTTTAGAATGTATTGTGTTTGAATGAGCTAGTGTGTCCTTAGAGATACCATAGGTAGCAGTACGTCTCCGTATGTGAGGAGCAATGGGAGGACAAAGTTGAGGTGGAGGTCCAAGAGAAAAGAGCTTACCCGCCGAATAAGTGTGTTTTTGGGCATAGCCCATGGCCCCAGGTCCCAGTCGGGCGCGGACGGGCGCAGACGGGCTTGCCTTAGGCGCGCCCGCTGCGCTCGTCCGCTGCGCGTAAACGCCATGATGTTTTATAGGCGTATGTGATTGGTTGACCACTAGAGCGCCACCCTGCCACAATGGCCGCTCTGCGCGGCTCCACCAGGAAGTGAGTGCTTCCCTCCACACAAACAGCACGAGACTGCTGCGGTGGACCGGGGAGAGCACTCTGAATCAAAGTGCACGCTGCCACAAGTATGTAGGTAATTTAACAAGAGATGTTTTAAAATAGGCAAATACACATTTAACAATTTAAAAGCATCAGGAGCGTATTTCAGTTCGTGGGGCTAGCGCGAGAAAGCCAGAACTACTGCCAAAGTTGTGACATTTGTCAAAAAAGGAATCTACAACGTCCACCGGCTGTACCACTCCAGCCTTTACCAGTCATTGGTAAACCTTTTGAAAGGGTAGGAATGGACTTAATAGGGCCCCTTCCTAAAAGTGCAAAAGGGAACATATACGCGTTAGTCATTGTGGACTACGCCACTCGCTTTCCTGAAGCCTTTTCCCTTAGAGCCCCCACTACCAAGAATATATCTGAGAAGCTTATTGAGTTGTTCTCCATGGTTGGCTTCCCTAAGGAGATTTTAACGGACCAAGGCACGCCATTCGTTTCTAAATTGATGAAGAAAGTATGCAATACCCTGGACCTCCGCCACATCTGTACCTCTGTATACCATCCGCAAACTGATGGATTAGTTGAGAGGTATAACAGGACACTCAAGACCACCTTGAAAAAAATGCTTTCGGTGGAAAGGCAAGAGTGGTACCGACTACTGCCTCTTGCTTTATAGGTACTTAGGGCTCAAGTGCATAGCAGAATGGGCTGCTCAGCTTTTGAAAGGCTGTATAGAAAGGCAACCTAGGTCGCTTCTAGAGATCACCCGAGACGCATGGGAAAAAGAACAGGAAGATGAGCAAAAGTCTCTGCTGGAATACACTCTACAGCTACAGTCCAAGATTGGGAAGTTGCGAGAGCTCGCCACCGCCAATCTAGAAAAGAGTCAAGAAAACCCAAAAAAATACTATGACTGAGGGAAGAAATGGAGAACATTATCAGTGGTGGACTGGGTACTGGTCTTGCTTCCCTCTTCCACCAAGAAATTCCAGAGCGAATGGCTAGGATCCTACCCAGTTGTGGAAACCATCGGAAAAACGACGTATAAAGTACAGATCTCACCCGGCAGAAAACAATGCTATCACATCAAAATGTAAAAAAAAAATGGTTGGGACCCCCACCTAAAGATTCGCAAGTAGCATTACCATCCTACAAGAAAGAAACAACACTAGACCTGCTCCCGATAAATGAGGAACTCACAACGGAGCAGCAACTCAGCCTGCAGAATACCCTAAAGTCGTTTGCCGACATCTTTTCGGACTTACCGGGGAGAACACAACTAGCAGAGCATCATATTGAGACACCTGAAGGAAAACATGTCAAGCAAAGACCATACCGCATCCCCGCCGCCAGGCGAGAAACTATAAGAAAGGAAGTCAATGACATGTTGAAACTAGGAGTAATCCGGCCGTCTTAAAGTGATTGGGCTTCGCCGATCGTGATGGTGCCTAAGCCTGACGAGTCTACCCGCTTTTTGCATGGATTTCAGAGCTCTGAATGCCATATCATCCTTCGACGCTTACCCTATCCCTAGGGTAGATGAGCTAATCGAAAAACTTGGAGATTCAAATTATATAACAACCTTCGATTTAACAAAGGGATATTGGCAGGTCCCTTTACGAAAAGAGGACAAGAAAAAGACGGCCTGTTCCACAGAAGACGGACTATATGAGTTTAATGTGTTACCATTCGGACTTCATGGGGCCCTGTCGACTTTTCAACGCCTAATGAACACCATTCTAAAGCCCTATTCTGCATTCTGCTCAGCTTACCTAGATGATATTGTGGTATTCAGTCCGACATGGTCAGACCATCTGCAACACTTAAAAACGCTACTACAAGCCCTGAAAAACGCTGGTTTGCACATTAATTCAAAGAAATCATGTGCAGCATACACCCACGTAAATTATCTAGGATACATACTGGGAGAGGGAGTGATAGCCCCCCAGTCGGAAAAGTCAAGGCCATATCAAGTACGTCTTTTTCCTCCACCAAACGGGAACTAAGAGCATTTATGGGCCTCATCGGCTATGACAGACGATTCATACCACAATTCGCAGAAGTAGCCGCCCCTTTAACCAACGTCCTAAGAAAAGAGGTCAAGCAGCAGACACTAGGATATCCCACCGACACTATGACACACATCTTCAATATTTGAAGGAGATTATAACAACCGACCCAGTACTCGTATCCCCGAATTTTCATAAAACATTCATCTTGTCCACAGACGCCTCCAATGCAGGGTTAGGGGCAGTCCTGTCTCAGCTAGGGGATGATTGGTTGGAGCATCCAATCCTATACATAAGTAGAAAATTCTTTCCCCGGGAATGTAACTCTCTGCTTCAATCCTCTACGTGCATACCCTATCCCTATCCCCTATGAAAAGCTGATGATAACGTTTTTCTAACCTTTTCTAACCTTTTCATGGTGCCCGCTTTACTAGCATCAATCCATTCACGAAACCACCTGTAGAACCTCATAGTAACTCTGATCCGGTCCATGTTAACGGGTGATTTTCTGCCAATCCTGGTTTTTCAGCCAATAGTTTTAGGTATTCTGTGACATGCAAGGTCATACTCCTAATGGGAAGAGTGATGTTTTAAGCGCAAGCATTCTTACAGCTTTTGTATGAGCCATCCTCCTCACACAGTGCCCTCAAGTCTCGCTCATTTCGAATGGGACTCACACATTTGGCTAAATGTCATACCTGGTAAGAAGGGATTACGCTGAAAACTTACTGCAATTCTTTTTAATAGTATACTGTAAGCATAGCAGCTCCGGGGAGCTGAAAAGACTTCAGGATGTACCTCCAACACAATGGAAATCCTCCCACAGACCACACCAGTTAATATAAGAACACGGTCACACTTGCCTAGAGGGCAATCTGGCAGTGCCCAAAGGACTGGTCTGATAGGTCAGTGTGTGGGCTGTTCTTGGCTGCTTGTTTGCCTGTTCTATGGTATGGTGGGCCGTTTTTGACTTTTAACTGATATTACCATAAATATTGCCTGTACCACGCACATGTGCATGACGTCTCCCATACTTTGCAAACATTTATACAGTGCATCTTTATAAGTTCATAGCTGCCCTGATTTACAAATGTGCCCCACTTTTTCAGCTATCTGATTCACTAATTGAGGCCACTTTAATTTTCTGTCCCAGTCTGACTCTGGATAGGAAGCCACGTGGGACAAATAATGGTTTTGTCAGTCACGTCTCCTGTTATTAGATGTCAATGGTTGTGTGGCATCGCTTCTAGTGATGTTAATAAATGTACTAATTAGTTCTTACACACATGCTCAAAACTTGAGAACTCTTAACACACCTTCTCATATTTGTTAACTCTGCATCCGCCCCATTTTAAGATGAGCTTACACTGATGCCTGGGGAGAGAGGTATGGGGCTCTGTGGTCGACCTTGGTCTTTCCCCATGAGGCTGGTCACACGCAGATTTTCCATTCCTGCCTTTACTCTAAGGGTATGTCAAAGTTCTTGCCTCGACTCTAGAGGTTGTATCCTGCACAATACAGACCCATCTGGTGGCCCAGAGAAGGGCTCGAAAGAGACCAGCCAGTATACACGTTAACTTGACCGTTTGGAGAGTGTCAAACTAGTCACTGTCCAAAACTTTAGCACGTCTCTACGCCCTATAAACCTGCATCACTCCCCTAAAATAGTTTCTTCTCCATTTGCTTTCATGAGATCACCTGATAAACAATGGACTTCACCTTCGTTTAAGAGCCAACAGATAGGTTTGGAAGAATAGAGAGAACTATTCACTTTCCCGCTGACTTCAACTTTTGGACGAAAATGTTTCAAACAGCTCACTCTATGTATTCTGAGCAGACCCGCAAAACAGATGGACGGAAAGTCGGTGTTTGGTTGTAAGGCACCGTCTCGAAAGAGGACACTTGAGCAGGCCGGAGACTCCCGGCTCCACCTGACTGCGAGAAACCTGCTGCAAGGGAGCCCCTCGCACGCTCACCCATGCACTGCAACCACAAGGCTCTTTGCACCTGGCCGGCCGTCACACCTGTCAACCTGTTCGCCCGCTAACGAGGTTGAGGCCAGGTGCTTGAGCGAAGGAAGCCATTACTCACTCCTCCTACGAAGCTTGAGATAGTCCGCTACCTGCCCACTAGTGTGCTGTGGCAGCCCATCGTGCGTAATAAACACGCAATTACAATTACAGTTAAGGTGTCGCTGAAAATACAAACCCCTATTATAGACTGTTTTCCTTCAAAGTTGAGGACTTACGTAATGTGACACATGGGGTCTTGATGCAGCTGCGCATTAACAGTACATAACGCACACCATAAAGGGAGTCTCCCATCCAAAATCAGAGAATTAACTCATGCATCAGTCCTTATCACGGACGAAAGGTTTTGCACAACTGACCCAAATTGTTCAAGCTGTGAAATACATGGGTTGGGAGGAATCTGCCTTTCGAAGAACCGTGGGAAAAACGGAAAAGTATGAAAAAAAACAACTTGAAGTTTCGTTAAGAAGTAAGATACAGAAACTTGGCCCATGTTCCTCCATGTAATTATTGTACCTAATCCACGGATTAGCAGCTCTCAATCCACCCGCAGGCGGACACAAAACTAGATTCACAAGCTAGATTAAAAGACACAAATTAGCTGAACCTGCTAAGGATACGTTTCAGAATGCATGCGCATAAGAAACCTGGGGTTCCTCTTCTAACAACAAGTGCTGGTCACACGCCGCTCCCGGCACCTCGAGCAAGCCAGCGCGGTGAACGCGCTAATTAACAATCGCGCGCAGGGTGCCATACGCTAATTCAAGCTTTTCAAGCACTTGTGCTTGTGCTCCACCTTGCGGGAGCGAACAGCGGCCTGCGGGCTATTTGTTTTCAATTAGTGTGCGCGCCGCTGCTCGCTCCCGCAAGGTGGATGCCTTCACAAGTACGAGTGCTTGAAAAGAGCAGCTGACCAATTTCTAAAGGTCATCTGCTAGAGCGCGCTGCCTAGACGAGACCTAAAAATGAAACTTTTCAGTGTCATTTTTTAAGGGCAGGCAATGGTCCCTGGGACAACTGCCAGCCCTTAAAAAGTATTTTCGCAAACACTCACAAAGGGGAAGGGGTCCCGTTTGCAAGTGGTTTACCACCTACTTGAAGAAGATGGTAAGCTGCAAGAGTTTTGCAGCAGCAAATGCGGTCACATAACAATTATACATTGCATTGAGACTCGCTATTAGAAAGGGATGCCTTCGGCACGCCCCTTCCTAATAGCGAGTCGCAAACCATATTTTGCGTGTCAGTAATAGGATACCGATTTGCAAAATATGGTTTGCGCATGGGGCAGACCCAATTTTGCAGCAGCAAACGGGCCGTATTCCCATTTGTGACCACAAAAAACGGTCTTAAATCTGCCCCATGTGAGGCCAATACCATGAAACCTTCAAGAGTAGTATCATTAAATTCTCAGTTTTAAGCTAACGATCAACAGAAAGACTATGTTGCTATAGGTAAAAGCTAAACAAATATGTGTAGATTTCCTGCAGGAAGCTCAGCTACTTAAGAAAGACATACCGCGTTTGTGGTTGTACTGGTATCCCTCCAAGTTTCATACTACTTGTGGCAATAAAACAAAAGGACTGGCCATTCTTCTAAAAAGAGGCTTAACCTTCACATTGGAAACGAAATGCATAGATAGGGAAGGAAGATGTATGGGAGTCAGAGGCAACCTTTGCCATCTGCCCATAACATTCATGTCAATATATGCACCAAACGAAGATAAAGAGAAATTCTTCGCAGACTCCTTCCTGTAGATTTCTTCCTGAAGTTCGAACACTCTGTAAGGTGTGGCTTGATGTGGGGAGGGGATATTAACGTGATGGTATATTCTTTGGAAGACAGACCTCCCCAGAGTCAGGTGTGCTCGAATGCCCTCATATTTAATACATGGCATGAACAGTCTGAATCGTCCAGACATTTAGAGACAGCTACACAAAGGTGAAAAAGACTACACATTTTTCCAATGTGCATAAATCATACACACACATATATTTCTTCCTAATATTTAGGGATTTGGCCCCAGGATTTTAAACTGCTTGAAAGGAATTAGAGCCCTATCTGATTATACCCAGATCTTGCTGAATTTAAATCAAGTGCCACCAAAAAAGCCTCTACAAGGACCCTGGATACTCACCAAGATTGCTGTGTGTGATCCTGTCCTGAGAAAAAAATATAAGAAAGGTAATACAGCGAAGAGAATACTAATGGTAAGGGAAGCTGGTGCATATTGTGGGATGCAGCCAAAGCTGACTTATTGGGAGAACTAATTTCTCTCACAGCAAATGTTGAATGTTTATCCAGACAAAGAACTGGAGTTGGAAACAGAGGTTTAGGATTTATTAACTAGTTCTAGCTGATTATTGTGTTTAGTCTTGTGTGCTCTCAATTACATTTTTAAATATTGAGTTATATAATGTTTTGTTCCGGCAGTAAAGCCTTTAGAGACAGGTACAAGGTGGGTCTGCCCTAGACACCAAATGACCAAAATTCGTAGTGGATAAACCAGTGTCTTATTTAAAACACTCAGTTCTATCCTGAATCACAAGCTTTGCACTTTGTATTTCATACTTATGAAGAATTAATTGTTTTCTTTCGAGTACTCATTTGCATTAAATGCGTTGCTTTTCTATTTGTTTTTTTCTTCCTACGTGCACTCTCATTTTATTCTCTGCTACCCAATACACCCCTCTCGAGCTTCCTTATTTATTTAATAATTTTTTGCTTGCTTTCTTCAAAGGCACACTCTCTTTGCATCTATTATCTCAAACATAGAAGCTAGTGTAAAGATGTTTTTATTTGTTTGTTTTGTAGCGCCCATTGCAGCTCTTGAAAAAACAAATGGCACAGCATTTTAGAAATTAGACCCATTGTCTTAATCAATTCTCGTTCATTGACTGTAAAGTGTAAGTCTTGCTGCTAGACGAGCCAAAGAAGAGAGGATGAGGGCTAAAAGACAAAAATCAAGTGTTAAATATTATTTATATCTTAATGCCGGGGCTATCTCTACCAACTACCTGCAGAACACTAATAAGAGGTGAGATGGTCTTTTATTGTTCAGCTTCTGGGCTGGTATTGCAAAATATTTACTTTGTTTTCCGGCTGGACTCAACCCCAGCTCGACGAGAGAATGTCATGTACGAATTTGCAACAAACTATGGTACATTTCCTCTTCTTCTGTGAATATTATAAAATGTATACCAAAAAATTCCACATACCATTTTTGAAGTTTAGGAATCTATGGCTTTGTATGCAAGCATATCATTTTTTATTGGCATTACCAGATGACGAAACATGTGGTCACGTGACTCTATTTCTTAAAGCCACAGTCCGCTCCAGGAGGTCAATGATTTTAGATTAATTTCAGGGCATCGGTGAATCAGTACGTGACTCTGTTTTAATTTCGGTTTTATTTATCCCAGCCTGTTATTATCCTGATTGTTGGTCATTAATATCCCAAACCTGATTACTTTATTTATTTTACTTGCATGTTTTAATAGCTTGTATGTATTTTATTGCTATTGTTGCATGTCTTGCACGATTTTATGGCTGTTCATAGCCAAATAAAGAGAATTCTGACCCCGATTCTGACTTTAATTTTGTGGTTTGAGTTATTTATCTTTATTTAAATTACACAGATCTGCACACATAGGTCATTAGAGAGTGTGATAAGGAAATCGTACATGGAATTTGCGATTTTAAGTGATTCTCTATTTGGGTCTGTGTATTGTGTTTGGGGTTTCCATTTGGGTGATCTAGTTGTCCTTCATGGAGACTACTGTTTAGGATAAGCGGTCAGTACAAACATTTTAATATGATAAATACTTTGTTCAGTTTTGCCTATTAGTTCACAAATATTTGGGTGTGTTTTTTCTGCTCCATTATTAGTGTTGTAATAGTGACCACATCAGACACTATTACATTAGTAGCCACCAAATGCAAAATACAGTCACTGATCATCTCAGTTCAACAAGAATGGCTGCCCATAGTAATGAAAAATAAAAGCTTTGTCAATATGTAATACCTCTACATGGGTAATACATAAAAGCCATAAATGCAATGCCCTTGGCACCAAGGTCATCATATTAATAAATCTCTGCAATGCTACGTGGTTTTTCACTCAAATATCAGCTTTGACTATATTTAGGAAATTCAACCATTATTCTAAAGAGAACTTCTTTTGAACATTATAGGCCCATCAACTTTCCCATTTTAGAAGGTATTTAATATTGATAATGGCTGATTTCAACTTGACTAGTGTATTTTACATTGTTGTACACTATTTCATAGGTTCGTAATCAATGCTACATTATCTTAATTATATCAGAAGATACTACCTGAAACAATGTATGCTGCTGCATTTTCAATAGGATTTGAAGTATTTAGTGAAGGGAAGCAAGAAGGCGGCTGCCTAAGTCAGACGTGCTGCAGCTCCCTGACCAGATAAGGAATCACAAAAGGATGACAGAAAAATGGATTAAAACATAAGAAATTCCCTTGTAACCCCAGAGATGCTAATGGAAGCTGAAATAGCACAGATACTTGTAGCGCAATACTCACTGTTCCGCACAAGTCAGTGTGGGATAGCCCTCTGCTGGACCGAGCTGCTCTGTGCCTAGAGGCTGCCGCTGGGTGAGGTTGCAGATCACACGGGGGCTGTTCGTTGTTTCTCGTTACTCCAGAAATGGGTCTGAAGGCTGCCAGTGGGAGTAATGTGAGAGAAAAGGCTGCTGCTGCTGCTGCTGCGGTTGTTGTTGCCACCCCCCAAGCATCTGAAATGCCAGTAGACATGCACCCCAGAGCAGAGAGCACAGCAGACATGTCGGCAGCGGCGCGGAGGAACGGGCGAAGGCTCGTCCCCTCAATCCATGTCACCCGGATGGAGACCACGGGGGAGAGGTAGGTGAGAGGCGGGGCTGCTCCTCAGCAACGCCCACCAGGCTCATCTGTACTGAAGCTGCTTTGAGCCTCCACTGCGTGCGGCAACTTTCTCCCCCTTGCACCAACATGAGGAGACTGTCAGGGATCAGCAGGCACTGAATCTGGAAGAGATGAAGTCACTGTTGCCGTGTATTTGCAAGCAAGTGGATATTCAAGGTCAGAATGAGCCGGTTTATGGAAATAAGGTAACAGACTCAGCTTCCTTGCTTATAATGGAGGGTAAGGCTGGAGGTATGGAAACTGATCTTGCACTGACCCAACCTCAGATCACAGAGCTTGAGGCAACAAGCGGAGAGACAGCTGGTGGCCAGGATGGGTGGTTGGAAGGGACAGTAAGCCATCCTCAAATTATCGCAACAACATATCAAAGGGTTCAGAAAGGGCAGCAGGCAATGACACACCCCTCGAGACTAGGCAGCAAGTCAAATGAGCAGGATTTTAAATCTAATGATTTCAAGTCTAACGTTTGTTTCTTTTCACTGTCTGATGAGGTATGGTCAGCAGATGGGTCTGGGTCAGGCTCACTTACTGAATCCAATGAGAATGAGAGTATACCTGGAACAAGTGGAGCTGGTCCGGTGGTAACAGCTCGTAAAGTGGTCAGGAATCAAGGACGAATCAATCCACAGAAGAAAGATCTAAAATTGGACTACTCACCTACGGAGCAGTTTGTTTGTACCGCAATAAACTCTCTTCAAGATGGTCCTAGCCCATTACCCCTGACCTTGGATACTATTATGCAATGCATACTATTGCATCTTGAGGAAACCCGACAGAATAGTCGTCGATCTCAAGCAGCTATAAGTAAACTGCAAGGAACAGTTAGAAAGGTGGCAAAGACAAGAAGTGCCAATGGCGGAAGTTTGACTAGTCTTGAAACTACAGCAGAGGCTCTTGAGAGTGACTTGGCTGGTACCCGTGAGCAGATGTGGGCTCATTAGTCACAGTTGGTGGACATCCAGTGAAAGATTGAGGACCACGAAAAGCGCCAGTGACGCAATAATCTACGGATTCTGGATGTGCCAGAGGGCAAGAGAGGGTCTGATACCCGCAAATATGTTGTGGACATGCTGGCTAAAGCTTTTTCAGATCTGGAAGGCTGGAACTGGTCTCTTGAAGGGCAGAGGGCCCATTGGGTGCCATTTACTTTAAAACAACCAGCTCGATCAGATATGAAGCCCGAGCAATTTTAGTGTATTTTGGTAATTTTCTTTTGAGGCAATCTATTTTTGAGAAGGCCAGACCTGAAGCTAAATGTAATGTGGGCTATTTTTTGTTTTTTGTCAGGCCACACTTTTGCCATTAAATAGTTGATAGGCGATGGCGATTACGACAGATGATCAAACCGTTTCAAGATAAGGGGGCTCAAGCTTGAAAGTGATACAGGGGATCAGATTCGTTTTTTTACCTCAGAGATTAAAGCAAAAGAATTTCTAGAGTGTTCAGGTGTTTAACGGTCATCAGAGATTCTAGTGAAAGGGGCTAGGTCTAGGTTTTAGTGCTATCATGGGGTGATAAATGCAGGGGTAATATATATATATATATATATATATATTTTTTTTCTCTCTCTTTTTCTTGACCACTCAGGGTTTGTTTTTGCCTACATGAATGCATTGTTATAAGGGTGGTTTATTATTGGGTAGATCACTGGTCAAGGAGCCTGCTCTCATCTACTACAGTTCAGTGGTCGTTTCTTGCTTTTCAGGGTTGGGTGAGTCGGGCGGGGTTGAGGGGTCCTTGCGACAGAGGGAAGGGCAAGGGAGGGGGGTGAAAGGGTTGGGAAGAGATGGGGGGGCACCAAAAGGGGCGGAAAATCCAGAGAGTGAGTGCAGTAGGCTATTTGATAGTTTTAAATATGGTAGGTTTGGCTAGGCTGCAAAATATGGCAATTTATTTCTGTTGTCTAAATGGGTAAAATACATTTATGCTCAATAAATGTGGGGGGCTTAAATGATAAGACCAAACGATTAAGGGTGGCTGAGGTATTAAGATCCCAAGGTGCTGACAAATTACGTCGATTCAGAAAAGGGGGTGGTGATGAACAGAGTGTCTGAATTAAGCAGACCACTCTTACCCAGTCCAAAGATCAGGGCTTGATCCATCACCGTTATTTAGCTCACTGCCCCATCCCAGCTCAGAACCTGGCTATATGCAAATTAGTCTGTCCCTGGCCCAGTGCATCATGGGAACAGGGCAGACCAAACTACCAAGCCAATTCTTCACCAGAAAGGAGACAAGCTACCGGGGACCGGTTTCTGGCATTTCAGCCTCGTCGGCCCGGCTTGCTTGAATCCTGATGGAGCAGTGAGCAAGGGACTCATGTCTGAGTATACCCTGCCACACCTATGGTGGCCAAAAACGATTCAGAAAAGGGGGTGGTGATGAACAGAGTGTCTGAATTAAGCAGACCACTCTTACCCAGTCCAAAGATCAGGGCTTAATCCATCACCGTTATTTAGCTCACTGCCCCATCCCAGCTCAGAACCTGGCTATATGCAAATTAGTCTGTCCCTGGCCCAGTGCATCATGGGAACAGGGCAGACCAAACTACCAAGCCAATTCTTCACCAGAAAGGAGACAAGCTACCGGGGACCGGTTTCTGGCATTTCAGCCTCGTCGGCCCGGCTTGCTTGAATCCTGATGGAGCAGTGAGCAAGGGACTCATGTCTGAGTATACCCTGCCACACCTATAGTGGCCAAAAACGATTCAGAAAAGGGGGTGGTGATGAACAGAGTGTCTGAATTAAGCAGACCACTCTTACCCAGTCCAAAGATCAGGGCTTGATCCATCACCGTTATTTAGCTCACTGCCCCATCCCAGCTCAGAACCTGGCTATATGCAAATTAGTCTGTCCCTGGCCCAGTGCATCATGGGAACAGGGCAGACCAAACTACCAAGCCAATTCTTCACCAGAAAGGAGACAAGCTACCGGGGACCGGTTTCTGGCATTTCAGCCTCGTCGGCCCGGCTTGCTTGAATCCTGATGGAGCAGTGAGCAAGGGACTCATGTCTGAGTATACCCTGCCACACCTATAGTGGCCAAAAACGATTCAGAAAAGGGGGTGGTGATGAACAGAGTGTCTGAATTAAGCAGACCACTCTTACCCAGTCCAAAGATCAGGGCTTGATCCATCACCGTTATTTAGCTCACTGCCCCATCACAGCTCGGAACCTGGCTATATGCAAATTAGTCTGTCCCTGGCCCAGTGCATCATGGGAACAGGGCAGACCAAACTACCAAGCCAATTCTTCACCAGAAAGGAGACAAGCTACCGGGGACCGGTTTCTGGCATTTCAGCCTCGTCGGCCCGGCTTGCTTGAATCCTGATGGAGCAGTGAGCAAGGGACTCATGTCTGAGTATACCCTGCCACACCTATAGTGGCCAAAAACGATTCAGAAAAGGGGGTGGTGATGAACAGAGTGTCTGAATTAAGCAGACCACTCTTACCCAGTCCAAAGTTCAGGGCTTGATCCATCACCGTTATTTAGCTCACTGCCCCATCCCAGCTCAGAACCTGGCTATATGCAAATTAGTCTGTCCCTGGCCCAGTGCATCATGGGAACAGGGCAGACCAAACTACCAAGCCAATTCTTCACCAGAAAGGAGACAAGCTACAGGGGACCGGTTTCTGGCATTTCAGCCTCGTCGGCCCGGCTTGCTTGAATCCTGATGGAGCAGTGAGCAAGGGACTCATGTCTGAGTATACCCTGCCACACCTATAGTGGCCAAAAACGATTCAGAAAAGGGGGTGGTGATGAACAGAGTGTCTGAATTAAGCAGACCACTCTTACCCAGTCCAAAGATCAGGGCTTGATCCATCACCGTTATTTAGCTCACTGCCCCATCCCAGCTCAGAACCTGGCTATATGCAAATTAGTCTGTCCCTGGCCCCCCCCTTTTCTGAATCATTTTGTCCACCATAAGCGTGGAAGGGTATACTCAGATGTGAGTCCCTTGCTCATTGCACCATCAGGATTCAAGCAAGCCGGGGCGACGATGCCTGAAATGGCAGAAACCGGTCCCCGGAAGCTTGTTTCCTTCCCAGTACAAGAATTGGCTTGGTAGTTTGGTTTGCCCTGTTCCCATCATGCACTGCGACAGGAACAGACTAATTTGCATATAGCCAAGTTCTGAGCTGGGATGGTGCAGTGAGCTAAAAAACGGTGATGGATCAAGCCCTGATCTTTGGACTGGGTAAGAGTGGTCTGCTTAATTCAGGCACTCTGTTCATCACCACCCCCTTTTCTGAATCATTTTGTCCACCATAAGCGTGGAAGGGTATACTCAGATGTGAGTCCCTTGCTCATTGCACCATCAGGATTCAAGCAAGCCGGGCCGACGATGCCTGAAATGGCAGGGACCGGTCCCCGGAAGCTTGTTTCCTTCCCAGTACAAGAATTGGCTTGGTAGTTTGGTTTGCCCTGTTCCCATCATGCACTGGGACAGGAACAGACTAATTTGCATATAGCCAAGTTCTGAGCTGGGATGGTGCAGTGAGCTAAAAAACGGTGATGGATCAAGCCCTGATCTTTGGACTGGGTAAGAGTGGTCTGCTTAATTCAGGCACTCTGTTCATCACCACCCCCTTTTCTGAATCATTTTGTCCACCATAAGCGTGGAAGGGTATACTCAGATGTGAGTCCCTTGCTCATTGCACCATCAGGATTCAAGCAAGCCGGGCCGACGATGCCTGAAATGGCAGAAACAGGTCCCCGGAAGCTTGTTTCCTTCCCAGTACAAGAATTGGCTTGGTAGTTTGGTTTGCCCTGTTCCCATCATGCACTGGGACAGGAACAGACTAATTTGCATATAGCCAAGTTCTGAGCTGGGATGGTGCAGTGAGCTAAAAAACGGTGATGGATCAAGCCCTGATCTTTGGACTGGGTAAGAGTGGTCTGCTTAATTCAGGCACTCTGTTCATCACCACCCCCTTTTCTGAATCATTTTGTCCACCATAAGCGTGGAAGGGTATACTCAGATGTGAGTCCCTTGCTCATTGCACCATCAGGATTCAAGCAAGCCGGGCCGACGATGCCTGAAATGGCAGAAACCGGTCCCCGGAAGCTTGTTTCCTTCCCAGTACAAGAATTGGCTTGGTAGTTTGGTTTGCCCTGTTCCCATCATGCACTGGGACAGGAACAGACTAATTTGCATATAGCCAAGTTCTGAGCTGGGATGGTGCAGTGAGCTAAAAAACGGTGATGGATCAAGCCCTGATCTTTGGACTGGGTAAGAGTGGTCTGCTTAATTCAGGCACTCTGTTCATCACCACCCCCTTTTCTGAATCATTTTGTCCACCATAAGCGTGGAAGGGTATACTCAGATGTGAGTCCCTTGCTCATTGCACCATCAGGATTCAAGCAAGCCGGGCCGACGATGCCTGAAATGGCAGAAACCGGTCCCCGGAAGCTTGTTTCCTTCCCAGTAAAAGAATTGGCTTGGTAGTTTGGTTTGCCCTGTTCCCATCATGCACTGGGACAGGAACAGACTAATTTGCATATAGCCAAGTTCTGAGCTGGGATGGTGCAGTGAGCTAAAAAACGGTGATGGATCAAGCCCTGATCTTTGGACTGGGTAAGAGTGGTCTGCTTAATTCAGGCACTCTGTTCATCACCACCCCCTTTTCTGAATCATTTTGTCCACCATAAGCGTGGAAGGGTATACTCAGATGTGAGTCCCTTGCTCATTGCACCATCAGGATTCAAGCAAGCCGGGCCGACGATGCCTGAAATGGCAGAAACCGGTCCCCGGAAGCTTGTTTCCTTCCCAGTACGAGAATTGGCTTGGTAGTTTGGTTTGCCCTGTTCCCATCATGCACTGGGACAGGAACAGACTAATTTGCATATAGCCAAGTTCTGAGCTGGGATGGTGCAGTGAGCTAAAAAACGGTGATGGATCAAGCCCTGATCTTTGGACTGGGTAAGAGTGGTCTGCTTAATTCAGGCACTCTGTTCATCACCACCCCCTTTTCTGAATCATTTTGTCCACCATAAGCGTGGAAGGGTATACTCAGATGTGAGTCCCTTGCTCATTGCACCATCAGGATTCAAGCAAGCCGGGCCGACGATGCCTGAAATGGCAGAAACCGGTCCCCGGAAGCTTGTTTCCTTCCCAGTACAAGAATTGGCTTGGTAGTTTGGTTTGCCCTGTTCCCATCATGCACTGGGACAGGAACAGACTAATTTGCATATAGCCAAGTTCTGAGCTGGGATGGTGCAGTGAGCTAAAAAACGGTGATGGATCAAGCCCTGATCTTTGGACTGGGTAAGAGTGGTCTGCTTAATTCAGGCACTCTGTTCATCACCACCCCCTTTTCTGAATCATTTTGTCCACCATAAGCGTGGAAGGGTATACTCAGATGTGAGTCCCTTGCTCATTGCACCATCAGGATTCAAGCAAGCCGGGCCGACGATGCCTGAAATGGCAGAAACCGGTCCCCGGAAGCTTGTTTCCTTCCCAGTACAAGAATTGGCTTGGTAGTTTGGTTTGCCCTGTTCCCATCATGCACTGGGACAGGAACAGACTAATTTGCATATAGCCAAGTTCTGAGCTGGGATGGTGCAGTGAGCTAAAAAACGGTGATGGATCAAGCCCTGATCTTTGGACTGGGTAAGAGTGGTCTGCTTAATTCAGGCACTCTGTTCATCACCACCCCCTTTTCTGAATCATTTTGTCCACCATAAGCGTGGAAGGGTATACTCAGATGTGAGTCCCTTGCTCATTGCACCATCAGGATTCAAGCAAGCCGGGCCGACGATGCCTGAAATGGCAGAAACCGGTCCCCGGAAGCTTGTTTCCTTCCCAGTACAAGAATTGGCTTGGTAGTTTGGTTTGCCCTGTTCCCATCATGCACTGGGACAGGAACAGACTAATTTGCATATAGCCAAGTTCTGAGCTGGGATGGATCAAGCCCTGATCTTTGGACTGGGTAAGAGTGGTCTGCTTAATTCAGGCACTCTGTTCATCACCACCCCCTTTTCTGAATCATTTTGTCCACCATAAGCGTGGAAGGGTATACTCAGATGTGAGTCCCTTGCTCATTGCACCATCAGGATTCAAGCAAGCCGGGCCGACGATGCCTGAAATGGCAGAAACCGGTCCCCGGAAGCTTGTTTCCTTCCCAGTACAAGAATTGGCTTGGTAGTTTGGTTTGCCCTGTTCCCATCATGCACTGGGACAGGAATAGACTAATTTGCATATAGCCAAGTTCTGAGCTGGGATGGTGCAGTGAGCTAAAAAACGGTGATGGATCAAGCCCTGATCTTTGGACTGGGTAAGAGTGGTCTGCTTAATTCAGGCACTCTGTTCATCACCACCCCCTTTTCTGAACCATTTTGTCCACCATAAGCGTGGAAGGGTATACTCCGATGTGAGTCCCTTGCTCATTGCACCATCAGGATTCAAGCAAGCCGGGCCGACGATGCCTGAAATGGCAGAAACCGGTCCCCGGAAGCTTGTTTCCTTCCCAGTACAAGAATTGGCTTGGTAGTTTGGTTTGCCCTGTTCCCATCATGCACTGGGACAGGAACAGACTAATTTGCATATAGCCAAGTTCTGAGCTGGGATGGTGCAGTGAGCTAAAAAACGGTGATGGATCAAGCCCTGATCTTTGGACTGGGTAAGAGTGGTCTGCTTAATTCAGGCACTCTGTTCATCACCACCCCCTTTTCTGAATCATTTTGTCCACCATAAGCGTGGAAGGGTATACTCAGATGTGAGTCCCTTGCTCATTGCACCATCAGGATTCAAGCAAGCCGGGCCGACGATGCCTGAAATGGCAGAAACCGGTCCCCGGAAGCTTGTTTCCTTCCCAGTACGAGAATTGGCTTGCTAGTTTGGTTTGCCCTGTTCCCATCATGCACTGGGACAGGAACAGACTAATTTGCATATAGCCAAGTTCTGAGCTGGGATGGTGCAGTGAGCTAAAAAACGGTGATGGATCAAGCCCTGATCTTTGGACTGGGTAAGAGTGGTCTGCTTAATTCAGGCACTCTGTTCATCACCACCCCCTTTTCTGAATCATTTTGTCCACCATAAGCGTGGAAGGGTATACTCAGATGTGAGTCCCTTGCTCATTGCACCATCAGGATTCAAGCTAGCCGGGCCGACGATGCCTGAAATGGCAGAAACCGGTCCCCGGAAGCTTGTTTCCTTCCCAGTACAAGAATTGGCTTGGTAGTTTGGTTTGCCCTGTTCCCATCATGCACTGGGACAGGAACAGACTAATTTGCATATAGCCAAGTTCTGAGCTGGGATGGTGCAGTGAGCTAAAAAACGGTGATGGATCAAGCCCTGATCTTTGGACTGGGTAAGAGTGGTCTGCTTAATTCAGGCACTCTGTTCATCACCACCCCCTTTTCTGAATCATTTTGTCCACCATAAGCGTGGAAGGGTATACTCAGATGTGAGTCCCTTGCTCATTGCACCATCAGGATTCAAGCAAGCCGGGCCGACGATGCCTGAAATGGCAGAAACCGGTCCCCGGAAGCTTGTTTCCTTCCCAGTACAAGAATTGGCTTGGTAGTTTGGTTTGCCCTGTTCCCATCATGCACTGGGACAGGAACAGACTAATTTGCATATAGCCAAGTTCTGAGCTGGGATGGTGCAGTGAGCTAAAAAACGGTGATGGATCAAGCCCTGATCTTTGGACTGGGTAAGAGTGGTCTGCTTAATTCAGGCACTCTGTTCATCACCACCCCCTTTTCTGAATCATTTTGTCCACCATAAGCGTGGAAGGGTATACTCAGATGTGAGTCCCTTGCTCATTGCACCATCAGGATTCAAGCAAGCCGGGCCGACGATGCCTGAAATGGCAGAAACCGGTCCCCGGAAGCTTGTTTCCTTCCCAGTACAAGAATTGGCTTGGTAGTTTGGTTTGCCCTGTTCCCATCATGCACTGGGACAGGAACAGACTAATTTGCATATAGCCAAGTTCTGAGCTGGGATGGTGCAGTGAGCTAAAAAACGGTGATGGATCAAGCCCTGATCTTTGGACTGGGTAAGAGTGGTCTGCTTAATTCAGGCACTCTGTTCATCATCACCCCCTTTTCTGAATCATTTTGTCCACCATAAGCGTGGAAGGGTATACTCAGATGTGAGTCCCTTGCTCATTGCACCATCAGGATTCAAGCAAGCCGGGCCGACGATGCCTGAAATGGCAGAAACCGGTCCCCGGAAGCTTGTTTCCTTCCCAGTACAAGAATTGGCTTGGTAGTTTGGTTTGCCCTGTTCCCATCATGCACTGGGACAGGAACAGACTAATTTGCATATAGCCAAGTTCTGAGCTGGGATGGTGCAGTGAGCTAAAAAACGGTGATGGATCAAGCCCTGATCTTTGGACTGGGTAAGAGTGGTCTGCTTAATTCAGGCACTCTGTTCATCACCACCCCCTTTTCTGAATCATTTTGTCCACCATAAGCGTGGAAGGGTATACTCAGATGTGAGTCCCTTGCTCATTGCACCATCAGGATTCAAGCAAGCCGGGCCGACGATGCCTGAAATGGCAGAAACCGGTCCCCGGAAGCTTGTTTCCTTCCCAGTACAAGAATTGGCTTGGTAGTTTGGTTTGCCCTGTTCCCATCATGCACTGGGACAGGAACAGACTAATTTGCATATAGCCAAGTTCTGAGCTGGGATGGTGCAGTGAGCTAAAAAACGGTGATGGATCAAGCCCTGATCTTTGGACTGGGTAAGAGTGGTCTGCTTAATTCAGGCACTCTGTTCATCACCACCCCCTTTTCTGAATCATTTTGTCCACCATAAGCGTGGAAGGGTATACTCAGATGTGAGTCCCTTGCTCATTGCACCATCAGGATTCAAGCAAGCCGGGCCGACGATGCCTGAAATGGCAGAAACCGGTCCCCGGAAGCTTGTTTCCTTCCCAGTACAAGAATTGGCTTGGTAGTTTGGTTTGCCCTGTTCCCATCATGCACTGGGACAGGAACAGACTAATTTGCATATAGCCAAGTTCTGAGCTGGGATGGTGCAGTGAGCTAAAAAACGGTGATGGATCAAGCCCTGATCTTTGGACTGGGTAAGAGTGGTCTGCTTAATTCAGGCACTCTGTTCATCACCACCCCCTTTTCTGAATCATTTTGTCCACCATAAGCGTGGAAGGGTATACTCAGATGTGAGTCCCTTGCTCATTGCACCATCAGGATTCAAGCAAGCCGGGCCGACGATGCCTGAAATGGCAGAAACCGGTCCCCGGAAGCTTGTTTCCTTCCCAGTACAAGAATTGGCTTGGTAGTTTGGTTTGCCCTGTTCCCATCATGCACTGGGACAGGAACAGACTAATTTGCATATAGCCAAGTTCTGAGCTGGGATGGTGCAGTGAGCTAAAAAACGGTGATGGATCAAGCCCTGATCTTTGGACTGGGTAAGAGTGGTCTGCTTAATTCAGGCACTCTGTTCATCACCACCCCCTTTTCTGATTTATTAAAACACTGGCATCTACGTTGCCATCACCCAATAAGGAGGTAAACCTTATGGAGGAGGAGATCTCACATTGCCTCTTAAAGGCTACTGATACTCATGTGCCCTTAACAAAATTCACACGTGCACGCACTAGGGATGCTCATAAGTGGTTTACCTCGGACCGTAAGAATTTAAAACTTGAGGTACGCCAGAAGGAAAGAAAGTGGAGAGCAAAATATAAGCCCCAAGATAAGGAGGAATATGTCACGGCCCGCAGAAATTATTTAAAGATCATTTTACAAACTAAAACTAATTATTTCTCCGGGAAAATTTTAAGCTCTCAAAATAAAACTAAAGATGTTTTCAACATAGTGAACGATCTATGTAATAGTGAAAGAACTGTGTTACCTTTGACTTCCTCGCAGGAACTCTGTGTCAGGTTTCGCCGTTCTGTCCCCAGGATGGTATTGATGCTCAAAAAGGGCCCACCTCTAGATCATCCCTAGTCTGGCTATGGACACAGACTCTAAAGGAGATCAAGCGGGGGAAAATAGGAAGTCCGGAGGGGAACAGCTGGGCTGGCCGAAGTGGAGACCTGCAAGACACACAAAGCACGAAATAAATGGTATATCCCTGGAGGTACAGTCTCCCTATCTTATGAATGCTTACGAACAACACCTCACCTGTAATACTAACAGGACAGACTGCAATAAGAGTGAAGTAGAGCGGGCGTCGTCTCATTCCCTAGGGATGCCTATATACATAAAGGAAAGAAAACATTGGAATTACCCGCTTCTCTTCTCTCCCTCACAACCAGTAATAAGGTGAGCTAGATGAACCTACCCCAACCAGGATTGAGGATGTCTTTGACGCCCCAAAGAGACAGCAAAACCTCTTACTTCACTCCACTTCCAAAATAAACAGAAGAAAAGAAAATTGAGGAATCTTAGGTTCGTTTCCCCATGTTAGTCTTGGTACTCCCTCCGAGGTGTGTATTTTAGGGTAAGAATCAGGAGTCCAACGAATGGCATACGAAGTCTCACACACCCTTATGTTTCATACACACCCTACCAAAAGGAAACAATATCATGCTCCAATGTCCGAGCACAATTGCAGCCCAGAACGGTCTAATGTTATGCTCCAATGTTCGAGCACAAATGCAGCCTAATAACGTGCCATTTGCAGATACTTCTCTGCAAAACAGCACAAGGAAAACGCTGTCAGTTCTAAGCGTTTGTCAGAAGAAACAAAGAAAGTCAAAAACAAAGAAAGTCACAACACCCCACAACAAGACCTGAACCAGGGGATGTTTATGAACAGATGCGGGCGCTTCCTAAGCCCCTCCGAGGAATCCGCAAAGGAACACCGAAAGCTGGAACTGATGAGCCTCGGGTGAAATACCGCTCACATCCAACAACAGAACGGGAGGCGAGCACCCGTCACGCCGCTTCAGGCGCTTCAAAGCCCCGCCAAGATAATCCAAGGGAAATCACACTGGAAGGCAAAAACAAATCTGGCAAGCCAGGTACGCTGAATAATCGGCGCCGCGGTCTCTGGTGACGCCGTATTAGTCTATTCCTGTCGCCTGGCGTCATACTACCGCGCCATCACGGCATCATGGGAAATGTAGTTTTTTAACCTTGCATGTCCGTATCTACCGCAGGCAGTGATCTACCAGCGGCCGGGGAACCCTGACACTCTGTGACTCATTAAATGATTTTTTCATAGATAAAATTGCCATCATAAAAAATAATATTCTAAGTCTCCCCGGCGGGGATCCTATGGAAGACATCTACCACAATCCAGTCACTTTAGATATTTTACCAGCTATTGATGAAAAGAGCTTTTCAGAACTTCTTTCCCATGTCAAATCTGGCTCACCTTTCGATAGCTGCCCTCCCACATCTTAAAGGAGGTGTGTTCAGCCATTCCATCAGGAATCCTTTCACTTCTGAATGAATCACTTACACAGGGCAAGGTCCCTGATAAGTTTAAAAATGCCACCGTGATTCCACTATTGAAAAAACCAGGAGGAGACCCCCTAGATCCAGCCTATTACAGGCCTATCTCCCTTCTCCCTTTTCTCTCCAAACTCCTGGAAGCACATGTATCCAGGTGCCTGTCAAATTTTATTGAAAGCTCGGAATACTTAGAACCAAATCAAGCGGGATTTCGACCATCTCATTCAACTAAAACTGTCATTTTGGCTGTCCAGGACACGTTAAGATCTAATGCAGATAAGGGCATTCGACAGGCCCTGGTGCTCCTTGATTTGTCAGCCGCGTTCGACACGGTTGACTATAACATGCTGATCAGCCGTGTCGAGCAGGCTGGCCTCAGGGGCCCCGCACTGAACTGGACTGCCTCTCTCATCACAAATCGTACACAGTCAGTGAGATTAGGGTCTTTTACAGCTCCCAGGACGTCATCTACCTGTGGTGTTCCCCAAGGTTTGTCACTTTCCCCTTTATTATTTAACCTTTATCTTCGTCCACTGATTCATTCTTTAAAAAATTATAAACTTACCCTGTACAATTATGCTGACGATCTTCAGCTAATCATTCCCCTAAATACCCCGGACTCAGCTGCCGAATGTTCGGCCGTAATGTCACACATACAGAGATGGATGACCCAAAATCATCTCAAACTTAACTCAGGCAAGACAGAATTGGTCTTGCCTGGGAACAGTGGACTGAGTTGGGGCTGACACTTTTGGCCTATGAATATGGGAATCCCTCCCACAAAGACCCACTCGGTCAAAAGTTTAGGGATTACACTTAATGAGGATCTATCTCTTAAAGGGCAGGTAGGAATGGTGGTTTCTTCCAGTTTTTTTCAACTTAGGAAGATTAGGAAAATTGCCCACCTTTTAACACATTCGGCACTCATTCAAGTAGTGATTGCCCTTGTCCTCTCTCGTTAGGATTTTTCAAATAGCCTTTACTTGGGTCTTCCGAATGGCCTACTAAAACGCCTCCAGATGGTTCAAAACCAGGCGGCTAGGCTCATCTGGAAGCAACCCAAGTGGCAATCAATCAGGACCGGGCTGGAAAAACTCCACTGGCTGCCAGTGGCCCAGCGAATTGCTTTTAAGGCAGGGTGCATCACTTTTAGGGCGCTCCATGATAATGGCCCTACATTCATCAGGAAGTCCATTACTAACTATACACCTCAGCGTAACTTACGCTCTACACATCTAAGCCTTGCAAATGTCTCTTCATTTAAAAGGAAACACCAGGGTGGCAGCTGTTTTTACCATCTGGCTGCCTCCTTTTGGAACGCTCTCCCACTTCCTATCAGACAGAACAATGATTTACTGGCATTTCGAAAGTCTTTAAAAACGTGGCTTTTCCAACAGGCTTATGCTTAGAACTGTGCTTAGTGTCTTGAATCCATAGCGCCAAGAAACCCAAGGGAGTATGTGCGCTTAAGAAATTGTTATTAACATAACATAACATAACATCTTTATATATCCCTGGCCAAAAGAAATGATGCAGAAGGTTTTGTGTGGTCTTTTCCGGTCCAGAGTGTCCTGCTGTGATGTGGGCGTGTGAATAAAAAAGTATCTGATCACGAAAAGCAACAGGCACTAATAACTGTAAGGCCTCTCCCTGACTACCTTCTCTGTATAGGAGATCGTTTTTTATGAGACAATGTGGATACTGAGGGGAGGTAACATCCTTACTCACATGGGCGTTTGATCATGCATTAACCACTTGGATGCTAAGGTACCTGATATTCTCCCATGTAATTTCCATTGAAATCAATGGAAACTCCATGACGAGCTGAGCTCGTCATGAGCGTCGAAGGGGTTAAAAAGAGTAGGATCATTGGCTTGAGAGAATTTAAAACTACGATCCAACAACCAGGGCTCTTTTGAAGTCAGGGCTGGATAGGTTTGAACCTGTTGTTCTGTATGGTTGTTCAGGTTATTTCTGAACATGGCCAGGAATTTAGGATTGTCTATCCCTTTGATGAGGTCTTCGGGGAGAGAGTGCACCACCCCCACCCTTACTGTGCATAGAGTTTGGTTATTAGGAATCAAAGTGACTATGGCGACAGGGTGGGGCTTTACATCACCGTGGACACAACGTATATGGACTAGGGCGTCTTTTACATACTGGAGCGGGAGCACCTATTCTTTTTGAATAACCGACTGCTTGCATCCTGAGTCTAATAAGGCACTCACAGTCTTACCATTAACCCTTACACTTACACGAAATGAGGGGCCCAATTCGGATGAGTAGATGACCGCCTTAGGGATGTACCCCACCTCATGGGCTCCTCCGCTGGTTTCTTTCGAGGGCATAAACAAGCAATATGGCCCCACTCTCCACACTTGAAACATTGGGGGCCTCTATGGGGCACCGGCTCAATCTTTATGGGTTTGCTTCTTGTTACCACATCCAGTGGGATTTTAGACTTCTTTTCCCCTTTCTGTACCATCGCAACCTTCTTTTCACTCTCCCAAGGAAAACTTTGTGGTTGCGCTCTAGCATATTTGGCAGCCATCTCAACAGCTTGTTCCGGTGTGAGGAGGGAATGTTGTTTAAGCCACCTCTGGGTGCCATAAGGTAGTGCCTCCATAAACTGCTCCAAATAAATTCTATCCATTATTTCTTCCTTTGTGTTGCTATTCGGTCTTAGCCACTTATCTGCGGCCATTTTTAACCTATAAAAAAGGGTTTTTGGATTCTCCCCCGATACACCTCTCTCTTTGCGGAACTTAACACGGTAGGCTTCTGCATCTAGTCCAGAATGGTCCAAGATCACTTCTTAAATTTCGGCATAAGGGGTGAGTCCGCTAGCGTTCGCTCCTTGATATGCTGCTTGAGCCTCCCCGGTTAGTAGTGGCGCTAAAAAAAACTGGCCATTCATCATCAGGCCAGCCACAGGCTCTGTCTGCTCTCTCGAAGTTTGTGAGAAACGAATCAGGGTCCTCTACTGATATGCATTTCTGTAGAGAGACCCCTGAGGGATGTAGAGTGGAGGGACGTAGTTCGCTTTGCCCCATTGTGGTGGGCTCGTGTACCACCTTTTGTAGCCCTTCTAACTGGGCGGAAATGGTGGTTTTAAATACCTTGCGGTCTTGATGGGCTGAGACCATTTGTCTTTCAACGGCCCATTCCAGTTTCTCTTGGCCCTTAATGAGATGTTGAACGAGGTTATCCATCATGGGATCACTGATGGAGGGTGATCCCACTTCTGACACCAGTTGTGGCGGCGTGGAATGAAGGGGCCGGAAACTGGGTCTAGGTAGATAGGGTTTTATTTTCTTTAAGACACGCTTCTTTCTACTAGTTATTCTTTCGGTTGCAAACTTGGCGGGATCCGTGATGGCGGAAGGGTCCTAGGGTTCCAGTCTGCTGGTTCGGCTTCTCTCAGGCTTCCTCGTCAGTCCCGGGATAGGCGTGGTAACCCCAAAAGAGCAAGACAGAGAAATGGCTGTCAGTGAGGTTACTCTCAGACTATCAATATTATTAGGGCCGGGGGTGAGGAAACACCTAACTCACTCGTGATTTCAGTGCACAATACCGGGTTCTGGATAGTGATTGAGTGAGGTGCTGGGATAACGGGGAGGGAAAAGGAGTGAGGCAAAGGGAGGGGGTACGCAAGTGTTTTCAGTGAATGCCGGCCTTCGTTTGGCGGTTCAACGGCGCCCCCTCCTCCCCACCCAGCCTGAGATAACGGTCCCATACCTGCAGTAGCCACGCTCCTCCGTGGTCGTGGCTCGGGGATAAGTCGTACCGTGGGCCTCCTGGCACTGCCTCCACCGCCAGCAACTCTTCTCCGGACAGCTTCTCGTTGCTATCTTCGGACCGGTTCTCGCTGTCCCTCGATTCCACCGTGGCTCTGCTGCTCTCCTCTCTCACGTCGGTGACGTCGCACACCTCGTTGTGCACTTCCCGGATTTTATCCAATGGGCTTCCTATGACGGCTCGAGTGGGTGGAGTCTCGTCACAGTAGAACGCCCAGTTAAAGGCGCCTGTTTCTTCCGTTGTGTTTCAATCCCGTCACCAGCCCTTCTGTTGGGGATCAAAGAGAGGAGGTGATGGGGGTAGAACCGCCCACTAATCCTTACTGTCGTCAGGTGACCCGGGGTTCCGGTCTGCCCGATCACACAGCTTAACTAAGAGTTTTATTGGCTATGGATCAAAAAAAGGGCAGATGTCAGTGTCTTTAAAATAGATAGGTTGGAGACTTTTGGCTCTGTTTGTCACCAAAGACTGTGCGCTCAACAGTTGCCGAGTTGTTAGCACCAAGTGTTTGAGCAATACTAGTCATCATCGGATATCACAAAGCGATCTTTCTTTTCAAGTTATCATCTCAGACGTCTGTCTTATTTTCATGCTTTGTTTGGTTTTCGGAGTCCACCACCCTCCTTGGATGGCTTTGAGTGGAGCTAGGCTTGTTCATTTGCTATTGGGACATCTGTTTCCATGGAAATACACAGTAGCTCTTTTGCTTCTGTCAGTTCATTTGCTGAATATTGTTTACTCTTCATTGAGAAGTGAAAAGGATAAACAGATAGGGGACACCCCTACAGTGTTGAACCAAGCCTCACGCACAATCTAAACTATCTAAAAAGACCACAATAGGTGAACTATTTGGGGATGGGTCCCTACTTAACCACACCGATGTTATAAATGAACAGGAGCTCACAGACACATTGTTTCTCGTACACACTAGCTAGTACGCTATATTAATTGGCATTGGCTCCTACCAGGACTGAACCACCAACACACAAATTAGTACACTTGACATATATAATGGGTACCGGTAGACACCTAACACAATGGTTATACCGCGGCATAGAGGCACACTCACCCTCAACCCTGCTGCCATTGCGGGCCAGATGGGTCACGAATCTGGGAAGGCTCATGTCAGACAAAGAATGAACCGCCATGCTTACCTACTAGAGAGGTGTAAACTCATGATTAAAATTTGCACAATATATGGTAATGCAGAGGGCGTATCTCACACAAGATCAGTTACACACCATGTTCCCGGCATAGCAGCTACTTGCCCAAGATGTCCCAAACAGGACGCTGATCTATGGCCCTGTCCTACCCACATAAATTAGCTACTGAGGATATTTTTATGTGTTTTGGCGTGCCCAGAAAAAGGATGGGCATATCTGTGGCATGAGAAGCTGTAAAACCCATTAGCATCTCACGTGTGAAAGAAACTGAGAAAATAAACAAAGTTTAACAAAAATGTTGGAGTACTTTGATTAATCATCGTTAAAAACTCAGGAAATATAAAACAGTAGGATAATCCCCTTTTCAAAGCTGTGCACCGGGTTTGGAGTGATACTGCGCTCCATTTGCTCATGTTGACTAACAAGAAGGCGTGAAACCAGGGTGGATCACGCGACTCAGGGAGCATGCAAAATGGACACTGCAACTATTATGATGTATTGGATACCTGTCCTACCCTCTCCACATACTGGACACCGATTGCAGCCACATTGCGGGAGGTGGTTGAGGGACACACATGGCACATGGCAGAGAGCTGTCTCTTGGGTCCATACCCCCACCTGAAGGGTTACAAAGTGCAGGCAAAATTTGCAGACTTAGTGTTCATACTTGCAAAATGCCTTATAACTAGACAATGGAAATCAGTGTTTCCACCTACCTTTCTTGCCTGGAGGGAGGAGATGGAGAGGTGGGGTCTGGGGGAAGAGGAGCCTTGCGCAGGGAGGAACACCACAGACTGAAGTAAAAGCCCATTGCCATGAACTGGGACCTTCTTTTGGAGTCCTTCAAAGCTCTACATATGGTAACAGCCTAGTAAGACGCAACCAAGACACAGGGGGACACGTTTTGGCCCGTGCCCAGATCCTAGCCCCACACTGGACCGAAGCACAGGCAACATCACACAACTGAGTTTGGATGGAGTCGGACGTAACTGAACTTTCTTCCCAGCACTACGTATCGGCAAACTTACTCACTTACAGTCTATACTAGCAATAAATGCAGACTGGACAACTCACCCCTTTTTCTCTCATATTTTATGTCCACAGCAATAGGTGCACCCGTCGGTTGAGAGGTGAGGGAGGGGGTTATTGATGTAGTTATTAACAAAGTAGGATTGTTTCTTCAATAGTGTTTTATCATCCGGAAGCATGCTGCTAGATCTCCAAATGCCTCTTTGCAAGATACTGCAATTTATATGAGAACTGTAATGTGCATATGTGTACTATGCAACTAAGTATCTTGTCATGTCATCATATATCTAGAATATATTGCATGCATTGTTTTGTGCACGTCTTGTTTTCTGGAAAACTAAAAATAAAATTGTCTAAAAAGACAACCAACATGTTTACAGATAAGGGGGAGAGGAAGGAACATATTCTGCATGGAGATGCCCCCTCCAGAATGATTATTCAGGTGTTGAATCTAAAGGAGGATCAGACTCTGATAACGACTCAGCCACAGGTTGAGGAAACACAGTGGAGCAAGAGCTTCATGTATGAGGAGTACAATGACACACAACAACGTCAATGGGATTTATCAGCTCATGATCCTACAGAGGCTATAGGTTTAGATCCAAGAACCCCATTCTGTATTAGCCTGGCTAATCGACAAGACAGCAAGTATGGTTAAAGGAACAATCCTACAAAGGCCTCTATTTACAATCTTTTAAGTTTGAATAAGGAAAAGTATAATAAGAGTGTGCTGCCATCAAGATGTCTCATCTTAAGACCCAGACAATCCTTCAAAACATTTCTTAACAAGCTTAGACCATGATTACATGGTCAGAGAAGTTGGACAATGTGCTTCACAGTTAGAAGACACAAGTGATCGAGCGGCTTACCAGCAACAGGTACTCCAATACCATATACTCACCTGGGCCCATAAACACACACTCACACAACCTGGCAATAAACCGCTGGGGTCAATTATTTATGATCCTTTACCATTTCAAGATTAGTTACTTCTTATTCTCAACTAATCTTTCACTGATCAAAATGTTCTTTCCTCTGGTCAAGTGACCATTAGTTGAACTAGTTGATGGTGAAATTACATAAAATAATCTTCTTACATTTGATGAAATGACCACAGACCCGGGAAATATTTAAAATTTGTATCTAGATTAATATCATGTGAACCACTTACAAAGTACAGTACAGTCTCCCTCGCTCATAGGAAGAAAGATTCACTTAATCAATAATCAAACACATACTTTTATATTTTGCAATGACGTATGCTCAGAAAGGAGAGGATATAGAGAGAAAAGAACATTGGCACATGCACAGAAATCTTTACCTAGGATGGTGTGAAAACCAGCCCTCTGGCCAAGGAGCTGGGTAGGGTCCCCTGGGAAAGATCAGGCGACAAAGGCTTCAGGACAGGAATCAGGACAGGATAGATGACCTCTCTACCACCGAAGCATTGCGTAGCACCCCTCTCTGACACTCTCTTCCTCCTCGAGATTCTTCCGCAATCTTCTTCTAAGTAATTTAATTTAAGATAAAGTGGCTCTGCATTCGATTCTTCATCAGCATTTCTCGTCACTCTGACAGCATCCCGGTCTCATGCTCTTCAGCATCGACGTCTCTCTAACTATGAACTACCTCAATTATACCCTACAATATTCATGTACCACCCAATGATGTTTCAATATCATGAAACTACTAACCCTGATTGGACAGGCAAGGGGGGGGGGGATCATCACACCATGCATATTTTCGTCTTTAAGTTCATTGTTAAAAATCCCACCCCTTAACTTTTATTCATAAATCTTTATTTCCCACCTGTATTCACATCATATTTGAAACAAGTGTAACATTTCTCATGTATTTCTATTCATCCAGAAGACTTGCGTACTGGTTCCCAGGGTATGTATCTCTTTCGTCCTTGGACTGTGTTCAAGAGTCACATCACTTCTTCTGGCTCAGTCACACCACGCATGTGCGAAGATCAGGTGGTTAACCACTTTAGACTCATACGAAAGGCCGAAAATATGCACCAATAAAAGAGTCAAAAGAACATATGTTAAACTAAAAAATGAATGGTTTCACTGTATACCACCTATCTCTACTCTAATCCCATTCATTTATTAATGCTTTCTCCGCATTAGCATTAGTAAAATAGCTTGTTTTAGATTTAGCAAAGCAGATGCTAAGCATGTGAGCTATCAAGCAGCCATTTTAATAGCGTCTGCGCAGGCGCAAGAAATTCCCACCAAGTGACAGCTCGTCATACTGCGTAGATGCAGTTGACACATGCACAGTACAGTTTCCCCCGTTAGCAGCCATTTTAGAATTTCATTCGAGTTACTTATTAGTAATACACATAGGCAAGCTTCTCTTTCTTGTATGTTCAAGCTTCTCTTTCTTGTATGTTCAATGGTGTGTGTATTAATTTACACAATACCTGGTTAATACAATATTAGAAGTTAGATGAGAGGATTGTCTCCGAGCAAGTCTCTTTTCTACGAGTCCTTGCTCCATCAATCCCCTCTCTGATGGCATTTTTGAGCCATCACAAAATCACCCGTCCCAACCAGATGCCAACGTTAACATATCTCATTTTCTTTCTTTTTCGTTTTTGTGCTCATCTTTGTTCTTCAAATCTTTCATTGTATCATATAATTTTCCCTTCATTTCCTCTAACTGTATCTCTTCATACTTTCTTTTTGTTCCTTTTTCATTTATTTCATATCTTCTTCTCAATGTATTTGTGCAACACTTACACTATGTTACTATTGTTAAGACTTTTACAGGTATACCAACTAATGGAAGAACTACTTGGCCTAAGAAACTTTCCCCAAAATTAGAAAACCAAGTCCCCATTGAAGAAATACTGCACAAAAAAACCACCTGCCACTCTATTGCTGCTTTATAGACTACAGCGCGGCTTTTGACAAAGTGTCTCGGAACATCTTGTGGAGGAAGCTGAACAAATGGGGGATCCCGCATGACCTACTAGACGCACTAATTGCTCTGCATAAGAACACGTGGGTGCGAATTAAAACCAGCCCAAAGTCACTTTCCTCAAGAATTGCCGTAGAAGATGGACTAAAGCAAGGCTGTGTTCTCGCCCCACTGCTGTTCAATCTCTACACAGCCGACCTCGGAACATTCTTGGAGAATAGTTACCTTCTCCCGCCAAAATTGGGTCCTGCCAAAAAGCCTCTTCACATATTACAATATGCAGATGATATTGTAATAATGGACCAAGCAAAATCGGGTCTCCAACGGGCTTTAAATAGGCTCCATACATATAACTCCGCCAATGCCCTGAAAATCAACCAGGCAAAGACGAAGGTACTGGTATTTGGCAGATGTAAGAACAAGAAAAGGCTGGCATGGAACATCGGACCAGCCAGGATTAATACAACAGTAAAATATAATTACTTGGGAGTCTGGTTCAACAAGGCGTCTAGGCCTACCGCTCACCTAGCCGCTCTGCAAAAGAGAGCAGGCGCAATAACATACTCCCTGACCCGGCTGAACCAAACTCTGAGCAGCCCCTCTGCAGAAGCTATCCTGAAGGTGGCTAAAGCCACTCTACTTCCTGCATTAACTTATGGTCACCAGGCCTTTCCTGGAGCGTGCTCCTCCAGTCTTGAGCTCGCCCAAATCTCCACCTATAAAAAACTTTTCCATCTGCCAAGTTTTATTCAGCGGGCTAGACTACGACTGGAGCTGGGCCTACAAAGACAATCTCTTTACTGTGAGGCCGACACCCTGAAATACTTTATTAGGACCCTAAAAGCAGGTGATAACACTCTTAAATTCCAGCTAAAAGGAATCCTGTCTAGCCCGGGCAATCCCTGGAACATCCAGATTATAAAGGCCATTAGAGTGTTAGCGATTGACGAGTCATCTCTCCCCTCAGCCACTATTCCATACTCGGCCTGGAAAAGCACCATCAATAAGCAAGTCAAACTTATTTCACAGTCTATGGATCTGCAGGCTCTAAAGGCACCAACCATTCTGCTCCCTTTGAACTCGTCGTATCTTCTTGGGCGCCCACAAGCATACTGCCAGGAAAACTTAGGCAAAGTGGCTAGGGAGAACATAATGTTTATGCGACTTCTAGGCCTGCGCTCGACGGCCTTTAATAAATGGGCCCCAACAAGCGAGGGGGGAGCATGTAGGCTGTGTAAATACCACTCCGAATCATGGTTGCATCTCCTGTGCTGCTGCCCGGCTCTAGCAGCCCCCAGGAGGTCCCTTTTGAAACCCTTGTTCCTAAAATGGGGCGCCAGGTCGTGCTGGGAGGCCTCTGCCTTGTGCTTTACATCTACTGACATTCAAGCACTTGCTAGGTTTGGAAAATTTGTGAGACTTTTGGACAAGCTTTTATTACCCCCCTTGGTTGCCTTGCTTCCTCCCCATCCCCCTCAAAGACTCATTACAGACTTTTTTCGTCCCTTGGCCCAGTACCCTCTGTATTAACTATTTTATCCACCAAGTATAGCAAAACGTTCACATAGGAAACCATAATACTGCTTCTTAATAAGCATATTGGCCACTCAGCCTTGTAAATTGCTTTTTAGCCTTGTTCTTATCTGATAAATGTGCTAAAAACTAAATTTTATATTCATGCGAAAGTAGACTTTGTACAGCAATAGTTTTAAGTAACTGTGCTAAACTAATAAAAAACTTGAAACTTGAAACTTGACAGCTCGTCATACTGCGTAGATGCAGTTGACACATGCACAGTACAGTTTCCCCCGTTAGCAGCCATTTTAGAATTTCATTCGAGTTACTTATTAGTAATACACATAGGCAAGCTTCTCTTTCTTGTATGTTCAAGCTTCTCTTTCTTGTATGTTCAATGGTGTGTGTATTAATTTACACAATACCTGGTTAATACAATATTAGAAGTTAGATGAGAGGATTGTCTCCGAGCAAGTCTCTTTTCTACGAGTCCTTGCTCCATCAATCCCCTCTCTGATGGCATTTTTGAGCCATCACAAAATCACCCGTCCCAACCAGATGCCAACGTTAACATATCTCATTTTCTTTCTTTTTCGTTTTTGTGCTCATCTTTGTTCTTCAAATCTTTCATTGTATCATATAATTTTCCCTTCATTTCCTCTAACTGTATCTCTTCATACTTTCTTTTTGTTCCTTTTTCATTTATTTCATATCTTCTTCTCAATGTATTTGTGCAACACTTACACTATGTTACTATTGTTAAGACTTTTACAGGTATACCAACTAATGGAAGAACTACTTGGCCTAAGAAACTTTCCCCAAAATTAGAAAACCAAGTCCCCATTGAAGAAATACTTTTTGTTAGTCTTTCCCATACATTATCAACCTCCAGTGGTTTCAATTTTTCATGAAGTTTTGTAATGTTTCTAATATACTCTAATTTCCTTACTGTTATCTGGTATGTAAGTGCAACAATGTTCCACTTTCAACATTTTACAGACTCCATCTTCCTTTGCCAATAATATATCAAGCGCAAGTCGATTTTGCAGAAACCATAGACCTAATTGCAACCATTTCTGTATTAATCATCTAGAAACCTCCAGCACTATCAGTCGAAAGACGATCAACTACTGTTGACAACTGACAGATTCTATTATGTGAATTTAGAACGACTACCACTGAAGGTATCAATGCACTAAATATGTCACCTATTATTTCTGAAAAACTAGCTCTTTTTCTTCATGTTAGTTCATTGGTGTTTTCATTGCTTCCAGTGATTCTTTTTACGTGATACATTTTTAGAAGTACTATTCCGAAGTAGCAACTCCCATACCACCGTGGAGGCAGCTTTTAGTAAGCTTCATTCCCACACACATAGTAAACTCCAGGAAATGCTGGATCAGTTCCCCCTTTTAATCCCATACCTCCCAAAATTAGGATGTTATGTTCAGATTCACTGGAACCAATTAATACGTGTTATAGTCTGTCTTTAATCTATGGAGGCAGGTTTTCCCTGTCTTTATAAAGTCTAGGGACATCGCTGCAAGAGCTTTGCCAGCTGTATAAGTTCCCGCTTTCTCAACCCAGGGTGGTATATGGGTTTTCTGTTCAAGAGCTTTTCTTTGGAAATCCTGTCTCTCTTCAACTAAATTCAAAAACACTTTCTCTTCTTCACGTAATGAGCATGTAAGGTTATTCTTGTGTGCTTTCACTATATATAATGACTTCATTGTTAAGACAAATTCACCCATAAACTGGATTCATATTCTTTCATATAGGAATTTCTGTAAACACGACATCTAGATTTGAATATTAATATTGAAGTTTTCCTGTTCTATAAAATAAGCTTGACAATATGCTACATGAAATACCATATGTTAAAGGCAAATGATGATATGTGACTCCTTCTGCTACTGAAGCTGGTAATTTCATACAAACTAACAATCACTAATTTCCAGTGTATCTACATACTGAAACAATAATTTTGAAATTACATTCAAAGACGTGTCATTATCTGTTACTGTGTGATGTAGTTCTCTCTCACCTGTTGCTTCTAATTCTACCCTTATCTCCTCTCATATTGGCTGTCTTTTCATTAGTGTCTGTGTCTTTTTTTTGTCTGTTATTATAAGATAAGGTACTGCTATTGTTAGAAATAGCCATACTATGATCACTAATGAAATACTACATATGCAAAACCTACAGCATTTCTTTATACAGTTTTTGTTTTGCTCTTTCAGCAACCCTGTCTGCAGGCATCTTGATTTAAGAAGATTTTTCTTTTCTTTTGTTATGAATCAGAATCTTTAGTACTTCAAGGAGGCCTCACTTCCCCTTCATCGATCTGTTCTGCAATTATTTCATCATCTGTATCTTCGTTTAAATCAAGATTTTCAAAATCTTCTAATATTATATAGGTCCATTCAGGTGCCTTGAATTTTTTGTTCAAGACTGTCAATCTTGGACTTCTCCGAATGTTTTTAGCAACTGACTGTTCCGACTGAGATTGACTAGTAACTTCATTTACTTGTTCTGGGATTTCATTTAGCTTTCTCAACCGATATTTTAACCTTTTGACCCCTCCTGTGTCAGGATCGGTCCTAGCCGCGCCTGCCTTACGAATACTGAACTACAACTCCCATGGTGCTTGAGGGGAGGAAGTACTTCAGGCGAGGTAGCGCTCAGACGTATGCACGTGATTCTAATTGTTGTTTCCTGTTCGGCTCTTGAGCGAAGATTGCTGCCTCCACCGAGTGAAGTCCTTTCTGTGCCCGTTGTGCGTTGTCTTCTGGGGCTGATTTCCGAGGCATCAGGAACGGTGCAGAAACGTAGCGGCAAGATACCTGAAGCGAAGCGCGGTGGTGTGAAGTACCAAGTGCTGCCGTATTCATACCGTTACCCCGGGTTGTTTTGCCAGAGAAGCGGAGCGTGGTGGTGTGAAATACCACGCGCTGCCGTATTCCCACAGTACCGTATTCTGTTCCCTCACTTTATCGTCAGAGAAGCGGAGCGTGGTGGTAGGTTACTACACGATGCCGTGTTCTCTCTTGTCTTTGGATTTATAAGGAGATCACTGCCAATTCTCTATTGCCATTGACGCGGAGCGCAGTGGTGATGCAACCACGCGTTACCGTGTTATCTTCATTATTTGCATAAAGACTACTACACAGAAGCGGAGCCTGGTGGTGAGGGTAACCACACGCTACCGCGTTTATTCTTGATTTCTTTGAACTCAGTTAATGTGGAGGACAGTGGTTCACTTGCCACCCCTTATCATAGCCGTGACTTGCTCATGTCCAAAAAATTGTAGTATTGTTCTATTACTTTCTATCCTCTGGGAAGGAGGGGACTCGAACTTTCCAAACTTCCAACTTTCAAGTAATTAGGGAGGCTTCCCTCATTGGAGGTTGATGAATGAATACTTTTCTTGAAGGCATCTGCTTTATTTATGGTATGAGAGTATGTGTTGAACAAACAGGAATGGGGCGGTGTTCACGGTGTGTGTGGTTATAAGTATTCATGAGAATTTCCTATACTTACAGATTTGGCACTGGATGAGAATGGTCTTGGAGATGCTACTACCTCGAGAGTGCAATCTGTTCTCCGACAGGTATTGAGGAGTTTATTGAGACCACATGAGTGTAGTCTTATATACACATGCTTTTTTTATATCATTGTTTTTATTTCATTTCAGGTTCTTTTCCCTGCTGTCCCCTTCCCTTTCCTTTCCCTCGCTTGATGGTTCGAACACCCTGTGTTTCCACTTCAGGGTTTTGGGGACATCAGGAGGTGGACCCCATTTAGCGACAACAAGATTCTGCGGAGCATACCTGACATCCTGGCCAATTATCACCTTTTCTGACCTTTTTAATTTGCACTGCACTTTCACCTTCTTTGTCTTTTATTTTCGTTATGTTGTGGCACAATCTGATTTTCCCTTTTCTCAGTATCATTCACTATCTATCCTGGTTCAGGCCTTGTTATTAGGGCTTCTTCTACCTGAAAATGTTCTTCTTCCTCTAAATGTTCCTGTTTGGGTAGCTTTTCAGGCTGTACTTGTTCTTCTTCTCCTAACTGGTCCTGTTCAGGTCTTATGGCAATTGGTTCTTCTGCCGCCTGAATGTGTTCTTCTTCACCTGTCTGTCCCTGCTCAGGGTTTTCGGTTGCTTGGTTTACCTGAGTATGTTCTTCTGTCCGTTTGGTCCTGCTCAGGGTCTCCAGTAGCCTTGCTCTCTTTTTCTCGAGCGTGTTCTTCTACACCTATCTGATCGTCACTAGTTTCTTGTCTTTCTACTTCTTGTTTTAATGATCACCTCATGAATATCAACCACTGGTATCCAGTCCTCCTGACTTGTGCTCGGATGTTCTTGGTCAGTCCCTTCAGAATCTATTCCTCTAGATTCTTTGACTGTACAACCTTCAGCAGCCTCAACTGTTTTAGTCAGTTGTGGTCTGGAACCTTTTTCATGTGGCTTGCATGGATCCAATTGGGCAAACCTGCACACTTCACTGCTGTAGTAGTGACCAGTATGACTTGCAGTGGATCATCCCACCTGGGTGCTAGGCACATTTCTGGTGTGCTTCTTCACTACCACCCAGTCTCCAGGATTCAAATCATGCGCCTGATCTGGCTGCCTGGCAACTGCGTCTTCTCCAACCTGCTGAGAGACAGAACGCACTAGGTCAGCCAATCCTTTGGAATAATCCAATACCAGATCATCAGATATATTCAGTAATTTATGTCCTGGTATAAATGCTTGTCTCATTGTCCTTCCCATGACAATTTCATGGGGACTCAATCCTGTGTTTCTGTCAGGAATACTTCTGAGTCCCATCAAGACAAAAAGCAATGCATTTGGGCAATTCATGGAGGTGGAGGCACACGCCAATCTTGACTTGATTGTGCCATTCAACTGTTCTACCACCACCCCAAAAGCCTCAGGGCGGTATGCACAGTGCAGTTTTTGTACAATTTTAAATGCTTCAATGATTTCATTATTAAAATGAAGTCCTCTATCTGATTCCAAAGTTACTGGAAAACAAAAACGCGGAATTAACTCCCTCAACAACAACTTGGCAACTGTTATGTGTCATTTCTCCTAGCGGGGTATGCCTCCACCCATCATTAAAACAAACACACTATGACAAGGACGTACTTCATTCTCCGGCATGGTGGTAACTCTATGAAATCGAGCTGTAGTCTGAAGAATGGTCCTTCTGCCTTTCCAATCTTGCCCCAAATGACCACTTCCTTCCAGCCCAGGTTTATTTTTTGACATATTAAACATCTCTGGCAAAGACTTTCTGCGACTACCCTAAACCTTGGGTTTTACCAATTTTGTCTAAAGGGTCTGATCATAGCGTCCCTGCCTACATGAGTGTCTCCATGATACATTCTTGCAAATTATGAAAGCAAGCAATCTGGCATGACTGGTCTTCCATCAGGATACACCCACATGTCGTCTTCTGCCCTTCTTCCACAACCTGATTTTATGCATTTTTTCTTTTCACTTCCTTCTACCTCAAGTTGCAATTGTCTCACCTCATCCCATGTTTCGAAAGCTGAGAATAGCATAAGTTGGCAGCTGATTCCACATGTTTCCATTTTCTTATTCAATGACATTTTATTTCTAGCACATTATTGAGCCACCTGGTCAGCGTATCGATTACCAGCCACCACATAGTCATTTCCTGACTGGTGAGCTGTACACTTGACCACTGCTATTTCTTTTGGCAATTGGATTGCTTCCAACAGGTCTTTCACTAATTTCCCATTTTGAATAGGGGACCCTGAAGAAGTCAGAAATCCCCTCTGCATCCAAAGCTGGCCAAAATCATGAACAACCCCGTAAATATATTGACTAGAAGTAAATATGGTTACTTTCCAATTTTTTCCAATTTTGCATGCTTTTGTTAAAGCTATCAATTCGGCTATTCGTGCCGACTTTACTTCCTGTAAACAGGATGCTTCAGTGATCCCAGATATTTTGCAAACAGCATAAGCTGCACTTAGCCCTCCACTCCACTTTCAAGTGTTAAGCAAGAACCATCAACAAATAGTTCATGGTCTGGCTCTTTTAAAGGCTCTTCCTTTATGTTGGGCGGGGCTTAGTACATATTTCAGTTAAGTCTAAACAAACATGTTCAGCTTCATCTTTCACTTCCTCACAACATGAATCTGGCAATAAAGTAGCTGGGTTCACCATGGTGCACCTGATCACTGTCACATTTTCTGCTCCCAAAATTATTCTTTCATACTTAGTCATCCGACTAGGAGTAAGATGCTGTGTCCGAGTTCTTGTTAATAGAATCTCGACTGAGTGTGGAACATAAACTTTCACTGGATGTCCCATCATATTTTATTCACTCTGTTCTAGGCAGCAGCAACTGCTTTTAAGAAGCCAGGTAGAGGGAGGAGCTACGCTTCTGTGGGAAGTGGCAGCGTAGGCCAGTAGCTCCGAGCAACCCGTTCCTCGCTCCATCGATCCTGTTCATATCATGATGCGCTGACGACGGCTCCCTTTGGCGAAGGGGTAGCGGCGCGAGCTGGAGAACTTCCGTGCCCGGAGGACGCTGTGGGCCGGAGTCGCTGGCTCGAGAAGTTGGGGGCCCTCGCCTGCTGGTGAGACGGGAGCTCCTGTAACTGGGCGGCCGGCTCGGAGCTCAACAACAGCGGGTGCGTAGACCGGAAGTTGCCAGCCGCATCCCGCAACGGACTGGGTGACCCCGAGTGCCGCTGCACCGGGTGAACGATCTTGCCCCACCACCAGCCGGTGGTGTGTGTACAGAAGACCCGGTGGTCCCCCTCTTTCATTAACATCGCTGACGTCTGGGCCAGTGCAGGAAACCCACGAAGGTGCGGCCGTCGAGACACAGGCATCGGAGCCCTTGGAGTCGGGGCTCGCTTGACGCCCGCATTGCTCTGTTGTAAGGCGAAAGGGGCTGCGGGGAGCGGCCGTCGAGCGCCTGACCTGCTGAGGGGGGCACTGCTGACAGATGTCTTTGGCTCTTGGCGGCTGTGGTCTGTCCCTGCTTGCTCGAAGTTTACGGCCCCAAATTGGCACCTATTCCTCCCGTGTGACCTGACTAGGGGAGGCATCTTCCCCCCCTCCCCTGTGTTGGTTGGAACGCCCTTTGAGTGAGCGATATATTGCTCCTACCTGAGCTCGGAGTGCAACCCACGGACATTCATCGGGCTTGAGGGCTCCACATTTGAGATTCTGCCTTTTTCAGCACCGGGGGTCAGTTAATGGACCATCAGCTGGGAGGTGTTTGCTGGGGTGCCATTTCTACACGTGCCCAGTTCTGTCTCACTGCTGTCTGATGCCTGGGGGTATCCTATGGATTGGCTGCTGGTAGCTGCTGGTCGGCCGTCGCATCCTGATTTTAACGGTGTGGCCCCCTGCGGTGGTGGTTCGAAGCAAGTGTACCAGGCTGGGGGCTGTGAATTCTTGCGGGGACTACCTCCTGATGGCGCAGTTCGCTCGTGAGCCCTGAGTAGTCGTCTGTTTGCACGCCCTTCTACCCTCGGAGGCGGTGGACCTGGTTGGCGCCTGGTGAGTTGCCCGGTGAATTGGTGGCGCTCGACATCTGCTTTGGTGAGGACTGCGGGGGACGGAGGCGGTGCACGTGCCGGAAGAGTGGTGGCTTCTGTTCTGGTGGGGCGACGGATCCGCGGCCTCCCTATCTTATTGTAGTGTGCCATCGCGGTGAATTCAGCGGCTTCGACTATTGGCCCAGAATGGCGACACGACCTGAGGGTGAGAAGCAGGCCCCTAGGTCGACTAAGGGTTCCAGGGCCGTGCAGTCTAATAAACTGGATCGCTACACGTTGCCCAGAGGCTCACCCGCCGGGTCGGGACGGACGCCAGGGGGAGGCAAGGAATCCAGGGACTCGGTATCTGAGCCTACATTGCAGGATGTCATGGCTGCGATTGATGGCCTCAGGTCCTCCCTGGGGCAGCAGATGGAGTCGTTGGACCACAAATTGGATACTGTGACTATAGAGGTCAACCTGCTTCGCGCCGATCTCACTAAAACCAGTGAGAAGGTCAAATCATTGGACATCAAAACGGCAAGTTTGACGGACGATGTCTCGCAGCTACAGCGTGAGGTCAGGGATCATGGATCAAGACCAAAGCCGGGAGCTCCGCCGTGTCCGATGATCGCAAGGGTGCTTAATTTTAGGGACAGAGATGCTATCCTGCAGGCCTCCAGATCTGGTGGACCCCTACGGTATGAGAACTCCGCCCTTAACTTTTTTCCGGACTACACCCAGGCGGTCCAGAGGCAGCGACAGAGCTTTCTCTGAGTTAAGCGGCGGCTCAGGGACAAGGGTTTGAAGTACGCTATGCTGTTTCCTGCCAAGTTGCGGGTGGAGGCCGAGGAGAAAGTCTGGTTCTTTGAAGACCCGGCGGTTGCTTCTGACTGGCTGGAGGGTCTCTTCTCGCGGGGGGAGCCCCGGGGAGGAGGCGAGGATGACGGCCACGGTGAACAGGAACGAGAGTAATGAGTACTGCAGTGCTCGACCAGTGCGGGCGGGTGGGCGCTATGCTATTTGCTAGACTTTTCGATGAGACTACCCCTTTCAATTGTATGATGCAGAAGACGCGAGGAACGGCTGCGAGGGGCGGGGATGGGGATGCGGGGCTCTGACATCCTCCCTTAATCTATATTTAAATAGCTGGTTAGTTATTGCATGGGGCGACAGGCACACTGCGAGTTGGGGGTTGGCGGACACCGAGAGCAGGGGTGCAGGGTGGGGGGCGGTGGGTTGAGTTTGATTCTGTGTTGTGGTTATTTTTTTCTTTTCCTAATTTTTCTTAATTTGCTGGTTGTGTCGGGTGGTAGCGATGACGTGAGATATTTGTTTTTTGGGTCGAATGGTGCAGGGTAGTCGAGGATCGGGGATTAGAGTGCTGAGCTGGAATGTGAATGGCTTGGGTGATAAGATTAAGAGAGGGATGGTCAGTCAACCTATCAGGATGCATTCCCCGGACGTGGTATTATTGCAGGAGAAGCATCTGGTTGGTAACAAGTGTATGGCTCTCCATAAGGGGGGGATAAATTGGTGGCGCAAGCCGGGTTTACTTCGGGATCCAGAGAGGTGGGGATCTTGGTCAAGAACTCATTTCCTCTGTCGGTGCAGGCTACATGGTTGGATCGGAGGGGCAGATATGCGGGGGTCTCGGGGCTTCTGGACGGTAGGATTGTCACCTTTATGTCGATATATGTGCCTCCGGGCCTCCAGGTGGATACCTTTTGGGATCGGGGCACGGTATTTCTCACTCTACCCCTGGGTGGTCTAGTGTTGGGGGGCGATTTTAATGCTGTGCTTGACGGATAGAGGGATCGTAGCCCGCCGCGTGTGCTCCGGCAGTCGCAGAAGTGGTTCTCGGACTTTCTTGAAACCTTGGGTCTGATCGATAGCTGGCGAGTGCGTAACCCAACGCAGACACATTTTACGCATTTTCCAGCTGCGCATGGTAGCCTGTCGCGTTTGGACTATATCTTGTTGCCGGCGGCTATAGCTCCCGTGATCCAAGAGGTGAAGTACCTCGGCAGAGAGATCTCTGACCATTCCCCATTGTGGATCCAGCTATCACTCGATAGACCTGGGGTGGGCAGAGTGGCTCCTATTAGTGCTTGGCAGTTAAAAGATCTGGCTATTAGGAAAGAGGTGCTACTAATGTCTGACTGCTATTTTCTGGAAAACGAGGGGTCGGTTGACTCCGCACAGTCCCTCTGGGAAGCGTATAAAACTGTCGCACGGGGCGAGGTCCTGCCTTGGTTGCTGGGAAAAAGAAAAAGAGTCATGCAGAGGTGGCTAGGAAGGAGGCGGAGGTCGTACTCTTGGAGGCCAGAGTGGCTGTGTCCCACACGGCAGCGGAGTTCCATAGATTGCGACTTCTGCAGGAGGAGTATAGGGGCCTGGTGCGTGATAGAGCGATAGTGCACATTAGTGCAGTGCAGAGTCGCATTTATGAGCATGGCGATAAAGCAGGTAAATTGATTGCATGGTTGGAGCATGGTGAGAGGGCCTCGAGGCTGGTGCCAGAGCTTGAGGGATTGGAGTCGCGTAGCATTACATACCCACAGGCAGTGGCTGATGAGTTTTCAGCGTATTATCAAAAGGTGTATACTGCCGACAGTAGATATTCCGAGGTGGAGAATAGCGAGATAATTAGGGACATTGTTATGCCGAGTTTGTCGGAAGAGGATAAGATCTATATGGACTCTCCTATCTCTAATGACGAAGTGGCACAGGCCATTAGGCAAATAAAATCGGGTAAAGCAACGGGCCCTAACGGGATACCGATTGAGTTGTATAAATTAAACGCCAATCGATTTGCTCCTCACGTCCGTGCCATGCTTTTGGAGAGTAGAGAAAAGGGCCTGCTTCCGTACGACCAGAGGGTGGCTAATATTGTGGTCATACGCAAAGTGGGCAAGCCCAAGATGCAATGTTCTTCCTACAGGCCCATCTCGTTGCTTAATGCGGAACCCAAAATACTAGCGAAACTGCTCGCCACTTGGCTGGTCAAGGTGATTACGTAGTTGATCCATCCGGGCTTTATGCCGCGCCGCAATACGGCGCTGAATCTGCGGCGACTACATGGTATCCTTGGGGGTTCTTCTCAGATACACGAGCCGACAGTGCTGGTGTCTCTGGACGCCACAATGGCATTTGATCGGGTAGAATGGCATTAACTGTTTGCGGTGTTGGCGAAGCGGGGCTTTGGACAGGAGTTTATTGGTTGGGTGCGACTGTTGTATGCGGAACCTCTGGCTAGGGTCGTAGTCAACAATTGCAAATCCAGCAATTTTTCTTTGGGGCAGGGCACAAGACAGGGGTACCCGTTGTCTCCGCTACTCTTTGCGCTTGCGATGGAGCCTCTGGCTGCCTGTGTCCGATGGGACAGGACGATCCAGGGCCTGCGTTGGTCACCTGGCTGGGAGGATAAGATTTCACTCTATGCAGATGACGTTTTGCTTTATCTCACTAGTCCTAAGGACTCCTTCTGTAATTTCTTGGACGTGCTAGAGATCTTTGGTAGGTATTCGGGATTGGCCATAAACTGGACAAAGTCAGTGCTCTTCGTCCTTGTGGGCGACCCGCCGGTGGTCCCGCGTTCCTGTCCAATTCAGATTGAAACGATTGGGTTTAAGTACTTAGGTATCTTTGTCACGCTTGATCCACATCTGCGGTTTACCAACAATTTCGCTCTCCCAATGGACAGATGCAGGAAGGATGTGGAGCGCTGGAAGGCCCTTCCCCTATCCTTGCTCGGAAGAGCCGCTCTTTTTAAAATTATGTCCTTGCCCCGGTTTTTGTATTCCCTGCAGAATTTGTTGGACCCTGTTCCGGCTTCCTATTTTAGGGATATAGAAGCTCTTCAGAGGCACCTCCTGTGGGACGGCAAGCCCCGAATTGCGTTCGTCAAGTTGACTCTCCCATGGCATGATGGAGGGATCGGTTTGCCGGACCTTAGGAGGTATTATTGGGCCTCCCAATTGGCCGCTGTGAATCACATTGTTTATGGAACCCCCGGAGACCCTGGATATGCTATGGACCGAGGTCAGGCACCGGGTGGTATGATTGATAGGGCACTATACGCCAAGCCGGGAACGTTTGCGTTAACGGGACCGACCGCACATGCGGTGCAGATGTGGCATGTGGCCAATAGGTGTTTGGGGTGGGAAGATAGGCTTACTTTGGCTACTCCACTATTGAACTCTGAGAAATTGGGTAGTCTGTGGAAAACCAAGGGATTTGATAAGTGGGACACAATTGGTATCACTCATGTGAAAGATGTTTGGGGGAAGGGTGCGGTGCATACGTTTGATTCGCTACAAAACATATATAGTTTGCACAAGAACGAATATTTTAGATATCTGCAGATTCGACACGCCCTCGCCACGCATGTCCCTAAGGACCAGCCACTCCCTGAGTCGTCGCCCCTTGAGGATCGAGTGCTGGACGGGCATATTCCAGAAAAGACTATCTCCATGATATATAGGAAGCTGATCAATAACATGGAGGACCCATTGGACAAAATCAGAGATCAGTGGAATGTGGATGGGTTGGAATTGGACGATGAAGATTGGGTGGCTGCAGTTTCCTCTCCCAAGGTTGTGGCGATTCAGATGAGGCTCTGACTAGTGCAGCTGAAGATGTTGCATAGGTCATATATCACGGGGCCTCGTCTGCTCCGAATGGGTCAAGGTGGGAGTGGTGAGTGTAGGAGAGAGTGTGGAGAATCTGGAACCTTTATCCATATTCTGTGGTAGTGTGTGGTGATACAGTCGTTCTGGGCAAAGATTCACGAAGTACTAAGAGATATTCTAGGGACGGAGCTGCTACCGGAAGCCCGAAGGTGTTTGTTGAATGTGTGGGAGCCCATGGACCTGAATGTATATCAAAAGCAGTGGGTCACCCTGGCCTACATGGTGGCCAAGCGAAACATTGCCCAGCTTTGGGGTGCGAGTCAGCCGCCCTGAGTAACTAAATGGGAGGAGGACCTTGACTGGTGCATGTTTAGGGAAAGGTCAGTGTTTGTGGCTAGGGGATGCCCGAGGAAGTGGGGGAAAGTGTGGGGTGCATGGAATACCCATCGAGGTGAGATTTGTGAAGCACCGCTGCCAACTCCGAGACTGGAAGCACAGGAATCCCCTTGATTCTAGTATTGTGTATTGTTGCTTGTGATCCTGTACCCTGCCACAATGACCCCTGTGTTAGAGATTGTGTCAGACCAGCCGATCTGTTATTTGTTATTTTTATTGTTTGTTTAGTGAATAAAAAGATTTCACAAAAAAAAGAAGCCAGGTAATGCTGAAGCCGCAGGATCTAAAGTAGCAGAAAAATATGCAACTGGACGTCTGCTTAGTCCATGTCTTTGAGTCAGGACCGAAAGTGCACAACCTTCTCTTTCACAACAGAACAGTGCAAATTCTTTCGAATAATCAGGCATACCTAAAGCTGGGGCCTCACATAGACAATTTCGCAATTTTACAAATGCTTTCATCATCCCAGACTATTGGACCATTTACTCTTTTCCGTGTCATATGAATCAATGGTTTAGCTAGTAAGGAAAAACCTACAACCCATTGTCGACAATACCCCCCCACTCCGAAAAACTTTCTGATCTCTCTTTATGTCTGTGGTAATTGCATTTGCTTGATTATTTTAATTCTCTCAGTGGTCACTTTTCTCCTCTTTCTATTTGGTGACCCGAATATTTGACTCCTGCTCTGCAAAATTGTATTTTTTCTGGGGACACCTTGTGTCCTCCCTCAGCCAAATGATTTAGTAATGCAATGGAATCGGTAACACAGTCTTCTCCTGATTTCAATGCTATAAGTAAGTCATCAATATACTGCACTTAAACTGAATCTCTGGGCATAAATAATTTTTCTAAACACTTTTTCAGTATTTGATAAAAAAATCGAAGGACTTTCTGTATACCCTTGTGGAACGCGTCGCCATGAAAAGATGCGATCTTCAAATTTAAGCGAAAAAAGATACTGGCTATCTGGATGTAAAAGAATTGAGAAAAAGGCTTGTTACAAATCAAATACAGTAAACCAGCCTGCGTTCCAAGGGATCTGATAAAGAATCACTGCTGGATTTGGTACCACAGGACAACAGCGCATTACAATCTTACTAATTTTCCTCAAATTCTGGACTATTCTGTACTTTCCACTGGGCTTTTTAAGACCTATTATAGGCGAATTACAAGGACTACTCATTATTTCCTTAATCATACAGTCAATTTCTGAAGCCACTCCTGCTTTTACTTCTGGACTCATTTTGTATTTTCTGGTGTTGGGGTAAATTGCACCTACTTTCACTGGGTCTATGTTTGCCATTAGCCCTATCTCTTTTCCCGTGAAATCCCATACTTCTGGATTCACAGTTGTTTTCAGTTCTTCTGGTAAATCATATTTTGTCATCAAAGAATACATTTCATCTATTTCTGTGCCTTGTTTAGCTAATATTATCTTGTATATCATATCTTCATCAGGGGTTTGGAGAGCAACACCATCCTGTGTGCAATAAATAGTACAGTTAATTTTGCACAACAGATCTCTTTCTAGTAAGTTCACTAGACTAGAATCACAGACCACAAATCTGTGCATGTCTTTAAAATTTCCAATGTGAACCTCCATAGGTTCGGTAACTGGGGTTCTAATCTGTTGATTCGACACTCCAACTACTTGATCTACCGGCAAGGATGCACCAAGTACGCATTCCTCTCCCCAAAGGCACCGTCATTGCTCGCTTTTATTGTCACTGTTATTCAACAAAAGATATTGTGAAATCACAGAATGTTTCTTACCACTTCCTCCTGGAAATCCGGCATCCGCACTGTACTTTGGCTGATTCACAAAACTTGGCATAGGGGCAGGTGGCACCTGATACTGCTGATTAACTACCTGCTGCGGCTGATTCATAAGCACCCCATTCTGCCTCTGTGGATTTAAATTTTGGGTTTTGGGTTGGGCCATTATTATTCTGAATATTCTTACGTTCATTTTTCCAATGTCCAATGTCCAAGCTTTCTGCACCCACGACTCGGAAACTTTTTCTGTGCATCCTCTCTATTCATTCATCCTCTTGTTTTACCACCATTCACCCCATGATCACTCTGACTCTGTTCTTTCATCTGCCCATCTGTCTGACTATTTAATTTAATCTCCTGTTGTTCTGCCAATTTCTCTTGTGCCCACATAATTTTCTCTTTTAACTTGTTATGCCTTGCCTCAATATCATCCCCACAATACTTTGCATATTTTAAAATATCATCGATGGATTTTCCCTGCCAACACAACATGTGTTGTTGAATCATCTGACTAATCTCTGGCTTCAAACCATACACAAATCGATACACAAAATGACCCATATCTTTATCTCCAATGTTCTCGAACCCACTATACTGTTTGAACATGAATAGACTCATTCAGTTCTTGGGCCGTTCTGTCTATTTTTACCCAATCTGTTTCTTTAGGAGGAATTTTCCCTTTCAGGAAAGTGATTACTTTGTGATATTTCTTCATCACCTCGTCTGAAGGTGCTCTTGTTTTTACATCTCTTGGGTACTCTTCACTCTTCAATTGTGATCTTACATTATGTCCATAAATCAGCAGGTACCACTATATCAAACAGACCATCCAAGTCATTTAACAAAACGTTCGAAACCTTCACAAACCTCTCAACCCGTTTGTACCATTCAACTGGTTTCTCTCTCAGTTTAGGGAAATCATTTGTAAATTATAAAATAATGTGTCGACTCCATGGAACATGAACATATCCACCACCAGGTACCTCTCTCATAGGACACAATCTTTCTACTTTTCCTGACTCTCTTAACATATATGCAGTAGATGCTTCTTTTGCCTGTGCTTCCTCCTTCTTCCTTGGCCACCTCGTTCTCCACCTATCAATCTCACCCCACTTTTGCAAAATATTCAACAATTCTTTTACCTGCAATTTCTTTCCAGACACATTCATGTTTTCTAAATCTTTGTCAGTAAACTCCACTCTATATGGTTTCTGTAGTACTTTTGAGCTCCCTATCTCAGTTCCCATTTCAGAGGCAATTTCTGTCAATTTCTCGTGAAATAATCTCGCATTCCTGGTTATACTTCTACAAATGAATAATAACTCTTCCTCATTATAAGTATTCAATATTTCTATTCCCACATTTCCAGCTATCATCTCTTCCAACTCTACTTTCAATTTGTAAATATCCAATATTTTAGTGGGTGTACTCTGTATTTCTATTCCCTGTGCCCATCTCTCTCTAAATCTTCTGGAGTTACTGCTGTTGCACTTTTGGTTCCAGAGGACACCACTGATCTTCCTTCTTTTGAACTACTAGGTGTAGCTCTTTTTGGTGTTTCACTTACTGAGTCTCTTATCGGTAGATCCATTAATGAAATCACTAAATCACACTCACTGGCTTGATCATCTAGTATCAGAGTTTCTTTTTTGGGGTTGCTTAGGAGAGACGTTAGAGCTGATTGTTTAAGACAATTTGCTTTGTCTCCATACAGTGGAACAACAGGACCTATGGTTACTGGTATTGTCAATGCTTCAGGGTTCAAATGTAATTGCCCTATCTTCTGAATAAATGCTTCTCTATTTTTATTTAATGCTTCTTTTTCCCTATCTTGAAGTACCCTATTAACTGTTGGATCATGTACAATTTGGGGAATCAAGGGTGTTCCAAGTACAGGTGCACTTGGGGTGACTCAACTTGGTAATTCTTTGTACGGTGGAGGGTTCTTAGTCAAAATATCCTCTAGCAACTCATCTTTTGATTCACCATATCCTATCTGGTTCAAGTGTTTCAATTTTTTTTTAACTTACTCCCTGACTGTTTCTCAGCCACTAACACTCGGTATAAACCTTCTGATACCATTGCTTTTCTCCATTGCTTCATCTACCCATCACGTGTTTTTCGCAAGTACCTAGGAAAATGACACATATATCTTCCACTCTGATTTTTCTCTTGTTCATACGACTCAGTCGCCCATTCTTCTACTGCCTCATCCTCTGTTAGCCTGTGTCTTGGTTCTAAATCATTCATCCTCAACCTCAAATCTGCAAAATTCTTCCATTAAAGGTACCATGCTCATGAAAAGCTAAAACACCATTATACTTTGTGTATTCAATCCAATTCTCCATCTATACACATGTATGATATCCTCTCTCCATCATCATACATGAAGCAGGCGTTTTAGGGGGCTGAATAGGAATCCCTCCTCTAGTCAATACAGGTTTATCTTTCTTAAAGAAATTCTAAATTTTCTTTATAAATTAATTTTTTCTCTTTTCTCCATACATACTAGATACTCAATACATGTTCAATAATCTGTAAAACCTAGAGCTTTTCTGTCAGAATGTTTTTTCACCAAGAGACAAAAGCAGCTTTCACTCAATTATCCAATCAGATTGCGGCTAACGCTCGTGATCTGACCAATGCCAGCACGGCTTTCTGATGTCGTCAGTTCTGCTTCTTACTATTGACCCCTTCTGTACAATTCACGTCAGTCACACGCCCGCTGTTTCAACCTATCCCAGCGCAGCACTCTATGACGTCAGTGCAACTCTGACAACTGACCCTCCCTTCACAAGGTAATACAAGAACTTATTTATTTTTCTCTTCCTTTAACTAAATTCTGTTAGTAACAACATTAAAACATTCGCTACTCTGCCTGTTCCGCTAAACAAAGGATAGATTCCGATTTATTCCAGAGACTCAGAATTGCTCCTCTTACACTACGAGTAAAACCTTCGTTTACCCTTCATTCAAGCTCGGGAGAACCTGTTACTCCTTCAGTGTTACCCTTTCTAGGTGAAATAAGACCAAAGTTTCACCAGCGAACCACTTTGCTTTCACTCACACGCAACTTTTATACAAAATAGTCCCTAATTTAGAACTGCCAGCCCTGCGTAGCTTCTCAATGCTATTACAACAGACGAGTAACCTCACTGCAGTATGGCTTCTGTCACCCGCTATTCATTCACCCGGAAATTGTTCCAGACGACATAAAACAAGACACTACCTCTTTTTGTTAAACATAAATCAATAATCAAAAATCAATACTTATCACCAAACTAGTCAATATTAATCATAGCTCTGCTTCCAGAAAACTGATCCAGCTGCTTACCAGCAACAGGTACTCCATTACCATATACTCACCTGGGCCCATAAACACACACTTACACAACCTGGCAAGAAACCGCTGAGGTCGATTATTTATGATCCTTTACCATTTCAAGATTAGTCACTTCTTATTCTCAACTAATCATTCACTGATCAAAAAGTTCTTTCTTCTGGTCAATGGACCATTAGTTGAACTAGTTGATGGTGAAATGACATAAAATAATCTTCTTACATTTGATGAAAATGACCACAGACCCGGGAAATATTTTACATTTTTATCTAGATTAATTTCATGTGAATCACTTACAAAGTACAGTATAGTCTCCGTCACTCATAGGAAGGAAGATTCACTTAATCAATAATCAAACACATACTTTTATATTTTGCCATGACTTGTGCTAAGAAAGCAGAGGATAGAGAGAGAAAAGAACATTGGCACATACACAGAAAATATTTACCTAGGATTGTGTGAAAACCAGCCCTCTGGCCAAGGAGCTGGGTAGGGTCCCCGGGAAAGATCAGGCGTCAAAGGCTTCAGGACAGGATAGATGACCTCTCTACCACCGACGCTTGCGTAGCACTCCTCTCTGACACTTTCTTCCTCCTCTAGATTCTTCCGTGATCTTCTTCTAAGTAATTAATTTAAAATAAAGTGGCTCTGCATTCGATTCTTCATCAGCATTTCTCATCACTCCAACAGCATCCCGGTCTCATGCTCCTCAGCATTGACGTCTCTCTAAGAACTACCTAAATTATACCCTACAATATTCATGTACCTCCCTATAATGTTTTCAATATCATGAAACTATTAACTGATTGGACAGGCAAGGGGGGGTGATCATCACACCATGCTTATTTTCCAATTTAGTCTTTCAGTTCATTCTTAAAAATCCCACCCCTTAATTTTTATTCATAAATCTTTATTTCCCACCCATATTCACATCATATTTGAAACAAGTGTAACATTTCTCATGTATTTCTATTCATCCAGAAGTCTTGAGTACTGGTTCCCAGAGTGTGTATCTCTTTCGTCCTTGGACTGTGTTCAAGAGTCACATCACTTCTTCTGGCCCAGTCACACCACGCATGTATGAAGATCAGGTGGTTAACAGACTTTAGACTCATACGAAAGGCCCAAAATATGCACTAATAAAAGAGTCAAAAGGACATATGTTAATTAAAAAAATAAATGGTTTCACTGTATACCACCTATCTCTACTCTAATCCCATTCTTTTATTAATGCATTACTAAAATAGCTTGTTTTAGGTTTAGCAAAGCAGATGCTAAGCATGTGTGCTATCAAGCAGCCATTTTAATAGTGTCTGCGCAGGCGCAAGAAATTCCCTCCAAGCGACAGCTCGTCATACTGCGTAGATACAGTTGACGCATGCGCAATACAGTTTCCCCCGTTAGCAGCCATTTTAGAATTTCACTCGAGTTACTTATTAGTAATACACATAGGCAAGCTTCTCTTTCTTGTATGTTCAATGTTGTGTATATTAATTTACACAATCCATGGTTAATACAATATTAGAAGTTAGATGAGAGGATTGTCTCTGAGCAAGGCTCTTTTCTACGAGTCCTTGCTGCATCACAAGCACTAGGGCCACAGGTCCAGAATGATTGCAAAATGGCTAAAGATTTCTTATGTAAAGTAGAAGACCGGATTCGGTGTAAAAATGTACGGGTCCTGGGTGTTCCCGACTAGGCGATAGGAGATTAATGTTGAAAAATTATGCATTTACTTCAACAAGCATTCCTTGTCTTAATGAGTGGGCATTGAGTGTCAAATACAGAGGGCTTATTGCTTTCCATTTTCTAAACCTAAAAGGGAAGTTCACATCACAACCCAGGGTTATTCTAATTACATTGGTAATTTCAGTTTTGGGCAACGTCTGTACCAAAGTGCACGCCCCAGTAATCCAGAAAAGGTCAGAGATTAGACTTCTGCCAGGCTGTGGTTTTACACCAGCAGTTGCAACAGATGATTTGTTTTTTGTTGGGAATCGGTGCACAGATATTTTTGAAAGAATCATCAAAGCTGAATGTTAGATTTCGAGATCCTTCATAAGTTTGCATCTTTGTTTCTCTTACCAAAGAACTATTATCTTAGTGGTCCAGGTCCACTGTATCTGATGATATTTGAAAAGAATGTATTATAACTCACCTGGACAAAATATTTTGTTTATGCTTTTGAGGAAATTCAGAAGGTAGGGAAGTTGGAGGTTTGGGGTGGAGCTTATGGTTTAGGATTTGGTGGCATTTTTTCTTGTAGGATTGGTTGTAGAACCACTATCCTGACAGCAGAGAAAAGTCCCTGTTGCACATTTGGGATGGGAATATAGAGGGATAGGGAAGGGATGAGAAACCACATGGGGAAAAAGAGAAAGTGGCTAGAGGATTGACAGTAGCAAACATGGTCTTGAATGATGTCGGAATTACTCTTCATTAACTAAATGAACCACTCTAATCACAGGGTAAGCATGTGCACATGGAATGTTTACGGCCTTTGGGCCCCATTAACAGTTAAACCTTATAGAGATGAATTACAGTATATGTGCTCTGAGATTGTTTGGCTTAAAGAAACTCATTTGACGAAGCTAAAATGCGGGTGAACCAATCGCTGTAATATCAACTGATTACTATTTCTATATATAGTAGCCCTACTAGAGGAGTAGCCATTTTCACCCAGAATAAGGTTTCTTTACATTATGTTTAGTACATGGCTGTAATGAAGATAATCCTCCTGTATTTCAAAACGTTTTGTGGAATTAGCTTGCTGGGAGAGTACATTCATTGCTTGAGGAGATTTTCATTTTACTTTAGACACACGGGTAGATTCAACCAGCAAAACACATAGCAGGGATATGCACCATTCTAGAATGACAGTTTTAGACTTTACAAAAATATTTGGGCTTATTGATAGTTGGTGATACTTTTGCCCGAAATCCCCTGAATGTATATATTACTCTGCAACATAAGTCATATTCTCTGCTGGATTCTTAATATGTGTATCTTACAACTGAATCTTATCTCCATCAGTTGAGCTATACTGGTGTTAATTTTCCAATCCTAATCTGGTAAGGTTGTCTCTTTTCTTAACAAATATCTGCCTGTAGGAAATTGTGTTATTAGTTGAGGGAAGTAAGTCCCCACCTCAAGCAATATTCACAGTCCTTGTCAGGGCGAACCCTCAAAGTCACTAAATTAATCTGAGCTCAATCCACTGGAGGCTATGGCACAGAACAGATTTGTGGTGGGTTGTACTGTGCACTCAAATGTATACTACTTATCCTGAGAGTCAAAGCTTATTTTGTTTAAAATAGGGCGTGCGGGTAGGAAGGAGGACGCTACTCTCCTATGAAATCAAATAAACATGCAATGGATGATAAGTTATCACCGAACCCGTCCTGCACTGCAAATGCTAACCTCTGGGGTTCTGCCACTAATTTATGTTTAAGTGTAGTTTTCTTCTGCACAAATAATGATCATTTATCAAACTTTTGTTGCTAATCTCAAAATTGTTGTTATTTATTTACATAAACAAAACAATGCATTTTCAGCGTACTATCTACATTCATATGCCGATTCATATGTGTCAATTAACAATAATCACAAATAATAATCTTGTATAATTTGTCTTCACATCATAACTAAAAACAGTTGTGAATCCCAATGCATTTCTAGATCAGCTGATCTCTTCTTCAGGGGAACTGCAATGTAAAAAAGTTCATATCAATATAACATTCATTTTATCAAGTCAAAAAAAGAGAATCAATTACATGAGGTCTAATGGCATTCAATCGATTTAACATGAGTTATGAGTTTCTAGTGTGGCACGTTAATGGTTAAAACATAGTTATTCACTTCCTAAATAACTAACCAAACTGCACGAGTGTTGGTATTTCAGTGAAAATGGCTTACCAACAACTTGATGAAAATTCTGACTGAAAGATCCAATGAAGTCACTCTAATCTGAATCATGAAAGACTAAAAAGTCAAAAGCAAGAAAAAATATTTTTAACATACTGATGGGAAACGAGAACTGCTACATGTGACAACAGTTACACGATGTCCTAGCTGAAGTATCAAGGAATTTTAGCATACCTTGAAAAAGCGAAGAAAGAATATGGCTGTTTACACTGTGAGCGGCGGAGTCCTAAAACAGACATGTAAAAATGATCTCAACACTTTACTCCATCACTGCGCTGAAAAAGCATGACAACAAGATGCTGCTCATAATCTGTGGATTTAGTAACTATACTGAAAGTACCTGAAATTTTGAAGATCAATGACGGATGTCGGACTCACACGGTTAACGTGGTATGTTTTCTGAGGAGAAATCACGCAATTTTGTCAGTACCTTGTTAGCGTGGCTAAAAGTGCCTGTAAACGAACCAACCGTATATGTGGCAAGTACCTGAGGTTTAGAAGCTCAGCAGGCAAAAGACAAACTCTTGCGGCAAAAAGATATATTATCTGTTGGAAAAAAGCCAACAATTTATAAGTCGTTTGCTAATATTTAAACACATGACTCGTTTATACGGCTAATTAATAGCGATAGGATTTACCTGAACAAATGTTCGATTAGGTCTTTCAATAGTTCTTTCACTGCCCGTGATACATAAATATCCGTGCTCGATCAGATAGTCACATGATACAAGAAGTTTTCGTGTCTAAAGAAAAATAAAGCTGTCTGTCAGTATTTGACTGATGTGACAAAAGTAACTCGTCAAAGCTATTAATTTGTAGCGATGTGATTTACCTTGGTAAATATTTAGAAGAATCTCTCAATTGTCCTTTCGCGATCCGGCGGCGTTTCTACAATGGTCTCATGGTCACAATAAATGGGAAAAACTCAAAAGAGGACTGCGATCTGACTAGAAAGGGAGTCGGCCATCTTTGGTGAAGTCAAGTTTAAGAAGGAAATACTACGGAGCGGCCATTTTAAGCTAGTCTCTAATGGACTCGATTACCCTCTGCGGTAAGGAAGAAAGTGCTGGAGATATATTAAAGACACGAGGTTAAGATTGGAAATAGGATGTCACCGAAGCATAGTAAAGACCAGAAATCTCATGCTTTTGACAGAGAAAACCTTGTGTGTGGGGACTAGTGATGAATCACAGTTCAAGAACATATGACAATAATAGCTTGTGTATATTTGCCTCAATGTGCAATGTCATTATCGGATACGGTGTGTACAACTTTGTAGTGAAAAGGTGGCACTTAATAACTTTCAACAATGTACACAAATTGCTATGCTTAACGGGCTAATACATAAACATTCATTAGATTTGCGTGGGCATTTACAGATATAGCGCTCATCTGTTGAGCTAACATTACATTTATACTAAACATCCTTAAAAATGCTAATTCTTGGGAAACCAGCATGTTTACATTAACAAGTGTATACACGTAATAATGTATGACAAATTGCTCAAACAAAGTACAACTGATTGATATAGCTCTCTAATGCTCACTGTGTCAACAACAACTGTATAGAGTGTTATTCTGTGTTTTCTCCTGAGTTATCCAATTGAATGTAATTCTAAACACAACTATAACTAGTATCCTAATCTAATGGTATCTGAAAACAATATCAAACTTTCTATCTGGAGAGCTCAATGTGCATTTGGAAATGGCCGTTTGGTTAAATACTATAAGCCTGTGGTTCCCAAAGTGTGCGCCGCGGCGCCCTGGTGCGCCCTTATCAGTAGCCAGGGGCGCCGCGCACGATGTTGGAAAGATAGGGTCTGGCCGCGTTAGGCCCCTTGTGCAGCAATGTCAGAAGCACCAGAGTAATAGTGCGCTATAAAAACAAAGAAAAGGCATGAACACACACACACCATGACATGAATAAACACACAAGATTCATTTAATTTCTTTTCCTACACGGGGAGACCGGAATCAATCAGGGTTCAAAAACATTATAAATAGCCTCACTGCTATTATTTAAGTCGACACATCTCCTCTTAGCAGAGGAAGGATTATATAATTCTGTTTTATTCGAAGGGCCTTCAATGTTGTATGTAGACCAGTAAACGACAAATTCTACTGCGTGTATTTGGGATACGTCACAAAATAAAAAGAGATATATGCAAGAAAGATACTAGAGAAAACGATATATAGCAGAGATAAAGGTAAATAAACGGAGGAAAGACAGAATGAGAGTGAAGGGGGAGCTTGAAATGAGGGGGAAACAGAAAAAGTGCAAGAAAGAGAGGGGGAATGATACAGAGGACACAGGAGAGTGAAAGGGGGAGATTGAGCTGAGGGTAAAAAATGGAGGAAAGACAGAAGGACAGCGCACAAACTCCATAATAAAAGGTGAAATGCCAATGGCATGAGGTGGGAGAGTGGGCCACCATGTCAAGTCAACCCAACAAATACGGAAACCACCACAATATTTGAGTACATCCTATATCTCGCCCTCCCTAATGTGCAGCTATAAAAAAATATTTTTTGTGTTTACTTTTGAAATGAATAAAGTGCTGTAGATGTGCAACCCAGGTCTTGCCAATATGCTACTCGTCACCTTTAATTTAAAGAAAAGGTGAAAAATCATCTGTCCAGTGTTCCAAAATTTGCAATACGAGGCTCTTCGCTTACTACTTGATGTGCTTACAACACCTCTGAGAATGACTAATGGTCTGTTTGTAGTTTGTGAATAGCTAGCTAGCAGCTGATATCCTTTGTATCCCTAATACCTTGATTGCATCCCAATTAATTTAAGGAAGCCAACAGGAAGCATTCCCGAGGTCTTGCTTACATCCCCCCGACCCGCCCACTGGTAAAAAAAAAATGGTGGGGAGCCACGGTCAACTGCCAAGTAGGTCAAGGGAGCCACAGGTTAAAAAAGTTTGGGAACCACTGCTATAAGCGATAACTGGTGTTGTTCATGGAAATAACAAATGTTCATCATTAAAGAGTTCACAAAAAACAGACCATGTCAATCTTATCGTTAAGTCTTTGGGAATCATGGTCTCCATATATTTGATCCACCATATTTCTCTTTGTGATAAGAATTTCATGTTGTCACGGTCTGGTTTTTGGTCAATCACTTCCAATACTTGGAATCTGAGTTGTGGTATAGTATGATTCATTTCGTTCCAATGTGTAGCCAGACTCGATGTGGTAGACTGATTACGTATTCGGCTCTTATTTTCAGATATACGTGTTTTAATTTTTCTGTCAGTTTTCCCTATATATAATTTGCCACACTGGCATTTTATACTATATACTACATGAGTAGTATTACAATCAGCTCTAGTGCGAATCTGAATCGTTTTGCCTGTCCGTGGGTGTTGAGTAGTTCTGCCAACTATAACATTGTTGCAGTGAACACAATTAGTGCATTTTTCCATTCCTTGTTGTGCTGTACTTAATTGTGTAGGCAATATGGTAGGTTTAGTAGGAAATTGTGTTATGAGTTGAGGGAAGTAAGTCCCCACCTCAAGCAATATTCACAGTCCTTGTCAGGGCGAACCCTCAAAGTCACTAAATTAATCTGAGCTCAATCCACTGGAGGCTATGGCACAGAACAGACAGTCTTAACTAAGAGGGAATGAGTAAAGTATTTATGCAGTAATAAAGTCAAAATGCAAAACTATAAAAATCCCAAACTGAATTAGATATTTAGAGTAATATGAAACAACTAAAGTTACACAAAATGCTGAAAAACAAGAAGGGGAACCGGACAGCCACCATTTCAAAGTTTTAGGTAGAAATAGCGCCAAGAAGCACAAAGTGCTAATGATAGCCAATGGTCACAGTAGGACAGGACGTAGGTGCCATTTGACACTGACCATGGTGGAGCACAGGTCAGATACAATAACCAGGTTTTTCCTGGTCTAAGATTTTACCTTTTGACTTTAGTTCTTTAAGTTCCTATCCACCACAGTAATACATTTCTAAAGCCACCCCAAGACCTCAGGGAAGGCACTTCAAGATTCACAGGGTGGCAGGCAGAGGCCAACAGGAGGGTCCAATCCAGATCCAGTCGCCACTGGTCAGATGAGCAGTTGCAGGAATATTCCTCTTGTAGCTTGTTGTGTCCCTGCAGCTTTAACAGGCAGTCAACCTTATGACCCTTGAAGTCCACTCCACCTTGAAGTCCTGGGTGCAAGAGCGAGAACAGGTCCAGTCTTCTAGGCTCTTCTCAGGTCTCAGACAGTAGGTTCAGTTCTCTTCTATCTTCTGATGTAAGTTTTCTGAAGTGAATAGGTGTGTATGCCACAATTATGCCTGGCATGATCTAGTGGGTGGGAATAACACATAGGGACTCTCTAACTAATGTGGTAAAGATTCCTGGTGCTAACCCTACCCACTTTGGGCATCTTCAAGATAGCCAAAATCTTTGGCCATACTAAACTGGGGCTCTGAGGACTGTGTGTGTGTGGGGAGAGTACTATGGTAATCCTTGTGCCTCCCACATGTAAAACTAAAATCCAGTTTTAGGCAGTCCCCTTACTCCCCAAAAAATTCTTAGACAGAAGTCTAGCAGAACAAAGCTGAGTTTTCGCTACCAGACAGTGGATACACGCAAAATGTTTTGGAATCCTCTTTTCTTCCTTTGAAGTGCGCCCTAAATGCCATATGAAAAACCACAGCAGACCGGTCTAGCAGTTTTTGACACTCCAGCAGAATCTGACACTGTGATGTCAACAAGATACCCACTATGAGGGAGACCGGACTGGCTGGAGTAGACAAAAGAAGGATGCAGCATGGGTGTTAACTAAATCTGCTTGTGACAGGGCAGACCTCTTTGAACTTAAACATGTCCTTGGGCCCAGCCCACAGGTCATGCTGTCAAGGGCACAACAACACCTTCCCCCGCCAGGAGAACAAAATGCAGATTTAACTTCCATGGACTTCAGGCAGAGCACAGATAACTTTTAAAAGTAATTTTTTCAAAATATTTATGGTTTAAATCTTTCTATTCTTTATCACCAAGAGATACAGTAATGTAGGTATTACAAGCATGAGATACTGATAGTCTTGGTGTACAAAAGTAGCAAATAATCAAATAGAACACTCCCAATCCCTCCCCCACCTCCTAAAAACGCTCAAGGTGCTTCCATAACATTGAGATGGCGTAGGTTTTATCTATGTGTTAATGAGGCAGTCTCGCTGCTGGTGGTGGATGCCAATTCTGACAGTCGTAGGACGCAGAGGTATTTGGGGCAAGTCAGCTCTCAGAATTCTTGCATGAGGAGGTATATGTACGGGTGGCAAAGTTTCCCAGAGAACGTCCTTTGATTGGTGAGGGAGGGGGTGATCCTCTCCATTCCTAGAATAAGCCAAATGCGGCGAAGCCAGCCAAGGTGTGTGGGTAAGTGTGCCGTCCCTCAGTGTAATTAGATATTTTTGCTTCCACCGTCTGGATTTCAAGGGGTAGGTGAGAGGGTTGGGTAACTCTAGAAGTGTGTAGGAAGGAAAAAGTTGTGTGTCCAAATGTTTATTGATGTAATTGAATACTTGTGACCAGTAAGCTTGAATGTGTGGGCAATCCCACGGTAGATGTATCAATGTCCCCCCAATGTCACACCCCCTCCAGCTTGTCACGCTTTTGTTCGGATCGATCTTGTACAAGCGCTTGGGAGTTAGGTACCAATACATGACCACTTTGGTGAGTGTTTCGTGAGGGCTGTGTTGCAGATGGTATGACGGGCTCGGTAACATGTATCTTACCATTCCTTACTGGTCATGGGTCTCCCCAGCAACTTTTCCCAACGAGATTCATTAGATTTGGAGACATTTCTAAAGGTTTGGGTGAGGAAGGTGTAGAGGACTGAGATCAGTCTTTAGTCAGGGTTCTTAGAAACCAGCCATTCTTTGAATGGGGTGAGGTGGGTCTGCATCATTATCCTGTTGTTAGGCTGTAGGAGTCAGTGGCACAGTTGCCAATAGTGTAATCGCTCTGCCTCAGGGATAGCGTGGTCCGCGCATAATTACGTAAAGGGGGTCATCCCTTCTTCGTCCAACATATGTCCTGCCGAACGGCAGGCTGACTGACGCCATTTAAGGAATGCCTGAGGGCTGTTGCCTGATGGGAAGTCCGGATTATCGAGTAGGGGTGTCAAAGGAGAGGGAAAAGAGGATAGGCCATACTTAGTGCTATACCGGTCCCAAGCCTTCATCGTCACTCTTGTGATCGGAGAAAGATACAGATTCTAGGGACTCTGTGCTTGGATGTGCTGGCCACTTATCGATCCTGGAAGAGCCAGTGTTGTTCTGACGCATCCCTGTTCCATTCAGCCATGTTCCATAATTGGGTTGTCTGGTAATAGAGTTGAAAGTTTGGTATCCCAAGGCTCCCGGTATTCGGGGGTAGGTAGCTAACTTCTCTCCTCATTCAAGGTTGTTTCCCAGCCCAGACAAAGTGGTGCAACTCAGATTGTAGTTTGGGAATCATCCTTTTTTGGAGGAGCTAGGGGAACGTCTGAAAGAGACACAAGAGTTTGGGTAAAATGGTCATTTTAATGGCTGCGACTCTTCACAGCCATGAAATCTTGTGTGGTCTCCATCGGGCTAACTTGGATTTAAGGTGGCTATATAGTGATTGGTATTTAAGGAGTGAAGTGGTCCGGAGGGTGGAGGCCAGCTTGAATCCCAAGTAAGGGACAGTAGATGTTGCCCACTGGATGGGGTATTGTGCAGCAAAGCAAATTTCAAGTTCAGTGGGCATTGATAGATTCAGAGCCTGGGACTAGGCTGCATTAACTCAGAATCCTCAGGCAAGACCAAATGATTCTCATTCGCCCATGAAAGCCAGAAGGGACACCACCGGGCGATCAGAGTTGACAGCACATCGTCAGCATATAGGCTGATCTTATCTGGCTGCCCCTCAAAGGTGGTTCCAACAATGTCGGGGTTATTGCCAACTCTTTGGGCCATGGGCTCCACATATAAGGCAAACAGCAGGGGGGACAAGGGGCACCCCTGCTGAGTCCTGCTGCTAATCTGCTAATTGCAAAGGCCGCGGAGATACAGCCATTCGCCCTGACTGATGCCATGGGGAGGTGGTAGCAATTTAGAATCCAATCTTGGAATCTCCTTGTGATGCTAAAGTGGGCTAGGACTTGTTCTAGGAAAGGCCAGTGAACCCTGTCAAAGGCCTTCTTGGTGTCAATAGCTAATGCATAAATTCTCCCAGGGCGCAAGAGGCCTTCTCTATGAGATGTAGCACTCACTTAGTATTGTCGCTGGTTTGGCATTGGGGAATGAAACCTGCCTGATCCGGATCTATAATGAATGGCATGCAGGGGCCTGGACTGGACGCTAGGATACCAGTAAACAGTTTGAGACCAACATTCAGTACGGAGATCGGTCGATATCAACCACATCGCTGGTGATCTTTACCCTGCTTAGGGATGACTGACACCAACGCTGAGAGCATGGAGGGGGGAATAGCTCTGGGGGCTGAAAAGAAATTAAATAGCCTTGTTAGGAGCGGGGCGAGGGTTTGGCAGAATGTTTTATAGAATATAGATGGAAAGCCGTCAGGACCCGGCGACTTAAAAATCTTTTGTTGGGAGATCGCCAAGATCACTTCCTCCACTCGGATCTCATGATCCAGCGAAGGTATTTGGTCAGGAGAGAGGGGAGACGTAGGTGATTCTGCGAGATAGGATGCGCCGTCTGCATGGTTCAGAATATGAGCAGAGGATAGGTCAGCATAAAAATCTTCAAATGCCTGTGCAATGGCAGCATCGTCTGTGATCTGTGCCCAGGATGCATCAAGAAGTGAGTGTACACCCATCTTTTGCTGGTGAATGCGCAACCTATTGGTCAACAGGCGGCCGCCCTTGTCACCCCTGACTTAGAAGGTATGGCACAAACGAAGAGCTTGGTATTCAGGTCTATTGAGGTCTATGCTAGCCACTTGTGCTCGAGCGGCAGTCAGTTGCTGACAAATTCTCGGAGCCCCGGTGCGCTGATGTATACCCTCTAATTCTTTTACTCGTTCAGATAGTTGATCTTGTTTCTTCTTATGAGCCTTGTTATCTGCAGCTGAAATAGCAATTAGCTCCCCCCTTACCACTGCCTTAGGAGCCTGCCAGAGTGTTGTGACCGCGATATCAGGGGAGTCGTTTAGGGCTAAACAGTTATAATAGTTAGAGATTACATTTTGCACCTGCCGTACGACTTCAGGGCACTGCAATGGAGTATAGCGCATTTGCCGGACCTCATATTTAGCTGAAAAAAATCAAATTTTCTCACGTTTATGTGTGGGAAAGTTGTGGGATCACTGGCTGAAACAAATTTCCCACCACACAGCGTTCTTCCAGGTCTTCCAATAAAAATGGTACCTCACTTGTGCTCCGCGGCAGGGAAGGGCTCTAAACATATTGTGAAGATATAAAAATTACAAATCACAAAACAACCTGGTTTTGCAAGGGGGGCACCTGGGTTTTTGCCCATGCCTGTCACGGGTACTTGGCCCACCCACATAAGTGAGGTACCATTTTTATCGGGAGACTTGGGAGAACGCTGGGTGGATCAAAGTTTGTAGGTCGCCGCAGATTCCGGAACTTTCCATCACTTTTAAATTTGAAGAAAAGTAGATTTTAGGTACATTTGAGGTTTGCAGGGGATTCTGGGTAAATAAAAACCTGTGAGAGCCACGCAAGTCATGCACCCCTGTGCTCCCTTCGTTGTCTACTAGTCAAAAATGTGAAGGCTTGCCTAGGTGATGAGTGAAAGTTCTTTCAAAAGGCCATCTTACCGCCACAAATATAAATTAGGCACTAATTTGATAAAGTTAATCCATCACTTATGCTGGTTGGTTTTAGCAGCATTAGAAACGCTGGCTACAAAGCACAAACACTTATCTAAGTATATAAATATTGACGCCAAGTCTTCTGAAGGTGAGCCATAAAGCCACTTCACGGCACCAACCGCTTTATGGTCCATTCACACGCCATTCACGTACCACACACAAGTCTTCCATACCGCCACCCATGGGCCCAATCATACAGCTCACTTGCACTCACATCAACATATCACCGCCATGCAAGAGGCCATCACATTCATATGCCACAAGACGTAATGAGTTTGACTACATTTTACCACCTGTCAAGCATCCGCCTCCTTCTTCCTGAACATTACCAAATGCATGCTGAGGGAACCTTTACTAATGGCTCCCATGACAGCCACAGGAGGCTCAGGAATACATGTCTTTCATGCACCTTTAGCACACTCACTGTGGTTAATCCAACCCCTTCCAGTATGTGGATGCAAGTTGGGGGGTGCCCGAGTATGCCGCAAAGCCATTCCTCAAACTGAGCGAGCACATCTACCTTTGAAAATAAGGCAAACATGCTGGAAATTTTCCAAAGCTTTCTAAGAGAACATCATAAACTATGAAGAACGTTAGGATGTGAAACACGGGTAGCATATGTCCAATCCACCGTTATGTGCACTGACTATAATGCACTTATCATACAGCAAACTGAACACCTACTAAGTTCTGACGGAGGATGACCATGGCAAGCAGGTCAAGCATTGACCCATAAGTACTATAGTAAATTTAATGTGAGTGAGGCACCAATGGATTTGAATCCATGGGTGAAGATGAAGTCATGACGTGTATCTGTACTACCTTTAATATCTGCCTTCTACCTATGCAATATTCCTGGGAAAGCACACCTACCATAAGCTGTTCTTACCTGTTCGTGTGTCTGTCCTCTTCAGAGTCCTGACTAATCCTGTCTATTTGTCAAGTGAACCTATACTAATGCCTTCCATCTCTAGCTACTTGAAGGTCGAGAAAACATTTCTGTCATGTGCCATCAATGCACTCACTGTACTAAATCCAACTCCTTCCAGTTAGTCGATGCAAGTTGAGAAGTGTCTGAGTATGCCACAAAGCCATATCTCAAACTGAGCGAGCATATCTACCTTTGAAAATAAGGCAAACATGCTGGGGTATATTGCCTTAGTTCCCCAAAATAATAAGCCAAACAAATGACCTGTGGGTCTCATTCACCGACACTTTTACTTTGACAGCGTGAATACTCAGTTACTAACTTGCATCATACACAATGTTATTGAGAAAGGGTACAGGACACAATATCTTTGATGATGATTGTTTTCACATCTTAAACTAAAGATGTGAAAAAAATCTTCATACAAGATATTGTGTCCTGTATCCCTTTTCAATAACATGGTTATGATGCAAGTTAATAATTGAGTTTGCACACTTTCAAAACAAGTAGAAATGTTGGTGGATAAGTCCCATTGGATATTTGTTTGACTTAATACTCTTGCTATGGTTCTTGATGGCAATCAGGGTGGTCCTTGTGTAGTAAATATAAGTTCCCTAACAAGCACTTCAAAAGCCAGTTAAGCCTTTAACATTTGCCAAATCTGGTACTCCGTGAAAATGTGGTGTATGATCTGTCCACCAATATGTGCAGTGTGGGGACTATAATGCACTTGTCAATTGGCGAACAGAACAAATCCCATGTTCTGAAAGCAGATAAAGGTGTCGAGAAGCCCGTAATTTCCTGGAGTAGAGGAACAAATATTCTGCGGCTGCTTGCCTAGTGAAGTTGTGGCCACAGACAATAGGTATCTATTCACAGCAATTGAAAGGTTTACGTAATGGCAGATCCACCTCAGTCAATTTCCCAGTACTTTGCTTTAGTATGATACAACAGAAAGCAAGTAGGAAAACAGAAGGCAGGCTTACTTGGGCACTGGGGACAGTAAATACGAGTCTCCTGCCTCTTTCCCTGCATCGAGCACACTTTACGACAACAACATGGTCACTCCTTTTTGGGTGTTGCAAGAATTCTTTCAGCAAAGTCTCGTTCCTGCAGCCTTGCCACCTCCTCCAGAACACATGAAGTGGAGGCCTCTGTAGCAGTGAGACTTTCAATCACAGACAACTGAAAGTCCAGAAAACACATGCGTCTTCCTGTGGTGGTCTGACGATAAAAAACATAGCATAATTTGTTGCCATCTGGATCTGGTGAGTAAACAGTTTCTTATACCAAGTGTGAGTTTTACAACTCCCATTGTATGGCTGAAGAACCTGGTCATTCTTGTCCTCTCCTCCCATTTACTTGTTGTAATCAAGTTTACAGGTGGGCTACTGGACTTCAGCCATCTGACCCTAAACCGTGACTGGGGAAGTGCTCTCATCATGAATTGTAATGAGCACGTAGACACCCCACCTATCTGAGAACTTGACTGCGAGCAGTTCTTTGGAACGCAATGCAGTGCTCTGGGATTTCTGGAGCTTCTTGCAAACAAGCTCCTGCGCTAATCCTTTGCAGCGACAATGAATTGTACTGCAGGCCACAGTGCCAGCTTTGCAGAGCACACTGAACAGCTCTACTCCTGTATAGAAATTGTCCACAGAAAGGTTATAACCTTTGTGAAGGAGCGGCTGGGCAAGCTCCTATGTAATCTTTGCTGGTACACCTAGCGTGGGCGGCAACCTACAGGGTTTAGAGTTGTGTTTTTCCCTGTATACACTCTCAAGCTGTGCACATAGCCAGTCGACCTCTCACACAGCATATACAGCTTGATACCATAGCGAGCGCGTTTGCTCGGAATGTACTTCCTGAACAGCAGCCGCCCTTTATACAAGATCAAGGACTCAATGATGGCTATATTCTTTCCAGGAGTATAAACCTCTGGAAACCTGGCAAATGTTTCATGACAGGCTGAATTCTGAACAACCTGTCATGGTCTGGATGGTCCCGGGGCAATGCAGCAGGATTGTCATTGAAATGCAGCATACGCTGCAATAGCATAAAACGATCTCTGCTCATGTATGGTGCGAAGATGGGGGTTAACCAAAACGTGCGAGTAGACCAGTAGACAGCAAAGTTAGTTTATGCACCACCCCCATTTTGAGCGTGAGGCCCAAAAATATCTTCAACTCCCCTAATGAAGTGGAAGTCCACTTGTGTGTCCTAGAATGAGTGCCTCCATGCTCCCTCAGAAATTGTTCCGCACGCAAATTTGTTTGCTGCACAATTTCATCAAGGAAGTCAACATCCAAAAAGAGATGGACGTAGTCAATTAGCAAAAAATTAGCCGTATCGACTTCACATCCAGCGTCGCCAGTGAAAGGCAGAATTTGGGGCTGAACTAAATTGTGAGGCTGCCAAGAGAGCGACTCGCCTTTGCTTGTCGCCGCATGTGCCTGCTCTCTGCTCTAACCTATCACTAGTGTCCCTCTGCACAGACTGTGCTTGCAAAGGGACAGCACGACTGACATCATCTCCTTCAGAATTGATGGAAGATGAGTCATCGTATGGAACTGCGCAGACTGAAAAATCACTCCCAGATTCTGCTCCACTGTCCTCTCCCTCAGATGATGTCTCAGTATCTGGTATCTCAGTCTCTGACACTGCCTCAGAACTGGACTCCAGAACCAGATTTAGGACCTGGGCGGCATTCATCCAACGATATGCCATCTCAGATAGTGCCTACAACCTTCCTTTTAAAACACTATCCTACTTAGAATGCAGATACGTTGTTGATTTCAAAGTGTAGGGGGGTGTGTGTGTGAGTGATGTGTGCAACAGTCAGTAATGACGAAGTCACCTTACCTTTCCAAAAGCAGCAGGCTCTCCAAAAACAATAAGAAAGACAGAAGACAATGCAGTATTACTTCACCTTGCCACATACCCATCATCGTATCCTTTCGCACCGGTGGCAGGCAGTGCGACAATCATTTGGCCCCCACCTCCCATGACCTCCAATAAACATCTGTTATTCAGCGACAAGATGTCTACCGGTGAACGTGTGCTTTACAAATGCACACTATGACCTCCTTGGATTCCCTCACTACCATCCAGCAAAAGTGTCCCTCATCTCTCCATAGCCCCACTCTCACATGCATTTCATTTGTTTCAAAGCGTTTCTAATGCCTGGCTTTACTAATCCACTTAGCTATCCACATAATACAGATCTGTTCTTTCCAGCATGCCCTATGCGTTGCTTTATTGCGTGAAAACTGCCATTAGACTAAAGTCTGATATCTCTCTCTCTAGCAGGAACCCAATCACAAGCATTATCTTGACATTTTTATCGCTGCTTGAAAGCTGTGTGTGTATATGTATATATATATATATATATATATATATATATATATATATATATATATACATATATATATATATATTTATACATATATATATATATATATATACATATATACATTACCTACTGGCGGTCGCCAGTAGGTATATATAGTTAGGATTTTTTCTCTATGGGATTTTTGAAAATTCTATGTCTAATAACTTTGGCGTTTGTGGACGGAATTGGCTGAAATTTTCAGGAAAATGGAACATTTTGTTTCTGAGCAGCCCCTGAAAATTTTGGGGGGGGGTCGTCAAGGGGGGGCCGAGAAAAAAGGGGGTCCCAAAACGTGTTTTTGCCTTGCAATTTTCCATAGGGCGGTTGGCCTCACTTTTAGCTCGAACGGCTGAATGGATTTCCACGAAACTTGGCAAAATTGTAGATATTGTTTGCCCGATGTGCCTTTGCTAGGTCTCAAGATATGTGGTCCTGTGAATTTTGAGTAAATTAGGTTTAAAAAAAGATCTATATCTAGAGCCGCGCCCGGTACGCGTACCAGGGAGCGCTCCGGGCGCGCCACGCGATTTGCGCACGGCAAGCTGATTGGTTCTCGGGTGTCTGTAAACATTCGAAACAGTCCGCAGCGGCCGCCATCTTGTGTCTCGGTAGGATTGAGACACAAGAGGTGGCAAGAATCAAAGGGGGGAAATGAGCAAAAGGGGGCAGGGTACACCCCCCTGACCCCCTACTTTTGATGTGGGGGCCATAAAAGGCTCCCGCGGGTGAAAAAAAAATAAAAATAAATTTCGATTTTCGCGGGGGGGAGCGCCCGGTACACGCACCGGGGAGCTTACGGGGGAGCGTACCAGGAGATAAAAAATGACAGACTTTTTTAAAAAAAAAAAGCTTCTTTTTATAAATTGGAGGTAGTTCTGAAAAGAACTTTTTTTTTGATTTTGTTGTTTTATATATTTTTTTTGTTTTTGTTGTTTTATTTTTTTTTTACACTTTTTAAAACAATTTTATATTTTTTTGGGATTTTTGTCAAGGGAAAAACAAAAACAAGGATTCCAAAACTGCTCAACAGGAGCAAAAAAAATTGAAAATTTAGGGACTGGAAGAGCAGCGGTGTTGCTGTTTCTTTAGGGCAATGAGTTCAACACTCTGCTCCCCATAGCAGAGCAGTTCGTCACACTCCGTGCAGAAAAATTTGATGCCTGCAAACACCGGCTGAATGTTAGGGACCATTCTTCCACGGGGTGGTCCGAAGGTGTTGCTCCACCAGTGGAGGTGCTGCCGCCATCTGTGGGTACATTCCGTGCCAGCTCTCTGACACTCTCCCTGGCAAAGTTGTTAGGGTGTCTTCTTTTCACATGCCTGATCAAATTAGCATTTCCAAAACTATATTTCTTCAGAGGATTGCCTCTGGATAAACTACTCCCACATATTTTGCAGGTTACTTTGGGAGCGTTGACTTTTTTTTGTCCTTCAGGGATGTCGTAAAATTTCCAGATGAAATGGGTTTTTTTCTTTTGCTGAGGAGGGTCCTCATCTAAAAATCCGTCTGAATCACTGCTGGATGACTCTCTTGCAGCCATTGCTGGAGATCAGAAAAGTAGGAGATAAACAGAGTACACAGAACAGCTCTTGCTCTCTCCAAGTACAAAGCAATAGTGAGAGAAATGGGTGGGTTTCACACAATTTGGAAAAAAAAAAGTTCAGAACCAATGAAAAGTGTTATTTTAAAGTCACATGGTTTGACGCGCTTACGCTACGCGCCCCGGGGCGCGTCCCGGGCGTGTATCGTAAGCGCATCGGGGCGCTTACGTTGCGCGATCGTATGCGCTTCCGGGTGCGCTTACGCGGTGCGTCATAAGACGCATCTCGCGGCTACGCGATACGTGTCTTATGACGCAAGGCGTGGCGGCTACGCGATACATCACGATGTTGTTTTCGTTCGCGGCAATAGCGCTTCCGGGACGCGCATCAGTACGCGCCCCGCAAGATTGCGCTTACCCGTGCGTTCACCTGTCCGCGCCCCGGGAGCGCACCAAAAATAATATAAAAAAAAAATAAAAAAATTATAAAATATAAAATTCGATTTAAAATGTATTATTTTTTATAAAGATTTGCTATTAAAAAACCTATGAAATTCACTGAAAAAACCATAGGTTATAGACCATATATAGTTAGGAATTAGCATTTACAAAACCTTGAAAATTCACTGAAAAAACCATAGGTTATAGACCATATATAGTTAGGAATTAGCATTTACAAAACCTTATTTTACTCACACAAAACCATTGATATTCCATATATAGTTAGTTGTACTAACTATATATCGCGCACCCGCAATCCACTGCTGATGATGTCACATATTACATCATTCATGACATGGTCAGTGACATCACTGATGACATCACTGATGACATCTCAAATGACATCACTGATGACATCACTGATGACAACATCCAGTGACTGTATGTTTCTGTAAAGTTAAAATATGTCTTATATATTAAAGAATGAGTGGATGTATAAGTGTCTGGATGATGTATTTAGTAGGTGCATGACTGACTGTATAAGTGAGTGATTAAATGTGTCTCACTGAGTGCATGGGTTAGTGACTAAACTGTTTTAAATTGTGCACCATTGTGTCTGTTGTTTTGTAATCTGATGCATGTGTTGATCATTAGCTATATGACTAACTATATGGGTTATTGATTAGTTGGCCAAGTATTTGTATGGGAGACTGAGTGTGTGTGTGGGTGTCTGGGAGGCGTATGACTCTGTGCATAGATGTGTGAGCAGTTGATTCACTAGATGTATGGGTTCAAAAGTGCATGTGGAAACAGCTGTATGGGCGGTTTACTGTGTGCATGAGTGTATTGGTGAGTGAATGGATATCTCAGTGCTACATGTCAAAGTAAGTACATATGTAAAACACAGTACATGTGGTAGTTGACATATATAAATAACTGTGCATAAGAGCCAGTGAATGTGTGAGTGGCTGTATGGATTATTGTGAACTTGTATCAGGGATTGTATAACAGAGTAAATATGTGTTATTATATGTTTCAATAAGTAAGGTGTGTTTAACTATATAGTTGAGGAAATGGAGGTGTGATTGATTCTTTGCAAGACTGATTAGCTGTGTGAGTAACTCCATGGATGAGTGACAGTCTGTGAGTGTCTGTTTACACTGAGTGTATCTAAGGTTATATTAGAGTCTGAAGAGGTTCATCGTATCATCACATGAATGATGTCATGAGTAATGTCAAATGAGATGTCATCAGTGATGTCATCAGTGATGTCATTTGAGATGTCATCAGTGATGTCATCAGTGATGTCACTGACCATGTCATGAATGATGTAATATGTGACATCATCAGCAGTGGATTGCGGGTGCGCGATATATAGTTAGTACAACTAACTATATATGGAATTTCAATGGTTTTGTGTGAGTAAAATAAGGTTTTTTAAATGCTAATTCCTAACTATATATGGTCTATAACCTATGGTTTTTTCAGTGAATATATATATACATATATACATACATACATACAGCACAAATCACTCTTCTTTATATATGTGCTGTTTCGCTGGGGGCCAATAGCAGCCCCGAGGGAAACCACACATGTTTAAAGAAAACGGGTGTGTGTGTGTATGTATGTATATATATATATATTCACTGAAAAAACCATAGGTTATAGACCATATATAGTTAGGAATTAGCATTTACAAAACCTTGAAAATTCACTGAAAAAACCATAGGTTATAGACCATATATAGTTAGGAATTAGCATTTAAAAAACCTTATTTTACTCACACAAAACCATTGAAATTCCATATATAGTTAGTTGCACTAACTATATATCGCGCACCCGCAATCCACTGCTGATGATGTCACATATTACATCATTCATGACATGGTCAGTGACATCACTGATGACATCACTGATGACATCTCAAATGACATCACTGATGACATCACTGATAACAACATCCAGTGATTTTATGTTTCTGTAAAGTTTAAATATGTCTTACATATTGAAGAATGAGTGGATGTATAAGTGTCTGGACGAAGGATTTAGTAGGTGCATGACTGACTGTATGAGTGAGTGATTAAATGTGTCTCACTGAGTGCATGGGTTAGTGACTAAACTGTCTTAATTTGTGCATCATTATGTCTGTTGTTCTGTAAACTGCTGCACGTGTTGATCAGTAGCTATATGAGTAACTATATGGGTTATTGATTGATTGTCCAAGTATTTGTATGGGAGACTGAGTGTGTGTGTGTGGCTGGCTGGGAGGTGTGTGACTCTGTGCAGATCAATGTGTACTTATATCAATGATTGTATAACAAGGTAAGTATGTGTTAGTATATGTTTGAAAATGTAAGGTGCTCTATGTTTAACTGTATAGACAAGAAAATGGAAGTGTGATTGATTCTTTACAGGACTGACTAGGTGTGTGAGTAACTCCATGGATGAGTGGCAGAGTGTGAGTGTCTGTATAGGTGTATGAGTGCATATGATAGTGTTGTAAAGATGAGTGATTGCATGTATGAATGATTGTATGGGTGAATGAGTGAATGTGTGTGTAGACGTAGGAATCAGTGAGTACATATGTAGTAACTAGTATTGGTGTGTCAATGGTTTCAAAAATTATACTCTGTATTTAACACTGGGTGAAACAGAGGTTATATTAAAATGTGAGGAGATGCATTGTATTGTCACATGAATGATATCATCAGTGATGTGGTCATTGATGTCAAATGAGATGTCATCAGTGATGTCATCAGTGATGTCATTTGAGATGTCATCAGTGATGTCATCAGTGATGTCACTGACCATGTCATGAATGATGTAATATGTGACATCATCAGCAGTGGATTGCGGGTGCGCGATATATAGTTAGTGCAACTAACTATATATGGAATTTCAATGGTTTTGTGTGAGTAAAATAAGGTTTTTTAAATGCCTGTTCCTAACTATATATGGTCTATAACCTATGGTTTTTTCAGTGAATTTTCAAGGTTTTGTAAATGCTAATTCCTAACTATATATGGTCTATAACCTATGGTTTTTTCAGTGAATTTCAATGGTTTTTTAATAGCAAATATCATAAGCTGTCGAATGTCAAGTACGTGGTAAGTGAAAACATTTTCGTGTTTATGCACACTGATCTGCTTTGAATGGTGCCCCCCCCTCATTTCTATTAGGAGTACTCTCTCTTTGCACATAGTGAAGGGTAGTTAACGCAGGCCTTTGCCCCCGTTGTAATACGTCGTGCCTGCTTCTCTCTCCATTTGATTGATTGTTATCCAAGTATTTACTGTTTTAGAATTGGTTCTCTTTGGTTCATTCTCTATTTACAAACAAACACAGAGTCGCAATACTCTGTTTAGTCTTTGCAGATAACGAAAAATCGTGTAAAAAAAAAGAAAAGGAATCGAGCAAAATCAGTAGGCCACTAATGGGATCTCTTTTTGACCTCGCTAAAATAGAAACATTAGGAACAACCCCTCATGACAAATACAAAACTAGTGAAATGAACTGAACTCCACACAATGATGGCTGCAAAACAGCTCGGCTCCGCCACCCACCCCGCCCAAAATAACGATAAAGAGCGGCTGCCATGATTGGTTGCGGAATGGCCACAACGGAGCTACGAAATGGTACTGCTCTCATGCTAACCCCAGCTTCAGTCTGAAACATCCAGAAACACTGTAGACTACCAATTCGATCAGTTCCGGTAGCGCCCCAATGTAACCCGGTAGAGAAGAACTAGCCCTCCCCTCTTTGACTGATGGTTCTTGTTGCCTGTCCCTTCTGTTGTCATTTAACAGAACTATTTAGCCTGCTGAAAGGGGTTGTGTTCCGACCGCTGGTTGGTGGAGACATTTTGACTATATTCTGGACCTGCGTTGCCGCGTAATGCGTCATATGACGCGCCGCGTTAGCGCATCCGGAAGTCATCCGGGGCGCGCAGCGCGTAACGTAAGCATAACAAGTCATGTGACTTGTTAATAAAACTTTTCATTGGTTCATTTTACTTTTCTTATTCTAATGATGAAAGGCTTGGTCATATGACCTAAAAATTACGCTTTTTATTACTTCCGAACATTATTTTTTCTTAAATATATGTTATAATGTTCCAGGCTAATGTACTTTCCCGGAAAATTTACAACTGTCCTGCAAGTAAAATATATTCTTTTTTCGAGAAAAAGAGCGTTTCTTCGTCCCATGACGGAGCCGTTGAGCAAAAGAGGGTCGACCTGCTGTCTTAGTCGCCGATACGCCTGAATATGAGATTCTTATCGATCACTTTATGTTGCAGGAATAGAAAACACAACAGCCCTTGACCATTTATCTTTACTGCGTTCCTTCGTATTATACCTTTTACCCTTCATGTAATTGGTCTGCTTTATTTCACTTGCCTTTTAATGATTCTAAAACAGTGACTATTATTAAAAACTTTACCAATGTATATACTACTACCATGTTTTCTTTTAAAAACCTTTATTGTGAAAATTTCATTATACAAATACGAGCCTATAACCACGTGGGCCGGCCACGGAGCAAACTGTAATCGTATATGATGAGTAGACATTTACACTGTAGAGGAACGTAACGGGCGGGCCATTAGGTTGCAAGAACTAAGGTGTCTAACAGTTACGGAATCGGTGGACGTACATTTTATAATTAAAATACGACAGGGCCAGTTACAATAAAATTATCTAGATATACATTTGCGGGCAAGTACCATGGGTGACGTTAATTCGAACTTTCAATAGTACAGTAATCAATAACACATCAGAACTTAATATCAATAGGGATGTCGAAATATTCAATCAATTCTCGTCCCCACCCGCCATGTGCTTCAAAACTGCATACGTATCTCGTGATTTCAAGGTTCTGCAACCAGTACACAACAAGGAGTTACGAGTCCCATTTATTCCGGCGCCATTTTGGGCGAGGACGGGCAGGTCCAGGATATAGTCAAAATGTCTCTACCAACCATCGACTATGATGATGTTCATATGCTGTATTTATTAGAGTAACACTCATCTGTCCACATGAAATTAATTTGCCACAATCTAAACATGTCATTATAATCTTTCCAAAGTTCTTCTAAATATTTGGGACCGTTTCCCTTGCCTCTGATGCTGTCAGTGCCACTTCTTTGATGAATGTACTAGCAGGTCAGGGGTTCTCCTCCAAATCTCTCTTTTATGCAGCACTATAATTAATTGGTGCCACCTCTCCATATGACGATGCATGGTATAGTTACCATAACTATATTTTTTTTCGGTTCCTCTGGAGAGTTCATCGTGGCAGATGAAGCGTGTAACGTACCGGGCATTTACCTTTTTTTGCATGTACAGGAAAGGAAAAAAAAATCGAGCGTCCGAGTTCTAAGGTGTCCCAGGGCCATTTTAGTGGACCAGGCCCAAATCCAAAGAACAGGCCGCCATTTTGAGAGTCCTGTTGCAGCCGCCTGTCGCTGTAGCATCAAGAGCAGCCGAAACTCAGCTGAATGGCAACTGAAACGGTAAAGGGGCGCCCCACTACAGCAGACGAGCCTCCACCTAGGAAGGCCCGTTCACGCCGCCCCCCCCCCCCCTTCGGGCACCCCACGCCGTTATTCGGAGCAGTATTGTAGGATGGCCACACCAGTGCGGCAACTTGCTAGACATCACCTCGGTGGTAACCGAATCTCAACGCCTTGTGGTGTCTTCTATTCAGAAAACATTGTTATGCTGCCTTCCACCTATTCGCCGCAAGTGCGCACGCAACTCAGCTGCATAGCTTGCTAGACACCACCTCGGTGCCATCCGGATCTCAGCGCCTTGTGGTCTCTTCTATTCCAAAAAAATTGTTGTGCTGCCTTTGGCCCCATTCGCACATCGGTCCGCTACTGACGCCATCTCACAGGCTAATGGGGCGCCCCACGCCGAGTTTCAGCATTGTAGGATGACCACACCAGTACAGCAACTTGCTAGACATCACCTCGGTGCCATCCGGATCTCGGCGCCCCACTGCAGATGAAGTGCCTCTCAACTATGAAACCACCACGGTGACATCCGGATCTTGGCGCGTTGTGCTGCCTTCGGCCTATTCGCACATCGGTCCGCTACTGACGCCATCTCACAGGCTAATGGGGCGCCCCACGCCGAGTTTCAGCATTGTAGGATGACCACACCAGTGCACCTTACTAGACACCACCTCGGTGCCATCCGGATCTTGGCATCTCAGCGCCTTGTGGTGTCTTCTATTCAGAAAATATTCTTGCGCTACCTTTGCCCCATTCACACATCGGTCCGCTACTGACGCCATCTCACAGGCTAATAGGGCGCCCCACGCCGAGTTTCAGCATTGTAGGATGACCACACCAGTACAGCAACTTGCTAGACATCACCTCGGTGCCATCCGGATCTCGGCGCCCCACTGCAGATGAAGTGCCTCTCAACTATGAAACCACCACGGTGACATCCGGATCTTGGCGCCTTGTGCTGGTTCCGGCCTATTCACACATCGGTCCGCTACTGACGCCATCTCACAGGCTAATGGGGCGCCCCACGCCGAGTTTCAGCATTGTAGGATGACCACACCAGTACAGCAACTTGCTAGACATCACCTCGGTGCCATCCGGATCTTGGCATCTCAACGCCTAGTGGTATCTTCCATACAGAAAATATTGTTGCGCTGCCTTTGGCCCCATTCGCACATCGGTCCGCAACTGACACCATCTCACAGGCCAACAGGGCGCCCCACGCCGACTTTTACCATTGTAGGATGGCCACACCAGTACAGCAACTTGCTAGACATCACCTCGGTGCCATCCGGATCTTGGCATCTCAGCGCCTTGTGGTGTCAGTCAGAAAATATTGTTGCGCTGCCTTTGGCCCCATTCGCACATCAGTCCGCTACTGACACCATCTCACAGGCCAACAGGGCGCCCCACGCCGACTTTTACCATTGTAGGATGGCCACACCAGTGCCACAACTTGCTAGACACCACCTCGGTGCCATCCGGATCTTGGCATCTCAGCGCCTTGTGGTGTCTTCTATTCCGAAAATATTGTTGCGCTGCCTTTGGCCCCATTCGCACATCGGTCCGCTACTGCCGCCATCTCACAGGCCAACGGGGCGCCCCACGCCGACTTTCAACATTGTAGGATGGCCACACCAGTGCGGCAACTTACTAGACACCACCTCGGTGCCATCCGGATCTTGGCGCGTTGTGCTGCCTTCGGCCTATTCGCACATCGGTCCGCTACTGACGCAAACTCACAGGCCAACGGGGCGCCCCACGCCGACTTTCAGCATTGTAGGATGGCCACACCAGTGCTGCAACTTGCTGGACACCACCTCGGTGCCATCCGGATCTTGGCGCGTTGTATTGCCTTCGGCCTATTCGCACATCGGTCCGCTACTGACGCCGCCTCACGTGCCAACGTATTTTCTCCGCATTTTATACCCTATGCCGCATAACAGGTCATGTGACTTGTTTATAAAACTTTTCATTGGTTCATTTTACTTTTGGTTTCCTAATGATGGAAGGCTTGATCATATGACCTAAAAACAACACTTTTCATTGGATGAAAACTTTTTTTTTTCCCAAACGATGAAAGCCCCACCTTGTTTCTGGATGTTTCAGACTGAAGCTGGCGTCAGCATGAGAGCACCACCATCTCGTAGCTCCGTCGTGGTCATTCCGCGAGCAATCATGGCAGCCGCTCCCCACCAGAAGCCTACAGGAGTCGGGGGCCCCCAAAACTTTTGATGAATCCTCAAGGCGGAGGGGACGCTTTCGAGAATGGGGTGCAAGACCTAGCAGACAAGCGTCCGATTTCCAAGGTGTCCCAGGGCCATTTCAGTGGACCAGGCCCAAAAAGGAAACAGCCTGCCGCCATTTTGAGAGTCCTGTGACAGCCGCCTATCGCTGCACCGCAAGAGTGGGCGCAACTCAGCTGAATTGCGGCTTTTGACACAGTGGACCAAAAACGGACGGAATGGCAACTGAAACGGTAAAGGGGCGCCCCACTACAACAGATGACACTCCACCTGGAGAGGCCCGTTCACGCCGCCTCCCCCGGGGCGCCCCACGCCGTTATTCGGAGCAGCATTGTAGGATACCAAAACCAGTGCGGCAACTTACTGGACATCACCTTGGTGCCATCGTTCTGCTGCTTTGGAACTATTCGCACAACAGTTTGCTACTGATGACCCACCCCCCGCGACGCCCCACGCCGGAAATCTGGACGTTGTGCTGCGTTGGGACTATTCGCACAGCCGACCGCTACTTCGTTGTTTTTCCCTAAAAATGTTTATATGTTATTACTGTTTTTGTTTTCTTGTATATATTTATAAGTTATTAAAGTTTTATAATCTTACTACATTGTCGGAGTGCTATATATTTTTAATGTGACACATAATTGTAAAATCTTTGATGTACAAAGAGTCATCCCTGGAATCTTCCGCTTCAGGCTCGGTCCCCTCCCCAATCACAATACAGGATGGTTTTCAGATAATAGGAACGCGTCTGCTGTGACGGATCTCATTGAGTGTGGGCCTTGATCTACTATAACTCCTTTGAAGAGGGGTGATTCTTTACAGCTGGGGCCATAAACTACATCTGCAGGGCTAGCTGATACCCTAGGACCGGCCTGGACAATCGGACACAGAGGAAAAGGAGTGTCAGAGGGTGCGGTAGTGAATAGGGCGAAAGGGAGGTGTCGGGCGGGCACAGGGTGTGATTCTCAGGGAAGAGCAGCGCAGATGGGGGGAGGTTTATTACCCATGCATAAGACAGAGAGCGGGGGTGACCACTGCCTGGGGGAGATGCTTGCGAGGGTGGGGAGCCATGCTAAGGATCGACAGCGTGCACAGAGTGGGTCTGGTCAAGGCATCTAAAATGGCTGCCGTGCACGACAAAAGTGTGGCATTTGAAAAAAGACAAGATGGCGCAGACAATGTTTTTCAACACTTCCTGATTTCCTTCGAATCGAACGTTAACAGACGTTGGGGCATATTACCAAAGTTAAGCGATATTTATCCCTAACGATGCTTAGCAACGATTTTTTTACCGCTAAGCATCGTCAGAAATTATCGCAGATAAACCTTGCTATTATCAAGGTTTATCGCAAATACGATAAAAAACGACCGCAATGCATTAATATCGCTGAAAACTCAGCGATATTCATGCATTACCGAGCTAATGCTCTTAGCCATGTTATCCACCTCCCATTGGATAACATGGCTAAGAACTGCTCAGGGCAGGTGCTAGCTTTTGGAGATATTCGCGCTTATCGCGAATATTTCCAAAAGTTGATAATAGGAGATAGCGATGTTAGCGACTGTTTCCAGTCGCTAACATCTTGGCATGCCCACTTTGCATGTCATTAGTGATAAATATCACTCACATGCAAAGTGGGGCCCAAGATGGTCGCTATCTCCTACTAGCCATCGCTAACTGGTGTTAGCAACAGCTAGGTAATACAGATATAATTTTATCTCCGCGAAGCGGAGCGCTGTTACAGATATATATCTTGTTTTTGAACGATAATTTCTCAAAATCCACTGAAGCACATATATTGAGACCTAGCAAAGGCACATCGAGCTACCAGTCCCTACAATTTTGCCAAGTTTCGTGCAAATCCATTCAGCCGTTCGATTATTATAATTTTTTTTTTTTTTGCCCCGCGGGGCCCTTTTAAAACCTCCACATCAAACCTAAGAGGTCAAGGAGGATCTACTATGCCCCCTTATGGTCATTTGCCCCTTCGCTTTGGCCTCCTCTTGTCTCTCGATCCTACCGAGAGACAAGATGGCGGCCGCTACGGACTGTTTGCAATGTTTACAGACGCCGGAGAACCAATCAGCTTCGCAAACCTCCGTTACGCGAAGCGGAGCGCTGTTACAGATATATATCTTTTTTTGAACGTTAATTTCTCAAAATCCACTGGAGCACATATATTGAGACCTAGCAAAGGCACATCGGGCTACCAGTCCCTAATATTTTACCAAGTTTCGTGCAAATCCATTCAGCCGTTCGATTATTATTATTATTTTTTTTTTTTGCCCCGCGGGACCCTTTTAAAACCTCCACATCAAACCTAGGGGGTCAGCGAGGATCTACTATGCCCCCTTATGGTCATTTGCCCCTTCGCTTTGGCCTCCTCTTGTCTCTCGATCCTACCGAGAGACAAGATGGCGGCCGCTACGGACTGTTTGGAATGTTCACAGACGCCGGAGAACCAATCAGCTTCGCTTCACAAAGCTCCGTACCGCGAAAAGTCCGCGAACCGGAGCGCTGCCCGGTCCGCTGTTACAGATATATATCTTTTTTTGAACGTTAATTTCTCAAAATCCACTGGAGCACATATATTGAGACCTAGCAAAGGCACATCGGGCTACCAGTCCCTACAATTTTGCCAAGTTTCGTGCAAATCCATTCAGCCGTTCGGGCTAAAAGTGAGGCCAACCGCCCTATGGAAAACTCAATGTTAAAAACACGTTTTGGGACCCCCCTTTTTTCTCGGCCCCCCCTTGACGAACCCCCCCCCAAATTTTCAAGGGCTGCTCAGAAACAAAATGTGCCATTTTCCTGAAAATTTCAGCCAATTCCGTCCACAAACGCCAAAGTTATTAGACATAGAATTTTCAAAAATCCCATAGAGAAAAAATCCTAACTATATATACCTACTGGCGACCGCCAGTAGGTAATATATATATATATATATATATATATATATATATATATAATTAATCCCTCCAATGGATATATATATATATATATATATATATATATACACAGACTGCAAGCTCCAGAGTGCATTTGAAATTTACTCACCGTGAGAGGCCCACCGGAGGGTAATTAAGTGAGGAGATGTAGACGAAATTAAAAGTGTCTAAATTCTCTGTGATTTTCAACTACTGCCTTTGAGGAAGGAGCGTGTCTGCTCCGAAACGCATTAGGTCAGCTATTTTTTGGAATCCAAATGCCAGTTTTTAATAAAGAATTTGCGTCTGGTATTGTTCCTCCTGAAGCCACCAAGTTGAGAGGTGCCACCAAAAGACAGGGCATCCAGTGCCTATCTAGAGCCCAAGTGTTACTGGGGAGTGATCTGATAAGCCCCTGGGCAGGATCGCCGCAGACCTCACCCTATAAGTGCAGCTGGTAGGCACAAAGATATAATCTAAACGAGAGCTGGAGTCATGTACCCCAGAGTAATATGTGAACCCCTGGTCCGTCGGTTGGAGTCTCCTTCAGGTGTCCGTCCAACCCAGCCCCTCCACCAGAGAGCTCAGTCTTGAAGCCCGAATTATGTGTGGACCACTCCTCTCGCGCCACCTATCACTGGAGGGTTCCAACACATCATTCCAATCCCTACCCACCACCACCACCCCCTCAGGTATCTCAGTTCAGAGCATCATCAGGCGCACCACGAGGTTCCAGGTCAGCGGTGGGGGGGCACAAACACTACCCAGGGCAATGCGTTACCCATATATTGTGCCGGTTATAAATATGTACCTTCCCTGTGGATCTGTCCATGATCTAGTATAATGAAATGGAACCCTGTGGTGTATCAGGATGCTGTGTCAAAGGATGGCCACTCCCCCCCCCCCAGGAACCTCTGGTAAACCCTGAGTGGAAGACCTGGGTGTATCCAAATCTGGAGAGGCATGGCGTTTTCGTGCCCAAGAGGTGGGTCTCCTGGAACATCAAGACGTAGACCTGGTAGCGTTTGGTCTGACAGAGGATAGCACCCCTCTTTATTTTGTCCACGACACCCCTTACATTCCAGCTAACTTTCCGGAGCCATTCTCCAAGGCGGTTGTAAATTCCGTGGGCATATTGTTAGGCGGTATATTTGTAATGCAGGAAGTCGGTAAGTGGCCTCAGCTAACAGGGTACCTTTTACATGGTGAGTAAATGCAGCACAAAAATAAATTATAACATTCCCAACTTCACCCCCTCTCCTCCTCCCTCATACCTCAAAACAGTTGAAGTATCTTTTGCGGCGTGGGTGTTACGCAAACCCCAATGGTGGGGGCCAGCCCTCCACCTGCGCCAATGAATCCCCAATAACCAGCCCATAAACTTAAGATGTTCCCTAGAGTCTGTTAATGCTCTCTAGAGAAAGGTAGCCCTCGCAAACCTTTACCCCCATGGCTTCTGCTATTCACTCAAATGCCCCTCACAGATATCATAATCAGGATGCTGTCTTTTCATGCTGGTATTGAGGTGCTCTTCCAGCTGAACTGCTGCAGGATTTGGAGCATCGATGCAATCTGGATCTTCTATTCCCTTTCCCCTAAGACTCAGCCTGTCTGCGGGTGGGATCGGTGGAGGATGAGTCGGAGTCGAGACGGGGCGGTTTGTGAGGCTGACGTTTCGTTGTCTCGTCTATCCAGGCAAAGACTTCTTCAGGAGATTCAAAGTAGAGTGTACGTACGTGTTTGATATACTACTCTCAGCCTTGCCAGGAACAACAGGGCATATGAGATTTTAAGGTTGCATACGCGTGGCTTCATCACTGTGAAGGATTGTCGTCTCTGTTGGACCAATTTAGTATAGTCCGGAAACATCAGGATACGCTGGGAGGCATGCGAAAGTGATTCCTTCTGTTCTGTCTGGCCTGCTTCAATATAAAATCTCTGTCATGATAATTCAGAATCTGGGCGATGACTGGTCACAGCCTGGCATCAGGAGATGTATTCTGGAGGAGCGTGCTCCATTATGAAGCAAGTAGATATAGAATCAGGGGAGCCAGTCCATAAGCCAAGTTGTAAGAAATTTCTCCATGTCGTTGCCTTTGCTTCCCTCCGGAAAGCCTAAAAAGCGAAGATTATTCCTTCGGGCTCGTCCCTCCGCGTCCTCCACACGGAACGCCAGACCTCTTGTGAGGGTCTCCAGTGAATTTACTTTCTTCTGCAGGATAGTGACTGTGTCTTCAAACCCCCGACAGTCTTGTCTCGGCCTCGGTGATCCTGTCCACTGCGTTGCACAGATCCTGTCGAATGAGCATGACACCAGAGCCCACGCCCCTATTTTGGCCTCCAACATTTACCTGGACAGCGTAATGGCCACACCAGTGCTGCATTGTCTGGCATGGTGTCAGCCGAACCACTAGGATCCTGTGCCTGGGCACCTGTGCCCGTGTAGCAGTCCATGGTGCTCTGTTTGGTGGGAACTCCTGTCACCTTATCTTTCATCATCGGATGTCCCCGGTCCAGCCTGGGAGTCCTGGTCTAGGTGGCCTCCGGCTTATGTCAAGTGCACATGCACCCTGCTACATGGCACATTGGAGAGTCGGGAGTAGGAGGGAGGCACTTGTCACCTCTCCCCCAGATCCAAGCTCAGGTATCTTCTCGGGTAGCAGAGGCCTGAACAGAGGGCCCCCACCTGCAATCCGGGACAGTAGCTAGCCCAGCCACTTCCAGAGGCAAGCGGCCCCCACCCCCTAATGCGGCGCCCCACTCACCCACCAGATGCGGGTCATCTGCTCCTCCCGGGCCCTGGGTATCTAATTACAGCTGCTCCCCCGCTACTTATTTTGTCAAGGCAGTCCTCATCCCCAGGACCGACCCCACCCCCAGAGGATCTTGTAAGGCCGGCGTACTGGTTCTATTATGTGTGCCCGTGGCCTCTTCTCACATGGATGTCACCATCCTCTGAACCCAACGGGCCGTAACGGCAGACAATCTCAGCCAAGCTCTCCAGAAAACAGGGAATTGCAGAGTGTTCCAGCCCCCTGGCGCAGGTCTCAAGGGAACAGGTGACAGTCCATTTTTTTTTTAATTTTTTTTTTTATTATTTATTGAGCAGAACAGACAGGCAATCCATACAATATAAAATAGTCAATGATCAGGAATAAAAACTTTCAGAAAAACAATTGAAGGCTGGCTAGATCATAGCGTTAATAACAATATAAAAAAACAACAATAAAACAATATTCCTACTACCATAATTACTAAAGTGCTAACAGTGCTAAATACTAAAATATTGCAGGATTAACCAATAACATTCATTATTGTTGGTATTTACATTACCCCCTATATAGGTCGTATTCATTAATTCAGTAAACATTCTATCTAGACAAAAAAAGCCTGCAGCATTAAAGTGCAATCGTGTCTTCCCTTAAGTATTCAAGAATAAAGTGCAATGTTCTAAAGTGCTAAATATCAGTCAAAGATTCCCAAATATCAGAAAACTTACAAACTGTTGTAAACTTTTTTGTTGCCCCGACGCTCTTGGCATAGGCCTCTTCAAACCTCCTTGTCTTTAGCATTTTATTCACCCATTTGGAGTAAGATGGTACATCTTCAGACCTTCAATTTTGGAGGATAGGGAATGAGCAACTAAGGAACAAATCTCGTGTATGTCTCTTCAGCTTTAGTCAAATCAGACCTTTTTTTTAGATGCAAAAAAGAGCTAACTCAGCCTCGGGGTGAATCATCTTATTAATAGCCTGGCTTATTGACGAGATCTTACACCAAAATACTTCAAGTTTAGGACATGTAAAAAATATATGGAGCCAATCTCCCCCGCCACGAGCCTGACATCGAAAGCATTTATTTTCCACTCCCGAAAAACGTTTATTAAGAGCTTTCGGGGTCTAATAGGCCAACCACCGAGACATAAAGGCCATCCTTTTAAAATTAGCTGCTCTAAGGGCATTACTTCCTAACTGGGCTATAGCCTGCCACTCCTGACCTGAGAAGGAACAAATGGTTTCCCGGGTTATTTTGACCAGAACTTCTTTAACCAAGGGGGACTCTTCACCCTTTCTCAGGAAAGTATACCAATTTCCCACCCCCTTCAATTTAGCTTTATATTAAGCGTTAGCCTGTTCTGATGGCATCCCGCATGACAGCAGATTGTATTTATTTATAAAGCTTACAATCTGGAGATACTCCAAGAACCCGGGTTTCAGTCGATTATCATATCTATCTAGAACCTCTTGCCAGGTGATACGTTTCTGAGTGGTTAGGAAGAGACCCAATTATTCTAGTCCACAGTCCTTCCATCTTTTGAGCCAGCTAGAGTCGATTTGAAGCCCAAAGATATTACACTCCTCTAACTTTAAGTAATGGCATCCAGAAGACCCAGCTTGTTTAAACAAGCAATTGCAATGCAATAGGTCTCGCATTTACGCAAGTTTGAGCTATTGACATTGCAAATAACAATGCCTTTTATTTTTGTTTTTGTTTTTAAAACATAAGTAAAAGAGCATTGTAATTTACAATGCCAATAGCTTAAACCTGTGTTACTGCAAGGCCTATTGCATTTCAAATGCTTGTTTTAAATGTTATACTGTTCGATTTTTTGACTCTGTATGTTTACCTATACCCTCCTGGCTGCATAATCTGTAAAGCGCTCTGATACCCTCGGTGGTCATGTTCGCGCTATATAAAACTTTATAAATAAATAAATAAATAAATACAACTAGACAATTCTAAGTATAAATCAAATGACAGACTAGCATAGAGTCTGCACAGTTAAAAAGGCAGGGAAAGTATTGATAGTCAACGTCATAAGAATTATGTGTGTAGCTTGAGGTCCGCAACAGTATTCTACTGGATCTAACACATGGACGTTCAAAGATGGTGTATTCCTACACACGAGTGCTGCCTTCCAGAAAACCATTTATGACCAGAACAGCAGAGCTAAATATGTTTATCCATGTAGTTGCTGCTTGAATTTAAAAAAAGTTTGCTGGTATAGATTGATGGAAAAATATATTCTACATTAAGTATCACGTCCTTTCATTTTGCTTGTTATTTTAAGATTATGAATTGGTGAAAAAGTGCACCAATAACCTTCACTGCTAAGATGAGGATGGATGGTTTGATTTTAAATACCAGGGTTAAAAACATATTTTAAACTGTAAGGAACAGGTATTTTACTGTTGAAGTAGCAAGACTCCTTGCTATCACCAGTAGGTTGCATCCTATTGAGAAAACATGGGTTCATGATTTGGTACCATTGCACAGTGGCAGGCTCCTGTCTTGGGCCTAACATACAAGGATCGTAAGGTATTCCATAGTATCAAGTATTTTATATAGCGTTACACAGTGCTTAATTTGTAAAATACAAAGTACCAGGGTCCTTGCCAGAAGGCCAAAGCAGCTTGCATTGCCCATTGCCCCCGTCAGCACTGTTAATAATTGTACCAGCACAACTACTAACCATCTCACTCCTAAAGTCTGATAGTACAGACTATTCCAGCCCACTAAAAGCTACAGGAATGGCTCAAGTAGCAGGTATTTGAATCTTAATGTATATTAAATTATTAAATAACTGTTGTTGGGCTCATTTCAAAACAGCGCCCCCATGTGGCCGACTGCCATAAGAGCTGGTGTTGACTATTCAGTGCCGGTAAGGTAGAGAGTACCGGAAACCACCGGCACAAATTAAGCACTGGTGTAAAGAAGGACGAATAGAACGTAAAACTGTGACAAAGGGAGAAAGAGGGGATGAAATGAGCCTGTATTAGTGAAATAAAGAGACAAAGTATTGGGTGGAGAAAGAGTCATTTTTTTAAAACATGTTTTTATTGCAGAATTAGAAACAAAGCATCCAATCAAGTCAACCATTACACCCTTGTCACCTTAATGCCTTGTAGTATCAACAAAATTGCACACAGCCATTTCGCCCACATCCCGGAGGCTGGGTGGCGTATCAGTGTTCCGGCATAGTGTCACAGTGACCTTCTCACTTAGGTACCTGGTCAACAACCAAATTTAGTATCTGCATTTTCCAACCAACAAAACCCCCCCCCTCGAAGCCCCGCCTAGTGTAGCTAGCTAGCCTATGCAGCTGCGTCAGTATCAACAGTGCCCGCCTCTGCAGATCCTCGTCAGTACCCCCCCTTGGTAGCTGTCTATGAAACCTATCGGTGACCACTGCGCCTGTTCCCAAGATTCTACACCCCCAGGTTCTGCTCTGTCTGGTACTTGCTACGGGTCCCCACTACAGGCTCCCCTCCTAGTGTGACAGCGGGACTCCAAAACCTGCCCTCCTCCCTCCCCTCCCTCCAACTGCTGTTGACGTGGGCAGTATTCATGGGATTTGGCTCTAGGGTTCTCTACTTATCTAGGTCAGCTGATCGTACTTCCAGGTTTCACACCACCTCACTCTCTGATTGCTCTCGCCCTTCATCCAACGTCAGGTAGTCACGCAACGCCTGCACAATCGTCTCCCAAGCTCTCGCTGCTTCCAAGCCCTTCTCATTACCCGTCTTGGCGGCCTGCCGCATTCTAACCACACTCTCGCATCTGGACCATTTCAGCAACTCATTCAACCATCTCCTGATCGAGGGGCCCTCCCTGGATTTCCAGTGCCAGGTAATTTCTCTTTGGGCCAATACGAGTCCCAGGTCTATGAATTTGCTCGTAATTTTTGACCGTTTTGTATGGGGGAACCAAAGCAGTAGGCACGTCGCCATGTCGAATTCCACCTCCCTGTCAGTTACTGTGTTCAAAAGCTCTCCCACCTCGGGCCAATATGTTCCTAATTTTGGGCAATCCCACAATAGGTGTTCCAGCTCCACCTCCGGCACTAAGCACCTCGGGCACGCCGCGTCCTGCACCCGAAAGTATCGTCTAATCTTCCCCGGTGTTAGGTAAGCCCTATGCAGCACAAAGAAATGCACCTGCTGGAAGTGGGCATTCCTGCTACCCTTCCATGTCCTTTCCAATATCTGGCTCCAGACCGTGTCCAGTATCGGTTTGCCCACACTCTCTTCCCACTTGTCTTTGAGGGTAGTCAGCGGTTCTAATCCGTCCCGTAGCATTCTAGAGTGAAGGCACGTCACCGCCTTAATCGTCCCTGCCGCCATCACCACGTATTGGCAAGCCAAGGTTGTGTCCGGTTCTGTGAGACCCCCTTTCCAATACTTTTGCATCGCTGCCACCACCGCCGCATGTAATAGGTAGTGTCCATCTTGGAGGCCATACTGGTCCTGCAGTACCCGGAACGGGACCAACATCCCGTCGATAAATAAGTCCCCCACCATTAGCAAACCCAGCTCCTCCCATTCTAACAACGGGGACCAATCGCCCCCATGTGGAAGCGCAGTCAACATCCCCAACGGGACCTCCGGCGCGTATGGACGAGTTGCTTTCGCCCTCCACAGACTCCAGACCGTGTCCGGTATCGGTTTGCCCACACTCTCTTCCCACTTGTCTTTGAGGGTAGTCAGCGGTTCTAATCCGTCCCGTAGCATTCTAGAGTGAAGGCACGTCACCGCCTTAATCGTCCCTGCCGCCATCACCACGTATTGGCAAGCCAAGGTTGTGTCCGGTTCTGTGAGACCCCCTTTCCAATACTTTTGCATCGCTGCCACCACCGCCGCATGTAATAGGTAGTGTCCATCTTGGAGGCCATACTGGTCCTGCAGTACCCGGAACGGGACCAACATCCCGTCGATAAATAAGTCCCCCACCATTAGCAAACCCAGCTCCTCCCATTCTAACAACGGGGACCAATCGCCCCCATGTGGAAGCGCAGTCAACATCCCCAACGGGACCTCCGGCGCGTATGGACGAGTTGCTTTCGCCCTCCACAGACTCCTATTCCAGCTCAGCCGGAGAGTCTTCTCTTCCACGGACAAGCCTTTCAAGTCTAATTTCTGCTGCAGTATTATGTACGAGAGGACATGCCGTTGTATACCGGTCCCTCGTTCTCGTTCCGGGCCTCTAAATTCTTTAGCTACATTCAGCGTCAATACCTGTAACTGAGCCGCCAGGTAATACAATTCAAAATCGGGGACCGCTAACCCTCCATCAAGTTTGGGCCTCATCAGAGTGTTCAATGCTACCCTACGCCTTCCGCGCCCCCAGATAAAGTCGATGGTCATCGTCCTAAGATCTTTGAACAGCCGCTGCGGGATCCAAATCGGTAGAGTACGGAAGTAATATAGCAATCTCGGGAGAGCCACCATCTTTAGCAGTGCCACCCGGCCCTGTACCGACAGTGGGAGGGAGGCCCAAAAGGCCATGCATCCTCTCAGAGCCCTTACACAACGTCCGACATTCCCCTCCAGCAGATCAGCGGTTTTGTGGTAAATGCGGACACCCAAGTATGTGAGAAAGAAAGAGTCATGACGTGGAATCAGGACTAGGCAGTCTTATTACCTGGGCATCCGGAAACAATCACACCCTTCGTCACCTATTCCACCTTCGTATTTGCCTTCTCCATACTTGGAAATTTCAGATTTCCAATATTTCCATCTACATGAATGCATTTGTGCTTGAACAGTTTTGAATTTAAACAATCAGTGAAGGAAGGTCTGTTTGGTGTCATCTTAAATAAACATGGGCAAAGCTAATAGGCATTGCCTTAGGGATCTATTGGCTTTGTCAAAGGTTTTTAGCGATGCTGTACAGCATCCCTGAAGCAGAGCAGAATGGCTAAAGAAGAATTAACAAGCATTGGTACATAAAACATAAAACTACAAACACCATGTGCAGACCTGGCTATTGGCAATGTGTTTTCTAACAAGGCCCACAGCAGCAACACAACTCGTTTCTCCTGTACTATACAGAAGCGCTAATGGAGACGCACAGCACCAAAATCGCAAAATGCACACAAAATAAATAAATCAATAAATAGATAAAACAAATAAATAAATAAAATGTTTCAGGCTTCTCCGCACACACCAGGGTGCCATGCCCCTGAAACACTAACCTTGAGGGTTGGGCTTAAAAATATAAATTTTAGAAATGAATTAAAAAATATAATGGCATCAAAAACTAAACGTTAGGCAACACCGATGTGCTAACTCTCTCAATTAATAACCGAAATTAACATATTTCAAATGAGGAAGAGTGTGTCAAGGTGATATGTTCAGTAATGGCTCTTGTCACACACTACAATAAACAGTATTGTTTCAGTTAGACTAAATATGAGGCTGGTAAAGAAACAACAAAAAAACCTAGAAAAATTCAGGCATGATTAAACAAGCTATGTCACTCGAATAACTCGCATTGAAAACTTAAGGATGGGTCATACCAATTGTCTGCTATATGGCCTTTCAAACTCTACATATTTTAAGGTCTAGTCTCAGTATAGACACCAATCCGTTCTTAAATGCGACAGAAAATAAACTGCTGTTTTGCACAGTTGTACTGCTAATGTGCAAAAAGTGCATAGTGAATTTCGCAAGGACGACAAACCAGAACACAGTCAAACTAAAGCTTGCTTGCAAATTAATTTTTAAACATGCAAGACAGACTTATTTAATACTATTTTTCTACGTAAAATCTTACAGAATACAATTTGTGCTCTTACCAAATGTACTGTGGTCTTCCCCTGAAAAAAATCACAAATCCCGAATGCAGAGACCACGGGCCCGCGCTAAGTGTCTGCATATGGTCACCAGAAAATGGACGCGGAGCACGCGGCCGAGCATTGCCCGCTTGGAAATTGAATTTGGCAATCTTTCATGATTAAAGTGTCAGCTATTGGGCACGCTCCAGGCCCCTCCCAGAAATCTGCGGCCCCCTGTGACCTGGCACACACCGGCCCCACAACAGAGGCCACTCCAAGGCCACACACCGCTGAGCATGGCCATATGCTTGTAGGGTCTGGGGTCCTAGACTGTCATATTTCAATAACCGGGACATTCGGACAATGATGCTTATGGATCTCCAGGGAGCATATTAGCTGGCGCGGCCCATTCATGGTCTCAGCACAAAGGGTGAAAAGTTCTGGAACTGGTAGCTTTTACCAGAGACCAAACCCGGCGCTCACAATGCATTTCTTAGTTTAAAAGTCACACTTTTGGGGCAGGGGGTGAAAGTGCCACGGAGAGGGCTGAAATAATGGTGCTCGCAAGCCCAATGTGCGCCCCCGTGTCGTGCTAAAAAAGAAACACTGATTAATGTCCCTCGGAGTCGGTCAAGTATATATGTTTGAGTGACGAATTTGGGAAAATTTAATAGAAGTCTATTTAAAAAGAACTAAGCAAACATGAACGCACCAAAAGAGCGTCTCAATGCTTGCTTCATAATGTAAGAATTGGTGCGAGCATCGGATCTTCTATAAACACGACTTCGATTTGTGAAAGCGCTCTGTCACCAGAAGATTTCTGGGCGCTAGAAGTAAAGGGAAGGTTAGGAAGGAAGAGTCGCAGTTTCACAGAGGAGCACGGAAGGCCCCTTGCGTGCCTAGGAGGGCAAGATTGCCGATTTGGAAAATTCAAATTTAAAACAACCTAATGAGCATCGCTCTTCCCAACTGTTAGTCATTAATGCCAGAGGCGCTGTGCCCCCACCCCCAGAAGTCAGCAACTAAAGCCCATTCATTGTATGGCAACAAAGAGATAGCACATCTTTAACCTTTGACCCCAGGAGCATTCAAGACAGTACTGCTGCTAGTTAATCAAAAATGCAAAATAAGCCGATGGGGGTAAGGAAAGAGAAAGTGCGCAACACGTGTAATAACAGGAACACACACGCATTTCTTACGCACTGAGCATGCGTGCGGCCAACTTTGCCTGGGGCATGGAGCGCGCGGCAGTGTCCGGGGCTCCCGTGAGCTGAGGGAGTCCCGCGTGTTGTAGCCCGTGTGATGGAGGCATGGAGCCCTCCAGCAGAGAGAAGTCCAACGTGAGCCCAACCCGCCTTTGTGAATGCTGCTGCGGGGCTCCTGTGAGTATGACGGAGCCCTGCATGTGACCAGAAAAAAGGCCCCCCTGCCACGAGGAGACCAGCCAGGGAGCAGAGCAGAGCCCCCACAAGAGCCAGTAAGTGAGGCGTATGTAGCACGCATGAGCATTAAAAAAATGCAATGCTATTGCAGGAGGCTGACTTGCCTCGGAAGCGGGACAGGCGATGTGCACAGCATGTGGCTGTACGTGCACGTACACCTGCTCAAATCGCCAAAAGTTCTGCGCGTGCCCATATCCTGTCCCACTTCCGAGGCAAGTCCACAACAATAAGTTTCGCTGGCGACAGCGCTTCGCGCTGCGTACTCCAGGCTCGACCTTAAATGGACAGTAATCTATTGGAGAAATCTCGGACAGTCTTTTATTGGGTCTTTTTTGGTAATTTGGCTGTTTTTAAAAATGTAGGAACTTGTGAGACAGACTCCTGAATCATTCTATCATAAAACCTAACAGATCATTAGGTTCCAATAAACATGCTGTAAGATCCAAGATCTCTGCCGTATAATAAGTTTGAATATTTGGTAGCTCTAAACCCCCCTGAGCGGTTCCCAACTGTAATATGGACAGCTTAACCCAGGAAGCTTTCCTTTTCCAGACAAAATCCCTAATCATCGACTCAATCTCGTTAAAATGGGAATTGATCTTAAGTGGTACATTTATAAAGAGATAAACCAATGGGGAAGAATAGACATTTTAATGAGTGCTACGCGACCAATCAGAGTTCACGGTAAAAGAGTCCACCTATCGAGCAAAATTTTAATGTTGTTTCGCGTCGCTTAATAATTCAAACTAAATAATTGTTCAAATTGATTGGAAACATAAATACCCAAATATCTAACAGGTTCTGCCTTCAGGGCTTGGGATTTAAAATTTGGGGGGTAAAAAATGACAGTCCACATTCAAAGTTAAAATCTCGGTTTTGTTTTGATTTATTTTATATCTCCCAATTAGTTCAAATTTACTGAATTCGTTTAGAGCCTGATCCAGATTTTGTTTATCAGGGTGCAGATATAGAATTATGTCATCTGCGAATAATTTTAATTTCACCATTCCTTCTATTGGAGGTTTAATTTCAGGGTGTCCATGAATTCTTATGGCTCAAAGCTCGATAAAAAAGTGAACAAAATGGGGGGTATCGGGAAGCCTTGTCTAGTTCCCCTATTTATATTTATTGCCCCAATAGTATTGGCATTTATCAACATATTAATTATCTGAACAGGAATACCAAATGTTTGCATTCTAAAAAAAAGTGCATCACAATTTACTAGGTCAAACGCCTTTTCGGCATCGACCATCGTCACAAGGGTTGGTATTTTGTTGTTCGTAGAAAAATCTAGGGCCTGAATTAAAAACCCAGTATTAGAGGACATTGACCTCCCTGCCACAAACCCGGACTGATCTGGATGAATTAATGCCTGGGCAATCGGGGTAAAACGTTGAGCCCTGACCTTAATTAGAATTTTGAAATCCGCATTAAGGAGGCTAATCGGCTTATTAGAATTAACATCCTTATGGTTTTTTCCTTTTTTGACACAGCTAATAATAATAGACTCCTTAAAGCTAGGAGGAATACTGCCTCCCAGTCTAACTGGATTAAATAATTTCGCCAAAAAGGGATTCAGTTCCTTAGAAAACATTTTATAAAATTCAATTGGGAGCCCATCGGCTCCACAGGCCTTGGCCCCTGCAATTGATTTCAACACATTTAAGATTTTTGCATCCAAAATATCGCGTTTGAGTTGTTCCGCTAACGGCCCGGGCAGAAAAGGGAGATTCACTTCCTCAAAATATTTGTGGATTTGAGCCAATCCTACCTCATATTTTATAGGGTAAAGCTGCAAATAATGTTCCAAAAACTTGGGCTATACCGTCTTTATCCCTTATTATATCTTGGGTCTTTGGATCAATAATCAAGGCTGTCTCCTGTATGGTTTTTGTTACCCCTGCAAGCATTTTTCTCACCATTTGACTCTCCTCGTAGACTTGTTGTTGATACGTTCTGGAGCTATTTATTTCTTCAATTAACATAAAGTCTTTCACTGCGAGCTACGCCCTTTCAAGCTAAGTCCCGGCATCCCCAGTCCCCTGGGGCTGGGTGTTTCTCAAACTCAAACTCATTGCATTGTCTACCGCCTGCTGGAGTTGATTAATCTTATCCCGCCTTTTTCTAGAGTGAGCGGCTGAAAACGTAGTCATCTGCCCCGGAATGGCTGCCTTAAACCCACCCCAGACTGAAAAAATTCCTGCCGTATTTTCATTTATCCTACAAAATTCCAATATCCACTCTTTGGTTTCGGCTACCCACTGTGGGTCCTGCAAGAGGAGACGATCCATCTGCCACCTGGATTGAATCCTCCCGCCCCCTTCAATCTCCAACTCTATTATCACAAGAGAATGATCTGAGAATGAGTTTGCCCCTATTGCAGTGCCTGTATACCTCAAAGATCGTGATATTTGAAAAAAGTCAATGTGGGAGGCTGTATGAAATTGATTAGAATGGTATGTAAATGTATTATCATTTGGAATGGATTGAGGCCAGGGGTCTACCAGCAGATGTTCCTGCCTTAGGGCCTCCAGCACTTTCTTTGTTTGGGGTTTCTGCTCTTGTTTATTTTTATTTGAAGTATCTTTTTTAAGATCCTGGATAAAGTTGAAATCCCCACCCGATATTATCTTTCCCGGAGCCCCCATAAGAGGCTCACTAATCTTTGGTAGGGCTTTGGTATCAGCCACTGTCAGGCCGTAGTAATTTACAAAATTTTAAATCATCCCATTCAATTTGGCCTCAATCCAAATCCACCTTCCCAAGGGATCTCTCTGAATTGGGCCAAATTCCCAAGGAAGACTACAACACAAATAGATAGCTACTCCTCGTTTGGCCAGTCCAGCTAAAGCAAAAAATGCATGAGAAACAAATCTAGGAAGAAATAACTTGGGGGAGTTAGTTTTTAAACAAGTTTCCTGTAGGAATAATACCTGGGGTGAGAAGGACACTAGCCACCTAATTAATGCTCCATACTTTGATTTGTTTAATATCCCATTAACATTGATTGAAATAGTACAGCACTTACTTGTTATTTTTACCATATTTCAAATAGAAAAAAACACGAAAAAAGAACACACAAAGGAAAATACTCGATCAATCCCATTACCCTAATGGTCTTTTCCCAAGTGCCCCTGCTACGACTCATTTTACTGCTATACCCTTTAAGAAACCACCCCCTGCCCCACAACACACCCCTCAGGAGAGGTGAACCACCACACTAACCACCTCTCCCCCCCCTTCTCTTGTGGGTGCCATGGACCTGCAGCCTGGGTGATCCCCCCCCCCCGACAATAGTGTAAATCAATCTGGATAATGTAAAAAAAAAAACACATCAGTGAGTCCATTATTTCACTTTGAGACTGAAATCTCCTTGAGAAGACCCTGAGCGTCCCCAAGATTGGAAAACATGTGGAATTTCCCCCTCACAAGAACACGCAGTTTGGACTGTTGGGCTATAGACGCCTGCGTGCCTTGGGCTTTCAAAAGAAAAGGCAATTAAACAAAGTCTTTATGCCTACGGGCCGCCGCTGCTGACATATCAGGGAAAATTCTGCAGTTGGAAGTTTCGTTGATCAGAAATTGCCTTTGTTGCATGGCAATAGCCAGGATCTTCTCCTTTAAGCGATAGTCTGCGAAGTTGACTAGGATAGTACGTGGACCGCTACAGTTTGGTAATGGATGGGATGGAACTCTGTGGGCCCTGGTAATTGTAAGATCCCTGCTGAACTTGGGCAGTACTTTTTGCTTAATAAAGGTTTCCACCCATTGCGGCACCTGAGCGCCCTCACTTCTCTCAAGGGACCCCCACTATGTGCAAATTCGAGCGCCACAAATAATGTTCTAGCTCTTTGAGCTTATTCTCTAGCATACTCCTATCTTTAGTAAATTCCTGTACTTTCTTAAGCAATCCGCTCATCTGATCCTCCAGCTGAAAAATCCTTGACCCTGCTTCTTGGATTTTAACTGGGAGATAGGCCAAAGTGTCTTCTATCTTCCCTAGGCGGAGATGAAGAGAAGCAATTTTGTTTTCCTGGGACCTCTTCATCTCTCCTATCTCCTCAAGAATAAGATTCATCAAGATCATAATATCCATCTGCTTGGTGGAGGCTGTATCAGACAGATCATCTGTTGGAGTTTCTGCTAAATTTTGAGCTGATTCTAAAGCTGGGAGTTGTTGAGTATTTGACTCTTTCTGACCCTCCTGACGGAGACCCGACGGTCTCATGTTTGTGGCGTCCGGCTTCTGCCTGGTGTCCTAGTAGGAGTGCCAGTACGTTAGCTACCAAATTCTGAGTCAGGACGGGCTGAGTGTGCAGTAGCAGCATATCCTCGGGAGAGGGAGAGGGAGAAGGAGATGGGGCCAAGCTCAAGGGGTTGAGAATCGATTCTTGTGCCGTGAGGGTTGGTGCTGAAGTGTATACTGATGCTGGGGAGGCGGTAGAAGAGGATGACGCCAAAAGGTGAAGTGGGGTCTGCCGTGGGCTGGTAGGAATTTCTACCCTCACGTCCGCCGTTAGTGGTCGAGATATATTTTTATTTTTTTATTTTTTACTAAACAAAGTCAACAAAGAAACATCAAGTGACATAGTAGAAAATGTTACAGATCAATGGATGATATGGATACCTCCAAAATATACTGCAGTTATCTAAATTGACGGATCAAGGGGACATGTGCACCTAGGCTTCATTGGGACTCGTCGGGGGGTGCAAATGTCCCCCCTACATTTATTCCAGGCCTGCCAGATCTTGCTCCACTTCCCAGGACAACCCCTGGCGGAATATACTTATCTTTCCCTGAACATACACCAGTCCTCCCTCCACTTCTCCACCCGAGGCGGCCGACTGGCTCCCCACAACTGGGCCACATTGCGCTGCGCTATCATGAGCGCCAACGTTACCCACTGCTTTTGATATGCGTTGAGGTCAGTTGGCTGATACAGCTACAGGATACATCTACAGGCTTCCAGAAGCAATTCCATACCCAGGACTGCCTGCAACGTGCTGTGGACCCCCTCCCAAAACCCCTGCACCTTCGCACAATGCCATACAGTATGTGTAAACGTCCCCAGTTCCCCGCATCCCCTCCTACATTCTCCCCTCTCAGAGCAGCCCATATGGACCAATCGGGCCCCGTGACATAAGATCCATGCAAGATTTTCACCTGCACCAGTCTAAGCCTCATCAGTATTGCCACAACCCGCGGGGATGACACCACCTCCTGCCAGTCTTCATCATCCAGGTCCAATCCGTCCTCTTGCCACTGTCTTTTAAGGGGGCCCAGTGGTTCTTCCATATGATTTATGAGCTTTTTATATAATAAGGAAATAGTTTTCTCTGGAAGGTGGCCATCTAACACCCTATCTTCTAGTGGAGAAGCGTCAGGGAGTGTTGTGTCCCGGGGAATATGTGTAAGTAGTGCATGTCGTACCTGTAGGCACCGAAAATATTCACCGTCTCTCAGGTGATATTGTAGCTTAAGGGAGTCAAATGACAATATCGTGCTGTCTCCCCAGATATCTTTAATGCATGTAATGCCGATGCTGTCCCATTTGTCGAAGCCTTTCGACTTCCACAGAATTCCCAACTTTTCCGAGCTCCATAACGGGGTGGCGAGCGTAAGCCTTCCTTCCCACTTAAGATGTCTATTGGCCGCATGCCACACCTGGACAGCATGCGCTGTGGGACCCGTGAGATGGAATCTGCGGGGTCCCGCATATAGTGCTCTGGTGTAGTCTCCCCCATGGCATCTGCCAATGATCCATGGCATAGCCAGGGTCATTAGGGGCCCCATATATCCTGTGATTAACTGCCGCCAGTTGAGAGGCCCGATAATATTTCTTGAGATCTGGCAGCCCTATGCCCCCGTCATACCAGGGGAGGGTGAGTTTGGAATAAGCTATACAGGGTTTACCGTCCCAGAGCAACTGCCTCTGGAGGGACTGGATCCATAGTGTTCTGTAGAGCATAGAGGAACCGGGGCAGGGCCAACATTTTGAAGAGTACCGCTCTGCCCAAAAGGGAGAGCGGGAGCTTCTTCCAGCGCGTCGCATCTCCCCTAAAGTGGGTCAGAGGGGAATCCAGGGTGATATAGATACCGAGGTATCGGAAGCCCGATCGGGTAACTTGTATTGGGCAAGCCCTGGGGATGATTGGCATGCCTCCCCTAAGGATGAAAAGAACCGATTTGGACCAATTGATAGCATAGCCTGAGTGCCTCCCAAAGATCGCCATTATATCCAAAAAACAGCTCAAGGACCACCTCGGGTTAGTGAGATAAAGCAGGATGTCGTCCGCATATAGCGAGATTTTATCCTCCCATTCGAGAGTCCATCGCATCCCGTGTATGGAATAGTCCTGCCAGACCCATGCCGCCAACGGCTCCAGAGCCAGGGCGAACAATAGCTGGGACAGGGTGCATCCCTGCCTAGTCCCTTTGCTCAGGGGCAAATCGGGGAACTTACGGGTATTGACCGAGCTAAAGGGGCAGAATAGAGAAGGCGCACCCTGCCTATAAATTCTGGTCCAAAGCCGAGCTTCTCCAGCACCGCAAAAAGATAGGGCCATTCGACTCTGTTGAACGCCATGGTAGCGTCCAGTGATACCACTGCTGCTGGTTCCTGAATCGTTGGGGCCCGGCCTAAGACCCCGTGGAGTCGGCGCAGGTTGAGGGCCGTATTACGACACAGCATAAAGCCCGACTGGTCCGGATGCACTAAAGAGATGTTGACCTTAGTCAACCTCGTCGCCAGCAATTTTGCCAGGACCTTAGGTACCACATTCAAGAGTGAGATGAGCCTGTACGATGAACAACACACTTTGGGTTTGCCCACCTTGTGGATAACTACAATGTGGCAATACGCTGATCATATGGAAGCTCCCCCCTATCCCTGCTCTCCTCAAACATAGATCGGAGGAATGGAGCGAGTGTATTAGAAGTCAGTTTGTAAAGTTCTACGGGGATGCCATTCGGCCCGAGGCCTTGCCAGAGTTAACTCCCCTGACGGCCTGCGCTACCTCGTCGTTGGTAAGCAGGGAGTCCAAGTATGTACGGTCGTCTTCGGAGAGCCAGGGCATCTGGATGTCTTTAATCATCCCCTTATTATCTTCTTCCGAATACACTCCATCTGAACGATACACCGTACTATAGTAGTTGGCAAACCTATTGGCAATAGCCTGCGGGTCAGTAATCATTACGGAGTCCTCCCCCTGTAATTCAGGCACTAATCTCGACGCCCGCTCTCTCTTTTCCAACCAAGCATTCAGTTTTCCCGCCTTGTCTCCATGCTCATACACCCTACTCTGGGTCTCGCCGCACTGCGCCCTGGCCCCCTCCCTAGCCATTCTGCCAAACTCATCCTGCCTTAATTTGAGGCGGTGGAGACCCTCAGGGGTTACCGTCCGGGATACTTCCCTTTCTAGTGTTATCACTGCCTCCTCCGCTTTCTCCAACTCGGCCTGCCTCTCCCTCTTTTTCTTAACAATCAGGGATAGGGCCTCACCTTGTACCACCGCCTTAAATACTTCCCATAAGGTCTGCGCCAAGTCCACCGTACCCTGGTTGTCTTGAAAGTACCTGTCCATGGCTTTGACTATGTCCCTCTTGATGCCAAGGGTTGATGGGAGCGATCCTGCCCGCGGCGAATCAGTCAAATTCTAGCTGCAACCAGACCGGGGAGTGATCGGAAATACCCCTTCCCAGATGCTGCGCCTCCCGAACAGCCCATGCCTGGGCGGCCGGAACTAAGATGTAGTCTATCCTAGACATACTGTGATGTGCGGATGACACATACGTATACTGTACGCCACTCTGATTCAGCGTCCTCCAACTGTCTACCAACCCCGTTGTGTCCAAATAGTCAGGGAGCCACCTCTGCGCCGGACGCAGTAATCTTGCAGGTTGCCGATCCGTTTCTCCGTCAATTACCGCATTAAAATCTCCTCCCATAACCAGGGTGCCCAGGGGCAGAGTCAGGAAAATTGCGCCCAGATCTCAGACTGTGTCAGTTTGTAGACCTGGTGGGATGTAGACGGAAACGAATGTAGCAGCTTTCCCCTCCCATTGGCCGGAGATGCCTACATATCTCCCCCTCTGGTCGGACCACCTAACTTGAATGTTTAGGGGAAAGGAGTTTTTAAGTGAAATACTGACCCCTCTCCACCCAGACGTGAATCCTTCATGTGCACACTCGTGAACTTGTCCTCCCCTCCACCAATCGGGGTGAGCCAGAGAAGCGAGGCGCCCCGAAGGGGAGCAACGGCTAGTGGTCACAAAACGGAAGTGCCAAGGGTGCAGGCCAAAGTCAAGCTGGTCAGGTCACGTCCCTCACGGGCCGGGCGACCAGGGACCCACAGAATGCACACTCCAGCACCACCAAGAAGCCCGGGCGTCGGTGGTCACAACACACCAGCAGATCGGCTGCAGCGGTTGAACACTACAGGACGCTGGCGGCAAATCAACAGACGGATGATCGGGGGGCTGCACAGTAGCAGAACCACCTCATCAGATCCCCAGAAGTCTGCACAGCCAGCACACAGCTCCGCCTCCTCCACTGGCGGGACAATTACCCCAGAATCCCACAGCAGGATGTTCCGCCGGCCTTCGGCGTGGCAGCGCTCATGTTGGACAGCTAGTGTTGCGGTGCCGGCCCCGGTCCCATATGCCACCACTGGTATCTCACGCTCTGTGGCACCACCATATGCCACCTACACCTGGCTGGTATGATTATCTGCAAGTGGGAGGAGGTGAGAGGGGCGGTCAAAACCAGTCTGTTCCCTCCCGATTCCCCCCACCGCCTACTCCGCAGTCTCACCGAATCAGAGCGGCTCCAGCGCGGTCCGATGGAGGGTCGCAACCGATGCGGCCGAGGCTCCAGGCAAATCTCCTTTGCCCGCGTGCAGTGACTCCTCCGCTTCCGATATGGTGCCGCAATGCCGTCTTTCTCCAGCGGGCCGGACCAGTGACTTCCGGTTCCCGGCCCCACTGTTGACTCACTCCGCCTTGTAGTAAAACAGGGTGGTCCCTACAATATTACCAGCTAGTTATGGTTTTCAGACACAAGAGCAAATTATTAGCATCCACTGACCTCACTCCGCCTTGGCCACTGGGCTCACGCCAGCCCCTGGTTCAAGTCGCCCTCTAGGCCGCAACTGTCTGACGGCGTATCTCTGGCCCCCGATGTCGTAGCAGGGCCAGAGTCACCGTCGGAGGCTCAGCGACTCGACTCCCGTCAGGCGGCAGGCTCCAACACCAGGATGATTAACAGGATTTAGGAGCTGGAGGGCTGGTAACGCGGAGCCGAGGTCCTAGGCGGCCATCCTGCTCAACGCATAGCTCCTCCTCCTGTGGTCGAGATATTGAAGTATTGAGCTGAAGAGGGACTGACTGAGGTGTCTTTTTTGTAAAAAGGGGAAACTCTTTAACACTCTTTCCTTTTTGCAGCATAGCTGCAAAATCGGCTCTGTAACAAAATCGGCCGAAAAGCGGCTCTGGCAAAGAGCTCCGTCACACCCCCAAGGGGGGGGGGGGCGGCAGAGCACTTTGCCAGGGCCGGTTTTTGTTCCCAGTCCGGCCCTGGTCATTGGAGAGGGCCTAGCTTCCTGAAATGTTTTGACGGGCTCCTCAACCAGCTCCTCTTCTGAGCTCTCGCAACAAGAGTTGGAGTCATGGTGGCTACCCAAAAGCCCAGCCCTACCTGCCCCTGAGGAGAGAGCCTTTGCCTACACCTGAGCCAAGTGGGTTTTAGCCTTTGGGCCAGTCGCAGAGTCGACTTTGGCGACAGGATTGTTATGCTTCTTATGTCTTCCCATTTTCATCCACTTCACACAGAGCAGCGCAGGACGGTAGCACCGACTTAGAGATTTTCACCCTCCTTTTATTAGTTAGGGATTGAGTCCACCCCCTGTTTTCCTCTCTAGATTAATTACCAACTCCGCAATTATCTGGAAAGTCTCCTTTTCAAAGCGATTCAAAGCAATTACCCAGCTTTAAAATGGCTGTTGCCAACACCTCACCTCCTCACCTCCTCTCCTCACGTTTCTTCAGTCCACTACCCTCTTCATCCACTTCTGCCCAGTCTATTCCACTCCACTCTGAATTTGGACCTGGTCTTGTCTTGCTCCTGATCGAGCACCTCGAGGTAAGCCTTTCCCCTGCTGCTAGCCACTGCTAGAGTACACCAGCATTAACCTCCCCTTCCACTTTGGCAGCAACCTAAAGACGCTTCCAATTAAACTCAGTTCAGAATTTCACTGACTCCTCCGAGTCTGTTCCAGCCGTCTCATTCAGCGCCAATCAGCATGCACCGTGGTTTTCTCCACCAAGTTTCAACTCGGCTTTGTACTCCGTTCCAACTCCTTTCACAACCTTGTGCTGCGATGAAACCAGCAGCACCGTGAATGCCAGAACTGTCGTGCCGCCATTGCCGAGGAGAGAGGTGTGGTCACCTGTGACTACGCGGAGGCGTGGTTCTCCGCCATAGTCAGAAAATGACAGGTGACTGTCCATGCCGAGATCCGGTGTAGTATGCTTTTCAAGATAAAGTAATCCAAAAGAGACTTTAATATTAAATTAAAGTTGTATTCATCTTAGGACCCACGACCAGTACTTCTTACATGAAGTCTTTTTCCTTGAATAATGACACAGTCAATCAATCAGTGACACTTATAAAGCGCGCTACATACCCGTAGGGTCTCAAGGCGCTGGGGGGGGTGCCGCTACTGCTCGAACAGCCAGGTCTTCAGCTTCTTCCTGAAGGAGAGGTGGTCTTGGGTCAGGCGCAGGTCGGACGGGAGGGAGTTCCAGGTCTTGGCGGCCAGGTAGGAGAAGGACCTTCCTCCTGTGGTCGCTCTTCGGATGCGGGGGACGGCGGCGAGGGCGTGGTTGGCTGATCGGAGGTGGCGTTTGGGAGCGTAGAAGTTGACTCGGCTGTTGAGGTAGCTCGGGCCTTGGTCGTGTAGGGCTTTGTGTGCGTGGGTGAGGAGGCGGAAGGTGATTCTCTTGTTGATGGGGAGCCAGTGAAGGTCTCTCAGATGTCCGGAGATGTGGCTGGATCGTGGGATGTCGAGGATGAGTCTGGCTGAGGCGTTTTGGATCCGCTGGAGTCTCTTCTGGAGCTTGGCGGTGGTCCCGGCGTAGAGGGCGTTGCCGTAGTCCAGTCGGCTGGTGACGAGGGCCTGGGTGACGGTCTTCCTGGTCTCTGTGGGGATCCACCAGAAGATCTTCCGTAGCATGCGTAGGATGTTGAAGCACGCCGAGGAGACGCTGTTGACTTGCCTGGTCATGGAGAGGGAGGAGTCCAGGATGAAGCCCAGGTTTCGTGCATGGTCTGTCGGTTTGGGTGCGGTGCCCAGGGCGGGAGGCCACCAGGAGTCGTCCCAGGCGGAGGGTGAGGAGCCCAGGATGAGGACCTCCGTCTTGTCCGAGTTCAGTTTCAGGCGGCTGGTCGTCATCCAATCGGCTACCTCTTTCATCCCTTCGTGCAGGTTGGCTCTGGCGGCGGCGGGGTCGTTGGTCAGGGAGAGGATCAGCTGGGTGTCGTCGGCGTAGGAGATTATGCTGAGGTGGTGTTTGCGTACGATGGCCGCGAGGGGGCTCATGTAGACGTTGAAGAGGGTGGGGCTCAGGGATGAACCTTGGGGGACGCCGCAGATGACTTCGGATGCCTCTGACTTGTACGGTGGTAGGCGGACTCTCTGTGTTCTTCCGTCGAGGAAGGAGATGATCCATTCCAGCGCCTTGTCCTGGATTCCGACGTTGCTGAGGCGCTGTACTAGGGTGCGGTGGCAGACAGTGTCGAATGCCGCGGAGAGGTCTAGGAGGATGAGGGCCGCTGTTTCTCCGTTGTCCATCAGGGCTCGGATGTCATCGGTGGCGGCGATGAGGGCGGTCTCGGTGCTGTGATTGGCTCGGAAGCCGGACTGTGAGGGGTCGAGGGACCCATTCGTCTCGAGGAAGGCGGCCATCTGCTTGTTGACGGTCTTCTCGATGACTTTGGCTGGAAACGGGAGAAGCGAGATGGGGCGGTAATTCTTGAGGTCGGTGGGGTCCGCTGTTGGTTTCTTGAGTAGAGCGCTGAGTTCGGCGTGTTTCCAGCTTTCAGGGAAGATGGCGGTGTCGAAGGAGGTGTTGATGATGTCTCGCAGGTGGGGTGCGATGACAGCGTCGGCCTTGTTGAAGACGTGGTGAGGGCAGGGGTCGGTCGGTGATCCGGCGTGGATGGAGTTCATCGTGCGGATGGTGTCTTCGGTGCTGATCGGGGTCCAGGCGTGGAGGGTGGTGGTGGGGGGGGGTGGCTGGTAGGTCGTGGTGTGCGTTGGTTGGTTGTTGAAGCTGCTGTGTATGTCCGTGATCTTGTTGTGGAAGTATGAGGCGAGGGAGTTGCAGAGGTCTTGCGATGGGGTGATGTCGTTGTTTCCTGCGCTGGGGTTGGAAAGCTCTTTCACGATGTTGAAGAGTTCCTTGCAGTTGTGTGCGTTGTTGTCCAACCGGTCCTTGAAAGCTGTTTTCTTGGCGGCGCGGATCAGTTGGTGGTGTTTCCGGGTGGCAAGTTTGTAGGAGGTCCTGTTGTCCGGTGTCGGTTCCCTTTTCCAGACTTTCTCGAGGGCTCGGCAGTTCTTCTTGGAGCTCTTGAGTTCGTCGGTGAACCATGGGGCCTTCTTGCTGCCGGGTCTGCTAGGCGGGGTCCTCAGCGGAGCGAGTTCGTCCGCGCAGTTGCTGATCCACTTTGTGAGGTTGTCGGCGGCCTGGCTGGGGTTCGCTGAGCCGGCAGGAGGGTGTTGGATCAGGGAGGTGGCGAGCTGGTCAGCTGTGATCTTGTTCCAGCTTCTGCGGGCGGTCTGTTGCTGGTGTTGGTGGGTCGTCGTTCTCTTGAAGGTGAAGTGGACGCAGCTGTGGTCCGTCCATTGAAGCTCTGTGGCGTGGCTGAAGTCGATGTCTGTGCTGGATGAGAAGACGGCGTCGAGTGTGTGTCCGGCGAGGTGGGTGGGGGTGGACACCAGTTGCTTGAGTCCCAGGTTGGCGAGGTTGTCGAGCAGGGTGGTGGTGTTGCGGTCGTTGTTGTTCTCCAGATGGAAGTTGAGGTCTCCCAGGAGGATGTAGTCAGCGGAGGGGAGGGCATGTGGGCTGACGAAGTCGGCGATGTCCTCGCTGAATTGCGTGCGCGGTCCAGGGGGTCGGTAGATCAGGGTGCCTCTGAGGGTGGTGTTCGGGTTGGTGTGGATCTGGAAATGCAGGTGTTCGGCGCTGGTCAGGGTGTTGTCGGTGCTGGTCGTGAGACGGATGGTGTTCCTGTGGATGATGGCGATGCCTCCTCCCATCTGGTTGGCGTTTCGGTCCCTCCGGACGATCTTGTAGCCCTCTGGGATAGCGATGGCGATGTCGGGAGCTGAAGAGGCGTTCATCCAGGTCTCCGTGAGGAAGGCAACGTCAGGGGCTGTGGCGTCTAGGAGGTTCCAGAGTTCGATGGCGTGTCTGTGGACGGAGCGGGTGTTGAGCAGGATGCACTTGAGGTGGGTGCTGCTGGAGTTCGGCTTGGCGGGTGCTGGTGCGGGGCTGGTCCGGATGCAGGAGAATTTGCAGGCGTGGCAGCTGAAAGGTCCGTGGGTGCGTCTTGGAGTGGCTTGGTGGCATTCTGGGAGTCGGCCGGTGTTGAGAGCGAAGAGGGTGGCGGCTGAGTACGTCAGGCGGGTCGGTCGGGGTCTTCGAGAGCCAGGGGTCCTGGCGCTGGGCGCGGTCCAGACGCGGACGGGCGCAGACGGGCTTACCTTTGGCGCGCCTTCGGCGCACAATCGGCGCGCCCGCTGCGCGTTCGCACGGTCGCCATTTAAGGCGAAGTGCGCGGGTGGGCGGGGCAGCTGGGAGGCGGGAGCGGGGAGGGTTACAGAAGACAAAAAAGGGGCGGGGACAAGCGGCGGTGGCGGGAAGGGAGGGCGGGGGGCGGCGAGGTAGGCGGACAACAAGGAAGGAGAGCAAACACGGGGAAAATGCAAATATCAAGAAACAGGCACAAATAAAGGCAAAACAGGGGAAAAAAGAGAGTTATACCAAGCAAGCACAAAAAACCGTCAAAACAAGGGCAAAAACACTCGCAGCGGCAGCAGCCGGCAAACGAGGCAGCAGCGAGGCAGAGGGCAGGCGAGGGGCACACGCAGCAGCTGGTGGCCGTGCGGCGCGGGGGTGTCCCACAAGTGTCCCTAACAGAATATTCTAACTCTAGAACAAGACATCATGGACATTCCTAACATCAGCATAAACAACATTCCTTAAAACCCAATAACATCTTACCTACCTACATATTACATCCGGCTAGGCCCACATCGAGGCCAGCCTAGAATAACCCCTCTGACTCGGGCCGGCCCTCTTACCTCTGCCCTAGCTCGGGCCCACTTAGTAAGCTCGGCAACCATCTCCGGAACGGCCCGATCTAGCCACCGGTATCGGGGGCACACCCTCAGGTGTCCCGCAGCACATCTCACGCCAGGTGGCCTCCAGGCATTCCAGCGATCCTCCCTCCGAGTCATCACAGCCGCGGCCCGGCTGCTCCACATAGCAGCCTGCCCGGGGACGCGACTCCTCTCGGTCTGCGAGGGCAACCCTAACTGTGCCGCACAGCGCACACCGGCTCAGCCACAACAACTTCCCATTGAGGGAGGGCAGCTCGGGGCGCTAGGGTGACCAACCGTCCGTAAATTTCACGGACAGTCCGTGATTTTACTGCTGTATCCGTTGTCCGTGAAGGACGTTTTCACGGTCGGCATTTGTCCGTAATTTTAGCCTTGGGGCTGGGAGGCTCTCTACAGGGGCCAAAGCGCAAATGTTCAGCAGTTGAGATGGCTTAGCTCGGGCAGAAGGGAGGGGGTTTACTGTGCAATGATTCAGAGGGAGGGGCAGTCGGGGTGCCGGGCTGCTTCATAGAAATGGAAATGTGGGGCCGGGTTAATCTGGGGATGTCAAGGCTGCTTGAATGAGACATAAATAGGTGTTAATTGACCCTAAGCTACCTGAGGTGAAAGATTTCTTTCTCCATGGTATTGTTAAGGTGCCGAGCTGTGAAGTGTGTGCTTCACAACCACTGAGGACACAAACCACTGTTACATTACATTGCGACTTACAAAGAGGATGCAGTAGCTCTTTCATGCCCTCATGTTTACAATTCAGAAACTCTTTCCCCGCTCTTAAAACAGGTTCTTTGCATTGTAAAAAGATGTTTAGCTAATGAAGCGTGATTCAAAGACATTGCAGCTAAAAAAAAACCTTTATGACATGCGGCCCCTGGTGGATTGACCTGTCAGTATTCTTCTTGTTTTAAACAGGATTTTTTTCGTATTGCACATTTCACTGTGGAAATACAGGCTCTGGACAGTGGTAGTATATGACCTGCTGTAAATATACATATATCAATGTTACCTTGCAACTAACATCAAAATAAATCACAGATGGGATGTGATATTGTGTGTGCTGGTGCCTCATGAAACAGGATGCTTAACTAGTTCAGGGCTTTAAGTGGGCCGGGTTCTGATTGTGCAGATCTAAAAAGCTGGTGCTGAGATGGGTCCCTATCCGGCTCTCCATTTTGCCCTAATCCTCAGGGTGGAAACAAAATCTTAACTCTGCTGCAGTTCCACCCTTCACAGCCTTTGATGTAACGCCAAAGAGACTGGTTACAGTGCTTTCATAGTCTCATCATTTTACAACTGAAGCATTTGCAATATTATTTACAACAAAGCCAAAGTTGCTGCTTATTTGTCTTATGCAACTAACAACCATTGACAAAGCCAAAAGTCCTGACTTGTTCCAGGTGGATTGTTACTTATTGTGTTATTTATCTGGATGCACTGACATAAGCAGCAAATTTACCAGTCGGGCAGCAAAATATGCTAAGCACAGATTTTTAGCTTACGTGTTTTGTAAGCCACGCTCTTAGTTACATCGGCCGAGCCCCTTTGACAGACCCCCCAGTTTTTTCATCCCACGTAAAGTCCTGTACTAGGTAGTGTTCATATGGCTGTCCTGTAGTTCTTCTTCAGCATTTTACTACAGCAGTCAGCAGAAACATATCATGCACCATTTGCGGTCATTTGTGTCCTGCAAGCTAGAGTCAGTGCAGGCGTAAACCTTAGGGGTTTGCCATCATCATCATAGAAACTTTATTTCGATCATGTACATCTTAAAAACTACATATCACCTCAGTACATCTGCTGAGACATAAAACTAGCTACACGTGAGGGGGCATGACACTTTAGGTTATACTGTCCCACCTGTGATCCTCATGTTCTTGGCATAACTATACTGCTCTCGTACAGGGTACAAGTCCTAAATAAAGAAGTGGGGGGACGCCCAGACAGGAAGTGACATCACGACAGGAAGTGACGTCACGGAAGGTAAAAAAAACCTAGGAGTGGGGGGACGCTCAAATTCGTGACATAGATCACTTTGTCTCCGAGGTCTTGCAAACAAACCGAAGGAATAAATTATCGAAGGTCGCAGCCTGTGCCAGCTTGGCTTAACTCACCCTCGTAACTTGCACTGCAAGTTAATGTTTCCTTCTACCCCACTGCCGTCCACCTACGAGAGGGCGGATCAATAATTCTTGCAAACAAGCCCTTATTCTCGAGGCCCGCTATCCACCAAACACTCTCCCTTGTGCGAGTCATGGTTGCGTGCGGCTCATGATAATGCGCCGAGCTGTATTCCAACCCACGCTCGCAGCGTATTTTAGGAGAGGGGCACTTGCAGTTTTTCCCTTTTATTGTGTCTCCTGTGTAAAGAAAATACAGGGTAGTACGACCCGCACCGACCAATCAGGACAACAGTCAAAGAGCCTTCTGTGAAAACTTGGTGCTCCTTGAGCTGATGCTGACGCCCTGCACACTGACTGACTAGGGAGATCGACGGGGCGGCCGGCCGTGAGGGCAAATAACGCTATAATTTAAAGCCCAGCTTTTGCGCAGGGGGTACGGCGTCCACCCGGTAAGACCCCTTAAAATAAGTGGGGGGACGCCCTGCTCTCGTACCTTTACCCTGCTTTTATCCACTCTTCTTGCTTACTGCTCTGATTTACTAGTGTATATCTTGATGGCATCTTTTTGGGCTGGATTTTTTTATACTGTGGACATTTCAGTATCTCACGGTTAGCATGGATCAGGCAATTCCCTTGTAATGCTTTCATGTCATACACCTTCTGCACATCTAAGTAGACATGCTACAATGGTAACCGTTTCTATGCTAATGTGATCCTTCTAAATGTTTACTCCTGTTATGACAATACTTTATATGGAGCTCCGCAAATTGTGTCTCTGCACTCCTGCTATTGTGAAATCTATTGTGTAGTTCTCTGTAATAGTTTCATCATGTGCTTCCCCTACCCTTCCATATTCCTTTTACAGATCCCTCAAGCCAGTTTGAGTGGACTCTGCACAACAAAGAAAAAGAAAATAAACTGCTAGACTAGACATTTTACGAAGAGAATGTAAATGTTTACTCCTGTTATGACAATACTTTATATGGAGCTCCGCAAATTGTGTCTCTGCACTCCTGCTATTGTGAAATCTATTGTGTAGTTCTCTGTAATAGTTTCATCATGTGCTTCCCCTACCCTTCCATATTCCTTTTACAGATCCCTCAAGCCAGTTTGAGTGGACTCTGCACAACAAAGAAAAATAAAATAAACTGCTAGACTAGACATTTTACGAAGAGAATGTGCATGTTTCATTTTTCCCAGAGTCTGCTTTCACTTTCTTATGCACAATGTATGGATTTAAGACAAAGCATACTTTTAGTGCTCTGGAAATAGTAACACACGCGGAAGGAGAGATGTGCTACTATCCTTGTGCTCTCTTCTGCTGTATATGCGAACAACAGCAGTTCAGTGACTTGGTGCAATTTTCGTATTTCAGACTGGGGTGCAATGTCATCTTCATTAACAGCAAATTTACTTGCCCATGGAGGTTGGCACAATAGGTTAGGTCTCACATTAGCCAAGTCTTTTTGATTTTGCTAAAATTAAATATATAATATATTCATCTGACACAAAGCTGGGCACTCGGAGGATTGCACTCTAGTCCAGGACCTATTTAGCTGCATCTTATGTGTGCTGCTTTACATCTCACAGTGCAAACACAAGGAGATGATGGACAGAGTACTGAAACTTTTCAGACACATCACCCCAGTCACAGATCTGGGTTGAATCCATCATCATTCTTTTGCTCACCACACCACCCCAGTTCAGACATGGCCATATGCAAATCAGCCTTGACCCTGTGCTTCATGGGAACAGTCCAGCCCGAACTGCCAAGCCAGGTCCTCAGTGGACCGGAAACAAGCATCCTGGTACCGGTTTCGGGGTAACACCTCTCATCAGCCAGGCTAGCTTGAATCCAGTGGCATCTGACACAAAGCTGGTCACTCGGAGAATTGCACTCTAGTCCAGCAGTGCAAAACCCTTTTAGCTACATCCTATGCATGCTGCTTTATATCTCACAGTGGTACTCAGATATGAGATGCTAGTAATAAGGTCAATCCGAACAAATCTTCCAGACCACTTCTCTCACCACACATGCTTGCTCGGGACCATGAACTGCAAACAAAATATTAGAGTGAACAACTCAGTGCAGTAATCATATAAATAGATTATGATCATATGAAATAACACAAAAAGACCTGCAGAGTTGCTCAAAACTGCACGCACACCGAAAAAACGTGAAGTGCATGATTGTCTCAAACTAGTATAAACTTATTTTGACTTGTACTTATGTTGATTGTCTATTTACGTATATACTATTGCGCGACCTCCTCTGATGTGTCTGTAAAATGTACCTTTTGTTGCACATTTTTGTCCTGAATTTTGACATTCTGTCCTCAATTTTTGTCCTGAATTTTGACCCTTTGTCCTGAATTTTTACACTCACCGTCCTGAATTTGCACCCATGTCAGTTGGTCACCCTGCTCTGTTACGGCCATCTGGCCTCCAGTTTCAGGGTCCCAACTAGGCCACAGCACATCCAGTGTCTGTGGAGGGCCGATGGGGAAAGGATAAGTGTCGGATAGTGAATAGAGCAACCGGAGGTTGCCTTTAAGCACGTCTGCCGTGTTGGACCGCTATGGCCACGCCCCCTACAATTATTTATTTCTTTTTAAAACAAAAAATAGCAATAGTTTGGTGTACAGCTGTCAAAGCCAATGGCGGCAGTACACTAAACTTTTATTGCATTGAAAGGAACCATAGTGACAGCTGTTCTTTCAGTGTACAGAGTTGACTGGGTCGATGGTTGTATCTAATATTTGAGGATGGAATACCCTCATGATGGCTGAGGTAATGTCCTCTGCTATCCCAATAAACACTACTCCGTCCACCACACTCTAAGTCGGGCTCTTAATCAGTAAGTAACACGCATCCCAATGGTGCTAAAATATAGCATTGCATCAAATTTAATTACAATCGTGAATTGCATTTAGTTGGGAAGAGTAAATTGGAATGGAGCAAAACGCTACTATGACAAATGTTTGCTACCAGATTCTCAAGTTACTGGCCAACTGCAGCCAGGCATGCTTGGTCGTCTCCGGCACAGTTTGGTAGAGTTTATCCACCAAATACTTCATTAAAAAAATGCAAATAAATTATTCATTTTGAAGCACAATTATATACCTAAATATTTTGTGTAAAAGAAATTGGTTCTCGGGCGTGTGGCATTCTTTCTGTCTGTTTAGAATGTCATTCTGTGGCATGCTGATTCAAGGTTCCATAGATCTCCAAAAGGTTCTATGTTTGCCAGTTGGCACTGGATCTGAGGCCCATTACATTAAACTTCTTAAAATGAACCTGGCCACACATTTTATTTATTTCACATTGGCAAGTAGGATGGAATAATCTACAGATCTGTGCCTCGACGTGAAATCAAGGTGAAGAAAGGATTCGCAGAGGAAGAGAAATAATGTCTTACAACAGGATTACAATAAGATTTCATCACCTGTAAAAAAAGGTGCTGTGTTTTAAGGGAATCAGCATACCATCAAGAATATCCACAGCTGAGAGGCTGGACTGCGTGCCAGAAAGCCAAATGGACAGCTGAGCATCGAAAGAAGATAGTCTCTGATAAAGCGGTCAGGTGAGCAGTGAGAAGATGACACTGAAATGTTTTGCGTTCCAACAACTGATATGCTATCCTGAGTGGGTGCATGCATAGTACTCTGATGACTGTGGTACGCTTTGTGTACCAACAGCCGATGTGCCACCTTGGTGGACACCCTTGTTGAACTGTCAGTATCAACATCTTCGGTCATCATATGATTGGTACCAATGAATGCGTTACTATACCCAGGTCGTTACAAATAATTTAGAAGGTGTCATGGGATAGGTTTATTCTTTGACAAGTGAAAAACGAATCATAAGTGTTAAAAGGTGTTCGTGGATTTATTCAAGAGAAACTGGTGAGGAAAATGAATGTCACCAAATGACCATTGTCTTCTTGACAATTTACCCAACCTTTGCTTAGCCTCACATTTTACTCTTATGCTGGAACAGCACATACAATGATGAGCACACGATAGAGTATTCAGCTGGGGATTAGTCAATACTTTGTCAAACTGGAGCAGCACATTAGGGTGATACGCACACCATAGATCAAGATTCTGCAAATTTCAACTTGCTCAATCTGACAAATGCTGTTGGCGTACTTCATTTTTTTTTTTTAAAGTTTTGTTTATTGATTTTACAATAGCAAACGAAAACATAAAAGCAAAACATAAACATCAGGAATACAATTCCACAAAAAGAAAACAAAAAATACAGATTCCAGTCTGGACGTCACTATAAAGGAAAAAAGGATATGAATCTGCAAGGTTCATATTTCGGCTACATCTGTAACTGATACCCATGTACCAACCATAGGTGTAGGTCAGGCGTCAAAGTTTACCGTACATATCTTATCTAAAACACGATCAATACATAAGCAACGTCATATGAGACATGGATCATCTGACATTAACCCCTTCCGGGGATGTATCTGGCTTATACAAACATCTATGTAGCAACAATGCGGTACTAATTCTCGTTTACGAAATTAGCAATATAGACTGTAGAAATGTCAGGTAACCTCTGCATTTGTGTCAAGTGTGGGGGTGCTTTCCCTGGCATGTGCCCATTGCAAAAAAGGTTCCCATATATTTTTCGGCCTTGAAGTCGGTGGCATGAGTTCCCAATAGACTCCCAGTTGCGTGTGCCCATAAGTGACATCAGCCAGCCATGCCTTGAATTTTAGTACCTTCCTCCTACCCCAGCGAACAGCAATCTGCCTTCGCGCATATAACAACAAAAGAGCATGTAGTTTGCGTTTTTGGGGTACCGTTCCCTTCACAAAGCCTAGTAAGCCCATGTGCGGGGATGGGACATCAGTCCGCTCAACTATCTGATTCACCGCATCAAATATGTCTCTCCAGAAGGTGATTAATTTAGGGCAATCCCAGGCCATGTGTAAGAATGATGCTGGTTCAAATGCACAACGCCAGCATCTTTCATCGTCTCGTAAGTGCATTCGATGGAGACTGGTAGGCGTCCTGTAAAATCTATGTAAAAATTTAAAATGGATGAGGCGTAATCTGTAGTTCGGGGAGAGTTCCATCAATTGCTTGCAACAAAAGTCCCACTGCTCTTCTGTCATGGGGGGTCCAACACCCCATTCCACAGTTGTAATGACCTTGGCTGTATTATCGTGGCTTGATTTTGCATGGCGGTATACAGACGAGTTACCAGTTTATGAGGTGAGGTCTGTGCTAAAATGTGCACTAAAGCATGCAACGTAGGGGGGGCTTCTGGAAATTCTTCCCAAAGTGTACGTCATGCAGTTTTTAACTTGTGATATAAAAACCTCTCTGTAAACAGCACTTCCTGGCCATCCACCCCCATGGGGGGGGGGGGGGCCTGAATGTACCCTCAGGGTATAGGACGTCAAAAGTACGAAGTTGTATTTCTCCAAACTCCGCCGCATCCACACCCTCTTCTAGACAAGGCAACATCGGATTGCGCCGCAAAGGCACGGAAGGTGCATATAACACCGGGAGGTGAGCTCGTTTTTGAAGCTCCCGCTATGCCCATCGCAAAGATCCAGCTGTATCCACGTCTGCCTTTGGGCGCGGTGTCTTTTTATATAATGCCACCGCCAACGGGGTCGGTGCCATCGCATCGATTTCAACTGCTACGTGGGGTTGATATGGTGTCTGATGCACCCAGAAATGCAGGAACTGGGCCTGTGCACATAACGCATAAAGCTGCATGTCCAGAACTCCCAAACCTCCTAATCTTAATGGTAAATTATGTGCACACTTAGCCAGAATATTAGAGGTAGAAATAAGCAATTTAATTGCTATATGAGTTGGACTCAAATATCAAGTTGTGTATCGGTTTCTCGAAAGAAGTCCATCAGTTGTGGACAATGTTGGTTCTTAGTTAAAGTAAAAGGAAGGGAATTGTTATGTTGTATGAATGCAGTGGAGGTTGGCTGTATTCTGAGTGTGAGTTATATACTCATTTCTGAAATATGCAGAATTTCACTCCTACATTTTTAATAATTCAGGAGACCTTCTATGAAACAGGGAAAGTGGATATACTTATTCCATGGTGAATTTGAGGCAGAAAGAGTTCTGTTAATGCACTGTTTAGGTACAAAGGGACTAGAAGCAATTTTACCCAAATTAAAACAAGATGGGCTCTTAATGAAATTGAAGTATGTATCAATAAACTATGCCTGCATTATTTAATCTGTATGAATAATATTCCATAGAGGTACCATTTTACCATGCCTTTCCTGAAAGTGGTGGAAACAGTTGAAGAATATGTTACAGAGTAAGGATACTAGCATCACCTGAAAGTTTGGGAATCAATTAGAATAAAGTATAAGAGACTAATTCTGTTGAAATGCAGAAGTGAGTAATTAAGAGAAGGGTTGTGGTTAAAGGATGAACTCTACTTGATGAAGTGCTTCTGTTTACTGAAAGACTGAAATACACAATGATGTAGGTGAGATAAAAATGGGTAATGAGAAGGGAGAAGCGTGCATGGTTTGGATGCAAAGAAAACATGGAAATTAAGTAACCATAATATTAGAGGTAAGGGTCAAAACACGTTAAAAACAGTGTTATAGCCAAAGATTCCTTTACTTTGAATTTCCCAGGCGTCAGACTCGGTCGGGAAGAATTATTTTGAGCAATACTCATGCACGCTGGTAGGTGGCATTGGTCAGCTCTGTGTGATGTTGGCATCGCCTCCACCGTTGTCTGTGTCACCTATATAGGCACCACCTCCGTGTCAGCCAGCGCATATACGTGAAAACAGCTAACCTTTGTCACTTTCTGACAGACTTTTTTCAACATTTTGTTGTTCGTTTTTTTGGTGTGTAGGTTTTCAACATGTCAAGGAAGCCTTCTGGATTCAAGCTGTGTCATGTCGGTGACGGTTCCACACTTGGTTTGCTTTGGCGCTTGGAGCCCGACCACGACTCAAAGTCGTGCTCCGACTGCCAGACCATGGTTCTGAAAGCTTTGAGGGAGCGGTCCCTGAAGCTGCTTGCGGCTCGGCGCTCGCCACTGTGTAGTTCGCCCTGGAGGTCTCATTCCCAGTTGAGAGGAAGGTCCGGTCACCGCTCCGGGAACCTCAAGTCGTCATCCTCCCACTCGGAGTCTTTGAGTCGGTTATGACTTCTACCCATCCATCAGCCAACACGACTGAGGAACCTCGGGGTTCTAGGCCTCGCTCCTCAGAACCTGTGCCTGGGTCAGCGCTGCACTGCCCAGCCATTCTGGGAACTGGGGCGACCCCTTGCCCGCCTCAAGGAGTTTTATGATGCCATGTGCCTCATATTTGGCCGGCCTGACCCTACCAGTGCGTCTTTTGACCCCATAGGCTCAGAGGGAGCTCCATCGTGTTCAGCGCCGGCGGCTTGAGCCCTAGCGCCAATGCTCTCCTATGGATCCAGTGATGGATCTGGACCAACGCCGGTCGTACCTTTGCGACTTTCCCCAGCGCTGGTCCCGATGCCGAGACTCCCAGTGCCAGTCAAGACGCCGAGACTCCCGGTGCCGCAAATGCCCACCTGCGGCACCACCCCCATTTCTATCCCCTACGATCCAGAGCCGGATCGGCGCCTACCGGCACCAATAGAACCCTTCATTTGTGGGTTGTTTCCTCAGCCCTATTCTCAAAGGCGGGGAATGGAGGAAGATTGGGAGGGGTTGCTGGACCCTTTACAAGATCAGCCTTACCACGACATGGACTGATGTGAGGAGACTGGATACCTCTCCAGATTCTGGCGCGCTTTCTCCTCCTGTGAATTGGACTATTGCCCGCCGCCACCACCCTGCACCAGGTGACCCATCTTTCCTCATTAACCACCGTACCCCAAAAGCTTGATGGTCCAAGCCTCTACCTCCAAGAGGCTGGATAGTTGGGAAAATAAATTATTTTCTTCCTCCAGCCTTGCATTGCGGTCGGTGAACACTGCATGCTATTTGGGCAGTTATTCCCACACTTTGTAGGAAATGTTGAGCAAGTGCTGCCCCAGGTCCCGGAGGAGGCCCTGGCCATACTCTCAAACTGGGTCAGACAGAAGAGATGCAGCAAAGTTTGCCATTCCATTGTGGGCTCATACAACTGTCTCACTGGGCAGAGCAATTTCAACTACAGTGCCTGTAAAACGCCATGCCTGATTGAGGACTACTGGCTTTTCCGGGGATGTCCAGGCCTCTCTCATGGGCATGCTCTTTAATACCTGTCTCTTCAGAGACTTGGCATACATGGTGCTAGAGTGCTTTAAGGACTCCCGGGCTACGGCCAAGTCCTTGGGCCTCTCAGTGGCCACTCGTCTCCAGTCTGCCTTTTGCCTCTTTTATGGCTACGGAAGGGGCTTTTAGCTACGCAAGCTATTTTCCAGCCACAAGAGTGTGCAAGTTCAACAATCTCTGTGCAGCCGGGGGGTCTTGCTTGTTCCAGTCCTGTGGGTTGGTTGGGCAGAGGTTGTGGCCGTCCACCCACTCCCCCCCCCCCCCAAAACCTCAGCCGTGAGACCTTCCTAGACTGGCTCTTCAAGATCTAGGGTGGCCAGTTGGTGGCAGGATCAGCCATCAACTCCACCACTGGCAGGACATCATGTCGGACAGGTGGGTTCTTCAGATAGTCCGAAGGGGCTCCCTCCCCTTCGAGACTACCCCTCCCTCCATGATGCCAACTTATGATCGGCTGATTGAGGATCACCTGAATTTGCTTCAGAAGGAAGTCATGACTCTCTTGGTCAAGGGAGCCATAGAGAGGGTTCCAGTGCCAAAAGTAGGCTGTGGTTGCTATTCCCTCTACTTTCTGGTCCTGAAGAAGGAAAATCTGTGAGCCCTCAACTACTTCCTCAAAAAGGAAAGGTTCAAGATGCTCACTCTAGCCAAGGTCTTGTCCGACCTAGACCTGGGAGACTGGATGGTAGTGTTGGACTTGCAGGATGCCTATTTTCACATTCCCGTCCTGCCTGTCCATCGGCGCTACCTGTGATTTACGGTAGGCCACAAGCACTTTCAGTTCACCATGCACTACTTCAACCTTACCTGCATCCTTGCGGTGTTCACCAAGGTGATGGTGGTGGTCTCAGCTCATCTGCGCAGATCAGGCGGGCCAGTCTTTCCCTATTTCGATGACATGGCTGACATGGCTGTTGAAGACGAGTTTGGCCCAGCCTGTGGTCTCCAACCTCCAGACTATGGTGAACCTTCTGCATTCGCTGAGGTTCTCTACCAACCTGCCAAAGTCATACCTGACTCCCTCTCAGACGCTGCTTTTCATCTGAGATGTTCTGGACACAGTGCAGTTTTGGGCCTATACTCCTGAACGGCGAGTCCAGGATATTCAGGCTTTGATACCGATATTTCAGCCTCTATCCTGAATTTCAGTGAGAATGACTCTGAGGCTGCTGGGCCTCATGGCCTCCTGCATCTTGCTAGTGACACTTACCAGGTGGCATTTGCGGGCTTTGCAGTGGGTTGCAGCCTCAGGGAAATCTCTCAGACCTGGTCCAGATCTCTGAGAGAACTGCACAGGATCTGTAGTGGTGGCTAGCAGACGGCATTTGGGCCAGAAGCAGAGCCCTCTCCATTTTTCAACCAGACCACACAGTAGTGACAGATGTGTCACTCCCGAGATGGGGCAGCTATCTGGGCGTAGTGGAGATCAGAGGACTCTGGTCTCCGGCAGAATTCAGACTCCACATCAACATGCAGGAGCTCTGAGCGCTTTGCTTGGCATTGAAAGCCTTTCTGCCGTCAATCAAGAAAAAGCTGGTTTAAATGTTAATGGACAAAACCACTGCCATGTGGTATTGCAAAAAAGAGGGCGATGAGGGGTACTGGGCCCTATGTCAAGAGGCCCTTCGTCTGGGGAAGTGGCTGGAACAGCAGCTGGTGGTTCAACACCTGGCAGGTTTTCTGAACGCCAGGGCGGACAACTCGGCTGCTGATGCCTAGCGGATCACGAATGGGGTCTCCATCCAGACGTGGCGCAAGGTATCTTTCAGCAGTATTGACAGCCTTGATTAGATCTGTTCACCTCTGCCGAGAGTGTACAATGTCAGCAGTTATGCACGCTAGAGTTTCCAAGGCGGCACTCACTCTGCGACGTTTTTCATCTTGAGTGGCACTCAGGCCTCCTATACGCCTTTCCGCCAATACCACTACTGTCCAGAGTGCTCAAGATCAGGAGTGCCCGGGCCCATATCATTCTTGTGGTTCCGGACTGGACATTGAGAGTGTGGTATTCCGAGATTCTCCAATTGAGCATCGACCCTCAGATTACGCAGCCCTTTCGGGATGATCTTCTGTCGCAGCAGCAGTGGAAGGTCCTCCACCGAACATGTCAATTCTACGCCTTCTTGCGTGGATATTGAACGGCGCCCGTTGATAGCATTCGACCTTCCTCCTAAAGTCTGTAATGTTATTTTGGCAGCCAGGTGTCCCTCTAACAAGACCTTATACACCCTCTCTCAAGCCCATCTCTTTATTTTGACCCTCACCCAGAAGTATACCCTTCGGACCTGCCTGCCTTCTTGAGGCAGCTAGACCAACCCTCTTTATTTAAATTCGCTATTGTAAATAGATTTCTTAAGGGGCTGGTATATATGTTCCCTCCTGCCCCTTTCATCATGCTCCAGATATTCTGTTGCTTCTTCTCCACTAAAGCATGAACACTTTTCTCTACTCTCCTTACCGTACTGACAGTTACAAAAAACAACTATTTTTAATTTGATCTTGTGTACATGGTTTTAAGATACCACAATCCTCAGTTAAAAGCTTGAGGTTACTCTTCCTCAAATCTTACCACTACTTCATTTATTTCAAGAACCTGTAGATCAGCAGTGGTATCCACTATAACTTATAAAGTTTGAGACCATGAATTCTCAAAATGACTCATGAAAACATTCTGTCATGGTTAGAGCCAGATAAAGCCTGCCAAGACTTGATCATGATGTAGTGAGAATGGTGAAAGACTGTCCTAAATGTTGCAAAAGTTACATGGTGTGTGTTACTAGAATACCTACCATGGATTGCAGTAAATTGCCCTATAAACCATGTGAAACAATATCTTTGGATATCACAGACCTGTTAGCTGGGAAAATGGCACCCTATATGTGATTGTGCTGGTGAAACTTTTTTCTATGTGTTCAGAAGTGTCTTGTGTAAGAGATATCAACACTCATAGGATGATTACGTTTATTGAAGGTGTGTTCTGGAGAGAGAGTTTCTAAATGTCAATTCTGATGGACAGCTGTTGGACTTGGCGCTTCTGGCAGGTTCACCCCTAAACTTTTTGCTTTTTTGGTGACCTGGTGATGGTGATTGCTGGTCTTTGCGCACTTTGACACTGTGGCGCAGTGTAAAGTGCGTGCGCTCCCTGAGTGCGTGTGTGAGATAGGCCTGCCCTCCTATAGGAATGCATGGGGAATGTATGTGTCCCTGGTAGTTCCTGATGCGTGGGGTGTACAGGCTCGAGTCTGGTATGTGCGGACTCGTGTGATTGAATGCTGCAAAATGATGTATGCGGCATGAATGTGTCTAATGTGGAAGTGCCACTTCTAGACGTGTGCCTGCGTGTGCAGTAAGTATGCTGGCGCGTGATTGGCTGAAGCTGGCTGGGGAGCCTGGCTCCAGGAGTCTGTGTGGGTCTGCCCCGGTGGTGAATGGAGAGATTAGCATGCTGATGTGAGGGAGGGGCTGCACCGGTGTCCTGAATAGGGCTGGGCTTTTCCCACACAATGCTGGCTCCGGCCCCTGTGGTGCGACTGATGACCCTAGCCTGCCTGGTGAATGGAAAGGGTAGCTGAGGTAAACACAGTGCTCCAAAACCAGCTGCAACTGGTTCTCCCCCCACCCTGCACCTGAAGACAAAGGGAAAAGGTGTATAAAAGAGGGGCTGTGACCCCATGAAAATGTTCTTGTTCCCAACTTGAATCCTACCAGGGGCGTGCTGCTGCTTGGGCCCGGGGGAAGGCTTGCCACCCCTGGGCCCTGCCCAGCCCCTGGACTACTACAGCCCCTGGACCCCTGAAGGACTTTGGCTGCTTTCTGTTGCCCTAGCGCCTGGGAACGCTGTCCCTTGACCCCTGGCGCATGAGAACGCTTTTCGTGCACACAGCGCTTGGGAGCGCTGTTTATCTCAGCCGGTGCCCACCCGGCATCTGCCCCGGTTTTGCGAGGGTTTCTGGACCCCCAGCGAGTGCCCACCTCGCTATATTTTCTTTATGGTCCTATTTACAAGGGAGCCCGCTCCTCGTCGATCCCCCCCGAGTTCACCGCCGCTGCCCGGACCTCTCATGATGCCTGCCCCGGGCCGCGCTGGGATTGGCTGCCGGCCCGGGAGTCCCTGGTGACGTCTTTCCCCGGGCCGCGCAGTGATTGGCTGCCGGCCCGAGGAGATTCCTGAGTCCCGCCCACGGGGCCCGATGAAGCAGGGAGCGGCGGGAGCCTACTCCGTGCCCCTGCATTGCCCAGAGAAGCTGCCTACCCCCCCACCCCGAAAGCGAGGGAGAGCCCCGGGGAGCGAGAGGAGGCCGGCGCAGAAGAAGAGACCGGCGCGCCAGACCCGGTGAGTGGACTGAAGGGGAGGAGGGGCGTAGGGGCACATTGCCGGGGCCCGCCCCTCCCCTCCATACGAGTCCCTTTGTGTTCAGAGGCCGGAGGGGCCCCGAGTGATGCAGAGTCCCCCGAGAGGGACTCCAACGAAGGCCCCACATTAGTCCAGAGCCCCGAGAGGCTCAAAGGCGGCCCAGTTGTTTCTCGAGCCCTGAGAGGCTCCACCGTTGGCATTTGTCTTTCGAGCCTGCGAGGCTCAACCCCTGCATCTTTTTTCTCGAGCCAGAGAGGCTCCATCATTTGCATATTTGTCCCGAGCCTGCGAGGCTCCCACGATGGCCCCTTCACCTACAGCTGCCCAGCACTTCGTGGGCAACTGCCACGTGTAGGTTCGTTCCTGGCTACCTGCAGCCTGTCCTGACATTGTGACTTTGGGCGTCCTAGCCCCAGAGAGGCCAGTTGGCCTGTTGAAAGTTGTGAGCTCATTTTAATATGATTTCTGCAAAGTGTTCTTTGCTACACCTCTGAATGTGTGTTTATGCATCATGTGTTCTCCTGTGCTGCACCTCTGAATGTGTTGTAGATGCATCATGTGCCTTGTTCCTTACACCGCTGAATGTAGGTTCTGCATCATGTGTTTTCCTTCCCTGCACCTCTGAATGTGTTGTGACGCATCATGTGTAATGTGCCTATGCCCCTACTTGTATTGTGATACTTAGGTGATTGTTCTTGCTAGTACAGGTGGTGCTAGTGAGGTCTGGTTCCCTGCGTGACCTGTTCCTAAGGTGGTTAGGATTGCGTAGGTGGTACTTACCTGATTACCAGTAGTTACTGGTGGTGTGCTATTTTGTGCTACAGTGATTTTCTATATTATGTTCTAAGTGATATTCCAAGGGCTTGATACTGAGCTCGCCCCCCTGACCAGAGTCCCAGGACCAGTGGACTCTATTGTGCCTTCCCTGACAAATTGCTGGGACTTGTCTGATCTCCCTGGGCCACTGGGGCCTCGCTGAAGTGTGCCTCGCTCACTCCCCTCGGCAGCTCGTGCCCGGCCGCCCATCCAAGCCTCGAGCCGCGCCGCTCTCCCCTTCGCTGGGCTGCCCGCATCCTGCCTCCCCCTCCTCCTCTGAGCCGCACACATTGGTCGCCCCAGACAGACGCTTGTAACTAGCCGGCCGCCCGCTCAAGCCTACTAAGGAGATCACTCGCATTATCCCGCGCAACCAGGACGGAAGGTACTGTCCGATAGGCTCTATGTTCTAAGTTCTAGGCCTACAAGTATTGTATTCTAAGTTCTAAAAGTGCCTATTCCTGACAGTGGTCAAGGTGGCCCTGTCTTGTACATATCCCCTGTAAATTCTGCCCGTGCCTGTTGGCACATTGTGAAGTGTGTGTTTTTATCTAATGTGTTTTGGTGTAATACAAAGGTTATTTTTATATATAACCTTGTGTGGAGTTTCCTTTGTGGTGGGCCTTGGGTGTTGTTGCTGGGGTGCGTGTGCAAATACTTAACTCACATCGCCTCCAAGTTTAGCCTTGCTGCTCGCGCCACGTTACCTAGAGGGTGAGCAGGGGTTATCTTGGCGTGTAACTCCCTTGCCCTGAGTTGGGTGTGGTGGTCTCTGACTGACTTTGGCGAAAGCCCTGGCCAGCCAGGGATCCCATTTCTAACAACAGCGAAGGGCAACTTTAAAAAAAAATTAAATGAAGGCATTTCCCCAGTTAGATAGTCATAGTGCTTATAATGTGATACCACATTCCACCACTGAACTTACATCTTTTGTGGTATTCAAAGTTCATTGGCCTAATATTTGTGAACAGGGAATGACATGAAAATTAAATGGGGAAAGACCCCTGGTCAAAGTTCACAAAACCTTTAAAGATAACTAAACTGTTTACGAATGCTGTGAGAACAGATGGTGGTTATATATGCAATTTGATTCATGTGTCTTATTTTTGGCGCTGATGAGGGGCGTGAAATGGTCCATGGTAATGATGAAGTGTGCGGAAAAAAGTACAGGTATAGTGAAGGATAATATTTTGCTGGGGATGGCTTCATTGTATAAAATTATATATTTACCTATTTTCCTCGGAATCCTCAAGAATATCCTGTTTGCGGAACTTGACTGCTTCTCCTGTGATGTGGAAGACTGTGACAAGACTTCTGCTCTGGAATGGAGGGGTAACCAGAATTACCTTAAGATCCCTGACCAGAAAACCAGACATCGGGCTGTCATCCCTAAACTGTGTTTATACTACTGGGTGGCTCAGTTACTGGTGGTGAGCAATTGGGCCTTCGTGACACAGCAGGAGCCCTCCCTGCGATGAACCAGAGAGGCTACGTGGGCCACCTCTATGGGTTGGGTGGGACAACTCATATGACAACTCTGACAGCCATGATGGTTTAGATCTGGCGGAGGGCGATGACCCTTTGAGATGGAAAGGGAAGATGACGTTAGAGACTCTCCTTTGGGAATCAGAGATGCTGAGGGACTGAAGGTATTCGAGGGATATAGGAAATGGGATCTCATTAGCATCTCAAAGTTGGGGGACATCGAGCATGTTACAGACACAATCCCATTTGCAGAGCTCTAGAAACAATTTGATTTAACTGGGGACCAATTTCTCTGCTACGTGCAAGAGCAATATATACTCTAGGGATACGAGGCCTTACTAAACAAGGTGGTGGAAGGGACTGCACTGGAATTTAGGCTTCTAGGATCCCAGCTACATAAACGCGAAATTTCACAAATCTATGCCACCCTCCTTGCCAACATTTTGCCCCCCTCAACACGCTTAGGGAGCAAATGAGGGGAGAAGCCTGCTGCTATTCTTAAGAGGTAGCCATACGGCGAGGTTCTGACTGATGCAGCTGAAAATATTCCACAGGACATGCCTATTTGTGATGGGGAGGTACAATGATGACCTGTGCTTAAGAGGATGCTGGCAGAGGGGTTTCTCATACACACTGTGTGGGACTGCCCCACGATAAGGAATTACTGGTGAAAGATAGGTTGCAAGATATCCTAGGTCACTGATTGTACTCTGTTCCTAACGTCCCACTTGGGTATGCTCAGTATCTGAGGGAAATTCACCCTAGACAGGTAAGCCCTATTATTTTGTAATGTGGCATTTATGGTAGCACTGAGAGACATAATATGGTACTGAGGTGCTGCCACGGTCCCAAAAGTGGTTGACCGGGAGACAAATTTGGGCTGGTGGATGAGTACAAAGAAGCTGGTTTACCAGGCCCGTGGCTGCCCCCACAAATTTGAGAAAGTATGGAGCCCATGGCTGGATGTGAGAGATGGTCTGTAGTGATCAAAATGTTACACAATAAATATCTTAAATAATACTGAACAAACAACAAATATCATATTCAAATAAGTGAAACAACATTGAATTCACAAAAAATAAATGAACATTACGTCTTACATTTTAAATGATATCACATCTCAAAAGTGAAATTACTGCAGTAGCAATTGCTACTCTTTTAAGCCTGTAATTGTCCACACAACTCTAATGTAAGAAGCCACTGTGCAGTATATTAAATCAGACCTATAGCAAAGAGCCAGAGGAACAATATAATGTTTTGCTCCATATTTTTAGAAGAGCGTACCAACCACCTCTTGCGAGTGGGCTAAAAAAACTCATCAAAGGTATAACAGTATCTTTGCTCCCAAAGGTGCAGTCACAATGACCATTATTATAAAGTGCAGAGTAACATTTAGATATATAATCTTGCGTTTGTAGAGTTGCAACGCAGAATCTAAGGTGAAGAATACGTCAAACGCCCCATTCAATTTTATTTAAATATGGCTCACGAACCCAAACCTCAGGTTAATTTAGGAAATTCTTAAATATAAAAAAAAAAAATCTTTTTATTAACATATTCAAAATAAAGGCATCGGGTGACTAATAATACAATCGCCAAAGTTATTCATACATTTCCATATTTTCAAATATACATTAAGGATTTTGCCCAGGGATCATTGAGATTCCATTGCCACAGCATCTTCATTGACAGTTGGAGGAGTACACATATCCCCTCTGTAGCTATTCCACGCACCCCAAATTTTCCCCCACTTCCCGGGTCGACCCCTGGCCACGTACACTGACCACTCCCTGAACATGCACCAGTCTAAATCCTCCATCCATTTCCCTACCTGCGGCACCTGACTGGCACCCCACAACTGAGCAATGTTACGCTTAGATATCATGCATGCCAGGTTCACCCATTGCCTCCCATGTGCATTCAGATCAGTAGGTTCCCAGATATTCAGAACACATCGTCGGGTGTCCAACAACAATTCCACTCCCAACACCTCTCAAATCCTATTGTGTATCCTGACCCAGTAGTTCTGTATTTCAGTACAGTGGCATAAAACATGCATGAATGTTCCTGTCTCCCCACAACCTCTCCGACACTTCCCATCTTCCGCCAAGCCCATCCGCACCAGCTGGGGTCCTGTGATGTAAGACCGGTGTAGGATCTTCAGTTGCACCAACCTGAGTCTCATTTGAATGGCTACTACTTTCGGAGAAGAGACTGCCTCCCTCCATTGTTCATCCTCTGGTACCAGGCCATCAGCACCCCATTGCTCTCTAAGTTTTACCAGCGGATCCTCGGTATGGTTGATCAGTTTTTTATAGGTCAGAAAAATAGTTTTGGTTGGGAGATGGCCGTCTAAGACCCGGTCCTCAAGTGGGGAAGCCTCCGGGGCACTGTACCTCGGGGAATATTTGCCAGTAGGACATGTCTGATCTGGAGATAGCAGAACCTCTCACTCTCTTGCAGCTGATAACTTTCTTGCAGGGCGTAAAATGTAAGGATTCCGTCTTTTCCCCACATATCTTTGACCTGTGAGATCCCAATGAGATCCCATCTGTCGAAACCCTTCGTCTTCCACAAGCTACCCAGGCCCTCCGAACTCCACAACGGGGTAGCTAGTGTAATTTTCCCATCCCACTTAAGATGTCAATTAGCCACATGCCACACCTGAACCGCGTGGGCTGCCAGTCTGACAAGGGGAAGCCATTGCATTCTAGCATAGAGGGCTCTTGTGTAATCTCCATCTGGCATCTAACCCCGATCCATCATATATCCGGGGTCCTGGGGTGATCCGCAGATCACGTGGTTGATTGCCGTCAACTGGGAGGCCCAATAGTATTTCCGGAGGTCCGGCAAGCCGATCCCTCCATCGTACCAAGGTAAGGTAAGTTTGGGAAATGCGATTCGCGGTCTGCCCTCCCAAAGAAGCCGCCGCTGGAGGAACTCAATTTCCTTGAAATATGAGGGGGGCACAGGGTCCATTGCATTTTGAAGAGCGTACAAGAAACGGGGAAGAGCCATCATTTTGAAGAGTACCGCACGACCCAACAGGGAAAGTGGCAGTGTTTTCCATCTTGCCACATCCCTACGGAATCGGGCCAACGGGGGCACCAGATTATTCTCATATCGAAGCTTCGAGTCCATGGTCACATATATTCCCAAATACCGAAATCCCACCGTCTCTATCTGTAGCGAGCTCGGGACTACCGGGGGTTCGCTGCTAATAACAAATAACACTGACTTCCCCCAATTAATAGCAAAACCCGAGTATGTTCCGAATATGGCTAGGACGTCAAGAAAACGAATCAGGTCCCTAGGGGACATAAGATAAAGCAGTATGTCGTCCGTGTAAAGCGAGATTTTATCTGTCCACCGCAGCCCACGAATCATCCTGTCCCAACGGACCCACGCCGCCAGTGGCTGGAAATTCTTAAATTTGATATTTTTACTAGACCATTTCAGTGGAACAAGGTTTGCCAGTACCGGGATAGATCCAAAGGTCCTCCAAACTAATTTCCATGATGATGGCCTTTACATGTCAGAATCATGATTTGCTGTTTATACCTTGAAACTTCTTGTAGACATCGGCATGCAGAATCTTATGCAGTCAGTAAATTATTGGATGTAACACAATTACATCATCAATTGGGTTAATGCCAATCTCAGTGCATAGTGGGATTAAGGGGGTACCATGACCTAATCTAAACAATGGTTTTAGGAAGATATGTTCCACTCTTTCAAGGATTTAACATCCAGATGGTACTAAATCTCCATTCCATAAATAGCTGTGGCAACAGCCTTCCTATTACAGACATGCATTATGGTGGTAATCAGTTGAATTCCCAGTGTTGCATTACACCATAATACTGCAGCATCAGCTTATCTCATATAATCGTCTCATTTCGTCTTTGTTTTAACCCGGATAATCTAGCATCAAAATAAATTCCTAGATAGTCAAAGTAGCCTACTTTTTCTGTTTGCTGGCCACAGATGTTGGATATGTGTACAAAGTTCCGTGGGCCTTATTTAGTACTTGGGGAAACCCATATATAGTTTAGGGAGTCCCTCAATCAATGCTTTGTTCCACAACCCAGAAATCAGTTCTGGCTTGGATTGTGTCTAAATAAAGCAAACAACTGAAAAGGTTTCTGTTGTTGGTGTCTATTCTCAAAAACATATGCAGTAGTCAGTATGACAAGAATATAGTAGTTTACAACGCATGCGATTGCAACACGTTGTTACAACGACCGCGCTGTTACATCTCAGTACCATTACAACTCAAGTTGTTACAACGACTGGCTCTAGATGCCGCGCTGGACTTAAGAATAGTATAATTCACTATTCCAACTCCAGTGTGTGCAACAGTAGGGAAGGTATTGGAATAGTAAATTATACAATTTCTTAGTTTAGAGCGCCATCTAGAGCAAGTCATTGTAATGACTTGCGTTGTGATGGTATTGTGATATAACAATGCTGTCGTTGTAACAACCGTGTTGTAATCGCTATGCATTGTAACGCATGCGATGTAATGGTTGTTTCCCGTATGACAATATATTCAAAGTGCAGACGATGCAGTGCTCAAGTGAGTGCATAAATAAATAAAACCTAGACATAGGACACTGTGCAACGCCATGTTCAATATTTTTAAAAGGGTATGATAAGGAATTCTTATACATTCATAGAGGTCACATTGGACCTGATAACCAAGGGGGATGGATGTCGACATTTCGACCCTAAGTGATTGGAAGGGTATTTTCAGGACTAATTCATCTGCCTTAGAACCTACTGAGGGTATGTAAAGGTGTAACTTGCACATCATAGAGATGTCACTACACCAGGGGTCTAGTATCAATCTAGACAATAAGTTCCATATGTAACATTGGGTAAGAAACAAGGAGAAGAAATCTCTACTGTCGCGATCAACATACCTGTACCAACTCTAGTTGCATGTTCTAATTTCTCTAAGCAAGTCCTCAATCTTGCTCACATCGCAATCCTCCAATGCGATGGAATTTAGAGTGTGGTCTGATAGAATCTGCTCATCCAAAATTCCGGTACTTACTAATTGACGAATGTGTGGTCATGTGGTGCCCACATCCACATAATGAAGCCGGGAGCCTCTGCCCTGTGAGGAGGTAGGGCACAGATATTGAACATTTTCATAAGATGGGTCATAGGCCTCGTAATCATAAATTTTGTTTTTGTAATGTTTATAATCAAATGCTTCATAGCACAACAGTTTACAAAAACCATTATCAAGTTGTGCATCAACTTCTCTGTCGACACTCTATTGGCACATAATAAAAGCAACAATATTTTTCTAACAGAACTTCGGAGTGTCAAGGTTTAGATCATTAAGGAAGGTTCTCACATCATTGAAAAATAATCCAAAAAAGTGTTGGTGCAAACACACAACCGTGATGAACCCCTACCTAAACAGGAAATTCCTCAATGCATTCTCCTTGAGGCCCATAACATACTCTTGCCATACTATCATTATGTGAATCAACGTTTCCCAAAGGTGAATGAGCAATAAATAAAGATACCTTGAATATTTCATTTATCTTGTCACATTTGCTGTGCTTCAACAACAGAGGTCAAATGTCAGGTTATGTCTTCGACAAACTGCTGGGCCAAAATGCATCTAAAAAAAGAATTAGTGGCGAAAATCACGGTAGATTCACAAATTTGTGCGAAAATAAAGAAAAATGAAGGACGGTCTCCCGTGCTATTTGTATTTCAGCCCCAGTGTGGGCCAGGTCCCGGGCGCATATTTAAATTTATATTCTGGGCAGGTTGAGTGCATGAGACACCCCCATGGCCGATATGGGCCCCAGGGACAGGCCAATAGACAAATATAAGGAGGGGGCCACTCGGCTGGCCTTCTAAGGACCCAGGGACCTCCATTTCCCCTGGGCATGGCCAAGAAATTTTCTATTTGCGAGGGGGGCTGTGCGTACCTCCTTCTAGGGTCATGGGAACCGCAACCTCCCAAGGGCCAGGTTAATTGCAGAAAAAGTGGCAGGGGGCTCGCTGCGCCCCTCCCAGGTCATTCTTTGGCCCCAGGGACCACCACCTCCCCAGGGCAGGCCCTTGAATAATGAACGAGGGGTGGAACTGCACTCCCCGTCTCCCGGAGCCATTAATGGCCCTGGGGACCACGGCCCCACCACCCCGCCGGTTCCCTATGTCCCAGGGTGTCTACCCCCGGGACATAGCAATCTGGGAGCTTTTACTGCTTCCGCCATGCGAGAGCAACTGTAAGTTTGCTACCAGGGGGTAGGCGCAGGAAAATGGCTCCTTCTCGCTGGGAGCAGACTATTCATCAGTTTCTTGAAGGCAGATAAAAGGATTGCTCCTCCACGCAGGGAGCAGCATTTTTATTGCACTCTGCTTACAGGAATAATGTCGGCTATCGCTGGATGCGGGGAGCTGGCTGGGACCGCAGGAGCATGGGGCACCCCCACTGCCCCATTTAGTGCAAAACTGTGGACTCTTGTTGAATAAACGGACCAGTGAGGTTCCGTTCTGGCTCTGAACTCAATTCACAGAAATGCAACCTTAACGGGAAGCACTTACAAATACAAACCAGTTGAAGCTCCACTTCTGAAAAGAACAAATGATCATAACTTCCAGTGTTTGACGAAGGCAAAGCCAGTGTGTTTTCTCTGCAATTCCACAGTGAAAGATGATCTGAAATCCTTTGTGGAAGTGAATGCATCATTGATCTATTGGAGCGCAATCTGTAGTGACTCTGACGAGTGGGTTCATTCTTGTCCACTCCTGGTGAGAGCAGAGTCCATGGTTATCTATTTATATGAGTATGCAAATGTGTGAAATCACCTTGAAGCTCTGCCCGTTTGGCACCGCCTCATATACCTTAGTAGTATGCAAATGTCATTCCACCTTTTGCCAGAATAATGGACAGCTTACCAAATGGCTCCCCACCGCTTTCCTACTGATGTTGGTAACCCGTTCTTGATGCCAAAGAATATGAGTACATCTCCACCAAACAAAGAAGCACTTACTTTATGTAGTTAGGAGGATATACCCTTGTTTGGTGGTGGTTTACCTCTTTGTTGTCTCGTCATCTCTATATGAGAACTCATGTTATCACATATTCCTGGAAAAAGATATTTGCGGAACAGTCACATTGCCGAAATTAAACACACAGGTCACTTGAGACATTTTCTCCTGGTCCATTACGCAGCTGTAGTGTAGAAAATGCACAAGACATTTACCCGACGAGTTAGTACTTACTAATTAATCAGTAGAAAGTACTTTAGTTGGTAGATATTTTGTGCAAAACTGTGGACTCTTGATGGATAAAGGGGCAGGTGAGGTTCCATTCTGGCCCAGTCACTCACACAGCTACTGACACCCACACAGATACTCTCACACACCCATTCTGCCACTCTCACATACACTCCGACACACACAACTACTAACACACACACCCATACAGACACACACCTACTGAAAAACCCACTAAAACACCCACTCACAGACCCATACAGCCACTCACACATCCACTCAGACCATACAGCCGCTCACAAACCCAGTCACAGATCCATACAGCCACTGACATACCCACTGACCAACTAAAAAAATCCACTCACACACCCACTTACACACCTTCAAAACTACTCACACACCCACTCATACACCCATACAGACACACACTCACTCACAGACACATACAGCCAATAACACACCCACTCACACACCTATACAGCTACTCACAAACCCACTCACACCCTCATAACCCCTCACACACTCACTCACAGATCCAAACAGCCACTCTTAAAGCCATAGAGCCACTTACACATCCACTCACTGACTTATAGAGCCACTAACACACCCACTCTCATAGGTTACAGGTTACAGTTAGGAAATAAAATTTTGAAAACCTTAGAAATTCACTAAAATAAAAAAAGGTTACAGGGATGTTATGATTAGGAAATATAAGGTCCAGGCTACCATCTCCTTTGTTCTGTCAAAACTCGATGACGTCAGTAGCCTCTTCCATTGATCACCTTTAACGACCATGAAAAGCCTACAACAGATTCAGAAATCGGCTGCCAGACTACTCTTGCATATAAAACCGCAAGACCAAATCTCCCCTGCCTTGAAAGCCCTGCACTGGTTTCCGGTTGCCAGAAGATCAACGTTCAAGCTACTTTGTGTCACCCACAAAGCGATACATGGAACAGGACCGCTCTTCATCTGGAATAAAATCACCAAACACATTCAACAAAGGAACATCTACTCTAGAGTGACACCTCACCTCAAAATCCCAACATACAGGAAAAAAAACATGGGTGGCACATCCTTCTCTGTTCAAGCAGCCAAACTATGGATCTCTTTACCCCCAACATATGATCTACGGATAACCACCTTATCTTCAGAAAACTACTCAGGACATGGCTCTTCCCCTCATAACCACATACTCAAATAGAAATATACAACATATCCGTCTGTGTATAAACATTTATTTGGACTATAGATATGTACCTATCTATGTGTATTGCTTTGTATAAACATATAGAGTAATTATGTTTAAAAAAATACATTCATTAGTTCTGTTTATCAAATGTACATATTACTGATAGATACATTATTGTATGTTTTAACATGTATATAAGTGACTGCATAAATAAGTAAATCTTTTATCATAACTATTTATCTACAATTGCTTCACTATTGAATTACAAAAAATATATAAATAAATAAATAGAAATAATTTAAAGTACAACACTTGAGAGACGGAGTTTATTTAATGCATCTTTAATCTACATATACTACCTTCTTTTATGCATCTATATACCTTCGATGTACTTATAGATCTATATATTTATTACTTTTCTTCTAATTCAGCATATCCATTGCACTACCCTATTTCCAACCCTATACCATTCACAATATATCCTCTACCTCAACTCTCGAACTCATTTCAAATCTCTTTCTACTACTCTTTCCAATGCACTACTGTATTTCTCACCCTACACCTCTATCAATATATCCTCTACCTCCACTCTCTCATTAATTTCAAACCCCATACAACTGCTATGATCCCACAAATACCCCTTTCTAGACTCTTCCCTACTCTACCCCTCTTTGCATCAACTCATTCCTCTTTTACTATTCCAGTCCCCCAGAACAAGCCTTTCTAAACCCTTCCATCTGACTCTTCCCCCTCCACCTCCATTGTACTCATCCCAAGCCTCCTTCTACTGCTTTGAGCTTCAAAACATTCATCCACTATCCTTTTCAATCCAAATAACAGACTAACATGTCCACCACTCAAATTAATTTCATATTTCCGGGTTCCAGAGTAGCGTGCTAATTGCCAAAAAAGTACTTCAACACCTCATTATGGGTAGCAAGCTCGATATAAATGCAAACCTTTTTCCTTCTTCTAACCTCCACTATCCTTCTCAATCCAAATAACCGACTAACATATCCACCACACACATTACTTTCATTTTTTACTATAGTAATTCACCTCTAATTCTTAATTGTCTCCGGAGTAGCACGCTACTTGCCGAAAAAGTACTTTGATGCCTCGTCAGGGGTAGTAAGCGCTAAGTATAAATGCAACTACAATACTACACAATATAATAAAAAAACTAGAAATTGACTGGAAAAGCCCCAAAGGTTACAGGGATGTTGTAGTTAGGCTCAGAGAGGTGTGGCGCCGCGGCCAGGGCGACTGACGCTGGAATCTGGGGATCACGGTTCGATCCCCGGCTCCAGCGGCAGAGTAGCCCAGCACCATGTGACTCAGGGCAATAGCTCGCTTAATCTTCCCGACGGCCCCCAGCGCCTAGAGGCCCTTACGGGTGATTGTGCGCTTTACAAATGTGGACTTTACTTTACTTTATGGACCACTATGGAAAATGAACCGCCATCTTAGAATTTCCTCACATTTTCTGTGGAAAACGACCCGCCATCTTAGAGTTACCTCGCATTTCTCACTGGGAGTAATTGTTGACCACTTTGGGAGAGACTGTTTAAGAATTTGATGATCTGTGATGATATAATTGAAGGATATAATTATATTTGTTTATGGATATATGTCAACAATTATATATTTATATATATATATATATATATTTATCTATATATATATCCCAAAGTAAACTGCTCGCACAGAGAAGACACCACTCGCGATGTTCTGATAAGCCTTTTATTGCTTGGCAGGCAGCAGTAGACACAGGCACTGCCTCTCAGCGCAGAATGTGCCAAATACCAAACGCGTTTCGGGATGATTGCCTTGTTCACTGGCTGGCTTCTGGTGAACAACAGCTATGCAGTTCTTATCGCACCTGCAAATGTTTTAAAAGTCCCGCCCTAGTAGGCTTGTGCTGCTTTGCACTCTGGATCTTGTAGTTGACATTGGTACATTCCATAGTGGTGCCGCTTTAATTGTCCCTCCATTGTAAAATAAAATCACCGTTTGGGCGCACATGGTATGCTGCTCAGTTTTGCCACACCAAACCAGCAACATCGCTCCTTGATTGTGCTCGGAGTCAGAGCACACGGACCTGCTGGCACTGCAGTGGGGTTGTCTTCGTGGCCAGAGCGGGCCACATAATACCCCAAAGTAAACTGCTCGCACAGAGAAGACACCACTCGCAATGTTCTGATAAGCCTTTTATTGCTTGGCAGGCAGCAGCAGACACAGGTACAGCCTCTCAGCGCAGAATCTGCCAAATACCAAACACGTTTCGGGATGATTCCCTTGTTCACTGGTTGGCTTCTGGTGAACAACAGCTATGCAGTTCTTATCGCTCCTGCACATTTTTTTAAAGTCCCGCCCTGGTAGGTGTGTGCTGCTTTGCACTCTGGATCTTGTAGTTGACTTCGGTACATTCCATAGTTCTAATGTCAAATGAAAGTTCACTGTATTGGTGTTGAGTTCTCTGATGTATGCTTCTGCTTCTGAATATGATCCTCTCCTGTAAGCTCCCTGCTTTTCTAGTCTGCCTCTGATTTTAAATTGCTCGTTCCAGTTTTATTTTCATCTTTTGTGTGTCTGATGGGAATTTTGGGGGGAGTGTATGAAATATTGCTTTGGTTTTCATCCTCATTTTAACTTTTAAAAAGAACTTCATTACCGCTCTGTTCTTGGCATTGCTCGGTGTTGGACCCGGCCTCATGGCGTGGTCCTACCCCTCCCGCATGGCGGGCCCAGGACGACATCAGCCCTCCTCCGGACCTCGGGCGGCCCCTTCGGCCCGACCCTGCACGCCCCAACACCACAGATCCGGCTACCATCCCGGATCCCCATCACCGGCCTGGCTCCAGCGTAGGCCCATCACGACCTACGCACGAGGCCGTGCCCGACTCCATCTTGGGTCCCCCACGTCACGACCACGTGGCCTCGGCCCAGGCCCAGGCCCCAGCGAAGCCCCGACATCGCGGCACCAAGATCCACCCAGGTGGTCGAGTGGCCACTCGCCAGATCCCGGAGGGAGAGGAGTTTCGATGGCCCTCCAGCCGTCCCCGGACGCCTGGTATCGATCGCCCTCCGGCCTCCCTGGGCGCCGGCTCCACCCCCCTGCTGGGTGTCTGGACACCATCAACCCGGCCCCTCTGACCCCCAGGCGAGAGGGTCCGGACATCAAAGGACCTCCGTCCTATATTTGGGCCAGCCCCGGAGTAGGACGCCAGTTGTATCCTGGACTGGAAGCCCTGCTGACGCTGTCATGGCCGACACCAGACGAACTCATCTCCGGTAACCTGAACCATCTGAGAGCCTGCTGGCGCTGCCGCGGCCTACCTTGCTGAAACCATCTGAGAGCCTGCTGGCGCTGCCACGGCCTACCTTGCTGAAACCATCGGAGAGCCTGCTGGCGCTGCCGCGGCCTACCTTGCTGAAACCATCTGAGAGCCTGCTGGCGCAGCCGCGGCCTACCTTGCTGAACCATCCTGAGATCCTGCTGGCGCTGCCGCGGCTCGAACCTCTCGGAACCCCCCAGCTCGAGGATTGAGAGCTGTGCGCCGGGTATCCCCTCCTCCGCCCAGAAGCTAGACTGTCCCGCTACCTTACCCCCCTTTTCGAGACTTTACGGATACCCTCGATCCGCCTGTATATACTACCAAGAACCCGCAACCTTTATTACTTATAAAAGCTTGAGAACTTGACCTCCTGTGTGGTGTTCGTTTGTAGTGTGGTGATTACTCTGCTGTACGATCCTAGGAGAGGGCCCTCAGCCAAGAGGCCTCTCGGTAACGCTCGGCTACTTCTCAACGGAGAGGTGGACCTAGGGGTGGTCAGTCAGACATCTCCTGCCTCCCCCGGGGTCGCCTTTCTAACATTGGTGGCAGCGGTGGGATCCGAGCCCACGCAGATCGTACAGAGAGTGATTCACTTGCTACCAAGAAAAACCCACTGCCACCATGAGCACAGACTTCCAGAAAGAGAAAATGGAAGACTACAGTCACAAGGAGCTAAAGCAATTCTGCAAAGAACTGGGCATCGCTACCACTGGCTTAAGCACCAAAGAAGACTTTAAATCGGCCCTACAGGCCTGGGTGGACGCCGGCGAGGCGCCACCTCCGAGTGAAGATAACCTGGGCCCGAACAGAGGCCCGGAGGCTGAGGTGAACCCAGCGGGAGGGAGACCCGCAACCCCAAACACGAGCCTCTCCCCCGAAGACGCCCGAGAACGAGAGAGGACCCGGCTCCACGAGTTGGATCTGGCTCGACTCCGACAAGAAGGAGAAATCCAACTGGCAGAAAGGAAGCTAGCCCTCGAGGAGAAAAAACTCATGCTCGAGCACGAGCGCGTCCTCAAAGAAATGGAACTTAAAGCCAAGGCAAACGAGTCTGCCGTCGCCGGGGTTAGGACCTCGCCCCCGCCGGTGGGCACGAAGGTGCACATACCCAAGGATGTCGTCAAAGAGTACTATAAGAACGACGACATCCAACAATGGTTCAAAGCCTATGAAGTAGCCATGACCGCTCATCGAGTACCCCTCAAGGACTGGGGCGCCGGCCTGTGGGGGAAGTTTATCAACGAAGGGAGAGACGCCCTGCTGGAACTCCCTGATACCGAGATGACCTCGTACGAGCACATGAAGACCGCCCTCCTCACTCGCTACGGACTCACCCCCGAGATGTACCGGCAGCGATTCCTAGACTGCAAAAAAATCCCCGGTACCACTTGGGTGGAGTACGTGAACTTTTACAGCAGAGCCTTCGAGGGGTGGATCAGAGGCTGCCAGGTCACCACCTACCAGCAGTTGGTCGACCTCATTCTATGGGAACATATGTCCAATAACTGTTTCATCGAACTCCGGCAGCACCTCCTCTACAGCAAATTGACTGAGCCACGAAAACTCGCTGTCGAGGCGGATCGATGGGCGAGCACCCGAGTTCCCCGGAGCACGATGGGAGACTACGGCCGGGGATCCCCGGGGAACCACCGACCACGAGGCGGCGGAGTAGGCCAGAGCCGGGGACGGGACACCCCCCAGGGGTCCTCCCCTACTTCCACGTCGCCATCCCTGGGCCGGAAAGGGGGCCCCCCAGCCAGACCGGGGCCCCGCCCAAATGTTACGTGTCATAGGTGCCAGCGACAAGGTCATTATGCGAATGACCCCCTCTGCCCGATGAACCAGCGACCCGGCACCACCGGGCCCCCAGCCCGCCAGATCGCGGCAGCTGCCCTGGGTGAAGAAAGAAGTGAGGAAGAGGACGACGACCACGAACAGGCCGAGTGGGAGCCCGCCGCCATGACCTTAGCATGCCTGGGTACCCACGACCTGATCCCTCGAGGTCCGATCCCCGGCAACACCCAGAAATACCGCCAGTGGGTCACCATCAATGGTCGCCGGACCGAAGCCCTCCGTGACACCGGAGCCAGCGTGACAGCGGTCCGCTGCCATCTGGTGACCCCCAAACAGATCCTTCCTAATGTCCTGTGCCCAGTCCGGTCCGCAGATAACTCAGAGACTTTGTGCCAGATGGCCCGCATCCCCTTCGAGTGGGGAGGAGTGTCGGGCATGCTGAAAGTGACTGTCTGCGACGATGCCCCCATGGACTGCCTCCTTGGGAACGACCTGGAAAGTTCCCCATGGGCTGGCATCAAACGAAGAGAGCACCTGGGGATGCTAGGCCTGCCCGAATGGGTCTGTGCGACCACCCGCTCCATGTCCGCCCGAGCCTCCACCCCAGCGGGGGGAGCTCCGACCGAGGAACCAGAGTGGCCCGCACCCCCGCCACCCGTCGTCCCCGAGGACGCCGACCCCGAACACGGCCCCCAAGGGCCCGACCCAGAAGATCTCACCGAGCTCAACCACCTCCCAGAACTCGCTCAATGGCGCCAAGAAGGTGGCCCCACCCGCGAACAGTTCCGGCAAGAACAGAAAACCTGCCCCTCCCTCAAGGGGATTCGACAGCAAGCCGCTACTCAAGCCGCTGGAGACCCCGCGGGGTCCCACTGGGTCTATTGGGACAACGACCTCCTCTACAGTGAGCAGAAGATTGCTGAGCTAGGGGCCGGCCGGGTACTGGTCGTACCCCTCCGATTCAGAGACTTCCTCCTGAACTTAGCACATGATGTGCCCCTCGCTGGGCACCTGGGGCAGGACAAAACATACAGCCGCCTGGTGACCCATTTCTACTGGCCAAGAATGCGCACCGATGTGCATAACCACTGCCGAACCTGCCCGGCCTGTCAAGCCAGCGGGAAGAGCGGGGGGAAAGTCAAAGCCCCGCTCCAGCCGTTCCCCGTGGTGACCACCCCCTTCGAGCGGGTAGGAATAGACATCGTAGGGCCCCTGGACCCTCGCACCTCACAGGGACACCGCTTCATCCTAGTCCTGGTGGACCATGCCACCCGCTATCCGGAGGCCATCCCCCTCCGAACCATCACGGCCCCCGTGGTGGGCCGAGCCCTCATGAGCATCTTCTCCCGAGTTGGCTTCCCCCGAGAAGTCGTGAGTGATCGGGGCTCCAACTTTATCTCGAAGCATATGCGGTCCCTATGGCAACAGTGCGGGTCGCCTATCAGTTCACCACCCCGTATCATCCCCAAGGAAATGGACTAGTGGAACGATTTAACAGGACACTGAAGGGGATGATCAAGGGCCTAGAAGAGCCCCTCCGGCGCAAATGGGATGTCCTGCTGCCCTGCCTCCTGTTCGCCTACCGAGAGGTACCCCAGAAATCCCTGGGGTTCAGCCCTTTTGAGCTCTTGTACGGACACCCGGTTCGAGGCCCCCTCAGCCTGGTCAAGGAAGGCTGGGAGACAGCCGTTCGAGATGCCCCCCCGGATGTCTACCGGTACCTCCTGACACTCCGCAATCAGACTCGGAAGTTCCGGGAACTTGCCGAGGCCAACCTGGAGGCTAGTCAAGAGGAGATGAAACGCTGGTATGACCAGAACGCCTTGTCCATCGAGTTCGAGCCGGGCCAGCAAGTCTGGGTCATGTCCCCGGTTGAACCGTGTGCCCTCCAGGACAAATGGACGGGGCCCTTCAAAGTGGTGGGGCGCAAGAGCCCCGTCACCTACCTGGTAGACATGGAGTCCCCCAGGAACCCCCTCCGGGTTCTACACGCTAACCGGCTCAAGCCGCACTTTGCACGCACCGAACTGAGTCTGCTGCTGGCGACCGATGAAGGAGCTGAAGACGACTCCGAGCCCCTACCAGATCTCCTCAGCACCACCGAGAAAGACGGCTCCTTCGAAGGGGTCCGGCTCTCCCCTACCCTGACCCCAGAGCAGCAACAAGACTGCCGGAAGCTGCTGGGGCAATTTGCGGATCTGTTTTCCCTCACGCCGGGGGTCACCCGGTGGTGTGTCCACGATGTGGACACCGGAGACAGCCCCCCTGTAAAACACCGAGCTTTTCGAGTGCCCGACCGGGTTCGGGCCTGCATCCAATCGGAAGTGGCCAAGATGTTAGCTCTGGGGGTAGTCGAACCCTCCAACAGTCCCTGGGCCAGTCCCGTTGTCCTGGTCCCTAAAGCCGCCTCCCCCGGAACCGCTCCCGAGCTCCGGGTCTGTGTTGACTACAGGGGACTGAATGCAGTCACCAGGACCGACGCCCATCCCATCCCCAGGGCGGATGAACTGATCGATCGCCTAGGGGCCGCCAAATACCTCAGCACCTTCGATCTCACGGCGGGGTATTGGCAGATCGGCCTTACCCCTGGGGCACAAGAGCGATCGGCCTTCTCGACCCCTGATGGCCACTATCACTTCAAAGTGATGCCCTTCGGCATGAAAAATGCGCCGGCCACCTTCCAGAGACTAGTGAACCAGGTGCTGGCCGGACTAGAGGAATACAGCGCCGCCTATCTAGATGACATTGCGGTGTACAGCCTTCAGTGGGATGCGCACCTGACCCACCTCTGGAAGGTCCTGACGGCCCTCCGGCAGGCCGGACTAACCATCAAAGCCAGCAAATGCCAGATAGGCCAAGGGTCAGTGACCTATCTGGGACACCAAGTGGGGAGCGGCCAAGTAGCTCCCCTCCAACCAAAGATAGACGCCATCCGGGCCTGGGAGCCCCCGGTCACCCAGACCGCCGTCCGAGCCTTCCTGGGGCTCACCGGATACTATCGGCGATTTATAAAAGACTACGGGAGCATTGTGGGGCCCCTCACAGAACTGACCTCAAAGAAATTACCCCAGAAGGTGCACTGGACCCCTGCGTGCCAAACAGCCTTTGAGACTTTAAAGACTGCCATGTGCACCGCCCCTGTGCTCCAGGCCCCCGACTACAGCAGGGAGTTTGTAGTCCAAACCGACGCCTCGGAGCACGGCATCGGGGCATTCCTGTCCCAAGTTAACCCCGAAGGAATCGACCGGCCTGTGGCCTTCCTCAGCCGACGCCTCCTGGCCAGAGAACAGCGGTGGAGCACCATCAAGAGGGAAGCCTTTGCCGTGGTGTGGGCACTCAAGAAGCTCCGGCCCTACCTCTTCGGCACCCACTTCCGAGTCCAGACCGACCACCGGCCCCTGCGTTGGCTGATGCAGATGCGGGGAGAAAACCCGAAACTGCTGCGCTGGTCTATTTCTCTGCAGGGGATGGACTTCACTGTGGAGCATCGCCCCGGCAACGACCACGCCAATGCTGACGGCCTGTCCAGATTCTTCCGCCTCGGCGAGGAGAACCCCCAAGAAGATGGGTGACTCTCCCCTGCCTTCAGCTGGGGGGGACGCGTGTTGGACCCGGCCTCATGGCGTGGTCCTACCCCTCCCGCATGGCGGGTCCAGGACGACATCAGCCCTCCTCCGGACCTCGGGCGGCCCCTTCGGCCCGACCCTGCACGCCCCAACACCACAGATCCGGCTACCATCCCGGATCCCCATCACCGGCCTGGCTCCAGCGTAGGCCCATCACGACCTACGCACGAGGCCGTGCCCGACTCCATCTTGGGTCCCCCACGTCACGACCACGTGGCCTCGGCCCAGGCCCAGGCCCCAGCGAAGCCCCGACATCGCGGCACCAAGATCCACCCAGGTGGTCGAGTGGCCACTCGCCAGATCCCGGAGGGAGAGGAGTTTCGATGGCCCTCCAGCCGTCCCCGGACGCCTGGTATCGATCGCCCTCCGGCCTCCCTGGGCGCTGGCTCCACCCCCCTGCTGGGTGTCTGGACACCATCACCCCGGCCCCTCTGACCCCCAGGCGAGAGGGTCCGGACATCAAAGGACCTCCGTCCTATATCTGGGCCAGCCCCGGAGTAGGACGCCAGTTGTATCCTGGACTGGAAGCCCTGCTGACGCTGTCACGGCCGACACCAGACAAACTCATCTCCGGTAACCTGAACCATCTGAGAGCCTGCTGGCGCTGCCGCGGCCTACCTTGCTGAAACCATCCGAGAGCCTGCTGGCGCTGCCGCGGCCTACCTTGCTGAAACCATCTGAGAGCCTGCTGGCGCTGCCGCGGCCTACCTTGCTGAAACCATCTGAGAGCCTGCTGGCGCAGCCGCGGCCTACCTTGCTGAACCATCCTGAGAGCCTGCTGGCGCTGCCGCGGCCTACCTTGCTGAAACCATCTGAGAGCCTGCTGGCGCTGCCGCGGCCTACCTTGCTGAACCATCCTGAGAGCCTGCTGGCGCTGCCGCGGCTCGAACCTCTCGGAACCCCCCAGCTCGAGGATTGAGAGCTGTGCGCCGGGTATCCCCTCCTCCGCCCAGAAGCTAGACTGTCCCGCTACCTTACCCCCCTTTTCGAGACTTTACGGATCCCCTCGATCCGCCTGTATTTACTACCAAGAACCCGCAACCTTTATTACTTATAAAAGCTTGAGAACTTGACCTCCTGTGTGGTGTCCGTTTGTAGTGTGGTGATTACTCTGCTGTACGATCCTAGGAGAGGGCCCTCAGCCAGGAGGCCTCTCGGTAACGCTCGGCTACTTCTCAACGGAGAGGTGGACCTAGGGGTGGTCAGTCAGACATCTTCTGCCTCCCCCGGGGTCGCCTTTCTAACACTCGGGGCTTAGCTCTCCTTGCCACGGCTCCGCAACACTCCTGACCTCATTTGCGGCCGGGTAGCGGCCATCTTGGACGTGACACGCGCTTGGCACGGTCAGCGGTACAGTCGTTGCACGCATCTTTCCAGCACTGGCCATACCCTATTTAAATGTGCCTGGGACGAACGCGCAGCGGGCCTGCCGATGGCGCGCCGAAGGCAAGCCCGTCTGCGCCCGTCAGCGCTAAGGCAGGGCGTAGGGCGAGCCACGCTGCTGGATCAGTCTTCACCCATAATAATGGCCCTTCCATTCAGTACTCCAGTACGACATTAAATTCTTTAAGAGCCCCTCGCTGCCCCTCTTATTCTGCTACCCATGCAGGGCCCGAGAGTACCATGGCTTGTCCCGACTGTGGGTTTCTTCCGTCCATTAAGCTCCCCATGGATACTTTGAGTGCCGGCCCCTGTTCTCAGGGCTGCATTAAAGCCTGCCTCATTAATACCAGATCTCTGAGAAAGCATCATGCTGACATTGCAGATCTGGTCTTGGATAATGATCTAGATCTACTATTCATTACAGAGACGTGGCTTGACACGTTCTCTAATCCTATCGTTGCATTGGCCACCCCCTATGGTTATAAAATCCACCGGATAGACCGCCAAGCTGGAAGAGGGGGGGGGTTTGGCCATTATATATAGAGAACGTTGGGTTCTCCATAGTGAATCTTCCACTATCTGGGGAGGCTGTGAGGCCATGGATTTCAATCTCCAATTATCACCTCACTTCACATTGGGGGGGTCATTATTATATCGACCACCTGGCCCAGTGGGTGCTTTCTTGGAATCCTGCGGAAATGCCTTGGCGGATAGAGTTTTAAGGTTCTCCAACTACCTACTCCTGGGGGATTTCAAAATACATCTCGACTCCATGGAGTCGGCTGACGCCGCAGCTTTTCTGGATGACCTCCAGCTGGCCCTGCTTTCCCAATGGGTGACAGATCCGACCCACAAAGGGGGTCACATTCTGGATCCTATCTGTACTAATTTCCCTATGCTGGTCAGGAAGCCAATTCCGATCACCTGGTCGGATCATTTCCCTATATTTTTTTCATGGGCTGTACAGTGTCAGCTACAACTAGCCAGCTGTCACCGCGCTCCTACGGCCAGGAAGATGGATGCAGGGCTACTTAGTGGTCATCTGGCGGCCTCGCGTTCTACCCTCCTAGGTGATCTACAGGATAATGTTACTACATTTTCCAGTTGGATCAGTGGCTCAGTCAATGCCCTCTCGGCCCCGGGTTCTCGCAAGCTGGGGAGAGAGGCTCCTTCTAAGCCTTGGTTTACCTCGGAGCTGAAGACGCTAAAGCATGCCTGTAAGGTCTTGGAGAGAGCATGGCGGGTCAGCGGCTATTGCCCCATTGCCAAACAGGCTCTCAGAGTCAAACAGAAAATCTATTATTCAGCTATTGTGATAGCCAAAGGCCAGCATTTTGCCGCCCGCATTGACCGGGCTAATAATAATTCTAAGGGAATTTTCGCCATTGTGCAGAGTTTTGTAACTCCCCGAGCCCAGGAAGTGGCGGTCCCCCCATCTGATAACTGGTGTAACACTTTAGCAAAACATTTTAGGGATAAGATCTTGGACATTCAAGATTCCTTTCTGAAAACCCCTAAGCTGACCTCCATTGTCCTGTCGGGGATTCTGGAGAGGGACTCGGTTCATCTTCTCTCGGCTTTTAGTCCGGTGGACCCATTGTCCGTGCTCAGAATTCTTGGAGCACTGAAATCGGGCTCCCCTAAGGACCCTTGTGCGGCTAGGCTTCTGGCCGAGTTGTCTGACACGATCAACCCGGAAGTTAATCTACAGGTTAATCAGTCGCTTTGTGAGGCCTATGTTCCGCCTTCATCGAAGCAGTCTCTCATACTGCCTCTTCTTAAGAAGCCGACCCTGGATCCGTTGCTTCCTGCCAATTATCGACCTATCTCGCTCTTGCCTAGTTTGGCTAAAGTTTGCAAGAAGGCAGTTACATCTCAGCTTACCTACTATGTAGAGACGGCGGGTCTGTTACATCCTGCGCAATCGGGGTTCAGTGCTTCTTACAGCACAGAGTCAGCATTGCTGGAGGTGACGGAAGCTATTCGCGACTGTCTGGGTGCCGGCGGGAGAGCAGCCCTGGTGATACTGGATCTCTCGGCGGCATTCAATACGGTGCCTCACTCTCTCCTTCTCGCTCTTTTAACAGCTATCAGCATTGAGGGTTCAGCTTGGAGCTGGCTTAGATCCTTCCTGGAGGATAGATCCCAGCAAGTAGGGCTGCCCCCCTATGCCTCGGCGCCGACGCCATTGTCCACTGGCATTCCGCAGGGTTCCTCACTTAGCCTCCTATTGTTTAATATCTATGTGACTCCCCTGGTTTATCTGGAGGAGTCCTTGGGGGCTAAGGTGATGGCCTACGCGGATGACACGCAGCTTCTGTTCTCCTGGGAACGGGGTGAGGACTCGGTCAGCACGGTGCAGCGCTGTCTCTCAGCGGTGTTTCGCTGGTTGGCAAATGCACAGCTAAAGTGCAATGAAGAAAAAACTGAGGTACTCCTGTTCGGCTCGTTTCCTGGGGATTTCAGAGCCAGGCTGTGGCCGCCTGACTTCCAGCGCCCTTTGATAGAGAAGGGTCTTGCCAAAAATCTGGGGGTTTGGTTTGAGGAAAATTTAAATTTTGCGACACAGGTGAAGAAGCTAACAGGGACTTGCTTTGGCACCATGAAGATTCTGAGGAAGTTTCTCCCCCTCTTGCCAGGTGGTGCCAAAGAGACGGTTGTCCGGGCTCTGATCCTCTCCCGCCTGGACTATGCTAATGCTCTCCTGGTGGGATGTCCGGGTTATTTGACAAAGAAGCTGCAGGTAGTCCAGAATGCGGCAGCCAGGCTTCTCCTGGGGCTTTCTCCAAGACAGAGTGTGCGGATCCATCTACGTCACCTGCACTGGCTCCCAGTTGAGTCCCATCTCAAATTCAAAATGTTGTCCATTGTCCAACGGGCCCTGTATGGGTTGGGTCCGCTCTATCTTCAGAAGCGCTTTGTCTTTTACAAACCTTCTAGGCAACTGCGTTCCTCTGACCAGTTCTTAATACAGAACCCTTGTTTCAATTGCCACAGGCTGGGCTGGTGTTCTTTCACCCGCAAAGCAGGCCTAGCTTGGAATGCGCTTCCGTTGGCCCTTAGGAGGGTGTGGGATCCGGTAGCTTTTAAGAAGAAATTAAAAACTCTGCTTTTCTGAGGTTTTCTTATTTAGATGGGAGTGTAGTAGGCTTTCAGGAACTAGCGTCGGGATTCTTTGAGTAGCTGTGCGCTCTACAAATATAATATAACATAACATAACAAAGAATAAAAAGATCATCAATGTAAAAATACCAGCTTACTACAGACGAGACCCAGCAGCTGTTACCCTCAGCCCAGGCTGCCTGATTCTCCCACCAGCCCACAAACAAGTTTGCGTAGCTGGGGGCGAAGCAGGTGCCCATCGCCGTGCCTTTGGTCTGTCTGTAGAGCTGTCTTTGGAAAGGGAAGATGTTATTAATTAGGCAAAAGACCAAGAACTCTATCAGCATTTTATTATGTTGTGAGAATTTTAAGGACCAGCCTTTTAAGAAGTACCTAGTTGCTTTAATCCCATTCTCATGGTCGATGCAGGTGTACATTCTAGTTACATCTAAAACAACCATTAGCATATCTGATTCCCATACAATGTTAGAAATAGCTCTTATGAAGTATTTCGTGTCCCTTATATATGACAGCAACAGTTTCACAAATTCTGCCAAAAAGAAATCAATATATTGTGACATTGCCTCTGTTAGACACCCTTTCGAAGATATTATAGGGTGACCAGGCAGTTTCTTCGGATCTTTGTGTATTTGTGGCAGATGGTAGAATGTGGACAGTACTGGATGTGAACATGTTAGGAATTTCAATTCATCCCTACTCAGCATTGATTTCCCGAACCATTTCTGAATTAGCTGGTGATATTCAAGTATGCTGGTGTTATATTCATCTCTGGATATTTTCATGTAACAAGTGGTATCGGATAGCTGACACAGAGCCTCAGTGCAGTAGAATTCTGCCTTCAAAAGTGGAATTATGCAGTTCCTCTAGAGTCAGAGAGTACAGAGTCAGTAAAGACTGGAACCCACCGTGCCCCAACAGGGGTCAGTGTTGGGAATCCATATGTTGGATTGTAATGCCCTCACACACCCTTACCAGTGTCATGCTTCATCATCTGGGCTGCTCCTCGATGGGTCAGCGGTGCAATACCCAACGGGATCCCTATGGTAGGGGCACTTTACCGGAGATCTTTTATCCAACAACCGTGTGGTGAACTGCGGGTGTAAGGCCAGAACTGTGTAGATGTAGTGAGGTGATTTAAAATAGGGTTGGGAGTACCTGGAAGGACAGACTTTTATTCTGGGGGTCTCCTACCCTAAGTAAAAAAAAAATAAGGCACTCTCCCGAGTGTAATGTCTTGCGTAGTGGTGTCCTTGTTAGAAAGTGTGAGTCAACATGTTTCTCGCTTATAGATCAATATCCTAGCAATTCTTCAGGACCTAAACAATTGAACTATCTACACCTAGAGTTAGTGGTATATCTTTTTACACACGGTAATAGTGTCTATTACTCAATGTACCAGTTACAACCTGGATCTACCTGTTGTGGGAGACAAAAATGTATAGGCATCATTCAGGTTGATTTTGCACATTACAAACTTAACACGGTCTTGCGGTGACTCTGACATCTGTCTTTAACATATGTGAGGTGAACGCAATTGTGTTAGAGGACATCTGAAAACAGCAGATTTAAAAACAAGTGGTGAGTCTCCACAATGAGCTATTGTGACTTAATGCCCCTGTGAAAAATAATGATGCAGCCGAAACACATTAGTATGAACTCACCCAATTCAGTATAGTCTACAGGTTTCAACAGTACCCGGTGGGTTACCCATAAGGCTTAACTCCTATGTGTGTTGGACTAAACAGGAAAAAACACAAACAATATATACAAATGAATATATCTATCTGTAAAGCAGAGGTTGAGGTCTCCATCATTTATTGAGCGTTTCGCGTAGTGTTACCAAACCTCTGATCTAGGTTACTGGCACGGGTGTGGTCTGCATATGCTTTCAGTGACCTAACCTCAGTGCTCATGATAATGTTCGGTTGAATTTGTATGCCTCCCATTCTGGCCTTTGTGGAAGTACAGTTTCAGACGTTCATGTATTTATTAGCCTATCAAGTGTCCTGATTACTTAATTACAGTATTGTCTTTTTTTTATTAAATTATATTTATTTGCATTTTTCAAACCATAGAAACATAACAAGCATGTCACATAAGATTGTCCACCATACCCTCCCCTCCCCCACCCACCACCCACTGTCTCCAGAGTTGCACACAGCAGATCTCTTCGCCTGCATACAGTAACGTGTCATCTACTTCTGCAATATGTAACAGCAGCCGAGTCCCTCCCCCGAGTACCAGGGCTACAAGCCGGACAATTCGCACCCTTTCAAAGCCCCCCATCCAAACCATAATAACGCCTCCACTTCCCCCACACTCTATTAAACTTCTTTGGGCAACCTCTATATGTAACCCTTTCGGCTGCCATGTAGATATCCATTCCCCTCCTCCATTCGTCGAGTCTCGGGGGGGGGGGTTGGAGCTCCCCAAGCCCGAGCCACATCCCTCTTAGCTACGACTAAGGCCAATGTTAGAAAAATTAAGTGGGGTCAGGTGAAATCCACATCATTTGTTATCTCCAATAGAACCAATTTAGGCTCCATCGGTAGGGCCGTTTCAAGTATTTCACCAAGTTCCCACATTATCCTGGCCCAGTAGCTCTGGATGACTCTACATTCCCAGATAGTATGATAAAAGTTTCCCTCTGCATTTCCACACCGTAGACAGTTAGGGTCGCTGGCTCGTCCCATCTGATGCAAACGATATCTATCATAATAGACTCTATGGAGAATTTTAAATTGGATGAGTCAAAGCCGGGGGTTTATTGCCACTTCCCTAGGATGCATCAGGGCAGTCTCCCAGTCAAGTGTGTCCATCTCCCCCAGAGTTGATTCCCACGTAGCTTTCAATTTCACCAGTTTGTCCGGCATATTGTTATGCAAAGTTTTGTAAGTCTAGGAAACTAGTTTCTCCGGGACGTGTTCCTGCAGCAGATGGCCCTCTAGTGGAGCGTACTCCGGCAACGGGCCTGAGAGCGCCCCCTCTGCCTGCCAGGCATGGCGTACTTGTGCATATTTCAGAAACTGCGTGTGGTGCAATCCAAATTCTGCCCTCAGCGCCTGAAAGGACATTAGAGAGCTCCCTGTTTATGTAGGTCACCCAGAACTGAAATGCCAATGCCATCCCACCTTTTAAAGCCTTTCAACCTATGTAGCTCTCGTAGCCATGTAAAATGCCATATCGAGGTTTGTCTCGACGGTTTGTGCGTCTAACCAATCCTTCTTGTCGCCCTGTCCCACAACTCTACAGTCACCCGTGTCGCGGATAGTAGTGTTTCTTTTCCCCTACCTCCATATATGTAGTGGAGCCATGTGCGACGCTCCAGTTTTCCCCTCTCAAATCTATATGTGGGGTGATCTGCTGGGGCATGAAGCCAGTCATTTATCGGTGCCAGATGTTCCGCCCATTAATATGCCTCAATATTAGGTAGGGAAATCCCCCCATCATATTGGTTCCTCTGTAGAGTCTCCAGGGCTATCCTAGATTGTTTCCCCAACCAAAGCAACGCCCGAAGTCCCTCATTTATCTCTTTAAAAACCTGCCGGGGAAGGGAGAAATACTCATTCTGTAATGCATATAAAAACCGCGGCAGGGTAATCATCTTATACATTGCCGCCCGGCCTAGTTAATTACAGTATTGTCATTTGAGATGTCATCAGTGATGTCACTGACCATGTCATGAATGATGTAATATGTGACCTCATCAGCAGTGCATTGTGGACGCGCAAGTTATAGTTAGCAGAACTAACTATAACGGAGGAATTTCTATGGTTTTGTACGAGTGAAATGCCCAGCTAGCTATAACACCCCTGAAACCTAGGTTTTTTTCTGTGACTTTCTAAGGTTTTTTAAATGCTGATTTCTAACTATAAAGTCTCTGAAACCTATGGTTTTTTCAGTGAATTTCAAAGGTTTTTTAAATGCTAATTTTTAAGTGTAATAGTAGTTATACCTATTTATTTGTACTGATGTTCTACAGTTTTTTAACTGTTTAATAATAAATATTTTATTCATTAAATAACATGTTTTTCTGAAAATTGCAAAAAAATGTTTAAAAAAAATCAAACGGAAATATTGTTTAATTTTTTTGTTTCCTTTTTTCATTTAATATATTTATATTATTTTCTTTTTTTTTAAATGTTTTCCACATTTTTTTCTGAGTCGCGCACCCAAAGCGTATAAATCGCGGTGGGTGCGCAGATTCTAGCCGCCATTATAGAAAACGGTACAAAAGGGGGTGGTGATGGACGGAGCATCTGAACCAATCAAACACTCACACCCAGTCAAAAGATCTGGGTTTAATCCATCATCGTTCTTTAGCCCACTCTTCCACCCCAGTTCAGACATGGCCATATGCAAATCAGTCTGACCCTGTGCCTCATGGGAACAGTCCAGCCCGAACTGCCAAGCCATGCCTTCCCTGGACCGGAAACAAGCTTCCGAGGACCGGTTTCTGGCATTACAGCCGTCTTCAGCCCGGCTTGCTTGAATCCAGTGGCAAAGTGAGCAAGGGACTCACGTCTGAGCATACCCTGCCACACTCATCGCAACCAAAGCGGCACAAAAGGGGGTGGTGATGGACGGAGCATCTGAACCAATCAAACACTCACACCAAGTCAAAAGATCTGGGTTTAATCCATCACCGTTCTTTAGCCCACTCTGCCACCCCAGATCAGACATGGCCATATGCAAATCAGTCTGACCCTGTGCCTCATGGGAACAGTCCAGCCCGAACTGCCAAGCCATGCCTTCCCTGGAACGGAAACAAGCTTCCGAGGACCGGTTTCTGGCATTACAGCCGTCTTCAGCCCGGCTTGCTTGAATCCAGTGGCAAAGTGAGCAAGGGACTCATGTCTGAGCATACCCTGCCACACTTATGGCGACCAAAGCGGTGCAAAACGGGGTGGTGATGGACGGAGCATCTGAACCAATCAAACACTCACACCCAGTCAAAAGATCTGGGTTTAATCCATCACCATTCTTTAGCCCACTCTGCCACCCCAGTTCAGACATGGCCATATGCAAATCAGTCTGACCCTGTGCCTCATGGGAACAGTCCAGCCCGAACTGCCAAGCCATGCCTTCCCTGGACCGGAAACAAGCTTCCGAGGACCGGTTTCTGGCATTACAGCCGTCTTCAGCCCGGCTTGCTTGAATCCAGTGGCAAAGTGAGCAAGGGACTCACGTCTGAGCATACCCTGCCACACTTATGGCGGCCAATGCGGTACAAAAGGGGGTGGTGATGGACGGAGCATCTGAACCAACCAAACACTCACACCCAGTCAAAAGATCTGGGTTTAATCCATCACCGTTCTTTAGCCCACTCTGCCACCCCAATTCAGACATGGCCATATGCAAATCAGTCTGACCCTGTGCCTCATGGGAACAGTCCAGCCCGAACTGCCAAGCCATGCCTTCCCTGGACCGGAAACAAGCTTCCGAGGACCGGTTTCTGGCATTACAGCCGTCTTCAGCCGGGCTTGCTTGAATCCAGTGGCAAAGTGAGCATGGGACTCACGTCTGAGCATACCCTGCCACACTTATGGCGGCCAAAGCGGTACAAAAGGGGGTGGTGATGGACGGAGCATCCGAACCAATCAAACACTCACACCCAGTCAAAAGATCTGGGTTTAATCCATCACCGTTCTTTAGCCCACTCTGCCACCCCAGTTCAGACATGGCCATATGCAAATCAGTCTGACCCTGTGCCTCATGAGAACAGTCCAGCCCGAACTGCCAAGCCATGCCTTCCCTGGACCGGAAACAAGCTTCCGAGGACCGGTTTCTGGCATTACAGCCGTCTTCAGCCCGGCTTGCTTGAATCCAGTGGCAAAGTGAGCAACGGGACTCATGTCTGAGCATACCCTGCCACAATTATGGCGGCCAAAGCGGTACAAAAGGGGGTGGTGATGGACGGAGCATCTGAACCAATCAAACACTCACACCCAGTCAAAAGATCTGGGTTTAATCCATCACCGTTCTTTAGCCCACTCTGCCACCCCAGTTCAGACATGGCCATATGCAAATCAGTCTGACCCTGTGCCTCATGGGACCAGTCCAGCCCGAACTGCCAAGCCATGCCTTCCCTGAACCGGAAACAAGCTTCCGAGGACCGGTTTCTGGCATTACAGCCGTCTTCAGGCTGGCTTGCTTGAATCCAGTGGCAGAGTGACCAAGGGACTCATGTCTGAGCTTACCCTGCCACACTTATGGCGGCCAAAGCGGTACAAAAGGGGGTGGTGATGGACGGAGCATCTGAACCAATCAAACACTCACACCCAGACAAAAGATCTGGGTTTAATCCATCACCGTTCTTTAGCCCACTCTGCCTCCCCACTCAGACATGGCCGTATGCAAATCAGTCTGACCCTGTGCCTCATGGGAACAGTCCAGCCCGAACTGCCAAGCCATGCCTTCCCTGGACCGGAAACAAGCTTCCGAGGACCGGTTTCTGGCACTACAGCCGTCTTCAGCCCGGCTTGCTTGAATCCAGTGGCAAAGTGAGCAAGGGACTCACGTCTGAGCATACCCTGCCACACTTATGGCGGCCAAAGCGGTACAAAAGGGGGTGGTGATGGACGGAGCCTCTGAATATATAGCCTCTATATATATATATATATATATATATATATATATATATATATATATATATATATATATATATATATATATATATATATATATATATATATATATATATATATATATAAGCTCCAAGTTGCCCACAAAGCATAGACGCACTCGGACATTTTAGAAAGCATCAAGCCTTTTAATAGGTAAAACCGGAGCTTGCATACCAATCCGAAATTACAGTTTTACATGTCATCTTCGCCTGACGCGTTTCAGTGCTTCTCTGCACTTTCCTCAGAGGCTCGACAATCTCGTGCAGTGGTGCCACACCCTCCAGTTAAATCAAAAATGTCACCCTCCAATGGGCTGCTCCGTTGAGCATGCAGTGATTTCTGGGTCCTGTAGTGCAGTCAGTAATATTAACCCTGATGGGTGAACATAAATTTTGCTGTTGACAAAAAAAACCTTAGATGGGCCTCAGCACACAAGTCCGGTATAAATCCTCTTATAATGCCCCACAACAGAGCTTCGTTGTATACAGAGCCCCGTGGCCCCTAGCATCAAAGGGCGGTGCGTCTCTTACGGCTGGGCCGCCGCGTGTAAATTGAAGCTCCAAGTTGCCCACAATATAGGATGAACGTCTCACCGCTTAGCCATATATAGCTGGAACCAAGCTTCATAATCACACACCACTTACTAAAATCAGTATAACATGCAAGGGTAATTTAAAGGCACTTAGTCCCTAAAATATGGTAACAAATCATATCAATGACTAACATTGATAGTATAATTGACATTTCAAAAGTTACTTAAAGGATTGTGATTGAAATATAGTTAAATGTTGTTAATTTAACTACAAGACCCATAATGCATTGTTTATAAAATGTGTATATAATGCAAAAGTGAAAAAGGACTCGCTGTTTAGAATGCTACCGTGATCAAGAACGAAATGTTCGAAACGCGTAGGTCATCACAGCCACTGAAATAAACGCTGTTGAAAAATTTCCCGAGTGGAGTGCCATCAATCTAAACTTTGTGTTGATATATATATATATATCTAGATATATATATATATATATATATATATATATATATATATATATATATATCTAGATATCTAGATATATAGATATCCAACAAGAAGTTCCCATGCGGTGAGGAAGATGCACATTCCAAAATGCTTGCACCACGTTTATTTGTCATATAAATCACCACAGAATGTGCCTTAGTAAAGTGGTAATAGGTAGGGAAAAATATTTGGATGTTTCTATATATTTAAACAAATAATGTCCAGAGTACCGCAGTACTGTCTCAGGAGCACCGTGGTACTTACATTTTTTAAAATATGTTAAAAATTTCAAAATACTTTGTACTGCACTATATTTTCCAGCTTTTCACATATTTAAATCTTCATGGAGTACCACTGTAATACGTACAGATTACCACACTACTTACAAAATTCCTGGAAAAATATATAAAAATTTAAAAATACATCTCCCTAACTATTATGTTATGTTATGTTATGTTAATAACTTTTGTACCGCGCACAGCTGCCCCAGCGAAGGGGCGTCCTGGCGCCCAGAAAGGTAAACATAACATTGCACATTGCTGCTAAATCAGAGGGTTTTGTTAAAAAGTACTGTTTTAATAGCACGTCTGAACTGGAGTAGATCTTCTAGTGCTCGAATTTCCGCAGGGAGGGAATTCCAAAGCTTTGCAGCCACCACTCGGAAGGAGCGACCGCCAGTCCTACTCAGCAGAAAACGTGGGACCACAGACAGATTCTGACCCATGGATCTCAAGGGTCGGGAGGGAACATATGGGGTCAGGAGATTCACCAATATGGGTGGGGCTATACCTTTTAAAATTTTAAAAGCCAGACAGAGCACCTTAAACTCAATCCTCCTGGCTACTGGAAGCCAGTGGAGCGCCTGCAGTGTTCTTGAGACCGAACATCTCCTAGGCAGGCCGACCACCGCTCTTGCAGCGGCGTTCTGTACTCGCTGCAACCGTTTAAGTTCCGCCTGGTTGGTGCCTGCTAGCAGAGCACTGGCATAATCTATCCTGGATAGCACTGAGGCCTGAACCACAAGCTGTCTGGTGGGGGCATCAAAAAATTTCAGTACCGGCCTGATGCCTCTAATGACACCAAAACAGGTGGCAGCTACCCTCTCAGTGTGGTAAGTAAAACTCAGGGAAGGATCCAGCCAGACTCCGAGATTTTTCATCTCCATAACAGGAGTAGGGGTCATACCTAACTCAGAAGGCCACCAGTGGTCATTCCACCATCCAGGTTGCTTACCAAACACCATGACCTCTGTTTTCATAGTGTTCAATTGGAGACAGTTCTGATTCATCCAATTGGCCACCGCCCGAAGCCCCTCGCAGAACTTGAGGGCCTCCACAGCTGAGTCCCCACTTAACGTGACCGCCAGCTGTGTGTCATCCGCATAGGAGACCATTGTCAGGCCCCAGCGTTTGACAACATCAGCCAGCGGTCTAACGTAGATATTAAACAAAGTGGGGCTCAACGATGAACCCTGTGGGACCCCCAGTGTGAGCGGGTAGGAGGTGGATTTCCCGGGGGGGATAGCAACCTGGAAGGATCTATCTGAGAGGAATGAGTGGAACCAACAAAGAGCGGATCCCCTGACGCCCACTTCCTCTAACCGCCGTAACAGGATCTCGTGGAACACCGTATCGAACGCGGCACTCAAGTCTAATAACAAGAGTGCCACTCTTCATCCGCTGTCCAGCACGGAGCGCAGATGTTCGGTCATAAACAACAGAGCAGTCTCCGTGCTGTGCCCTGCGCGGAATCCGTTTTGAGTGGGATCCAAGATATTAGATTTGGCGAGATGGTTAGCCAGGATCCCATTCACGTGGGCCTCGGTGATTTTGGCGGCCCACGGCAGCAGAGAGATAGGGCGATAGTTCTCAGGTTTGACCGGGTCCAGGGAAGGCTTTTTCAAAATGGGTGTTACTACCGCATGCTTCCAGCTAATGGGCACGGTTCCTGAGGACAATGATAAATTGATGAGGGCGAGCATGGGTGAGCGACATAGGGCCTGCATGCTTTTGAACTGGACCGGTTTGAGTGGGTCCTTAGGGGAGCCAGATTTAATTTTTTGCCACAGTAGATCAAACCCCTCCTCAGAGAGGGGGGCCAGCAGGTCTAACGTCACACCATCATCCCTCGGGCAGCCATCTAAGGCCGGATGATGCGTCCTCGTTGGAAAGGAGCGGTAGATTGCCTGAACCTTTTGGCTAAAAAAGGCAGCCAAGCTTTCACAGTGGGCGTCGGTACAGATTTCAGCTGCGGAGGCCCTCTTCGTCATGAGGTCCTTTAAGACCTTGAAGATCAATTTAGAGGGGTTAGGACTATTCCGGAACTCCTCCGCATAAAATGTGGCTCGGGCTCGACAGATCGCTCTGTGGTATGCCTTAGTTAGAGTGAGGTAACAGGTCTTAAGCGCGGAGTCATAGGTTTTTCTCCATCGCATTTCTGCTTTCCTACAATCTCTCTTAAGAGACGCTAGAGTCTCGTCATACCAAGGACTGTGATTTTTAGTCCGACCATTCGAACGGACCAGAGGAATTAACAAGTCCAAGGCCGAGGAGATCCAATTGCAGAATGAATCATAGCCAGAGTTAACCTCAGAGAAAGAAGGTAGAGGTGACTTTTCCAGTAGAAGATAGAAATCTTCTAACTTTAGTTTATACCACTGGCGCGTCAGGGTGGATTTATTCTGTAATATAAAAAGGGGGTCTGTTATAGGAATAACAGCCTTCACCAACATGTGGTCCGTCCAGATTAACTGGGTGGGTAGTCCTATGGTTATGTCCTCTAGATTGGAAAACAGTGGGTCCAATAAATGCCCACCCTGATGCGTGGGGGAAGATACCCTCTGCAAAAGCTGCAAGGCTTCCATATCCGCTAAGCAGCTCCGAATAGAGGGTAAAGATGTGCAATCAAAGTGCAAGTTGAGATCCCTAGCACATTGAAATTAGCACAGCCAAGGGCCTCGAAACTAATGACATCCGGGAGAGCGGCCCTAAAGGCAGCATCGCAGCCCGGAGGCCGATATATTAAGAGTCCTGTGAGGCTAAAGCAGTGGGAGATGGAAATTCTAAACCGGGCACATTCACACCCTGGAATTTTTAATTCTTTCCATTCGAAAGGAAAACGGCGTTTCAATGCCATAGCAATTCCACCTCCACTCGTCCCGCGATTGAGAGTAGCTATGGTATACTCAGGGGGGAGAGCAAAATTTAATATCGCGGTATCCGCATCCTGTAACCACGTCTCGGTCATAAACAACACATCCGGAGAATCAGTAGTGAGGATATCGAATATCTCCGCAAGGTGTTTGGCCAAGGATCTGACGTTCAGATTATAAATGGTAATAGTTTTCACCCCAGACACGTGAGTCTGCCGGGATGAGACGTCAATGGAACGAATGCGAGAGGGTGCCGGCAGGCGCCAACAACACCAAGTACAGTGATAAGGGCCACTTAACGGCGCAACCGGCGATAGAGGACACATAGGGAGACGGTCACGTAAAGCTAATAAATCTGCACTACAGTACCTGATAGTAGAGGTAGCCATCGCAATAGGGCGACGGCGATAGAGTTCTGCCGCACCCCGCACTTCCTTAGCGCTGACGGGCGCAGACGGGCAGACTCTGGCTTGACTCAGTCACTTTTATAAAGCGGTAATAGATAGAGAACAAATACAAAACTTAATACTTACCTATAAATAAGGCCATAACCCAGAACGCAGTGAAAGTGTGCTAAAAACGACATTTCTCCCTTTTATGTTTTGTAAAGACAGACATTAGCCAATCAGATACTGCCTTGTTATCGGTATGTACCGCAGTATACTGCGAAGTTAACATGGTATAAAGCAGCACAATATAGTACTAATTATTTTAACACTACTTACACTATTTACACCTACTACCAAAGTTAGCATTTACACATAATAATCTACATTTCTGCCACATGTTCACCCACTTTCATGCTACATCTGTTTTAAGGACCACACTGCATTGTCCACCACTCCACTCTAGTTCACTAGACTATACCCCACCGCACTCTATGCTAATCCATTTTACATCACTCAACTCTAGCACACTCCGCTCTACGCCACTACACTCTAAACCACGCCATTGTACGCTATTACACTATATGCTATCGTACACTATTACACTATATGCCACTCCATTCTATAACAATGCAGTGTACACCATTACACTATATGTCCCACCACAATACGCGACTTCACTCTCCACTATTCCACTACACAACTACACCCTAAGACACTACACTCTACACTATCCCAGTCTATGCTGCTCCACTCTATGGCACTCCAGTGTACATCACTGCACTGAATGCTATTCCACTGTACGCCCCTTCAGTGTACGCAAATCCATGACAATCGACTCTATGTTACAACAGCCTGCACTATTCCGCTCTACAGCAATCCACTGTACGCCACTCTAGTGTACGACCCTCCACTGAACGCCACTCCTCTCTGACAGTACACACTATTCCTCTCTAAGACACTCCATTCAACGTTCCACTTTATGCCACTCCTTTATATGCAATTCCATCATTTCACCACTGCACTGCACCTCACTCCATTGTACGCCACTGCATTGTACGCCAATCCACTGTACCCTACTCTAATCTTCGTCAATCAACTATACGCTGTTCCACGGTACGCAATTACACTCTATGCCACTTCACTTTACGCTTTTCCACTGTATACCACTCTAATCTACCCAACTTCACTCTAAGCCACTCCACTATATGGTATTCCACTGTACGCTACTGCACAGTACACCACTACACTGTACGCTACTCCACTCTCCACTCCACTCTACTACACTCCACACCACACTCTACACTATTTCACTATATGCCACGCCACACTTCTACACAGTATGTCATTTAACTGTACACCGACACTGTTCTCCACTATTCTCTACCACAACCCACTTAACAACACTCAACTCAATGACACTCAATACTACGATTTTAAAAACATTTTTATTAAAGTGTAAAAATCATTTAAATTTAATGAAAAAAGCAAAGGTTAAAGGTAAATTATAGTTCTGAAAACTTTATTTATTCTTTCTATACAAGCCCAATATAAACTATTCAAACTTTAGAAATTCTAGTTATAACTTAATTTCTAATTTGAGCACCACCAGTTATAACTCAGAATTATATTTGATGCACCAAATTCACTTTGCTATACGTTACTCACCTCCATACACAGTCTTATAGCATCACTCGCCACGCAGCATTAACTATGACTCGCCACTCTACCATGCACTGTGTTCTCAGAAATGATGTCATTTGAGATGTACTAAGTCTTATTATGACTGCCATGATTTCACATAGTATAAGTTATATCATATGTTAGGGTGTAACCAGTGCATGAAAAAAGGGCTCTGGATCATAGTATTGAGGCCTAGGGGAGGGGACACCATTCCCATGGGCTTTCACCAGTATACCACTGGATAGACAGGGTTCCCCCTCCCCCCGAGGGATGCCAAAGTTCAATAGCTTAAGTGTGGAATGTGAAAAGAAAAAGGAGGGTCAGTGAAATAAAATATACGCCTAAAATCAATCAATTTCGTTATGCAAGGAAGCTGAATTAATACAAGTTTTCTAGTTTCACTTTGTGAAAATCCGCCACTAAATTGGTGTCTATTTGCCATCAATGTTTAACTAAAATGTTAATGCTTTGTTTTTATCTCTTTGAGAACCCCACTAGAAAGGCAGGAATCTTTCTGCCTTCAGCGAACCACCACTGTCCAGCTCTGTTGAAGTCCCTAAAGCTTGGCAAAGAAAGTGCCATGTTTAACATACACCTGTGAAACTGTTTTTTTTTTTAAACCAAACTCCCAAAGCAGAAGTTTGTTACGGAAAACAAAAAATAAATGGCCCTTGGGAGTTTTCACCCAGCGCAGGGGATGTTTTTTCTTTGGTTTCCTGCTCTGGACCACCAGGCCGTCGCCAGTGGCCTTGAACAAGAAAAATGTACTGTAGAATGAATGCCATGAATAGGGTTGATATTCTGTAGCATACTGACCAACGGCCTAGTGGTAGACAGGTCAAAGGTTTCCACTACTTCCTTTAGGGTGGGAGTGTTGTGAATGATTTTAGATTCCGATTGAATTTCCCGATTCATGCCCTTACATAGGTATAATTTGCGTTGCCCTTATATAGGCATAGAAATCCAGTCCTTATTTAGGCATAGCCCATGCAGCCCAAATACAGGCATGGCTACTTCCATCCGTTCATCTACGTCACAACGATTTCTTGGAAAACCAGACTCTTAAGCCGTTAGGGACTTCCCCTTGCTTGAATACTGATTTATCCAAGAACTCAGTTATTATACATGAACATCTATTCCTTAGGGGTTCATTCATGATGTTCATATGCCCGACTTTACGTCAAAGCTGGCATTCCTAAACACCTTCAAGATATAAATATACCTTCACTTGCTATAGCAAAGCACGGTGTGGTTTGGTGCAGTTCGACTACCTATTTGCACGACGCATCTCGCTACAGCAAGTGCCGAAGGAAGCCAACTCTCTAGCTGATCAGAAGCTGTCCTCTGCCGAGAAATCCAGCTCCAGTGTTTCTGTCTCCCCTGCTGGGTGTTGGGAAATCGAGTCCGTGAAAGAGATACCGACCTCTCTCATTCTAAGGTATGGAGCTGATTAGAACCTAGAGAAACCTTTGGCAACTCTTGGCAAAACTAAACCTATGCTAAAGACCACACTTACTTCCTCCTGTACGCATTATATTTTGCATTCTGTCAAACGATTGTAGCAGTTCACCTCTCTTGCATGAGAAAGAAGACTATTCAATAAACCCCTTTTATTGAAACGCCCGGCTCTCTATTTTTCTCTGCATCTCTGTAGAAACGAAGCATGCATGATTGACTGAGTAAAATAGTTATCTATTGTTTTCACGACTCTGAAGATACGTTTTATTCTTGGGAAACAAAATTGTCATTTGTATGCGGTTGTCAGAAACTAATCCCTTCTTGTGTATTCGAGAAGTTTCCAGTGACCTCTGAGCTAACTGGCACTCACAATTAAGTTTAGTATACTCGATAGAGACATACTGACCTCAGTCCTATGTCATATCTATAGGGTATATTATTCCAATGCGCAGAGCCTATTGGGAATATAGGAACTACACTACAGGAGTGATGTGGTTTGAGTCTATTTGATGACTTTTCTATTTTGTCTGTTTGGTTTCAGCCTTCATTAATGCCACTCTTACTTCACCTTTCAGCTTTGGGGAGTTGGTTGAGAAAGTTGTTTTTCTGATGAGTTGTATGGGTTTTATCAGACTGTGGTTGTTATGAGACACGTGGGTGCTGGGCAATGGAGGTCACACTTTAAAAAAAATAAAACATTATTTGTATGCTTGTAACCAAAAAAAGCAATACAGTCATGTGCAACATGCGCCATTATCCTAGGATACATGTTGATAGTACATACAATCACAGTAATCTGTGAGGAGCAAATCTTAGCGCAACCAGACACATAATCAATGTACGAGAGTAAATTTTGGGCACAGGCATACACCCTTGAAACAATTTGAATCTAACTGGTGGTCGGGCAAGGTGTTGGACCTGGTCTGCCATTGGCAGGACCCAGCCCATGGTAGGTTCTCCACCATCCCCAAATCTTGTACAACTTACAGGGACAACCTCTGTCGTGGTATGCCACCTTTTCTGATTCCAAGTAGATTTCCATCCCCCTTCTCCACGTGTGAATGGAGGGCACCTCTGGCACACCCCAGTACTTATCCATATCTCTTTTTGCCTCTCCTATGCCCGGTATGCGAAAAAAAGAGCGTCAAGCTTGGAACATCAACATCTTTAGGAATCCCTAGCAACACAACCCTCTGGTCTAGCGGGAGCAAAACCTCCAATATGCATGAGAGCTACTGAATAATCGTCCTCAGTGTGTGTATAAATGACCCAACGGCCTTGGCACAGCGCAAATACAACTTTGTGGATGCCCTCACAATGTTGTGCAGCCTGTGACAGTCATAATAGACTTAGTCTATGGAGTATCTTAAACGTCAAACGTTTATCACATATATCAAACGTAGGGGCAATTTAATGGAGGTCACACTTGAGACAAAATCATATTCGCACTGTGCTGCTCCCACATGTGGGAATATATCAGATTTAAAGATGTCCTTAGCTGCAAATCCCTACTCACTGAGAGTTGATCATGTTAATTAGTTGGCATGGACAAGGTTTAAACTCTTGCATGAAGTGACTGTGAGTCTTGGAGCACCTTGAGAGCATGGGGAAGATATATGCAATGCTTCAGGAGGTGCATCTGATAAAACAGGATTGTCCACCTCTTTTGCAGGCATTTAAATATTACATGGCACAAAGGACGTCGTCTGTAAAGGTGCTATCCCTTGAAGTGACAGAATTAGTAGGTAATACTAGGGCTGATACACATACTGTGTTGTATACACCCACAGAAATTGAATTCCAAAAGGAACCTCAGATCATCAAACCTCGCACTGGCCAAAACGCCACGCATCTGCAAAGTCAGAGCAGATTGAAGATCCTTCTCTGACTTGTGGTTAAATCCAAAAGGAGCTCCCGGCAGACATCAGACTTGCCCCCTCCCTGAACACCTTCAGGCAGACCCTCAAGACCTGGCTTTTTGGCTAACGGAGTTGCAACCCCCCCCCCCCAGCGCCTTGAGACCCTCACGGGTGAGTAGTGCGCTCAACAAACCCCTGATTGATTGATTGATTATGCCTAGATACAGCACCCCAATAGATATTTGCAGAACTCGACCGCCATTGGCTTTGTGATTGCCTGAAGGAAACAGTATATGATACAAGTGTTGGGATCCTAACTGCCAACGCATTAGACAGAGATGTACACACACATACCCCCGCGTTCTTAAAATGTCAATTGAATGAACACGCTCTCGGGGACCTGGTGGTAATTCCAGATAACATTTCTACTTACCCTATGGAAACCACCTCAAATTAAGTCAAGTGTGTTAGGTGTCTGGAAACGAGAGAAAAAATGTCCCAATCTCAAGAAATATGAACTCCGAGGGTGTGACTAACGCTGGAAGGTCTTGGTTTGTAGACTAAAGTTGAAAGTGGCCTGCTCAAAGATTAACAGTGTGGTTACTTACTAAGGTTACTGCTGTTGCATCTGACCCAGATGTTCAATATGTTAGGGCAGTTTTTGCTGTGTGATCTTTTCTATGGCTACAGCCACAATTTCAGTAACCCAAACATTGGGAAAGGATCCAACTCACTATGTTTCTAACAGACCCATTTTCGCTTTTTTTTTAACGTTTTTTATTCATTTTCACCTAGAAACACAGCGATTTAAATGTATGCAATTTCATCATCTATGCCCCATTGCTACTTCTAGTTTACAAATCAGAAAACTTCTGGCTAATATAGGATTACAGCCTCTCTATACCTTCTTGTTGCATCGTTTGTTAGGCTACTTAATCTACTACCATGTATTACATGAAACTCATTCAAACAAACAACTATGATATAGTTATAACGTTAATCATGACCGCGCTTGATCCATTTCCCTTCTTAAGGTTGATGTCAAGCTCTTTTTTTAGGAAGCAGGAAGCTCTCTGAGTCTATTGATGCCACTCTCATCCACCTGGCAAAAACATAGTTCATTTGGGGACATCAGGGAGGGGGAAAATATTAATAAAAAAATCATGGATATATTCTGCTAAAATTGACGTGTAAAAGGCGGTTGATCTTGTGAATTGGGGCTTGCTGGAACGTACCCTGCAATGCATTGGGATTATTGTACAGTTTGGAATTTAGCCTATTTTGGCCCTGTGATTATAGAGGAACTGTCTTCTTCTTTTCGCTTAAATTAAACACCATTTAGAGTCGGCATTTATGTGATATTCATTGAATCAAACGACTGAACTTTTTTTGACTCACCATCGAAGATCGCTTGGATTTACAATAATTACTTCTGTTATTATTTATGTTATTATAGAGTCAGGACTATATCATTTCCTGAACCTTTTTATCAACGGACTGAAATTGAAAATATCGTCAAATCCAGTGACTCCTTGTACCTATAGTGAGTGTCCTTTATCTAACCATACATATGAAACCAGTTAAAGTTCTGTGTTTCTTAAATCTGATGGGTATAACATTGAAGGTTTATTTCAATTCTTTGAATTTTATATAAACAATTGTTCTTACACTATGACGTGTTTGCACTTTGTTTTTAAATGACATGATTATGATGAATTAACTTTTTGAGTTCTGTGTAAAGAAAGCGCCCTTACCTTGTGGCACTCATGCACTGTGTCTGTTGTAATAATGTTTTTATCAAATCCCTTTCTTTTCTCTCCGTCCCCCCCCTCCCCACACTCCCCGTCGTTCCTTGATATGTGGGTACTCTGTGATTTGCATTATGTATCATCAAATGTCTCTTTGGAATCAAGTTATGGCTGGTATCAAGTAATGATGATAGGAAGGTGTTTACATTTTTATTGTATGATGAAATATATGAAGTGTACTGTGATATTATTGCTGATTGAATACCATTGGACTGTCTTTGTTAAAACAATTCCTTTATGTATATGTTTCAGACTAAAACTGTGTGGCTCCTGAAGAAGGCGTTGTGTACGCCGAAACACGCGTCGAGTTTAATCGCCACTGCTTTTCTTAGCCAACGTTCATGTAATTTGTTTGGTTGTCCATGATTTTATGATTAGTGTCTTTTTATTAAATGTATGATTTTTTATATAAAAAAATGTATTTGTCTGGTATCATATAGTGTTTTCCTTGTGTTTAACTAAATGATTTTTAAACGTGTTTATTAAAATTCGGTCCTCTTTTATATTAATTCTTTGGGTCCTTCCTTTGCTGTCATTATTTGCCACTTGTTTTTCCAGTATATAATTGCCTAGGAACTTCTATTGCACACATGAAATCTAGCTAATTGCATACAATAAGACGCCTAGAGTAAGGATCAGAGTGAGTGTCTACCTGTCATTTTTGGTAGAAATTCAGGGGCACTACGCAAGGCTTCCCTCTGTTCCAGGTCCTCGTCACCCTGATGCTGGAGCTGCTGGCAGAGAATCTTTTTGGTTTTTTTGATAAACCAATTTTATTGAGTTTTCCAGTTTTAAAACACCAACGCAATCACAAAACACTTGAGAAAAACACACACACCATACTGCAACACAAAATATGCACAGTCCAGTTTTGAACCGGGGTAACTCAATCGACACAGAGTAAACATTGCATGGGTATTGTGCATCAGTCATGGAGACAGTACATCATGTTAGACCAACTGCCCAGGCCATTTCCCCCATACCCTGGTGTGTTTCCGGGGCCCCCCACGGGCTTCGTAGACCACCTGTTTCTGCTGTGCGCATCATTCCAGCCCCTCCTCCATTTGGCCAAGGTGGGGGTTTACAAGCCAACCATTGTGAGGCACAATCTCACTTAGCCACCAATAGGGCCGTTCCCAGAAAGGACCTCTCAGCCCTGGTACCCCCTGTCCCCTCAAATACCCCAGGTAAGATCAATGTGCGTGACATGGGAATCTCCCGTCCCAGAACCCCAGATAGTTCTCCTATCACCCCTGTCCAGTAGGTAGATAGGACATTACAGGTCCAAACCATGTGGTAAAAATCTGTGGGCTTCATGCTGCACCGAGGGCAGTTGGGGGCGGGGCGCAGGCCGGCCCGACGTAGGCTGATGTTGTTAGTTCCAGTGGGGCCCTTAGTGCGTCTCTCCAATCCTCATCCTCCATAGGTCCCACCCAGTCCTTCCATCGGTTCCTGAGGTGGTCCAATGTCCCAGGCAAGTTAATGATGAGTGTACGATAGATCTGTGAGATCCCCCTTCTACCTAAGTGTCACATCAACAGCTTGGCCTCCGCGGACTGAACTCTGGCAGGGGTCCGTCGAAAGAGAGTGGGCGGCAAGTGCATCCCTGAGCTGAAGGTACTTGTAAAACTGGTAGTGTGCGAGTTGGTATAAAAGGACCTCATATGAGTCCCTGACCAGACGTCCCCCAACCTTGTGATGCCAATACAGTCCCAGGACCGAAAAACTCTCAGGGACGCCGTTTCCTTCAAACAGGTGCCATGCCAAAGTGGGGTTTGCTGCATGAGCTTAGACCCACAACGTATGTGTCGTAGGGCCGCTCTCTATGCCTTAAGTACCACCCGGATCACCAGTAGCAGGACACGGGGGATCGGGCGCCATAGAGCATACTCTGGATCTGGGATAAATTTAGCTGCGCAAGCTCCACTTTGTACGCAGGGTCTGACCATCCCCGTTAAACCAGTCATGGATGACGAGCAGATGAGCAGATAGGTAACAAAGATAGAGGTTGGACATCCCAGACACCCTTCATAGGGTCCCCGCTGGCAATCTGTGAAAGCGATATGTGGTCTGGAGTCCTTCCATAAAAAAGGAAGCCGTGACCCCGTCTAGCGCTGAGAACCAAGTTTGGGGAGCTGAAGTGGTATGTTACATAAAGCGTACAAGAATCGAAGAATGATCATCATCTTGTATAGAGCAATCCAACCTAAAATATTAAGGGGGAGGGAACACCACTTAATGAGGTCAGATTTGGCTTTCTGCATCATTGGTTGGAGATGAAGGGTCCACATGAGCTCTGGGAGCAGAGTGGCCCATATACCTAGGTACTTGAAGCTGAGTCTGTGCAGGGGGATTGTCTCCTACCAGTCAAAGCAGTCCCAGGATGGGGTGAGGGGAACCAGTACAGACTTGGTGGGATTAAGGCCCAGACCGGATGCGTCTTCGAACCGCCCGAGCAATTGGAGGCAAAGTGATCCACTCATTGCCGGCTGGGCCAGATATAACAGGACGCCGTTCGCATGCAGTGCAATGCGGTCTTCATACCCTATCCCCCACTTCCAACCGGTGAAGTGGGGGTCTGCGCGTATAAGTGCAGCATGGGGTTCTACTGCCAAGGCAAAGAGTAGGGGGACAAAGGACATCCCTGCCTGGTCACCCGTTCAATGGGGAAAGCTTTAGAAAGAACACTGTTAACCCGGACTCGGGCTGATGGGTTGGCGTATAGGATCTCCCCCATTTCCAGATATCTGGGCACGATCCCGGCTACAGAGAATCTTTAAAGTGTCTGTGTATACAGATGACTTGATTGTCCCTGTGTTTAACCCAGAAGACTTTCTCCCTTCCCTCCTCCACGAACTCAAGCGGGATTGCAATGTTTAGGTTTTGTTTTTAAATCTGTTTATTGAGTTTTTGGAGGCAGGGTTTCAGGTTTTAAGGTAAATGTTCTGAAATAAGAAACCACATAATTTACTACTAAACAGTTCAGGGACTCGAATATACAGATGTGTGTAAACCACTCTCAGACATATTGCACCATTCGAAGGCTAAGACTGGACATTTCGCCCACTGTTGCTGCATTTATCAGACACGTCTTATTTTGGTGAGCCTGTTCCAAAAGCTTGATTTCCCTTTGGTGCATCCAACCTCCATTTTGAAAAACCCAATAGGCCTGCCGCTTTGGAACGCGGCCTTGTTGCAGTGACCTCACATGATGTGACTGGCTATCCAAGAGGTCACCACAGAAATAACAGATTATTTCACCTTCCATTCACTTGGGCCTAGGCTATATCAACACAGAACAGAACCCATGAGAATGTGCTGCCGAGCGAGTCCACGCTTTCCTTCCCGTTGTGCTTTTGCTTGCTAACTTTCTGTGCCCCTCTTTGGTTTTTCTTCAGTCTTTTCGCATCCCCCTTACATCCGTGACCGACTGCTGTTTGGGTCTAAGTCTATTTACTGGAGCCAGACAAAGACCTGGAGAACACTTATTGGTGCGGCCGGCGAGAAGGGGAAATACTCTGGCTGCCACGAGTGACGTCACCTGCGGATGAATCGGCCCCATGCGCGGGGGGCGCTGGCCGGAGCCCTTCATCGAGCTCCAGTGCTTCAAAAACAGAGCCCGTGCTTGTCCGCCGCCAAGTGACTTCCCTGCCAGCGCACTGCCACTGCGAAAGAAATTTATAGAAGACGCACAAGGCCTTATTCAGCCCCTGAAGAAAAACGCTGCTCTGCTTCTCCAGGGCAGCCAATGAGCGCAGCATTCAGCGGAGAGTGCTCTTCCGCTCTGTCCACGGCGAGTCTACACTGAATATCAGCGCGCGGGGGGAGGAGGGGAACATGTTATTGAATAGAGGAAAACCAACAAAGAGGTCAGTTCATTGTGCCAACCCTGGTTTTTAGCTTGCGTAGCCAATAATTAAAACAAGAATTACTATTTGACATTTACCTCACATTGGTCGCGATAGGACGTCTAAGAAAGAGTCAGGTGGGGAGTATGAGCTTTATTTTTATTCTAACGCAGCAAAACGAAGATGTGTTCAATTACGGCTTCTCTACTGTTTTACGCGTTTGGAGAACTAACTATAAATTTGAAACTCGGGCACTCCCTCGGCGTGATTTGAAATGGAAATTAACGGTGTATGTTTACTGAACCAGTGAGACTACAGACCGCTGCCTAGGCCAGGTGTGCGAGTTTCAGCGAGTCCGAGCTTTTTTTTTCTCCCAACAGCAGGTTGCATCCTCGAGACGTCTAGTTTCACTTTTAACATTGGGCTAAATATTCCTAGTATGTAAATGTTTTTCTGATTAAAACCAAACAAGCATTGGCAATAGCAAGAGAGTGCCCACTAAATAAAAAAAACCTCCGACTTCGAATCAATGGGTGAGCAAGCCCTGCCCACCCTAGAAGAGATCCCTTCATCCTTTCTTCCGTTCACCTATCTCTCCACCCTTAATGACTTGTATGCATCTATAAGTCTATCCATCTTTTTTTCATGGTGCCATCCATCCTTTCGCCATTTTTCCACCCTTCCTTTACCATAGTATCTATCCAACCTTTCATCATTAGTCTTCCATCCATCTTACTATCCTTTCACCCAGACTTCTGCATTCCTGCTTTTTCATCCATCATTTCGCTCTCCTTATCAATCCACCTATTCTTTCACCCTTCCATCCAGATTTCCACCCAGCCAGCCTTTCATCTTTCCAGCCATTCTTTCTTTCATCCACAGATGCAAATGTTGTTTTACATCGCTCATTTCACCCTTGCATCTATCCTTCCGACCCTTCCTTCCTGTCATAGTTACTTCATTCTTTACACACGTCCTTCCTTTCACTCCCCCCCCTTTTATCATTTTACTCTGGGCCTACTATGATTATCTTTGCAGCCCTTGCCGCTTTTATGGTTTTTGCTTTGAGTTTTTGGCTGCATACAGAACAAGCTCATGAATAACTAATCGTTTCCAGAGTCAACACCACCTCGCTTAAGCTGCTAAAGCAGGGGGTTTAGGACGCATCAGTTGGCGAAGCCAGTAGGTCAGACGGATAATTGCAAATTCATATTTGTAAGCATGCACCTATTCATCCCCCCATTCACCCATTCTCAAATTCACCCACTTGTCCATACATAGTTCCACACACGCTAACTGAGCAATCAGTGAAGAGTTATCAGCCAGACCTATTCCCTTTGCTGCTAATCTGAGAGGAGTGCGACATTGATGTCAGCGTTGTGTGACATCTAGTACAGGAGAGGCTTAACAGTGCTTGTGACACTATGTGACTGCAAGTCTGTGAGGGATGTGAGAGTTCTCTTGGCAGTGTGAGACTCCTATTCTATGAGGGGTTTGGCTGCTGTCAGCAGTACATGACTACTAGTCTATGAAGGGTTTAACCGCATGCGTGCGGCATGATTTCCCCCCGTACGCTGGATTTTGCGAAAGCGCACTTTACATGACGAGCTGGGCTCGTCATGAGCGTGCGAGGAGGCTACCTCATGACGAGCCCAGCTCATCATGAGCGTCGAAGGGGTTAAAAGCAATTCTGGTAGTGTGTGACTGCTTCTCTTGTGAGTGTGGGAGTGATGTCAGTAATGAAAGACTGCTAGTATTTGAGTGGTGTAAGAATGCTTCCAGTAGTGTGTGACAGATTTTTTTTTTTGTAAAAACTATTTTTATTGGCATTCAAATAAGAGCTTGGTACATGCAGCAAAGTTATGCATGAATTATTCCCAATCCAGGATGATATCACTTTTCGTAGTTTGAGCCATTTATAGAACATCCTCCATAACATTTCCCGCCCAACCCTTGTCAGTGCGCCCTCCGTCTCTCCCTAGTGAACATATTACCAACAGAAACCCTCCCTCCAGTCATACTGCCAGATACAATCCAATTTAAAGGGGGAGATCGTCACCCCAGTTCCTATGCTGTGCATGTAGTAGCCATGTGTTTCTTTGGATGTAGGTTACCTACTAGAGTGACATTCCTATGCTGCTGCCCCATCTTCTTCCTCGCTTAGATTACCCTCAGGCCGTAGGAGCGCCACCACCAAGGCCTCCCATGCTCTAGCTACATCCAAGGCTTTGTCGTTGTCTAAGCGCCTAGCCTGTTGCAGTCGTAGAGCACTCTCAGCCCTCGCCCAGCGCAGCAGAGTGTCCCTCCTTCGCAGGTAGCTGGGACCCTGGTTGGATTTCCAGTGCATGGTGATCTCTCTTTTGGCTAAAATCAGGCCCAAATCATACAACTTGCTAGTGACCCGTGTCCGGGGGGTATGGGGGAACCACAACAATAAGCAGGTGCCCATATCCACCTCTATCTGCCGGTCCGTGACAGCATTCAGGCAAGCCAGCACCATTCCCCAGTAACCATTCAGCCCACCACAGGACCAAAACATATGTGCAAAGTCAGTCCCGGCCGTCCCACAGCGCGGACAGAGTGACGATGCGCCCGCAAAATATTGCGAAATTTTAACTGGCGTCAGGTATGCGCGGTGCAGCGTAAAGAACTGGACCAATTGGAATCTGGCATTCCTAGTGCCCTTCCACACGCGGCGCACCAGCTGCGGCCACGTCGTCTCGGGGATCGGTCGCCCAACATCACATTCGGCTCGTAACCCATCCAAGGGCAGTAGGGCTGCAGTGGAGAGCCTCCGATAGAGGCAAGTGACGGCCTTGAACGTACCAGCCGCCATGACCACATACTGGCAGCTCGCAGATGTCGGCGGCTCGGTGAGCCGCCCCTTCCAGTGTCTCTGAATACTGGCCACCAGCGCAGCATGCAGCAAGTAATCACCTCTCGGGAGGTCATAAGAGTCTCGCAACTCTTGGAACGTGAGCAGCGTACCGTCGTTGTAAAGGTCTCCAAGCATATGCAATCCCAGTTCCTCCCAGGTTGCCAGCGCCGACCAGTCTCCCCCATGTGGGAGGGCCGTGCACATCCCCAGCGGAATTTCAGGGGCATACGGGCGAGCAGTACCCGAGCGCCTATGAGAACGAAGCCAACAACTACGGAGAGTACGCTCCTCCAGAGTGAGCTGGGTAAGATCCAGCTTCAGGCCCAGAATTATAAAAGAAATAACATGCCTGGGAAACAGTTTGCCCTGCGTCCCCTCTGGTCCCCGGAACTCTAGAGCCACCGCCTGGGTAAGCCACTGTAGTTGCGCCGCCAGGTAATACCATTCGAAATCCGGGACCGCAAGCCCCCCATCTGCCTTAGGGCGCATCAAAGTGGCCAGCGCGACGCGCCGCCTGCCCGAACCCCAGATGAATCCGGAGGTTAAAGAGCGGAGTCTGCGAAAAACCGACGCCGGGACCCAGATTGGTAGGGTGCGAAACAGGTACAATAAGCGGGGGAGCGCTACCATTTTCAGTAACGCCACCCGTCCCGCGACCGACAGAGGCAGTGTCCGCCAGAATCCCATGGAGCCCTGCAGGTTCCTGATCGCTCTTTCAATGTTACCCTCCAAGAGGGCCAGTGAAGAGTGATAGATATGCGTACCCAGGTAGGGGAGGCAACGGTATTCCCAGCGAAGGTCGCCCTCCGGTTGGACTTCGTCCTCCTTCAGCGTCATCGGGAAAAGACAAGACTTTCCCCAATTGACTCGTAGTCCCGAGAGGCGGCCAAAGTCAATGAGCAAGCGCTCGGCACCACGAAGGGAACTGCCGGTGTCCGCCAAAAACATCAAACAGTCGTCTGCTTAGAGGGAGATGTAGTGGGAATCACCTCTCAGCGAGAGGCCTTCATAAGCTCGGCCCATCCGGCCGTGAGCCGCAAGTGGTTCAATGGCCAGTGCGAATAAAAGAGGGGACAAGGAGCATCCCTGTCGCATCCCACGACCAACCTGGTACGCGGCTGAGATCGTAGCACCCGTCTTGACTCGAGCAGTGGCTGCGGTATAAAGCAAAGCAGTCCACTTCCCAAACCGCTCGCCTAGTCCAAATGCCTCCAGTACACGGAGCAGGTATGGCCACTCTACGCTGTCAAAGGCCTTCTCGATGTCAATCGAAAGTACAGCGGCCTCAGGGAGGCCTTCAACATCGCCCCCCATGACCCGAAGCAGCCGACGCACACAGGTGGCAGTGGTGCGTTGGGGAATAAAGCCCGCCTGATCGGGGTGTACCAAAGCCCGCATGTGAGCAAGAACCCGCGTCGCGAGAACCTTACTCAGGATCTTATAGTCAGTCGTGAGCATGGAGAGCGGGCGATAGGCCGATCGAGAGCTGGCATCGCCGCCACGCTTCAGTAAGGGTATCACTAAGGCTTTGCGAGTGGTCGCAGGTAAAGCCCCGGTATCCCAGGCTTCCCGATACACAGCATGCAACCGTGGGATCAACACGTCCGCGTAAGTCGCATAAAATTCAATTGGTAGACCATCCACACCAGGGGTCTTGCGGCGAGCCATGTGCTTAATGGCTGCGCGTAGCTCCCCTTCGGAGATTTCCCCGCCTAAGTGGTCCACATGGGCCGGATCGAGCTGAGGAAGCCGTGCCGCAAGCAAGAAGTCGTCAAGCTCCGCAGGTGCACTCAACATCGTGCTCCTATAAAAGGTGTTCATAGTATGCAAAGAACTGGGCGTTGATCTCCGACTGAGTGTAGACCAGGTGCCCCTCCGGGGTAGCCAAAGCCACAATCTGAGTACCGCGAGCCCCAGGATTGGCTAGCCAGGCCAGTAGGGAGCCCACCTTGTCGCGTTCAGCATCAGCCCTAACAAGAAACTCCTTATAGTCAAAGCAGCGGAGCTTCTCCATCCGTGCCGCAACTTCCTCCCGCGCAGCCGAAACGGCTCCGTGAGCCTCAGGAGTCACGTGACTACGTCGCTCCTCCGCGCGTAAGCGATCCTCACTCAGTGCGATATCCTGCAGGAGGGTCTTGCGGGCTCCCGCGGTAGCAGAGATACAAACTCCCCGAATTACCGCCTTGAAGGCGTCCCACTCCAGAGCCCTGCTCGACGCTGTGCCATCATTTGCAGTAAAATAGCTTTCCACCCCGGTTCGTACATCAGCTTTAAAAGCCGCGTCTTCCAGCGCCAGCGGGTTCAACCGCCATGTTTGGATAGCTTGGCGCTGCCGTTTCCACTGGACCACCACCAAGCAAGGATTATGGTCAGATATCGTTTTAGCCAGGTATTCGCTGTGGTGGATCAAACATTGAACGTCCGGCGAGCAGAGAATGCTGTCAAGTCGAACATGCAGAGCATGTGGGGGGGAGTAAAAGGAAAAATCCCTCTCAACAGGGTGTTGTGTGCGCCATGCATCGACCAGGCCCCAGCTACCTTGCCACTCTCGCCTGCTCTTCGATAACCTGTGAGCCGCAGATTGTGCTAATGGTGGGTGAGATCTGTCTAATTCCACATCCAACACTGAGTTGAAGTCCCCTCCGAGTAGGACCGTATTAGCCAAAACTGTTGCCAGTTTCCCCGACAATCGTGTGAAAAAAGCAGGCTGCTCCACATTCGGGGCGTAAACACTGCAAAGCGTCACATCCCTCCCATCCAGTCGGCCCTGCACAGCCACAAATCGCCCCTCAGGATCCACCACTGTCACTAAGGGCTGGAAGGGAACCCCCGCTCTCACCCAGATTAAAACTCCCCTTGCAAAGGCCGAGTACACGGTATAAAACAACTGGCCCCGCCACCTACGCTGCAAAGCCCGCCCCTCGCCTGGTCAATATGCGTTTCCTGCAGGAAAGCTACTTGGATCCCCCTGCGAAGAAGATAGGCATGCACTTTATGACGTTTCAGCATGGAATTCAGTCCCCGTACATTCCAAGTTACACACTTCAGCTCAGGTAGGGTCCCCATTCAAAATGGCAGGTACAGTTCTAATCAATGAAAAAACTCCAGGCGCACTGACAGCACCCCAAAACCTTAGTCCCGAAACAACCCAACAAGCCCTCATCCCACCCATCCCCAGAATAGGCACTAAACCGCAGAAACCCATCCAAATGCAATAGTCCCAATGAGAACAGCCTCTGGCAACTACCAGAGTCTCACAATAGGTGTGAGATCGGGGGGGGTCGGCACCACATCCAAAGGACCGCAAGCACACACATACCGTTAGCCCGGCCTCCCCCATTACTTCCCAGGTGTCCCATGTCCCCACTGTGTCAGTGGCAGGAGCCAAGAAGTGCACGAGGCAGCAGCCCGACAACCCTCAGCCAGCCCGGGGTAGATGTTCCCATCCCCGACTCACAGCATGAACATATTAGCATGTACAATACCACCCCCCGGGGGGGGGTACCGGGGTCATTCGTCAAGCTAGCCATCCGCAGTCCCAGGAGTGACATGAGGTGGCGCAGGGCCACCCCCGCCCGAGCCCTCAGATGTCCCATCCTCAGAGCCCCTGCGGGAGCCCGACTCCACCGCCGACATCGATTCCGCCGTCTTGGAAATGGTGGAGACCGCTCGGAGGGCCTCCTTGCGTTCCAGTTCAGTTTGTGACACGGAGGGGGTCCGAGCAGTCGGTGGTCGCCTCCTGGTTCTCTTGTTTCGTCGAGGCTTCGGTGCGGCGTCTCGCGTCTCCCCAGATGTCAGAGGAGCATCTGCACCGGCCCTGTACAGCTCCAGCCAGTCCCACACCTCTTCAGGAGAATTGTAGAAGGAGGATTTGCCCTCCATCATGATCCGCAGACGGGCCGGGAACATGAGAGAGTAACGGATACCCTCTTCAAGGAGAGCCTTCTTAACCGCCAGGAAGGTGGAGCGCAGCCTCTGGACCTCAAGGGAGTAATCCGGGTTGATGGAAACACGAGCATTGTCCACTTGGTAGGGCCCTAGTGCCCGCGCTTTCTGCAATATAATGTCCCGGTCTCTGTAGTGCAGGAGGCGTGCCACCACCGGTCGAGGAGGCCGACCAACAGCAGGAGGGCGGGCCGGCACGCGGTGAGCGCGCTCCAGCGTGTAAAATGGCGTCAGGCCCTCCGGAACAACCACGTCTCGCAGCCAGGTTTCAAGATAGCCCAACATGTCAGAACCTTCAATTTTTTCAGGCAGGCCCACCACGCGTATATTGTTGCGGCAATTGCGTCCCTCCGCATCCTCTGCCCTCTTCTCAAGCAAGTGTACCCGCTGTTGCAGTTCACCCAGGGAAGCCTCAGAGGCCTTGTGAGAGGGCTCAAGTGTGTCCAACCGAGCCTCAGCCTGTTTGACCCGGTCTGCCAGTTTGCCGTGGTCTGCCCGCAGGAGCCCCAAGTTCGTGGATACTTGAGCGATGTCGTGATGCAAGGCTTCTCTGGTGTCAGTGATGGCTTTCAGGATCTGATCCAGTTGGCTCTGCGGAAGGCCCGCCGCCGAACCACCGGATAGAGCAGGGTCCTGACCGCCCATTGAGTCCTCTGCAGGGTCAGGAGGCGGTTTCAGGCGCTTCCCCATGGCGGCAGCCGTGTCCCAGCGCTCGGTCAGCAGGTGCGGGGCACTCCTCAAGGCAGATCCACCAGGGATCCGCACCGGGCCAGTGGGCAAGCGCTCGATCACGCAAACCACGGTCCGCTTCCCTGGTCGTGCACGTGGTAGCACCGCCGTGGATCCTCGGGTCTAATACCCCACGCCCAGCACTGGTCAGATGTGCCGCTCAGCCCAGGGCAGACGCCGCCAGAAGGCTCCGAAGTCGAGTCGCCCCCTCGCACAGATGAGTGGGCGACCGGGTGTGCGGCGGCAGGCGCGTCTGGCACAGCGCCGTAGTTTCAGCGGCAGATGTCGCCCGCCTCAGTCAGGAGGCGCCAGTGCTCTCACTCCACAGCAATCGGCCGCTCCCGGGATCAGGCCCCGCCAGGACCCCAGGCTTCCGTCGGGGCCCCAACGCCTCACGCCAGCAGCAGCCGGCAAGTCCACTCTGCGGTCCCACAACTGACGAGGAGCGCGGCTCCGCAGGCCGCGGCCGCCACAGGAGCCCACAGCGCCGCCTCACCGGGTCCTCCGCGGTTGCCAGGGCACACCAGCGCCGCAGTTCAGCCGGCCAATTGAAGCAGAGCACCCCCACAGGGTCATGGCAAAGCCAGGCAGGTCCGGAGCCGCACGCAACCCACAGGGCTCGGGTGGCAGTTCGCCGAGGAGCACAAGAGGCCAAGCGTCAAGCGGGCAGTCCCACTGCGGCCGCCTCTGCCGGGCCTCAACAGCAGCGGGAGGGGTGCGGCCCCCTCCCCCGAGTGCACACCCCACCGGACACCTCGTTGATCCCCTGTCGGGTCGGCTCGTCGTCCACCACTGCCGGTCGGCTGCAAAGCCGGGGCCCGACCCACACCGTGATCGGAGATCGGCCGGCCCTCACTGCAAGGCGGCCACCCAATCAATTGAGGCCGGGGATGATGTCGGGCGCACAGGCCGCAGAAAGATGGCCGGCGCCGCCCACAGGAGCTCGTCCGTGGCGCGCCGTGTTACCGCCGCCGAGCCGGCCTCGCTGCTCCGGGCCGAACCTCGATGTCCGCGGCTGGGTAAGTGGACAATCCTAGTCCGTTTGGGGCATCAGGATAATGTGCAAGAGGATAAAGGGGGGAAGGCAGGTACGGAGCACGGAGCTCACATGTCCATTTTCGTCGGTGGCCAAGCCACGCCCCTCCCAGTAGTGTGTGACAGATACTCTAAGACATGCTGCCCCTGGCTGACATTAGTCCCACACCAACCCCAAAGCCTCGACAGCTGCCCTGTGTATGCGCATGAGCAACAAAATGCCCTACATGTGCAGTTAGCTCACCATCAGGCAGGATACATATATTGTACTTGCGCCATATAGTCCATCCATGCATACTCACCAAAGACAGCCCTTCCCTTGCACTAAAAAAACAGTGTAGTGTAGCATAGACCACCCCCACCAAATGCTGTCATCACCTACTGAGATGGAGAGGCCATGGCTCTGGGGGAAAGCCTGGCAATATTCAAAACAATACAAAATGCGACCAAGGCTTGATGACAGACAAAAGAGCACACTGCCGTTTTCAGCTGTTTACTGCAACACACACTGGTTACCACATACCTTGCCAACTTATAAACGAATGCCACAGTGGGGGGGACCTTGGAGGGGGTGGGGTCTCATATTGAGAGCTACCTAAGTGGCTCTCTGCACTCCACCAACCCCCAACCACCTTCCCTCCAATAAACAAAGGGTCATTGAGTCCGTCCCCAATGTCCTGGGGTGTTTTCACGCCATCTTAATGAATATTGGCTGCTTACAGCCTTGGAAAACAAGCTGTAAAGCCACTCTGTGCAGTGGTTTTCAGCTTGCCCCCCCGTGTGATTTTGGCTCCTTACTGGGGTACCATGTGAAGAGATCCGAAACTGTGTGATACACAGTGGCACCGTGTGAGTTGGAAGGTCTGCTACCAGCTCACTCTATAACCATTCCACCATTACATTTTGATGCAGCAGGCATCTCAGGAGTGGGGAATTCATAGCTTGTTACTCCACAATGCACCAACCCTGCTGCTGCTGGCAGAAGGGGCATGGTACACTGTTGCTCTTTTACAGCAGTGACTGGGACTACAGCTGTTGGATCCTGCAGTGCCACACTAGGGAGACCTGGTGGAGATGGGCAATAGGAGGGTGTTTTGTTCTGGGGCAGTGGACAATATCAGTGCACCTCCAATGCAGTTCATGTGGGAATGCAAGAACTTGTTAAGGGATGTGGTCCCAGGACATTCAGTTATTGGGATCTAAATCTGACAACTGGAACCTTTCACCTTGTGTCTTGACGGCACCTTACTCTTGGTTCCGAACTGCGCACCGAGTACACCCTGTTAGTACTTGACACTCAGGGTAGAGAGTCAGAGCTATCCAAGACTTACTCTGGGAGGCAGTGTAGGTTAGAAATTCAACTCCACAAAGTACATAATAACACTAAATGTAATAATGAAAACCAGACCTCTGTAGCACCTCCCAGACTAAAAATCAGTGTGAAGCTATGTCAGTGTTGAACAATGTTCAGCCCCATTTTATGGTGTTTGGTATGGAGTTCACAATGTGAAACCACTTCCTATTGTATTTGTTTACACACAACTAAATATTAAGATGAAGTTCAAATGGGAAGAATTAATATTTTGCCCCTTTGAAACTGGAAAACTGTACAGAAGGCTCTCGCAGGATGATTTAATGTAAACTCCCTTTCTAGTGTGTTTGTTATAGAGTTCACGATGAAAAATCTATTCCTCTTGCATGTTTTAGAGAGTTGACTCTGTAAAAGGCCTTTGGATTGTAACTTTCAGAATTCACTCTGTAAACCCCCTTCCTATTGCCATTGTCTGAATGTTTAGATTGTAACCTCAACCTATTGTATTTGTCAGAGAGTTCAAAATGTAAAACCTGTCCCTATCCTAAGTGCCATATGGTTAAATCATGAAAAGCCCCTTGCTACTGTATTTCACATGGAGTTAGTGTTACCAATGTCAGTTATGACCATTGGAAACATTTCATAGGTGGACTAACGTAACTGGTGCCCAATACACTGCTTGTAAAGAAGATCAACAAAGGGACAGAGTCAAAGCCCTCTCTCTTTATGCTGCTTTTTAATATTTTTTTCTTATTAAATGAGCTAAATCTGTCACTAGCTAGAAATAAAAAGTACTCATAAATCTAATGTGGCAGATGTGCAATTTCCTCCAATTTCGTAGCAGTGGAAGATGGCAGGGCTCTTTTCTTCATTATCTGTGTTTTGTAGATACATTGTTGCATAGATATTAATACAACAGTACAATCAAAAAAGTCTAATTTTCTTTACTCCTGTGAAACTGTCTCTATTAAGGCTTCAGCTCTTAATTGGTTCTCAAGCTTCAATTTTCCCTTGTATTTGTCCCCGGCCTTTTCGAATTATTTTGCTTATTTTGCCCTATCACACTGGCAAACAGATTGGCTTTTGCATTGTGAAAGATTTTTCTCAAACGTCATTATTAACAAGCATTGAAATGCAATAGGTCTCGCCTTTGATTAAGTTAAAGCCATTTGCTTCGCTAATGGTATAGGAAAGCAAATTGCTTTAACTTAATAAAAGACGAGACCTATTGCATTTTTAATGCTTGTTATATTTGGTGACAGTTGCACGTACTAAAGTAAAGTAAAGTAAAGTCCACATTTGTAAAGCGCACAATCACCCATAAGGGTCTCTAGGCGCTGGGGGCCGTCGGGAAGATTAAGCGAGCTATTGCCCAGAGTCACATGGTGCTGGGCTAACCTGCCGCCGGAGCCGGGGATCGAACAGTGGTCCCCAGATTCCAGCGTCAGTCGTCCTGGCCGTGGCGCCACACCTCTCCGTACTCGGACTCCCTAATCCACCTCCTATATCTTCATGGGTTACAATGCCATGTGCAGCAAGCAGGTGCCAGCCACTTGTACCACAGTGTCACCAGTGCCCCTCTCTTCTAAGGCCTATACACTGCCCTAGACCTGTCTTTGAACCAGTGCCTGTCACCACAGTGATTCAGTTTCTTACAGGACCACACATTTCTTTACTGTTTAACCTCTTTGACACAATGTTAAAAGTGGACACATAGAGGACAAGGAATGCAAACAACTCTCTGACAGCGTGCTCGTGGCCGCCCACACACGTCACACACAACACTGGTACAAGCTGTTTATTTGTGGCTGGTCCTAATCTTTTTTGTTGCCTGCATTCCGCCTGCACTATGCCTGACTCTTCCTTCCTGGAGGCATCAATCGTGGTAGCTCAGCACCATCGCTGCTGCTCCTGCTACTGTCCGCCGCCACTGTACCAGGCTCGCTCTTGGAGAGCGGTGGGCTCGGATGTACTGCAGGGCGGTGGGGGGCGGGGTAGCAAGGCTGTGGGTGCTTTTACGCCATTATGTTTTTGTGCACTTGCGGTGGCTGAGTTAGCTGCAGTACCGTATAGTACAGTGTGGGCTGTAATTGGTTGTTAAAACTGATATCAATCCCTGGGCAAAACCCCTGTGCAACACCAAGGCAGCGATCAGTAAACTGGTGAGAGGGGGCCAGTAACATTGTAACTAGAGACCCCTACAACCATAGTAACGTTCATCTATTGTCATCAGTCATTTATCATACCTTCGATGTGGGTGGAGGTGGCGGCTTCAGCAAGACCAGGGGGAGGAAGAAAGTGGACAACTCTGATTTGTACAGAATCACAAGATGTTGAGCGTTGTTGCCGAGACTCGAACCGCGTTCCCCAGCTTCAAGGGCGACCACTCTAGCCGTAAGGCTACATCCTCTCCCCAACATTTAACGTGGGTTCACTAGAGAACAAGCTGCTGAATAATACGATTAATGTATGGATGATACCTGACCACTTTATATCGAGCATTATAGGAGCAATAAGTCAAAATGAGATTGTGAAGACTTTTTCCTGTGCTGTGGGGCAATAGGTGGTAACCTGACCCTGTCCGCCGTGGGGAAGTGCGTTCATAGGTCAGAACCTACAAATCTACATTGGCCCAATTTGAGAATTAGGTTGTCCAATTACACTCTGGGCTGGCAAAGCGAGCAGTCTATACTAACTGCGGGAGGTGGTAGATGAATTGAAACACTGAGTAATCACACCTGGCAGACTGATATCCAGTCCAATCAATACATTTTAAGACATAGAAGAGGACAGTACAAAATAAAGCCACAAAACCTCGACTACAATTCAAAAATCCCACCCGCAAAAAACTGCTTGTAACTAATGGCTTGGCGGAGCAATGTCGCCATACTTGCAAAGGCGTGCATCCTAATTATAAGTGAAGTTGTTAGTATTGAAATGTACGGTGCTCGGAAAAACCGTAGAGTAAATTCGTAATGCTAACCCCTCCCTCCCGCGAATTGACGGTTCTCACTGTGAAGGCCTCATCTTTTAATGCACGACCCACGTGTTCCACCTCCCGACCGCATCCTAACACCTCTAACCCACCTACCAATTATGTGACTCATCTTTCCCTCCCTGCACAATGAACCCACCACCCCACCTGAATATTGTCCCAGTTAACTCATTTATAGTGTATCAGGACTTATTCACCAAGAATCGTGTTTTCTCCTGGGCACCCTCGTACTCCTGTAAGCAAAGGTCTCGCATCCCATCTTCGGCTTCATAGATTATCCCAACCAGGGTACGTAGATTATTGTAGCATTTACATTTTGATGAATAACCCTAACGAGATCGTGGGGGAGGAACCCCAATTATCAAGACACCGTCCCTTATTGAGACCCTGACTACGCCTTACGACTGGCTTAACGCCAGGAGCCATTACCCCAGCCTCGTGTTACCTCACCTTGAGCCCAACCACCCAGCTAGCTCTTCACTCACACGGCACTCCCACCAGATCCGCATGAGAATACCCGGGTCCTGCCCCTCCGAAGAAACCGCCCAGGCCGCCACGGACTCCCGAGGAGCCTGGCCCGCCGGTGTCCATGCTGCCGAGTGTTTCAGGCACCGTCAGTTTCCCTCCAGCTCTTGCACTCTTGTTAAATTCATAACACAGGGCCAGATCTAGGCTTTGGTAGACGGGACACTGCTTCACATACATGAACAGTGTAGACAGCTCTCACAGCCCCGCCGGGCCAGGCAGTTACGGGAGCAGCCCCTTCGCAGTTGGGCCGCTCCCACAGACCCGCACCCTGCCCGCAGCACTCTCACCAGAAGCAGTCTTGGGTGTCGGTTCAGATCACCGCCCGGAGCCTTTACCTGTGGCCTGTGCTTGGGGCGAGTCTTGGGGAGTCCTCTTCCTGTTGATAAGGCATGGGTTGGAGTGCAGCTCCGCTCTCGGTGCCAAAGTCACGCTGGGGATTCCACTTCCTGGATCTTGGAGCGGCGCTCGCAAGAGACGAGCCCCCCTCTGCTGCTAGGCAACCTGACGCTGGGCCAATCCCAGCGCGGCTTGCAGTGACGTAGGAGTCCACAGCCGATGAAGCTCCCAGCGGTGATCTCTTGTCTTTATGGGGCCATATGTTTTGAGCACATGGCCCCATAAAGATAAGAAACCTTTTACGACGGGAGGAAGGGACGGGCCATCTGTAAAAGAAAAAAAGTCTACGCTACACAAACCTCTTTTCCAACGGCTGGCCACCTTTTAGCATATAATCAAGTAGGTCCTGATAATAAGATCTAAAATATCTCTACTCTGGTGTTACCGTCTGCTATAGTACCCAAATAGGAGGCAGTAAACAACCATTACCTAAAGATAGGTATTAAAGCAATATTAAAATCACACATAAAAGTACCTTGTGGTCTGAAATCTACACAAAGTCATAGAATACGTCGGGGGAGAACCAGTACCTTATATTTATCCAAAGAAAACAATTATACATTTAAAAACATCAAGTATTTATTCTTAAAAAACAAGGCATAGCCCTGTAAGTAATAGAATAGTTACACAATATACAATTCATTTGTTAAAAAAACCAAGAGTCGACGCGGCGTTTCGGTTCTTGAGTGGATCTGACACCTTCTTTAGGACGGTTTTTCTCTAATCCCTGAGGATTAGTCTCAATCTTGATTAAAAACAGGAAAGACCAAGCTGCTTAATAATTAGTGCTGTAGTCACATGTCTGTTATTACTCTTTGGGCCATCCCCCTGTATTTAGGTTTTTCAATGAAACAAAAAAAGTTGTGCCAGAGGTGACCACCGTGTCTGTGGTTACGAACTACTTCAAATGGACAAAGCTTAACCTGGGTTCAGAGATACCCTCCAATCGTGGGGTCTGGCAGTGTTATAGGATCATACAGCAGTTCTCTTTATTTTGTTAAAGACCGTCCAGTTCTTAACTTTTGCACTGGGTCCAGTAATCTGGAAATAAATGAAACGGCCTCTCTGTCCTCCTTCCTCGGCACATCTCCGGACTTGAAGTTGTGTCAGACATCTGACTACAGCGCTAATTATTAAGCAGCTTGGTCTTTCCTGTTTTTAATCAAGATTGAGACTAATCCTCAGGGATTAGAGAAAAACAGTCCTGAAGAAGGCGTCATATCCACTCAAGCACCGAAACGCTGCGTCGACTCTAGGTTTTTTTAACAAATGAATTGTATATTGTGTAACTATTGTATTACTTACAGAACTATTGTATTACTTACAGGGCTATGCCATGTTTTTTAAGAATAAATACTTCATGTTTTTAAATGTATAATTGTTTTCTTTGGATAAATATAAGGTACTGGTTCTCCCCCGACGTATTATGTGACTGTGTGTTGATTTCAGACCACAAGGCACTTTTATGTGTGTTTTTAATATTGCTTTACCACCTATCTTTAGGTAATGGTTATTTACTGCCTCCTATATGGGTACTATAGTAGACGGTAACACCAGAGTAGAGATAGTTTAGATCTTGTTATCAGGACCTACTTCATTATTGCCTTTCACCCTGTCCTGTGTATTGGTTTATAGGGTATCTCCATTTCGGTTTTTAGATACACCTTTTAGCATAAAAGGTGACACCGGCCAATGGAAAAGAGGGGCGGGGCTTAAAGCCCGCTACTGAAAGCTACTCTAAAACATAAAATCTCGCCGAGCGTGCTGCGCATGTGCGCAGCCAGGCCAGCCGAGACCTAAAAAACACAAGAAGGGCAACTGTTCCTGCAACAATTAAAACTTCCCTCATGTACAGCACAAGTAACAGCAGTTGAAAGCTTTGTACACACCCCACACACAAATACTCTAGTGACATACACAGGAGACAAATCCATATACCAAACAAGCCCGCTTATATAAGCCCACTCTGTTCAGAGTTTTGTGTTTTAGTATTTGATCTAGTCCAGGGTGTGCATGCACACCCACACATGCCCCACTTGACCACCAAGTGACCATACCATATTGTACACAAACACAAGCACTCTCTTTACTTCCCTACTGATGCTTTCCACTCTTATTTTCTACGCACCACAAAACATGCACCATATATCTCAATACATGCATTATTGAGCCAATAGGTGCACTAAGGAATACGTCACTCAAGTTGGAGTTCACTCATCAACATCATTGCTGCTTGACCCAACCTTCATTGTACTGTGATATAGCATTGATCATTGGGGAAGTTCTCACAGCTGTTGGCCTAGAGGTGGAACGAGGGCAGGGTACTTCACATCATGGTGTAGCTGTTGAGTGTGATGCACTGGTCACTACTAGTGGAGAAGTGTGGCTCAATGGTTAGAGCGGCAGACCCTGATGCAGAGGTCTAGCCCGGGACCAGGGTTCAATTCCCCGCCTCGGCGGGTCTTCGGCTCAAAATTCCACGGACCTGATAATTCTCGCCTCGGTGCCTATTTGGCACCGGATTGGGAGTCCCACTCTGCAACTCTGGGCAATAGCTTGCTTAATCTCCACAACGGCCCCCACAACGCTAAGGATGCCTGGCCTCCACCTTGGGGGTGCCCAGGAGTGGACACCTCACAGGGAAAGCCAGGATGGGTTCCACAGCGGTATTCGTACAAGCGCCTTGAGACCCTTGCGGGTGAGTAGTGCGCTATACAAGTATCAATTTACATTTACTACTGATGACTGCTGTCTGATAGAAGCTTGCCTGGCCACTGCAAGTGAGCATAGGTAGTACTTGGAAGGACTAGGAAAACAAACGAAGCCACAGCAAACATTTTCAAACCAGAGCCACATTTCACTATGCAAGCAAGCAAACCTCAATCTTTACTGGGATGGTTTTTAGGGGAGTTCTCTCTCTAAATATAACAAGTATTGGCAAACCCAATAGGTCTTGCCTATGTGAGTTATTGGCTTTGCTAATTTCTTTAAGCCATGTTGTACATCAGCGCGGCTGCTGTGCAGCATTTCTGAAAGTTAGAGAAAAAGTGCTACGATGCTACAAGCATTGGTCGTATCATATTGCTTTATTTCTGGCGGGAGGTGCGGGGCAAGCAACCATGCAGTCGGGGGATAGGAGCAAGCAAGACAACGCAGGAGGAGGAGAGGGAAACAACACAACGGCGAATTGGGCGGGAGGAATAGGGCAAGCAACACAATGGCTGTGAGGGAAAGGAGAAGCAACACAACATGGGAGGACTGGGAGGGACGGCAGAAGCAGCATAACGCAAGGGGGAACTGGAGAAGTATCAGAAAACCGGAGGGATGTGGAAGGGACGCAAGAAGCAAAACTACACCGGAGAAGAAAAACATTCCAGAACAGGGATGGGAGATGGTAGAAGAGTTGGAGGGACAGAAGAAGCAAAACAACACAGGAGAAGGGTGTGAGGGCCTTGAGAAACAAAACAACACAGGAGAAGAAACAACGTGGGCGGGGCAAGAGAACATCACAACGTGGGAGTGAGGTGGGAGGGACGGGAGAAGCATCACAAAGCAGCAGTGGGGTGTGAGAATCAACACGAGTGAGGGGCGTGGGAGGGACTGGAGTAGCATGACAACAGGGGAGGTGCCAGTGGTTGTCATTTGGACCTGCAAACACATGAGGCCTATCTCCCACGTTGGCCATTTTCAAGACATTTAATTAATTTCTATAGAGATAGATATAAGACAGTGCTTACTTCTTCCCCTGCTGTACTTCTCTTTTTGTTCCCAAGGGGAGTTAGACCGGACCTTCTGCTCCATGGCCCCCTTCTGTTCCAATCACAAACAGATAACACCTTTGTGCACATTTACATGAGCATTGTCGTAGGTATTGTTTTTCAACATGTTTGATTTTCCATGTTCGTAAAATGTTCAACATGAAAATGATGCTGCTTTGATTCAGGGAAGCAGTCGGGCCACTCACAAGTTGTGCACAATGGGGTGGAGCTATGAATAAAATGGTACCATGGGACTGTCAGGCCTGGTTCCTGGCATGCCATCTACTTTCTAAAGCAGTCCCCCTATTTTCCAGCCAAGAAATGCCTGACAGTAACGCCCAGATAACATTGTTTCTTCATGCTCTGACTCTGCCTTATGTGTGCGTGCAAGCTCACAGTGCATGGCTTCTGTGTATGAAGGAAATGTGCACTGCAGCTAACTGTGAGACTACGCAGAGTTCTTTATTCTGAACTCTGAATCCTACTTGGGTACTGTGGAAAGTCGCCAAAGCATTTTTATTAAGCACATAATCCAGGGTGTTTTTTAAGTAAATTAAAAATGCTTCCCATTCTAAAATAGCTGCCAAGCTGATTGCTCAGCTATGGAACTGAAGCACCAGGGCTTTAAGTGGGCCGGGTCTCACTGGTGCTGAGCACCAGCAGTTTCTTAAAGGGGCCCTCGAATCGGGTCTCTATCGGCTCTGTTTTGTGCCCTGGCAAAGGCGGTCCGTTTTTTTCGGTACTGTAGTGACAGCATGCACATCGATGGTCACTTCTCACTAGTGGAGAAGTTACGGCGTGACGTCATGTTAGGTGAGCGTTGTAGGGGAAGGGAAATCCTTCAAAGAGAGTCATTTTATCTCTGGGTTTCCCTTCTCTTTTTGAAACGCAGGAGCAACATCGTTGCTGTGTCACCAGGGCTTTAAGTGGAAGCTTTTTCAATATTATATACAAGCCATAGTTGCTGCTTATTTATCTTACGCAACTAACAACCATTGCCAAAGCTAATAGTCCTGACTTGTAGTTATGATGGTACTTGTTGTATCATATATCTGGATGCAATGACAGAAACAGCAAAATACAAGTCGGGCAGAACACAGTATGCTAAGTACAGATTGTTAGTTTCTGTGTTTTAAGCCACGCCCTTAATGACATTGGCCACGCCCCTTCTGGAGACCTCCCCACTTGTTTCATCCCACTTAAAGCCCTGTGAAGCACTATACAATTTTCCTCAGCTGCTACTGCAGAGAAAGAACCACACTACATCTTTTTACACTCTGCAGCATGGGGAGCTTGTCCTTCTGCTGCTTCATTTGCGAGAAGACAGCAATGGTAGTAATTGTAATATCCGAGAGTGGAATGTTAAAAGCAATTGCATACATACAAATAAAAAAACCCAGCTATAATGTGGACATTAAAACCCTATTAAACGTTAGCGATGTGTTACTTTAATTCCTGTGTTTGCCTATCTCTACCCACAGGGTGAAGCTCAGTGTTTGCCTTGTCGCAAGGCCGACAGGCTATTTGCAAACAGAACTGCCACAGGGTCTCCACGAAGAATGCGAAATACTGTGCGATAGCATTTTCAAGGTTGCAATCTTTTCAACAAACATCACTGGGAATCAAGAAATTATGAACACAAACGCAGTTCCTTTATTATGTCATCTGGAGGAAAATCCATTATGAATTGTGGGCATAAAAGCAGCAAGGTTGTACACAGAGCGATGCACACCGTTTTAGTCCCCCTTTATCTACAGCGGGTAACTTTTTTCCTTGGCGTCTAGTCTTCAGTTCCAATGTCTTCAGGTTCGTACTAAGCAGTCTCTGTGAGTGGTTGAATGGATACATTAGCTTTTAAGGCACCATACATTCCATATTTGAATGGTGGTATTGTATACCTGACATACTTTGAGCTCTCAAAGGTGAAAAGTCTAAGCAGGTGACCTTGCAGTACTTTGTTCTAGCTGAATACAAAATTGCATCTCTCTTTAAGAGAAATCTAGGGCATAGCTCATAATAAAACATATCGATATTCCATCCTCAAACATAACATCTTCATTCCCCCTTCCCTGTCCTATCCCTTCTATACATGTGGCGAGACACCTCCCCACAGCCTACCTTCTTGCTCCTAAACAGCGGCGGTTAATCACACAACCACAACAACACACCACACACACAACCACACACACACACAACCACAAGCACACACACAACCACACACACCTACACGCACAACCACAGACGCAACAACACACACAACCACACACACAAGCACAACCACACACACAAACGCAAGCACAACCACACACACAACCACACACAACCACCACACAACCACACACACAAAACCACACACACACACAACCATACACACACCACCACACCGTCAGTGCACACTTTCACCAGACACAGACACCATCAGTCGTCAGTGCACGCTTTCCCTGGGCACAAACACCACGAGCCGTCAGTGCACACTTTCACCGGGCACAAACACCACCAGCTGTTAGTGCACGCTTCCACCAGGCACCCACACACCACCAGCCGTCAGTGCACGCTTGGCACACACCACCAGCCGTCAGAGCACGCAGGCACACACACCACCAGCCGGCAGTGCACACTTCCACCAGGCACACACACCACCAGCCATCAGTGCACAATTTCTACAGGCGCACACACACCACCAGCCATCAGTGCACACATCAATTGTTAACGCATCCACAATTAACTATTGTAGCAATCGCAGTATAGCGCACTTAACTTTTAAACATATTCATCTAAAGCGCAGCATGCCACAATTGCTACAAAAATAAATACACATTTTTTTGGCCTACAATTTATAGACTTTTGTTGCAATTGGTGTTGCAATATTTAGCAATGCCAATAGCTCAAACGTAATTAATGCGAGACCTATTGCATTGCAAATGCTTGTTCACTTTGTCTCCTGGCAAAATACTGAGATTCCGTCCGGCCAGCAGGGCTGGACTGGCAGTAGCGGGTATGGGGCGTTTCCCTGGGAGGCGGGAAAGGTGCGTACTGATTTTGCAATGGAGGGGGCTGTTTTGTTACTGGGGGCTGTATTTTTTGTAGCGGTTCTGCTACATCGCCCCACAATAACAAAAACAGCAGGGGGGCTGATCCATCAAAACTGCCAGTGCTGCTCTGGGTTCCTAGTCTGGCTCTGCCAGCCAGAGTCTTTGGTATGGGCAGCAAGTGGTGCTTGAGACACTGAGGTTTTGAGGGATGTATGTGGGCTCACGCAGTGCTTAAATCGGTAAAATAATAGGGGCCAGTGCCCAAAGTTTTTCTCAGAAGCCCATAGCTGGCATGGTGTAGGTTGGAATTTCCAAATACCAAGGCTGCTTAGTCCTGATTCCATCTCAGGACTCTTTCTTCCACCCCAGACACTCACTGCCCATTAATCTCACTTTTGCAGGTTCTTTTTCATCCCTGTGTTACTGTTTTTCTGTCCTTCTCTTCCTCCTCCATTTGTGTTTTTCTCTCGCTCTAGGTGAAGGTCTGTTGAAGAAAAGTACCAGTCCCAAAACATGCCCACCTGCCACCACTGGCTCAAATTAAGCACAGTGCGCACTGCATAGGTGTGGCCTTCCTGTATGTCACAGTGGGAGACATAGGCATCATATTCATATTGCCTCCACCTAGAGATACCCAAAGAAGCTCTTGGGTACCTCTTAGCCTGTGTTCATATGAAGCCGGTGCAAATCCTGCTGGCTTTCCACCAAAGGCAAACCTAAAAAAAGAAAAGCATCACACACGTTCTCTATAGAGTGATGAGGGGAATTGGACAAGGTGGAAGACTTCCCCCAAAGAAATCATCAACCTTGGTGTAGACTCGGATTAAGGGCCTGATTCAGGCTCTGACAACTTCTCTCAAGTGTTATTACGAGCAAGGAACCAGCTACTCCCAGGTCTCTTTCACGTTTCTCATGTGGCTTAGCTTCACCAGAAGAGCAAAAGTGGCAGGGAAAAGATGAATGGGGCAGAAAAAGGTTTATGGTAAGAGATTAAGATATGCCACCAAATTAAAGGTACCTCTAGGCTCAAAGTGAGGCGAGGGGAATGGCCGTACACTTCACAAGGCTCTGGGATGCCAAACGGTAGCGCCACCAGGAGAGAAAGATGGGGTTACCTCATTAAGACAACTTGATACAGCCAAAACTGTCCAAAGGGTCAGCGATCAGTCACAGACTGAAGGCAGAAAGTTGGGACAGAGGAATCGGCAAGGTTCCAGGAGGAACAAAGGCAAGGTAAATACATTGACAAGAACCGAATATGGCAAATAAGCTTGAAATTACTATTTTGCATTTGATGTAATTTGTTCAGAAATTGCAGCGAGAAATCCACAGGTGTCTCTAACTGTGTTTAAGGGGATGAGGCCTATCTCCCAGTGGCTTACCTGCACAGGTTGATTGAGCCTTCCTATGTTTGTTGTTAACCATATGAATCCCCTATTAGTGTATCCACTATTAGTACACTGATCAAAACCATTCCAAAAATTGGTGCTTCTAAGGCGTGCCACATTTTTTGGGTACCCAACGTTTGCAAAATGGTGAAAGTACCTGTTACTTAAATGACTATGTACCCTCAATACTCTCATACAGGGCTTTAAACTGATGTGCAGTATGTAGCTCATGGCTGCTTTCTGTAATAGTTGAACGTCATAGAGGGTGCATCTACACATAGTAAATGGGCAGACCTAGAAGTCAACACATTCTGTATTATTATGAACTCACTTAACATTGCCTGCCATTTCCCTATGCATATGAAGGTAGCAGTGTGCCCCCCGTATTTGCCTGTTTAGTGCTACACGGTGTGCGTTAGAATAAAATACTTTTTCTTTTGAATAGAGTAATTTTTCTTTAAAATAAAGCACTGGCTGGACATTGATTTAATAAATGGTGCTCCATAATTGAGGGAGTTCAGAGTCAATAGGCTTTATCACCTCCATGCATAAACCTTGGACTGCTTTGACATCATCTTGAGGGTCAAATGTTAAAGGGTGGACGCAATAATAGGAAGCCCCAGTACAGGAGAGGTAAATTGACCCAATAGATACATTTGGGGCCCAGTAACCTCTGCTTGCCCTGTTGCTCCCAATACCAGTTCTCTCAGTCTTTGTACTAATAATGTACCTAAAATTGCTCACATAAAAAGATGTGTGCTTTACGATATCAGCATACAATCAAACCACGTATTTCAACCTAGAACCTCACTTCTGAACATATTTTCAGTGTGCGTGCCACCATAAACATCCAGATCATGTTTACAAAGAATAACACTTCTTAAAAACAATCACTCCAGCTTTATTCTCAAATATAATATTCATATTTATTCCGCCCCAGCCCCTAAAAAAATGAGGGATTGTGGTTTCAAGTAGACAGTGATAAAATTCCAACCCAAAACTGTCACACAGCAAGATCATTGTCTTGTCTACTCTCGTATCATCACAACTTACAAGTACGCATGCCCCCAGTCGTATAACAGAATTATCTAGTACGGGTGCATGGGGAACACAATGGTCAATACTGTTTTTTTTAACTTATGATTTTCAAAGTAAAAATCTTATGGGGCAAAGCAGTCTGCAAAAAATTTTGTAAAAAGGCAAGTGTTCCCTAAACCGTCCTGATTGACATGTCAACGTGTGCTACTAGCCCTCCTCAAAAGTTTCACCAGCGACAGACATATGTTACAATTCTCTTCACTTACATCACAACAGTGACTTTCTTCCTGAACGAAATTTGTGTCACGTACACAAAGAATAATTACTTTCCCACAAAGTTTTCCACTAATGTGCAGTACCAAAGTTGATCTTTTTCCATACAATAGGATACAAGGATTCCTCTACTACACAAGGGAGGAAACCAAGTCTTTAGAAACGCAAAAGATTCACCATTACAAATAGCTTCACTCTTCTTTCTGGGTTATTTGAATTCCCACCTACGGCAAAGTTGTTCTCAAAACAGTGAAAGTCTGATCACTGGTACTGAAATGTGCAATGAATATATATAAAAAAAGTTTTAGGCTTCATAGTCCTGTCTATAAAATTAGAGAGGCAAACAAATTCTTCCTGAGTGCCTTTCCTCAACATCTGAAATAGGTGCAAAATTTACAAAAACTGAACTCCATGTTCTCCGATGTTAAATGAACATCTTTTTACGCAGTTACTTTTAGTATGGCAGGAAACAAATGAAAATTCAGGCTTGTTAGATTTACTGTTACACTGTTTGGAGAATAGGATTCTGTGAGTTACCATTTGGTTCCATGGTTTACAAAGATACAGCTTATAGTCCAAGTCAGGATTATGTTGTTGCCTCAGTGAACCAGATGCCCCATCGCGATTACTTTGGTACTTCTGCATTATAGTTTGGGTTGATGCAAAGAGCACCAATTGGTATTCTTTGAGAAGCTTGATAAGGAAGTCCATACATTTTTTCAGATTGACTTCTTGCTTGGCAAAACTCTCGCCTCCATTGCTTCTGTCTATCCAATAAAAAGCAGATATACTGTCCAAAACTACAAGGCACAGAGAAGTGCGACTGCAAAACATGCTCTCTAGGGAGTAGAGTGTGAGTAGCAGTTGAACACTGCTGTTGCACAGTACAAGAAAAAATCTCGCGAGACACTCCTTCATTATGTCTTCCGTACTGAGGGAAAGTCGGTTTTCCAGAATTGTAACCAGACGAAGCATATCAAAGTGGTAGTCTGTATCAATAAATAGGACTTCAACTTGTAATCCGCCATCTGACTTCGGAAGGATACAACGCGCAATCAGATGATAAAGCATTTCCGTTTTTCCCGTTCCTTCTGGACCATGGAATTCTACAACATCACCTGCGAAGGAACATGGAGAAACATGTTTTTAAGAACCATAATCATAATAAACACACATCTTCTCTTTTCACCAACAGCCAAAAGAAGTTAGGAACAAGCATTAGCAAAGCCAATAGGTCTTGCCTGTGACAGACCTATTGCCAATGCTTTTTTGTTTCGCCACTGTGATTCAAAACCTAATGCAAGAGGTCCGCATGTGAGTGTATAGGCAGCCATCCTGGAAGACTTTTAATGCGAGGAAAAGAAAATTCATCGTAAACTGCTCATCATGTGTACACATGCATGTTAGCCATCTTTCAATAGTTTTCCTTATGCAAAAAAAAACGATTCCAAGATGACCGTGTGCGCACATCTTGGAATATTTTTTTATGAAGCAAAAGACAAAAAGCATTTCAAGGAGCGCATCATGCGTGTGAACATGTATAGCACAGCCAGCTCTCTGAATGGTTTAAAAATCATTCAAATGTGGCCACCTACCAATACAGGGTGTGCAGCAGACCAAGTTTGAGGTGTGGGGGGGAGGGGGGCTGCAAGTAGGTGATGGGGGAAGCCAACACATTAAAAAATAAATAAGAACAGAGAGCAGGAAAGTGGAGTATGTGGCAGCGAGTACGTAGAGAGGGAAAATAGACCCTCTTGTACTGCAACAAAAGGCCCTGATGTACACAGTCGAAGGATACATTTAATTTACTCAAAACAGAGGGAGTTCGTAATCCTCCTTGGGTGGGACAAACACGAATATAGGCAGGAAAGTCATTGAATCCGGAGAAGGGAACAGAGATAGACAGGAAAGCAAGTGTATCATGAGCAAAAGATAGACCTAAAGCCCAGGTCTATAGAAGATAAAACAGTATCTGTCTGGCAACAGTTAGTTGTCAGTAGGCAAGATATAACATTTGCAACATTAAAGCACTTGTGAGGAAAGACTGTGGCTTGACGTTTCACCTGACCCCACTTCCCCTTCCTGCAATGCCCACTTTTAAAGATGTCACTGAAACTGACACTGGAGCAGCTGCATCTAGAAAGAGCTTTTTTACCTATTGCCCCTCAAGACAGAAGTATTGATAGAGAAGCAGCATCTTGATCGTCGGTTACTTATACAGAACTACAGGAGAATGATCCTGGATCAAAAATTTGCACTATGACCTGAGAGGTATTTATTTCTTTGAGATGGAGAGATTGATTGGGATTTGAGGTACAAGTCATGCCACAAGGTCTATCTCCATTCTGGAACCACTCAGTAGAACGTACGGGGCACACTGAAATGCCCACTAAACACCAGAGAATATATTTTTGGTAAAAGCAACCAAATGGAGCGGCATTGCTTACTGGTATCCGGTCGTTCTTTGCTGTCTCCTAGTGGTTGAACTTTTTTGTATTTTTTTAATTAAATTTTTATTGCAAAATAAAGGCAAACAAAAAAAATACATAATATTTCTCCAGTAAGTCTGCATGGCATATATGATAGAGTATCAACCGTAATCCAGTAAGTCCCACATCACATTTTTCCATATGCCTAGAATAGAATAAACCCCATCAAAGCAAAGCAACAAACGGAAACTATAAAAGAAAAAAAAAAATGAACCAAAAGAATCACATCCTTGGCATGATACAATTCTGGGTTACACAGTCGTGTCTGGGCAATGCATCAAACTTCACCCACCATATGACCCGCCCCCCCGATCTCTCTTCTAGACTCAACATCAATCACTTTTATTTGGCAAAAAGATTTGCAATGGTTCCCAAATGTCTCTTGGCCTCGAAATCGTCGGCAGTTCCTCCGCATATGTTTCTCTACAGTATACCAAATCCTTTATCCACAGGTCGATTTTCGGCCGACATCTGCCCCCCCCACACAATCGCCACTCTCCGTGCCGCTAGTAACAAAGCCAGGCGCACAAACTTACCGCTCACTCCCTTGATGTGGGGTACGCAGCAGAGCAAACATATAAGTGGGGTGCACTGAAGTTCCACAGCTACCATATCTTTCAAATGTCCCACGACCGCTTCCCAGACCTCGAACACCCTCTGACAACCCCAAGCTAAATGCAGAAAATCCGCATTCTCTTGTCCACAACGCACACAACGATCAGATACACGCAGTACGTACCTGTGCAAACGTATAGGAGTGTAATACATTTGGTGTATGTATTTAAAATGTATAATTAGCAAATTTCCATAAATGCTGAGAGTCCCTGTCAATCCACAGATATATTTCCAGTCCGCCTCCGAAATCGGATCAGGCAAACACTCATTCCATCTTTCCCAGCTCCCATCTGAATCGCCTACACTTTCATCTTTAATCATCCTGTAAAGCTTGGATACCAGCTGTTTATTAGTAGGGGTAGTGAGTGCAAACTGCAAAGACAACAGCGTGGGGGGTTCTTGTGGGTAAGTGGTGTAGTGCATCCTGGCCGCCTGACATAGGCGATGGATTGCAAACCTGAAAAAACTAGTTACTTACCTGTACACTATGGTTCTCCAGTATTATCTTTCATAGATTCACATGCTTGTATCTTCCCCGTCGTCTGTCAAGAGAAAGCAGGAAGACCTCTCAACACGAAAGTCCGTGCTCACGATACACGGAAAATGGCAACGTCATCTGCATTGCTCGCAGATGTATCCCTTCCAGACATATGCAGAGCAACAACTTGGTCGAATGTTCATACATTCACCAAACATTACTGTCTGGACACAGCATGGAAAGCAGATGCAGCAGTGGGACAAGCAGTTCTGCAACATCTTTTTAAATAAGGTACATGTTTATGAATTTACAGTTGTTTTCTGTAATGTTGTTTATGCACAAACGTTTTTAATGACAAATGGTGTTTCATGCCGTTTGATTCTTAATGATTCGTTTAAAAAAAAAAAAAAAAAAAATATGTATGGCACACAGCCCTGAGAAAAAAGGGGGTCTAGCCTAGAAACGCTCTTGCAAAAAGGACTGCTATCTATTCTGATACAAGCATGTGAATCTATGAAAGATTGAATACTGGAGAAATAACTAGTTACTTACCTGTACACTATGGTTCTCCAGTATTATCTTTCATAGATTCACATGCACCCGCCCACCTCCCCGTTTCTACTAGGTAGACCACCTTTTATCTCTGGTTTCTTACAAAGCTCACTCTTGGGCTGTTGGAAATCTGAGGTATGGTGGCTCTGCTGGGAATGGTGTAGGCTGGTGCTGGCAGCTGATTGGCTGTAGTTTGGGCCACATAATGAGGAGGAGAGGTTACCTATTGTTTCACTACTCTATGGTTTCCAGGCAGTTTTTTCTTCTACTGCCATGGTTACTCTTTTCCCGGGAGACTCCCACCATGATGACGGGGAAGATACAAGCATGTGAATCTATGAAAGATTGAATACTGGAGAATAGTAATGATTGGCTACTGACGTACTGTAGGTCGGCCTGTGTAATAAACAAGCTATCTGGATAGATATCAAGCATGCGCTGAAGACCTGCTTCGTGGAGTAACGCATTGATGGTGCTTCGTGCGTTATAGACATGGCAGCATGATGCTCCAGTAATATATATGGCGCGTACAACGGCAATTTCCGTGCCAGATGCCCCATCTTCTGCCAGGCGGTAATAGTGGTATCAACTGAATTTATTTCCGTTCTTGGGGTGCCGCACGTCTGATGAGTGATCATGCTGTGTAGCAGAACCGGGGCAGTATCCCTTTCCTCCACCGCAACATGAGAGTGTACGCATGCGGCCTGTACCAAAAGAACACATATTGGGCCTGTGCGCTCAAATAATAGGCGTAAAAGTCCAGTGCCCCGAACCCTCCCTTCTCGTACCCCCTAGTAAGGACAGACCATTGCACACGAGCACTCTTACCCCCTCACACCAATCGGAGCAACTGTCTGCGAAGATTCCTAAAGAATCCCATCATTAGCACCACTGGGATGTTAAGAAAAAGATATAGAAACCGCGGTAGTACCACCATCTTGATAAGCGCAATACGATCTGCCAATGATAATGGCAGCGAAATCCATGCATCCACCTGGCTCTCCAATTTCGTATATGCCCTCCTAAAATTCTCCATAACTACTGTATTCGGATCTCGATGGACCCAGACTCTAAGGTACTTCACCGGGTCTGTCGACCACACCAGTGGGAACTCCAAATCTGGTTGCGCAGTAGACGTCGTCAGTGGGATAATAAGAGATTTATCCCAATTTATACAAAGGCCCGACAGGCGACCAAATAGAACGTACTCCCGGAGCAGTTGTGCCAGATATCTGGAGGGTTCACGCACAAAAAGAACCATGTCATCCGCATAAAGCGAAATGGTGACTGGTCGGTAATTCAAATTGAGCGCGGTCTCCCTGTGCCGCTGACGAACGACAAAGGCTAAGGGTTCCAATACAATTGCAAACAGTAACGGTGAAAGGAGACACCCCTGGCGCGTACCCCTCTCTATGTGAAATGGTTCGGAGGTCAGTCCCCCAACACGTACTCTCGCGGTCGGTTCTGTGTAAAGCACAGCTATCCACTGTAGGAACAAAGGCGGGAAACCCATGCAACTCAACACATAATACATATACTGCCATTCCACCAAGTCAAACGCTTTGGCAGCATCTAACAATACTGCCACCGCTGACAAGGTCGGTTCAAGAACGTGGAACATGGAGAAAACAGTTTGGAGATTGTACAAAGTGGATCTCTCGGGTATAAAACCCGATTGATCGGGCAGTACCAGACACTGCATCAGGGGTTGTAGTCGAATCGCCAGAATCTTAGCAAGTATTTTGGCATCAATATTGATCGATGACAGCAGACGGTAAGAGTCACACCTGTCCGGGGGCTTGTCTTTTTTAAGCAAAGTAATTATCAATGCCTGTCTCAGGGATAGCGGTAATTTTCCCCGAGTCATGCGCTTCCGCATACATCTCCAAAAGATGCGGTGCAAGAAGATCTGCATATTTCTTATACAACTCTACCGTGAGGCCGCCAGGCCCAGGTGCCTTACCGTTCGATAGCGCCGAAATCGATGTCTTAACATCCTGCTCATCTATAGGCACACACAAATACTCCCTATGCGCGTCCGAAAGGCAGGCACACGCCACGTCCTCCAGATATGCCTCAAATTCTGCCTCCGAAGCAGCCCCACACGATGTATATAAATCGGTGTAAAAGTCACGGAACTGCTCCGTAATGGCGACTGGGTGATGGTGTTTCCCTCCATGTTCATCCACTATTCTATCTATGTGTGTCTGCTCAAGGCGCTCCTTAATTTTAGACGCCAGTGTACGTTCCGGTCGTCCCCCCTCACCATAACGCCAGGCCGTGTGTCTGCGCGACAGATATTTTATCTCTGTGTCAGCTAGTTCATCATAGTCCTTAAGCAATTCCTGTATACGAGCTAGTTTGCCCGCCTCTGGTGCCTCAGCGTTCCCACATTCCAGTTCCCGAAGCGCATCCTCAGTGTTTTGCAGTTGTGTCCTTAAATCTCTCACTATGCCCGCTGCAGTACTAATACACACCCCACAAATCGTGACCTTAAAGGCCTCCCAGAGTGTCGAAGCCTCGTCTACAGTGCCCTTGTTGAGTGTGAAATATTGTTCTATGGCCTCCCGCACCGCGGTCTCATATGTCGGGTCGAGCAGCACCTCGGACCTCAATCGCCACGTAAAGGGGCGATGTACAGCTGTCGGAATCACCACATCCAGCTGCACAGGGCTGTGATCCGACAGCGTTCTAGCAAGAATCGTTACTTCCTCCACCCACTCCAAAATATCTCCCCCACCGGCCAATAGTCTAAGCGTGACCAACCCCCATGCAAAAGGTGTTGCGTGTGTACCTTCCCTCACCTGGGAATTCCCCACTCTCCAAGCATCACACAGACCAAATTCCCCCATGGCACAAGCAATACTCCTAGCAACCTTAGGGGTGTGATGAGAAATGGGATTGATCTTATCCAGCTCAGTGTTTAAGTAAGTATTCAGATCCCCCCCATAGAACAGGAGCCTCTGGCCAGTCTCTCAATATCCCATACATGCGGGTAAAACAATTTGGGTCATCCATGATTGGTCCGTACATGTTAATTATAGTAATCAGTTTGCCACTCCTCTTGCCACGCACCATTGCACATCTGCCTTCCTCATCCACAAACTTATGTATCGGCTGAAACGCCACACCTCTTTTGACCAAAATCATAACCCCTCTCGCATAGGATAAATATGACGCAGTTAGCTTAAAGCCTGCCCATCTACCCGCAATGCCACTTTCGGTAGATTTTGTCAAATGCGTTTCCTGCAATAGTGCAATATGTATCATATGACGATTAAGATATGCATCACCTGCCGCACTTTTTTAGGTGAGTTGAGACCACGGACATTCCAGGTCAACATCCTGCATCTATCTCCCATCATTTATGGCGGTCCTCTATCTGAGTCGCTTCGCAATCTGCCTCAGAGGGTCGCCGTTCATGGCATATTGCAACATTTCCACCCACTTAACCGCCCTAAGTGCACCGTCGTGTACCATGACAGATGTGTAACAAAAAACAACACATAACTCCCCTTGTCCACCCCCCTCCCACTCCTACCTCCCAATTAGGTCGAGACCAGACCCTACCCCCACCCTCTGAACATCCCCATGAACTACCCGATACATCATTCGGGGAACACCCGCTAGGGGAAGAGGTTCGGCGACAAATACACGCACCAGGATGCGGTCGCCGGAGTATCACTATTCGTACCCCCTGCGTGCCCCAGGGGAACATGCTCTGGTCAATGCCTAAAAGGCTGCACTCCCAGGACATACGGTGTTCAATATTAGTGTGCCCCCACCCCCCCGTTCCGCCCCAACAATAAACCAGCCATCACTTGCGATCAACCCCAAATGAGCCAGGAAGAATCTAGTCACATCCACTTGCAGTAGCTTCAGTCCAGCTGCACAGTCATTAGTCCGCTTCGTCCAGTCCCGACGCCCCAGCCGCATCCTCCAGTGCATTCGGCCGAGGTCTGATCTTGCAAATGTGTTTAGTAAACTTCAATGCCGACTTTGCATCTGTGAAAAAATGTGCCTGTTTCTCATGAGTGATTTTCAATTTGGCCAGATATAACATGGCGTAGGGTACCGAGGCGGCCCTCAACAGTTTTTTCACTGGTACAAATTCTCTTCTTGCCGCCTGGACCACCAGGGTGTAATCCGGGAAGAAAGACAGCGTGTCCCCTTTATAAACAACTGGGTCTTTGGCCCTCGCTTCTCTCAGCACAGCGTCCCTGTCAGCGTAGTTTAAAAGACGTGCGATAATCGGGCGAGGTGGTGCGCCAGGTTCGGTCTGGGTCCCAGCGAGTGATGCGCCCGCTCCAAAATCATCACTGTGGAGAGTACAGATCCAAAGAGTTCTCGCAGCAGACCATCTATGAACGTCTCCATTTTGGAAATAGGAGTAGATTCCGATAGTCCAATAATTCGAAGGTTGTTGCGCCTCCAAATCTTCATTCTTCGCACGTATTACCTCCAATATCTTTTCCATCTGTAGGATCTGCGTTCGCGATTCACCCTGCGCATCGTGTGTGTCAGACATTCGATTTTCTAGAACTTCTAATCTTTGTTCGTGCTTATCAACCTTCTTCTTTACCATGTCTAGCCCAGTCGCCAGCGCATCAATTTTGCTGTCTATCGTTTTCATTCCAGCCCGAAGTTTCAATAATATGGTCCTGGTGTCGTCTTCCGCACTCTCCACCAGCCCCGAGGCACTCCGCGACTCAGACTGGTCACCCATCACGTCTGTGGCGCGAGTATTGCGCTTGTTGTCAAATTGTAGTTTGGCCTGTTTGGGGTCCGATTTGCCCATACTGAAGGTGAGAGTCTTGGGATACCTTGAAACTTTGTATTTTGCCGTCACTGCCGTTTTAATAACTTTGGACCCAAGCCTCGCGGAACCCGCTTCGCGGGTCCCGCTTCGCCCTTTGGAAAGACCGTCTGGCTCCTGTGGTTCCTGAGGGGTGCGCGACAGGTAGCAGGGCTGCGAGCGTGGAACCGGGACTCGCTTTCCCAGGAGTCCCGGTTATTCCACTGGCCGAGTCACCTGGCCCGCTCTCCCTGACCGCCCCGCCCCACCTCCATCCATTTGAAAAGGGGAGGACACAGCCGCGTCGTGGGATACCTTGAAACTTTGTATTTTGCCGTCACTGCCGTTTTAATAACTTTGGACCCAAGCCTCGCGGAACCCGCTTCGCGGGTCCCGCATCGCCCTTTGGAAAGACCTTCTGGCTCCTGTGGTTCCTGAGGGGTGCGCGACAGGTAGCAGGGCTGCGAGCGTGGAACGGGACTCGCTTTCCCAGGAGTCCCGGTTATTCCATTGGCCGAGTCACCTGGCCCGCTCTCCCTGACCGCCCCGCCCCACCTCCATCCATTTGAAAAGGCGAGGACACAGCCGCGTCGTGGGATACCTTGAAACTTTGTATTTTGCCGTCACTGCCGTTTTAATAACTTTGGACCCAAGCCTCGCGTAACCCGCTTCGCGGGTCCCGCATCGCCCTTTGGAAAGACCGTCTGGCTCCTGTGGTTCCTGAGGGGTGCGCGACAGGTAGCAGGGCTGCGAGCGTGGAACCGGGACTCGCTTTCCCAGGAGTCCCGGTTATTCCACTGGCCGAGTCACCTGGCCCGCTCTCCCTGACCGCCCCGCCCCACCTCCATCCATTTGAAAAGGCGAGGACACAGCCGCGTCGTGGGATACCTTGAAACTTTGTATTTTGCCGTCACTGCCGTTTTAATAACTTTGGACCCAAGCCTCGCGGAACCCGCTTCGCGGGTCCTGCATCGCCCTTTGGAAAGACCGTCTGGCTCCTGTGGTTCCTGAGGGGTGCGCGACAGGTAGCAGGGCTGCGAGCGTGGAACCGGGACTCGCTTTCCCAGGAGTCCCGGTTATTCCACTGGCCGAGTCACCTGGCCCGCTCTCCCTGACCGCCCCGCCCCACCTCCATCCATTTGAAAAGGCGAGGACACAGCCGCGTCGTGGGATACCTTGAAACTTTGTATTTTGCCGTCACTGCCGTTTTAATAACTTTGGGCCCAAGCCTCGCGGAACCCGCTTCGCGGGTCCCGCATCGCCCTTTGGAAAGACCGTCTGGCTCCTGTGGTTCCTGAGGGGTGCGCGACAGGTAGCAGGGCTGCGAGCGTGAAACCGGGACTCGCTTTCCCAGGAGTCCCGGTTATTCCACTGGCCGAGTCACCTGGCCCGCTCTCCCTGACCGCCCCACCTCCATCCATTTGAAAAGGCGAGGACACAGCCGCGTCGTGGGATACCATGAAACTTTGTATTTTGCCGTCACTGCCGTTTTAATAACTTTGGACCCAAGCCTCGCGGAACCCGCTTCGCGGGTCCCGCATCGCCCTTTGGAAAGACCGTCTGGCTCCTGTGGTTCCTGAGGGGTGCGCGACAGGTAGCAGGGCTGCGAGCGTGGAACCGGGACTCGCTTTCCCAGGAGTCCCGGTTATTCCACTGGCCGAGTCACCTGGCCCGCTCTCCCTGACCGCCCCGCCCCACCTCCATCCATTTGAAAAGGCGAGGACACAGCCGCGTCGTGGGATACCTTGAAACTTTGTATTTTGCCGTCACTGCCGTTTTAATAACTTTGGACCCAAGCCTCGCGGAACCCGCTTCGCGGGTCCCGCATCGCCCTTGGGAAAGACCGTCTGGCTCCTGTGGTTCCTGAGGGGTGCGCGACAGGTAGCAGGGCTGCGAGCGTGGAACCGGGACTCGCTTTCCCAGGAGTCCCGGTTATTCCACTGGCCGAGTCACCTGGCCCGCTCTCCCTGACCGCCCCGCCCCACCTCCATCCATTTGAAAAGGCGAGGACACAGCCGCGTCGTGGGATACCTTGAAACTTTGTATTTTGCCGTCACTGCCGTTTTAATAACATTGGACCCAAGCCTCGCGGAACCCGCTTCGCGGGTCCCGCATCGCCCTTTGGAAAGACCGTCTGGCTCCTGTGGTTCCTGAGGGGTGCGCGACAGGTAGCAGGGCTGCGAGCGTGGAACCGGGACTCGCTTTCCCAGGAGTCCCGTTTATTCCACTGGCCGAGTCACCTGGCCCGCTCTCCCTGACCGCCCCGCCCCACCTCCATCCATTTGAAAAGGCGAGGACACAGCCGCGTCGTGGGATACCTTGAAACTTTGTATTTTGCCGTCACTGCCGTTTTAATAACTTTGGACCCAAGCCTCGCGGAACCCGCTTCGCGGGTCCCGCATCGCCCTTTGGAAAGACCGTCTGGCTCCTGTGGTTCCTGAGGGGTGCGCGACAGGTAGCAGGGCTGCGAGCGTGGAACCGGGACTCGCTTTCCCAGGAGTCCCGGTTATTCCACTGGCCGAGTCACCTGGCCCGCTCTCCCTGGCCGCCCCGCCCCACCTCCATCCATTTGAAAAGGCGAGGACACAGCCGCGTCGTGGGATACCTTGAAACTTTGTATTTTGCTGTCACTGCCATTTTAATAACTTTGGACCCAAGCCTCGCGGAACCCGCTTCGCGGGTCCCGCATCGCCCTTTGGAAAGACCGTCTGGCTCCTGTGGTTCCTGAGGGGTGCGCGACAGGTAGCAGGGCTGCGAGCGTGGAACCGGGACTCGCTTTCCCAGGAGTCCCGGTTATTCCACTGGCCGAGTCACCTGGCCCGCTCTCCCTGCCCGCCCCGCCCCACCTCCATCCATTTGAAAAGGCGAGGACACAGCCGCGTCGTGGGATACCTTGAAACTTTGTATTTTGCCGTCACTGCCGTTTTAATAACTTTGGACCCAAGCCTCGCGGAACCCGCTTCGCGGGTCCCGCATCGCCCTTTGGAAAGACCGTCTGGCTCCTGTGGTTCCTGAGGAGTGCGCGACAGGTAGCAGGGCTGCGAGCGTGGAACCGGGACTCGCTTTCCCAGGAGTCCCGGTTATTCCACTGGCCGAGTCACCTGGCCCGCTCTCCCTGACCACCCCGCCCCACCTCCATTCATTTGAAAAGGCGAGGACACAGCCGCGTCGTGGGATACCTTGAAACTTTGTATTTTGCCGTCACTGCCGGTTTAATAACTTTGGACCCAAGCCTCGCGGAACCCGCTTCGCGGGTCCCGCATCGCCCTTTGGAAAGACCGTCTGGCTCCTGTGGTTCCTGAGGGGTGCGCGACAGGTAGCAGGGCTGCGAGCGTGGAACCAGGACTCGCTTTCCCAGGAGTCCCGGTTATTCCACTGGCCGAGTCACCTGGCCCGCTCTCCCTGACCGCCCCGCCCCACCTCCATCCATTTGAAAAGGCGAGGACACAGCCGCGTCGTGGGATACCTTGAAACTTTGTATTTTGCCGTCACTGCCGTTTTAATAACTTTGGACCCAAGCCTCGCGGAACCCACTTCGCGGGTCCCGCATCGCCCTTTGGAAAGACCGTCTGGCTCCTGTGGTTCCTGAGGGGTGCGCGACAGGTAGCAGGGCTGCGAGCGTGGTACCGGGACTCGCTTTCCCAGGAGTCCCGGTTATTCCACTGGCCGAGTCACCTGGCCCGCTCTCCCTGACCGCCCTGCCCCACCTCCATCCATTTGAAAAGGCGAGGACACAGCCGCGTCGTGGGATACCTTGAAACTTTGTATTTTGCCGTCACTGCCGTTTTAATAACTTTGGACCCAAGCCTAGCGGAACCCGCTTCGCGGGTCCCGCATCGCCCTTTGGAAAGACCGTCTGGCTCCTGTGGTTCCTGAGGGGTGCGCGACAGGTAGCAGGGCTGCAAGCGTGGAACCGGGACTCGCTTTCCCAGGAGTCCCGGTTATTCCACTGGCCGAGTCACCTGGCCCGCTCTCCCTGACCGCCCCGCCCCACCTCCATCCATTTGAAAAGGCGAGGACACAGCCGCGTCGTGGGATACCTTGAAACTTTGTATTTTGCCGTCACTGCCGTTTTAATAACTTTGGACCCAAGCCTCGCGGAACCCGCTTCGCGGGTCCCGCATCGCCCTTTGGAAAGACCGTCTGGCTCCTGTGGTTCCTGAGGGGTGCGCGACAGGTAGCAGGGCTGCGAGCGTGGAACCGGGACTCGCTTTCCCAGGAGTCCCGGTTATTCCACTGGCCGAGTCACCTGGCCTGCTCTCCCTGACCGCCCCGCCCCACCTCCATCCATTTGAAAAGGCGAGGACACAGCCGCGTCGTGGGATACCTTGAAACTTTGTATTTTGCTATCACTGCCATTTTAATAACTTTGGACCCAAGCCTCGCGGAACCCGCTTCGCGGGTCCCGCATCGCCCTTTGGAAAGACCGTCTGGCTCCTGTGGTTCCTGAGGGGTGCGCGACAGGTAGCAGGGCTGCGAGCGTGGAACCGGGACTCGCTTTCCCAGGAGTCCCGGTTATTCCACTGGCCGAGTCACCTGGCCCGCTCTCCCTGACCGCCCCGCCCCACCTCCATCCATTTGAAAAGGCGAGGACACAGCCGCGTCGTGGGATACCTTGAAACTTTGTATTTTGCCGTCACTGCCGTTTTATTAACTTTGGACCCAAGCCTCGCGGAACCCGCTTCGCGGGTCCCGCATCGCCCTTTGGAAAGACCGTCTGGCTCCTGTAGTTCCTGAGGAGTGCGCGACAGGTAGCAGGGCTGCGAGCGTGGAACCGGGACTCGCTTTCCCAGGAGTCCCGGTTATTCCACTGGCCGAGTCACCTGGCCCGCTCTCCCTGACCACCCCGCCCCACCTCCATTCATTTGAAAAGGCGAGGACACAGCCGCGTCGTGGGATACCTTGAAACTTTGTATTTTGCCGTCACTGCCGGTTTAATAACTTTGGACCCAAGCCTCGCGGAACCCGCTTCGCGGGTCCCGCATCGCCCTTTGGAAAGACCGTCTGGCTCCTGTGGTTCCTGAGGGGTGCGCGACAGGTAGCAGGGCTGCGAGCGTGGAACCAGGACTCGCTTTCCCAGGAGTCCCGGTTATTCCACTGGCCGAGTCACCTGGCCCGCTCTCCCTGACCGCCCCGCCCCACCTCCATCCATTTGAAAAGGCGAGGACACAGCCGCGTCGTGGGATACCTTGAAACTTTGTATTTTGCCGTCACTGCCGTTTTAATAACTTTGGACCCAAGCCTCGCGGAACCCGCTTCGCGGGCCCCGCATCGCCCTTTGGAAAGACCGTCTGGCTCCTGTGGTTCCTGAGGGGTGCGCGACAGGTAGCAGGGCTGCGAGCGTGGTACCGGGACTCGCTTTCCCAGGAGTCCCGGTTATTCCACTGGCCGAGTCACCTGGCCCGCTCTCCCTGACCGCCCTGCCCCACCTCCATCCATTTGAAAAGGCGAGGACACAGCCGCGTCGTGGGATACCTTGAAACTTTGTATTTTGCCGTCACTGCCGTTTTAATAACTTTGGACCCAAGCCTAGCGGAACCCGCTTCGCGGGTCCCGCATCGCCCTTTGGAAAGACCGTCTGGCTCCTGTGGTTCCTGAGGGGTGCGCGACAGGTAGCAGGGCTGCAAGCGTGGAACCGGGACTCGCTTTCCCAGGAGTCCCGGTTATTCCACTGGCCGAGTCACCTGGCCCGCTCTCCCTGACCGCCCCGCCCCACCTCCATCCATTTGAAAAGGCGAGGACACAGCCGCGTCGTGGGATACCTTGAAACTTTGTATTTTGCCGTCACTGCCGTTTTAATAACTTTGGACCCAAGCCTCGCGGAACCCGCTTCGCGGGTCCCGCATCGCCCTTTGGAAAGACCGTCTGGCTCCTGTGGTTCCTGAGGGGTGCGCGACAGGTAGCAGGGCTGCGAGCGTGGAACCGGGACTCGCTTTCCCAGGAGTCCCGGTTATTCCACTGGCCGAGTCACCTGGCCCGCTCTCCCTGACCGCCCCGCCCCACCTCCATCCATTTGAAAAGGCGAGGACACAGCCGCGTCGTGGGATACCTTGAAACTTTGTATTTTGCCGTCACTGCCGTTTTAATAACTTTGGACCCAAGCCTCGCGGAACCCGCTTCGCGGGTCCCGCATCGCCCTTTGGAAAGACCGTCTGGCTCCTGTGGTTCCTGAGGGGTGCGCGACAGGTAGCAGGGCTGCGAGCGTGGAACCGGGACTCGCTTTCCCAGGAGTCCCGGTTATTCCACTGGCCGAGTCACCTGGCCTGCTCTCCCTGACCGCCCCGCCCCACCTCCTTACGGTTTTCACCGTATAAATACCAGAGAGCAACGCTGCGTGGGAGCGCCCGGGGCTAAGCCCGGGCAAAGGGCGGGCCCTCTGAGGCCCTCCGAGAACCGACGAGACCGGACCGGACATAACCCTTGGTACTTTGTTGTTCCCTATTCCTGTATATGATATTAGACTGGTCTGTTGGACATGTTTGAACTGTTGTTTCGTCTCTCTGTACATTGCCCAGCTTGAGTTGATCATGTCCGATAAACAGGGAGGGTTGCTAAACAAAACGCTCAACAACTATTTCACCAAGGCCTCCCCTGATATCCCCATGGAAATTGCTTTGGCAGAGCGGCGAGCAGAACGCCGTCGCTCTGTGGAAAGCATGAAAAATCAGGCAGCATCGCCATTACTTCTATCTACTGCTTCCATCAGTGAGAATACCCAGATAGCCAATGTAATTGTTCATATACTGGACACTCAGCTTCCAGAAGTGAACAATATTATACCCACGCTAACCACCCTCCCCGAGTTGGCTATGATTGGTACCTCTCCAATTACTCACATGAGTACTTCCAACATAACAAAGGCACCTGCCCATATATTAGCCACAACAACGCGAAATAGGGTAAAAAAACCCTTGTTTGCATCCAGGGCATATGGCCCTCCTCCTTGTAAGAAACGGCGAAAAAGGGGGGATTCGCAACAACCAAAGTTAAGTCACTCTGACTTTGGGAAAAAGACGAAGACTCTCGTTAACAACCCGGTTAACCCATTAGTAGACACAGAAGTGTCTAACATTACATCATTGGTTTCACCCAAAATGCATATAGACGAAGAGGGCAGTTTGGATACTATTATGGTTGATAAAGTACCCCAAGTAAATCGAGACCTTGTTACACTAGATACCCTAGAAAGCCTATTTAAAACCTACTCCGCGCCAATTCTAGAGAGGCTGATCGAAGTGGAACGTAGATTAAGCAAAATTGAGCGTGCATTGGGAAGTAAGGGTGTTGATAACATCTCAACCCCTAGCAATGTACTGCATAACACCACGATACAACCAGAATCTATCCTAGCTGTACCAGCCTCTGCCCCAATTTCTATCCCATTGATGAATCCCTCCACTTCCAAGCATACAGGGAATAAAACGACCTCCCAGTTTATTCCACCACCCAAACAATCACAAAATAAACCAGATCCAATACCAGCTATGTTAGTTAGTAAATCCTCCAATGCTACGGCAAACAAACCCCAGGAGAGACCAACAATAGAGGCGGGGGCCCCAAGTCTAGCTGGGGGAGACCTAAACAGGCTCCTTTACCTGAACTACCACCAGAGGCAGTGCCCTTTGTGGTAGTCCTAACAGGGGTCCCTACGTTGCAACCAAACAAGCGGGAGGGTTTTGGCCAATTGAAGAATAAGATCAAGCACTGGCTAAGACTATACAGGCCAATAGCAAATCATATTAATGGCGAAATTGTTCACGTTCGCCGTCTTCAATGGCTGGGGGGTAGACCCAAAGAAATCGAGGGTGATGTGGTGGTTGTGAACTTCAGGGATCCTAACGCTGTCCAATTTATATTAAATTGGCCGTCAGGCATTACTAACAACTGCATAAAACCAAGACCACTGACGTATTTTTATCCTAGGTCAGTGGTATTCGCCTCCCAGCACCAACCACCCCAGCAGATAACATCTCTAACCCGCCCCAGTTGCTATCCATCGTTCATACAGAGTGCTGGGAACACCCAATACACTCTGTTCCCGCCAACCAGTCAGAATGCAAGGGACTCGCATTACCTACCCCATCTGGCGCCAGCATCTGATTCCTATGGGTGGAATTATATGCCAGCCAGACCCTTTAATGGTAACAACAGAAAAACAAGCATTGGAAATGCAATAGGTCTCGCAGCATTAGAGTTAGTGCTTTTAGAATTGTTTATGGGTTTTTGTGTAAATCTTTAGCATTTTTGTTTCCTGTAGCCAATGCTAAAGAATTAAAAAAAAAAGCCATAAACATTTCTAAAAGCCCGAGCATCGCTGGTGCCATCGCACTAAAGAATATAACAGCTACGGTTGCCAATGGCCCATTTAAAAAGATAGCAAGCAGTCCTGCTGAGAAGTACTAAGCACAATCGTATTCAAAGCAAACAATCACGATAACACGAGAGTGGCTTTCACTTCCACCATAGTGAATGACATATATAAGATAAGGATGATAAATAACCACACGGCCATTCAATCCCAGGAGAGACTCTCCCAGCTGACACCGACAGCAAGAGCAGGTACATTCTTCATAGACAACACAGCTTCATATTCAGATTACAAATACGTTTCTGTATGAGCACCAAAGCAGAGTTAAGGCTGAGGGCTGGTTCTTCGTGCACACTTATATCCCTATCCACATGACAAACCCCTCGAATCAGCCGGCATGGCTCCCGATAAGGGCCTTCCTTACCTGCCGTTCCCGACAGAAGATTTCAAACATCCTTTTGCCGCTATCATCTATAGTTAATACGTGAAACCGAAGTAAAGGTTTAAAATTGTTTTGACAAGCAAAAGAGAAATAAAACCATACGGGCATTTGAGGCTGTACTTCACAGAGAGTCCTGTGATTGGTCAGCAACATTGGCCCGCCTCGAAATAGACCGCCCATCCATCCACTAAAAAGTCTGCTGCACCGGAAGATGCTGCTCCTGACAGCGCACCGGAAGTAACCTCTTTGCTGCTCTGGAAGATAAGGAATAACCCACACGTGAGCAGTCCACGCAGCCGGTTGTGAAGGAGGGGCGCGCGAGTGGATTGTTGCTACAGCCAAAGCTGAGCTCGAGGACGATGAGAGCAAGCAGACTCCGTAGCAGGGGTTGTTCGGTGTTAGGGAGTGGGCTTGTTATTCTTCGTGTGGAAACAGAGCACACTGAGAACAGGTCCGCCCTCCCACAATGCGACGAGTTTAACGTGGGTGGGGGAGTACCTTGGGAAGGGGACCGTGCTTGGAGTCTGCTGCTTTGTTAGGCGCGACTTTAACCTAGTCGAAGAGCTCACTTCATTGAATTTTAATTAGGGTGACCCGTTTATGTAACGCATGTAATCCTAAATCCTTATGTTTTTATTGTGCCTCTGTGTTTGATGTAAAGTACTCCTGCATCTACACTGGGATAAGTGGACTCAGCTAGCGGCAGGCAGGCAGGGGAGGAGGGGGGAGGAGAGTAGGGGAGGCACGGCCTAGCGGCCGTGCAATCAAGTAGTGAGGGGGCGGAGCTGGGGGAGGCTGTGGAAGAGAGTAGGCAAGGCGACACGGCGGGAGGGGGCGGAGCGGGTAAACAAAGACGGACATGCACGCGCCCGTGACTTTTAAGGTCAATGCGCATGCGCATAAGCTTAATGCGCATGCGCATTGACCTTAAAAGTCACGGGCACTGCAAGGAATCGCCACGATTCCTTGCAGTGTGGATAAAGAGTGGATAACTCGCAATACTCTCGCCTTGCTCGATGCGCATGCGCATCGACAGGCGAGACCTAATGAACCACTTAAAACCATTCACACCTCTAGAGACCACCAATAGATTTGATATATTTAGAGGACTAGATGATTGTGACTGATGCCATAAGACACTGGGGGGTGAGGGAAAAGGAATAAGAACTGTCAATGTTGGGGGGGTGGAAAGTGGAATAAGTATTCTGCGTGTTGGGGGCATTGTCAATGAAACTACGGAAAGTGGAATAAGTATTTTGAGTGTTGGGGGCACTGTCAATGAAACTGAAGATTTGGGGAACACAGGGCTCTTACCTGAGGCTGTACTATCAACTAGGGATAGATCTACCCCAGATGAGAGTGATATACACCTAAATGTCTTGGTGTCACCTCAGGACAATCTGAGTAGTACAGAAGGTTCTTCGGTTGTACAACTCGAGGTTCTCCCTAGTTGCAGGGAGGTGGAAGAGGTACTTCTGGAATCGACAGTTGCAACAAGGCAGCCACTCAAATTGGTCTCCTGGAACATAGCCGGAGTCACAAAAAACCTGAGGGACCCAGATTGGGCTAACTATATTGATTCCTTCGACTTCTGCATGTTACAGGAGACCTGGTCAGTTGATACTCCACATAGATTGGGTTACAAAACTTATGGAATTGGTGCCATTCCATCTAGGAGTGGAAGGCCCGCGGGTGGTTTAATAACTTGGGTGAAAGTATATCTAAGGGTGAAAATCAAGGTGGTGGATGTGAATTCCCCAGACATATTAGCATTAAAAATCACTGCACGAGAAGGGAAGAACCTATTTTTAATAAACATTTATAATAGGCCATCACCCGCAACAAGAGAATCACCAATACTATCCAAGCTAGATTACCTCTTAAGTCATTTGGATGTCAGGGAGGATTTTATTATTGTGGCCGGTGATTTAAATTGTAACTATGAGCCAGTCATGGGTCTTGGCGATATTTTTGAAGAGGAAGACCAGGCTAATAGAATCCCCGCCATGGATAATGTTAAATCAGTTAAATGTTCAACTTTGGCTCTCCAAATGACCAAAATATGCACAGAATACTGCCTTAGGGCTTGCAATGGACGGTTACCGTCTGATAGTGTGAAGAAGCCTACCTTTTGTAGGAAAAACTACAAAAGTAATATTGATTTTGTTATTGCTTCCATACCAACTTGGGCATACCTCCTTGACATTGAGGTAATAGAGAGACTAGAAAGTGACCATTTTCCCTTAGATCTTAAAATGGAAGCCTCACTGCTGGAGGTTATAGGTTCCTCTACGTCCTCAGAAGGAAGTCATGGTGATAACCATGAGATCCATATTAACAATAATAGGCGATCACTAAAATGGCCACTTATATTAGACCATGGCGAAATCGTTGCAGAAATATACACACTCTTCGCATGCATATTTGGCCCATATGTAGACCGCATATCAGATGAGGGAAACGACACTCACTTTAAAACCTTACACCAACATTTTTTCGATGCTCTTAAGCTTTTAGTTACTAAATTGCCTAAAAAAAGTCAGCAAAAGATACACAATCTATCCCACAGTAAACCCTGGTATGATAGAGCTTGCAGGGAGTCCAAAAGGGAACTTTTAACAGCGATTAAATCTAAGGTATCCTTAGATATTAAAACAGCTAGGAACAATTATAAATCAGTACAAAAGGCTTCAAAAATAGCTTGGGAAGAGGAAAAATGGGCCGACATGCTGCTGGCCGCCAAATCACGTGATAACATAGCTTTTTGGAGGCTAGTAGCTAATGGAAACCATGTAGGGAGAGTGGTTAAGGAAGTCTATTTGGACGAACAAACCTGGGTTAACCACTTCACTAACTTGTATAAAAAATACGAAGAGCTCCCCTCTGATATGAATGCCTCAAGCAACGTACTCCCAAAAGACTATCTGGATTTCACCTTAGGTGAAACAGAGTTGGTAATAACCCAAATAAAATCTGGTAAAGCCCCAGGGTTAGACAAGATTCCAGGAGACTTATATAAACATGATCTAAAAGTATGGGTACCTTATATCAACTACCTGTGCAATAAGTTTTCCCGTAATCCAGACTTTCCAGAAAGTTGGAAGGGAGCCGAAATAGTCTTAATTTTTAAAAAAGGAGACAGGATGGACCCCTCCAACTATCGTCCTATCAGTTTAATGGATATACTCCAGAAAATCTATGCACGACATATTTTACTTCGTGTCAATGATTGGCTGGATGAAAATGCAATTTTAACTAGATATCAAGCTGGATTTAGATCCAAAGTCAGTACAATAGATCAAATCTTCCGATTTTGTTGCCTTTACTGGAAATATGTTAAGATCAAAAAGGGTCAATTATATGTCGCATTCGTCGATTTAAGGGCAGCATTCGATTTAGTGCCTCGCAAGTTATTATGGGAAGTATTGAGTGCAGTAGGGATGCCCAACAATTTAATAGTTCAAATCAAAGAGCTTCATAGAGGCAACTTTGCGAGAATCCGTTGGGGCCCTAATGGAGAACTAACCCCAAAAACTCCCATTGAGCGTGGTGTTCGCCAAGGGTGCGTTTTGGCACCTACACTCTTTTCCCTTTTCGTGAATGACATCCCCTCATATCTTGAGGGATGCGAAAATGATTCTCCTAAACTGAATCGTGAAAAGGTAACTTCCCTACTATTCGCAGATGACACTATTTTGATTTCCCAAACTAAAAGAGGTCTCCAGGCTTTATTGAATTCCTTCAGTGAATATTGTAGTAAGAAGGGACTGGAGATAAATGGGAAAAAGACTAAATGTATGGCCCTAAACCCTACTAAATCAGACAAAGGCTGCTTAACCCTAAAAGGAGTAAAACTAGAATCAGTCCCCCATTTTGCATATTTAGGGGTGACACTGGACTCCAAATTTTCCTGGAAGGCTCAATTGGAAAAAAGTAAAATGATATTTTCCCAGAACGTTAAACCCATCCTTAGGGAACAAAGCCTGAGTACCAGTAAAGCCGTGTCGCCGGCGGTTGAACTTTTTAAATTTAAAGTACAGCCAGCAGTGCTTTATGGTGCAGAAATTTGGGGCCCTGGGTCCAAGGGCACTTTTAGTGTCCTGGACAATAATTTTATGAGAAGTTTGGTAAGGGTTCCGAGAGGCACACCCACTGTGCCCCTTCAACTAGACCTAAATTTCAAAAGGACAGACCACCACACTATAATACGCCCATTGCTCCTGTGGGTTAGGTTATGGCGGGTACCCGAATTACAAGATTACAGGGATGGGCTAAAAGAAATTATGGAGCTTGATAATCTTAAAGTTATCCCGTGGTTTAAACATGTCAAAACTTGGTTTACTAACTTAGGTCTGAAACATTTTTGGGAGAACCCAGACCAACTACCATCTGATCCGAAACAAATATTAAAAAGGGCATTCTGGACCTTTGTTGCTAACATGATCAAGAGTGCTCCAACTGGTGGGACCTTAGTGACAAAGTTTCTCACTTTTAAGGACGAACCACTATTCGAGACCTTTTTGGATGAAATAGAGCCGCCACTCGCCAAAACTTTATTTTTAAAATTCAAATATGGTAATCTCCAAATAAGCTCAACCTTGGCACGTTGGGCCAGTGGCCCAAATGTTTCAAATCCAGTGATAGATGAACTTTGCCCTATGTGTGATAGCCCTCAGAAAGAAAATGAGCAACATATCCTCTTTTTCTGCCCAGTATATGCAAAGGCCAGGAAAAGATGGATAAAACCAATTTGCCTAGTGTTAGGCGTGAGATCATGTATACAGGCCTTGAGAATTTTTTCAACTAACACAACTCAACCTATAGTATTTAGTGTTAGCACATTTTTACATTGTATTTTTTTCCAAAGGAAAAAACTGGGATATCAATTGTAAACGGGATCAACTCCAGAGATAGAACTGACAAACTTTTTTAGCTATTAGTGGGGGGCCCACTGCTGAACCCTATGATTGTTTGTGTATCGATTGTCTCCAACATGAAATGTATTGTTTTAGCGAATGATTTTTTAGTTCCATGCTGTACAGTTTTATCTTGTTCTTTTTTTTTTATTGTATGTACACGTACTGTTCTTTTATGGCAACATAGCCGAAATAAAGAATCTTGAATTGAATTGAGAGTCTCTGGACGTTGCAAACCACCCAGTTCGGCAGCCACATAGACGTTTTGTTCCGGCAATCCCTGCTCCAGTGGTAGCCACTGTACCACTTCAGCACACATCTTCACAGATATTATATCCCAGAAGGGTAGCCCCACTGCTCAAGTGCGAGTATGAGCCACAAGAGTTCAGACAGGGTAGCCAGCACCCCACGACCATGGACTGATCTCAAATGTTGTCCAGCGCTGCGCCACCAGCTTGCAGCACCTCGTTCTGACTCTCTGTCGGAGAACTGGTCAGGCCACTCCGACAATCCCAAGTCCTTTTCTGACTCTCCGATGATTCACCAGGCACGGGTGGACTCACGGTGCACCCAAGGTAGCGCTACACCCGCCTCTCCCGCAGCCGAGGGACCTCACGTGGCGCCCCGACCCCGCCAGCCCGCTAAGCCCGGGCCAGCTGAAGCTCAGGAGCCCCCCAGGTAGCACCCCTCAACCACCGAGTGACAGTCCAGCACCCGCCCAGGGCACACGGGGAGCGGCGCCGCAATCCTGCGCCCCCAGCGACCCGACAGCCCGAGCCCCACCAGGCGCCACCACGTACTCTGCAGCAGCACCCGGAAAGGGCTGCACCGCCCAGCCAACCCAGGCGCAGCTCGCACCGGCGCTGCACTCACCCACCCACACCGTTTCCAGCTACGTCCGCCAGAGCCGCCTCAGCCGCTCCAACGTCGCCGCTGCCTCCTACTCACAGCGCCAGTCCCAGATTCATAAGTAGGCCTCACCTCGGTCCTCACCACTGCACCATACAGCACGGAGCCATCCACTGTAGGAGGAGCACCTCACACAGCGTCAGCGCGGGCCTCTTAGGCACGGCCGGACTCGGCAGTCAAAACCGCCTCCACAGCCACGAGTAGATGTGCACAGGCAGCCCCGACCCGCAGCATATCTCGTCTCTTCCAGCTGCCGATAATTCCCAGTAGAGAGTTCTCCACCTAAAGCCAGTCCCGGCGCATCAGTCGCAGACGCCGAGCAGCAATCACCAGGTCGGCGCCATTTTCTCGCCCGACCCGCGAGGGAAGATCGGCTCAGTGCAGTAGCTTCCCAGCGGGCATGGTGGCTCAGACCACTCCAGTATTTGCCACTTCCCGTGGGCTCTGTCCTGTGAGGGTTTCGCAGCACGCAGAGGGTCTTTGTAGGATGGGATTAATCGGATTAGGTGTCCGGCGTGCGGAGCTCCCTTAACAGGCAGCCATTCCGCTTCGCGCTGAAGCCACGCCCCCTCCTAGTGGCTGAACCTCTATTAGTTCCCCCAAGAAATGTGACAGAATTAGGGCGGAAACTCGAATCCCCTTCACTGCAGAAACCTGTCCCCTGGACTCTAGAGAGCACATTGCTGTTTAATTGAAAACAAAATAAAAAACAGAGTGGGAATCTAGGCATCCTAGCATAAGGAATATTTCTAGCCTTATTCTCGCCATCAGCATTTGAAGTGGGGCGCCAGATCATAGGTGTTAACGAGGCCTGAAATGCCATCAGGAGTGTAAGGATTATTTTTTATGAAACGAAAAAATAAAGCAAAGTGCAATCTGATAGAAGGAGTGTCTCTGTCTCGTATCTGCCATCTGCATTTTAGCCTGCCTTGGTAGAGGTGAACAGAGATTAAATCCAATGATCTGCCCCATACAGTGCACATGAAATACCTTCGGACAGCAGGGGTAATTTTTAGTCAGCCGAAAAGGAGAAAAGAACATACAGTGGAAGCTTGCCTTTCTTGCATAAGGCTAATCGCTCTCTGGCCTCTACTCACCATCTGCACTCTAGCTCCCTTGAAGAAGCAGATCAGATGATCTACCTACCATCTTTCACCATATGGGAGTAGGGACTCAATAACTAAAAGGGGAAAATAGTTTAAAATAAAATAATAATTTGGGAATATGAAAGAGCTGTTGAACATTGCCCAGTCTGTGGTCTTCTTAAGCTTCCCTCTCCACCCAGATATCGAATGCATCAATTAAAATGGAACCTCGTGTGTGGGTGGTTCTCGTGCAACAGGGACGGACAGGCACAAACTGCAGCTATCTGGAGAGCTTTTCAGATGTTATTATGATTTGGAAAAGTGATATGTTTACAGCTTTTTGTCTGAGGTCACTTCGCACCCAGGAAAACCCACCTAAGACAAAAAAACATATGGAACAGAGAACTTCGAGAAGGCAGTGTGAGAGAAGTGGATTCCACAAGCTTCCCTAATCCATAATGTTCTGAAAATGTCAAATATTGGGGCAAAGCATTATTCCCTAATTTATGTGGCGGTACGCAGCTAATGGCTATTGTCCTAACAACCTGCAGTCAGACTCTCCCCCATGACAACATGTGTAGGTGAACCGAAGCAGAGGAATAGGATTAAAACTCGGCTACTTTTCGAGGTTCCTTTGTTAAACTGAAATTTCGTTAACGGGATGTCCACAGATTTTGGTTCTCAGTCCAGTGGCAAACAAGGAAACCTACCAATCACACACATTTATGAAAAAACAGAGGTGCATGAGAAACTAATCATAGTTGCCTTCCGCATTAGACATAGCAACCGACAACATTTCACAGTCACAGATATTAGTCAAAAGTTGCACACACTGCCCAAACAGCATAATTTATGCACAGGAACCTACATCATACCTCACCCACTGTGAACCACACAACTGCCTTGTCATCCATATCACTACTGAGCCACCAACTGACTCGCATCACCAGCACTTATTCAGAGCACAATTTGCGCATTGGCCATATGTCACACCTGCGCACATCTCCACTCAACAAGGTTATCGTCATCCAACTATACTGTTACCCACCCCCACCACAATTCGCTGTGTAGTGGATGATCTAACAAAATCCCTTTTCTCATATTAAGTACAGTACATGTATTGGCAGGTCATCTGTCTATTGCTGAAGTAATGACTGGGTGAGGAATACACTTGCACACTTGAAATGTAGGTGGAAATTGTAGTCTACACAGTGCATACAGAAATTCTTTTGAGTCCGGATTAAGGACTTGTTCATGTGAAAAATACCTTTTTGAGAAAGGTTGCATGAACCATAAATATTCTTTGACAATTTCCTTACAATGTGGATTTATCTGGATTCTTACATGTAGACCTTTGACACGCTGGGTTTAGGTCCCGCCTTAGACAGTGGATATGCTGCTGCTTACATGACATTTTGTTTACTTAAAGGATGCATACAGCCCGCCCACTTCTTACCATTGGTTGGCTTCATCGTCACTCATTTCCTTGCTTCTCTTTAGTTCGTGATGGCTTCACTTCCTCTTCATGTGTTTTCCCCTCCCTTGGAGCATGTCCTACTGCTACCTTGTCCAGTGTGCGCCTTTCCATCGGTCAAGCTTTCGGAAGTGCTTTTTGTTTTAGATCTATTTTATTTTCAAGCGAAAACACAGAATACAGGTCCGGTTGTACACAGCGTTAAGCCCACAGCCCTATATAGGGCCGGCCGCGTCTGTTGGTGTTTCACTGGTGATATAAGGATCCAACACAAGGAGCAGGTTTAAACACAGCATGTCGCCTACAACCCCTGGCGGGCCGGCCGCGTAACATAGTGAATAGGGTTATAACTTCTAGGTGTGGGATTACGCAAGACCTCTGAAAAACTAACTTTATCGCACAGGCAACAAGCCCAAAGACAACAGTCAGAAGTAGGCAGGTAAGAGGACCTTAAGAGTGAAAAGAATAAGAAAAGAGAGAAGACAGAGCAGCGAGATTAAGAGTGGTGTATGCAGGCGGGGGAGGAGCGGATATCAGCACATAGCCAGGCGGAGTCTAGTTTCTAGGGGGCGGTTTATTCAAGCAAGCAGTCAGACTACGATAGCAATCTACCGGGGTCAGGTGAAAGTATAGCATCTTCAAATAGGCACAGCGTCCTAAGTTTGGTAGGCATGTAACGCGCACACTCAACTGCACAAAGATATTTAATCCAAGGTTGCCAGACAGCCTTAAAACGGGTATCGCGCGCCTGCAGCCGCGCTGTGAAGAGTTCCATAGTTATGACATACCATAAACGCACAAACCAAGCAGCAACTGGAGGGGCTTCGTTTTTTTCCCAGTATAACGCTATGAGCTGTTTAGCAGCCCCTAGCATGTGAAGCGCCAGAACCCAGTCACTGCAGGCTTGATGCCCAATAGGATCGTGCTTGTGGCCTCAGGCAGAGGGAACCCCAATACCCCTTTAATATGGCTAAGGACCTCCTTCCAGAACAGGGTCAAAGATGGACACTCCCACCAAACATGAATGAAATCTCCAGATGCAGTCAGACACCTCCAACATAAGGGAGAAGACGCAGGGAACATCTTATGCAAACGCGTATAGTACCATTGAGTCATAATTTTATACGCATTCTCCCTCTGCGGGATACTGCGATAGATTTTGGGGATATCCTGCCGTAATCGGTGCCACTGCGAGGGTGTCATTTCCCCGTTGGACGTCGACTGCCATTGTCGTTGGTATGGGTGGGAAGGCGTTACAGGGAGGTGCTGCAGGATCTGATAGATCCGAGATATCAGACCCTTTGATTCGTCAAAAGAACGGACCTGCCGCTCGAAGGGGGAGAATGCGCGTGTAGCCGCCTGTTGCATCTCCCACTCAGAGACCCAGTGCCTCAGTTGGGCGTATTGCATTCCCGCCTCCAATGGGACGCGGAACTCCTCTCTGCATTGGGCAAATGTCTTGAGCGTGCCACCCTCGTACAGATCACTGATCACCCTGCATCCCCCTTGCGCCCATTTAGCAAAGGCGCGCGTGCGATGGGCTGGAGGGAATAAGGGGTTCCCTTCCAGTGGAGTATGCGGTGAAGGGAACGTCGTGAGACCTCTGCGCACAGCCACTTTGTCCCATATATCCAGGACCGTTTTAGTAGGCACCGCCATTTAAGAACTTCTAGAGCGCGCGCCCGGTGGAGCCATGTAAGGTCCCAGATGGTTCGCCCAGTCACCATCCGGTCCATATGCAGCCATACCTTCTCGCTCTCAGTCGTCGTGCATTTCACCGCAAAGCGAAGGTGTGAGGCCCAATAGTAATCCATGAGGTTGGGACAGGCCAGCCCTCCCCTGTCTCGCGGTAACATGAGAAGCTTATGAGGAAAACGTGGTCGACTCCCGCTCCATATAAAAGTCATAAGTTCGCGTTGGAGGCCTTGTATATGATGCTGCGGGATGGTGTGGGGAGGCATTGAAATAGATATAAAATTTTAGGGAGGATCGACATTTTAATGGCATGGATTCTGCCCAGCCATGACATCGTCTAGGGTTTCCACCCCCATAGCTATTCTAGGACAGCCTGCCTACACTCCCGCCAGTTTACTTGAGTCCATATATCTAAGGAGGGAGTCAACTGGAGGCCGAGATAGCGGATGTGATTGGAGGCCCATTGATACAGCGCAAGCTTCTCTAGGAGTGGTATATCCTCCTGTGGAATGTTAAGATGGAGGGCCCAAGATTTGTCGTGATTGATTTTAAGGCCTGAGGCCCGCTCGAAAAGCCGCAGCAGAGAGTGAAGTGCTGGGAGGGACACTTGGGGACGCATTAATGTAAGGATAAGATCGTCTGCAAAGAGCGCCACCTTGTTCTCACGACCTCCAAGGGAGATACCGTGGATATCCGTTGCCTGCCGGATCAGCTCCGCTAGGGGCTCCACCACAAGGGTAAACAACAAGGGTGAGAGAGGGCACCCCTGCCTAGTACCCCTATGAATGGAGAAGGGCTCAGTAAGCTGCCCATTTACCCTAATCCTGACCTGCGGAGCGAGATATGGCGTCATGATCCTAGAAACCATATTCTGACCTAGCCCGACTTTTTGCAATACCGCCCGGAGGAAGGTCCAGTCCACCTGGTCAAACGCCTTCTCTGCGTCAAGCGACAGGAGGCAGGCCGGTATATTCCAGTGGTGTGCTTTCCCAACTAAGAGCGCAATTCTACGCACGTTATTTGCCCCCTGTCGATTGCGGATGAAGCCAATTTGATCCGGCTCTACCAGTTCGGCATGTTGGGATCTAGGCGTTTCGCAAGCAGTTTAGTATACATTTTAAGTGTTTAACAAGGCTATGGGTCGGTAGGAAGCACAAAGCATGGGGTCCTTGCCCGGCTTAGGTATGAGCGCTATCTCTGCCATACCCATGGAGGACGATGGTCTGTCCGTGTCATTAAAGGAGTTGTACAGCTGCAAAAGATAGGGCCAGAGTTGTGCTTGGAACATGCGGTAGAAGGACAAGGGTAGGCCGTCCGGGCCCAGCGTCTTCCCAAGAGTGAGGTCCCTTATGGCTGCTGTTAGCTCCTCTTCGGTGAGAGGACCTTCTAGGATCTTGGCGTGATGGGGGTGTATCGGCGTCCAGGTAAACCGGTTCAGAACGTCCGTTACCAGATATGGTGACGGTGCCCCGCCGAATAAAGTGCGGCGTAGTAAGCTCTAAACGCCTCGCTTTTATCCCTCTCCGAGGTAACTCTCGTCCCATCTGACGGTTGAATATTAGCTATATGGGCCTTGGCTGCCCGTGCCCTCAGACGTCTCGCCAGCAACCTGCCCACATTATCCCCCTTTTCAAAATACCGCTGTTTCAGAGCCAACAGAGATTTTTCAGCCCTATTAGTACGCAGGAGTCGGAGCTGTCCCCGGAGGTTAGCGATTCGCCGCCTAGACGCCAGCGAGGAACGTTACTGATCCCGTTTTTTGGCCAGTTTTATGTCCTTAGAGAGGTTATCTTCCAAAAGCCGGGCCTCCCGCGACCGCGCAATCGAGAGAGAGGTCATGTGTCCACGAATCGTGGCCTTGGAGGCGTCCCACACCACAGGAAAGGGCGTCTCCGGGAGATCATTACTAGCGAAGTAAGAGTCAATGGAAGCCCGTATGCCTTCCACATCGGCTGAGTCCTGGAGAATACTCGGCGGCAGGCGCCACCGCATATCACGGGTGGGGCAAGCGGCCGGGTCCTGCAGGAGCAGCTCACCATGGGCATAATCAGAGAGCGATATATTAAACATGGAAGCTCCAAGCATGTCCCGCATCAGTGCATGAGAGATGTTATGTTATGTTGTCTTGTAAAGCGCATGGCTACCCCAGCAATGGGGCGTCCCAGCGCTGTAGACCACTGGGGAACCCATCCTGGCTTTCCCTGTGAAATGATCCCTGCTGGGTATCTCCAAGGTGAAACCAGGCATCCCCGGTGTATGTGGGGGGCCGTTGTGGAGATGAGGCAAGCTAATGCCCAGAGTTGCCGAGTGTGATCCCTGGTTAGAGTAGGCACCGAAGCGAGAATTATCGAGTCCGCTGACCCTGGTCCACGACCCTGCCGCGTCGGGAATTGAACCCTGGTCCCGGGCCGTCCTCTGCTTCCAGGTCTGCCGCCTCTAACCAGTGAGCCACACCAGATAAATAGATAATAGATATGGGAGTACGAGCGGTGGACATGGGAATAGTACGAATAGTCCCTCACCTCCGGGGAGTGATACCGCCACGTGTCCAACAGGCCTAGGTCCGTTATTTGCTTGCGTAGCGCTGAAGACATAGCCCCCATCCCACTAAGTGAGGCTTCACTGCGATCCATTCCAAGGTCCCATACTAGGTTAAAATGCCACCCAGGATCAGTGAGGGGTCGCCCTGCAGCACGTGCTCCTGCAGGATTGTTCGGAGGTAGCTGTCCTGCATCTGGTTGGGCGCATATATATATATATATATATATTACACAATGTAAAGAGGCGCATCCCAAGCCCAACACCTACTCTAATAAAGCATCCATCCCTGCTCCTAAAGGGTTTAGCTTCCCCCTCGCCTGATGCCATTCCTGCTCAAAATCGCCACTCCTGACGTTTTGGTGTCCGCTGCAGCTAAAAATTGGAGGGGGTATTTAGGGTTCGCCATTTGCAGCACATCAACTTGAAGGAGGTGTGTTTCTTGGGGGAATAGGATATCAGGACTATGCTGGAGAAGATAGCGCCACGTTTGCCGCCGCTTATTGGGAGAATTTAGGCCCTTGACATTAAGCATTAAGACCTTCAAGGGGCTAGGGAGAGTCGCAGTCATGATTAAGTCCAAATTAGTCTTTTCCGCTGCCCCCTACTCAAGCTCAAGGGGAAAGCACGAGCACGGAAAGGCCTATCCATCCCCGCCGGTACAATGCGCTGCAGCCGCAGGATCACCCGCCTGCCACACTCAAGAAACAAGAGGGAGCAAGAAAGAAAAGCTAGGGAGAGGCGGAAATAAAGAGAAAAAAGAGAAAAACCCAACAGTGGCCAACGGGGCCATGCAACCCTGTTCCAGGAACGGAACATCCTACACCCAAGGTTCGGATAGTCCCAGAGATGTCACTCCCACAGGAACAGTTAGAAGAGGTCGATAACCCTTGACCAGCACATCCAGGGTAGGAACCCCGGTCCCCCCAACATTGCAATCAGGTGGCTAACACAATGACTGGGTTGGTAACTCAATAGTCCCGCTCAATAGGGGGGATAATCAGCCCCCGGGACAGGAAGTGAACACAATGTGGCTGCACGAGATTATATCAAGGGGTCTTCGCACGTTGTGTAGGCCCAGCTGTGTCTCCCTCTAGAGACCGGATATGTTTTATAATGTCCTGCTTGGCCTGCGATGCTGCTTGCTCATCAATGGGTGGAGATAATCAGCGACGACGCACAGTGGACCACGTCGGCTGAGCAGGAATCCGTGTCGTGGCTGGGGGTCGGGTGGGTCTGGTCGGCGGCGAGGATGGGAGTCGGAGTAGTTGAGCCGCCTCCCTGTAGGACCGTATCACCCTGCACTTGGATTCCCATGTAAAAATGAAAGCAAACGGGTGCCCCCATTGATAAGGAATGTCCATAATCCTCAGTGACTGGTTTAAAGGCTTGTCGTCTTCGCAGAGTATTGGGTGCCAAATCCTGAAAAATCTGGATCTTGTACCCATCATATGCGAGGTCCTGCTTGGCTCGCGCTGCCTTAAGAATGGCTTTCTTTTCCGTGAAAAAATGGACTCTGGTGAGGATGTCCGGTAGAACTCCAGGTCTCCCAGCAGGGCCGACACCTGATGGGCCTGGTCCAGGGTCGGCGGCGAGGCATCATCGTCCCCCCCAGACTTTGTGCAGGAGCTGAGCCACGTACGTCAGGATGTCCTTCCCCTCCGCTCCGAGAGGTACCCCCTGAATGTGGAGGTTGTTCCGACGACTCAGATTCTCTAGGTCTTCTTGCTTTAGTTGCAGTTCAATATGCTGCTCTACCAAGGTGGCCAAGCGCTGCCATAGTTGCTCCTGGTCCTCGGTGCGGGCATCAACAATCTTTTCCAAGCCATCTACTCGGTCACCCAGATCCGCCACTTCCTTTCTTAGCTCCCTGACGCAGGAGTGCACTTCAGAGCGCAGGGCGCCAATTTCCATTTTTAGCTCCAGGAGGTCATAAACGCTTGTGTGACCGGCGAAGAGTCCCCCCCAGGCGAAGGGTCCGCCTTGATCGCAGCAGGTGCGCTCATCTTGCCCCACATGGTTACCACAGAGTTGTCCTTGGGAATCGCCCCCGGGGCGTCCTTGCTCCCTTTAGAGCGCATCATTCCTAGGCAGGAAGTTCCCCACAGCGTGCCAATGTTCCGAAGCAGTTAGGGTCCGCAGCAGCGTTCTCAATACCATGCAGCGAGGAAAAAAAAGAAAAGCTTGGGCTATCCACCATAGAGTCCCCCCGGGGGATTCACAGCCTCCGCCACAGCCGCCCCCCAAGCCCCCCACTAGGCTCATACAGTCTATCTTACTTCCACTGCCCTGGGCGGGCGCGCGATCGCTCCGTTGCTATCAGGGGGGGACACGGCCCGTGTGCGGCGGCCCAGTGAGCGTGCGGCAGACCCCGGACCGAAGGATACCCGCTGCCCACCCTCCAGGGAGTTTAAGTAGCAAGCTGGGGCGCCGTCGCCAGATCCAGGCACCCAGGGACCCCAATGCACTTCACAGGGAGGGGCGTATCCCCCATTCAGCCTTTTTCCAGACCAGATAGGACCTACAAGCTGTCTTCAAGGCAGGCCACTGCGCTCCCCTTCAGCGCCCCGCCAGCCGCTCCCGTCCGTCAAAGGTAGTCCCCTTCCTCTCCGGTCAATCCAGTCACACCTGAGCCGAAGGCCTGGCCCCTCCACCCCCGCAGTCGCCCAATGCAGCTTCTCTAGGCACCAGGAGTTCTCCACAAGTCCCGGTCACCACCTCCCCACAGCTGCTGCGTCTCGTACCTCCACTCTCCCACCGTCCAAGCCTTCACCAGGCACAAGCTACAGCCTCTATGCGGGGATAGGAAGAAAGCGCCACTAATCCAGCAGCCCCCCACTTTAAAGGTACAAGATGGCGGTCGGGGGCACTCGCTTCCCACTGATGGTCCCAGCGCAGGCCCCTACGCACGTGGAGGGCCTTTTACAAGTTCATCAGCAACAGGGTGCACCGCTGGGCAAATCTGAATAGGGAGTCCACAGAGAGTCCCGCACCACATTACAAGCTATAGGGCTAGAAGAACAAGAATTCCGCTCCCGCCTCCAGCGCCCCCTTCCGATGTAGGGGCCAAAGAAGATCTACACAGGCCCCAAAAGGCGGGTGGGCGGCGAGTCAACAAAGCAGGCCCCTCTCTGCATGTAGTAGCAGCCTCCGGTTGCTCCCAACACCTCATGCGCAGTACACACTGGGGGATTTCCAGCGACCCCCACACAATCAGGGCTGCCTGTGCATTTGCTGGCGATGGCCTCCTCTGCACAGCAGCCGCGGCCCAGTGCAATAAAATGGCGGGCAGCCGCTGCCCGGCGGGAGAAAATGGCGGACGCGCATATTTGCAGCCAAGACTCTCCCAGGCCGTGCAGCACCCGCAAGCCACCCACGGGCCCTCCGCCTCCGTTCCTCGCGGCCCCGGACTGGCCATCCGCAGAAGTATGAGAGCAATCAGGCAGCTCGCAATGGCGGGCGGGCACCTCAGTTCTCAGCCCGGCTGCGGCCCCTGCTTACCCCTGGCAGCGCTGGTCCTTCGTCCCTGAAGCCTCCGGGTGTGGTCAATCCCGGCAATGATGTTGTAGCAACCCCTTCACTGCCTGTCGCGAGGCCTCCCAACTCCCGCGCCACCCCGATGCTGCCGCCGGCGATCCTCCGCTCTTCCCGGCGTACCTGCAGGGCTCTAAGGACGACCAGGTAAAGTTAGGCCACGGTCACTGAAGAGGACGACCGGGTCCAGTCAGGACTGTACACTCGTCCGCTGGCCCCGAGTAGGCACAACACTGCGCAAGTCCGGGGGAAAATGAGGCTGATCTCCGACTCCCGGAGTCTTCGCCATGCGGGTGGCCTGGTTGGAGCCCCCCTCACCGCTATCAAGCTGCTAAAAAATGCTGAAAATGTTGGAGTCGGTCCGGAGCTCCCACAACACACGTCCTACTCGATTGCTAGTTAGGCCACGCCCCCGGAGGTGCTTTTCAAGATTTTACTTACACCTGCCCTTACAGCATTGTTGCTTGCCACGTCACTTCCATCCTCCTCTCCCATTGTAGCCTGCATCATTGCTCCTGCCTCACTCCTGTGTTGCTGCCCCCTGCATGCGTTGTTGTTTGACCCTTCCCTCCTCCCGCATTGCTGCTTGCCTTGTCTCTCCGACGTTGTTGCTTGGCTTGCCTTGGTCCCTCCCTTCCCCCATCTCACTTTCTTGCTTAGCCCACTGTTGCTTGCCCACTTTCCTCCCACGTTGATGCGCGTTTGGTCACGTCATAGGGCTTTTTTTTATGTCAGCCATGCTGTATAGCACCCATTGTTAGCTACTAGGGTTCCAACCTGACTCAGCTTTTACTTTATGCGTGGTTTAGGGGTACGTGCAGCTATTAAGGTGTTGCCTCGATTTCGTCCAAGTAACAATGATCAATAACAAAAAGAAGGCAAAGGAAGAGCATATCATCAGCATACATATGGTAGGAGATGTTAGAGAGTTTGAGGATTTCGGTCAGAGGGTCCATGTACATGTTAAACAGGGTGGGGGAAAGTGTAGAATCTCAGGGTACATCGATCGTGACTGGCATCTGGTCGGATAGGGTGAGATTGATTAGGACTCTGAGACCTGTTTTGTAGGAATGAGAACCATTTTAAGACAGTACCAGAAATACCCATCCTGTGTTCTAAGAGGTTCAAGAGAATCTTGTGTTTGATCGTGTCAAAAGCTGCCAATAGGTCAAGTAGGCAAAAAAAAAAAAACAGGATTTGTTTTGGATCGAGTAAGCGTAAAGCATCGCCAACAATGTGGACCATGGCAGTTTCAGTACTATGACCCAGTCTGAAACCAGATTGGCAGTGGTCGAGGAGTTGATATTGATCAATGTGATTGCAGAGTTGCTGATGAACCCATTTTTCCAAAAGCTTGTCTAAAGTAGGGATACCAGATATGAGGCAGTAGTTGTTGAGATCGGTGTCTGGCTTTTTTAAAGATAGGGGTGATTTGGCCACTTTTTAGTTTTTAAGTTTTAGGAGATGGCTACCAGGACAATCTTTAAGAGATATGGCGGTGTGATGTGAAGGAGCTTCAATCAGCAAGAGATGCACAGCATTTCGGAGATGAACGTCATTTAAATTACTTTTCTCAAAAAAGGAGGTGGCAAATGTTGTGCAATTAGGTGGAGATTAAATGTCTGACGTGGAGGAATTGCGTTTTCCATTTAACCATTTCAAAGAGTCTTTTGGGGTTGGTTGATGGCCGTGTCATGCTCCTGATGGAAATAAGATGATTTGGCGCTTCTGATGAGCCTCCTGTAAGTGCTCCGTTTTTGCAACAGAACTTTAAGGTTCGTCAGAGAGAGGGGGAGTCAGTCTCCATGCTCTTTCTGCAAGTCTAAGGGCGGGGAGTTCCTCATTGAGGCTACAGTTGAACCAGGGGTTAGATCGTCTTATTGGGACTCTCTCTAATGGTGTTGTGTAGTTCCTAGGAATCCCCAGGACCTGTGCGTTTTGGATTACCTAAACTGAGGGCTTGGTGTCTAAACTGACTCCAGACACCCCCACAGGTTATGTCGCCCATTAGACCAGCTAGCTCTACAGTGCTACTACCACCCCTCTGTATCTTACAGTGGTGTAGGTAATTCTGGCAACCACCGAACATGACAACCCTGATTCCTCAGGGATTGTGGAAAACAGTACAGTACTTTTCACTCAGTCACTCGTGCTTGCTTACTCTAGGAAAATACACAGGATGGCGAATAGGACGTTTCAATAAGAATTTATAGGTACAGCGACAGTCTTGTGTAAAACATATTTGCTGCAACAATTAGGAGACAGAAGCATACGAAAGATATTGCAAGTGCTAATATGGTAAACAGTAGATACATTCTACAATAGTGCTAAGAAAATGAACATATACAGTTCAGATAAAACAGTAGCATTTGCATACTCCTATAATGCATGCCCTACGTAATGTTGCCTAAATGTACCTAGCCTAGATATGTAGGTGTAGCATGTAGATGTGCATTGTGTATGTAGCCAAGAATCCCTTAGGGAAACTCAAACCCCCTCAACTGATGGTGGAGAGCAGAGGACCCTGTCTCTGCTCTAAATTGCAGGGGGTAATCAGGGTCTTATATACTAGAGTGGTCACTCCAGGGTTTCTTCTGGAATCGATATCTTTTATAAAACAATCCTACATGTTTTGAAAACAATCCTACATTTTTTTTCCAAACAAACGCGATCATGCACAGCTGGTTGTTGGCCAAGGATGAAAAAAGTGGTGACCCTTATACAGATTAATTATGCTGAGCCTGGGGACATGTTTATGTATATCAGGTACAGCATTATTTTCAAAATATATTAAGAGCCTGTTTACGAAGAGACAGGGCTAACTATTAGGTAAAAGGTCACCACTTAGAACCTTTATTTTCGTGCGGATGGTACAATGTATATGACAATGGTTGGGAGACAATGGAGTCCGGGATGTTGGACATAGAGCTTAGTGCTCAGTGAGGTCTTGTGTGTCAGCCATGCCGCTGGGAGGGGACAATAAATTGTTGCAAATGGCAGATATTTAACTAACGCTTGTAAATCCTTTGGGTATTTTAATTCTTTGAATTTAACAGAGTCCTTGTTGCACCCAGAGCTTCAGGAGAAAGAGTTTAACTCAATAAGCGATCCCATATAAATAAATATATTTTTGGTCATTCATTATCTCAGTGTGTAGGTAGTGAATATCTGCATTAAAATTATCTGACAGCAAGTCATTGGAAAACGACTTTAAAGACTGGACAGACACTTTCACATTTTTGATATTCCTCGATTATTTTTTTGTAAACATATTTTATTGGTTGCATATACACAAAATACAAGAAACAGTAGGTGTCATTGGTACAATACTGCGAGTCAATGTCTAGATCATTACGCTGTGGTACTTCAAATGTAATCACCCGTCACATCAGTACTCCATTCCACAGTAGCAATGCACCCTATCTATGACCCCTCTCCTACCCTGTTTGTAAATCCATCCAACTACCACATCTACTTCTACCTTCCTCTAATTCCCACCCCCCTCCCCGCCACTGGTGTGTGTCACATAAAGTTTCAGCAATAGATCACATCCCTAGGACCAACCGTACTGCAAACAGTTCTACCATTGCAATGTGAGGTGCCTCCTTTCACAGCTACGCCCCCTAGTTATTCTTCCTCTGTTTGTTGTTCTTTCAGCGACTGCACCAGCATCTCCCAAGCCGTCGCAGCTTCTAGCACTTTCTCGGTATTCAAGCGCCGTGCCTGTTGGAATCTAATTGCACCCTCACTGCTGGCCCACTTAGTGAACTCTGCCTTCCATCTCCTGCCACTGGGACCCTCCCTCGATTTCCAGTGCATTGTTATTTCCCTTTTCGCTAGTAGCAATCCCATATCTACAAATGTACTGGTCACGTTCGTTTTGGGCGTGTGGGGGAACCAATGCAGCAAACATGTGGCTAAATCGAAATCCAACCTTCGATCAGTGATTGCATTCAACAGGTCTCCCACTTCCTCCCAATAACCCCTAGCTTTGGGCATTCCCATAGCATGTGTTCCAACTCCACTCCTCTTGCACATCTGGGACAAGCTGCATCCTCTACCTGAAAGTATTGTCTGATCTTACCCGGAGTTAAGTATGCCCTGTGTAGTATGAAAAAGTGCACTAGCTGGAACCGTGCATTCCTATTCCCCTTCCAGGCCCTACGGAGGATATGTCCACATGTGGCTTCAGGTATGGGCTTCCCAATGCCTGTCTCCCATTTCTGTCCTAACGTGTCCAGCGGTTTTAGTCCTTCACTTAACATTCTGGAATAAAGGCAAGTAACTGCTTTGAATGTCCCTGCTGCCATCACCACATACTGACATACCATCGTCGTTTTGGGCTCTACAGATCCCTCCCTCCAGTGTTTCCTAATCACAGCCACTAGTGCAGCATGTAATAAAAAAATCCACCACCAGGGAGGTCATATCCCTCCCGCAACATCTGATAAGGCAATAATTCCCCCTCTTCGTATAAGTCGCCCAGCATTTGTATCCCCGCCTGTTCCCACTCCATCAAAGGCAGCCAATCTCCGCCATGGGGTAATGCTGTGATCATCTCCAATGGGATTTCGGGAGCATATGGGTGCAGTACCTCAGCCTTACGTTGACTGCGGTTCCAACACAGTCTCAGCGTTTTCTCCTCCAACGAGATTTCCCGAAGGTTAAGCTTTTGCTGCAGGACTATGAATGACAATATATGTTTCTGGATTCCCCTGCCTCTTAAGTGTTCCGGACCTCTAAACTTCATTGCAATTGCTTGCATTAAAACCTGGAGTTGTGCCGCTAAATAATAGAGCTCAAAATCCGGGACCGCCAGCCCACCCTCAGCTTTTGGTCTCATTAGTGTCGCTTGCGCTACCCTCCTTCTCCCAGTACCCCAGAGGAAACCCACCACCATGGACTTCAATAGTTTGAAAACCGAGGCCGGAACCCATACATGCCGTGTCCTAAAGAAATATAACAGCCGAGGTAGAGCCACCATCTTCAATAGTGCCATCACTGACAATGGAAGTATGGACCAAAATGACATGCTACCCTTCAAAGCTCTCACGCATCTGCCTATGTTCCCTTCCAGCATGTCAGCGGCGTCATGGTAAATACGAACCCCTAAATAGGTCAGGCATGCCGGCTCCCAGCGCACATCCCAGGAAAGCACAGGAAGCAGTCTGCCAGGTCTCGCCGGGAACAAGCACGTCTTGTTCCAATTCACTCTCAGCCCCGAAATGTTGCCAAACCTTGATAGTAAACCCGCAGCTCCCCGCAGCGCCCCTTCGGTATCCGCCAAAAACAGCAGTAGGTTATCCGCATAGAGCGATATGTACTGCGGTTCCTCTCTAAACCTTACACCTTCAAAACACTGTCCTGACCTAGCTCCAGCCGCTAAGTGTTCTATTGCCAGTGCAAACAAAAGCGGAGATAGCGAGCACCCCTGTCTCGTTCCCCTTGCTACTTGGTATTGGGGCGGAATCAGCGCCCCTACTTGCACTCTCGCCACTGCAGAAGTATATAACACCCTAGTCCATCCTACAAACGCATTTCCAGTCCAAACCGTCCCAAGGTTTTGTATAAGTATGGCCATTCCAGACTATCAAAGGCTTTTTCAATATCCACTGACAATATCGTGGGCTCGCACAAGTCCAATTGTTCGTCCCCCCATAACCCTCAGCAGTCGTCGTATATTTGTGGCTGTGTTCCTAGTTGGGATAAACCCGGCCTGATCCCCATGTATCAAGGTTGTCATATGTTGTAGAAAACGGGTCGCCAAAATCCGAATCAGGATTTTATAATCCGTGGTCAGCATTGATAGTGGCCTGTAAGCTGTCACATCTGTACCTTTGCGCCCTTGTTTCAGTAAAGGGATGATAAGCGCCTCTCTCATGGACATGTGTGGGGCTAGCATGTCCATATACCGCGAGTAGAATTCTATGGGCAGTCCGTCTACCCCTGGAGTTTTATTCCGAGCCATATGTTTAATTGCACACCTGATCTCCTCCAGAGTAATGTCTTGGTCTAATAGATCCGCCTGTTCTTCTTCCAGCTGCGGTAGTGGTACTCCCCACAGGTAGGCATCAAGTTCTGTTTCCCCTGCTACCAGAGCACTTTTATATAATGTCTCATAGTAATCCATAAATCGAGTCAGTATCTCATGCTGGGTATGCATGACGCTATCATCTTGTGCTGCTAATGCCATGATGGGGGTGCCTCTCGAATCGGGGTTGGCCAACCATGCCAGCAATGTTCCAGTCTTATCACCTTCAGCATGCACTTTCATGGTATACGTCTTATAATCAAAACACCGTAGCTTTTCTATTTCCTTTGCAACTTCCTCCTTCGCCTCCACCACTGGCGCTTGCACTTCTGGGTGCTCTGGTCTAGCCTGTTCTGCTGCTCTCAACTTACGCTCCGCCTTGTCCACATCACGTAGCAGCACCTTCCTTACCCCCACATACTTGCTAATACAGAGTCCCCTTATCACAACTTTAAAGGCGTCCCATTCTATTGCTCTAGTGGCAGCCATTCCTTCGTTTTCAGTAAAGTAATGTTCTATACCCTCCCCAACTTCCCTCTGAAAAACCGGATCCTCTAACGCCTCTGGTCGCAGTCGCCAAGTGGGAATGGCAGATTTCACCGTCGTCCAGTTCATGGTAAATAAAAGCGGATTATGGTCAGACAGCGTCCTAGCCAGATATTCCGAATGTGTGACGTTGGGCACTATGGCTGTTGAGCATAAGACTGCATCTAACCGAACGTGAAGATCATGCATCGCCGAGGAGTAATCCCGGTCTTGCGGGTGGTGATTGCGCCATACATCTACTAGGCGCCACCTATTTTGCCAATCCAACCCACCTTTAGCCAACCTACAGACTGGGGAATCTGCTAATGGGGGGTGCGATCTGTCCAGTGCTACATCTACAATGGAGTCCCCCCTCAGTAACACTGGGCCCGTCAGATAGTGTGCCAGTGTGCTCGACAACTGATCCAGGAAGCTAACTTGGTCTATGTTTGGCGCGTATATACTGCAAAACGCTATATCTCTGCCGTGCAACCGCCCCTCTACTGCCACATATCTACCCTCTGGATCTATTGTCTGTTTCGTGGCCTGAAAAGGGACTCCTGCTCTTATCTAAACTAGTGCCCCCCGTGCAAATGCTGAATATGATGTGCTGAAAACCTGTCCCCTCCATCTGCGCTGCAGCGCCTGACCCTCTGTTTTGGTAAGATGAGTTTCTTGTAGCAGCACTATATGCACGTCCCTCCTGACTAAGTATGCATGTACTTTATGGCGTCTCGTCATAGTGTGCAGACCCCTTACATTCCAAGTAATGCAACGTAGTTCAGATAGCGTCCCCATTGCAGCCGATCAGAATCCACCAATCATTTCGCTCGTGCCCACACATCCCAGTGGCCCCCTTTCCCCAACCAAAACCCCAACATCCCCTTCCCCCCGCCCTCCCAAGAACAGGACCTAGAACAAAAATACCAGCCCCCATCCAAACCAAACCAACAATTAACACACTTCTAAGCCAAACAGTAGTCACTGCGGGCGTGCCTTATGGGCGATTGGGGGTGCTCAGTGCCAACAGGCGACTGCGCAAACTCCTGGATCCATCCCGCTAAGATCCCCTATGAAATCACTTACTCCTCTTCCCTCCTGCGTACGTCACCGAGACCCACGCGGCTCCCCTCTTGTTCAGTCCCGCCTCACAGTGCTATCTTTAAAAGCCCACCTCCCTCGAGCTGCTCAACCTCCCAGATCCCGCAGCCATAACAGTCTCCTCAAATTCACCAGATATCTCTGGTCCTCCAACAGCGCCTTCCCATTATAGTTGCTACTACTCATCCAAGAGCCCATCTGCTGTTGCCGGCGTGACCGTAGGTCCCTGTAAGCTGTCTGTGTCCGAGAACTCAGTGGCGGATTGTGCTTTGTCCTTTTTTTAGTCCGTGCCCTCTCGCGAGTTGTTCATCTGATCTCCCGATAGGGCCGAAACCGCTTCCAGCACCCCTCGTCGCTCCACCTAATTTTGTGACGTCGATGGCTTCTGCGGCCCTCGCCGTCTACGGCGTAGATGTTGCGATTTGCGAAGCTGATGGTCCCTTGGCGGCTCGGAGACCCAAATATCCGTCCGATCCGTCCCAGCCCTGTACGTTTCCAGCCACGCACACGCTTCATCCGGAGTATCAAAGAACTGTGTTTTGCCATCCAAAATTATTCTCAGCTTGGCGGGGAACAACAAGAAGTACTGGATGCCCTCCGTTCTGAGCTCCTTCTTGACCGAGAGAAAGGACGCGCGGCGTCGCTGTATTTCCATTGTATAGTCCGGGAATAGCGTCACCCTGCCGTTTCAGACTTGATACGGGCCCTCCATGTGTGCCCTCTGGAGCAAGAGATCTCTGTCTTTATAATGGAGCAGTCTGGCCACCACCGGTCTGGCCGGACGACCCGGGATCGCCGGCTTCGTAGGCACCCTATGCGCACGCTCCAATGTATAGAAGGAGGACAGACCCTCAGGAGCTACTGTTGTCTTCAGCCAGTTCTCTAGGTATTGCACCATATCCGTCCTTTCTTCTTTTTCCGGCAGACCCACCACGTGGATGTTATTACGTCAATTTCTGCTTTCAGCATCCTCGGCTCTCTTTTCCAGCGCCTGGATACAGTCTAGCGCCTCCGTCACTTTACTCTCCAATGTGGTCTGGGCCGGCGCCACCTCCTGGAGCACTCCCTCCACCTGCTTCACTCTGTCCACTAACTTCGAATGATCCGCCCGTAAGAGGCCTAGGCCCGTTGCCACCTGCGCGATGTGTTGCTGCAGAGTGGTGCGAGAGTCTGCTATGGCCGCTAAAATGCGGTCGAACTGCTGCTGCATCCCAGGGTTCTGAGGTGGTTCCTGGGCTCCCTGCCTCATCTGGGTGGAGGTCTCTGTATCCGAACTGGCTGAGCTCCATCTTTCTTTCCTTTGGGCTTCACCATGGTGCTGATCTCCAGTCTGCTTCCTGTAAGTTCCGGGATCCCACCTCTTCGCTATCACTGCCAGCAGTCCCAAGCGATATTCGACCAGGCTCACCACACCCCTCGCTCAGTGTTTCGAATCAAAATAATTTGTGTTAGCCAGTCTCCGTGCACTCTCAGTGGTCCCGAGTCGCAGTAATGAGCAAGGTCCCTGCTATTCCCAACCGTTGTTAGTCCCTGCGGTTCCTGTGCACCCCCGTATCCGTTGTTGAACAGCTTCGCTCCGGTCTACAGTTTCCGGGTGGTCCTCATGCCTTTGTGCTCCTTGCCACCATGTCCGTTCGGAGCTTCCTTCTCCCCTCGAGTCCTATCCGGTATCAAAAACTTAATATCTCGTCAGTGGGTGCTGGGCGGGTCCGCTGCCTGTTTCCGCACCACTGCGATTTGCTGGGGCACTTCCCCCCACAACCACACCGATCCCTTGCTCACAGGAGCTGCTCCTTCCACCGCTGGACCCTCTGTCCTTCAATCGTGCCCAACCAGGTGCCTACCGGAGTGCTCCCAAGCCATTTACTCCGTACTTCACTGCTTATTTGGTTTTGCAGGCCCCCGGCCCAGTCACGCTCCTGTCTATGCTGGCGGAACGCTCCCGATTTCACTTGCGTTGCTCCACTCCAGCCGGCCACACGCACCCAGGGAGCTTGGTCAGCACCTCGCCACCTAGCGGCTCCAGCGCCTGCCTCTCTGCCCTCAGTCTGGCTCGGGCAGGTATCACCGTTCGCGCACTTCGTCGGCCAATCGTCCCACTCAGCTTCGGGGCATCTATGCGCCCCCCGCAACTACCCGCGAGCCAGGTTCTCCGGGCTCAGGCTTCCAGCCCCTGCGTCGCTCCCACTTCCGGCGTATCGCAGTCCGGATCGCCCCCAGCAGCGCGGCTCAACTCCCGGTCTCTGCTCACGTCGTCCCTGTGATGGCCGCTTTCAAGACTAATCCGCTCCGGTCCCGAGAGTCCACTCACCGCAGTGCTCCTGCTCCGAGAGTGCCAACCTCCACCGACGCAGCGCTCAGCTTCGGGAGTCGGGCTCAGAGCCATCTTGTTTCTTTCGCCGATAAGCCTCCTCACTCAGACGAACGGGCACAGCTCCCGTTCGATGCTCGGCAACAGTCAGTTTTTGCTCCTGCTCAGCTCCAGGTCGCCCCCAGCGGACTCTGCACTGTCAGGAGGGCTGAGCAAACGCTCCAATCAGGATTAATGCAGGGATCGAGCTCGGAGCTCAGTGCTCACGCTGCCATTCCCGTCGGCTCCCAAGCCACGCCCCCAATATGCCTCGATTATCATATATTACTGTCACGGGATCGCCCGTAGTGTCCCCCGTGACTTATTATCAGTCTCCTCCACAGGACTGGACCGGGCCCTTTAAGGAAAGGCTGGACTTCCCTGGACAATTTCTGACGTCATGGGGGTGAGCGTTATCAGCACCGACGTCCAAAGAAGAAAAGGCGGACCAGGAAAAATCAAGCTGGGCAATCGGCAGCAGCATCGAGGAGAGGGAAAGAAGCCGAAAGGAGCAGACGACGAGCAAAGAAGCCGAAGGAGTCCCCGACCGAGAAGAAGCATCGAAGCAGCCACCGAAGGAGAAGCCAGGAGGCCACCGACAATTCGCTTCGCCCAGCCACGCACACGGAGACGCGTGGCTAAGAAAGGTATGGGGCCGAATCAGAGGTCTCCTAACTTTTAAAGGAAGGGCCGGGTAACGGAGGGGTGGGGGAAGGGATTGTCGTTTTTCCTTGGTTATACAAACGTTCACTTTATCCTTTGCGCAATTCCACGTCACAAGTTCGGGGTGAAGCGCCGCTAGCATGCCAGTGTTCTTTTGTTGATTCCAATGGTGATGGTCTAGCCCCCACAAGCGTTACCCTCACACCCTGCCCCATAACATTGGTAATTTTAGAGCAGTGATCTAAAAGCCACCTTTCCTTTTCTTTCTCTTCGTGGTGAAACGGTGACAAGGAAACCAACTCTGAAGAGCCCGAAAACAAGCAAGATTGACAAGACTCAAGCAAAGCAGCAAATCAAGACTGTTTCTGCCCGCATCCTTTAAAAAAACGGATAAACCTTTTGTTGAACCAACTACTTGGCTATTGGCTCCTATCCTCCTTGTTAACCCCTAAAGGTTACAAGTGGCGAGCCAGATAGGAGCTTTCCATCTGCCAAGATGGAGGCCTTGATAAATCAAATGAGGGAGGGACAGGCCAAGCTGGAATGGGTCATGGGACAGTCCACCAACCAAGCCGACCATGACAGAGCCGCATTCACGGCCGCAATACAATAGCAGGCAGAGAACTTAACAAACTTAGTGGAAGGACAGACACAGCTCCTAGCTACCATAGGGCAAACTCGCGCTGCCGCTCCTCCAGGACAGGAGCTGTTGTTCCACTTCAAAAGAATGTAGCTGGAGATGATCCCATTTCATTCTTTTTAAACTTTGAAAGGGCTGCCAGAGCCAGTGCATGGCCGGGAGAAAGCTGGCCTTTCTACCTGGCGCCCCTTTTGTCCGGGGAAGCCCAAGCGGCATATCAGTTGGCCAACAAAGATGGGACAGCCACGTATGGTCATGTAAAACAGTTCGTTTTAGATAGACTGGGAGTTGATGATGAGAGCCATAGACTAAGGTTCCGACAAGAAAAAGGACTTCCAAGCGATGCACCTAAAACACTGTTTTATAGGTTGAAAGATGCAGCTGATAGGTGGTTGAAACCCCAGGACTCCACCACGGATGAAGTCATGAGTAAAATATACGTTGAGCAATTTCTTGAGGCCCTACCATATGGGACCCAATGGTGGCTTACGCAGCATGCAGGATTAACTTTGGAACAGGCTATAGAAATGGCCAATTCATATGCCAGGGCTCAGACACGTCCTAACCCCCGGGAAATGGAAAGAACAAATTAAGGTATGACTCCTGTTAAAAACTAAAAGCAAACTCCCAGAACAATGACTGAACCCCATTTTCGAGTTCGCCCCAGTAAGCCCGAACCTCCTGTTATGACTGGCCCACAATGTTATGAGTGTGGAGAATGGGGCATATCGCAAGGTATTGTCGAAAAAAGAAAGAAAAAGGAGAAGAAGAACCAATGGAAGTGGGCTACCTGCCCCACGCCATCATGAATGCTCAGGAAACGGGACCCACATTTTCTACCTTGGATGGCCAAAATCGCAGAAGCTCATGTTAACAACATGCTAACTCAGTTTGTGAATTCTAATAACATCTTGGATCCCTCACAGAATGGGTTCCGTCCGGGTCACAGTACGGAAACGGCCCTTCTGGCCACGACTGAGCATCTGCGGTCTATCATGGATACTGGTCAAGGTGCGGCTCTGGTTTTGCTAGATCTCAGTACCGCCTTTGACACGGTCTCCCATGGTATCCTACTTCGGAGGCTAGAGGAGGTGGGGGTAATGGGGTCGGCTTTAGAATGGTTTCACTCTTTCTTGACCAAGAGATCTTTCCGAGTGTCTGCTCCCCCATTTCTCTCCCAGATCCATTCCATCGATCAGGGGGTTCCCCAGGGATCAGCATTGAGCCCATCGCTCTTTAATCTTTATGTTCAGCCTCTAGCTGCGGTCTCCAAACAATGGGACCTTACTATGGTCTCCTACGCTGACGACACGCAGCTTGTTATTACCTTGGCTGAAGGATCCTCCCAAATTGCCTCTAGATTTAGAGAAGGAATGATTGCGGTAGCAGAATTGATGACTACCAACTGCCTGCAATTAAATGCTAGCAAAACTGAGATCCTGTTGGTTGGAAAAAAACGTCAGCCTGTGGAACGATCATTTATTTATTTATTTATTTATTATAAAGTTTTGTGTAGCGCGAACAAGACCCGTGGGTATCAGAGCGCTTAACATAGAAGGCGTAGGAGAAAGACATATATATCAGACAGTTATACGGACAACAAATATGAGGTAGATGATAAATATACGCTAACACGTGTGTAGTTAGCGTTAGTAGTCAATTGTGGGTATACTTCTATCATAAGTAAAATGTGTAAGCAATTATGATAGTTAGGTCATTATCAGTTCGTGAATGTTCAACTCTAGGTAGTGTATTTCTTCATCAGAAAGCTCTTCACTTCTCGCTTAAATGATGCCACATTTTGGATCTTCCTGATGTTAGGAGGGAGTGAGTTCCATATTCTGGGGGCAGCTCCTGAGAACGCTCTGTCATAGGTTTTTTTCTTGTGGAAAAAGGCTGGCCGTAATAGCAATTCCTCAGTACTCCTAGCTGGTCGATTACCTCCCGATAGCTGGATTTTCTTCGCTAGGTATCTTGGGGTGTTGTGGTGTAGCGCTTTATGGGTGATACATGCTATCTTCATTTGGATTCTTGCTTCATATGCCTACTGCCTTGGGTGTAATACCCACACATTCAAGGGAGGGGTTAAAAACCTTGGGGTCTTGATGGATGCATCTCTTACTTTCCAAGCCCACACTAGGCAAGTTGCTGCCACCTGCTTTGGCCTTCTGCGGGGCCTTCGGCCCGTTCTGAAGTTTTTTGACCCACCAATACAACAACTAATCGTTCAGGCGACTATTCTATCTCGCCTGGACTATGCTAGCTCCCTCCTTTTGGGGGCAAATAAGGAGGATGCAGCGTGTCCAAAATGCTGCTGCCAGAGCCTTGGTGGGTCTCCCGCGCTTCTGCTCTGCCACCAGTACTATCCATAGGTTGCATTGGCTTCCCGTGGAAAAGCGGATTCATTTCAAGACAGTGTCTATCTTTTAAGATACTGAAATCTACTAGTCCTGCCCTTTTGAGAAATTTGCTCACCTTCTATGTCCCCTCACGCCGGCTTCGCTCAGCAGGGCAACATCTGGCGGTTATGCCTAGAGCTAGGCTATCCCGTGCGGGCGGACGTTCTTTTCGCTACCTCGCTCTTACGCTATGGAATTCCCTGCCCGAACAAATTCGTGGCATAGACTGCTTGCTTGCTTTTAGGAAAGCTATTAAGTCTTTTCTTTTCCCTTCAGTGTAGCTTTGTTGACAGGATATACTGCCATTTTTATTAGACTGTTATGTGTGTCTGTGCCCTCCCGCGGCCAGCGCAGGGACGCCCCTTCGCTGGGGCAGCTGTGCGCTTTACAAAACCTAATAACATAACATAACAATCAACAGAAAACACAAGCATTACTAGACTCAGGATGTCGTCATTCGGTAGTCAGGAAAAGTTTAATCCCTGCCTCTTATGTCCTGGTAGGCCGCACAGTTAGGATAAAATGTGCACATGGGGATGTCCGAACCTATCCCTTAGCAAAGGTAACGATCACAACCGAGGAAGGTACACAATTACAGTGTGAGTTAGGGGTGCTTCCCGAATTATCCAAACACCTCATTATAGGTACTGCCAACACATGTTTTTCCACCCTGATTACAGAATCGCTACAAAAGAATAGGGCGCACGGTGCAAACATGCCTGGTCTACTAGTCTCCGAGCCCTGGGCTACAGACTCTAACTTCCGAACCGCCCAACTAAATGATGCTTCTCTTGCTCAGGCCTAGCAGAACGCCCAGGACAACATAAACCGGGGAAAACTTGTCTACCCCTGTTTTGTAGAAAAAAAGGGACTCTTGTATAGGCTAGGAAACAAACAAGCGTCTCCCCAATTAATAGCACCAAGCGATTTTCGTGACCAAGTTATGTTTTATGCCCATGCCCATCTCCTGGCAGGACATTCTGGCGCGGAGAAAACCACTGACTCTATTACCCAACATTTCTTCTGGCCCGGGGTAAATGCACAACTAAAATGGTTTTGTCGGGAATGTCCCATTTGCCAAAAACGTAAAACCTACATTCCCCCTAAAGTCCCGTTAGTTCCCCTTCCTATCATAGGGAAACCATTCAAACGGGTTGGGCTTGACATAGTGGGCCCTCTTCCTAAATCTACTCGAGGGTACCAATACGTAATGATGGTTGTAGATTACGCTACCTGTTATCTGGAAATGTTCCCCTTAAGAGCAGCAACATCGTTAGCCATTGCACAAAGGCTAGTAGAGCTATTTTCAAGAATGGGGTTCCCGAAGGAATTAATAACGGACCAGGGCACTCCATTTGTTTCCCATATGATGAAACAAGTATGCGCTCTTTGACACATCAAACACCTTCGTACTTCGGTTTACCACCCACAAACCGACGGCTTGGTGGAACGCTCTAAAGGCCTTCTGAAAGTCACACTTAAAAAACTACTAACGGGGGACAGGAAACACTGGAACCAGTTGCTTCCCTTAGCTCTGTTTGTGTTACGCAGCCAAGTTCAGAGCAGCCTGGGCTCCTCCCCCTTTGAACTCCTTTTTGAAGAAGATCACCCGGGATAGCTGGGAAAGAGAGGGGGCTCAGGATGCACATGAACTACTTGAGTATTCCCAACAGCTCAAAACCAGATTACATAAGTTAAGAACTCTCTAATATGAGACTCTTGAGAAGGCCCAAGTCAAACAGAAAACCTTCTAGGACAAAGGAAAAAAATGGAGGGAATTGGCAGCTGGTGACTGGGCCCTTGTGCTTTTACCTACATCAACTCACAAACTCCGCAAGGAATGGCAGGGACCCTTCCCAGAACTGCGAAAAATAGGAAAAACCACCTATGTCCTAAGGCTTTCCCCATCCAAAACACAAATATACCATATCAACATCTTAAAAAAATGGTTGGGTCCCCCGCCCCATTCACCCCGATCAGTGTCCACACACACCTCAGTTTCACATACAGTAAACCAAACTGTCATAAACCCTGACCTTACTGAAAACATGAAAAAAGAAGTAATAGGCGTACTTCTAAAACATCAGACGATCTTTTCAGACCAGCCTGGTAGGACATCCCTAGCGGTACATTCCATTCCAACCCCTGACGGGGTAACAGTAAAACAAAAACCCTATCGCGTACCAGAAGCACGACGCAGGTTGCTGAAAATGGAGGTTGACAAAATGCTAGAATCAGGGATCATAGTGCCCTCCAAAAGCAGCTGGTCCTCCCCAGTAGTCCTAGTACCTAAACCGGACGGGAGTACTAGATTTTGTATAGACTTCACGCCGTCAACAAGGTCTCCAAACAAGATGGGTACCCTCTACCGAGGGTGGACGAGCTTATTGAGCCTCTTGGGGAGGCTCAATATATAACAACTATTGACCTCACCAAGCGGCACTGGCAAGTACCCCTTCTTCCCCAAGAGCAGGAGAAGACCGCATTTTCAACACCCGAGGGTCTTTTTCATTTTACTGTCCTCCCCTTCGGCCTGCACGGGGCTCCAGCGACGTTTCAACGTCTTATGGATACCCTCCTAGCCCCATACACCCAGTACGCGGCAGCCTAGTTGGACGACATTGTCATCCATAGCCCCACCTGGAAGGCCCACCTTCACCATCTGGAACAAATACTAGTGGCTTTGCAAAAAGCTGGGTTACACATAAATGCGAAGAAATCCCGAGTTGCATTCACACAGGTCAAATATTTGGGGTATGTCTTAGGAGAGGGTGACATATTTCCCCAACAGGAAAAAGTAAGAGCCATCCAATCACAGATCTTCCCTTCCACTGGAAGAGATCTTAGAGCATTCCTTGGACTGGTGGGCTATTACCGCCGCTTCATTCCCCACTTCGCTACGGTTTCTGCTCCCCTAACTGACCTATTAAAAAAGACAGCAACTTCCACTCACTTAAAAAAAACCTCCCCTCAGGCTTGTACGTCCTTTCAAAACCTTAAAGACATTCTATCCTCCGCCCCGGTCTTAACAGCACTGAACTTTGAGAAACCGTTCTTTTTACAAACTGATGCTTCAGGAGTAGGTTTGGGGGCGGTATTGTCCCAACTAGATGAGGAAGGCAGGGAAAGGCCCATCTTGTATCGGAGCCGAAAGTTGTTCCCTAGGGAAGTGGCATACCCTACCATTGAAAAGGAATGCCTCACGGACAAATGGAGTATTGACAAACTCAGTTATTACCTCGAGGGTTGTCATTTCACTCTCTTCACCGACCACGACCCACTGACATGGCTACAACAGAACAAAGGTTGGAACGATCGCATTTTATGTTGGTTTCTCTAGCTTCAACCTTATGACTTTGAGGTCCACCATAGAAAAAGGATAGATCAAACGAACGCAGACTTTTTGTCTCGTTATCCTCTTTCCCCCAAACAGGAAAAGCTAGGGATGGAGATTTGTCACGGGGTCATGGGATCGCCCGTAGTGTCCCCGTGACTGATTATCAGTCTCCTCCACAGGACTGGACCGGGCCCTTCAGAGGTCTCCTAACTTTTAAAGGGGGGGCCGGGTAACGAAGGGGAGGGGGAAGGGATCGTCGTTTTTCCTTGGTTAAACAAACGTTCACTTTATCCTTTGCGCACTTCCACGTCACAAGTTCGGGGTGAAGCGCCGCTATCATGCCAGTGTTCTTTTGTTGATTCCAATGGTGATGGTCTATCCCCCACAAGCGTTACCCTCACACCCTGCCCCATAACATCGGTAATTTTAGAGCAGTGATCTAAAAGCCACCTTTCCTTTTCTTTCTCTTCGTGGTGAAACAATGACGAGGAAACCAACTCTGAAGAGCCCGAAAACAAGCAAGATTAACAAGACTTAAGCAAAGCAGCAAATCAAGACTGTTTCTGCCCGCATCCTTTAAACAAACGAATAAACCTTTTGTTGAACCAACTACTTGGCTATTGGCTCCTTCCCTCCTTGTTAACCCATAAAGGTTACAATTACTCTCAAATGTACTGAAGGCAAGCATGTTGAAGTCTTTCAACAGGAGCTTTGTGTTCTGAAATCCTGTTTCTGGTTCATCTACACAAGAGGCAATGTCTGGTAAAACAGCAACGTATATAAAGAGCTTGAAGCCATCACCAAAACATAAATAAAATACTACATACACAAAGAGTATACTACAACTAGATGTGCATCATTCTCATATTCACCTTATTTCCTTACGCAGGCAACTGTGAGTCATTTGTAGAGAAACAACTTTCTTAATTAATAAAACATTTTTTTTAAAACACACTCATTCTTAAAGATGTATTGCTAATTGGTGTATCTAAATTCCTAATCCAAGCACCGACCCTACCAAAAACATTGCATATCCATGCTGGTCCTAGGTTCCACAATGAACGAGTTGCTAACGGAAGTGAAGTCCAAGCCCCACTCTACAAGTTAACTCGGAGGTCACCATAGAGTGATTTAAGTGTCAAAGAGCCTTCATGTTGGATATTGGTAAGGACAGAAGAAATCATGAACTCTCAGCTTTCTTATAATTTATTCTATCTCATCATCAGACTCAATTGGTGAGGTGATATGAGAATATTACCTGGGATTCATTGTCTTTTGTCTGAGGGATAAGTGGTTTACATCAGAAGCTTTGAAAGAGTTTGAGTGTTAGAAGGAAATTATATACTTAAGAATGTATAATAAAAAAAAAAAGAAAAAAAAAAAGAAAAGGGCAAGGCACAAATAACGTTTGCTTCAGAATTAAGAGGAGCTATGTTGCTGAGTCAAGATCAGGTAGTAAAGTGGGACCTCGATTGGCACTGCGAGTTCTTACTTGGTTACGGATGACAGGTTTTAAGACCAATGCTTAAAGAAGCTAAAAGCCTTAAAGTCAATATGTCATTTCTAATCATGCTCCCTTAACTGTATGTTGTCCCCAGTTTTCCACTAATGTGAACACTTGCTTGTCCGTAAGATACACTGAAGTGTTTCAAGGTGCAGTGAATTGGCTGGTTATGCACCCACGGATTGTGCCTATCCTTTAGGGGAGTAGGGGGGGCTTTTTCTATTCTGCATCATGCCTTTAAAATAGCCAGGTAATGGAGATTACGCTAACATTTGCGAAGGACTTAAAGAACGGACTGTTTTCTCAATAGGAGCGTTTACGGTTCAGGATATCAGTTTTATTTAATGATTGCATCGAACACTAAACACATTCCTTTATAATGCCCAAGCACATAAGCATACATTTGCATTTTATAAACAATCCACCCTCTTTCTTCATATGTCTGGGAAATCTTTCTAAGGTTTTAAAAGAACCTTGAGAACATGTGAAACCAGATTAGAAAACTGTAACGCAAGCACAAACCCTTCCATGGTCAAGAAGTCACCACATGAGCACTTTGAATAATTTTCTTCAGTTCCTCCTATTTTTAGGTCTCGCGACCTATCGATGCGCGCAAGCGCATCGAGCGGAGCGAGAATTCAAGTAGCCAAAATCCTCGTGAAACCAAGGGCTTCTTGCGCTGCAGTTTTCTTTAAGTTCACGTGAATCACGTGACAGCAAGCTCCTTCGTGCACGAGCTTGCCTGAGCCTTCTGCCTATCAGCCTGCCAGTTCTCCTCCCCTAATTATTCACTTCACTTGTGACTCCCCACATCAAAGCCTCAGCCTCCCTCCCTTGCCATTTGCTTCCTAACCAGCCTGCCTCGCATAATTGCATCAGACCCGACACTTCAAAGGAATGCGCCCCCGAGAGCCACTTTCACGGCCGTGCATTTCTCTTCCTTCTTTACCTCATGTGAGGAAACAGCGCCACTCGCTGGGCGGCATTAGAACATGTGCCTAGGCTGCAAAATAATGAGGTGGAAGATGTGCTTATAAGGTCCCACAAGCGGGACCTATTGGCAATGCCAATGCTTGTTTTCTATGAGTCTTGGTATGCATAAAAATACTCAAACAAATGACAGGAAGGTTTTATATGGAAGTCAGGGGACGAGCTGGTGGACACAAGTTACTGCAGTGATAAACATGTCCCTTACTTTGGTGCCCACAGCCTACATAATGGAAGAGAAAGGCAGTGGGTGGGCTATAATCTCAGCATAGTTCCATGTTTCTGGACAACGCGGTAATGAATTCCAGGGCTGCTGAGCCAACTAGGCTTCTACGGGGCACCCCTGCTTTTCCAATTACAGGTACTTCTGATGAATCTTGGAACACTGCTTATGTCCCTGCACAAGGTGAAACACTGGTTTACTACATTAGCAAGGTGTCATAATGGAATGGCAAAATACACTTGTTCTGCACAAACGTGATTGTCTTAGGCTCATCATCAATAAAAGCATTATTCTGTATCTTACTTTGGATTTCTCTAGGACACAACTTCCCATGTCCACGATCAAAATACAATATTTAAGGGCAAGCCAAACCCGTTAGCACCCTGGTATTCTAAAGATCTTGCTGACAATAAATGAACCATCCTCACACAGGAAAGAAAATGGAAGAAAACCAGGACTCCTGAGGACCTCTAGACACTGAAGGCCCTCCGCTCATCATGCAGACATCTTATCACATCAGCCATGGCACAGCACTATACCATTACCATCAATAAAGTCACCAACTGAAACAGTTTAAGACTAGCACTGCACCAACCCCTGCCGGACCCATCTCTTCTTCACTCCACAGAAAAGTGCAATGCCTTCAACCTCTTCTTCAGTGAAAAAATACAAAAGATCAGATAGTACATTGACAATAGTAAGCCTGCTAAATCTCTCACACCCACCCCTTACCATAGATTCCTGCAATGGCCAGCCTTCAATGCCCTATCACTCCCAAATCTGACTGACGTCCTCAAAGTCACTACTTATGAAGAGGATGTCTTGCCATCATCCTTCATCAAGGCACTCTCTAAGGATACTCTCTTGTCCCTACTTACCATTGTCAATGCCTTTTCTCAAGGCATTCCTTCCAGGATCTCTGAAGACTGACCAGATCCTCCCACTCTTAACAAACCCTACCCTAGACCCTGTTGACCTCGCCAACTACTAGGCCCATCACTCATCTACCATTCATGGGCAAGATCATTAAAAAATCAGTCCATGTCCATTTCAATATTACATCAGTGCTACCCATTTCTTGAAGAACTACCAGTGTTGGTTCAGATCATGTTAAATTATAGAGACCGCCACCTTAAACAAAGTAGACGTAGCCCTCTTGACCATAGATGAAGATAACCCCTACGTCTGGATATTGTGAACATCTCTGCTGCCTTCAACACAGTTGACCATCCCAACTTCATACTCCCCGTCGAGTCGGAAATTGGATTCACTGGAAAAGCCGTCCAGTGGTTCTCCTCTTGCCTTTCTAACCTGAGCCAGTTTGTTCACATGGCACCTCTAGGTCACAAAATATCCCTCTATCATGTGCAGCATCCCAGGATTCCATACTAGTCTCCGGTCATCTTCAACCTTTACATGGAGCCACTTGGTGCACCGAGAACAACATCAAGATTCACCAATATACCGATGATACGCAACTGTACTTTAAAATTTCCTCTGCCTCAGACATCCAATGATTCAAACACTGCTTGCACATCATCCAGACCTGAAGTTCAGTGCCTACATGAAGCTCAACCCAAAACAGAATTCCTATTATTTGCCAAGAAAAAACAACAAGATGCAGTACACACCTGGCTCAATTGCATGAACCTTGCCTGCTGTAAACACATACTCTTGGAGAATGCCAAATCATTTTGATTCACCCTGGACACAAACATCTCCCTCAAGGAACACATTTTCAAAAAAAGACACAAAGATGGTCTGCACCAGCTCACTCTTTTTAAGAAAACCAAACCAGGTCTTCCAGAAAGCAACTTAAGAACATCTGTTCCAGGCCTTGTACTTTTGGATTTGGATGGTGGCAATGTCCTACTCCATGGCCCCCCAGATGCCACACTGATACTCCTAGGGGGCATCCAACACATTTCAGAAAGTATCATACAGGGCCTGAAGAAATATGATCACATCACCCCCATCCTAATGGAACTCCATTGGGTCCCCTGGCCACCCTGCACCGTCTTCAAAACCAACTGCATCATTTACAAAGCCATCACAACCAGCAACCCCGCTTATCTTGGAGACAAACTCACCATCTCTGGTGGTTCTTATCCCACAGCTAGGACACCATCATACTGTAGACTAAGAAGTGTATAAAATAAAAAACAAGACAAAAGGCTTTTTCCCTCTATGCACCCAGGATTTAAAACAACATCCCTTATCCCTCAGGAATGCGCCAACACTACTCCAATTTAGGAATGAGTTAAAGACTCGCCTCTTTAAAGAGCGCTATATCACAATGAACCAACCAGCTACAGCTCAGCTTTCTCTCCTATTACTTATTGGCTTTGCTAAAAAACAGCAGCGCACTCTACATGGTCAAAGATCGCACTACAGAAATACCATATACATACATACATACATACATATGCGACTCTTCGGTCCACATCTTATTTCCTCTAATCATGTTGTGATGACAAACATTTCTGATTCAGAGTTTTAGATAAAAGTACTTTATACTGTACAAGTAGTCAGGGCTATCTCCCTTCTTTTATTTTGTCACTCCTGTCCACATGCAAGACTTTGTTCCACTCTTTCATAGCAGCGTGAGACTTTAAGTGACGTCCTTGCTACTGGTGTCACCAATGCACCCTTGTCTGGCTTGGCAAGTCCATGCTAAGGGTTTACATGCATAATAAAAGGGGAACCTTTGTTGTGAGTCCATGTTTATTCTGTAGTAGGTCTGGCAATCATGTTTTATATTTGTCAAGGCCAGTAGATTCTTTGCTCCTGGAAGTCATTTTTTTTTTTTACCTTGATGTAAAAATGCATTCGAAGTTTAGATATGAAAAATTGGGTTCTCAAACAATTCCTCCCTTTTCCTATTTTTATATTTAAAAAAAATAAATCAAGGTAGGAGTGCCTCAAAATTCTTTTCTGAAGCAACACCAGGGTGAAATCCCGAAGGGTTTAGAATATCATACTAGAACATAAGTAGGTACAAAAACTGTTGTTTTGTGATGTTCAGATCAATGAGGTAGAAAGCCTGAAATGTCAAACCCTTTGAACACTAGACTCTGTTTTTAGGTCGACCTCTGCCAATGCGCTTGCGCATTGCAGATGGTCGATCTATAGTGGCCAAAATAGGAGCTGAACCAGGCGGCCGGATTTCGGCAAGTGCATGTGCTCGTGCACGAGCCTGCCATTTGCTCCCCAGCCGCATTTCAAAGGAGCTCTCCCCCGCCTCCTCTCCCCCGCCCCCCTCTTCGCAATGCCTTCAAAGGGATCACCTCCCCAGCCCCCTGTCGCCAGGCTTCCCTCCCACTCGCTCACTCCCCTGTTCCTTTTGGCTCCCATGCAAAGACCAGCTCACTGACAGTCTTTACTAAAAGAAATGCTGCTTGCGGAGTGCTCTTTTAAAAGAGTTTTTTTAAGAAAGATGGCAACATTTGGAAAGGTCAAGCTCCAAAATCACACAAACTTTGGCATGGTGACAGTCAGCATTTGTGTATGAACACGCATTTAAGATAATGTTACACTGTCACAGTTTTCAGGAAATACGTTTTGTCTTTGAATTGCAATATAATTCCTTTCGTAGGACATCTCCTTAACAGTCCTTCCAACGCAAGTTGCGCCTTTTTACATGAGTCAAAGGATGGTGAAGGGATACAGCTCTGATAACCTTTATCGTTCAATGCACGGCATTCCCTGTATGCTATGCTTTTGTCGGGATGAGTGTGTTTATTGAAACTGCAGACTGCAGTTCACTTGGAGACACCTAGGCGAGGGGCTGGAAGTGTCAAGGTCTAGGCCCGTTTTCATGCAGAATTGCCTGGGCAATCGCCAATTCACACCTGTTCCTCATACGCCTGCAAGACAAAAGAAGCCCTGCCTTGCATATCTGCGTGAGGGGGGACGGGCGCCATGGAGGATGGGGCACCTTCTGAAAAGTGCTCAGGTTTGCAGCCACAGGGAAAGGGGGCTTCGACTCTCAGACGGAATAAGAGCATTTCAGCACACTACATGCTCATTCTAAAAATAGACACTTATTTTGTGGGAAATAATACCGAGCCCATCCATAAAAAAAATGCAAAATGTCACATTTGAAATCTGTGAAAGGTAAATAATACCATCTCTGCACCTACATTAGCCACTGGGTATTTATGAAAAAGTTGATATTTAAGCTTTTAGCATGTGCTTTACATTTATTTACTTACAATACTTTTTTTTTTAAATTGGAAATTTACGCGCCCAAACTCGTTTCTACTTTTTTATGTAAACATGCTCACAATCTCATTCACATTTTACGAATCACTTTATAGACAAACAAAACATCACTCTGGGGCAACACTCATGGCCAACACCGCGTTACTTAGGGACACCCTAACCTCACTCATGGACACCGGCACACTACTTACGGACACCTCCACGCATCAATAAGGGACATCACCGCATCCCTCAGGGACACCACCACATCACTCGGGGACACCACCACTCATCACTCGGGGACACCACCACTCATCACTCGGGGACACCACCACTCATCACTCGGGGACACCACCACTCATCACTCGGGGACACCACCACTCATCACTCGGGGACACCACCGCATCACTCAGGGACACCACCGCATCACTCGGGGACACCACCGCATCACTCAGGGACACCACCGCATCTCTCAGGGACACCACCGCATCACTCAGGGACACCACCGCATCTCTCAGGGACACCACCGCATCACTCAGGGACACCACCGCATCACTCAGGGACACCACCGCATCACTCAGGGACACCACCGCATCACTCAGGGACACCACCGCATCACTCAGGGACACCACCGCATCACTCGGGCACACCACCGCATCACTCGGGCACACCACCACATCACTCAGGGGCACCACCACACCACTCAGGGGCACCACCACACCACTCAGGGACACCACCACATCACTCAGGGATACCACCACATCACTCAGGGACACCACCACATCACTCAGGGACACCACCACATCACTCAGGGACACCACCACATCACTCAGGGACACCACCACAATACACTGAACATAACATTCACAAAAGTTTTTTAGTAAAGTTTAAGATATTGCCATTATAAATTTAAATTACTTTTATTTAAGTATTAAATATTATTTTAGAAAAAACAATTGTTATTTGTTATATCAATACATCTAAGTCACGTTAATACTAAACATGTTGCATTACAAATGCGATAACACTCTACCCTCTCAACACTCTTTCCCCTCTACACTATCACTACTCTCCCCATTCACTACTCTCCCCTCTCACCACTCTCCCCTCTCACCACTCTCCCCTCTCACCACTCTCCCCTCTCACCACTCTCCCCTCTCACCACTCTCCCCTCTCACCACTCTCCCCTCTCACCACTCTCTCCCCTCTCACCACTCTCTCCCCTCTCACCACTCTCTCCCCTCTCACCACTCTCTCCCCTCTCACCACTCTCTCCCCACTCTCTCCCCTCTCGCCACTCTCCCCTCTCGCCACTCTCCCCTCTCGCCACTCTCCCCTCTCGCCACTCTCCCCTCTCGCCACTCTCCCCTCTCGCCACTCTCCCCTCTCGCCACTCTCCCCTCTCGCCACTCTCGCCACTCTCACCACTCTCACCACTCTCCCCTCTCGCCACTCTCACCACTCTCCCCTCTCACCACCCTCCCCTCTCACCACCCTCCCCTCGCCCCTCTCACCCCGCTCAATGCCTTTTAATATTATAAAAGGAATTGCCATTAACAATGCCAATAGCTCAAAATCTCGCTATTGGGGACCTATTGCATTGTAAATGCTTGTTTAAAAGAGTTAACGGATTCGCTGAAGGCCCAAAAAATCTGGCAACCGCCCAGGTACAAATTAAAGGCGTTCTCCTGTTAAATCACTTCGAATGTGAATGTAAGCATGTGGGGTCACAGAAGTAATGAACCTGGCTACAAAACAAAAGAAAGTTTCAGATGGAAGGACAAAGCAAGCTGGGAGCACAGAGGGGAAGTCGGAGCGGGGCAATCTAGTGGGGATGAGAATCAGGGCAGTAAATGGTGATGAAGGCATATCAAGGGGTATTAAGAGAGTGACCACAGGGGAAGGCAGGACGGAGGAAGATGTAGCCATATTTTGGCCCTCTTGAGTTGGGAACTGGGAGCAGCCCTTTCAGAACTCAACAGGGTCACAAAATAATAGCTTCCTTCAACCAAAGCTCAGTCAATAGTTTAACCTTTGTACTATCTAAAACCAAGTATTCACTCACCCATACTCTAGTGCAAAAAACGTTTGATCTAGTGCCACCAAGACAGTGAATACATTTCTCCAAACGCTATCCCTAAACAGTCCGGTATAAGAGATACTAGCAGCAGGGATACAGGATGGCCAGAAGCAGAGAATAACCACCAACAGTTTAGTGTGATCTAAAGGTCTGTGGCAATCTCTAGCTTGTGAGATATTTAAATATACCTTAATAATAGCACGTGTGATAAACATGATAAAAATATTGTGCAGCTCTTGAACCCGAGACCTGTGCAAGAGACCTGTGTAAAAGACTCCAGATGAGCATTTAGAACAAGCTGCAAGAGGGGCTGAGGGTGCACAGTGAGGCTCACTGGTAAGTATAGGTAAAAAGGATATTTTATTGTATTCACAATCTTCACATTAGGGAGCTGCAGCTGAGAAAGTTACATTGAATAGTCTTGAACGTTGTAATGAAGAAAAAGAAGACATTCTGGCTAAAGCTGGTATGGAATGGTGCAGGAGAACAGACCACTCCACTCAAAGTTGGTTTGCATAACCCTCTTTATAACATAACAATATTTTTTTAAGTACAAGTCCATTATATGATAACTGCTGCGTAGGTCCTGCTATTTTGTCAGCTCCCGAATGTTTGCTCCCTATTCCCTGACCCACCATACTTATTCCTCCATATGTCTCCATACAGATGGCTGTCTGGTTAGGAGACACTTCTTCGCTGAACTGGCGGAGGCACAGTTTATTTGATAGATTCCCCCACCCTGTTGCATTGCCACCTTGTGGGAATATGACTGTGTATTTGAATAATCTTTCACTCAACTTTAGTTTTGAGGTAGGCTCGGTTTGTTGCCCTGTTCCTATTCCTCACCTCCAGATAGGCCACACCTTTCTACTTCTTCACAATCTTGTTCTTTGCTGGCTGCATGCTAGAAGTCTATCCACACTATGTAGTGATACGTTGGAATGCCACCAGTCCCCCTTATCCTTGCATGAGACACTACACTACACAACCTGCTGGCAACACAGATACCCACAGGTCCTGCCATTATCACTATCGCCAGAAAGTGGAGTGTCCCCATGGGTCTGCTAGCTATTGGTACTGGCAAAACAAATCCTCAACCCCACACTTTGCACGATAAGCATTTTCTACTAGTGAAGCCCGTGCGAGCAGCATCCTAGTACCCATATGCGTAAGGAACAGGGAGTGGCATCTAGCAATCATGGCTACTGCATCAGTTGGAAAAATGTTCTCTGGAGATTCAATCACTATTGTCGAATTATCTCTGGGAGCCCGGGCAAGTTGGATTGCATAGCCAGCAAATAATAGGTTGAAAAGACTAAGTCCGACTCTTGATTATTGATGGGGACCAAAGAGGTCGGCGTAACTGATCTGCTGGAGTCAAGGTGAGAAAGACAAGTCCAAAGAGACTAGTTCTGTTCTGGAATATCCTTCCAAACCAATCTGCATTCTTTAGTCCAGGCGAATAGGGCTGCAAGTCCTCATCACCAACGGCTGCCTCTGCTATGAGTAGGATCTTTGACTACTGGTTGTAGTCTAAGTAGGCTTTTAATTGGTAACCGCTTCAGTCACAGCAGACTATCTTCTTGTCTTCATGCAGGGCTAATCAGTCTTGATTTTAGGCTCAAGGGGAACTGGCAACATTTCAGCTGGGTGACAGTCTTCTGGTGAGCCAAAACTATTACAAAATACTGGCATAAATAGCCCAGTATTTATCTGGTGTTCAGTGAACGGCCGGGAAGCAGGGCCCAATTCCTGATTTGAACTACCCAGCAACCAATGGAGGGAGCATATTTTAAGGCTATGCTGCAGGCGGAGAAGAACAGGAGTACACATTTCTGGAGGTTTTGAACTGGATAAACATCTGCAAAACTAGCAGGGGATTACTCAAGAATGTTTGTTGGACTGCTTCTCAACAGAGTTTCTCCTGGATAGAGTTTCCAGTACAAACCTAGACAGGTTTAAAGAATAAGGGGTCTCTGAAGAGCAGCCTGCTGGGCAACCAACATGACTGAGACAGTAGAGAATAAGCATGGGCAGAGAACTCCGCTCCCCCTGCGAACTATGCAAATTTGCCTACTCCGCTTTCAGCGAAGAACGCGGAGTAGGCAAATCTCTGCACGCTCCGCGGTGGAGCAGATTTGACCAGCCCCCGCCTCCAAACCCCCAAGTAAGAATTAAACAAATATACAATATAAGTTAAATAATAATCACTTACCTTGCCTGCGGCGTCCCCAGGCTGCCGTCCTCTTCCTTGGCGTTTCACAGTGATCGGCGCATGCACGCGCGCATTCCTTGCAAGAAATGCGCATTCGCAGATCACTGTGAAACGCAGAGGAAGAGGAGGACGGCAGCCTGGGGATGCCGCAGGCAAGTTGAGTGTTTATTACTTTACTTATAATAATGTATATTCCTTTAATTCTTTCTAGGGGGGGTGGAGGGCGGGCGGCAGAGCGGAGTTGGTCCCCAACTCCGTGGACCTCCGTGTAGAGCAGCTCCGCCCAGGGTTGGTAGAGAGCCAACATTTTGTATTATATACAAAGTGTCCTACCAGAAGTAAGTACTATAACTGCGTAGACACAAACACACACACCTGTCTAACACAACCAATGAAGTGTAATGCACAAATAGTGGGAGCAAAGTACCTTAGCTATAGGGCATTGAACATTATCCCCCTTTTGAGCAACAGAAAAAACAAAGCGCAGTATCCAGTGTCCTTAGGATGCAAGACCATGACAAACAAACAAAACAACTCTCAAAGGGTGGGCCGAACTTAGAAAAAGTATAGCTGACTAAAAAGTAAGAGACCCCTATATGTAATTGCCCTTGGCAGTAGAATCTTGAAAACCGCCATCTTTTGACTCTTTTAATGTTTTAACACTACTGATTATTTGCACTTGAATTTTAACTAAATGCAGTTATTTTGTACATCTTTTATGATCCTGTGATCGAAATAAAGATTTAGGAATGGAATTGCCCTTGGGCTGGTATTCACCAAAAGCGCTAAGTTTAAGTTTCCAGAGCTTGCACAGGAAGGACTATTTAGCTGGGGTGATGCTGATGTACTACACTGTATTCTCCGTGTCACTTAGTTCAAACATGACAAGGTGTCACATGTGCCACCTAGTAAACAACGAGTGGCCCCCTGAACAAGACTAATATAGGGTAAAACTAGCAGAGGAATGAAGAATTATAAAGAGAAACAAGAAGAGTGCCCTAATACTAGTGGCCCAATTAGGGTCCTATATTACAGAATAGCAGTGCAAAACTCACCAAGACTAGAAGCAAATCAGACTGTCCAGAACCAGCTCATTATAAGACAAAGTTCATTTTTTTATTTCATTTCTTTTGTATATAAATATATGTTCTTGGTGCACAACCGCAAATAATCTGTAATAAATAAAATTTCTTGTTAGACAGGTTTACACTACATACACAGCGTTTCATTTCTACATGCTTTAAATCACATCTAGCAGGTTATAACAACATAATCCTGTCTAACTTCTGATCGTCTTAAAGTGAGCTCGGCACTGCAAAGATTTGTCACATTTATAAATAAACTATGTATAGAACCCGTATTTAACAAGTGCAGATAGATTAAACCATTTTGACCACATACATATATTAATATCCACAATAAACAAAATAACATAAAACGGGATCATTTTTCATTCAAGGCCAAGACAGCCCCCACACTTTCTGAGCAGAGAATCATAAAAGTAGAATTTTCTTTCAGTTTATTTATAAATGTGACAAATCTTTGCAGTGCCGAGCTCACTTTAAGACGTTCAGAAGTTAGACGGGATTATGTTGTTATAACCTGCTAGATGCGATTTAAAGCATGTAGAAATGAAACGCTGTGTATGTAGTGTAAACCTGTCTAAAAAGAAATTTTATTTATTACAGATTATTTGCGGTTGTGCACCTGTTTGTCCTTTTTGCTGTGTGCCCTGATGAAGCTGTGGCCCTAAAACTGGCCGAGCACCGAAATGTGCGTTGGCGCCTAAAGTCGGTCCTGAAAAGTATTCTTTGAGTCTCCCGAGTGTCTTGGGGTGATTCCTTCGGGGCCTAACTCACCATCGAAGATCTGGCAACTGTTGCACGATATGCTGTTGACGAATGATGAATGTATGAATGTGTTTGAACTTTATGGATGCATTGAATAATTGTGGAGTGCATGGAGAGATATGAGTCCATTTGAATGTGTTTTGGGATGAATGGGTGTTTAAATTGAATGTTATAACCGCCTATGGACTGCCATGTGTATGTTTTGATATCTATGTTATTATTTTTCTTTGTTACAAAAGAACACATATTTATATACAAAAGAAATGAAATAAAAAAATAAACTTTGTCTTATAATGAGCTAGTTCTGGACAGTCTGATTTGCTTCTAGTCTTGGTGAGTTTTGCACTGCTATTCTGTAATATAGGACCCTAATTGGGCCACTAGTATTAGCTAAGGGCACTCTTCTTGTTTCTCTTTATATCATGTCCCACCTAGGCCTAGTAGGAAACGTTGCCATTTTATATATACACATGGCTCCTTCTTAAAGTTCCCTTCACTTTTAACAACGACTTTTGACACTTGCATTTGTGACACTTTGGGTTTGTTTCGTGGAAGCACTGACCTTGCTTACATGAACCATCTTTGCAGGAAAACCATCATATTGCCTTGGCATTATGTACAGGGCCTGCACGTACATTGTGCAAATGTGTTTGTTATTTACGTCCATATGGCGACACGGCTATCTGCAGAACACAAACAATGGAAGACTGATCACAATCTCAGCACAAGGATGCCTTTTTCCATAAATAAATATATATTGCCAGGCACAATCAGAGGAGGCACTTCTGCTGACTTCAAGAGGTCCCTACATGCTGAAGCTTTGGCTCAGCAGTAGACTGGCATCTCTGTGAGGAGAGTCCAGTTTGTGACCAAGACAGGGTCCTACATTCTTACCCACCAGGTAATGGGGTTAGATCCTCTAGTAGGGTGTTTCTTGGAAGAACATACACCCTAGACACATAAGTTAGGGTCTGCATAGTACAAGTACCCCAGATTGTTATTTTATATGCTTGCATATATATTTAGTTTTAGCACAATGGTGGAACTTTTTGATCTGTTCACTGTCCTGACGCTTATTAGAACTTTCATCTGCTTCTGTCTATTGATCATTGCAGAACATATATTCTATACAAGTATCACTTTAGTTGGGGGGGCGCTAGATGGTGCACACGCAGTATGGCCGCACTAACGTGAAGCTCCTGCTGCCTGGAACTATAATCCTTAATTTATCCTGTGCAACTGGGTCGTAAGGTTGCTGCAAGCTCACCAAATCGAAGAGCTGTGTGAATTTCACCCTTGGCGAGAAAATCGGCCCAATCGGAAGCTGTCTGCCCCAACGCCGAACCGGATAAGAATGAGCCAGAGCCGAGTGAAGGCGCAGAACGGCGTGGACCACTAGGCAAGTCCGCGGCCTCATAAACAGCGACTGGGCCGCTAGAAGCAAAGACCGAACGCGACAGAGCTGGAAGGAGCGGGAAGACCCGGTGGGCTCCTGAGACGCAGCGGAAGGCGGCAGGCTCTGACACAAGGAAGGGTGGCGGACAGAAGCGGCGCTGTGAATGGAGGTGAGAGGCCCGTATCGCCGGAAGTGCACGACGGCTGAAGGCGGGATAGATCGCTTTGCCTGCTGAAGCAGCCTTGGGGAGAGAGAAAGCACGCAGGCCTGTGCGCAATCATATCGCAGAGTGGGGCACTTATTGTGGCAAAGCTTGGCAGTGGAATAATGGGAGCTTGGATCACCCGGGGACTGAGGAGGCAGCACAGAGCGCAACGGGTCTCGTCGCAGCATCGGGAAGGCGCCGCCCCCCCCGCCCCCACTGAGATTCTGGGCAGAATAGCAAGTAGCACATCGAGGGGGTGACCAGGACAGCCCATCCACGACGGGTAGAGCAGGCACCATCTAAAGAGCTGTGGAAGCCCAATACGAGATGCCATATTGTAGTAGGCGTGGGCGGCCCCCCCACTCGAGCTCGAATATCGGCGCGGAACCAGCAACGGGAACAGCAACGAGTGTCCGGTGGGAGGCATAGCCTGTGGTTGGGAGCCATTGGCAATCAAGGACAGCTGTAACTGCGCAGAGTGGGTGGGGAGACCAAACACTCGCCCCCATTTTGCCTCTCCGGACCTAAAATGACGTAGGGCTGACACATACGTTATGAGACAGGGTCCTGGCCCTACAGCAGCCTGCAATTGCCCCTTAGAGAACAGAGTGCTGGATACTGTGCCCGAGAGTGCTGAACACGTTCTTGGTTGTGAGGCTGGGACTTGCATAACTGAGACGCCCCGCTCCCCACGTTGGATTCAGCACTAACAGTGAGAAGGTCGGGAGACTACTAGAGAGACATACCTGACAGGAGCAGTGCGCTGGTGCCATAATGGGGAAACCCGATACCAGACACCCAAAATATACTTTGAATCAGCGAAAAAAGCGACCAGGCCCGCGCAGGAAGATCAGGACCCTGAAGACAGGGAGGGGGCCAGCGATGGCGCTACCTCACAAACCGCAGACATGCACAATATCATGCAAGAGATGAGGCAAGGATTTGCAACAGTAGTGGACAAAGTGGATCGCATGTCGTCTAGGATGGACGCCATAGCGCACAAATTAGATGCGCATGAGGAACGCATTAAAGGGACTGAAAGACGCATATCTGATAATGATGATACCACCGCCAGTCATACAGCACAGCTCACGCGTATGGATAAACTTCTGAAAATTATTGCAGCTAAAAACGAAGATTTAGAAGCCCGTAGCAGGCGCAATAACATCCAGGTGATAGGAATTCCAGAGTCAATCAACACTGGCAGGATGGAGGAGTATGTCGAAAAAATGTTACTGGCAGCCATTGGGTCGGAGGCATTTTCCTCACAAATCATAGTTGAATGGGCCCACAGGTCCCTTGGGCAGCGACCGACGCCTGGTAACCCTCTGAGGCCCATCATCGCACGACTGCTGAATTATCGAGATCGGGATGTGGCCCTTCGAGCAGCAAGAAACAAGCAGTCTCTGAACTATGATGGAAACACGTTCTCGATTTACCCGGACTTTACACCCATAGTACAGGAGGAGAGGCGCAAGTTTATTGACGTAAAGAAAAAGCTACGAGCGGCACAAATCGATTATGCACTGTTATACCCGGTGAGACTGAGGGTCACACATCAAGGAAAGCAGCTATTTTTCACTAATCCGCAACAAGTGGAGGATTTCCTCCGCACAGTGAAGCGTATGCACCGGAATGGCAGAGGCCAGGGGTCTTCCCAGCAAGCCCCTTCTATGGGGGCCGAAGAAGACTCGCAATGACATTGGCACGAAGACGCCGCCAGACTTCGCAAGACGACAGCGTTGGGCCTAACTAGTATGTATGAACTCAGTGGCAGTACATAGGTGAGACACTAATAGCTGCACCAGTTGTTCAAGTGGCAACGCGTTCCAGGCTCCCCTCTCCCCTTGACGGAGCCTGGGCGCAACAACAAAGGAGGGCTTTAGGGGGGAGGAGTGACTGTGTTGCCGTCTGGAGATGACCCCCAAAGGGTATACCCCTACAGCTGAACATATCACATTTTGTGCAGGGGAATTGGGGACTTCACTGACTCAGTTGGGGAAGAGGGTGGGGGGGAGGGCAACGGATACTGGCAAGATTGGGTTGCTTCAGTGGGAGGAGGGGGGATGGGCGGGGGTTGGGCAGTTTGTTATTTGAGAATCTTTGCATTAGAGTCTAGCCCCTGGGGGCGCATGAGGGTTCTGTTGAGGAATTTTGTGCAGCATCACAAGTACGCTACAACAAAGATACGTGGTGGGAATCCAGGTTGGGGACGTACCGCATGGATAATGTTCGGTACACGACTAGAACTCGGAGAGCATGGCTGAGGCGACCTTGGGTACACTAAACATCATCACATGGAACGTGAGGGGACTGGGGGATCCCAGAAAGAAGAGGCATGTCCGATCATACTTAGACAAGAATAATGTGCACATCGCGATGTTGCAAGAGACTCACTTTACACGACAAACACTGAACACCTTCACCAGTAAATGGGCGGTACACAGAATTTTTTCTTCCTATTCCACATACGCACGGGGCACTGCGATTTTGATAAAGAAAAAGGTACCATTAGAGCTGTCAGGAGGCTATTGGGACTCAGAGAGCAGATATTGTCTTGCGTGGGGACGGTTGGGATCCCAATCGGTAATGTTGGCCAGTTGCTATGGACCCAACACAGATGAGCCAGGTTTCTTTGATTCGCTTTGGGCCAAGGTATTTGAGGTGGATTCTACTCATGTCGTCTGCGGAGGCGATTTCAATGTAACATACTGTCCCAACATGGATAGGTCACACTCAGCACCGCACCACTACACTAAAGCGCAGGCAGTGGTGAGAGATATCATTGTAGCTTACCAGTTGACCGACGCTTGGCAGTACACACACCCGCAGGCACTAGAAGGTACACATTTTACAGCGCATGCGCACTCCTGGGCAAGGTTGGACTACTTCCTAGTATCCAGACGGTTGGCACCAGCGATAGCCGGAGCGAGGCACCGTGCTAGGACCTACTCGGATCATGCGCCAGTGCTGATGGCGCTCTCCTCCTCCGCGCAGCCCTTAGAGACTACATGCACCCATTCTACTTGACACAGTGTTCCAGGAGGAGCTGCGGGAGGAGATAAGCAAGTTTTTTAAGTGAAATAAGGACTCTGGGAATAGTGTGGAGGTTATATGGGAGGCATTTAAGGTAACAATGCGGGAATACTGCATAGCGAAGGGGGCTGGAGTCCTTAGGGATATACAGACTACCCTGCGGAAATTGGAATCGGATCGTAAAACTTTAGAAACAGAACTTGCGTGGAATCCAAGGGGCTCGACACAAGTTACCTTTAGAGAGAAACTTACGGCATATATGGAAGAAGCACAGAGGGAAGCGAGGTTTAAGGGTAAATACTGGGTGGCCAGGAACTATGGAGGGAGGGATAGGCCTGGATAGATATTGGCGACAAAGGTGAAGCAGCCTCGTTGCTCCAACTACGTAACGGAAGAGGAGGATCTGGGGGGGGGGGGAGGTTTGCCGTGACACAACCGATATACTTAACACATTTTTGAGGCATTACAAAAAGCTTTATACCAAGACTAGAATAAATGACCTCGATTTGGATGGCTTTCTAGGGGAAGTGGCTTTGGGCTCGCTTAGCGACAGGCAGAGGGCTTTTTTATGTGCGCCATTTGAGTTGGATGAGGTGAGGGAGGCAATAATGAGTCTGCAATCTGGAAAGGCCACAGGAACGGATGGGATTGCAGCTGAAATTTATAAAACATATATAGATTTGATGGCCCCCATTCTTAGAGAAGTGTAATAGGATGCACTGGAAGTGGGGCATCTGCCTCCCACAATGAGGGAAGTTCTCATACTATCGCTGTTAAAGCTGGGAAAAGCACCCAAGCATTTCGACTCTTATAGGCCGCTCTCACTCCTTGACTGTGATGCCAAGATTTTAGCCAAAATCATTGCGACGAGGCTGAGCCTGCTGATGGAGAACTTGATCCTACCAGATCAATCAGGCTTTTTGCCCGGGAGAGCTACCTCCCACAACCCGGGGACTCTCTTTGCTGTTTTGAATAATGTGTCGCCGGACCTCCCTCTAGCCGCGATATTTTTAGACGCCACTAAGGCGTTTGACTCCATAGAATGTGATTACATTTTTGGAGTAATGCCACGAATGGGGTTCCCACCTTTGTTCCTATCGTGGATTAAACTACTATATTGCTTGCCAGTAGCAAAGGTCCTTGTCAATGGCCATACCTCACAAACATTCAGCATAACGAGGGGGACCAGGCAGGGGTGCCCTCTCTCCCCATTACTATTTGCTATCGCTGTGGAGCTGCTCGCAACGAAACTGTGTCAACACCATAATGACAAGGTCCTGCAATGTAACCTGCGCCAAATACTTATATCCCTATACGCAGACGATATTACCCTGTATATTCAGGGCCCACAACAAAAACGGAACCCGATACTGCGTGAGTTCATAGTGTTTGGGCGGCTTTCGGGGGTCCAGATAAACTGGGGGAAGTCTAGTGTTTTCCTGCTAACGGCGGCTACAAGGCGCTTCTCGCTGGACTATCCCTTAGAGTGGTGTGATGAGGACCTGAAATATTTAGGGATCAGAGTCACCAGAGATAGGGAGGAACTTATGAGGATGAATTATGGGACGGCCATAACTCGGATGGTAGATAGCGTTACGTGTTGGGTGGCTTTGCCCCTTTCCATGGCTGGACGCGCGTCATTGATAAAAATGGCGATTCTCCCCCAGCTGTTGTACCTGTTTCTAAACATCCCCTTCTACCCAGGTGCGCACTTCTTTAAGACACTTAAATCGGAGATGATACGCCTCGTGTGGGGAGGTAAAAAACACAGATTGCAGTGGGAGGTAATGACGTGGCCCTACTCGCAGGGGGATTTGGAATACCGAATTTCGAGCTATATTTTGCTGCTGCGCAGGCCATTATGCGTGGTTTTGGGTGATACAGACGAGGTATATGCCACAGGTGGCAGCGGAACACTGGTTAGCACACCCCAATAGAAGGGGCGCTATATCTACCTGTAGGGAACAGGGATAGACAGCCCATCGCCCTCGAATGCACGATAGCAGCATGTCAGCGTATAGGACGCATGCTGGATGTGCCTCTGTTGTATTCGCTATTACTGCCACTTGCTTACCACCCTAACATGCCGCTGCTACAGGAGGCTATTTTTCGTAATTTTAAACAGTGGACCCACATCAGCACCTGGGGGACTTGCATAATGATGGCCAATTTCGCACTATTGATCATATATTTCAAACAGCGCAGAAGACACCACTTGATGTTTTTTTGTATATTAGGCTGCGGCAGGGGATACGATCGCCTACTCCTGACTTCTCGGTGGAGCCACAGAGGTGGCCCCACTGCAGCTCATTCTGGGAAAGGCTACAGCTAAGAGACTAGTTTCCCTGATATATAAAACAGTACACACGCTGAGTGAACTTCCAGCCATATGGGATGAGGAATTGGTAACTGCCCTGACAGATGAAAAGTGGGAAAGCTGTTCTCTGCAGACCGAACAGGTGTCTGCGAGTAGCAGACTCCGGATTATACATTAAATTTTTACACATGCTATAATACACCTCGGCTAAGATGTGCAAGTATAAGCTTAGAGAGGATGACAGGTGTGATAGATGCCATACTGAGGGGGCAGATTTCCTACACCTAGCATGGGGATGCCCCGGGGTCAAAGATTACTGGGAGGTGTTTCACGCTCTGCAACTAATGATTGATACACCTGTGGAGCCTGCTCCCCTGCTGGCCTTGCTGGGGTACGTCAAGCCCCTAGGCGCTGAACATCGTAAATTTGTTGCCATAGCGCTTCTAATGGCCAAAAGGAGGGTGGCTTGCAGGTGGGGCAGGGGACGTGCGCCTAAATTCAAGGAATGGCTTGATGACCTGATAACATGCCAAGAGAGACTTCCGACATATGCGGAATTGTTACTCTTGGCCTCCAGGCCCGATGATATCTGGGCTCCATTGAAATGCTACCCGATTGCCCACCCGAGGGACTTGAACTAGGGCTTTTGAGGGAACCACGGCATAGAATGAAATAAGTGTAATAATACTTGGAGCCAGGGGAAAGTGTGGGGAGGTGGCGGAGATATCATGTGTGACTAGAATAGATACTCAATACAGGGCTGAACAGGCTCTGCCAAACATGTCAGTATGTTAGAAGTTGGAAGTATGTAACTGGGGGAGACATAAGGTAGAAAAAGTGTACCTGTATATGGAAATGGATAGCCCAGGCACCCTAGGAGAAATACTGTAAATACTGTGATGCTGTACCGAAATTGTAATCTATCAGTACGTTTTTGAGCTGTATATACTGTGGCGGTGAACCCAAACTGTACTCAATGTGGATAAACGATGATGAGGTTGTAATATGTAACCCGAAAACAAACAGAAATAAAAAAAAACAGAAGTATCACTTTAGTTCAATAAATATTGAGAACTTCCCCTTGTGCATTCTTGGTATCTTTTTTCTGAGCACACAAGACCACGAGTGTATAAGCGAAAGGTTCTAGCTCTATCACCACTGTTCCTGCGGGAACAGAGTGGTCATGTTCAGTGGTTGCTAAAACTGTTTGCTCCCTATCTAAGTGTAGGGGGGCTTATGGTGGCATTAAGAGCTAGCTGGTCTAAGGGACAGCATATCCGGCAGGGGTGCACGGAATCAATCTCACACCATCCCAAAGTTTATACAAACGCACAGTTCCTACTCATTAGTGGAAACCACACGACATGGCACTGCCAATGTTGGTTGGGTTCTTATTTTGTATGGATCCATTGTGCCTTCTCGGGGATCCCTACACACCTTTTAAACCGGAGACGTCTGTGGTGCTAAGGAATATCCTTGTCAAATGAGTAGGTATTCACTGTGTATTGGCTGTTCAAGTTTGAAAGGATCTAATTCCCACTGTGTAAGCCAAACTCTGTACTTAGTTTCTTGCATAAATGGCACAAAACATCTCGGAGAACTGCAGATATGCAGTCACTCCGAAACCATTACAAAATGGTCTAACACTAGATATTGGGATCTTACCTTTGTGGTTGAGGAACACGAAGCACATAGAACAGAGGTGTTTTATTCTTGAGTTACATTCCCCGCTGCAGATGATGCAACACGCATTTCATGAATACGCTGAGGATGAAGTACTAGTAAATTACACTCCATATGAAGCAACAGAAGTTCCTCTTGCGTGCCAAGAGCATATTCATTGGTTTAAAGGCGCCCTCGCACACACCATAGAAAATGTGAAACTGGGCCCACTTAGCAATAAGGGGGTGACATGGCCAGTCTTAGCCTGATACACACTGCATCAAAGTATGACTAATTTGACCACAGCCCAGCTGCGGGGATTATATAATAATATAGAAATACTATACAGTGGCCTTTCACTTACTCCTGGGCAGGCTGTTCAAGCTGCACCTCCACAATTGATCACACAGGGCATTATCCCACAAACACTGAATGCAGTTATGCAAAAGGTTCACACCAAGAGGGAGGACATTCTGTTTTGGCTTCCACAAAAAAAAAATCAGCTCGAAGCAGTGTTTGCCTGTAAGGGCAGGAAATACACAGAATGTTGACAGTTCGCTTACCGATGGATATGGCACCCCCTGTAGAGGAATGTGCTACTTGGGGTATGGTCTTTGCTGCAGTATATACCAGAAGATGTTACCCCTTCACTGGCTGTTCTACCTGAAGTATTGAAACAGGTCCAGAATGAGCATGGGGAAACCCCTGCCCTGTACTTGGGGATGAAACTGATGAGCAAATTTGCAGCAGTTTCCACCATAATGTTGAGTAATGTTAAAGAGAAAGCTGCAGTGTTAGCTATACTCCGCCTAACGGATTTAACTCCTGCCCTGCAGTAGCACAAATTACCTAAAATTAGCGAAGAAACCTATGCTACACTGGGTAGAGATAATATGGAGGCCAGACCTGGGAAACCACACTTAGAGAGTAATTCTGAAAAGGATAACTTCAAGCAAGCACCTGATGTTGCAAAAAGGAATAAGTGGGACAGTAAGAAAAGAAAGGATAAAACAAATTCATGGGGTGGGTCTCCTACACAGGAATCCACTGAAAAACTTTATAACTTACAGAACCGTGATGTTAAACTGTGATGGCTGTACACATTCCTCTTGTTCCTTCCAGGATTCGTCTGATAAACGTTCAGAGAGAGGAGGACGGTTAGAGGGTAGATCAGACGCACATTCGCCTGACTACATTACTAAGCAAGAAAACAAGACCAAAACATCAAAGCCTCGATTCAAAAAGAAGGTGGTAGCTGGATTTAAGGTCAGCCATGCCACAGATATTGAGGACTGTGCTTCTGAACAGGGAATGGGCATTGACCATGCTGGACAGCGCGGCAGAAGTCACAATAGTTCGCCAGAACCTGATGGATTGTCTGCTGGGAGTAGTGCTGACTGAATATATCAAAGTGGAAACACCAGATACCAGGGTAAGCGTTCCACATCATTTATACGAAGTCCAACTACGGTCGGAGGGGGACATACCAAGATTCATTAATATCTTCTTTTGGGAGGAACTCACTCAAGGGTACGATATTCTTCTGGCTAAAAAAAAGATTGGCCCCCTGATTTTGTAATGCATTGCCTAAACGTGGAAACAGTAATTTTGCCAGCTTTTTCCGATCTCGTTTCAGAATCGATTAAACATTCATATGCCAAGGAGTGGGCTATAGCGCTAGCTCCTGTGTTATATCGCAACCATGTGGGGTGGAACGATGGTTCATATTATCATGATATTCCATGGAGAATGACCCCACAACCTTAAAGCCAATAGCCAATAAAAAACGAAGCTAACAGCAAGTTAGGGAAATCCTAGAACAACTTGAATTCCAAGGAGTGACAGAAAGTTACACCTCTTCAATGAATAATCCTTGGTTTCTGGTAATGAAACCAGATCATTCATATCATCTAGTATTAGATAACAGACATTTAAACACACCTACTTGCACATTTCCAGTACACAACGCACACAGTGCTTCACTAATGAATAACATTGCATGGAAGAAATACAAAACAACACTATATCTCAAATGGATATTTCTGCCAAAATATAGGGCCTGGTCGCAGATATTTGACACCCTTCACCACACCAGGTTCTCAGAAAGAATTCTGCTGTTTACCTCGAGGGTATAGGGATAGCCCTGGGCTGTTCTCAGCCAGAGTTACAGAACTACTTGAAAATTTTGAGGATCAGGCGTCAACATCCAGCGACTCTAAAAAGACTACAATCCATATTAGGATTTCAGAAATTTGGCAGAACAAACATTCCAGATTACGCAGAACGGGTAAAACCATTCTACAACTTAATACATCCAGACTTTAAGCATACATTGGACACAGAACATACGTTACGTTCAAGCTGATATGATAGCTTCTAAACACCTACACACACCTGTAAACACTACAAACCTGGTGATCAGTGTAAACGCGGGCATATCAGGATACATGTGTTAAGTTCAATGAGGGTGACACAGTACTCATAGCATATAAATCACATTTATATACCATTGCTGAAATGAGTTTTGCACCTACTGAAAAATTACTGACAGCAGAACAGACTGCTGAAGTGAAAGAGCGAGCACTGGCACATGGGAAACTTGTTATTGTGGTGACCCTGGTACTGACATTAGAGGTGGTTACAAGAGCAAGCATTCCGAACACTGAAGGTTTGCATTCAAGATGGATACAATGGGCTAACTCACTCACTGCAACAGATTAAGATTACAGATTTGATTCTACACTATAAACACAGGCATTTCTGCAGTACGAACAAGAATATCCTCTGCCTAATGAAATCATACCTCTAAATCACTGACTACATAATTACACCAATGGTTCTGCTCAGTCTGCCGTAGGGACAAAACACCAATACTCAACAGCGTTCGCCGTTGTAAAAGGGATTATGCATGATAGAGAATTCCATCCTGAAAACACCTACACGCATTCACTGGGTGAATTTCACAGTGCAGCTGGTAGAACTGAAGGCTCTAGTACTGGCACTACAGAATACGGAAAATGGTTTCCCCGCACTTATAGTGTGTGATTTGTACTACTGTGTACAGTCATATAATGAGCACCTACATTATTGGAGCCAGAATCGATACAGCCATTCAAAAGGCTGCACAGTAAAGCACAAACTGCTTTGGGAACAGGTGGCACAGCTAAAAGAATGCTTGTCACAGGCTCATTTCATTCACACACTGAACCATCAACATGTTGGCGTTCACGTGGTAGGGAATTCAATGGCTGATGAAGCCGAAAAAGTGAGTTAGCAATGCTGCGGTCACTGCAATCACTCGTTCTAGTACGAGGATAGAAAGATACATCATAGTGGCCATCAATGCTGCTAGGAATGACACACACCTGTCGAAAGGCTTGCCACTCCAGTACTCCTACAAGTTAGATGCATAAACCACACCATATGCTCAGATTCCAGGAGTGAGGGACAGAGTAATACCAAACATGTGCAGCTAGAATTCATGCTAGTCTGCGAGGGTCTTGCTTCTGCACATGGAGAGGTGGCTGCTACAATTTTACTATTGTAGCAATGCTACTGGTGGCCAGGTCTTTACAAACAGATCAAGGACTTTGTCCTCAGGTGTGACATATGTCAACAGATGAAGGGTTCCACCAAGGAGCGTCCACCTCAGGCGCCTTGTGGATTTTAAACAAGCTAGTGGTTTGTGTTTACTTGGACTATTGCGGTCCTTTATCATCAGACAGTGCTTACACGTATATCTTGGTGGCAGTGGATTCCTACTCTCGATTCCTTTGGGTCTAGCCTCAGCGATCGGCTGATGCCCGAGCAGTTATAAAGGATCTATGAGTCTTCATCGAGACATACGCAGTTTGCACATTACATTCCGATCAGGGTCTGGTGTTTAACTCTCTGGCTTACAAAGAGGCCATGGGATGTTTGGGTGTGACCCTGCATTTCCTAGTCTCCAACCCATCCCGGGGGGAAAATCCTGGAAAGAATAAGCAGGGATGTGGAATTCCTATAGCCCGACGCCCAGGACATATTGTTTGGGGTCAAGGGCAACAAGTTTAAATGTGTATGTTGTCCTTGGGACAAGTAGGCCCAACCCCCTGCAGCACAAACCCTTTGGCTATCAGTCTGCAGTATCACATTAAGGATCAGGGAAGGGCGCTGTCTGCAGTTACGTTAATATTTGTGTGCATATGTTAATGCTGTTCAACCTTGTGTTTATGGTTCATTAATTGAAAGCCTTTATTATTAAGGTGAGCGCTGTAAGTAAATGTAAGTTCTGACTGCACTACTGACAGTGGTTCCAGTATAAAAATGTGTACACACGGTTTAAAAGTTTAGCACTATGTTGCTATGCATTATGCCCCCAGAATGCTTTCTAATTAGATGCAAATATTTGCAGAAGTTTGAAAGCAAGATTAATGATTATTTGCTTTCAATATAAAATGTTCCTAAAAAAATGAAAGTAGGAGTTTGTTTTTGCTAAACTACTGTAAAATTTCAGGTACTCTTTCTTTGCAGTGTCATTTAGTAATATGTGTTGATGCATGCCAGCATTTCCTCCAAAAATATTCATATTGAGAAATCAGTGTAACCAGTTTTAATAAGATTATGGGAAACATACAAATAAACCAGCATTGGCAAAGCCAGTAGATCTGAAATGGGCGGTCAGCTTTTTAGTTTTGGCAATGTGCGACTTGTTTTGGCATTAGTTACTGGCACGGAACAAAACTAAGGGAAGAGATTAGAGAATTTTAATAAACACAAAGGGTCATGGTTAACGCCAGACCAAATTTGGGGCCCAATTATTAAAGAAAGTCTCAAAAGTGCACCCTTGTTATATGTCCTTGCATTAAGTGCAGCTATATGACTTTCGTGATATGAGCCCTGGCATAATCAGAGAGGCTACACAAGAGCTCTTATATAATGAGATTGCTGCCATAATTTGTCGCCACACTGCATGGCACCAAAGAGACAAGTGGATTTTCTTACAGGACAAGTAGATTTATGAAGCAACCTGCCCCATGGACAAGTAGATATTTTAATAAATTCCACACCCCTGAATAAGGTCCACGTCAATTTACCACAGTTCGAGTCTTCATCAAGTTCAACACATCCTGCTGAGCTGGCAAGGATAGACCGGATGGCTTCTGGTTACTTCATCAACTTTGATGATTTCTCCTCGGACACATCGGAGCAACCGCCGATGCCATTAGAACTGAAGGTGTGGGTCTTCTATCTTCGGCTTAATAGAACATACTTTGTTTCTCCATGGTTACACCTTTTGATTACAATTGTGTTACTTGTCCTGGTCCTTTGGATTCGTTTTGTGACCGTGTTCTTTTTGCTTCTGAAAGGACATTTTCTCCCAGAACACTCTGCAGTACACATGGTGAACCTGGTTCTGAAACCACAAGCATCATCACACCGTGAACAGAGAGACTTGTCCCTCATGAACATTTCAGCTGTTCCAGATCCGGATGGGATTCTATGGGATTTGATGTGTGTGGTCCCACTGAACTTTTACAAATTCCACATATGTTTAAACTTTCTTTAAATGACATCACCCCTAGTACTCTTTCTGAAGAATTGGGACATTGGTGCAGTATATGAAATGGTAGTAGATCTAGAACATTCAACTGTGTTTTGTTCTGATGAGTTATATGATGGCACAGCTAACTTTGATGAGATGTTTTGTTTTCAACATTACAGACATCATTTTCTACACAAACCTTGGGAAGTTTTCAACTTTACCCAATGGGAACATTGCCATAAACCACCAAATGGTAGTTCAAAAGCATTTGCACAGAAGTTTGATTATTTTTCTGGGTATGGCATTTCTGACCCAGTCTCTTTCTATTATAGGCTTGCACTGACACCTACAAAGAAAAATATGTTTACAGACGCTAATCTGATTTACTCTGCTTCTTTCCTTTCCCAACACTCTGTACAAGGTTTCAACTTTTAGAGGGACACAATAGATGTGAAATTCATCAAGAGACTAAAGATTGGCAGGTTCAGAGAACTGAGGCTTTATTTAGAGCCTGTTAAATACCACAACAAATTATTTTCCTGAACAAAAAACTGCAACAAACATTGGCCTAGCCAAGATAAAAGATCTGAACACACCACAGGTTCCCACTCTTACACGATTTGAGAACTGGCAGCAGTTAACACCATACACTAAGACAGCATGCTGCGTAAGAGTAAGCATAACTCATCAGACCCCAATTGGAAGGGATGGTTAGCCTAGAAATTAGACACAAATAGATGTCAGGCTCCATTCCTAAGTAACAGCAAGGGATTTACAGTAAATAGGCCAGACATGCGATATGTGCAGACTGAACATTCGGGGTGGTAACAACCTACTACAGTGTTGTGAAGTTGTGCCTTGATTGGCTAAAGACCTTGACACTGTCTCAGGTACAACATCACTAGTCTCTTTTATCTGATGACCTGGACCTATAAAACTTTTAATGGTCCTCAAAAACCATGTTAAAAACGCCTTCTATAATGAGATATGGAAAATATCCCAAAAGGAGAATGCTGAAAGACTGTGCAAGATTGATTGTGCCAACTTAGAACAGGCTCATGCAGTAGTGGGCAACGGTATTACTATCTTATTCTTCAGGATATATTCTTTGGGTAACATTGTTTTTTTAAATTTCAAAGTATTTTATTAAATGTATTTTATACAAACAATTGTCATTGCTTAATCATTACTGGGTACAGCCCAAACTGGCCGCGTTCGTCAGATTCAGGTTAGTGGTATACACGTTTGGCTGTCCCGTTTCCCACTGTCTTGCTAAGAGAATAAGAGTAAAGGTGAAGGAGAAAGATAGCAAATAAAAGAGAGAGAGGAAGAGATAATATACAAGAAGATTATTTCAGTCGTGGGTCTATTCTAGGGCTATGGAGGTTTGCTCGTGGTAAAACATTCTGCTCTGGATGAGCTCTTGGGGGTTCGTAGGGGTCCAGGAACCTGTCCAGTGATGCTCACATTCCTCTGTATCATCCACAATATAGACGTCATTTAGCAAGACATGTCTGCATTACAGCACGGACAATATCAACTTAGGTCTATCCTATTGTTGAGCTGGACATTACAGATACTACGTTCCGCTCACGTGCCATGGCAACATATATATATCACAAATCTGTTTTCACCCTACCATCATTCAGAACAGCAGATCGCTAGGGCACGCAGGGATGCAAAATACACTATGTTACATACTGAATGGCTGGAGAAATTACCTTTTAAAGTTGCTGAGATAGCATCCTCAGAATGGATAATCCATGGGTACATTAAGCTAATAATCTCTACTTTCCACTTTCAGTACTGTCTACAACACCATCAAGTGGGAAGATATGAAGCATTAGGTGAAGGGCTTCTACATAGGCATTGGGATCTTCCTTTAAAATTCCGGTGTCAGAATAAGGACACTGAAGTTTTTCTCAGCTGTCCCGGCTGCGAGAATACCTTGAGTGGGTCCCTAGTATGCACAGATGTCTTGTTGCATGGAGCATGTCTGACTTTCAGATTACTCTCAAATGGAAGTTACTTGATGTTCAACAGTCAAGGTTGCTGTGGGATGAAACCAGGGGTTGCCTATGTGGTGACCGGGTCCTCCATTGTTACTTGTTGTACACAAGACCCATATCCGCCTGCCCATACAGTTAGGGAGAATATGCTAAGGCCTTTAATTATTCTTACCAACGTGCGTTTTGACGGCCTGAGCAAACTGAAAGCTTTATTATTTCAAAAAGATGTGGCCTTAAATTCAGCCAAGGAGACGTTTGATCTTGAGATGGCGCATTCCTCTTCTGAGATACAGGCGCTACGCTGCACCAACTTCCCACAACATTTTGGGGAACTGGTACATTGTATTTTTAACATATCTAGTAACACTGGAACAGCAGGATTTTTCATAAGCATAGGCTCTGGCTCGGTAAGCACCTTCCAGAAGGTATTTGGAGTTATTCCATCTTTTATCCACTCGGTCCTTAGAAGCATCTTTGAAGGTATGCTGCTGGTCCTGCTCCTAATTGCTGGGATATTACTTTTAATATTTTTGCTCAGTAATGGATGTCCCATTTTAACCCGTTCCGTGCTCGCGTCGGCCGACGCGAGCACTACCTCGCGGGTGTTGCGAACGACCGTTGGCCGAAGCAACCCTGCCCACTCTGTAGAACGCCTACACCGAGGCAGAATGTCCGCCGCGGTAAACGGGTTAAGCTCAAATGGAGCTTGCACTGCCTCACGTCCTGTTGTACCATAAATGCATGGTGTATTGCTGTAGCGCACCTTGGCTATGAGAACTGGATGGGCATTGGTTTCTGTAATTCCAGAAAGTATGACTTCATTGCGTGCAGTCAGGGTTCCTCTGTCTCCTGTGCACTGAGGAGTATGCCCTGGACCTGTGCCTGGGGCCGCAATTGGTTGAACCTATGAACATATACCTACTGATGGACCCACATTTGTATAGCTGTCCCTTGAGGATTCCATTGCACCTGGTTGTGTTCAAAGAACCTCCCTGGGTTGCCTCTGTGCCTGGTGGTTTTGATCTTGGCTCTGTCTGTCAGGGACTGTCCGGGACTATGTGGGGAACACAGTCAGGGACTTGGGCAAGGACTGGGAACCGAGTAGAAACGTACACAGAAAGAGGAGTACAGCATTGCCCAGGATCATACAGGGAGTCAGAGGAGAAAAAGGGATCCACAGGGGAAGCCTGTACAAGTGAAAAAGATGGGTAAGACTCAGAAAGGAAGGGCACTCACGAGGCAATTTAGCATTCAGAATAACTACACCCAGGATGAATGTGCAAGACATATATATGAAACAAAATTAACAATAAAGGGGAGTGTGGGGTAAAGCACTCAGGAGCTTCACAGGGTAAGACTGAAGCTCAGTAAGTTTCTCACCCACAATTGCTTTAACAGATACAGACTGCAAATACCCACATATAGGATATGCATGCAAAGGCAAGGTCTGTGGAGCTTATACCTATGGTGATATTATAAATGCAACTCAGAGACAATACTCACAGTGAACAAGAAACACCAACTAGGTAGTCAGCTGTGCCCACGATCCGGGCGATCAAACAGGAACACGCAAGGCAGTAACAGCAAAGGGGTAGAACTGAACACAAGCACAATAGACAAGGAGCTAGCAAGGAGGAGTGCTTATCAGCAAAGGAAGGAAATCACAGGGCACACTTGGCAGAAAGCAGGTACAAACATACAAGGTAACAGAAGCAAGACAGCAGAATAGAAAGACTGCAAACTGGAACCAAGGAAATGGGAAGAAAGGCAAGGACTGGAAAGGGATATACAGAAGGGGAGGCTACATGGGTATACTAGAATAGTACAGGTTAAGGATTCAAGAAAAGAAAGTAGCATAGAAGGCAGTGCTGGAGCAAGAACAAGAATTGAGCAAGGCTCGGGAGTCAAGGGAGCACTGCAGGCAGTGCTAGTTCAGGAACAGGGAAATTACTAAAGCTTCGGGAGTCAAGGTAGAACTGCAGGCAGTGCTAGTTCAGGAAACAGGACATATCTACAGCCCAGGAAACAAGGAGTCAAGAGAGCACTGCAAGCAGTGCAAATAAGGAACACGAAAATAGCTGAAGCCCAGGAATAAAGAATAACTATAGCTCGGGAACTCAGGAAACAAGGAAGCACTGCAGGCAGTGCCAATTCAGGTACGAAGAATAGCTATAGCTCAGGAACTCAGGAATCAGTGGAAATAAGGATCGGTCCCACCGGAAAACAGGTACAATGACCAACCTTGGCCTGAAGGGAGCTGGGGCTTAAAAGAGCTCACAGTAATCATATGCATCAGGTGTGAGCAGGCTAGCAGCAGCCAGCCAAAGGTGAGCTGAAATTCTCCACCCATCCTTGGCCTGCAGGGGTGGAGACGAAGCAGAGAACATGGAATTCTAGGTAATAGAGATTCCAGCATGAGCAGACTGGCTTCCACAAAACCAGGCATGGATTGGGAAAGGATGTCAATTCCTAAAAGATGTCCAAATAACTGGAAGTCAGGATACGCATACAGGGGAGTGTCTGGAGGCATATTAGAACACTGGAAAGCCCCCCAATTCGGCCCCCTGGTGGTGGGCACCAGAGCACAGGGAGTGAATTGTGACAGTGTCTTGATGAAACACCAATTGGCTGTTTTTACTCCAGCAGTAGCTGCTTGGGGGATGGATGGGAACATACGTGCTCTATCAACTTGCCCTTTGGTGTGCCTCTGGGATCATCATCTGCGGATGCTGGGAACAGCAATATTTCATCTACTACTCGGAACATAAACATCTCACTTTTCGTGCGGTGGGAACTTTTATTTGGACTGGTTTGTAGGGAATCGTCGGTCCAAGTCTCCGTAATGAAGAGGATGTCCAGATTAAAATCGGTTATAAGGTCTGCTATTTCCTGACTATGTTTACATAGTGATCGCGCGTTAATAAGGGCCATAGCTATAGGTGTATCAGTGCCCTTAGTGTGTGGCTTGGCGTGCGTTCTAACAAAGTTAGTTGATGTCGCGCTGTTACAGTGGAAACAACTCCGAGCAGCTTCCTTTGGAGTTGAAGTTAAGTCGAACAGTGTGCAGCCAGGAGCTATGGGCGGTCGGAGGTCCATCAAGGAAGAGCGGGAATAGACCAGATGCCGATTAGCGAGTGTTGGGCCAGGGTTCGTGGCCCTAGGCCCGGTCCCGGCGCGGACGGGTGCAGACGGGCTTGCCTTTGGCGCGCCCGCTGCGCCCGCCCGCTGCGCGGACGGGGAAATCTAATGTTTTTATACATGAATATGGGGGAGGAGGAGGGTTCGAACAACTACACCACCAACCTTACCCTCAGCAAGATGGCGGCTGAGGAGGGTCGGGTGAGGTCCCAGCGCCTAGTGGCAGTAGCGCTGTCGATGGACAGGTCAGTGGGCAGCCTCGGAGCGACGCAGATCTCGCGCCGAGGTTGGGACAGCAATTTAAAAAATGCAAGCTAAAATATTTACAGATGTTTAAAACACGTTATTATTAATCAATAACGCACAGACATTCAAGATTGCAGTAACGCAAAGTGTAAAGCAAGGATCCCCCGGCTTCCGCCTCAGGGGAGAAAATATGCAAATTACGCGGTGAACAGGGGAGCCTCCCTTAAGTATCCTGGGAGGGCGGAGGGCTTGAACAACTACACCACCAACCTTACCCTCAGCAAGAAGGCGGCTGAGGAGGGTCGGGTGAGGTCCCAGCGCCTAGTGGCAGCAGCGCTGTGGATGGACAGGTCAGTGGGCAGCCTCGGAGCGACGCAGATCTCGCGCCGAGGTTGGGACAGCAATTTAAAAAATGCAAGCTAAAATATTTACAGATGTTTAAAACACGTTATTATTAATCAATAACGCACAGACAATCAAGATTGCAGTAACGCAAAGTGTAAAGCAAGGATCCCCCGGCTTGCGCCTCAGGGGAGAAAATTTGCAAATTGGTGTATTGGTGGATACGACTTGAGTTACGTACAATGATACAGTCCAAGGTATCTGACTTTTTTCTTAATTGAATGGCGTTTGTTTTACATACATATACTCCCTTCAGTACACATTCTAAATTTTAATTGTTTAAGTGTATACTGCGGTTGGTCGCATGGGCGTTTACGCATGCAGATCTTTGGTCTTGTTGGATATCTTTCACTATTGGTCTCCACTGTGCAGCAGAGGTTTTTAAAGAAAGTGTTGTTTTTTTTTATATATGCAACAAACACAACACAGAGTTTGGTAGCACACTCTTTGGTGTCTCTTGGCTCTCAATTTTCTTGATTGTAGAGAACAACTTCGTACATGATTCTCTCATCTGTATCATTCTGAAATATGGTTTTCATAACTTTGTATGTACTGTTGCAGCCTTGAAAAAGTCATTTTCTTTCTAAACACGTGCCGGCTGCCTATGATTTTTTTTTTTGTTGTAGATACATTTATTTTATTGTACAGGTACAGTACAGAACAACTTCCCAGCAAGTATTCGCCATGTGTCACTCTTTTGCAATCCCTCAATGAAAACTTAAGTCTCTTGGTTACAGAGCTTTCTTATTAGTCTCTTGGTTAAACAGCTTTTGAGCCAACAACCCAGGTTGGGCAGGCAGCGACTTCCACCAATTACAATATCGTCCGGCCCTGGTGACCATTATTTCACATTGCCATCGTACACCTTTCCCTGGGCTGATGTTACCATTTCCTATTGAGGGCCGTCCTATCACCACTTCCGCCATCTTAACCCACTGCCGTCTCCTCATTACTCTGATCTGCTTCCCCCGCATGCGCTTCTATGCCCTCACTCGCCTCCCCTTTCTCCCCTTGTTTAAATGTCCTATACAATCCCCAAAAATGTTTTAGCCTGCTACGCGGAGGGAGCAGTTCGCTATAATTCTCCGTCTGTGTAAACAGTATAGCATGCCATGCGACCATCTTTGCACTGTTGGTACCGGGCCCCTCATCCAGCACAGTGCCACTACCCTTTTTGCTATTAAAAGTCCCATATCTATCATTCTGAGTACAGCTTTGGGCAGCAGTTTGGTAAATCCCAAAAATGCCAGCGCTGGATCCGGAGCCACTTCCATCTCCACTATCCTCCCCTTTTCCCTAAAAACCTCTTCCCAATATGCTAGTATTCCAGGGCAGTACCAAGTTAGGTGTATGAAATCCGCTGTCTTCGCTCGGCACCGCTCACATTTAGCCTCTTCTCCAAGTCCGTATCTACATAACGATTCTGGCGTGTAGTAAATGTAAATGTAGTTGAGCTTATATAGTATACTTCGTGAAAGAGGTCTACCGCGGCCCTTATATTCAGTGCTTGAAGAGTTCTAATGACTCCTCTGTCCCTACATGGAGCCAGCCAACGAGCCCACTCTATGGGCATGGACGGTGTGTATAGTAATGCTCCCGCCTGTTGTTGTAACAGGCAGTGCCATGAATGTCTGGTAGCGTTCATTGAGTCAAGGTAGCCAGTTCTACGGTCTGGATCTTCGAATTTTGTCGCCGGAGGTGAGTGTGGAGCGGCAAACAGTGTTTCCATACGTAGGTATGGTATTCCCGCCTCGCCGTGTATCCAAGCATGTAGATGTGAGCACTGTGCCACCCTATAAAATAGCTCAAAATCCGGTGCTCCTAAGCCTCCCCGGCTGCCTATGATTTGTATCAATTTTCAATCAAGCTATATGGAATTAGCTAAAGAAATGAAGAAATAGACACACTTGGCATCTCTGGCACTCCACGGCCTATTTGACTTTTTGTACTTTGGACTATATATAGGAGAGCGTGCATCGGTATTTTTTATTGATTTTAAGTAATCACAATGTAGACAGGATGTGTGCTGTGCTTGTTTAGTGTACCTGGTATTTGCGATAAATGTGTCCAGCAATCAATGTATTCAGTGGAAACTCCCTAAATCATGAAGAAGAACCAAAGTAATGTCAACCTGACTAAGAGAGGATCAGGCAGTAGCCCTCATCATTATTAGCAGTATCCTAATATTTATTTAGTAGCACATACCTATGGATGGTCACACAGCAGACAAAGAGAACAACATGGTAAAGATTAAGACCACGTTTCAAATTCTATAGATGAGCGTCACAGATAATTAGAAGGAACTACATTAGATTTATCTGCAACTTAGACACTACAATGGCTAGGATTACCAAAGCATTCTTCGCATTAGAAATTAGGGTCCTAACTGCATTGTAACCTTTGAGCCTAGATTGAAGACGTGCAGGTTAACTCCCATAGGCTGTGTTTGAACTTAGTTAAAAATGTACACTTAATTCTAGCTGCCATAGGCAGCTTCTTATTTGTCAGAGACATATGTCGCCTTCTCACGATATTGACAATAGCGCTGGCTGCTGAGTTCTACACCGCTTTAAGGATTTCTGTTTTGATGGGATGATTAACAGTACATTGTAGCAGCCTACTTTTGAGATGCCAATTACTCTGACAATAGTGGCCCTATGCTTCACACCCAAGAATCAGAACATTCTACATAAACGTTTGACATAATGGATTTGAAATTAGCTTCAATGATTTTATCAGTATCTACATATTTAATCTGTTGTTATGAGATCTTATTTTCTGTATTTGCAGAGTGAAGTAACAAGAATCTAATTTCAGGGGGAGGAGCCTAGCTCGCGGCCGTAATGGTCGCCCTTTAGCTCGGCTCCCGCAGCCCTCCATCCTGATTGCTTATCCTGTCCTTTACTCTGTCCCGGGACGGCACATTTTTGGGGAATTGGAAACATAACGGCTTGTTTGTACTTACCATCTGACCCCGGGGTCTCGGCGTGCAGTGGCTCCGGAGTTGTGTCCTCCGAAGGATCGGGGCCTCCGCGAGACTTGGACCGGGACCTGGCTGGTGGGATCCGATGGCTCTCGGCCCCGGCCGAGAGCGAGAACCAGTGTTGGGAGCCGATGTGCGAAGATCCCGGCGATCCTGACCCGGGCCTGCCCTGCTGGCCGCGCGGCCGACGTGGGTGAGAGGCCCCGGGACCTGATTCTGAGAAGGGGTCTCCCCCCGCCGCTGCTTTGTCCGGCGGCCCTGGTCCTCGGGGCCCGGACTCCGCTTATCTGGGGCACCGGTGCTGGTGCTGGCGGAGACCCGTTTTGGGCGGACATCCTTTTGGCGTCGAGGCCGCCCTTGCTGGGACCCCCGGCGCTTGTAAAGTCCTACATTTGAGAACTGTTATTTCCGGGGGTCCTCGTGGGCGGCGATTGGGCTGATTCACGAAATGGCGGCCGGCCCTTCGGAACGAGAGTCGCCCTGTGGCGGCGGGCCTGAGGTGCCTACTTGTGTGGGGATCGGATCTGGTGGGCGTGAGCCGACAGTCAGAGATATCCTGGAAGCCCTGAGATCCCTGCACGCTTCCTTGGCCCTGGGCGTCTCGATGGGTCCGCCACGATCTGCCGCCATTTTGGGCAGCCGTTTCTTCTTGTCGCCCTCCTGTTTCGATGACTTCATTGCCTCACCCCCCTCGATTGACCTGAATGTCTCTACCACTGATCGAGGATCGTGTAGTGTGCTGGTGACTTTGGGGCGTCCTGCTTTTCGGGGTTCGGGCCCCGGGGACTTGGATGCTGTACTGCAACCCTGTTCGACATTGTTGCCTGAAACTATGGGTGGACTTCCTCCTGTGCCTGCTTCGATGACTTTGCCTGTGTCTATAATTGGGACCACCTCGCCCGCTCCAGTGGCGCAACTGAACTCCTGTTTTTCATGGCTCGTGCTTCGATTGTTGATGCATCGATACTTTCAGTTTGGACTACTGCTCACTTGTGGCTCTATCGACCCCCCACGTAGCTATGCTAGTCACCATTCCACTCGATTATATGCTGATTTCGTACATAGTATGGGGTTATACATTGCCATGTGGTGGGTGGGGTTTGTCGCTCGAAAGGGTTGGGGGTGAAATGTACGACTTCTGTTTGATTCCCGGTATATGATTTCGTTGCACAATGGTTTATGATCGTAGGAGGGTGGGAGGTCCCCTTCTCCTAATATTTTGTGGCGCGTGATGGGGTGTCGTCCTGGTCTGTTTTTTGATTGTGCTTGTTCGGGTTGGGCGGGGGGCTGCGGTCGACCGTTTGGATTATAGTTATTCTGCTCCTCCCTCCTGTCCCCTTTTGGTTTTTTTTCTCTCCGCTTTTGTTGCCTTTTTGTCTTGTTTTTCTTTCTTTCTTCTCGCTATATTTCGGGTTCTGGTTTAGGGCGACAGGCAAGCTGTTTGAAGAATAGGCCATAGCCTTCTACAGGGGTGCAGGGTGGGACGGGTGGGTTGGGTTCTAATTTTTGTTTGTCTTCTGGTTCTATGGCCCTTTTGTATCTCTTTTTCGTGAGGCCGCGTCTGTCCCGACCTCCTATGGTGTGTTTCGGGTGGGGGTATGGCGTCGTTACTCATCCTGTTATATTTCGGCTGTCTTTCTTCCCGATCGCCATGCCACCACTTGGGCCGCTAATCCTTTTGTCTCCTGTCTTCCCGTCATGGGGGGCCTGTGTCGGCGTGTCTTCTGCCTTTCTTTTTCATATTTCCTTATTCTCTCTTTATTGTTTTGTTTTTCTTCCCTCCATTTTCCTTTCCCTTCTTCTCCCCCCTCCCTGCTTAGTCCCCCCCCCCCCTTTTTTTTCCTTTTTGTGTCCCAGACGGGTACTGTGACGGGCAGGGTTTGTTGCATTATCTTTCCGATCCCTCTGTTCTGGCTTGGTAGTGTCTCGGGTGGCGGGCGTGTTATGAGGATAATGCTCGGGGGCTGACTGTGTCTCACATATCCTGATTTCTTGACTGTATTGTGTTGTCCCCCTGATATTTTGCCCCATGCCCCCTTCTTAATGTTGAGGTTGATTACGGGATGTCGGATGCCTCCGTATTGCCAGTGAGCCTGTCATACGTCCTCTCCCCATATTATAAAATTAAGCCTTATTTACTCCTGTGTTTTAGCCCTTTAGTTTCTGCATTTTTCTCCCCTATTGCGATTATACGGCCTCTGCTTGTGCTGATTGATTATGTAATATTTGCCTGTTGACTCCTGATTGTTTTGTACATTGCGGCCGGCCGACTTGGTTGTGGGCCTCGACCGGTCTTCTTTTGATGTCAATAAAGGTTTTAAAAAAAAAAAAAAAAAAAAATCTAATTTCAGTCCGATTCAGACTCAGCTAGTTATCCAAGCCTGTAATGGGAAGTATATGATTTAAAAAATGCTAAAACCTGATCAGGAAACGGATACAAGTTTGAAAAGGATGTGTGCAAGAACCCCACAATTGTGCAATCATGTCCGTGCTGGTGCAAGGATTGAAGATAATAGAAGAATAACAATGTTTAAGGAAAAAAAGCCCTGTAGATCTCCACATGGTACCATAGTTTGGATAGAGGTCAGATTGCCAATAAAGACTCTGGAACAGCCATTGTAAGAAAGGTGTAAACAAAGACGGTTTTAAATTGTGTGAGTAGAAAATGGCGTGAAATGAGGAATAACATTTTTTTTTTTTAAAAAGGTAATAGAAGGTAAATAGTCAGATGATCATTGATTTTTTTTTGAGCATACATCAGAAAGGACAGCCTTCTTAAATTAAAACCACTTCTAATACAGTTTCGCCAAAGATTACTTTTATATTGACTGAAGGGAGGTCAGACAACTAGGAATAACGGACACTAAAAGTTGAGGGCCAACAGAAGTCCTCTTTAATTATGTTTTTGTTTTAGGATTAAAAAAGATCAATAGCTTGTTACATTATTCTGAAGACACAGAACTTCCTGTGGAACTTGGGAGAGGGTTATCAAAGGTTTTCAGAATTGTAACGACTGCTTACATTGTAAAAGAATGAGTGTCTGCATTCAAAACCCTGCTTAGAAACCCACAGCAGGCACTAATAAAGTCTGCACACCAAATACAAAGGTTGTGTGTAGCCATAAATCCACCTTATGTCTCTTTAATCCACTACTAGACAATCCCTGACTTTATATCATTCTTGCAGGGGCATCCATTCTCCCTTTGTGATGGTATTTCTCCTTCTTTTCCATTAGGTGTTTTGCGGGCTCTTGCCCTCAGGAAATGTCCGAGCAGGAAAAATAAGTGCTGATCCTCAAAACTTGAGGTCCGGTGGCCACCACTGCCAACTAGTAACTCAAATTAAGTACTGATTTCACTTAACAAGCACTTCAATTAGCTTTTTGCTGTCTATCAACTAAGATTACTTAAACATTTTTGGGGAGCAGATAGAATGGTCACTTTATAATTCACATGACAGATTTGGGCTGGACTGTTCCAATGAGGAACAGGGTCAAGACCCACTTGCACATGGCTGGTTCCAAACTAAGGTAGCATAGTGAGCACAAGAAGGATGGGTTGGAGTGCTATCCACGCTATTTCCAGTGGTTAGGCTTATTGCAAGCAGCCTCCCATCATCTTTTGTATGTTTCCTGTACCACCCCAAGTGGCATGGGTATTCCCAGACGTGGGTCCTATGCTCACTGTGTCACTAATACCAAGTGCTCATGTTCTGGTTCAAGAAGGACCTGTCTTCGCAGTTCGGGATGGGCTGTTCCATGAGGAACAGAGTCAAGACTGACTTGAATATGGCGGGCCCAAAATGAGGTGGAATGGTGAGCAAAAGAACGATGGATTATTGGAGTGCCACCCCAAGCTATTGCAGTGGTTAGACTTACTGAAAGCAGCCTTCCATCATCTTCTGTGTGTTTCATTTTTTCTTTTTTCTCTGGGGAAAAATATTTCCCCCACAGGGAATCTCCTTTCGTTAAAGCATCAATTTTTGTTGAAAGGGGAGTAGTTCACTCGAACACTGGAAATGTAATAAGTCCTCTGTCAGAAGTATATTTTTACATTTTTCCATAGGGTGATGGATTTGGAGAAGAGTTGGTTAATACCTTAAAACATTCAAGTTTGGGGTTGCGCACAAACTCACAGCATTCCGGCTTTAGAATAACCACGTTATGCCTACTTTCAGCCCCAGTGAACATATTAAATCATTTTGAGACTGCTAAACTAACTTTTGCACATGAAAGCAAAACTTTCATGTGTCAATAACTACAAGAATAAGGCATAAAAGTCCAACTACAACTTGCCGAGATTATCTACTTGTAAAATGTACATTTTCAGTCCCTGATATAGCGATTGCAATATGTTCACAGTTATGGCAAATAATGGAATTGAGTCACAGTGAGATGAAGTCATATGCCTTACAAAATTACACAATGTGGTCCAGTGGAGAAGGTAAGATTGTGGGTGGTCTCTTTGATCCCAGTTGGCATCCTACACATACTACAATAACGTTATGTGAACGCTTAAATGTAAAATTGCCTTAGCAATTCAAAAAAGGTCTCTTTAGAAACCTAAATTAAGAGACAAATGGTTCAAATACAACAAGGATATATTAAAAACTCTACCGTATATTACGTGTCCGCTAAATACATTTTTTGGTATAGTCAGCCGGCGAGGATCAATAAACTCGACTAAGTAGAGCCCATACATCAAAAGTGTCTGTCCAGACACAGAGCCTATGAATATTGAACGAGCTGGCATAAATAGAATCGGATATAATCAGAAATTGGTCATGACCAGAACTTTTGCTAGAAACTAAACTTTGATGCAATATGAACCCTGGCATAATCAGAGAAGCGGTTATCACAGTTCTGATTAAATGAGAGCAACGCAGATTACCAGGGACCGCATTATGAGCCCCTCAGTGGGAAGAGGAGTAGCCTTAAATAATACAATGAGCTAGGCCATCAATGAATGCAATGACTCTAGGATGCAAATATTTATTTTCTTTGCTTTGATTCCATTTTTTAAAAGCGTGTTGATGCACCTTGGCATTTGAACTTCCGCTTGAAACGTATGTTGACAATTGTATCTCATTTAACACAATACTATATCAGTTCTGACTTAAGCTTCATCGGTAGAGACAGTAGTGAGACTGCTATGCTGTGAGGGTGTGAAATTTCAGTAGGGAGACATGCTATCTGCAAGGAGCATGGGAAAGCCCAATTAGTACACAGCATAAGTTACTGGTAGAATGTGACTGCTGCTCTATGGAGGTATGAGTGCACAGACCGTAGTGTACTCCTAAAAAAAAAAAAAAAACATCGTTTCAACACATCATCAGGGGTAGTAAGCGCTATATAGATGCAAACCTTTTCCCTCTATCCCTTCACTATCCTCTTCAATCCAAATAACTGACTAACATATCCACCACTCAAAAGCTTTCATATTTCACTATACTAATTCACCACCAATCCTTTATGGGTTCTGGAGTAGCGTGCCACTCGCCGAAAAAGAGATTTGACGCCTCGTCAGGGGCAGTAAGCACTATATAAATGCAATTACAATACAATGAAGTACTACTATTCTGACGGTTATCCGAGTGCTGTTTTTGGTGTTAAACTGACGCTCTGTGAGGGGTCTGAAGGCTGTCAGAAGTATGAGGATGTTAGCCTGTTAGGCATGTGAGCGATTTCTTGTAGTATGACTGCAAATATGTGAGGGGTGCGAGAGTGCTGGGTGTGGTATGTCGAAGAGCACCAGGTAACACTGGTGTTAAGGAAGTTCTGTACTGCATTTAAGGATAGGGATTACTTTTTTAGCCTCCACCCAATGGAGAATCACAATTTAAAATGTATAACCAAGCAAATCAACATTCAAACCACACCTTTGTGCTCTCTTTTTTGATATAGCATAGGTTTTGGCCAACAGTTGAAATTATATACAACAAGAAATAAAAACGGGAGAAAAACAGAACTAATTACAGTCACATTTAAAATTGCACTTTACAAGGGCAGATCACAGAACCTAGAGGAATTTCAACAATGCTCAGGAGAATTCAAGAATTAATATTCAGTTCAAACGTCTAAAGCTCAAATCTATTTTACCATGGACAGGGAATCCTTCCTCGGCAAACAGCAAAGGTTCAAGGTTTTTCAGAGAACTTCGACCTTCAAGTCGAGCAAGAAGCTTTGAAATAAAGATGTATTGTATTAAAATATTATAATGAACAATTAACTGCAAAACATAACATTAGGAGGTTAGTTTGAAGGCTGTTGCACACATTCATATGTAGTTAAAAAAAACTCATGGACAAGGCTTCTTTCTATCAATATTTCTTCAAAGCAGAACTCGACTCAGAAGTAAGTATTTAATACCCAAGCCATAGCCCATGAATAAGGCAACCCTATAAAAACGTGCATTTTCACATAAAATGCTTTTAACGAGTTGTTAAAACATTACCTACCTGGTAGTTTTGACAACGGTCATTCTAGAGGGATTCCAGATAGCAGGGTATATACAGGCGAGAGGCAACAGTGTAGATGCGAGCTCAGTTTTAGCTCCCAACTAATGAGCGAGTGGGACAGGGGGATTCAGACTGGAAAAACGTCACGGCACCCTATAAACATACTTTTGCCTAGAGATTAACACTTTAAAGATCCAAACTCTAATAAAACAGAATTAATTATCTCAGTGCCTTTAAATATGGTTTTATTTAAAATACAAAATATGGACCCTCCACCTGTTGGGTTATAAATGGGTGGAAAGAAAAACATACATAGCCAAAACCCAAAATGAAAGTGTCGATTTGCGAGAAAAATATACAAGCTATTTATTTAGGAGCTTGTATTGGAATCAAAAACATAAGCACTAAAACGTTTCCACCAGAGGGCAGCAGTGCACCAGGATTATTTCACTATAGGACCTTAACGTGTCATTGCAGGTAAGAGAGGCCAGTGGGGGGTAAAGCCAATAGCAGATAGTTTCTCTGTGGTGGAATTACAATGTCCCTCTGTGTATACGGCTATACTAGTAGATGCTGGACTTTTTTTTTTAGGACTGATCCTGCAAACCAAGTACACTTGGGCATGGTTTCGGTGAGACCCGACAAAAGCTTGGTAAGGTAATGGTAACTGGTCACAAAGCAGCCCTGTCCTCTAGCGGCTGGTAGGGGGGTATTTTGTTCTGCTTCCAGGTTGGGAAGACCAGCTGCAACACTAGGTTGCGGGCACCACCGCAGTTTAGAGACTCCATGAGACTGGGAACCACTCATGAAACTAGCTTGGTTGTACGGCATTACAAAGCGGGCTTTTACCCCGCATGCCATTACAACGCAGTTTTTACAATCCAAGTCGTTACAACGACTTGCGTTGGGGGGCGCTGGATAGTGGAATAGTTTAATTTTCTATTCCAACTCCAGCCCACGTTGACAGTAGGGAAGGTGTTGGATAGAAAATTAAACTATTCCCTAGCCTACAGCGCCCTCCAGCGCAAGTCGTTGTAACGACTTGCGTTGTAATAGCAGCGTTGTAATAGCAGTGCGGGGTAATGCCTGCGTTGTTATGGATGTTTCCCACTAGCTTTCCTCCGTCGTGACAAGTCAGGAGTCCAGCGGTTATTCTGGACAAGCCCTTTTCGAGTTCCTCTGCAGAGAAAGGAGGAGTGGGTGGGGGAGGGGAGCGTGTACAAGAGAGTGGTGTCAACATGCTATTATACAGGGATCAGGCGAAGATGTAATGGTTGGCCGCCCATGAAAAATAAACCACTGCAGTGTAATAAACTTCACATGCTGTTAGCCCTGATAACGGGTCTAAGGAACCTACCAGGCCGCTTTGGAAAGAAAGCTGGTGTCGCTCTTATATAGCATCCCCGGTCCCTAGAGAGTAATTCCACTCCCAATCCCACAAAAACATTCTACGTCTCCTAGATCAACTAGCAATGCCCAACCCTCTCTCTCCTCCAGAAAGCTCGAACCTCCTCCCCACCTGTATCTCCCTCCTGTGATTGGACTGCCCCAGCTGGTTACCTTAGGGCACGCGAAAAGCACCAGGCCCAGGAGGGTGTGAGTGAAAGGGAGCAGGGTCCCGAGGCAGAAGCCATGGGCTACAAGACTTCTTTCAGCAAATTACCTTTTGTTTCCTCAACTAAAATCATACGCTCAAGTGCCTCAGCAGCCTTTTCCACGACTGCGGTAAAACAAGCCACCTACTTCAGAGGAGGGCGAGAAGGACATTACAACTCCAGTTCATGAGATGTATCCATTTCACAGACATTCTAAAGGTCAAGTTGGAGACCACTGTGAGTATAATACTGCAGTAGAAGCTGGTCTACTTCAATGGTGCCGTCAGCTTAAATGGCATTTTTTATGGCAAAGTTTTAGACAAAAAGGGCCTCAAAGTTGATGAATTTGTCAGCATGAGTTAGGAGCACAAATAGTAGTTAGTCCTTGAAGGATGCTTCAACTTTAGCATTTGCATTGCCAAAGCCCTATGGGTCTTGGAGGAAGGAGAATCAGCTTCAGGCAGTGCCCCCAGCAATGGTGCAGATGCCACGTCCTTCCGCAAGTCCTTTAACAGAATGGGTTAGGTTGCCAGGCATAGCAATGGAGACCTGGGGTGACTCAGCTTAGGGGCGAGAGGTGGGGGTGGGTGAAGGGGGCCACCAGGGGAGTCAACAGCAGCTAGGAACGAAGCAACAGATCTTCCCAGAGTCTCCCTGGTGCCAACAACTACAACAGAGGGAGACGGAATAATAGCCTTGAATAGCTGCAGCTACGGATGTGGATCCGAGATCGACATCTGCTTCCTGCAAGTGCAGCAGGGATTTATGCCTGAACACTTGGGATGGGAAGGGTACACAACCATACAAAGAGGCACACTGGTAATTTTTTGATAACCACCAATTCTAAAACCTTCAGGACTCAGTTGAAAGGTGGGAACACACAAAACTGGCGTCCACACAGATGGTGGCACCTTACAAAATTGAAGGTCATCACATCGAGGAGCGAAAAGGAGCCTTGCATATAGCCTCTTGATTCAGTGTGGTACCTGGCAGAAATTCCTACGGTCATCTATCTGCTGGAAGAAGAATCAATCAGACCATTTTGTTCAGAAGTTTATTGCCCAGTGCTTTTTTTTTTTTAAGGAAGTCACTCATAAAACGTGATGAAGGAAATGCCTATTCAAGGAAAAAGTACATTTGTAGAATATGGCAATCAACTGCAAATAAGAATATCGATTATGGAGCTGTAGCTGGCATCAACACACCAACAGACCACCACTTAATAAGGAACCAACATGCTGTGGTTAGAAGATGCAGCCAGAGAAAAGTTTTGTCAAGATACTCTTTACATCGACAAGCATTACAGTTCAGGTTAAAAGAAGCTGAAAGTTTGAATTTAGATTGCCAGCAGCTGCAGCGCAAGATTGACAACAAGACTTAAAGTACTTACTGGTTGTCAGAGGTAATCCATGAAGTACCCCTATTCAAAGACCCACAAAAACGATAATTGCATAGATGGGTGGGGTACCTATAATCCATCTAAAATGTCTGCAGGAGGAAAGGGTCTAATTCCAGAGCAGTAACCAAGGGGCCTATTATGATGGCGGCGGATCGACACAGCCAGACCGTCGCTAGCAATCTACACGCCATGACTGTATCGCGGCGGACGGAAAGATCGTCCAACGCTTTTCTGCCGGCAGGCAATCGTCACGATTGCCTGCCAGGCGGCACCGCCACCATATTATGATTAGTGCGATGTGCATGCCTTTCCATGGCGGAGACTTCGCCATGGAAAGGCATGCGGAGAATGACATTGGGGGCCCGCTGGGGACCTCCAGAGATGGGGTGGGTGGCTGCACTCGCCAAATTTGTAAAAGAGCGGAAAGAGCTTGGAGGAAGGAGTATAATCCTCTAGAGAAAATAACATTTAAAAATCTGACTAAATCTTACCACAAGTTGCTGTGGAAAGCAAAAAAATCTTATTTGGAACGGCGCATTGATGATTCAGGTAACTCCTGTAGGGAAATTTTTAAGATCGTCAAGGAATTTACTTCTCCATCCTTAGGCCCTCTTGTCCAATCACACTCTGAACCCTGGCTGATTGAATTGGCACATTACTTTGTAGATAAGATATCATCCATTCAAGCCTCTCTTGCGGCGTACTCTGAACATACTCAGGCTGATCCACCAGAGGCCATTGCCGCTTTACAATCTGCCCTAGCCCCCTCTCTTTGTGAATTCCCTCCGTTGAGTCTGGCCTCCTCCCTAGACCATCTTACAGGACTGAAGTCAGGCTCTCCGCTTGATCCCTGCCCTATTTCATGCCTCAATAAAATAGCCCCAGTCTTAAATGGTCTTATCAATTCCATTCTCAACTCCTCACTGTCTTCTGGTGTAGTCCCGCGGGCTTGGAAGTGTGCTCTCATTCTTCCACTTCTAAAAAAACCAGCCCTCGATCCCATCTTACATGCCAACTATAGGTCTATCTCGCTTCTTCCTGCTCTAGCGAAGGTGGCCGAAAAACATGTGCACAGATCAATCTCAAATTTTATCGAAGAGAACCATCTGTTGCACAGTACTCAATCCGGTTTTCGTGCTAACCATAGCACGGAGACCGCGTTGCTCGAAGTCACCGTCGCTATTAGAGAAGTGTTGGACGCGGGAGGTAAGGCCATGTTGGCTATGTTGGACCTGTCGGCGGCGTTCGACACCGTCCCCCATGATACCCTCCTAACACGACTCTGGGAATGTGGTCTCCGGGGGACGGTGTGGAACTGGCTGAAATCTTTTCTGGCCGGCCGTCGGCAAACGATCTGGGCGCCCCCACACTCCGCCGCTATGGCACCTCTGGAAGTAGGGGTCCCTCAGGGGTCTATTCTTAGCCCCCTGCTTTTCAACATCTTTTTGGCCCCCCTTGCAGAGGTGGCGGAGTCCCATGGCGCCCAGATCGTGTCCTACGCTGACGACACCCAGCTCTTGTTCACATGTAACAAGAATGAGGTGTTTGACGGGGCCCGCATCAGAGGCTGTTTAGAGGCAGTCTTTGGTTGGTTCCGGGGACACGGCCTAAAATGCAACTCCGATAAATCGGAGCTGCTTTTTTTTGGCTGTGCCACAGAACCAAATTGGAAAAGCTGGTGGCCGCCGGACTTGTTTCCGCCTGCAAATGCAAGTGTCAAAGCCAAAAATCTTGGAATCATTGTAGACAATGACTTAACTTTTGGGCCTCAAATATCTTGCCTTTCGGGGAAATGTTTCGGCATCCTCCGGATGCTCAGAAAATTTCTTCCCTTGATTTCAATCACTCATCGTAGGATCATTGTCCAAGCACTTGTAGGGTCCAGATTGGATTATGCAAATGGTCTCTACTTGGGCCTCCCTAAATATCTGGAAAGGAGACTTCAGGTAGTCCAAAATTCAGCTGCTCGGGCTATCTATGGGCTTCCTAGACGGGCTAGTGCCTCCAATTTGTTAAAAGAACTGCACTGGCTCCCTATAGCCAAGAGAGTCCTTTTCAAAAGTCTGACGTTGACTTACAAGGCGCTCCATGATACAGGCCCTTCCTATATTAGGAAACGTCTTGTCTTTTACAAACCTAACCGAATCTTACGGTCCGCCTCTTTGTTCAAAATGGTAGTCCCGACCGTTAAACGCGCCAGACAGAGTGGCCGTTCCTTCCATCACTTGGCTCCCCGTGTTTGGAATGAGCTCCCCCTTTCTCTGAGACAGATTTCCAACCTTATGTCCTTCAGAAAAGCCTTAAAAACTTGGCTCTTTACTAGTTAGGCCCTTGCCTCTCCTTAAGGTCTCTCAGTTATGTTGCCTTCCTCGAAGGATCTCTTCGCCAAAGCGCCGGGACACTCCTTTTGGAGTAGCTGCCGCGCTATAGAAGTATCGATTAACATAACATAACATAACATAACTGGGGGTTACCTATGGTACCCCCCCCCCTTCATTGCCATACACAAGGTGGCAGGCACAGCACAACATGCTCCCTTACCATTGCGGCAGGTGCTGTTTACAGCACCGCCAGCAGCAATGTTAATGGCAAGAATGCGCCCGACAATGTGGCGGGCGCATCCTAATTTGCCTTGTGGGACTGACGCACCTCTGGCGGTCTTTCCCATTTTCCGTAACAGTGGCAGGCCAACGAAGTCCGCCCGCCATCGTAATGGGGACCCAAGTGCAATATTGGTGAACCCAAAAAAGAAAGAAACAAATTCAAGACAATAATACATTATCGCAAGTACTAAATTTCTTTTCGTGCTCTTTTTATAGCTGGACCCTAATCAGCAGGTCATGGCAGAACTAGACCTTGTTTTAGTGACTGTATTCATACTGAAAAGGAATTCCAGCTTTAGTTTTATTCACAGCAACCATTCTGGCATGGGATAAACGTACATGGTGTAGGACATCTTAGCAGAGCTTCCTAGTATGGGCATTCCAGGTTCCGCAGGTGGTACATAGAGGAACAGAAAAGACCAATTGGCGAAGGGCACCAGAAATGAACACAAATGAATGAGGGTTGGGGTTCCTGAGTCAAGATTTCTTAGGTTCTTAGGAAGTTAAAGATTATTCTACAGAGCCAGGATGGTGAATGCGAGTCCTTCTACCTTTTGTTCAGTACTTAATTTTTCACTCTCCATTCTTGGATGGAAGATTTTTGTAACGTTGCAAGACTGTGTTCCATAGCACTGCAGTGCGTGCAGTCCAAGAGGGAATTGTTTTCGTTGAAGAAAGTCTTAAAGCCGTATAGAATTATCGGTTCCTGAAAAAATGGATACATAAAAAAAATGTCCTGGTGTACTTTCATCCACTTAAGTCTTCAACAAGACGTATACTGGGATTGAATGACTTGAACATTTGATCTTTTTATCACAGTTGAGGACTGTATTTTCCCAAGAAGAGATGTCCCAATCGTCTTTGGTGCATGTTTGGCCCAACGGATGCATGAAGACGAGTTGGCAGACTAGACATTTTACCTGGGACTGAATGTATTGCTAGAAGGCTGTGGAAGATCTTCTGTAATATTATTCATTCCATACAAAGATTATTGTCCGAGCCAAATTTACACCCATCTAAAATGAATTATGATGTTATCACTGTGGCAGTATAATAGGTTATATGGCAGTATAATAGGTTATATTAAGTGCCTTTCCTGCATTTGAAAAATCCTTCCTCTTGGTTTTTAGAAGTAACACAAACATATCTGAAGCACAATGGGTTTACTGCATCAGATTACTTAATATGTATTACATCATTTTTTATGCTCCCCCTTATATATTTTTGATATTGCCACACTCGCAGGAAAATTGTGGAGAAATAGGTTGCTTTTCATTTGCCAAGGACAAGCTCCCAAATAAGGGAGGCTCAAGGGACTTGCAATTTCGTGTCACATTTGATAAGCATTCGGAAAACAGGCATTTCTGCATGGATTCTCTGCCCATCAATATGAGTATGTGAAGTTTATTACCCACCGATAGTGTGAAGACCAATAAATCGCATACCTTTCTTTATTTGTCCACAGTGGTAAGTTTGTCTTTCATCATTTTTAGGTCTCGCCTGTCGATGCGCATGCGCATCGAGCTTGCGAGACTATGGGGGCTTATCCACTCTTTATCCAACTTGCAAGGAATCGTGGCGATTCCTTGCAGTGCACGAGAAATTGAAGCTCAATGCGCATGCGCAATGAGCTTCAAAGCGCGTGCACAAGCCCACAGCCGCCTGCATTGCCTGCTCTCTCTGTCACAGCCTCCCCCAGCTCCGCCTCCTCACTTTTTGATTGCACGGCCGTTAGGCCGTGCCTCCCCTACTCTACTCCCCCCTCCTTCTCCACTCCCCCTCACGAGTGTCACGACGCACCTCCGGATCAGCCCCCTCCCCATTTTCTCTGCCTGCCATGTCGCGTCGCATTTCTCCTCCCCCCTCCCCCCAGCCGCCTGCCTTGCCTACTCTCCCGCCCCCTCACTTCTTGATTGCACGGCCGCTAGGCCGTGCCTCCCCTACTCTCCTCCTCCTACTCTCCTCCCCCCTCCCCTTATCTGGCCTTCCCTCCGTCTGTTCCCTCTCCGCCCCCTCCCCTGCCCGCAGTCTGTTCGAGACAAGACGAGAATTGAATTCCCTCTCAATAGGTTATCTCCGGGTTTGGGTGCAGGGATACTGGCTGTCATTGGAGGTTCTGGCTCTCTGGTACCCCTGCATCTAAATCAGGGGGGGGGGGTAAAAATGAGGGCTTCAGTTGTACAGTCCTCAGTCACCGGCTCTCCACGTTCCCGGGAGGTGTTCCAGTTGCCAACTTCCTGTGACCTTGAGAGAATGTCCTCTGTGTACACTCTTTCCCCTAGATGTTTTAACCTGAATTCCTGCGTGTCACGTGAAAACGACCCGACGAGGGGGGCAGTATAACTATAACCACTCCTCCTCGATAAACACTGGGTTTTATAAGCTTCCTCTTCTCGACTCCCTCCAGGACCTTTCGCCAGGAGAGAGCGGACTATATAAACCTCAACATCATAGAGTGTGTTCTGAGATTTTGCAAGGAATGCAAATCTAGACAGCCGCGTCCGCAGTGCGCGCCCCGCTTGGCTGTGGTTTTGGGAAAGGATATGAATGTGACGTAGAGCGGATGTGTGGAGTACAGCCGCGTGCTTGAGGCAGTAAAAGTTTGTTTCGGAAGCAGAGGTGCATGTAAACGACTCTGACACCGAGTTTGGGAAGTACCACAGTTCCTGTTCTTAATAACACTCACCACACGTCACACGCGCACTCATGCCACTTGCTCCAGGCGGATAGACAGCACATACATTCACACCATAATATGACATATTAAATATATCTATTTCTGTATTTAGAATATTTGTGAAGTATAAATTCACGAAAGCCCTCAAGAACATGAGCGTAAGCTGTTTTAGCCCGATATTTTAAGAAACAGAGAAGGGAAATATGGGCTTAATAAAGGTGATTTTATCTCCATATACACAGCATTTGTGTTCATACTATTTTCTCACGTGCGCGCATGCGCAGATTTCTAATAAGTTACCCAGGTAACATAAACCTGCTACTTCCTCCTAGCTGGGATATTCTAAAGTTTCTTGGTTTGCTTTCGTCTATCTAGCTCATTCAGGCCCTACAATCTGGTGACGCAAGACTATAGAGATAAAGTGTTATGGAAACAAACAGCTATTTTGAGTGACCCTGAGAGTCACCTGGTTGAATTTGGTATTTTGGAAACATTAACAATGCTAACGGGCACACCGTATCTTCCCATTGCAGACATTCCTCGGGCGCCTATGGAAAACACTCATTTTAACAAGAAGAATTTTTTTGTAATTCTTTAGCATTGGCTGCAGGAAACAAAAATGCTAAAGATTTACAAAAAAAACCCATAAACAATTCTAAAAGCACTAACTCTAATGCTGCGAGACCTATTGCATTTCCAATGCTTGTTTATCTTTTCCAGGGAGCACATCAATTTACCGGGGTACACAGGCTATGAAGGTACAAGTCACAGGAATTTTTTTATTGATTTTCCTTCTAATCCACGCTGCCATACAAAACATCTAAATCAATAAAACAAGTTTGAAGTCACAGCCAAAGTCAGATGTCTTCTGGAACAAGACAAAAGTATTGAGTCCACCATATTCTAGGAGTAGCTGAAAAATCATAATGGCAATAATGTAAAGATTACTTAAAGTCGTACTGGATAATTGTACGATAGCTTCAGGGTTACTCTGAATAGTGGCTAGCACATGTTAATATAATTATAGAAGTTGAAAGTACAGCTGGGTATAGACCGTATTCAATGTAAGATTAACTCAGCATTCTCTTGTTCTGTTCCAAACTAGTTTAAGTCAGCTGCTATCAAGAGTGACTTTAGATTGACAATAGCCTTTAAAAAGTTAATTTATTAGAACACGACATGTCTTGGCTGTATACTTTTGGATCTCTTTTATGGATTGAAACGTAGAATAAAAGACAATATCAAGCAAATTTGCTTTGGAATTCTTTATATGGTGTATGTAGACTAGCAAACTGATTTAGTATGAATTGTGTGCCATCATGAAGATTTATCGTTCATCTATGCTTATTAGGTATCCTCACACTCAGGAGACTTAGGGGAGCACTACAATGGCCTGTCATTTGCTTTGAAAATGAGGAAGGAAGAACAATTAGGATATTCATGAAAATGTTGAAAAATGGTTTCCCCTAATCACAACATATTTTGTAAGGGGTGCAGAAGCTGTAAATATATGATTCCATAAGGCTCAGAGGGTCCATCGGTGTGTACAGAACATAATAATGCTTTTCTGATTATTTCCTTCTGGCAGGGCAGTAAAAACTGAAATCCTGCATATGTCTGGCAGCTCCACATTCAGCCTATCAAGAGGAGCACTCTACTGACCACCACTGATAACTACACAAGTTGTGCAGAAATCAAGCCTCAAGAACATTTTGAGGTAACCAGGTGAAACATATTGCCTGCAAACATTTCGGCCGATGTAATGATCATTCTTGGTGTAAAGTTATATAAAATATAAATGAATTAACTTCAACAACTGTGTCCTAGTTATCTCAGAAAAAGTCATACAACTATAGGCTGCCCTTGTCCTGAAACAACAACTTTATTTTTAAGTTAGTCGAGCCGTGGAGATCTGCTTCACACAGATAGATTCCTTATAGTAGGCATTTCCAATGTACTTTTAGGATTTGGGGATCCTTGTCTTATGCCCAGCATAGCTATCAGAATGAATTGTGAAAATGTGTTAATTCTAAACTGACTGTACTTAAAAGTATCATGCATGTATATCCTGACGATCTGGCATGCATCTGGCGATATTAGCCCTTCGCCTAAGACCCCTCCCTGCCTTTTGGTGTGTAGAATTTGAAAATAGAATGTTCCTGTGAATTGCCTATATCCTTTCTGGTTCACTAAACATTTGGTTATTCATTTAGCAAGCAAAAGAGAAAAGAAGAAAAAGCAAAGAGAAAAGTTTTCTTCTACTTAACTGAGTTGTCAAGCCACAAAAAAAAACATCAGGAGAAATAATTTGATAGCTGCTGGTGTAATGATAGGGACTTACAGCCACGAGAGTGCGACAGAGGATGGGGTTTAGATTTTTTCAAAATATTTTTCCACTGAACAGTAAATTTATCTTCTACACTGCTTTAAGCAAGAGAGACATTAGCAAAATAATGGTCCATTTGTGCAGAAGCAATTATGATTTTCACTGTGGGAAAATGTTATCTAAGTACTTGAAAAACAAGATGTTTATTTTGTTGTGGTACTCCTTGGGAAATCTTGAAAATGTAAAGTGTTTGTTTTCAGGTTTCTCATCTATGCGATACTATCCATGCATTTAGTCCCCGCTCTAGGTCATCTTGTCATTTATGGTTTTGGTCAATAAGAAGCACCTCTCTTCTTGTGAGATGTGAATGAGCCGGCCTGAAAGTCAACTCAATTTCAATGTTTCAATTGAGCAAATTACCAGCATTCAGTGGGATCACAAAAGGTGGTCAAGAGCGAGAACCTGGATCAGAACAGAAGTCGTACTACATTCATCAAGGAATTCTCCAGAAAAAAACAAAAAAACAAAAAATAAAATCTGCATTACACCTTGGCCAGATAATCACCATGAGGGAAAACGTCCCTCACGCCAATGGATTACCTACGCTGTACATAACTAGGAGACACTTTTCATGAAATAAATAGAGCAACGCAACTAGTAATTCTGCCACTATAGACCAATTTGCATTTATATTATATAATAGGAAAACCTATGTATGATAAATCCTTTTTATTGCTAGATTTAAGACATTTGCTTGGTCAGCTTCCTTGAATTTAGGTGTCCCTTAAGTAATGCATGACAGCATTGTTTTTTAAACTGTATCTTGTGAACCCCTGAGGGTCTGTTAAGCCTACTCAGGGGTCCGCGACTGCTTAAAAGAATTATATAGATGATAGAAAGGGGTCAAAACCAATGTGTAGCATGCTGCAGCATACACAGAATACATTTATTGGGCAAATAAACCCAGTTGTATCTCACTGACAACTTCCATGCAATGACTACTGTGGCCCCAGCTGGTTCTAGAAGTCCATTCAGACACAAATAATTAATCTAGTCGCAAGAAATCAGTGGTTCCTTCGGGCAATTAGCAATAGAATTTGATCATTTGGAAATTATGACAGTTAGACTGGAGGGGAATCACAAATGCTGATCAACGACAGATGCTATAAACCATAGCAGATACATTACAAACAAATAGGTGCATATTCATTCAATTATTATAGAACAGTGTCACAAAATGTTATAAAAATACAGTAGGGTGCTATCAAAGTGAGCAGTGTGGTGGTGCAGTGCTCAATAACTCAAATGTCTATAGAAGGGAAAAGTTCAAGCATGCAGAGAATAGAAGTGTGGCTTTCACACTTTGAAGTAACTAGAGGCAGGAATAAATCAAAAGAATGCTTCCTGGTTCCTAGGGATGTTGGGTTGTCCTGTTTTCTCTTACATTACCACTCAGTTTGACAGCAGTAGTGCTATAAGTGTTCTCTCCCAGTGGTGGCTTGCATAAGGCGTGCTGCGGGCGGGGGGTAGGGGTAGTAAACTCAGACATATGACGGAACAGAGGAAAGTAATTATGACGTTCCTCCGTTCAGTCGTATCTCCAAGTTAACTACCCTCCCACCCTGCCCATCCACGCCCTGCCGCCCCGCAGCATGCCCTATGCTTGCTGCCACTGTTCCCTCCCTTACCACAGATTAAACACTTTCCTTACCACAATGAAATTGGTCCATTTCTCCAAAGAACCCAACTTCAACTCCACACATCTGAGTTCCTTCCTCCTTCTGTCATCGTTGAACCGCTTGGCACACAAGCAACTACAGGATCCTCTGTCTGTAAACTGCAAAGCCAAGTCTTTGCAGTTCAGGCAAAATGTTATAGGAGGTTATGCTGATGTGACCATAGTAGTCAATTACACTTTGTCCCTAATCACTTGTCTCGCTCTGTGATTACTGAATTAAGAATCTGCCATTAAAGCGCCCACAACCACAAAAGTAGTTTCTCCTTTCCCTCGTGAGGAAATACACAGGACTTCAAGGTTTTCACATACTTTCATTAAAACCCTCACTCACATTATGGTTTGATACATTGTTTATGATGTCCCAGAATCTATCATCTTCACACAGCAATCATAGTCCTTAACTTTATCAATAAGAGAAAACGTTTCTTAAAATCTACCATGCTGACCATCACAAATGATTTATCATACGCTTGTTTCTCTAGACCCATAACTACCTTGTCAATTGCTATTTTATTTGTGGAGTTTTATATAGCGCGAACAAGACAAATTCTGGTATCAGAGCGCTGTACAGAGTAAAATAGCATTGAATGTACAAGGAGTAATATAAACAGTTACAGGGTGATAACTGAGTGCTATACAATGGAAAATAAGATATAGTAGCACAAATAATACAACGAGACACAGGGTGATATCATGAAGCAAGACTAGCTAGGCTATGTACTGTAGAATACCAATATTTTGTGTTGAAGTGAAGATCGTCAGGAGGAAAAATTGGAAGAGTTATAAAAATAACGAATGAGAATCAGACAAAATAAAAGAAACTGCCGGGAAGCAAATGGATTCAAGGTGGTACAGTAAACCGCATCAGAGAGGAAGGAGACTATTCAGTGGTATAATTTGTACTTTTTTGAATAGGGTAATTGAAGGTTTGGTCCTGGTCTCCAGTGGAAGAGGGCTCCAAATTTTTGGGGCAATGCCTGATAATGTTCGCTTGTAAGTTTTCTTATTGTTGATTTTTTCTTTCAGCAGTAGAGAGCTTGTGCTGCGAGAAGGTATGTTCCCACCAGATGCAGGGCTCGACAAATCCACTCGCCTGCTCGCATTTGCGAGGGAGAATAGATGAGGACGAGCTATTTTTAGGTCCTACTCGCCCTTTCTGGCGAGTAGGAAATCAAACTCACTTTTGTCTTCCGTCTTTAAAAACAGAGCAAAAGTGACAAGATAATACGATTTAAAGGCATTTTTATTGCTCACAAAGAAAATGAGCACTAAACATGCCTTTAAATCTTGTTATCTTGTCACTTTTGCTCCGTTTTCAGAGACGGAGGTCAAGTGGGTTGGAGTCAGGTCGAGGGGATTTTCCATGGTACTAGACCTGCAGGACTAGTACCATTTTTCGGATTTGTCGAGCCCTGAGATGGAACCAGTTTCTGGGCCAGGTAGCGAGGAGTATTGTGGTGAATTGCTTTGTGTGTCATGCAGGTGATTTTTTGATGGATTCTAGCCTTAAAATGTAGCTAGTTCAGTGAATGAAGGACATGGGTGAAATGATCATTTTTGTGTGTGCCTGAGATGAGCAGAGCAGTCTCATTCAGGGAAGTCCTCAGAGGTGCTAGTTTTATTTTTGGTAGGGCCACGAGGGTAGCATTTCCATAGTCATGTTTGGAGGTCACATGTGCTTGTACCGCTATTTTGAGATTTGGAATGGGTAGGAAGAGCTTTAGTTTCCTCAATGCATTGAGTTGGTAATTGGCCCCTCTAGTGGCGGTGCTTATGTGGTTCTGAAGAGGCAATTTTCATGTAAAGTTGCATATCATCACCATACATATGGTAGGAGATGTTAGAGAGTTTGAGGATTTCAGTCAGGGGGTCCATGTACACGTTAAACAGGTGTGGCGGAAAGTGTAGAATCTCAGGGTACGCCAATCGTGACTGGCATCTGGTCGGATAGGGTGTGATTGTTTAGGACTCTGAGACCTGTTTTGTAGGAATGAGAATCATTTAAGACAATACCAGAAAGACCCATCCTGTGTTGTAAGAGGTTCAAGAGAATCTCGTGTTTGACCGTGTCAAACGCTGCTGATAGGTCAAGTAGCAAAAAAAAACAGGATTTGTTTTGGATCGAGTAAGCGTAAAGTATCGCCAACAATGTGGACCAGGGCAGTTTCAGTACTGTGACCCGGTCTGAAACCAGATTGGCAGTGGTCGAGGAATTGATCCTTGACCCTGTTTTCAGGCCAGGTCTCTCCCCCCAACGCGGTAGCACACCCTGCTCTCGCCGTGCCCCTGTGCCCTGCTGCTGCTGGTTCGATCCCTGGTGGCCCAGTGGTGGGTCTCCTTCCCTATCGTTTTTTAAAATTTCACTCTGCCTTTTTCTGCTTTCCCATTTTCCAGCTTGCTTTTGCCCACTGTTTTTCTGTAATTGTACTCTGTTTCTGTAATTGTACTCTGTATTGCTGCTGCCTGTGCCGTCTTTCTCCCCCGCGTTTGCCCCACGTTCTTTCCCGCCGCCGCGTCCCCTGCAGTCCCGCCCTCCGATTCGACCCCGATCCCCCCCTCCCAGCTGCTCCTCCCTCCCTCGACCCCTTATAATGCAGGCCGCTGCGCGCTAAGGGAGCGACCCTTGACCCTGTTTTCAGGCCAGGTCTGTCCCCACAACGCGATAGCACACCCTGCTCTCGCCGTGCCCCTGAGCCCTGCTGCTGCTGGTTCAATCCCTGGTGGCCCAGTGGTGGGTCTCCTTCCCTATCGTTTTTAAAAATTTCACTCTGCCTTTTTCTGCTTTCCCATTTTCCTGCTTGCTTTTGCCCACTGTTTTTTCTGTAATTGTACTCTGTATTGCTGCTGCCTGTGCCGTCTTTCTCCCCGCGTTTGCCCCACGTTCTTTCCCGCCGCTGCGTCCCCTGCGGCCCTGCCCCCCGAGACCCGATTCGTCCCCGCTCCCCCCTCCCAGCTGCTCCTCCCTCCCTCGACCCCTTATAATGTAGGCCGCTGCGCGCTAAGGAAGCGACCCTTGACCCTGTTTTCAGGCCAGGTCACTCCCCCCAACGCGGTAGCACACCCTGCTCTCGTCGTGCCCTTGAGCCCGGCTGCTGCTGGTTCGATCCCTTGTGGCCCAGGGGTGGGTCTCCTTCCCTATCGTTTTTTAAAATTTCACTCTGTCTTTTTCTGCTTTCCCATTTTCCTGCTTGCTTTTGCCCACTGTTTTTCTGTAATTGTACTCTGTATTGCTGCTGCCTGTGCCGTCTTTCTCCCCCGCGTTTGCCCCACTTTCTTTCCCGCCGTTGCGTCCCCGCCCCCTGAGCTCCGATTCGTCCCCGCTCCCCCCTCCCAGCTGCTCCTCCCTCCCTCGACCCCTTATAATGCAGGCCGCTGCGCGCTAAGGGAGCGACCCTTGACCCTGTTTTCAGGCCAGGTCGCTCCCCCCAACGCGGTAGCACACCCTGCTCTCGCCGTGCCCCTGAGCCCTGCTGCTGGTTCGATCCCTGGTGGCCCAGTGGTGGGTCTCCTTCCCTATCGTTTTTAAAAATTTCACTCTGCCTTTTTCTGCTTTCCCATTTTCCTGCTTGCTTTTGCCCACTGTTTTTCTGTAATTGTACTCTGTTTCTGTAATTGTACTCTGTATCTGTAATTGTACTCTGTATTGCTGCTGCCTGTGCCGTCTTTCTCCCTCGTGTTTTCCCCACGTTCTTTCCCGCTGCTGTGTCCCCTGCGGCCCCACCCCCCGAGCCCCGATTAGTCCCCGCTCCCTCCTCCCAGCTGCTCCTCCCTCCCTGGACCCCTTATAATGCAGGCCGCTGTGCGCTAAGGAAGCGACCCATGACCCTGTTTTCAGGCCAGGTCACTCCCCCAACGCTGTAGCACACCCTGCTCTCGCCGTGCCCTTGAGCCCTGCTGCTGCTGTTTCGATCCCTTGTGGCCCAGTGGTGGGTCTCCTTCCCTATCGTTTTTTTAAATTTCACTCTGCCTTTTTCTGCTTTCCTATTTTCCTGCTTGCTTTTGCCCACTGTTTTTCTGTAATTGTACTCTGTTTCTGTAATTGTACTCTGTATTGCTGCTGCCTGTGCCGTCTTTCGCCCCCGCGTTTGCCCCACGTTCTTTCCCGCCGTTGCGTCCCCGCCCCCTGAGCTCCGATTCGTCCCCGCTCCCCCCTACCAGCCGCTCCTCCCTCCCTCGACTCCTTATAATGCAGGCCGCTGCGCGATAAGGGAGCGACCCATGACCCTGTTTTCAGGCCAGGTCGCTCCCCCCAACGCGGTAGCACACCCTGCTCTAGCCGTGCCCCTGAGCCCTGCTGCTGGTTCGATCCCTGGTGGCCCAGTGGTGGGTCTCCTTCCCTATCGTTTTTAAAAATTTCACTCTGCCTTTTTCTGCTTTCCCATTTTCCTGCTTGCTTTTGCCCACTGTTTTTCTGTAATTGTACTCTGTTTCTGTAATTGTACTCTGTATCTGTAATTGTACTCTGTATTGCTGCTGCCTGTGCCGTCTTTCTCCCTCGCATTTGCCCCACGTTCTTTCCAGCTGCTGTGTCCCCTGCGGCCCCACCCCCCCGAGCCCCGATTCGTCCCTGCTTCCCCCTCCCAGCTGCTCCTCCCTCCCTCGACCCCTTATAATGCAGGCCGCTGGCGACCGCGCCTAAGGCAAGTCTGTCCGCGCCTGGACCGCACCCAGCTCTAGACCCCCTGGCCGCCGCCAGAGCCATGCAACCAGTCTGAGATACGACACCGCCACCCTCCACGCACTCAACATCGGCCGATCATCCATCTGCTACAGAGCCACCCCAAAACGCACCCACGGACCCTTCTCCTGCCGAGCATGTAACTTCTCCTGCCTCCGCACTGCCAGCCCTCCCCCCGGACCATGCAAAAACAACCACCTCAAGTGCATCCTACTCAACACCTGCTCCGTCCACAAACACACCATCGAACTCTGGGACCTCCTTGACACTACCACACCAGACGTCGCCTTCCTCACGGAAACCTGGATGAACGCCTCCTCAGCCCCCGACATCGCCATATCCATCCCGGACGGCTACAAGATCATTCGGAAGGACCGCACCAACCAAACCGGAGGAGAAATCGCCATCATCCACAGGAACTCGATCAGCGTCACAACCAACACCGAGGACGCCCTCCCCTCCGCCGAACATCTACACTTCCAGATCCACACCGACCCCAAGACCACCCTCAGAGGAACCCTTGTCTACAGACCCCCTGGACCACGCACACAATTCAGCGAAGCCATCGCCGATTTCATCAGCCCGCATGCCATCACCTCTGCAGACTATATCCTCCTGGGGGACCTCAACTTCCAACTGGAGAACAACAACGACAAGACCACCACCTGCCTACTTGAAAACCTCGCCAACCTCGGACTCAAGCAACTGGTGAACACCCCCACCCACCTCGACGGTCACACGCTGGACCCCATCTTCTCCCCTAGCAACAACGTCACGGTCAGCCACACCACCAGCCTACAATGGACCGACCACAGCTGCGTCCACTCACGTTTCAGAAGACCACATCCCACCACCGCCCGCAACAGATCCCCCGCAGATGCTGGAGCAAAGTCACCGCCGACCAACTGACCACATCACTAAGTCAGAACCCACCAAACGACACAACTGACGCCAACGCCCGCGCACGCAACCTCACACAGTGGATCAGGGACTGCGCCGACGCCCTCGCACCACTGAAGAACCCCTCCGAACAAACATCAGAGAACCTCACAGCCCTCAAGAACGCCACCCTCAAACACCACCAGCTGATCCGCACCACCAAAAGGACTGCTTTCAAAGAACCCCTAGACAACGCGCACAACAGCAATGAGCTCTTCAGCATCGTGAAAGAGCTCTCCAACCCCAGCGCCAACTCCAACGACATCACACCCACGCAAGACCTCTGCGACTCCCTTGCCACCTACTTCCACCGCAAGATCGCCGACATCCACGACAGCTTCGACGCCCAGACCCTGTCACCAGCCACTGAGCCAACGCCCCTCACCGTCACCCTCAGCACCTGGACCCCGCCAGCATCGAGGACACCACCCACATCATGAACACAATTTACTCCGGCTCACCAACAGACCCCTGCCCCCACCACATATTTAACAAAGCAGACGCCGCCATCGCATCCCACCTCCGGAACGTCATAAACATCTCCCTCTTGTCCGCCACCTTCCCGGAGAGCTGGAAGCATGCGGAGATCAACGCCCTACTGAAGAAACCCACAGCGGACCCACAGGATCTCAAGAACTTCCGGCCTATCTCTCTTCTTCCCTTCCCAGCAAAGGTCATTGAGAAGACCATCAACAAACAGCTGACCACTTTCCTCGAGGCTAATGGCTGCCTCGACCCGTCCCAGTCCGGTTTCCGAGCCAACCACAGCACCGAGACCGCCCTCATTGCAGCCACCGACGACATCAGGACCATGCTTGACAACAGTGAAATTGTCGCCCTCATCCTCCTCGACCTCTCTGCCGCCTTCGACACCGTCTGCCACCGAACTCTAAGATCCTGCCTCCACAACGCAGGGATCCAAGGAAAGGCCTTGGACTGGATCACCTCATTCCTCTCAGACAGGACCCAGAGAGTCTGCCTCCCTCCCTTCCGGTCCACGGCAACCACAATCATTTGCGGCGTACCCCAAGGCTCCTCGCTCAGCACGACCCTCTTCAACATCTACATGAGCCCCCTCGCCTCCGTCGTACGCAAACACAACCTCAACATCATCACCTATCACACCCTGCTGATCCTTTCCTCACCAAAGACCCAGCCACCGCCAGAATCAACCTCCAGGAAGGAATGAGAGACGTCGCTGAATGGATGAAAGGCAGCCGCCTAAAGCTGAACTCAGACAAGATGGAGGTCCTCATCCTGGGACCATCGCAATCCGCCTTCCGGCCTATCTCTCTTCTTCCCTTCCCAGCAAAGGTCATTGAGAAAACCATCAACAAACAGCTGACCACTTTCCTCGAGGCTAATGGCTGCCTCGACCCGTCCCAGTCCGGTTTCCGAGCCAACCACAGCACCGAGACCGCCCTCATTGCAGCCACCGACGACATCAGGACCATGCTTGACAACAGTGAAATTGTCGCCCTCATCCTCCTCGACCTCTCTGCCGCCTTCGACACCGTCTGCCACCGAACTCTAAGATCCTGCCTCCACAACGCAGGGATCCAAGGAAAGGCCTTGGACTGGATCACCTCATTCCTCTCAGACAGGACCCAGAGAGTCTGCCTCCCTCCCTTCCGGTCCACGGCAACCACAATCATTTGCGGCGTACCCCAAGGCTCCTCGCTCAGCACGACCCTCTTCAACATCTACATGAGCCCCCTCGCCTCCGTCGTACGCAAACACAACCTTAACATCATCACCTATCACACCCTGCTGATCCTTTCCTCACCAAAGACCCAGCCACCGCCAGAATCAACCTCCAGGAAGGAATGAGAGACGTCGCTGAATGGATGAAAGGCAGCCGCCTAAAGCTGAACTCAGACAAGATGGAGGTCCTCATCCTGGGACCATCGCAATCCGCCTTGAACGACTCCTGGTGGCCCACTGTGCTGGGCTCCCCACCGACACCCACGGACCATGCACGCAACCTGGGATTCGTCTTGGACTCCTCGCTCACCATGACCAGACAAGTAAACGCCATCTCGTCCTCATGCTTCAACACCCTGCGCATGCTCCGAAAGATCTTCAGATGGATCCCCACCGAAACTAGAAGGACGGTCACCCAGGCGCTCGTCACCAGCCGCTTGGACTACGGAAACGCCCTATACGCAGGAAACACAGCAAAACTTCAGAAAAGACTCCAGCGCATACAAAACGCATCTGCACGCCTCATCCTGGACATCCCCCGACTCAGCCGCATAACCACTCACCTGAGAGACCTGCACTGGCTCCCCGTCAACAAAAGAATCACGTTCAGGCTCCTTACCCACGCACACAAAGCACTGCACAACTCCGGACCCGAATACCTCAACAGACGACTCACACTCCACACTCCAACCCGCCAGCTCCGCTCCGCCACCCTCGCCACCATCCCATGGATCTGCAGAACCACTACCGAGGAAGATCGTTCTCCTACCTGCCTGCCAAGACATGGAACTCCCTCCCCGCCCACCTACGTCTGACCCAGGACCACATCACCTTCAGGAGACACCGCAAGACCTGGCTGTTCGAACAGTAGCAGCATCGCCCCCTCGCCCCCCCAGCGCCTTGAGACCCTCACGGGTGAGTAGCGCACTCTACAAATGTCTTGATTGATTGATATTGATCAATGTGATTGCAGAGTTGCTGATGAACCCTTTTTCCAAAAGCTTATCTAAAGTAGGGATACTAGATATGAGGCAGTAGTTGTTGAGATCAGCATCTGGCTTTTTTAAAGATAGGAGTGATTTGGCCACTTTTTAGACTCCTTATTGGAGCTATTCCATCCATAGTCCCCATTCTAGACCAGAACACCCTACATCCAATTCCGCTTCCTCTTCTTCTCTTCCACGCCCCTTTAGGAACTGCATACCTGTGTTCTTGCCATATCTATTAGGGGCCTGTAGGCTGGACCTACCAAGCCCCTGTCTCTCTTTGGGCAAATCACGTAACCTACATGTTCCAAACAAAAACATAATAATAAAAATAGCAGTATATGTCATTGTATAATGTAACTGGTGCTCATGTAAGGCACTCCAGTACCTTCAGGTCGAGTTCGCGCTATATAAAACCACACAAAAAATAACCTATCATCTCACACACATCTATGTGCTGCGTCCCATAGCACAATAACCACACCTCAATAGTCAACACCCACTAGATGGAAACACTTTCCCAACGCATCAAGAAACAAAGCCAACGCCCTTCCAGCCACACACCCTACACTGGTAGCTTGCTGCCCACAGGTGACGGAGGCAAGCGCTTCTGTGCACCACATAAGGGTAATACACGCTATATAACTGCTGCACTACAGGTGGCCCCATACCATTTTCTGCAAAGTCTGAAATCTTAAGTTAACGACACTGAACATTCTGTACAGACATTAGTAACACTTGGCGATGTTGCGGCACACACAATGTCACGGGTGGGCAATAGTGGCAGCGACCAGCGTAGCTCTTTCAATGTTCATGTCCACTCCCTCCTGTAAACTCACCTGCGTGCCAGACTCTGCCTGGCGAAAGTCATGGCTCATCCTGGGAGATAAAGGCAGTGACACCGCCGACCCACCAGCTATACTTCACTCCCCCATTGTAAACAGTAAGTTTTGAGGGATCACGTGACGACTGCGTCTGGTTGGCTCGTATACCGGCTTATCATTGGACGTTAATTTACACGCGTTTGGTCTGTGCGTTTCACTGGCCTTTCGAAACAAAAGTGTTTTAAGTTTGCCACTTTCCACCTGTGTGTCACAGCGGGAACACATTGAATCTCCGGAACACCGAACTGAGCCTATTCGTTTCTTCTACACATTCAAAACCAAGACCCGGGACAGGTCACCAACACAGAAATAGGACAACATGTTCACAGTGGCCATAGACACTGAAAAGAGACGACAACAACAGCTCTCTTCAACCTAGAATGACTCATACCACGCACAAGGTATAACTATAATACAGGCAAATGTAAGAAAGACTCGATTTCTTGATTCGTTAGTGGTGGGGTCTTATTCTCATTTTCAGCAAATTTCAGAGCTCTTACATTATCCAGCGCCAGGGGCGGAGTGCTCTCTTCATTGTTTTCCTTTACATGCTTGTGTTTGTAGTTTTGTTACACAATGGTTACTAGTGATGAGCAAGGCAGCAAACTTACATGCAGAGCCTGGGATTCAAGAGCCGGATCCCAAGCGAGGCATCAAAATATTTGGTCTTGTGCAAAAACACAATAACCACATATTTTCTTCAATAGTTGGAGATGTTCCAATGTAGTGTATTACAGTATATCACTGCAAAGAGTGACATTTACTAAAGTGACAGCTTGTAAATATTAGCTTAGAAACATTCATGCAAGCCCACCCACAGCATGATGATGATAACATGAGAGAACCAAGAGACAAGTTAAGTTCCCATCACATATAGCTAATGTTGTTATACATTGAGCAACATTATTCTCTATAATACACCAAACAAGAGAGGTTTTCATGTAGGGCACATACTGAATAAAATTGCGTGAAAGTTCTCTTACATTTGCTGATCAAGTAAAATGAGCACATCAAAGAGATCTGATTAAGATTACACCGTTTGCTCAAGGACCTGGGTGGGCATCACTAGTGGCTCTTGCAGTAAAGTAAAGTAAAGTCCACATTTGTAAAGCGCACAATCACCCGTAAGGGTCTCTAGGCGCTGGGGGGCCGTCGGGAAGATTAAGCGAGCTATTGCCCAGAGTCACATGGTGCTGGGCTGACCTGCCGCCGCAGTGCAGCCCCTGAAGCCCATTGTTCCCTTAGTTGTCACTCCCTCAGCATTTCTTATGGTAAAGGGTGCAGGAGAAAGATACAGAGGCAGACTGACATGGGCACTGTCATGTCCAAGGCCTGATGGACAGGGGCGGTGGGTGAGATTTTAAAGTGGTGGGGCGCAAAGTGATTTGCATACAGCACCGTAGCGAGCGAGCGCAGCGAGCGAGCCCGACCCCCAAAAGGGGGGTTTGGGGGGATAACCCCCCCCAAGAAAATTTTGAAAAAAAAGAAGAAAAATCGTGCATTTTCAAGCAAATTTGAGAAAGCAGGAAGGTTATAAAGCAATTGTGAAAGTGCAGTTATTACATTAATAGATGGCATAACATAGGTAGCTGCTTATTCAGTATAACCACAGAGCTTCATACATTCCGTCCTATTATGCTCAGGTGCTGAATTCAGACTATAAGACTTTCATGGAAATCTCAGCTCTAAGAGTAGAAGAAGGCTGCCTCACACACACCTCTCAGTGCAGCAGAGTGGACAGAGGGGTGACTTTTTAACTGTCTGAGGCTTATACGGTCGGTAACACCCTCCTCCCTACCTCTTAACATGCTCCCGCTCTCCACTCCCTGCCATACTTCTTCCATGTTATGCTTCCTATCACCCCATCGCCGCTCTCAACCCTTCTTCCTCACATGCCCCCCTCCCTATCACGTTGTCCCATTCCATCACTACAGTAGTATCGCTGACTTCACCCTCCCCAACCTCTCTATCCCTTCACCTCCCATGCTATCTCCCACCATACTCTCGCGACCAGGGTCTCGCTGCCTCGTGCGCTCCTATCGCTCTCCCCGAGTCGCGTTGAACCTGTCCAAGCGCCGCGTCAATGGCCTCATATTAGTAATCTAAGGCCCTGGAGATCGAAATAAAGTAATTATAAGAATAAGAAACCACATAACCAAATCTGTAGCACAACGAATAATACATGTTTTTTGTCTCCTACATGGCTCTTAAATTGCTAGATTGTTGGCGTAACAGGGTAAATATGTCTTTATTTAACGAATTTCCATCTCATGAGCATGTGCCTTCTTTGTGGAAAGTGTTTAATTTGTTCCTCGACTTCCAAGAGACAATCTCAGCATCTTGGTCGCCTTTATTTGGAAGCACTTAAATCACGACCACACTCTCTGCCTGTCTCACCCCCATTAATGACACACTCAGTGTGTCTCCAGCTGTAGCACAATTAACAAGACATTAGTGAGAACAGAGATAAACGCAGATATTTCTCAATCACTTCAAGTACAGAGGGAGCAGAGAGGTGCCAAACGAGAGGTGTCCGACTTGCTAAAGAGTTTTAAGTAACACACACATCACACAAAAAAAACCTAGATCATGAAGTTACAACCCAATGCCCTCACGAAGCTGACACTACAGCGCCGGCGATGAGGGAAGTTCTTTCAGTCGACATAATTGTTGGACGACTGGAAGATGAAAATATTAGTAGTGTAGCTGCTTGTGTACCTTGACAGGTTATTGTTGTGTTATTATTATTTTTACTACTATCATCATCATTTTCATAGTAATTATTAGTCTTAATAATAGGGTTGTTCATGTAAGGGAATAATGATTTCCTTGCAATTGAATTATAAATGACACATAATTGGTCAATGAAAACAAATGTTGTTTGCTGAACCCGACACATCCTGCACCCTGCGAAAAACTGTGCCTCCAGCTTTAACGGGTTCAGAAGGGCAGAGTATGAAAACCCATGGCACAGGTGCAGCTAGTCAGGTCTGTGTTTTCTACCCCGGGGAACATTGAAGCTCGTGATGGTCTAATGGCGCTACGTGGTGTTATTAAGAAAATCAAAGGAAGAAAGTGTTTTTTCATGATTCCTACCACATGCGAGCCTGCATCTCATAGATCAGAGACCAGAGACACAATCAGGCAGGTTGAGGTGAAGCAGCCATTTGCATGCGCTTTTGGAGCAGAATTGTCGATTTCCCTGCCTTTTATTTTACAGACCTGTGTCTCTGTGTTTTGTTCGTCATACTGTGCAAAGTGCATTGATTTTGCTCTTTTAATATAGTAAAACAACTGCACCCCAGTCTAACACAGTAATGCACTTACATTAATTTCACTCCCACCACATGTTCCCTATTAACGTAACCTGACATTAAGCATAAATTGGAGGATGCAAGAGCAACAGTTTAGCTTTCACGAAGTGTATGTTACTGAAACACTATGCCACGCATGGTAAAGCATTACCTCAAAGCATTTTGTGAAGCTCTGTTTAGTCACTGTTGATGAGTCTGGTAAACAAAACAAATAATAACCATGTGCACTCAAGCTTAAAGTGCTGCCTGAAATATGCCAATTCAATCAATGTCATGCTTGCTTTATCTGCACGTTCACGTCCACCAGATTCTGCCGGGATCACTTTGACTGTGGTATTGACAACAAAGAAAGTATGTAGAGAGAGCATCTACAGCTCATCTGTGGATGTAGCCTTACGGCTAAAGCTTCCGACTTTAGCGCTGGGGAACAGGGTTCGAGCCTAGGTGTGGCCTCACCGTTCTGGAATTTTGGGCAAATCACTTAATCTCCAGCGCCTACCAAAATAATGAATTCAGAATGTGTCCTTGTCACTGTGTAAGGTCCCTGGTGCTCATGTAAAGTGCTCTGATATCTTATTCTTTGGGTCGATCTCGCACTATATAATAAAGCTGCAATAAAAACAAATAGGAAGAATTTGCTCTGTATAAAATGCCCCTATACCAACCAAAGCCTCCTTGTACGCGCGATCCCCTTCTGTCTGCAAACAGGGATTCATTCTGCATGCCTGTGCACTGAAAGGTAAGGTCAGGTGGTGCAGTACAGAAGGAAATATGTCCTTACATTGACATATACCAGGATCTCAACTCTTCACACTGGTGATGGATGGTGAACTAACAAGCATGCACATTGTAATTTTTTTTCCCACCCTGGTGTGCAATATTTACTGTGACGGTTCTCACCATGTTTTCTCTGGAGCAAAATTGTTGGCAGTGTGTGTGTGTAGGAGGTACAATTTGCGCGTGGCACATAACACGTCTCACAACGGGCGTTTTGATCAGAAACAGGCCTAGGCCTCTCTGGCTGCAGCACAACAAGGCCCAGCGTGGCAGCGACGTCGTTCTAAATAATCGACTACTAATCTCTCTCTAGACTCTAGTCGTCGACTAGAGTCTAGAGAGAGATTATTACAGTCAACAACAATTACTACTTCCGAAACACGATTCCAACGGCGGGATTACAAATCCACTTTTGGGTGCAATCACCAATCAATCTCCAATTTGTGCCCAAAACGAGATTACAGTACAGACCCTGCACAATTTGCACTCCACGCTGGTGTTGCACATTGTGATTTTTTTTCCCACCCTGGTGTGCAATATTTTATTTGCCGTGACGGTTCTCACCATGTTGTCTCACTCCGGAGCAAAATTGTTGGCAGTGTGTGTGTGTGTGGGAGGGAGGTACAATTTGCCAGCGCGTGGCAAATAACAACTTAAGTAACACGTCATTCAACAACGCCGTTTTGATCAGAAACGGAAATGAGCCGGCCTAGGCCTCTCTGGCTGCAGCACACAAGACCCAGCGTGGCAGCGCCGTCGTTCTAAATTGTAAATTATCGACTGGAGAATGCTGTGGTAAATACACGAACCTGCTTCGCTTTAGTGTTCAAAGCTCCCGTCGGCGCAGGTCGAGGTATGCACTGTACCTTGAACAAAGTATGCGCTGGAAAGGTAAACACCTTCTGATGCAGCCGACCTGTCAATCTAGAGCACAGGGCGGCTGACAGTCCTCTTTCCAAGGGCCAGTGGCGTCACTAGGTGGGTGCGGGGTGTTCGGACCGCACCGGGTGTCACCCCATCTGGGGGGTGACACCAACCTACACTGACGAGTCTACCTGCGTCCTGCTTTAGTGCAAGAAGCGCGCCACCACCGCACCCGGCCCGCCGTAGCTAGGGGCACCATCTGCATTCTGCACGTGCACAGAATGGATGGGTCACAGAAGTCAAGTAGTCAAGGGTTTGGGTTTGCATTGTTGTTCTGTGACGAAAGTCGAAACGAAACCGAAGCCAAACCAAACCCAGTTATGCAGTGCTAGAGGGAGTAAGACAGAGGGAGAGAGAGCTAGAGTGAGAAAGACACAGAGAGAGGGAGCTAGAGGGAGTAAGACAGAGAGAGGGAGACAGAGGGAGCTAGAGGAAGTAAGACAGAGAGGGGGAGCTAGACAGAGAGAGGGAGCTATAGGGAGCAAGACAGAGAGAGAGGGGGAGCTAGAGGGAGTAAAACAGAGAGAGAGGGAGCTAGACAGATAAAGAGGGAGCTAGAGGGAAGGGAGTAAGAGAGAGAGGGAGCTAGAGGGGGTAAGAGAGAGAGCGGGAGCTAGAGGGAGTAAGAGAGAGAGAGCGGGAGCTAGAGGGAGTAAGACAGAGAGAGGGAGCTAGAGGGAGTAAGACAGAGAGAGGGAGCTAGAAGGAGTAAGAGAGGGAGAGAGGGAGCTAGAGGGAGTAAGACAGAGAGAGAGGGAGCTAGAGGGAGTAAGAAAGAGAGAGAGGGAGCTAGAGGGAGTAAGACAGAGAGAGGGAGCTAGAAGGAGTAAGAGAGGGAGAGAGGGAGCTAGAGGGAGTAAGACAGAGAGAGGGAGCTAGACAGAGAGAGGGAGCTAGAGGGAGTAAGACAGTACCTAGCGCCGGACATTTCCGACAGAGGTGGTCCATGCGGTAAGTCGTGAGGGGGTGACACCATGAGTTACCCGCACCGGGTGACACCAACCCCAGTGACGCCACTGCCAAGGGCTTATGCTCTAGAGCAGTCTCGAGTGAGAAGTACGGTCACGCGACACGCGCCTCTCTCGGTGCCTTTCCAAAGCAACAAAGAGTTTTCTGGTTTACTAAACCTTAAATTAGCCCCTCTTTGCCGTGGTCAGCTTCGGCATCTCTTCTTGTCTTCCCTCGTGGTAGCGGCTAGATAAAAGCCCATTCTTCTTGCACACTATACAGCTAAATGATTTTAAAAAAAATCCAAACAAAATAAGAAGCACTTTACATTTAAACTGCCAATGCTGGATAAATGATATGTCGTATGGGTGTGGCAAAGATGCCTTCCTTTTTTAAGTTATTTTTTATTTACTTTAAAAAATCGAAGAAAAAGAACCGGACTGATATGTCTGTGTGCCCCAGTACAGTACAAACATTGCTGAATACTTTTAAAAAACGATTATAAGGCAGAAACAATTTACAAATATCATGAATTCCCACTGTACAGGACAATTGCCTTCAATTCATTATTACAGACTTGCTTAAGGTGTAGTGGCCGCACCAGGTGCGAATATTGCTTTGTAAACAAAGTTGCTGTCCCTCATTGATAATCGTCCATTTTCGTGGGTGGGAGTTGGGGGGAGGGGGTGTTCCCACCAGTTAGTGATGCAGAACGTGCCTCTGCATGCTTACCTTCTGCAAAGGGTTTCTATGACTAACCCTAAAACAGCGCTGAGAGTCCTATTTTGATCTGCCCACTTACTAGGCGCTAAGCGTGGACCTGGTAAACATTGCACGGTTTGTAGTGACCAGGAGTGCACTTTGCACCCAATTCTGCTTTGCACGTCTCTGAATAGGGGACTCGCCCTAACCTCATAGCAAGCAGAACATAAACTTTTATAAAAGAGAATTGTCGCTCTGGGCAGGGTATGCCTTTCCTTGCATCTGCAATATCTGAGATCTAATGAGCACTTCAAATTCCTTCCAGATGCCACAGTCAAAAATCCATTAAAGGTGATCGGTCGTTTTAAAATGGATTCTAAAGGACGCCAGTTTGTGCCTAATGGACCCCCTCATAGAAAATATTTATTTAGAAAAGAGCTCTGGCGCAGGCTCCGAAGTACTACGGGACGTCTGTGTGGTCGGCAAAATCATTTTAGAGCCAGGGAGGGGAGCTTTGAGGACAGTTTAGTCAGAGAGAACATTTAATGTCACTGCATTTTCACATTATCCTCTGCCAGCAAAAATCCTTCGTAAGCGAGAAGGTGAAACGAACTGCAGTTTGTACAGTAACCTTAGTCTGCATTAAACCCAACATGATTGCCACATTCCGAGAGGAGAGGACTGGCAGGCAATACAATCTAGTCACCCTGCGTAGTTGAGGGAAATTGGAAGATAACTGCTCGACAGGAGCCAGGCTGATGGACAGGCCTTGCCTTTGTGAGTGAGATACTGTGAAGGAACAGATTAAGCTAAAACTGCAAGGCTGAGAAATGCGAAGGCGTTGAACCTTCTGGCCACCCACCATCGCCAGTCTGAGCCTCCACAGATCAATTCCAATCACTCATTGACCATCTCGAAGCAAAACTGCTACCTTATGACAAACCTGTATCGCATAGGAGGGCCTCCACAGCTGCCCGGAAAAAGCACTTAAGAGTGAGGTTAAAGGGATTCTTTCGGAGCTTGTGAGTGAGGTTTACAGCGTTGGCGGACCCCTCAGTGGGCAGAATGCTCCTGTTTAATAACTTGGCTCAGGGCCTCAGTGTGCCCAGGCCGTAATGTGCCTGCTCTGCACGCTTTCCCAATATTTGATCACCAAATCTGTACCAGGTTATATACATGGGTGAAGTCGGATGGGTGAAAAAATACACTTGAGAGCATCTCGCACTCGAGTTTCAATATCAAATCAGGTGAAGATGGGAATGTTCGCCCTCTTTGTGTAAGCGCACTATCAGGAATCGGGGTTTATTTTCTCCAGTGTTAAATAAGGATAGATGTGACATAAACGGTCGTAAAACCCACAATCTCACCAGATTTGAAGTAGTGGTGGTCACTCACTCAGTACTTCACACACGACGGGTCGACGGACTCGAGAGCACACAGGCTGGCTGAGGCAGCGAGAGTCACCACCATCCACCCAGAGAGAGTAGAGAACAGGATCGTGACGTCAGCAGCTGGCCAATCACTGCATGACTGAAGTCAGACACAGTGATTGGCCAATGGCCATTAGGCAGTGGTGCGGCATCCAATAATGGATTGCCCTGCCCTGCGCGTGGTGACTGGCCAATCCTGGCGCTGGGGGGGCACACTGCGTGCTCGCCCTGTCGCCCTTTCTATCGCCGGGGGCTGTCGCCTGGTTCAACCCAGCACCCCCCTGGCCACTCGCTAGCAAGACAACAACTAATGCGCATGCTTGGGCTACTTTCAGCCCTGAGCTTCAGTTGCACACTCGAGCCTCGGGACACCTCTGCTGCTGCAGCTGAGTGACGTGGACTGTCACTCAACTCAAGCTGCACAGCAGTCCAGCCCCCCTGCCGCAGAGCACTCCCCCCCGACTCCCGGATACGCCGGGTGCTGCCCAGATTCCTGACGGCCTGGACATGAGGATTAATAAAATGAAAATATTTATAACTTCCTTGCACAGCCGCGGGTCCATGGGCTAGTGGGGCTACGCCCCTACGCCCCAATGGACGCACCGCGGCTGCTGATGGACACAGGTAGCTGAGCGGAGTTAGCACGCGGCGATACAGCAATTATTCACACTTACACTCAGTGCCTAAATCTCAGCAGCGGCCACAAGCAACCACTAGCCCCTTTATGTATATCCTTGGGCCGCACCTGGCCTTCGGAGTGCATGCAGCAGCAAGGTATAGTAGAGGCCGGGTGGCAATCTACATCCCTTCAAACACTTACTAGGGTGGACCCGGTTGTACAGCCACTTGATTGGACACACAGTATTTCAATCTCTGGCTAGGCACTGGGTTGGGGCAGAGATCATACCTCTGACTCTGGATCCATTCTGCACTCCCACTTGCCAGACAGGGAGCATTCCTGTTTGCACTAGCCAGTGTGTTGCTCGGTATGCCGAAGTTCAGAGATGCTGAAGTGTAGCCACCCAGACGGGGGTATTATCTGGGGTCCCCGCCACAGTGTCCCTTGTTGGCGAGGTTGGCATGAATAGTCCTTCTCAACTGGCATTGTTGCTTCCGTCTGACCTCACATCATAGTCCATTGTTGGGCTATTTATCCTCTTGAACCATGACACATTCCTCACAGCAGTAAGGTGCCCGCCCTGAACAGTTACCATAGTGCTGTTGACTTTCACCACTTGCCAAGTTTCAGCCTCAAAGGGGGTACGGAACTTCCACTTCAGGTAGCGCTCCCGCATAATGACGATGTCCCCCACCTGGATGTTCAGGGTTATCGCTTTCCTCTCGAGACTCGCCTGGTTGTTGGTGGCTCATCTCTTCTCTTGTGTTGACTGGATGTCCACAACGGCAGGCTGCCACTGTGGTAGGCTGCCACTGTGGCAGGCTGACTCTGTCGGGATGCTGCTCCTTGTGGGTCTTTGGAACAGAAGGTCCAATGGTTCACAGTTTGTGGTACTATACAGGGTCTATATCACTATCAAAGGAGAGAGAGAGGACTAGGTATCTAGTCTGTATCCCCAGGGTTTTATATGTGAAATCAATAAAGACTAGCCTATTTGTGAATTTACATAGACTCAAGACTGTACGACAGGGTACAAACCCTTTTCTTTGTTCATGAAGCCCTCACCCACCAACCTGGTTGGTGGCGTGTTTCATCATCGGGCCCACCCAGTGACACCGAGTGTGTCCTGGGTGTACTTCGACGCCTGACTACAGCGGAGCAGTTATGTTTCTGAGTGTGCAGTGTAGTGACGTGAAGGTATAAGTTTAAAAGCTATACAGGGATCCCAGTAGCCGAGGGTAAATTATATTTTAATAACTGGGTCACTGTTAGCATTAAAAAAAAGGCTGTTGGATGTTATAGGAGTATTAATTAGGGTCTCCTACATCCAGGTGTGGTCTACATGTTTCAGCCAGGCCTTTATGATTAAAACTGGCTTTCCTCATGACCAAAGTGTGTAGGTGCAGATTACTAAATTTTAAGTGATTCTGTAATTTTGAAAATGTGTAGCACTTGCTAAGGTGCTTTACATGTGTGAGGGGGATTCCCTCTTAGAGCATTTACTGGACATACAACAAGTATGACAAAACACACATACAGGGGAGAGTCTTAGTATAGTAACATATTCACAAGACAGTTTGATTGCCGATATCTATTGTGCTGTGTAGACCAGCGTTTCCCAATCTGTGGTCCGCGGACCCCCAGGGGTCCGTGACACATTCCCAGGGGGTCCGAAGGACTTGAGTGCCTAACGTCGGAATAAAAAACTAAACACTCACAAGCCCTCGCAGCACATAAGGAGGTGTGAATATACTTGGCGGCCGGGCGCCAACACTTCCATAAATCTGCCCCTCAGGCTCCCCACACAGGAGAGGTGTGAATGTCCTTGGCGCCAGGGGCGGCATGACTGCGATGAAATCGGGCCAATCACCCTTCAGCTATAGGTGCAAGCTGAAGGGTGATTGCCCTTATATTGTGTTAATCAATCTGCCCATCACCCGACCTCGAGCTCGCACAGCAGTGCGTGTGGTTCCTGTTCTGTTTGTGACCAGGCCCTGGGCATTTTGCTATCTCTCCCCATTTGCCCTGAAAGCAGCTGCGTGGCGAGTTTGAAGAGCGCTGGAGCACATCGAACGGGCAGGAGGGCTCTTCTTCTGGAACTGCGTGTAAGTATTTAATTTGTGTGTGCGTGTTTGTGTGTAGATTTGTTTTGTTTGTTTTGTAATTGCATTTAAGAAAGCAGTCTAAAATCTGTGACACATTCACTCAGGACTACAGCATACCAGATGAGTGATTATATTTGGAAATAAGTGCGCTTGTCACAACTGCCCTTTAGTTAAAATGATTCATGGGTTTCTATCTTTTCCTTTCCTTTCACTGAAAACAAACATAAGTGTAGCTTCAGAACGAGCTGGCATTCCCGGATTAAAGACCGTGTGAGAAAATAAAAGAATTCCAGGCAACCAGTCATAAATAAATGAAGATTAATGTCCGTGGTTTTTCCGCCCCCTAGTGCAAGGAGGGCTTTCTTTTTTATTGTTGCAGCAGTATCAACAACCTGCAAAACGTGCCCATCAGGCCTCTTTGGCTTGCCCCAGTATTCTATATTTACATGTGTACAATAATGTATCCACACTGTCACGTACTTTCTAATGCTAAAGAATGGCTATCCTATATGCACTATTGCTCTGTCCGGTGGACAACAGAGTTTTGGGTATAATTTCAGTCTCAAGGTTTTTATTAAATAAACCCCTCTTTGCTTTTTATTGCGGTCTTCAGGCGCCACAACACATTATACAAGAAGCTAACATACTAAACTAAAATCACTGACCAGAGCCCATCTTGTCTGAAAAGACCTCACCTGTGGAATTACTTGCCAGTGATGTTTGCTAGGAGGTGGAGCAGTTACATAGAGACTAGTTTTTATTTTCCAGTTGACCTTTACAAAAAAAGTGTTCCACTCGAGTACTTTGCAGTGGTTTTTCCAGTCTTATCAGAAGGCAATACTTAAGCCTGTTGCTTTGACCACAGCCTCTGGCTCACCAACATTACATGCTAGCCCCCACCATTGAAGTTTATGAAGGAAACGTTTTAACACAGGGCACTGTTGCGATTTGTTTTTCCTGACTTACAACTTTGAAAAATAGTAGGATTCTGTGAATATTACCACAGTTTTCATTTCGATGATCACCTACCACTTTGAAATAGCATTTCCACTGTAGCAGAAAGGTTTGCTTTAGTCTCTCAACTTCTTCCTGTTGCCCCCCGCCCCACAAATCCCCTAACATAGGTTGTGCCCTTTGTTACATGCATAACCCTTTTAACATTAATTATGAGCTGTGAGCCCATTACAGAAGTGCAGTGCTTGGACCAAGATGCCCGCACAGTATGCATCTGCTGGATGTTAAATAAAAGAGAGAAATCATGAATTGGATAATCCAGCGTGCTAACACAGCAGTGGAGACTCTGACTAGTGGTACCTGCCATACACCATGAGTGGAGACAAAGGCAAGCTTGTATTTTTAAACAAGCATTTGCAATGCAATAGGTCTCGCATTAGGAAAGTGTGAGCTATTGGTATTGTAAATGACAATTTTTTTTAATATGTGTTGGCTTTGAAAATATATAAATTAATAGCATTGTTATTTACAAAGCCAATAGCTTACACTTTCCTAATGCGAGTCCTATTGGCTATTTATTTAATTTATTTATTTATTTATGGCAATGCTTGTTGGTAGCAAGCAAAGACAGTTCTGTTGTTGTGCTGAGTGATGCTGTTGTGGTGCTGAGTGCTGATGTGGTTGGGCTGAGTGATGTGGTGGTGTATTAGAGTGATGTGGTGGTGTATTGGAGTGATGTGGTGGTGTCTCAGAGTGATTGGTGGTGCCCCAGAGTGATGTGGTGGTGTCCCAGAGTGATGTGGTGGTGTCCCAGAGTGATGTGGTGGTGATCCAGAGTGATGTGGTGGTGTCCAAGAGTGATGTGGTGGTGTCCCAGAGTGATGTGGTGGTGTCTGTGAGTGATGTGGTGGTGTCCCAGAGTGATGTGGTGGTGTCCCTGAGTGATGTGGTGGTGTCTGTGAGTGATGTGGTGGTGTCTGTGAGTGATGTGGTGGTGTCCCAGAGTGATGTGGTGGTGTCCGTGAGTGATGTGGTGGTGTCTGTGAGTGATGTGGTGGTGTCCCAGAGTGATGTGGTGGTGTCTGTGAGTGATGTGGTGGTGTCTGTGAGTGATGTGGTGGTGTCTGTGAGTGATGTGGTGCTGTCCCAGAGTGATGTGGTGGTGCCCCTGAGTGCTGTGGTGCTGTCCCAGAGTGATGTGGTGCTGTTCCAGAGTGATGTGGTGGTGTCCTATAGTGAAGTGGTGGTGTTCTAGAGTGATATGGTGGTGTCCTAGAGTGATATGGTGGAGTTCCTGAGTGATGTGGTGGTGTTGTGAGGCGTGCAGCAGTGTGAGGCATGCAGCAGTGTGCAGCATGCAGCAGTGTAAGTAATGCAGCAGTGTGTGGCGTGCAGCAGTGTGTGGCGTGCAGCAGTGTGTGGCATGCAGCAGTGTGTGGCGTGCAACAGTGAGTCGTGCAGTAGTGTGCAGTGTGCAGCAGTGTGAGGCGGGCAGCAGTGTGAGGCGAGCAGCAGTGTGAGGCGGGCAGCAGTGTGCAGCGGGCAGCAGTGTGCAGCATGCAGTAGTATGAGTAATGCAGCAGTGTGCAGCGTGCAGCAGTGTGAGGCATGCAGCAGTGTGAGGCATGCAGCAGTGTGTGGCGTGCAGCAGTGTGTGGCATGAGGTGAGGGGGTGTGAGGGTGAGAAGGTGTGAGGGTGAGAGGGTTTGAGGGTGTGTGAGGGTGAGGGTGTGGGGGATGAGGGGGTGTGAGGGTGAGGGTGTGGGTGTGGGTGTGGGGGGGTGAGGGCGTGTGAGGGTGTGTGAGGGTGAGAGGGTGTGTGAGGTTGAGAGGGTGTGTGAGGGTGAGAGGGTGTGTGAGGGTGAGGGTGTGTGAGGGAGAGAGGGTGTATGAGGGAGAGAGGGTGTGTGAGGGTGAGTGAGGGTGTGTGAGGGTGAGTGAGGGTGTGTGAGGGTGTGAGGGTGAGGGGGTGTGAGGGCGAGAGGGTGTGTGAGGGTGAGAGGGTGTGTGAGGTTGAGAGGGTGTGTGAGGGTGAGAGGGTGTGTGAGGGTGAGGGTGTGTGAGGGTGAGAGGGTGTGTGAGGGTGAGAGGGTGTGTGAGGTTGAGAGGGTGTGTGAGGGTGAGAGGGTGTGTGAGGGTGAGGGTGTGTGAGGGAGAGAGGGTGTATGAGGGTGAGAGGGTGTGTGAGGGTGAGTGAGGGTGTGTGAGGGTGAGAGGGTGTGTGAGGGTGAGAGGGTGTGAGGGTGAGGGGGTGAAGGTGTGAGGGTGGGTGAGGGTGAGTGATGGTGAGTGAGGTTGTGTGAGGGTGGGTGAGGGGGTGAGGATCCAAAGTAAATGGTGGCAGGGCAGACATCATTGCAGCTAGCAAGTCGAGTGTTTTCAAGCTGAGTGTCCCTAGAGAGATGGCAACACAGCAACAGCATTTGAGGAGCAAGGTTACTGTAAACATTGTCGGAATTGCTGTGGCGGGGGGCGGGGGAGCGGTAGGGCATTCCTTTGAAGTCTGATGGGGGGGCGGGGGAGCGGCATGGGAGCAGATTCCTTTGAAGTCTGATACCGAGGCTGATGGTGTTTGATGTGCATGCGCCTGACTCACACAACTGCCTCACATGAACTGGACCTAATCCGCAGTTTGGTAGAGATTTTAAACTGCCTACTAGAATCTCGCCTATCTAGCCAAATGTGTAGTTTGAAATTTCCCATATTTGTACCACAGTCTCTCATTTGTCAGTAAGTGCTCTCTCGCCTCTGTTAACCTCGTGCTTCTCCATTTATTTTTGGGTTCACAAGCGGTCGTTTATTATTTTATTATAGTTATCGTTGGATTGTAGTTGATCTTTTCTTCTCAATTCAATAAAATATTTTTTTTAAAAGAATACTTCATTTTAGAATAACAAATTCACCCTGTCAAACTATACTAACAAGTAAACTCAACTTCTGAAAGTGTTCCCTTCCCAATGTGCACAGCCTTTGGCCAGCCGGGCCCTGTGCCTAACCCACAATTAAGCCTGGGAGGAATTTGCTTCTGCCATCTCTTTATTATAACTTTCCAGCATGCTGCAGACTTCTGTACAACACAGCTTAAAGACATAGGCAAAGTCATAATCTCTGGCTAAACACTTATAAGGTCCCAAAGGCGAGACCTATTGGCTATGCCAATGCTTGTTCTTTCAGCCCCACCTCGCCCCTGCTTCTAAATTTAAAGAGGACTGTAATAGAAATACTCATCTGATAGACTCACGGAAGTGAGGACTGTACCACTGACCTTCCAGGGGGAGACTGAGCTGGAATTCAAAAAGTGTTTTGCTTCGACAAAAGAATCAATTACATATCACCTATCACCAGGTTGACAAAGTATTTTATTTCTGTTTGGGGATTTGCTTGCACACTAACAAAGACCTACTCCCCTTCTGACTTTGAACAGGGCCATCCTGTCATGCGAGGTCAACCTCGAAGCTGGTGAACCGGGTATGAGTCTCAGCAGGGACGCTCAACATCCTGTGATTCTGGGCAAATCACTTTGTCTCCCTGTGCCTAACAAAAATGAATGTGTCCTTCTGTAACGAAACTGGTGGTCATGTAAAGTGCTCTGATACCTGATATCCTCGGGTCTAGTTTGCGCTATATAGAACTCTTAAAAAAAAAAAAATTATGAAGGTTCACAGGTCTGAACATGGAGGAACCAGTTGCTAGGGTCTTCGGGGCGCTACGAGTTGCTCCTGTGTAAAAATCCTATTTGTGTATGCCTGAACGGTTGTGGAATATGCTCCCTTAGCAGGACCACTTAATAGCCTCTGTGGTTTGTTGTTGGCAGGGGATGGAGGCAGTGGGCACCTTAACAGGAGAGGGTCTTGTCAGGTGCCATATGAGGCCTCTCTAAAATATGCCTTAAATGCACTGCTCACCCATTGGTGGGAAAATGTTCTACTGTCTGTGACTAAAGATTATGCCTAACACGTGTTTATGGTAATTGGAATAACATTGCTCCATGAGCTTCCTGAAACAATATGCCTCCTGTGCAGATACCATACTGCCATCTCTTGCACAAAATTACTTTCTGAAGTGTTCTCGCTTAACTCAAACCCTGATCATATTTTCCCATATTATTGTGCGAATCTCTCTGTGCAATCAACAATGGACTGCTTCCACAATGGAGGCCAAATGAATGAGCTATGTTTAATTAAACTGAGCAAGTGGAATTATCTTGAATCAGTGTACATAAGATTCTCATATCCATGCGTATGATTTGCTAGTGTCCTCTGTCTTTTCAACAAGTGCTGATACAGTGTTAAAATCTTCTTACAGGTGCTGCTTGATCTTTAAACGTCAAAGCATATGTAGTTCGGAAATATCGGATGAGGGCAACCTGTACTAGGTAAAGTAGTGAAGGTCTACTACCTGCCTCACCAAAAAGCTTGGATAGAAATTGATTCCATTACCTGCTGTGAAATAGACTTGTCATTTGTATCCCAAACATAAGGAAGATGGATCGCTGGCTTAACCTTAAGCAGAAAGCCACTGAAGAAATCAATGATGGGCCATCATGGTCAAAACAAAGTGATTTAAGTGAAAAGAAAACGAAGTGCCAGAGGTACGATGGTGAATATTTACTAATGGGTTTCACATGTTCAGGTTCAGAACATGAACTGCAACCACAATGCGTGCTATGTTATGAAATGTTGTCAAATGAGGCCATGAAACCTTCTAAATTACGAAGACACTTGGAAACTAAGCATAAAGAACATGCAACTAAATCCATAGAATTCTTCAAGAATAAAGAGCAAGAGCTCCTAAAAAGTAGAAAGATAATTAGGAAAACTGCAACAGGATCTGTTAATGAAAATGCTCTGAAAGCTTCTTATGGAGTGTCCATGCTCATAGCAAAAGCTGGAAAACCTCATACAATTGCAAAGAACTAATAGTACCTGCTACTAAAGCCATGGTGACAGCAATGGTTGGAGAAAAAGCAGCAAAAGATTTACATTTGGTGCCATTATCTAACAACACTGTAAAAAAGCGAATTGACAACATTTCAGACAACATAAAGGAACAGTTGATCGAAAATTTGTAAGAGTCTGCATTATAGCCTGCAAGTAGATGAAAGTACAGACATAGCAAATAAATCTCATCTCCTGTGCTACGTTAGATATGATTTTGAGGAGAACATTATTGAAGATTTACTGTTCTGTCGCTATTTGATACATACCACTGCTGAAGAGGTCTTCAACAGTTTCGATAATTTTCTGACATCAAATGGAATTCAGTGGTCCAAATGCATAGGAATCAGCACAGATGGGGCACGTGCCATGTCTGGGAGACTAACTGGACTTGTAGCACGAATAAGGGAAATTAACCCTTCAGTTGTATGGCATCATTGTTGCATTCATCGAGAATCATTAGCCACTAAGAAGATACCAGAGGAATTAAAAAAGGTCTTGAATGAGTCAGTCAAAATTGTAAATTTTATCAAAGCTAGGTCACTAAATTCAAGGCTTTTTGAACAGCTTTGTCAGTCCATGGATAGTGATCATCATCAGCTTTTGCTGCATACGGATGTCCGATGGCTGTCTCGTGGTAGAGTTTTGTCTCGGCTTTTTGAATTAAGAGATGAAATCAGAGTTTTCTTCACTGAACTGGAATCTCCATTTCCACTTCATGAGCGCTTACATGACTATACTTGGCTAGCTATGCTGGCATATATGGCAGACATCTTCACCCATTTAAATGCACTCAATTTGAGTATGCAAGGAGTAGGTATCACAATTTTTAATGTCGAAGACAAGATTGAGGCAATGATAAAAAAATTAGACATATGGGCTCGTCGCTTATCACAAAGAAATTTTGATTCTTTTCATAACCTGAAGACATTCTTGGAATCTGCTGCTGATGAATTATCGAACAAAGTGTTAGAAATGTTTATCCAGCATATCCAGGATATGCGGTGTAGTTTTTGTCAGTACTTTCCACTTCCAGATGAAAGCAAAAACTGGATTAAAGATCCTTTTAATGTAGATATTGACAATTTAATGGGGTTGACTGCATCTGAAGAAAACGGTTTGATTGAAATCTCTACAGATAGTGCACTTAAACTTCAATTCAAGGAAAAGGCTCTGAGTCTGACAAATTTTTGGCTGCATGTACGTACAGATTACCCTGAATTATCGTACAAGGCACTTAAGGTTTTACTTCCTTTCCCCACCACATATTTATGTGAGAAGGCTTTCTCAAATCTTATGTACCTTAAACATAAGTGCAGAAATTGCTTGCAAAATGTTGAATCTGACCTAAGGATTCAACTTTCTGAAATAAAACCAAACATTGAAAAGTTAGTAGCCGAGATGCAGCACCATCCTTCCCATTAAAATGTTTTTATTTTTGCATATTTTTCAATATAAAATAATAAAAGCTTTATTAATGCACGTATTTGTTTGGTGTGTACTTGTTTGTGTATTTTTTGCGAATTACTGTTTTAATTTTTTGAAATTGAAATTGTACAAATTGCTTGGGGGTCCCTGGCTTCCAGTAGTGATTCAGTGGGGGTCCTCAGGAGTCCAAAGTTTGGGAACCACTGGTGTAGACGATAAATAAACGGCAAAAGGTGCAGCCATATTGGTGGTATGACTAAGGTGAAAGTTATCATATATACATGAAGTTTTACGGTGGGCTAAACATCGTAAGCGCATCAACACAAAAAAACAGTGGTAGGTGCATGAAAGGAAGATTATCCTCACGTTGGCTTGTTGCCAAATTAGCCCCATGGAGTAGTTCAGCAGAGGAGTGGACCCTGGGAAAATAAAGGGGCCTCAGGGGGTTAGGGACCTGTGGAGAGAGAGCTTACCCGGCTCGTAGCTGAAGCGCTCGGTTTACTCACGAAACTTTCGGTCAGTGTCTGCGTTGAACCTCTTGTTGTCTCTGCGGCCTCCGTAAGACTGTCCTGGGCCGTGTTTGTGCCTTAAATGCAGTCTGCATCATTCGGAACACCTGTGCGGGGAAGGAAAGAAAAAACAGACTGTGCGAGGACACGCTGAGTCATGGCTATGCTGCACATGTGCGGGAGAGTAGTGTATCCTGCTGTGAGCATGTCCATGTGCGGGAGAGTAGTGTATTCTGCTATGAGCATGCGCGGTACTAATTGTCGGCGCCTGCGCTTTGGCTGTGGCTTTGTAAGCTGTACCCAGTGTACACAGATTAGTGTACAGGTGTAGTAACATGAACGGTTGAGAAATAAAGAGCGCTAACGGTGAAAAAGGACTTAAAAAGCGCTGTGGGGTTAAGTTGTGAGGCCAGGTGTATTATAACTGGCTAATACAACAGAGGTTAACAAAACGAAGTTACAGGGTGCACTCCAATTATTCAAATCTTGACCAACTAATCCATTGTAGAAAAAGACTGCGTGCAGTCTGGGGAAGTGCCTTGCCCTGCTGGCACTTGAATACATAACAGCAAAAATGAGGCATATTTCCGCCTCAAACCAGATGCACAGCATTTGTGGCGCCAACTCAGCTCCTAATTCCAATTTTTGACCATCAATTCATCCATTTAATCCAATTACTCCATACTATCACTCAAATTATGTTTCTTCTATATATTCATTCACTGTTCCACTTGCGGTGTTTATATGGCCATTTGCCAAGTTTCTGATGTTTAAACTGTGCCCATCCAAGCCTCCAGTTTACACACAACAGATGCCACGGTTCATTCAAAGCAGTGTTTTATTTAAAACCCAATGCATTTCGGGCGGGATACGCCCTTCGTCAGGGGACACTAGAAAATGACAAAAACATTACACAATTACATGGATGAATTGTCAATACAAACTAACTGGGTATTTAACCTCTTACGCTGAACACATAGCTATACACAGTTATGTTTAAACATTTATCCCAAACCCACTCTATTACGTTCCTAAACCCTCTCTCGATTATAGTTTGGTATCCAAGGATATTACCCTCAAGTGTCTCCTCTCCCCCATAACTCACTGGATTCTTGCTGTGATTTTGCAGCCTTTTTTCATCGGTGTGCATACTGCACTTTCCCTACTTAGTTCATATCTTAGTATAAGTGAACCCAATTAAATGTAGGAGCACTCTACCACCTGCCTAATACCTCTTGTAAACCATCCCCAATCAACCATCTTTACCGTACCTGCTTCGGAAATATTGCAACGCTTAGTTCCCAACTCGCAAAATCGAATCCAAACTATAATCGAGAGAGGGTTTAGGAACGTAATAGAGTGGGTTTGGGATAAATGTTTAAACATAACTGTGTATAGCTATGTGTTCAGCGTAAGAGGTTAAATACCCAGTTCGTTTGTATTGACATGCATGCAAATCGCCATTTAAGCAAGAGGACAGGCAGTGCACATAGAGAGACGCTTGTGGTGTAATCATGTTCTTGAGTAGCCTGCATAATGCAAATAGCGACAAAAACATAGGGCAGTGCATAACAATTTAAACGAGTGATACATTGATTATGATGTAAGTTATATTCAGCCATGTAATTGTGTAATGTTTTTGTCATTTTCTAGCGTCCCCTGACGAAGGGCGTATCCCACCCGAAATGCATTGGGTTTTAAATAAAACACTGCTTTGAATGAACCGTGGCATCTGTCGTGTGTAAACTGGAGGCTTGGATGGGCACAGTTTAAACATCAGAAACTTGGGAAATGGCCATATAAATCCCGCAAGTGGAACAGTGAATGAATATATAGAAGAAACATAATTTCAATAATAGTATGGAGTAATTGGATTAAATGGATGAATTGATGGTCAAAAATTGGAATTAGGAGCCGAGTTGGCGCCACAAATGCTGTGCATCTGGTTTGAGGCGGAAATATGCCTCATTTTTGCTGTTAATACAACAGAGGGACATTTAGCACGGAGAGGAATCAAGAGTAGTGTTTCATGTGGGGAGAAAAGAGTCATGTCTTCAGCGAGCTCCAAGGTATGGAGTCATTCAAGCCCAAACCCAGTTGCTGGGTGGAAAGGCGATAGATCCATCTCTGTTCTTTTATATGAAGGAAACTACCACCCATACCAATCGCAATGAAACAGGCCTTAGGTTAAAATCCACCTTCGTGCCACCTCCTACCAGGGTACCCACAGAAATCTCTACCTTTGAGCAATCAGTTTACATTGACATAGAGAAACTGAACCCCAAAGGAACCTTCAACAATCTATCGAAAAAAGACCGGGACATCATACAACGCCTACAAAATAATCCCACCATTATCATCAAACCAGCTGACAAGGGGGGGAGGGATCATCCTTATGGATAAAACCGACTACGATTGAGAATGCCGCAGAATCCTCAGCGACACACGTAATTACAAACGCCTGGATAAAGACCCCACCGCAGAATTGCAAATCAACATACACACACTGGTAAAGAGAGCCAGTGACGCTGAACAAATCTCAACCCAAGAGGCAGAATACCTGTGCACCAAAAATGCGAAAGTACCTTACTTTTATACTGTACCCAAAGTGCACAAGGGCACCATACCACCCCAGGAAGACCCATAGTCTCAGGGATCAACTCACTATTGGAACCACTCTCTAGGTAGTGTGACCACTTCCTGAACCCACTGGTACAAGAAACTCCTACCTACATCAAAGATACCAAACATCTCCTGAACATCATCAACAAAATGAACTTCGATCAAACCACCCAACTCCTGGTGGGACTGGACATAGAAAGTCTTTACACCAGTCTCCCTCAAGACGCCACCCTGATAGTCCTACAATATGTACTGATGCAAAACCCCTGGATGTACCATACACCACGAAAATTCATCCTTGACTGCGCAGCCCTTGCACTCAAGGAAAACTATTTCGAGTATGAAGGCACTTACTACCTGCAAACAAACGGAACCTCTATGGGAAGTGTTTTTGCTCCAAGCGTGGCAGGACTGTACGTTCACCATTTCGAGCAGAAACACGTCATGCCACTCACCAACCCATACTCACAAAACATAAAGACCTGGCGAAGGTACATAGATGACATCTTCGTGATTTGGGAGGGAACACAGGATGTACTAAACATTTTTCTCACTTGGCTTAATGAGCGTGACCCTTACCTACAATTCACGTGCAACTCCAGTGCCACCGAGCTGGCCTTTCTGGATCTCCTTGAAACCAAGGAGAGGGGCTCATAAAGTCCAATAGAGACATAGCACCAAAAACAGTTATGTTAAAAAAAAATCCCTATGGACTCTTCTATTCTCTTTTTCAGTCATACACACCACACTCAAATGTTTGGAACCACTCAAAGGACAATGTACTGTCTGTTTGTTACAAATGTATTCAATGTCAAACAAATGATTAAAAAAAGATATAAAATATCTCAAGTTGAACCAATTGGTATCACAGTATATAAAATTACATTACATAAACATCATTATTAATACACAATAAAAATCATATTCCTATCTGAGTATGTGTAACACACAAAACAGTAGAACAATCTCAAAATCAAGAAAACATCATACGGAAGAAAAACAAAAACAAGGCCATAGATTTCAGCCCTTGTAGTGTTAATCTGTATTACGCTAGAACCACAGAAAAAGACCAAGGATTCAGTAATTCTGCTCTGTGTCCTGCTTCAGATTTAACCTCAATTTAGGCGTCGATGCGTTTTGGTGGGGTTATGCTATTTTCTTCCACCTTCTTCAGGACAATTTACAATAGAGATCCTTCCTCTCTCACTGCTTTCATTATAATCTAGCATAAAACATAATACAGTCAGTACCTTATCGGGCAAATAATACAGTTAAAGCATATCTAACAGTACACTTTTTCTATATATTGTTCCTACCCTATGTCTGGTGTATGGAAAACAATTCATTCAGCATTGCTATATCATTTGTTTTAATAAAAACCTACAAACAGTTGTCTCATAAATCCTTATTCTCATTCCTCCTATAAATCCTATGGGGTTCCAAAGTCACATCATACATTCCCACAGACAAGCTTATTCTTATTTTTTGATGATCAATTTTGATCACCAGCATCTGATACAACTTATTCATTAGTATCTGATTCGTTTTCATGATCAAATCTAGATCTCTCGATGCATCCTCGATATTTTGAAAAGGCATGACTCCATTATTACTTATACATCTAAATGGTCTTGTTGTGAGATCCCCCTATTTTGGGTCCTCATATGGTGTTCCACGTTAAATTCCACCACATCCCCCTATCTATGTTTAGGGTTCTCATTATCTTTAATAGGTGTATTACCTTATTCTTTATAATGTGTCGGAAAAACGTAGCCACTATAGTGCTTCCATATTGCGATCCTCCGACCAGTTATTATACAATCTCTATAAGAAAAGAGAATGAGAATCACACTTTCCTCCATTATACTAATAGTAAATCAATGTGGCCCAATCTTCACTGGTGCCACTGTTGTCTATGGTGACTTTAAAGTATGTAGTTCCCAACCATCGATGACTTTATTTCTTTCGTGTCCTCTGTATCCAGTCGAATTATAGAGACAACGGTGCCTTAAAAAGCAACCGGAGCGCCATTCTCCGACGTGCAATTTATCTAGAACAAGGACATATCCCTATGTAATTATATTCAACTTTGTCAATTGCCCTTAAATAAAGGTGAGCTCTATCGTTAGGGGCTTACCTTCCTCTCCTTTTTTTTGACCAATCTGTTACTTCCCAGTTTCTCTTATTTCAATGGTCGTGGCACTTGCTTATTCCCGTCAGTGATTATTTAATTCTCTTCCAAGTACCAGGGCTGTTGGATAAAATATAAATGCCAAAGATAGCCAATTTTAGTCGAAAACCCATCATTACTATTGCTTATCTTTGCTCACTAGGGAAAGAGATTATCAGATTGTCCCTCCCTTTTGCATAGATACCTGTTGGATACTTCAGGGCATTGCTATTTTTGTCGAAGACTACCTTTCTGGATCTCAACATTACAGCAGAAATAGGGACTCTGCGTACTACCACCTACTAAAAACCCACAGCTAGGAACTTGCTGTTGCGGTTTGATAGCTTCCACCCCAGACCCGTAAGAGAAAACCTAACCTTTGGGCAATTCCTGCGGATCCGCAGAAACTGCAGCCACCTAGCGGACTACAAAGGACAATCCCGCACCTTATCACACAAATTACAGGAGCATGGATACCCCAACGCCATTATTGCCAAAACCAGCAAAAGAGCCCGCAATATAAACAGAGAATTGCTACTGGAAACGGTGACAAAAGACCGGGAACCACCACCCATGACCTGTGTCACCACCTATAATACAGCGTCAAATCAAGTTTCTAGTATTATCCGCAAACATTGGAAGATAATCAATTCAGGCACCAGAGAATGGGAGACCCCGCGCTTTGCATTTAAACGTGCTAACAACCTTAAAGACAAACTAGTGTCAACACGACCACGTGCCAGTCCTAAATCTATGGACAATACAGTCCTCAACTGTCGGGGCCTCCCCAAAGTCACTGGCCATTACCCATGTAACAACTGCAGTGTGTGCCATCTCACTAAACCTGTGGTTCCCAAACTGTGCTCCGCGGCACCCCAGTGCGCCGTAATGAGGTGCCAGGGGCGCCGCGCACACTAGGGTGACCAACCGTTCGTAAATTCCACGCCTTTTATCTGTAATTTTGGCCATCACAGGGAGCAGCGCTGCTCCCCTGTGAGAGCTGCTCCCCTGTGAGAGGCCTCACCCCCTGCTGCAGGAGCTGCCTCACACTCCTCCAGGAGCACAAGAGCAGCCCCTCCCGCCCATTGAAATTCTGTATGGGGCTGATTGCCACTTACTGAATGACAATGGGGCAGTCAGGGGTGTTCAAGCATGTGGCGGCCTCCTCCTACCTCAGTGTACAGAAGGGCCTTCTGTTAGATAAAAAGTAAAACGCCCATGCTGCAATGTTAGAGAACACTTCTTTTAAAGAAGCCTGTGAAATAAGTTTAAAGGAACAGGTTATCGTTCTTTCACTGTCTCATAATTTTTGAACTGAAGGATTTTCAATATTATATTCAACAAAGCCATGGTTGCTGCTTTTTTATTTTAAGGAACTAGCAACCATTGACAAAGCCAATAGTCCAGGCTTGTTGTTGGTGCAATGATACTTGCTGTATCATATATCTGGATGCAATGACATAAACAACATAATACCAGTCGGGCGCAACACTATGCTAAGCGCAGATTTTTAGCCTAGGTGTTTTAAACTGCGCTCTTAATTACATCCAACACCCCCTTTGAAGAGACCCCCCAGTTTTTTTACACCGCTTAAAGCCCTGGAAACAACACCATGTTACAGTAACCTCACATCCTGGCACTGTGCATCATGCATGACTTCTACGTTTTCAGTCTGCCTATGTGCAGGGGCATAGTGAACTCTCCCCCACCGCACCCCACCCCTTGCTGTAGTTCGTTCTTGATAGGCCTCTTCTGCCTGCAACTCTGCAGACAAAGGCTCAGCTCATAATGTGGAAAGGTGGGTGAGTAAATAAGTGAAGGAATGTCTGAATGGCTGGATGGATTACTGAAAGGATGAATGCATGAATGAAAGGGGGAATGGATAGATAATGAAAGAAAGGATGGATGGATGAGTGAATGAGTGAAAGTATGGATGAGAAAAAAGGTAAATAGATGGATGTATGGGTGGAAAGGTAGATGAATGGGTAAAAGTGTGGATGGGTGTGTGAAAGGATGGATGGATGAGTGAAAGGGCAGCTGATGGGTGAGTGAATTGGTGGATGGGTGTGTGAAAGGATGGATGGATGGATGGATGAATGAAAGGGTAAATGATGGGCAAGTGAATGGGTGGATGGATGAATTGATAAGTGAAATGGTGAATGGATGGATGAGTGAAAGGGTGGATGTAAGGATTGATGAGTTAGTGAAAGGGGGTAGATGGACAAAAGGATGGATAGATGAGTGAAGTGAAAGGGTGGATGGAAGAGAGAACGGATGGCTGGATGAGTGAACGGATGGTTGGATGAGTGAAAGAATGCGTCCCAATTACTTTAGGGAAGATAACAGGAGGTACATACCACCCACCCACCGGTAAAAAAATGGTGGGGAGCCACCGCCAACTGCCGATTAGGTCAAGGGAGCCACAGGTCAAAAAAGTTTGGGAACCACTGCACGAAACCAACGAAAACTCTTAACCTTGAACCTGGCAAAACCTGGACACAATGGCAACACAAGAACTGCAACTCCAGCAACCTTGTGTACCTCATAACATGTCCCTGCAGGCTCCGTTATGTGGGCATGACGACCCGCAAAATCAGGACTAGAGTGGTTGAACACAGAAGCACGATCAGATGTGGCAAAAACATCAGCAGACTGACAGAGCACTACCTCACAGCACACCACACCCCCAATGGCATGTCCTGGACTGTCATTGAACAATTTGACATTAACCAAACAGACAATGACCGGATCCTTCATACAAAAGAACAGTGATGGATCTATCGCCTCTCCACCCAGCAACTGGGTTTGGGCTTGAATTACTCCATACCTTGGAGCTCGCTGAAGACATGACTCTTTTCTCCCCACATGAAACACTACTCTTGATTCCTCTCCGTGCTAAATGTCCCTCTGTTATATTAGCCCGTTATAATACACCTGGCCTCACAACTTAACCCCACAGCGCTTTTTAAGTCCTTTTTCACCGTTAGCGCTCTTTATTTCTCCACCGTTCATGTTACTACACCTGTACACTAATCTGTGTACACTAGGTACAGCTTACAAAGCATACCCAAAGCGCAGGCGCCGACAATCGGTACCGTGCATGCTCATAGCAGAATACACTACTCTCCCGCACATGGGCATGCTCACAGCAGGATACACTACTCTCCCGCTCATGCTCAGCATAGCCATGACTCAGCGTGTCCCCGCACATGGGCATGCTCACAGCAGGATACACTACTCTCCCGCAAATGTGCAGCATAGCGATGACTCAGCGTGTCCTTGCACAGTCTGTTTTCTCTGTCCTTCCCCGCACAGGTGTTCCGAATGATGCAGACTGCATTTAAGGCACAAACATGGCCCAGGACAGTCTTATGGAGGTCGCAGAGACAACAAGAGGTTCAACGCAGACACTGACCGAAAGTTTCGTGAGTAAACCGAGCGCTTCAGCTATAAGCCGGGTAAGATCTCTCTCCACAGGTCCCTAACCCCCTGAGGCCCCTTTATTTTCCCAGGGTCAACTCTTCTGCCGAACTACTCCATGGGGCTAATTTGGCAACAATCCAATGTGAGGATAATCTTCCTTTCATGCACCTACCACTGTTTTTTTGTGTTGATGCACGTACGATGTTTAGCCCACCGTAAAACTTCATGTATGTATGATACTTTCACCTTAGTCATGCCACCAATTTTCACCCCGAGTGGGCTGGGTATGCTCAGACGTGAGTCCCAGGCTCTCCACACCACTGGAGTCAAGCTATCCAGGCTGAATGAAGGCTGATAGCCAGAAACCGGTCCTTGGATGCTTGATTCCGGTCTGGGAAAGACAGGGCTTGGCAGTTCGGACTGGACTTTTCCCATGAGGCAAAGGGTCAGAGCTGATTTGCATATAGCCAGTGTCTAACCCAGGGTGGTGTGGAGTGAAAAAAACGATGGATTTAGGCCCAGATCCTTGTACTGGGGTGAATGTATGACATTGTTCTACATTCTGTCCATCAACTGTGTTTTTTGTAATTTTCACCCCGAGTGGGCTGGGTATGCTCAGATGTGAGTCCCAGGCTCTCCACACCACTGGAGTCAAGCTATCCAGGCTGAATGAAGGCTGATAGCCAGAAACCGGTCCTTGGATGCTTGATTCCGGTCTGGGAAAGACAGGGCTTGGCAGTTCGGACTGGACTTTTCCCATGAGGCAAAGGGTCAGAGCTGATTTGCATATAGCCAGTGTCTAACCCAGGGTGGTGTGGAGTGAAAAAAACGATGGATTTAGGCCCAGATCCTTGTACTGGGGTGAATGTATGACATTGTTCTACATTCTGTCCATCAACTGTGTTTTTTGTAATTTTCACCCCGAGTGGGCTGGGTATGCTCAGACGTGAGTCCCAGGCTCTCCACACCACTGGAGTCAAGCTATCCAGGCTGAATGAAGGCTGATAGCCAGAAACCGGTCCTTGGATGCTTGATTCCGGTCTGGGAAAGACAGGGCTTGGCAGTTCGGACTGGACTTTTCCCATGAGGCAAAGGGTCAGAGCTGATTTGCATATAGCCAGTGTCTAACCCAGGGTGGTGTGAAGTGGAAAAAACGATGGATTTAGGCCCAGATCCTTGTACTGGGGTGAATGTATGACATTGTTCTACATTCTGTCCATCAACTGTGTTTTTTGTAATTTTCACCCCGAGTGGGCTGGGTATGCTCAGACGTGAGTCCCAGGCTCTCCACACCACTGGAGTCAAGCTATCCAGGCTGAATGAAGGCTGATAGCCAGAAACTGGTCCTTGGATGCTTGATTCCGGTCTGGGAAAGACAGGGCTTGGCAGTTCGGACTGGACTTTTCCCATGAGGCAAAGGGTCAGAGCTGATTTGCATATAGCCAGTGTCTAACCCAGGGTGGTGTGGAGTGAAAAAAACGATGGATTTAGGCCCAGATCCTTGTACTGGGGTGAATGTATGACATTGTTCTACATTCTGTCCATCAACTGTGTTTTTTGTAATTTTCACCCCGAGTGGGCTGGGTATGCTCAGACGTGAGTCCCAGGCTCTCCACACCACTGGAGTCAAGCTATCCAGGCTGAATGAAGGCTGATAGCCAGAAACCGGTCCTTGGATGCTTGATTCCGGTCTGGGAAAGACAGGGCTTGGCAGTTCGGACTGGACTTTTCCCATGAGGCAAAGGGTCAGAGCTGATTTGCATATAGCCAGTGTCTAACCCAGGGTGGTGTGGAGTGAAAAAAACGATGGATTTAGGCCCAGATCCTTGTACTGGGGTGAATGTATGACATTGTTCTACATTCTGTCCATCAACTGTGTTTTTTGTAATTTTCACCCCGAGTGGGCTGGGTATGCTCAGACGTGAGTCCCAGGCTCTCCACACCACTGGAGTCAAGCTATCCAGGCTGAATGAAGGCTGATAGCCAGAAACCGGTCCTTGGATGCTTGATTCCGGTCTGGGAAAGACAGGGCTTGGCAGTTCGGACTGGACTTTTCCCATGAAGCAAAGGGTCAGAGCTGATTTGCATATAGCCAGTGTCTAACCCAGGGTGGTGTGGAGTGAAAAAAACGATGGATTTAGGCCCAGATCCTTGTACTGGGGTGAATGTATGACATTGTTCTACATTCTGTCCATCAACTGTGTTTTTTGTAATTTTCACCCCGAGTGGGCTGGGTATGCTCAGACGTGAGTCCCAGGCTCTCCACACCACTGGAGTCAATCTATCCAGGCTGAATGAAGGCTGATAGCCAGAAACCGGTCCTTGGATGCTTGATTCCGGTCTGGGAAAGACAGGGCTTGGCAGTTCGGACTGGACTTTTCCCATGAGGCAAAGGGTCAGAGCTGATTTGCATATAGCCAGTGTCTAACCCAGGGTGGTGTGGAGTGAAAAAAACGATGGATTTAGGCCCAGATCCTTGCACTGGGGTGAATGTATGACATTGTTCTACATTCTGTCCATCAACTGTGTTTTTTGTAATTTTCACCCCGAGTGGGCTGGGTATACTCAGACGTGAGTCCCAGGCTCTCCACAACACTGGAGTCAAGCTATCCAGGCTGAATGAAGGCTGATAGCCAGAAACCGGTCCTTGGATGCTTGATTCTGGTCTGGGAAAGACAGGGCTTGGCAGTTCGGACTGGACTTTTCCCATGAGGCAAAGGATCAGAGCTGATTTGCATATAGCCAGTGTCTAACCCAGGGTGGTGTGGAGTGAAAAAAACGATGGATTTAGGCCCAGATCCTTGTACTGGGGTGAATGTTTGACATTGTTCTACATTCTGTCCATCAACTGTGTTTTTTGTAATTTTCACCCCGAGTGGGCTGGGTATGCTCAGACGTGAGTCCCAGGCTCTCCACACCACTGGAGTCAAGCTATCCAGGCTGAATGAAGGCTGATAGCCAGAAACCGGTCCTTGGATGCTTGATTCTGGTCTGGGAAAGACAGGGCATGGCAGTTCGGACTGGACTTTTCCCATGAGGCAAAGGGTCAGAGCTGATTTGCATATAGCCAGTGTCTAACCCAGGGTGGTGTGGAGTGAAAAAAACGATGGATTTAGGCCCAGATCCTTGTACTGGGGTGAATGTATGACATTGTTCTACATTCTGTCCATCAACTGTGTTTTTTGTAATTTTCACCCCGAGTGGGCTGGGTATGCTCAGACGTGAGTCCCAGGCTCTCCACACCACTGGAGTCAAGCTATCCAGGCTGAATGAAGGCTGATAGCCAGAAACCGGTCCTTGGATGCTTGATTCCGGTCTGGGAAAGACAGGGCTTGGCAGTTCGGACTGGACTTTTCCCATGAGGCAAAGGGTCAGAGCTGATTTGCATATAGCCAGTGTCTAACCCAGGGTGGTGTGGAGTGAAAAAAACAATGGATTTAGGCCCAGATCCTTGTACTGGGGTGAATGTATGACATTGTTCTACATTCTGTCCATCAACTGTGTTTTTTGTAATTTTCACCCGAGTGGGCTGGGTATGCTCAGACGTGAGTCCCAGGCTCTCCACACCACTGGAGTCAAGCTATCCAGGCTGAATGAAGGCTGATAGCCAGAAACCGGTCCTTGGATGCTTGATTCCGGTCTGGGAAAGACAGGGCTTGTCAGTTCGGACTGGACTTTTCCCATGAGGCAAAGGGTCAGAGCTGATTTGCATATAGCCAGTGTCTAACCCAGGGTGGTGTGGAGTGAAAAAAACGATGGATTTAGGCCCAGATCCTTGTACTGGGGTGAATGTATGACATTGTTCTACATTCTGTCCATCAACTGTGTTTTTTGTAATTTTCACCCCGAGTGGGCTGGGTATGCTCAGACGTGAGTCCCAGGCTCTCCACACCACTGGAGTCAAGCTATCCAGGCTGAATGAAGGCTGATAGCCAGAAACCGGTCCTTGTATGCTTGATTCCGGTCTGGGAAAGACAGGGCTTGGCAGTTCGGACTGGACTTTTCCCATGAAGCAAAGGGTCAGAGCTGATTTGCATATAGCCAGTGTCTAACCCAGGGTGGTGTGGAGTGAAAAAAACGATGGATTTAGGCCCAGATCCTTGTACTGGGGTGAATGTATGACATTGTTCTACATTCTGTCCATCAACTGTGTTTTTTGTAATTTTCACCCCGAGTGGGCTGGGTATGCTCAGACGTGAGTCCCAGGCTCTCCACACCACTGGAGTCAATCTATCCAGGCTGAATGAAGGCTGATAGCCAGAAACCGGTCCTTGGATGCTTGATTCTGGTCTGGGAAAGACAGGGCTTGGCAGTTCGGACTGGACTTTTCCCATGAGGCAAAGGGTCAGAGCTGATTTGCATATAGCCAGTGTCTAACCCAGGGTGGTGTGGAGTGAAAAAAACGATGGATTTAGGCCCAGATCCTTGCACTGGGGTGAATGTATGACATTGTTCTACATTCTGTCCATCAACTGTGTTTTTTGTAATTTTCACCCCGAGTGGGCTGGGTATGCTCAGACGTGAGTCCCAGGCTCTCCACACCACTGGAGTCAAGCTATCCAGGCTGAATGAAGGCTGATAGCCAGAAACCGGTCCTTGGATGCTTGATTCTGGTCTGGGAAAGACAGGGCTTGGCAGTTCGGACTGGACTTTTCCCATGAGGCAAAGGATCAGAGCTGATTTGCATATAGCCAGTGTCTAACCCAGGGTGGTGTGGAGTGAAAAAAACGATGGATTTAGGCCCAGATCCTTGTACTGGGGTGAATGTATGGCATTGTTCTACATTCTGTCCATCAACTGTGTTTTTTGTAATTTTCACCCCGAGTGGGCTGGGTATGCTCAGACGTGAGTCCCAGGCTCTCCACACCACTGGAGTCAAGCTATCCAGGCTGAATGAAGGCTGATAGCCAGAAACCGGTCCTTGGATGCTTGATTCCGGTCTGGGAAAGACAGGGATTGGCAGTTCGGGCTGGACTTTTCCCATGAGGCAAAGGGTCAGAGCTGATTTGCATATAGCCAGTGTCTAACCCAGGGTGGTGTGGAGTGAAAAAAACGATGGATTTAGGCCCAGATCCTTGTACTGGGGTGAATGTATGACATTGTTCTACATTCTGTCCATCAACTGTGTTTTTTGTAATTTTCACCCCGAGTGGGCTGGGTATGCTCAGACGTGAGTCCCAGGCTCTCCACACCACTGGAGTCAAGCTATCCAGGCTGAATGAAGGCTGATAGCCAGAAACCGGTCCTTGGATGCTTGATTCCGGTCTGGGAAAGACAGGGCTTGGCAGTTCGGACTGGACTTTTCCCATGAGGCAAAGGGTCAGAGCTGATTTGCATATAGCCAGTGTCTAACCCAGGGTGGTGTGGAGTGAAAAAAAAGATGGATTTAGGCCCAGATCCTTGTACTGGGGTGAATGTATGACATTGTTTTACATTCTGTCCATCAACTGTGTTTTTTGTAATTTTCACCCCGAGTGGGCTGGGTATGCTCAGACGTGAGTCCCAGGCTCTCCACACCACTGGAGTCAAGCTATCCAGGCTGAATGAAGGCTGATAGCCAGAAACCGGTCCTTGGATGCTTGATTCCGGTCTGGGAAAGACAGGGCTTGGCAGTTCGGACTGGACTTTTCCCATGAGGCAAAGGGTCAGAGCTGATTTGCATATAGCCAGTGTCTAACCCAGGGTGGTGTGGAGTGAAAAAAACGATGGATTTAGGCCCAGATCCTTGTACTGGGGTGAATGTTTGACATTGTTCTACATTCTGTCCATCAACTGTGTTTTTTGTAATTTTCACCCCGAGTGGGCTGGGTATGCTCAGACGTGAGTCCCAGGCTCTCCACACCACTGGAGTCAAGCTATCCAGGCTGAATGAAGGCTGATAGCCAGAAACCGGTCCTTGGATGCTTGATTCCGGTCTGGGAAAGACAGGGCTTGGCAGTTCGGACTGGACTTTTCCCATGAGGCAAAGGGTCAGAGCTGATTTGCATATAGCCAGTGTCTAACCCAGGGTGGTGTGGAGTGAAAAAAACGATGGATTTAGGCCCAGATCCTTGTACTGGGGTGAATGTATGACATTGTTCTACATTCTGTCCATCAACTGTGTTTTTTGTAATTTTCACCCCGAGTGGGCTGGGTATGCTCAGACGTGAGTCCCAGGCTCTCCACACCACTGGAGTCAAGCTATCCAGGCTGAATGAAGGCTGATAGCCAGAAACCGGTCCTTGGATGCTTGATTCCGGTCTGGGAAAGACAGGGCTTGGCAGTTCGGACTGGACTTTTCCCATGAGGCAAAGGGTCAGAGCTGATTTGCATATAGCCAGTGTCTAACCCAGGGTGGTGTGGAGTGAAAAAAACGATGGATTTAGGCCCAGATCCTTGTACTGGGGTGAATGTATGACATTGTTCTACATTCTGTCCATCAACTGTGTTTTTTGTAATTTTCACCCCGAGTGGGCTGGGTATGCTCAGACGTGAGTCCCAGGCTCTCCACACCACTGGAGTCAAGCTATCCAGGCTGAATGAAGGCTGATAGCCAGAAACCGGTCCTTGGATGCTTGATTCCGGTCTGGGAAAGACAGGGCTTGTCAGTTCGGACTGGACTTTTCCCATGAGGCAAAGGGTCAGAGCTGATTTGCATATAGCCAGTGTCTAACCCAGGGTGGTGTGGAGTGAAAAAAACGATGGATTTAGGCCCAGATCCTTGTACTGGGGTGAATGTATGACATTGTTCTACATTCTGTCCATCAACTGTGTTTTTTGTAAATGCCACCAATATGGCTGCACCTTTTGCCATTTATTTATCGTCTACACAGCACAATAGATATCGGCAATCAAATTGCCTTGTGAATATGTTAATATACTAAGACTCTCCCCTGTATGTGTGTTTTGTCATACTTGTTGTATGTCCAGTAAATGCTCTAAGAGGGAATCCCCCTCACACATGTAAAGCACCTTAGCGAGTGCTACACATTTTCAAAATTACACAATCACTTAAAATTAAGTAATCTGCACCTACACACTTTGGTCCTGAGGAAAGCCAGTTTTAATCATAAAGGCCTGGCTGAAACATGTAGACCACACCTGGATGTAGGAGACCCTAATTAATACTCCTATAACATCCAACAGCCTTTTTTTAATGCTAACAGTGACCCAGTTATTAAATTATAATTTACCCTCGGGTACTGGGAATCCCTGTATAGCTTTTAAACTTTCACCTTCATGTCACTACACAGCACACTCAGAAACATACCTGCTCCGCTGTATTCAGGCGTCGAAGCACACCCGGGATACACTCGGTGTCACTGGGTGGGCCTGAAGATGAAGCATGCCACCAACCAGGTTGGTGGGTGAGGGCTTCATGAACAAACAAAAGGGTTTGTACCCTGTCGTACAGTCTTGAGTCTATGTATATTCACAAATAGGATAGTCCTTATTGATTTTACACTATACAGGGTCTGTCTTTAGGTCCTCAGAAAGTGATACAAACACCACTCAGTGTCTTCTCACTGACCTACACAAGTTCAAACACTCGGTTCAGGGCCCTCATGAACTGTTCGACCTCTCCGTTTGCTTGAGGCCATTGGGGGGTAACCTTCCTCTGTCGAATGGCTAGGGATGCCAGCTATTCCTGGAACTCCTGCCCCTGAAATGGAGGAGCGTTGTCTGACTTTATCTCCTCGGGCAGGCTGACTAATGCAACTGCCTTTTTCAGGATTGGCTTGACCTTTGAGAATGCCAGTGACGGTATCAGTTCAACTTTTGGGAACTTTGTGTGCGAGTCTATAAGGACTGGTGTGAGACGTCCATCCTGGAAGCTCCCAAAGTCCATACTCACTTTTGACCATGGTTTCAAGCTGGGTTCCTCTGTTGTCACCAGGGCTGGGGGTGAGTCTTCAATAGTGATGGCACAGGAATGACAATTCCGCACCTTCTCGTCCACGTGAGTGTCCATCCCCTGTAACCATACCTTGTCCCGGAGCCTTGCCTTTATCTTGACTACAACCTGGTCCCCCTGTTGCGCAATGTCAATCACCCTGGACCATAGACTCCTTGGCACCACCATCTGCCAACCCCTCCTCACTTGTGCTCAGCTCGTTCTGTACTTGCCATAACTGTCATCTCGTCATCTGTTCTAAGTGCATCAGGAATCTAGAGTTGTAGAGGAAGTGCTTCCACTGTCTTATGGCAAGGGCCTCTTTTACTCTGTAGATGCTCTCATCTCTATTGGTCGCTCCTGGAAAGTCAGCACTCTTCATGTATGACCATTCACACAAAGTACTTGGGGCCATATGTATGAAAGTTACATTTTGTGATTCTCAAATAGCGATTTTTAGGGAATTGCTATTTGAGAATCGCAAAATGCTATGTATGTAGGATTTGCAAATAATTTTGCGAATCCTACATATTCCTTAATTGCGAATCGCAAATTGAAATTCGCAATTAAGGAATACCTCCTCATTCATTCCTATGGGCCTAGAGGCCCATAGGAATGAATGGGAAAACATTCTCAATTTGCGATTCTCAATTAGAGAATCGCAAATTGAGAATGCAATTTCAAGGGTGCCAGGGTGTCAGAAGGACACCCTGTTGCACCCCTGAAATGTGCATGAGTGCCCATGTGGGACACATACATGCCCTAAGGGCATGGATGTGTGCCACATGGCACCTTGAAAAATGCAAAAAAGTGCATTTTTCAAAGAAATCCAAATTACCACCAACTTGAAGTTGGTGGTAATTTGCGATTCCTTATGGCCAAATTTCACTTTTTCTGGGCCTCATATATTGCATTTAAGGAATCACAATTTGCGATTCCTTAAATGCAATCGCAAAATAGGGAATCTCAAATTTACGATTTCTTATTTTGCGCGGCTGTTTTGCTTATATACATACCACTTAGAAATTTTGCGATCGCAAATGCCGAAATTCGGCGAATTCCGGCGTTTGCGATCATAAATTTGCCTTCATACATATGGCCCTTGGTTCCTTCATCATCCTCCGTCTGGGCCCATGCTTCCAGAAGCGAGGAGTGTCTTGACAGGTAGTCCGCCAGGCTGCACACACCTGGATAGTAGATCACTTCAAAAAAGCACAGTTGCAGCTGCGCGGCCTATCTCTCTCCTTGGGGGGTGCCAGACTGGGCAGCCCCAGCGCCCAACAGGACCAACGGCTTGTGGTCAGTGACTATTCGGAACTGCAGATCACATAAGGATAGGTGGAAGTGGTGACATGCCCACTGGATGCCCAACACAACTCGCTTGATTTGAGCATATCTTGTCTCTGTGTCATAGAGAGCTCTACTTGTGTAGACAACAGGGACCCTTCTACTTTCTCCTGCAGGAGCACTGCTAGTAGCCCCACCCAATTAGCATTGACCACCAGCTCTGTTTTTCGCACAGGACTGAAGTACGCCATGGTGGCATTGTCAAGGAGGGCTCCTTTCACCTGCCGGAATGCCTTGTCAGCTTTTGGTCCCCACTTTTATGGGGCATATGCTCTCGTTAGTATCCTTAGCAGCTCCCACATGGTGGCTCGGTTCAGGATGACCCTCCTACAGTACATCGCCATACCCAGGAAGCTCCTTACTTCCATCACGTTCTGGATTATTCCTGAAGGCATCAACCTTCCATGGTCCTGTCTCAGGCTATCATGTGAAAAGATGTAGCCAAAGAACTCTATCGAGTTTTTGTAGAAAGAGCATTTTTTATTTTGGTAAACAAATTTATATTGATTTCACAAAAAGCACCAGCCAATCATCAGGACACCATGATAACAAAGGAATATAGGGAATGTTCTGGACAACCCATAGGTCAAGGACGTACAAATTCAGAGAGACAAACGTTTGAATTTCCCCGGTGAAGCTAAACCATGCCCCCAACCACTTCCCCCAGATCCTACGATACTTCTTGGGACAGCCACGTGCCTCATACATGCTCTTCTCCTGCGTGGCGCACTAGTCGACCCCGGCTCACCATTTCCCAATGGTGGGGGGGTTAGGGCATTTCCAGGCAGTCGCTATGTCTCTTTTAGCCACCACCATTGCCGTGGTATAAAACACATTTTCATTTCTGGACCTATCCAGCCCATCAGTGATACCTAAGATCGCATGTTTCGGGTCGGGCGGGGTATCCCACCCCAATACCTCTGTGAGTTCCTCCTCAATGTCGCCCCAGGATCGCGCCAAGCACGGACAGTCCCATACCATAAGTCGGCGGGTTTGTGACCGCATCTAGCACATGCGGGGACTCGAGGGGGAGTCCTGCGCTATGTAGGCGCGCGGGGGTCCGGAAGGTGGCGTGTAAGTAATAAAGCTGTACCATGTGCAATTTGGCTGAGGCGGTGACTGTCCTGGGGGCCATAAGGGCATCACGCCAGTCCTCCTCCTCCAAGGTGCCCACTCAATCCTCCCATTGAGCCCGCAGCCGATCTAAGGATGTTGGGGTGTTGTTAATTAGTGTCCGGTAAATGTGAGAGATGCCCCCCTTCCCTGATCCCCCCGCATGATTTGTGCCTCAGGAGGGGCTATGATCCGGAAGCTGTGTACCAGTCGTGAGGTGCGCTTGAAAAACATGGCGCAGCTGTAAGTATCTATAAAACTGCGAGTGGTGTAGGTAATATCTAGTTTGAAGGTCTTGAAAGGAGCGCATATGATCACCCACTCATACGTCGCCCAGTTGAGAAATACCTATAAGGACCGAAAGCCCTGCAGCCCACTGACTTCCCTGAGCCAAGTGCCCTGCCAAAAGGGTGTACATTGGGTCAGTGTGTGAGTCCATTTTGTATGGCACAACGCGGCCCGCCAGGCCAGTAGCACTTCAGGTAGAAGGCACGACATAGGATCCCCATGTAGCATCGACTGGGCATTGGGCAAACCTAGGTCACTGCGCTCTAGCCTATATGCTCGATCGGACCAGCCTCTATTAAACCAGTCATGCAGAGAGAGCAGACGTGTGGCCAGGTAGTAAGAAAGAGCATTTTTGATGGTGCAGTGTCAAACCACACTCCACCAATCGCTTCAATGTGGCCCTCAGCCGCACATGGTGTTCTTCCAGGCTGTCTGAGAAAATCAGGATATCATGCTTATATTTAATGCCCCAATCAGCATAGAGAAAGTTCCCTTGATGGTATTTTGGAATACTTCTGCGGCCGATGAGATACCGAAATTGAGCCTCCGATATCACCTGAGACCTATATGCATGGAAAATGTTGTGCTCTACCAGCTGGCAGATTCAAGCTCCAGCTGATGATAACAAGTGTTTACTTCTAGAAAACCGTTGGGCACTATTCAGGTCTGCCACAATGTCGTCCATGTTTGGTGTAATGTGTCGCCCCCTTCAGATGGCTTTGTTTGGGATCCTCATGTTGGCACACTCTGGGCTGGTTTGGTGTTGGTGTGATAACTAGTGGGAACACCCAAGGTGTAGGGCGAGTAACTTTGTCTATGATCCCCTTCTGTTCTTAGTCCCAGTGTTTTGTCCCCACTTGTGGCTGCAGGTGAAAAGGGACCCTTCGGTGGCATAGTGCTGTGGCCCGTACTGTCTCATCAATGTGCAGGCGGATCCGCTTTCCCTATAGTCAGGCAAGACCATTGAAGAGTTGAGGAAATTCTTCCATCATAGCTGCTGTATGTGACTCGTCCAGGTCTTCCACTGTGTGGCACCCCAGTAGTGTGCCCGTCCTTCCTTCAGCGATATGGATTTTCGCCATTGTTGAATGGCCTTTACTCATAACATCAACATCTATTGTCGGCAATGGCTCAGTGCCATCGTAAGTGTATATCCATGCCTTGATAGCGTTCAGAGTGGGGCGCAGAATTATTCTGTTGATTACAGACGCGCTTGTATTGATCAATGCTGTGATGACAGTGCCTCCCCTTTCTATCATGCACATGGGGGGGGGGGTGTTCCTTCCCTCCTGGCGTACATTATTACAAATACTTTGTCCTCATCATTGTCTGGATGGGTGCCCTGCCCGCCACCGCTTGGTACATCTTTGGTTTCGCCCTCGTTGAGGGACAGTTGCCACAATGCAGCTGTCATCTTCCTCAGGTACCCCAATTTAGGCCCTTGTTTTTTGCTTTGGCACACATTGGCAACGTGGTTGATTTTTCCACACTTTGAACACGTATGCACTCTCGCTGGGAAGACTTTTGAAGTTTTATGTTCCAGACCACAGTTGTCACAGCTGTCATCTGGCTGCCTCAAGATGCCCCGCGACCGGGAAGGTGCCTGTCATCTTTGGATTGCGTTGACACGTTCCTCATTTACTTTCGCGTCTGTCTGTGGCCCACCCAGGAGCATGCCTTTGACTAGGCCACTTCCATGTCTTCTGCCCTGCTATGCGACAGTTCCTGGGAGAGGGCTAGGACTAGAATTTCGTCCAGGAAGGTGCTGGGATGCCACAGGATGACGCGGTGGCGCATCGCTGGTTTTCAGCCTTGTATTATCTGGGTGCGGATTTCGTCAGGGTGATCAATGTTCATGCATGTGCACGTCAGCTTTTGAAGTCGTGTGTAGTACATGTTGACAGATTCTCCATCCTCCAGCCGGGATTGGCGTAGTTTGCACTGCTCATTCCCGTGGTTCAGCTGCAGATCAAAATGTCTGTTTAGGGCAGCCTCAGCATGTATCAAAATCGTTGTCTCCCCCCTTATTGGGCAAGTTCTTGAACAGATCATAAAGTTCTGCACCACCAAAGTGTACCAGTAGTGATCTCTTGACAGCTCCGTCGGTTTGTGGGTGGCACGAAAATATTGTGGTAAATGCCCTACCTAAGACTGCCATCTCAGTGAAGCCATGGCAGGATCAGCTGGTTCGCTGAATGGGGGTAGCGGTGATACATAGGCATTTGCATACAGGGCTGCTGGCTATCATGCCTGGTCTAGGCATTGATCCGTCATTGTGAGAGGCAGTCTAGAATCTGGTTTTATCCTAAATAGCTCCTCTTTTTTTTCTCTGGGGTTTGTGTTCTTCCTCCTCCTCAGCCCAGGTCAGTCATGAAGGCAGTTCTGCCAATACAATATCCCTTCACCTGTCCTCATGATTTTGCCTCCGTATCGGGCCCATAAAATTCCAATTTACCATATTCATTAATCAGGCGACCTTACACTCTACTACCAGTATCCCAGTTCCTTCCTATTTTATTTCCAGTGTACCCGACTTACCAATCCACCGTCACGGGTACCTATTGATCACAATGGATCAGGGAGCTAGCTGTAAAGAAAGGCAGATACCAAAAATACATTTTCTATGTTTTGCACTCATAAAATAATCACAGACTCAGAAAGTTTTAAAACCTTTATCTAAACTTCATCGGATTCTGATAGCATAAGATTTACAATAAGTAAGCAATCAATAACCAAGATTACAAAGAGCACGTATCCATAAAGGAAATAAATGAGACCAACCATTTGATGAGTCTAAAGGAAGGTAACAACAGGGAATATGCTAGTAAGAATTTTCAGATTTAGACTAGGCATGGAACAGCTAAAGAACGGGAAAAATAAGGAACATACTAGAATAGTACGAAATTTTATCAGTCTATGGAGACTCGAAAGATAACATGTGACTATTAGGAAGGGTGGAAGTGGCACATACACGCTATTATTTCAATGCAGATTTATTATAATTTTCTAAAGGAGGGTAAAGAAAAGGAACATCTATATCATGAACTGAAAAACAGGAATATACTTAAAGGATGGGTAAGAAATGGAACATGTTAGAATAACAACAATAATGTATGACTTGTTCACTTAATGGTGCAAAAGCATGGAAAAATCAAATATGCAAGAATATGATTTTATTGAAGCAAAGAAAGGAAATATAGAAGATGCAGAGTAGATTTTCAGCACTATATTTACCTAGTATGGTGTGAAGACCAACCCTGGCCACGGGTCAGTTAAGGACGTGAAGAACCCCAAGGGAAGACAGTCGCCAGTAGGCCAGCAGGTGCAGAATGGACACCCCAGGACAGGACAGGAAAACCAAGTTAGGATCAGGATGGGACCACCAAGGTAAGACCAGCACCTGCAGTTCGGAAGCAACGCCTGCGCTCCACCCTCTCTGCAGCTATCAGTCAAAACCCCGATTGGGTTATCGAATTTCCCAGCAAAGTGCTCCGCCAGCACTTAAGGTTATTAAAACCCCGATTGAGTCTATGGAAATTACGGACAGAGTGCTCCGCAGCAGTGTGTATCAGTCACCTATTGAGTGCGTTGGGTCAGTGACAGGTCAGCTATTCGGACAAGTCGGACAATTTCGCTAGCTAAACCTAGGCTAGTTATACTGTTTTCGGGTCAGTGTACCACCCCCAAAATGTTGCAAGTGTAAGAATCCCCAATTTCGATTGGTCCTCAAGTAGGATAGGTTAACACACCAACCACATTTCATTTCTACAAGACCTAATTTACATACTCTGGGACCGCCTATTGAATTTGGGGTTCCCATGACATGTTCTACAAAATACAATAGATTATATACAATTGTTTCATTTGCAGGACAGTTCAGCTTTTTTCTGCTAGGCGAAGGTGCATCTTCCCAGGCACATCTTGGCTGGGACTTCGGGTTGGCAAGTTTTCAATGCCACCGGCAGAAGACTGTCATGCGCAGAAGAGCTGTTCAATATGGAATCGCGAGTGTTCCTCAGGCCCCAAAGAATACAATACATGAAAAGTAAGCGAAAACAATTTAGAAATACAGAAAAAATTAATACACTGTATACCATGAATAGCTACTCTATACCCCTTACTTTATAATAACTATAGCATTAGGATAAATGCAGAACAAACAACTTTGCAAAAGCAGCTTTGCAAGCACGGAGCAAAGACAAAGCGGCCATATTAGCAGTATTGCGCATGAGCAAACATTTCCCACCAGAACTGCGAGTACGTCACGTCACGTGAGTGTGACCAACGCATGCGCAGAAGAAAACCCCGCTAAGCAGCGGCCATTTTAATGACAAGCGTTGTTAAGGTTAATACACACATATGCAAGCGTCTCTGGGACACCCAAAATGTCAGAATAACGGGGAAATTAGTAAGACAAACATGTTGAGTTAATTCATTATAGTTATTCGAGGTTCATGAGTACAAGCAAGTCGCGTAACGTGCAAATCCTTGCTCCATCAATCCCCTCTTTGATGATATTTACTATCATCACTAACAATAGAACCAGATGCCAACCTTTTTACATTTTTCCCAGTTCAATCTCTTCCAACATTCGATTCAATTTCTCTTTAGTTTCTTTGTTAGGGTGAGAATTCTTCACCCTTTTATAAATTTGATTATTCAGTTCCTCTAATTCAAGTTCATCCACATTCCGTTTCACGCCTCTCTTGTTCACAGTATATTTCTTTTGGGGTTTGTGACATTTGCAACAGACAAATATGAGGAATATGACAAACCCTATTCCTGCAATTGGCATCAGTACCTTAAACAACAAACCTTTACCTAAATTGAAAAACCAATGACCTACAGCGGAGAGACCATCAGTAAGTCTCTTCCAGGCACTATCAACCTCCAGTGGTTTGAGTTCATTTTCCAAATTTGTAATGTTCCTTACATACCTTTTGAGTTCCACACTTTTGTCAGGTATGTAAGTGCAACAATGTTGCGCTTTCAACATTCTACAGACTCCGCCCTCTTTTGCCAATAGAGTGTCAAGAGCAAGTCTGTTCTGCAAAACCATAGATCTGATCGCAACCATTTCGGTATTGATCATCAGAAATCCACCAGCAGTGTCAGTAGATAACCGATCCACTACTGTTGACAATTTGCAAATTCTGTGTGTGTTCAGAACCACTCCCACTGCAGGTATCAATGCACTAAATATACTACCCACTATTTCCCCTATACTTTCTCTTCTACTACGTACTAAACCGTTAGTGCTTTCACTGCTTCCAGCAATTTCATTCACATGGTATATTTTCGGGAAGACAATTCCAAAATAGCAGCTTCCATACCAGTGATCCGGCAATTTGAAATAGGCCTTGTTTCCACATATGTAATAAATTCCGGGAAACACAGGTTCTGACCCATTTTTGAAACCCCATCCTCCAATTACCTTGTAATTGTGTTCGCATTGAATGGAATCAATGAAAAAGTTATTATAATAACTAGTCTTTTCTCGGTGAAGAGAAAGTTTCCCTTTTCTTTCGAAATCCAGCTACAAAGCAGGATTAGCCCCACCATTTGAGGTGCTTCCCATGTTTTCAGCCCACTTAGGAGTTCTCTGCCTTTTATCATTCGCCTTTCTTTGGAAACTTTCTCTTCTTTTCTCTGCCCCCATATAACGTGTTACATCACTTTTTGTATGTACAGGGTTCAGATTTCCACGTATAGGAAGTTCAGAAAATATCACGTCTGAGTTAGAGTAATAGTATTGTAACGGTCCTCTTTTATAGAATAAACTAGCTAAAATACTACAAGAAATTCCATATGTTAATGGCAAGTGATGGTATGTCACTCCCTCAGCTACAGAAGTAGGTAGCTTCATGCAAACGTAACAGTCGTCTATTTCCATGGCTTCTACTTAATGTACTAAAAGGTTTGCGAATACGTTTAAATGAGTCCTGTTCTTGATTCCATGATAATGCAGTCCTTCCTCATCTGGTGCTTCTAAGTCCATTTTAGTTTGTCTAACGCTAAGTGCTTTCTCATGTCCATCTATACTTTGTGGTGACAGTTCGTCAGTGTCTTTTGCCATAGTTTGTGTAGAGTCAAATTTAGTATCTTTACTCATCATATAAGGAATAGTAATTGTTAGTCCTATCCATAATATTAATACTAATGCTATACTACATACACATACTTTGCAGCATGTTTTACAACAATTACGGCTAGGTCTTCCATTCACACTAGAATCAGACATTTTTGCTAAAAAGAAGCTTTCCAACCCCTCTTTGTAACTTTGCACAGTTTGCTTACACAGGGCAACTTCAGGTTGGTTCTTCTTCTTCGGTAGACTGGTTAGCAGTCAATTCTTCCTCACTTTCGTCACTTATATCAAGATCCTCGAATTCCTCCAACACCAGGTAAGTCCATTCAGGATCCTGATACTTTTCGTTCAGTCTTTTTATTCGGGCACTTCTTCGCTTAGAATTTTCTCCAGTTTGTTCTGTTTTACTGGACGCTTGTTTTCTTTGCTCAAGCTTTTCTTCTACTGTTTTCAGTCTCAGTCTCAGTCTTTTTATGTACCTTGGTTCTCTATTTTTCTTCTTGAGTCTTTTAACTGGCACTGTCGTTTGGCTTTCTTCTAATGCTCTTTTATTTTCGTTTTGTTGTGGCACTTCTGCTTCTGTTTCCTCCCTTTCTATCTGACTAGTCCCATGTCTTATTTCAGTTTCTTCTGCCTGGTTGCTAAGCTGGCCTTGTTCAGGTGTATGCTGGGTTTGACTTTTGGATGTTTCAATCTCTGTGTCCTGAACACATTTGTCTATTTCTATCTGATCCTGTTCAAGCACTTCGAACCTTTGATTTTCTTCCGCTTGAACTTTCGCCCTAATTTCTATCTGTCCCTTTTCAATCTCTGGAGTTCTTGGAGGTGTGTCAATAACCTGTTCTGTCCCTATCTGACCTTCCTCCTCATCAGATTTGACATGGATTTCGATGATCTGATTTTCTCCTTCTATTCCTGTCTCCTCCTCACTATCCCACTCTCTATCTGGGTATGTCTGGCTTCTGGTTCTTATTGGATCAACGGTCAGGTCGATTACTGGGATCCATTCATCTTGACTGGTGCTCGGTTGTTCATCATCAGCTACTTCAGGACCAACATCTGGAGACCCCTCAGCTAGACAACCTTCAGCGTCAGTTTCTTCGTCTTCGGTTACCTTCTTCGTATGACTGGCATGGATCCACTTTGGTACTCCTGCACACTTCACCGCTCGTCGTGGTTACCAGAATTACTTGTCTTGGTTTTCCCCACTTCGGTGCAAGGCAACTCGATCGGGTGTGCTTCTTAAGTACCACCCAGTCACCTGGATTCAGATTATGGACTGGAGTTGCTGGCCTGGCGACGGCGTCTTCCCCAATCTGGTGAGAGATAGAACGCACTTGGTCACCCAGTTGCTTGCAGTACTCTAGTACCAAATCATCAGAAATGCTTATCCGTTTGTGTCCTGGTACCCATGCTTGTCTCATTACTCTTCCCATCAGGATCTCACGGGGACTCAGGCCTGTTTTTTGGTCTGGAATACTTCTGATTCCCATCAGTACAAGAGGTAAAGCCTCTATCCAGTTCATGCCAGTAGATTCACACATCTTTCCTAGTCTCGACTTGATAGTGCCATTCAGTTGTTCCACCACTCCAGAAGCCTCTGGACGATATGCACAGTGCAGTTTTTGAGTAATTTTGAATGCTCCACAGATCTGATCAATTATTTCATTCTGAAAATGCCCACCTCTGTCTGATTCAATTGTGACTGGAACCCCGTACCTAGGTATTAGTTCTCGTAATAACAATTTAGCTACAGTGATGGCATCATTCTTCTTGGCCGGGTAAGCCTCTACCCATTTTGAAAACAGGCAAACAATGACAAGGACGTACCTCATTCCTCTACAAGGGGGTAACTGAATGAAATCAATTTGTAATCTTATAAAAGGGCCTTCTGCTTTCCCAATTTTGCCCAGTGAAACTACTGTTTTCTTCCCAGCATTGTATTGCTGACATGTCAAGCACCTCTGGCAGAGTCTCTCCGCTATCTTCCTGAATTTCGAATTGAACCATGTCTGTTTGAAGACACGAACCATGGCATCCCTACCAATGTGCGTATTTCCATGTATTAGCCGGGCCATAGGAGCAAGCAAGCTGTCAGGCAACACAGGCATACCATCAGAGCAAACAATGACACCATCCTCGTTCCTCTGGTGACAACCAAACTTTCTCCATCTTCTCCTTTCCTTTGGTCCTGCTGCATTCTGTAAATCTCTCAGTTCCTCCCATGTTGGCACATTCTCAAACACCATAAGTTGGCAGCTGTTTCCATTTCCCCCCAATTTGATATTGACTGACATTTGATGTCTTGCACAATGTTGGGCCAGTTGGTCAGCATATCGATTACCTGCTGTCACATTGTCATCGCCAGATTTGTGAGCAGCACACTTGACCACTGCCAATTCTTTTGGTAACTGGATTGCTTCCAGTAATTCCTGTACCACTTTTCCATTTCTAATAGGAGTACCTGAAGAAGTCAGGAACTCTCTTTGCAGCCATAATTGGCCGAAGTCATGCACAACCCCGTAACCATATTGGCTGTCAGTATATATGGTTACTCTTTTATTTTTCCCAACTTTACAGGCTCTTGCCAATGCAATCAATTCGGCTACTTGTGCAGACTTTACTCCAAATAGATAGGATGATTCTACAGCACGTGATACTGTGACTACAGCATAGGCAGCACTTAAGCCTCCATTCTCATGTCTCAGACATGAGCCATCTACAAACAGCTCGTAATCTTCTACAGGTAGGGGCATTTCCTTGATATCTGGGTGTGGTTTGGTACTAAACTCAGTCAGGTCAATGCAGTCATGCTCGACCTCTCCTTTTGCTTCTGCAATCAGTGAATCTGGTACTAGGGTAGCTGGATTCAATATGTTACACTGAGTAATTGTTACATTTGCAGCACCCACAAGAATCCTCTCATATTTAGTCAGCCGACTAGGTGTGAGATACTGGTTTTTAGTTCTGGTTAGTAAGATTACAACTGCATGTGGAACATACACAGTTACAGGATGTCCCATAATGATGGATTCGACACTCATGCAAGTTGCAGCTACTGCTTTCAGACATCCAGGTAATCCAGCAGCCACTGGATCCAAAGTAGCAGAGAAGTATGCTACTGGACGTCTAGTCAAACCATGCTCTTGAGTTAGGACTGACAGTGCACAATTGTCTCGTGTATCACAAAATAGTGCAAATTCCTTTGAATAATCAGGCATTCCTAATGCAGGGGCTGTACATAGACATTCTCGTAATTTAGTAAATGCTGTCATGCTTTCTTCATCGCATTCTACTGGGTCCTTCGCTCCTTTCCTTGTCATTTTTATCAATGGTTTTGCTAGGACTGCAAATCCCACAATCCATTGTCTGCAGTATCCTACAACTCCAAGGAACATTCTGATCTCTTTCTGAGTGTTGGGTAACTGCATGTTTCGAATTATCCTAATTCTTTCTGAAGTAACCTTCCTGATACCCTTCTCTATCTGGTGCCCCAGATATTTTACTGAAGAGGTACAGAACTGTAATTTGTCAGGTGATACTTTATGTCCTCCTTCGCCTAAATGATTCAGTAAGGCAATGGTTTCAACAACACAGTCTTTCTGACTTTTAGAAGCCACCAAGAGGTCGTCTATATATTGCAGCAAAACTGAGTTTCCAGGTAAAACTAAGGATTCAAGGCACTTTCTCAGAATCTGATTAAAGATTGAGGGGCTTTCTGTGTACCCCTGAGGGACGCGATTCCAAACGAACACGTGACTGTCGAATTCAAATGAGAAAAGAAATTTGCTGTCTGGATGCAATGGGATTGAAAAGAATGCGTGACATAAGTCAATAACGGTGAACCATTCAGCATTCCATGGAATTTGGTACAAGATCACAGCTGGGTTCGGTACAACAGGACAGCAAGGAACAACGATTTTATTTACCTTTCGCAGGTCCTGTACTACCCTGTTTTTACCACTAGGTTTCTTGATGCCAATTATCGGCGAGTTACATGGACTACTCAACACTTCTTGTATGATGTTTGCTTCTAGCAATCTTTTTATTTCAATGGCAACTCCTGCTTTCACTTCTGCACTCATTTTGTATGGTTTAGTATTTGGGTAAACTGCATCGTCTTTTATGGCTATTTTAATTGGGTCAACATTTGCCATTAGTCCTACATCTTTTCCAGTAAAATCCCATACATCTGGTTTCACTGCCTGTTGGAGTTCTTTCGGTAAGTCTTGTATTGTCAGTCTTTTAATTTCTGAGTCAGGTCTTATTAGCATTAATTTGTATATTCCATCTTCGTCTGGGGTTTGAATTTCGACGCCCTTTGGTGTGCAAAAGATGGTACAGTTCATTTTACACAACAAATCATGTCCCAATAGGTTTACAGGACTGGAATCACAGACAACAAATCTATGCATTTCTTTTAAATTCCCTATTGTAATCTCCATGGGCTCAGTAACTGGGGTACTAATCAATTGATTAGATACGCCCACTACTTGGATCGCTTCTCCCGAGAGGGGTAGGTTTGGAACGTCTGCTGTTCTTACAGTAGAACGGGTGGCCCCAGTGTCCAACAGAAAGGTGACATCATTTCCTTCAACCTTTCCTTCAATGTATGGCCCTGACTGGTCCACCGGCAAGGAGGCGCCAAGCACGCACTCCTTGTCCTCCCCCCTCAGGCACCGTCAGTAAGGTTCATCACAGAGGAAGGTATCATTCAACAAAAATTGTGAAGTTGCTGCATTTCTATCCTCTTTTCCTCCCCACACCTCGATGTCTTCACCCTGCTGTGCTTTGCCCTTTAAATTTGGTCTAGGTGCACGGGGCAACTGATTCGGTTTTACCTGTTGCTGGGTCTTTCTTAGTTTTTCATTCTGCGTCTGTGGATTTAAATCATTAATTTTGGGGTTACCATTTTGTGCGTATGGGCACTCGTCTCTCCAGTGCCCTATCTGTCCACACCCATGACAGGGGAACTTCTTTTTAGCCTCCTCTCGGCTCATTTTTACTTTGGGCTTCCCTCCACCCCCAGAACCTTGGTTTTGGGTATTACTATTCATTTTACCTAACTGCTTCTCTTGTTGTTCAGCTAATTTTACTTGTGCCCACATGACCTTTTCCTTTAAGGCCTTTCGTTTGTTAGCCATCTCATCTTCACAGTATTTTGCGTACCTTAAAACCTCATCAATTTTCTTAGACTGCCAACAGATTTTATTGTCTTTGACCCATTGGCAAATTTCAGGTCTTAAACCGTTTACAAACCTGTAAATGAAATGGGTCATGTCCTTCATCTCAATGTTATCTATGCCGCTGTACGTTTTGAACACCTGTAACAGTCGTTCGTAATAGGAATGTACAGTTTCATCTCTATCCTGGGTTGTTCTATCTATTCGGGTCCAATCAGTTTCCTTTGCAGGCACTTTCCCCTTCAAATGTAACATTACTTTTTTTTTTGGGATCAAAAACTTTTATTGCATCTTTCAGTTACACTGCGGAACGCCTACAACCCGTTGGGCCGGCCGCTATTATTCAGTCAAGTCGTCAGTGCTACGTTACATACACTTCAAAGAAATATCAAAAAAATTTTTTAGCATGATAGCCTTTTCAAGCACAGGTCGTGGCATTTCAAGCAGTTAGCCAGTAAGTAATGGTTGTTGATTTCCCAGTTTTATAACCAAACAAACAAAAAGAGTAACCATTATGAACAAGATTGTGGTCAAGTGTAGTGTACTATTGATCAATTACAAGTAACCCACGTAGGCGTCCCATGACAGAGCCTTCTAAAGTGTCGTCCCATCCCTTAAGAGTTAGGTCTATTACTAAGCCTGTGGGCCTGTGATGTGTAATACCATGCATTCCTGGCCCTATATCCCCGCGAGGTATAGGAGCGCGTGTCTCCCCTCCAGTGTTCGTCCCCCTCGCTCTCACACATTGCTTATGCAACTATCCCTCCTTCCCTTCTCCATCTGAATCGTCCAGGTCATCCTCCGGCAACGGGTCACATATCTCACCTCTGTACGTATTCCATTTTGACCAGATTTTATTCCATTTCCCCGGGCAGGCGCGGCTAGAGTATACCGCCCTTTCCGTCACCATTGTCTTGTCCATGTTCAAACACCATTGTGACTTGGTCGGTGCTTCTGGAACCCCCCAGCGCTGCGCGTCATCTCTCTTTGCTACCATTAATCCCAGCGTGACCCAGATTCGTCCATGCCGTGAGAGATCTGTAGGTTCCCATATATTGAGGAGGCACCTCCTCGGGTCAGGTAACAGTGTCAATTCTAGTGTTTGCGAGATTGTTCGTAATATCTGTTCCCAATATTCTTGAATTCGGGGGCAGTCCCATATGGTGTGGAAGAATGTACCCTCCTCCCCGCACCCGAAGGCAGTACGGGTGTTCTATTCTGTGAATACGATGTAGCATTGTTCTAGTGTAGTATACCCTATGTACTATCTTCAATTGCACTAGCCGTAGTCTCGAGGAGATGCCGACCTCCCTAGGTGACGCCAGTGCCTCACTCCACTCATGTTCGTCCATCCCACCAGTGTCCCCCTCCCACTTCACCTTCAATGTCAGTGTCGGGTCTGGTGAATTGTTAAGTAGTTTGCGATAGACAAGGGATGTTGCACGTTCTATCATAAATTCAGTAAGAAGACGATCCTCTAGCGGGGAGGACTCCGGCAGGTCGGTGTCCACAGGCAGCACTGCCAGTATTGCGTGTCTTATCTGGATGTACCGGTAGAGTTCCCTTTCACTGAGGTCATACAGGTCCTGCAACCTACTGAAGGGTATCACCCCGCCTCTGTCCCAAAGATCTCCCACTGTGGAGATCCCTATCGTGTCCCAATGCGAAAACCCTTTGCTGTTTCTCATGTGACCGAGGATTTGGGAGTCCCACAGTGGAGTCAGCTTGGTGATTATCCCTTTCCATCCTAGTGCAGCTGTCGCTGCGTGCCATACCGCGACTGTCAATTTGGTGGGTCCCACTAAGGAGCGAAGTTTGCGGTGATCGTATAGCGGAGCCAACATGCTATCAGAGCCCAGTTGTCCCCTGTCGGTTCGGAAAGACGGCTCACCCTGTGGAGCATGTAGCCATTGGTTGATGGGTTTAAGGTGCGCTGCCCAGTAGTATAATTTTAAGTTGGGTAGGGCGATACCCCCATCAAACCAACCTCTATGCAATTTTGATTGGGCGATACGAGCAGGGTGGGTTCCCCACAGGAGGCTGGAGACCAATGCCGCCACCGTTTGAAAGAATTTGGGGGCTATCGGGTATGGCGTGTTTTCGAGAACATATAGGAACCTGGGCAGAGCCATCATTTTGTAAAGTGCGGCCCGTCCCAAGAGCGTCAGCGGAAGGGCTGACCAGAACTTGACGTCTCGTCTGAGTCTATCTACGTGGGGTTTCAAATTTTTTTCAATGAATTCCGTAGGGTCCCTGGTGACATGGATGCCTAAGTATTTGAACGATGAGCTCGCCACCCGTAGGGGGCAGCTCGGGTCAAGGGCTGGAGGTTGCCCCTTCAGAACATATAGTTCCGATTTATTCCAGTTCAACGTATATCCCGAGATCCTGCCATGGGCATCACAAAGCTGTAACAGGGCCGGAATTCCGTCGGTAGGATTAGTTAAGTAGACCAGCATGTCGTCTGCGTAGAGGGACAGCCGGTCTTCCCAACCCTCCCTCCAGCAGATGCCCTTAAGTAGGGCGAGGTTCTGATGAGCGTGGCGAGGGGTTCCAGCGAGATCACAAATAGCAAGGGAGAGAGGGGACAACCTTGTCTTGTACCTCTGCCCAATGAAAATTTCCGTGAGATATGGCCATTGGCTATCACTCTAGCTTCCGGGTCCGTATAGAGCAACCTGACCCACGCAATGAAGCGGGGCCCAAATCCCAGGCGTGACAGCGCCTCAAACAAATACGCCCATTCCACCAGGTCAAACGCCATCCTGGCATCGAGTGCTAATATTACTGCCTGGGACGTCACCGAGTCTGCCCTGGCCAGCACGCCATGTAGGCGTCGTAGGTTCAATGCCGTATTCCTGTGTGGCATAAACCCGGACTGGTCCGGGTGTATCAGAGAAGCTAAGTGGGGCAAGAGTCGCGTCGCCAGGAGTTTGGCTAGTATCTTTGCTTCCACGTTGAGCAGTGAGATAGGGCGGTAAGAGGAACATTCTTCAGGTGGTTTGCCCGGTTTGGGGATGGTCACTATAGTCGCTATTCTTTGGTCAGGCGGGAGTGTGCCCTTCTCCTGACATTCTTTAAACATGTCTAGCAGATGCAAACCAAGGGCCTCAGGCATTGCTTGATACCACTCTACCGGTATCCCGTTAGGCCCCATGGCCTTACCCGGGTTCAAGGCATGAATAGCTAAGTGTATTTCCTCAGCGGTGATATCCATCTCCAGTTCCCCTGATGCTTCCGGGGATAATGTTTGGACCTCGATCGGTGCTAGCACGTCTCTGGCCATTTCCGAGGTGACCACCCGGACAGGGGTGTACACCTGTTCAAAGTGGTCTGCAAGGAGATCCACAATACGCTCCGGGTTAGTATGCAGCGCGCCACCTCTGTCCCTCAGACGCGGGATTCCTCTAGAATTCCCTTCCCGTTTATCGAGCCATGCCAGCAGTTTCCCGGCCTTATCCCCCACCTCGTAGACCCTATTCTGGGTGTCTGTCAGATGACCCTTGACATGCATGCGCAGATGGTCGCTATAGATCTGTTGTTGCAGTGTCAGTGCGTGCAGGGCGGAGGGAGTGGGGCACTGTTCGTGCGTCTTCGCTAAGTCCTGCAAGGTCAGGTCTATACTGTCCAACTCTCGGGAGCGTTCACGCCTGTATCCTGTGATGGTGTTTATGGCTTCCCCTCTCAGGACTGTCTTATAAGCCTCCCACAGTATCTCGGAGGAGTGCACTGAGTGTATATTTTCAGTAAAATACTGCGACGTTACCTTTTTGAGTGCTTTACGGACCTGGGGAATCTTGAGATAAGCGGCCTGTATGGGGAACAGTCGCCTACGTGTTTGTGTCTGCGAGGAGAGTGTGAGTGTAAGTGGAGAGTGATCCGAGATCCCTCGAGGGTGAATCGTCATTACTTCCGCGAGTTGGAGACCGTCCCCCAGGGTTAAAAAGAGGTCAATTCTCGACAAACTTCCATGTACGGAGGAGTGAAAGGTGTATCGGTTAGTGCTAGGGTAGAGGTGTCTCCAAATATCAGTTAGGCCCATGGCAGTTAAGAATCGTTGGAGGCGGGGGATCCCTCCCGCGGGGGTCTGCGTAGGGAACCTATCGAGTTGTGTGTCAAGAATTGCGTTGAAATCCCCTCCAAGGATAATCTCACCCTCAGGGAGAGTCAGGATAAACTCACCCAATTTGGGGAGGTGTACTGAGTGTAATGACGGGGGAATGTATACCGAAACCAGGTTGAGAAGCTTCCCCTCCCACTGTCCCTGCAGGGCTGCGAAGCATCCTTGATCGTCAGTTTTCGTGAGTAGGGGGATAAACCGTGTGTTTTTCTGTATCAGGATTCCGGTGCCTCTGGATCCGGACGTAAAGTCCGAGTGGACTACCATCTTGTATCCCCGTCTATCTAAGGCTTTGACCGCCCCCCCCCTGTTAAATGCGTTTCCTGCAGTAGTGTTATCATGGGTTTCTGTCTCCTGATCGCGGTAAGGACCAAACCTCGTTTAACCTTGTCCCCCAGCCCTCTCACGTTCCAGGACATGACACGCAAGGCCGGGCATTGTGTCTCAACATCCACCCCTTCCCTCACGGGACTTGAAATATCCGCCATTGGGTATTCTGGGGTCGGTAGTGTAGTGATGGGGAAGTGTTACCCGGGTACCGGGTGCGCTGCTGCCCACTGAGGATCAAGAGGACCCCACAGGGGGCACCCCCCCCCGTCCTCCCCCCCTACCTGGGGTTGAACCACTGTCAAAGGCTCTGCTGGGAGCTGCGTCTCCCTGGACGTCTCTCTCGTCTTGCTTAAATACATATGGAAACCTAGTTACTTTCCTTGACCATGCATGTACGTTCCTAACTTTAACAAAACCCGCCCCTCCCCAATGCCCCCTCCCTGCATCCCTGCCTAACGGACCTTCAACTGCCCGCCTCCCCAACTGAGCAGAGCGCTTTACCCATCCCACAACCAGAGTACTTGTGTGTAAGGGGGGAGAGTGTCTCCCTGAGCAGGCGGCATCCCTGCGTGCTTCTGGGGTAGTGTCGCCAGAGTCCAAAAACAGCTGCTAAATGATTTGTCGACGATCAGTAGTTGTCATCGTAGCCATCGTCCGTTGAGGAGTCATTCTTCACCGCCATTTCCTGCAATTCCATGTGAGTGCGATCCCTCTGCTCCACTTCGGCCGGATGATTGTGAGCCTGTCCCGTTGTGCCCTCCGCGGTCGTGATGTTGTCTAGGTGGTTTTCGCTGTCGGTCCACAGTATGCCATCCCTCCAACCAGTCCCGTGCGGCGTCCGGGGTGTCAAAGAACCACACCTTCTTGTCTGCTACCACACACAGTCGGGCTGGAAACTGCATCGAGTATTGTAGTTCTTTTTCCCGCAATGTTTTTTTGACTTCCAAGAATGTCCTCCTTCTCCTGGCGACCTCCGCCGTGTAGTCCGGGAAGAACGCTATTCTCGAGTTTTGGATCTGGATGGCCGGCGCCACTCTTGCGGCCTGCAGGATGGCGTCACGGTCTCTGAAATTGAATAGTCTTGCCAATATTGGCCGAGGTGGCCCTCCAGTCTTAGGCTTCCCCCCCGGCACCCTGTGCGCCCGTTCCACCGAGAAGAAGTTTGATAGTCCCTTAGGCTGGAGCCTGGTCCTTATGAACTCCTCCACGTAGAGGTCCATGGCTCCCGTGTTTTCCGATTCCGGCACTCCCAAAATTCGGACGTTGTTGCGCCTAGAGCGCCCTTCCTGGTCATCCAACTTGTCACGAAGCAGTTTGTTATCCGTCTGTAGTTGTTCCATTGCCGTCTGCAATTCCGATACATCTTCGACCAGGGATTTGGTGACAACCTCCATTTGTTTGACCTTTTCAGACATTTTGTGGAGGTCTGCCCGGATTAGCGTGACCTCAGTAGCTGTAGCACCCACTGTTGCCTGCACCTGCGCCAATGCCGCCAGGACGTCCTCGATAGTGGCCTTCTTGGCGCCTTCCGTCTCCATCGTTTTCCCCCCCGTCTTGCGTTGGTCTTGGGGTGGGGAGTGTTTGTCATATGCAAATTTGTCCAGCCTGGCCTGGGTGGCATTTTGTCTGGGGCCTCTTTGTGACATGTCAGACATCCTCTGAAGCGTAAGGTCCGTCTTGAGGGCGGATGGTCACTCTGCTCGTGCACGCGATGGTAGGTCTTGAGCACAGTCGTGACAGCAGGGGACGTAGGGTGCCGTGGCCCCAAATGGCAAACGATGTAGTGTCTCCCCCACCGCTGGTCAGGCCGCGTTGTACACCGTTCTCCCGGTCAGCTTGGTGTTGTGGGTCCAAATAGGTTTGCAGGCGCAGCCCCGTTGCCGTCAATATGGGGCTTCCTTCCAGGCGTGGGTAATCTGATGTCCTCTCTCCCCCGTTAAATGCCGCATCCGCAAGGCGAGGAGGGGGGGGGGAAAGAGAATCGCGCCCCCGGTGTCCACCCCGCCCAGGGCGAAATCAAGGAGGTCGCGGAGCCCCTTCTAGGTATCCGGGGCCCCGGTCCAACCACCGCCAAGCAGGGGCCGCTACTGTAGGGACGCGACGCGCGTCCGGCGCCAAAGATGGCGGCACCTCTTTCCCGATGTGCGGCGTATTGTGAGGCCTCGGGTTATGTCCACGGCCCCCTTTTGTTGCTGCCGGGGGTCACGGAGCTCCGCCCGTGTCACCAGGCTCCCGGGGAGAGGAGGGATCACCGCCGCTCGAGCAACTTCAATGACTAGCCGGCACTTCCGGCCAAGCGTGACCGCCGGGAGTCGGCTTCCGGTCGGGCTCAGGGGCTACTGTGGCTCCGTTGCTTTCCGGCTGTTGACAGGCCTCACCGGTTCTCGGGCCTCGTCGATCGCTCAGGGGTCACAGATTTGCCGAATCAGCCCCAAACTTGCAACGCTGGACGCTGCATGGACTCCGGTTCTCTACCACCCCGTCTGGCACTGGTAGGTATCGGATGAATACGTCGGATTATTGCGGGAAGCCTTCACCGCTCCGGAGCCTCTCTAAGTTTCAGCCGCCATCGATGGCCGCTAGCCACGCCCCCCCAAATGTAACATTACTTGATGGTATTTTTTAACACACCTTTGCCCAGCACACTTCAAAAACATTTGTTACAGATAGACAAATCAATAACAGTTTTTTCAAATTTACGAACAAGTCGATGTTTTTAGTTTACAGTAGTTCTTTATTGTTCAATCTTTTAAAAGCCTTTAGACAGCATCACTTTTGGAACTGCCAACGCGTTTCGTCCCATCCAGGGACTTCTTCAGGGCTTGAACAGTTCGTATGATCTATACTAGTTGGTATTGTCTTGTAAATCCTTAATGAGGACAATCTACTGCGTAAGTTTCTAGTCAAAGACCCCTTATGTATTCGCAGTTGCAGTTTATTTAATTTCACACTTTTTTTTCTCTTCTTTAATTCATGTGGTATGGGACTTCACATTTATTCGTAGGATGGTCAGTTTACGAAGGTAACGACCCGGATATGATAAAGCGGGTCCGGAAGAAGGGGTCCGTCGATCGTCTCGGCTCCAACCAGGGATCACCTCGATCGCTCAGGGGTCGCAGATTTGCCGAATCAGCCCCAAACTTGCAACGCTGGACGCTGCATGGACTCCGGTTCTCTACCACCCCGTCTGGCACTGGTAGGTATCGGATGAATACGTCGGATGATTGCGGGAAGCCTTCACCGCTCCGGAGCCTCTCTAAGTTTCAGCCGCCATCGATGGCCGCTAGCCACGCCCCCCCAAATGTAACATTACTTGATGGTATTTTTTCATTACCTCATCAGAAGGAGCTCCTGTAATAGGGTCCCTTGGGAATTCCTCACTAGGCCAACCAATGGCAATTTTACATTCTGTCCACAAATCTACGGGAACCACGATATCGAAAAACCCATCCAGATCTTTCCACAGGCACTTTTGTACCTTCACAAACCTCTCTACCTGTCTATACCAATCTACCGGCTTTTCTCGTAATTTTGGGAAGTCATTGGTAAAGGACACAATATCCTGTCGGGACCACGGAACATGCACATACTTTCCACCTGGCACTTCTCGCATAGGATATAATTTTTCTGCCTTGTCTGCTTCCTTTAAGACGAACTCAGAAGTCATCTGTTTGGATCTAATCTCCTCCTTTTTCTTTGCCCATCTGGCTTTCCACTTTTCTAAGTCTCCCCATTTTTGCAGCAGAATTCTTTGATCTGTACCTTCTTCCCTGACACATTCATATTTTCCAGATCTTTGTCTGAGAACTCTGCTCTGTAGGGTTTTTGCAATGATTTAGATTTCCCAATATCAATTCCCATACTTGCTGCGGTGTCCACTAATTTCTCATGGAACACTCGAGTATTACGGGTAATACTCTTACAGATAAACAGCAGTTCTTCTTCAGAAAAGGTATTTAGTCTGTCCAACCCCACATTTCCAGCCATCAGTTCTTCTAATTCTATTCTTAATTTGTAAATATCTAGTGGTTTTGATTGAGGAGTTTGTTTCTCTAATTCTCTACTCCATCTCTCGATTTCTTCCGGAGTCACTACAGTGGCACTTCTAGTACCAGAAGCTGACTCAATCTGCACTTCTCCTGAACTGAAAGGAGTATTCTTTTTTCTTGAACCCCTTTCTGGTTCCCTTATCGGTAAGTCCATTAAGGAAATCACAGACTCACATTCACTTTCCTGATCATCTACAATTAGGGGTTCTTTTCTCGGCTGTACTACAGCTGGGAAAATAATTGGAGTTTTTGGACACCCCTGTTTATCCCCATACAAAGGAACAACTGGTCCAATAGTTACTGGAATTGTCAAAGCTTCAGGACTGGTGTTTAATTGGGAGATTTTCTGAATTAATTCTGTTCTCTGTTTAATTAATGCCTCTCGCTCTCTCTCCTGCAGTATTCTTTCCAGGCTTACTTCAGGTACTATTTGCGGAGTCAGGGTTGGGGCAGTTGGATGCGTCGTACATGGTCCCTCACCATAATTAGGTTTCATGAATGGATTTCCTTTGCTTAAAGTTCTCGGCCCCTCCGGATAAGGAGGTATTTGACAGCCGTCTCTTACATTTACAGGTCTAGGCCCCTCCTGGTAAGGAGGTCTCAGGCAAGCATCCCCTACACTAGAGATCGGGGTCCTTCATTATAAGGAGGTGGATTTTTCATGAACAAGTCATCCAACAAATCGTCATCTGAATCCCCAGGGTCACCCAATGTTTTTTTTTTTCTGTCTTTTTCCCTCCCATGGGTTCTTCTAGTGACATCATAGGGTATAATCCCTCTACTATCATATTCTGTCTCCACTGTTTCATTCTTTTCTCTCGGGTCTCGGGTTTCACTTTAGGATACCATTTGGTTAACCCTTTATCCATTCGGGGCTTGTCCCTTTCAAAAGCCTCTATCTCCCATTCCTCCAAGGCTTCGTACTGTGTCAATCTGGGTCTGGGGTGCAAATCATTCATTCGGGTTCTCAAATTGAATAGAATTCTGCTATTAAATGTACCATCTAACGGAAATGCCAAAATTCCGTCATTCTTTGTGTATTCCACCCAATTTTCCAACCATACACGAGAGTGGTACCCTTTATCAAACATCATGAAAGATGCGGGAGTATTAGGAGGTGGGATGACAACTCCTTCTCTAGTTTTGATAGGCTTGTCTCTTTTAAAATAATTCTTTACTTTGCTTACTAAGGTCATTTTCCTCTTTTCTCCGTACATAACGCTTTTACGACCTTTCCACTGATCTTTTCCAAACCCTAGATATCTTGGATCCGGTCTAGTTTCTGGAGCATACGAATGCCACATATACTTTTCCGCAAGCGACTCTGTTTACAAAATCACTTCCAATCTAAATGCGTCTTTTATTTTTAGTGCAACCAATCAAATGCGCGATCTCAAATAGTCTCGACCAATGCGTGCGCGGGCTTTTCGCGAGACAAGTTCTCACGCTTCGGCACTCACCCCTCCTTTACAATACTAGCTCCGCTACACACCCGCTGTCTCTACCAATCTCAGCGCGGCACAGAGTGACGTCAGCGCAGCTCCGCAACTGACTCCCTCCTTCACAAGGTAACGGAAACTTTATTTCTTTCTTAAAGTGCAAGTGCTTTATTTAATTTACAAGGTAAAAACATTCGCCACTGTACTCGAGTGTCTAGAAAGAAAGATTTGTTTTACTGCAAGTAAACCGCTTCTGTCTACTTTTCATACACTACGGACAGATCTCTTCTGCCTATCCTTCACTCAAGCATTAGAGAACCTGCTACTTCTTCGACTTATCCACTCCTTTCCGGGATATATACTAAGTCTAAAGTTTCACTAGCGAACTCTTTTGCTATCACTCAAGCTCTGATGAACCTACTACTCCTTTCTCGTGTGACCCTTACTAGGTTATATCACAACTGAAGTTTCATTAGCGAGCTCGTTGCTATCATTTATTCAACTATTCATACAGAAACCCTAATTAGCGCTTCCAGTTCTGCCTAACCATGCACTAATTTTCCTCGAGCCACTGACCTCAGAGCGAAGTGGATTCTCCTCACCACTCGCTATTCTATTCCCCGGGGATTCCAGACAAACATATAACAATCACTAACGAGTTTTGTTAAAACATGTATCAATATAGCAGCAACAAAAACAATTTAAAACATTTCATAATTTTTTTTCAAAACAATAAAACATTTGTAATTCGTTCGAACGTTTTGACAGTAATATTTTCACAGTTAGCAGCAAATAACCTACCTACCTATCTTAACTAGTCCCTAACCATTTCCTCTGCTACCAGAAAAATACTGATAGAGCGCGCAGGTCACCCGACTAATTATTTTACCATATACGTATCGGGCCCATAAAATTCAATTTACCATATTCATTAATCAGGCGACCTTACACTCTACTACCAGTATACCAGTTCCTTCCTATTTTATTTCCAGTGTACCCGACTTACCAATCCACCGTCACGGGTACCTATTGATCACAATGGATCAGGGAGCTAGCTGTAAAGAAAGACAGATACCAAAAATACATTTTCTATGTTTTGCACTCATAAAATAATCACAGACTCAGAAAGTTTTAATACCTTTATCTAAACTTCATCGGATTCTGATAGCATAAGATTTACAATAAGTAAGCAATCAATAACCAAGATTACAAAGAGCACGTATCCATAAAGGAAATAAATGAGACCAACCATTTGATGAGTCTAAAGGAAGGTAAGAACAGGGAACATGCTAGTAAGAATTTTCAGATTTAGACTAGGCATGAAACAGCTAAAGAACGGGGAAAATAAGGAACATACTAGAATAGTACGAAATTTTATCAGTCTATGGAGACTCGAAAGATAACATGTGACTATTAGGAAGGGTGGAAGTGGCACATACACGCTATTATTTCAATGCAGATTTCTTATAATTTTCTAAAGGAGGGTAAAGAAAAGGAACATCTATATCATGAACTGAAAAACAGGAATATACTTAAAGGATGGGTAAGAAATGGAACATGCTAGAATAACAACAATAATGTATGACTTGTTCACTTAATGGTGCAAAAGCATGGAAAAATCAAATATGCAAGAATATGATTTTATTGAAGCAAAGAAAGGAAATATAGAAGATGCAGAGTAGATTTTCAGCACTATATTTACCTAGTAGGATGTGAAGACCAACCCTGGCCACGGGTCAGTTAAGGACGGGAAGAACCCCAAGGGAAGACAGTCACCAGTAGGCCAGCAGGTGCAGAATGGACACCCCAGGACAGGACAGGAAAACCAAGTTAGGATCAGGACGGGACCACCAAGGTAAGACCAGCACCCGCAGTTCGGAAGCAACGCCTGCGCTCCACCCTCTCTGCAGCTATCAGTCAAAACCCCGATTGGGTTATCGAATTTCCCAGCAAAGTGCTCCGCCAGCACTTAAGGTTATTAAAACCCCGATTGAGTCTATGGAAATTACGGACAGAGTGCTCCGCAGCAGTCTGTATCAGTCACCTATTGAGTGCGTTGGGTCAGTGACAGGTCAGCTATTCGGACAAGTCGGACAATTTCGCTAGCTAAACCTAGGCTAGTTATACTGTTTTCGGGTCAGTGTACCACCCCCAAAATGTTGCAAGTGTAAGAATCCCCAATTTCGATTGGTCCTCAAGTAGGATAGGTTAACACACCAACCACATTTCATTTCTACAAGACCTAATTTACATACTCTGGGACCGCCTATTGAATTTGGGGTTCCCATGACATGTTCTGCAAAATACAATAGATTATATACAATTGTTTCATTTGCAGGACAGTTCAGCTTTTTTCTGCTAGGCGAAGATGCATCTTCCCAGGCACATCTTCGCTGGGACTTCGGGTTGGCAAGTTTTCAATGCCACCGGCAGAAGACTGTCATGCGCAGAAAGGCTGTTCAATATGGAACCGCGAGTGTTCCTCAGGCCCCAAAGAATACGATACATGAAAAGTAAGCGAAAACAATTTAGAAATACAGAAAAAATGAATACACTGTATACCATGAATAGCTACTCTATACCCCTTACTTTATAATAACTATAGCATTAGGATAAATGCAGAACAAACAACTTTGCAAAAGCAGCTTTGCAAGCACGGAGCATATGAGAAGACAAAGCAGCCATATTAGCAGTATTGCGCGTGAGCAAACATTTCCCACCAGAACTGCGAGTACGTCACGTCACGTGAGTGTGACCAACGCATGCGCAGAAGAAAACCCCGCTAAGCTGCGGCCATTTTAATGACAAGCGTTGTTAAGGTTAATACACACATATGCAAGCGTCTCTGGGACACCCAAAATGTCAGAATAACGGGGAAATTAGTAAGACAAACATGTTGAGTTAATTCAATATAGTTATTCGAGGTTCATGAGTACAAGCAAGTCGCGTAACGTGTGAATCCTTGCTCCATCACTTTTACATTGCGGAGTCACACTAGGAGAAGCTACTCACACTTCCCCATGGTCAAAATGGGCTTCCCCAGCCTTACCTGCAGAAGTACATGCAGCTCCTTAGAGTAGGGGTGACACATGGCACCTCTGTGCACACAAAACAGGCTCCTCGTCAGTCTCACAGCAGTATATGGTGTGGTACAGGGAGCAGTTGGTAGGTGGCGCTGTGGATGCACGCTACACCGTGGAGAGACTCCGCTTCAAGGGAGGGCCAGGAACACGGCTGAGATGCTTACAGGTCCTGCCAGGAAGAGAGGGAGCTGCCGGGCGATGGCAGGAAGGAAGAAAGAGTAGGGTGACCAGGCGTCCCCGTTTTGCCAGGACTGTCCCTGTTTTTAAACAGCTGTCCCAGCAAATTTCAAGAAATTTAGCTCATGTCCCCGTTTTTGGGGAGGGTCGACTGAAAACGGTGGGAGGTGTTTTTTATGTTTTACAAAGCAGGGATACTTAGCAGTTGTTTCAAGAAAGCAATTTAATTAACAGGCAAGCTACTGGGTTTAAAAATTGCATTTTATGTATGTTCTTACTGCCTGTTCTGTAATTCTCTGCTGAGGAGCGCTCTCATCGCTTGAAGTAAAATTGTAGTCCTTCTTCTATTTTTGTGAAATGTCCCGGTTTTTGGCTTTAAAATTCTGGTCACCCTAAGAAAGAGGCCCTCTCCCAGGCAGGTAGGCGCACACGATGCTGGCCGATTACTGGAAACTGCTGCTGCTCTCTCATCACCGTGCCGGACACACTCCAGCACGGGCCACATGGTGCGACAGCAGCTCGCTACAGGGCAGCAGTAACACATTGCACATGGGGCAAAGTCACCACCCTTGTCACCAGTGTTGTGTCCACGACCTGGACTCGCTATTGCAATTATTCATACTTACACTCAGTGCCTGGGTCTCAGCAGTGGCCATGAGCGACCACTAGCCCCATTATTTATATCCTAGGCCCGCGCCCGGCCCTCGGAGTTCATGCGGCAACAAAGTTTAGCAGAGGCCGGGTGGCACCCTACAGCCACCATTGCAACCTTAAAGAGGCTTATGGAAGTGCATTAATTCCTTTTCCTTCAACTTCTTCAAAATTGTATTCACTCTTGTGTAAAGGGGAGCAGCAGAGGACTGCAGTTCGCCGCAGCAGTGTAGCAAAGGCAGAGTGTCCAAGTTTGTGATACCTCATTAGGGTTACCACCTTTGCCAAAAATAAACCAGCTATTTTTTCACTTTTTAATTTTCTGCAAAGGGCCACACATCAACCTAAAATGGAATTTTAAATAAAAACATCTGTTTTCATTTTTAACATGGCCCTTCTGTCTTTATTTACTTTATTTGTCAGACAGGGCACATACAGGCATCTTTAGAACATAATTGAAAGTGCTTTCTTGTTGTAATTACTGTTTTAAGTATGTACAGCTAAGGGGAAAAATACCGGCAAAAATAGAGGTGATGTGGTATACCCTACATAGACCTTTCACTACCCAGCATTTAAGTGATGGAGAGATCAGTGGTTTGTCTAGTCATAGTTTGGGCTAATCATAAAATAGCATTAAGAGTTAATGTTCCTGCTACAAAGCACTACATGTTTCATGTAGAGCACACATATGTATTTTATGTACATGACTCGCAATCCGGTTTTAGGACCGGTTATAGCACGGAGACGGCACTACTAGAGGTGGCAGAGACCGTACGGGAGACTGTGGACAGGGGAGAGGTAGCTATGTTAGTGCTCCTCGACCTGTCTGCAGCCTTCGACACGGTCTCCCATGCCATCCTTCTAGGGAGACTCCGTGAGATGGGGATTCACGGCACCCCTTTGGCCTGGATTTCTTCCTTTCTCACAGGCCGCACACAACAAGTCTGGTGCCGCCCTTTCTGGTCCAGGGACAGGAAACCACTTGACTGCGGGGTGCCCCAGGGTTCTGCTCTTAGCCCCCTCTTTTTCAACATCTATGTTGCACCCCTAGCAAAGGTAATCGAGTCTTTGGGGGTAAGAGTGATATCGTACGCTGACGACACTCAGCTTATCTTTTCCTTTGAAGATCACTCACCCTCAGGTTTCGACAATTTCAGAAGCTGTCTTTCCAATATCGTGGCTTGGATGACCTCAAACACGCTAAAATTAAACACGGATAAGACTGAGGTGTTATTTTTTAATCAGACGATTCCCCTACCCCCCTCTACATGGTGGCCTGTGGAACTCAACCCTCCACCTGCCTCGGTGAGGGTGGCCCGCAATCTCGGAGTTCAGTTTGATAACGACCTATCTTTTAAGACTCAGATTCAGAAAGTCACCTCAGCATGCTTTGGGAAACTTCATATGATAAGACAAATTTCCCCCTTTCTTCCCAAGGAAGCTCTGAAAACAGTGACACATGCTCTAATTACGTCACACTTGGATTACGCGAATAGTCTGTACGTGGGACTTCCTGCCTACCTGCTTCACAGACTGCAAATTGTGCAGAATGCTGCTGCCAGACTAATTTGCAAAGTCCCCTATCGGCACTCAATCTCCCCCCACTTGAAGAAATTGCACTGGCTACCGATCACTGCTCGCGTTAAATTCAAGGCCCTGATACTAGCCTTTAGAGCTCTTAATGGGAAAGACCCTAAATACCTGAGTCACAGACTAAAACCAGTGCATTCCACTCTTAACCTCAGATCGAATCACCTTCACCTGCTGTCAACCCCCCGATTTCGTTTTGCGAGAAAGGGTGGTAGAGCCTTCACAGTGGCAGTATCCAAGCTGTGGAACTCTCTGCCCATCAGTCTTAGGATGACTGACACTGAATCTCAGTTCAGGGGCAAACTGAAAACCTTTTTATTTTCAGCCCACTAAATCAATAATATTAACAAGCAACTGCAACTCCTTCCTGCATTCCTCAGCGCCGGGACACCCCCGTCGGGGGTAGCTGTGCGCTTAATAAATGTCAAATAATAATAATAATAATAATAATAGCACAGTAAGTGACTTCTTTTGTCACAGAGATCCTTTTTAGGTCTCGCCTACACAGCCTGCATGCGCTGCATAGGAAAGAAACCTGCAGCCATCGATTGCCTTTTTCAGGCTAAAACGTGCACGTGTTCCATTGCCTTCAATGGCAACGCGTGCACATACGGCGATTCCCTTGCGGGAGAAAGCTTGACACCATATGTTTGTAATTAACTTACAAACACATGGTGCCCCTGCTTGTTCCCAGAAGGGAAACAGGCACAGGCCCCCCCTGTCTTCCCTTCCCCTGCTGCCTCCTTCTTTAGCGCGATTCACGCGCATGTGTGTTTTTCTTTCATGGCGGTGAAAGAAACTAGCCAACTTATGTCCCAACTTCTACCCCTTCATATTTGTTCTTTACCATGCTCTCAGGGCTCTGATGCCTCTGTAAGATCATATAATCAGTAAATAAATAAAAAGCAGGAAAGTTACCGTGGTGAAGGGTGCGTCGCACGCTTGAAGGTGAATGTTCCCCATGGAGAAGGCATGCTGAACCCAGGGCTGAGCTGCGTCGGCGCCAGGCCCCGCCGTGAATGCATAGTGCCGGTAATTTAATCACGTTGCAGAGTTGATCTGTCCTTTTTATTACAATTATTATCAGCCCGGGTGTTTCATTCCATCAGTTGAAATCAACACCATTTATCATACTTGCGCCGATTAGTCAGTGACAGCCCCTGCCCTGCTCTGCATAAATGCGTATTAATGCGGTCTCCATTTGAAGTGGGGAGAGAGGTCTGCATTTCACAAGAATGATTAGACAGTGACACTGCGGCATTAAGGACTAGAGCATCATGACGGATGGTCTTGGCGCGTGCGAAAACAACGAAAGGGAAAATGCGGAGCTGGAATATCTTTGCAAGTGAGTATCCCACTGTTCCCACTGACTAAAGGAAGCAGGGAAGAGACGTCGCCTAATGGCCAGAGTTGCAGACCTCAGACCTAGCGAGCCATGTTCGTGTCTTGATGGCAGCTCAAAACCAAGTGATTCTGGGAAAATCTCTTAATTTGCTTAAAAAATACAACACTGACCTTGTGTGATGTATTTGGTTCTCACGTAAAGTGCTCCGAATCCTCTTGGCCAAGCTCGTGCTACCATAAACCTTTCAAAAAACAGGGCTAGTTACTCTGTAGAGCGAGCTATGGCAAAACGTTTTTGCCATTTAACTAAGAGAATTCTAGACATTTGCCACATACATTTATAAATCATCAATCACAACAAGCGAAGCAGCCATCACCACTCCAGGGCATGGTTCCACACAAATGCTCTAGTGAATTTTTTTTAGATGCACCATGCAAGGCAAGGCATAGGTGCGTGGGGAGATCTGTTGCATTGTTAGCTTGTTTAAAAATTCCTTTAAGAGCGTGCGCGTGCACCACTCCCGCACCATTCCCGGGCTCGTTCTGTTTGTAGATGCATTTAATGAGAGTGCTTGTTCGGCCTTCAGCACTAAGCCCCCACCCCCCACAGAGGCGCCCTCATAATTTCATATGGCAAGCCTCACCTTGTGCAACCAAAAAAACTCCTTCACAAGACTCATCCGTGTGAGCCACTTTTGCCCAAAAACTGACAGCCGTTGTCCTCAGCGAGTATCTTGTCTCTCCAACAGTCTCAGCTATATCCATACCCATGCATTGGTTAGTGTAGCCGGTGGCAGCCCGATGATCCTCTGTTTGAAAGCTAGAAGCAGCAGTTGCGATCAGGTAGTCATAATAGATCCTAGTCATTCTCCATGCTGTTAAATAGAGTGTGACTGCATGGCTCGGGCAAGGCTATCAAAATAATTATAAAAGCAGAATGTCTTCTCCCGAGTTCCATCTATTTTACATCATGACATGATCTGTGCCTGATATTTTGGGTGCTCCTTCCCGACCTAATGTGATAAACGCGGAGGGTTGCTCTATCCAAACCAGCAGCGCCATTTCATTAACCTACTAGGATAATAACTCCACGCCATGTGCCCCCGCCGCAGCTATCTGTTTCATATAGTAAAGCATGGCTTTAAACACCTGAATACAAATGTTCTCCCCCGGTGTCACCGCTGCCAGTTCTGGGGACATAGTGCCAGCACCATGGTTGCCGGTCGTGCTCACGGTGGTCAGTCCCAGAGTCAGAGTGATCACTCTCGGGTTCATGGTAGTCAGCCCAGGGTTCAAGGGTCACAACAGATCAGCATTGCACAGCACACTATTCAAATACCACACATACATATATACATACATACATGCTGTCTATTTTCTTCCACCAAAATCCGCCTCTGCAGCACAGCTTGCCCCTGCCTTCAGCCCCAGAACTGAGAAGTCAGTGTAGTTGTCTACCCTGCGGTCAGCAAGGTCACATGGGTCAGTGCAGGCTCACAAATGATTCGCAGAGTTGAGAGGTCAATGTGCTAAGGTAGGGCCCTTGGTCACATTAGTCAGCCTACAGATATGCAAATGTAACTGACACCAGTGGTTAGTTCAATTGTTACAGCATCACAGGGTCAATTGCAGTGATTCTGGGTTGTACAGATGTCCTTTGGGTGTGTAAAGATGTTTCTTCAGTGTGTCATGCAAGCAAGAGCATAGAGACTGGAGCAAGAAGAATACATGCAGACAATAGCATTTAAGAATAATTTCTCAATGCATTTTTAGCTCAATTGTAATACTTACTAACAACCAAAAAACATCTCTGTCTCCCGTTTACACTTCCAAGCTTTACAATTTCCCTTCATGTTCTTTTAATGTGGACAACATGGCTGAAATGCTTTTGAATCATTCTTTATCCATGTTGCACAGCAGCAGTGCTGCTGTGCAATATGACTGAAAGTTTAAACCAAGCAAGCATTAGCATAGCCAGTAGGTCTCGCCTTTGGGACCTTATAAGTGTTTAGTTATCCAGCAAAATATCCTTGGTGCAACAACATTAACTGTTGCAGGGCTAAACACTTATAAGGTCCCAAAGGCGAGACCTATTGGCTATACCAATGCTTGTTTTACTTGCAATTCATGTTACAATCCTTCTAATGTACCTAAGTGAGCAATGAACCAGCATTAGAGCTGCCTGCAAACTGCACAGAATAGGTTTAGCAACGTTTTTTGTTTTTTTTCTCAACATTTCTTTATTCTAAGATTGCTGAAAAGGGTTTTGGCAGTAATACATTCTTATTCATATAGACAACCCAAGTCGCTGGGTTGCATTTTAAATCTTGAGTCTGTGGGGCAGATTTACTATCAATTTGCACTGCGGTTATGACTCAACAAGTCATCAAAAGGAGAGGTAGGGAAAATGTTGTCGTACACTCTTAGTCCCCAGCAATAATGTTTTAAACAAAAAAATAGTGTAATTGCTATAATTGTAATAACAACCACGAGAAAAAGAACACAGGGATACAAAACCAACTGTATAGAAGGCCCTCATTCACCAACCTGGTTGGTGACATGCTTCATCATTGGGCCCCACCGGGAGAGGCCGAATGCCTCCCCAGTGTGCTACAACGCCAGATTTACTGCGGACCAGGTTTCGTGAAGTGGTAAGTGATGGTGATTTAAAATGAAAAATGTCTAAATTGTATCAAAATTCTTTTTTTATTGGTTGATCAATTAGACATATTAAAAATAATGTGTAGGAAGAGAGCCAAATAGATTGTTTGGCTGCTTCCTTTTACTTATAGCTGGGTCAACATGTTTCTGCCGTGTATGGTGTAAATTTACCAGGCATTCGTAAGGACCATAAATAAGTAAACTAAACCCTGGCGGTATGGGCGCGCTAAGGCCCACCCTAACCTGGGGGCGTGAAAGTGAAAACTGGTGTAAAAAGTGCAAAGGAAGGAAAAATTCCTTCTGAGGTATCCTCAATCTCTGAGCAACCAAGAAAAGGCACTTGTAGGGTGGGAAAATATCATACCATGGGTCACGGGAGGGGGGTGGTGACAGAATCGGCACACCGCCCTTGTCGCCAGGCACCCACTGGTAACCTGCTTTCACCCTCTGTAACCGGACCCCGAAGATATACAACAGTTATACAACCTGGTGCAAAATATTTTCGTATTTACTTTCAGCACAAACCCTGATTTGTATTGGAAAGGGGTGCTATACACTTCTTTGTATCAAGGGGTTAAACCATGGGTGGCACATGGACATTCCATTGCAATAATCAATAGATTGTTGACGCTAATCTCCATCTACTAAAATTATTAGAAAGGCATTTGGATAAAAAATTAAGCCTCCTCATGATAGGTGTAACATTGGGAAAACATTTTAATTTTTCCTCCAAGCTTTTACAACTTTGCATGTGCTGCATTACACATCACACATAGAAAGTGGGAAAAGTGTTAAACTTTATCAAAGCATAGTATTTTACACTAGAAAGATACTCTTGCAGTACAAACCTATGCATTACGTGACCCATACACCCTTTCACTATGGTGTAAGGGTGTATGGTTTGGTACTCCTGCACTGGGTGTGAGAGAGCAACAATGTCATATCTTAGTAGATATAGTGTATTTATGCTCTCAGCCTTTTCACGCAATGCAGCACAGCAACTTTGGTTACTGCGCAGCGTTGCATGGAAACGTAGTAAATATGCGCCTTCATTTTGTAGGAGCAAGCACTCTTAACATATAATGCCTACCCAAGTAGATAACATGTAACACCTACACCTTGTAACCCTTATTGTCATATAGAACATTCCCTATACATTTATTTACATATGTGTATAATTCATTGCCTCTAGATAATATGTGTAAGTTATGTAAAGCACTCTGACACCTAACATTGCTAAGAGTAGCTCTATTTAAAAAAAAAAGTGAGAGGGGGGCCAAGGAGAGATGAGAAAGGCATGGTTGCAGGGTGATAGTGAGTAATGCCTGAAGAAGGAGGTTACTGGGGGGCTGGGACGGTAACAAACATTGTTCCATCAGGCGCCCCAACAATAAAGTTGATCCTAGGGACAGGAACAGGGAGAGTGTGAGTGTGATTTACACAAGGTCTGACAGTGTGGTAAAGGAGTACGACTACAGTGTCCCAGTGCTTGTGTCAAAGGCTATAACATTCCTACCATTCTGGTGAATAATGAAGGAATGAACTGCCCAAGCCTGCATAATTTGGCCAAAGGGGAAAGTGATGATTAAATACTGTGCCTCCTGGTTTCCAACTTCCCACTCAACGATATCTGGGGTGGAGGTGATTCTGCTGGTAAGGCCAAGGGATTGCCCTTCTGGGGAAACGCCACTATGTTGGAGTTTCAGTTCAGTTTTCCAAAGCAGATTTTAAGTCTAGTTTCATGTCTATGACATACGTTTTATAAATGTACTCCCCTCATAAGCAAGAAATGGCCATAGGCCTGACTGGTTCAGTGAGAAGGGTTCTGTTATTTGCCATGGACATGATCTGTTTATAATGAAAAGTTATGGCAAAAGCTGTATGCCTAGCATACTTATTGTGAAAAGCACACATTAATGTCAACATGCCTTTAAGAGAGGCCTATGATCACACCGTGTTAGAGCCTAATTTCACAGATTACTTTAGTAGGAAAGGGTTTTGATGTTGAATATTCCCGCTGACAATCCCTGGAATCTGCTAAGCGGAAAAAATGTGGAAAAGATGTAAAATAAAATTAAGGGTGACCTTTAGAAAATGCTGAAATGTGTATTGATTGCTACAGACCTATAACCTTGAAAAGGTTTTGCACACAAACACGCCGTTCCTACTCTGGCCTCAGTGCTACACCTGTTCAAAATGTCGAGGGCTCCAAAAGAAGGAATATATGCCAACAGACCCGAATCAGGCGGGAGACTCCAGATTTTTCCCAACTAGAAAGGCTTCATTTTAGCTGTCTCTTGGCCCTATTATAATACCCTAACGTGGAATATCAGAGTAACGGCCTAAATACATCAAGTAGTACATGGTACACTTCTACTGTACTTGTACATGGCACACTCATACCTTCACCAGTGAAGAAGTAGTAAAACTCAGCCAACGGTGGAGAGGCATAGTGGTGAGCACTACATATTCCAGATACGCCAGGAGAGCACTCATATCTGTTGCCTCAGGGGGGCCCTACATGATTAACACAACTGTTATCAACCCAGAAGGCAGACCTAGTAAAAAGATTTGAACACATCACACCAACCCTTAACTCCCTCAACTGGCTTCCCAGGGAAAGGTAGATGTATTTACAAATTGGCCTGCATCACACACAAAGCCCTTCACTCACATTCCCCCAACTACCTAAACAGCAAACTGGTAAAATCCAGAACTCTGAGAAGCTCCAACTCACTTCTTCTCATCCCCCCGAAATTGAAAAGGAAAACCACTCAGTGCCGATCCTTTACTGGTAACGTACCCAGGATGTGAAACACACTCCCTGTAAGCCTCAGATGCAACCCCTCCTTCTCCTGCTTCAAAAGGGACCTGAAACTCCGTCTCCTCAACAAATACTTTACAGAACAAGTCAACTAACCTAGACTTCAATAACCTAGTTGACTCCCCTCTCACCTGACCATCAAGGATAGGTAGTTATTTGACTGTTTCAACCACCTGCATTTTTCTCCCCCTCACTGTATGCCTAATTATTATGTTTTGCTTATATCTTTATGCTTCCTTATGTCCTGCTATGTAATGCAATTTTCTTTCCTTTGTATATGTAAAGCGCTCCGATTCCCACGGGTCAAGCTAGAGCTATATAAAATTGTTAATAAATAAATATGTTGTGCTGGAGGGACTACTGGATGGACACCCCCTCTCATTGATTGTGCTCTATGCACCTAACTCGAGCCAAGCCACATTTATCCACATTTATAGACTCTCTCCGACACACCCTTCTCACAAATACTCAGACCCCATATATCTGTGGAGGGGATTTTACCTCACTTCTTGTCACAGACCTAGATCGATTCACCCCCCCCCCCCACAGTATCAGACGACTCATCCATATTGATGATAAAACGATTGCAACAATGGGGGTCACAGATGGAGGTGGTGGATATTTGGTGCTTATTATACTCGTAGGCATGGAAATACTCACTTACTCAGCGATACACGACCTACACACGCGCATCGGCATTCTCTAATGTAGCCCCAAACTGGTCAACAGGGTAGAACTGCAAAATATGTAGGGCGCACGTTGTTTGATCACAACCCTCATAGGATGTCCCTTTTTGGGGAGGCGCCACCTTAAGGAGGTGCTTGTAGATGCTGCGTTCATAGCTACTATAGGGGCAGCAGTGGACCAGTATTTCTTGAATGAAGCGAGTACTGCATCGGACTTCCTAACACAATGGAATGCTTTCAAGGTCGTTTTGAGGGGTCTCTGTATTGCGTCAATTTATGGTAATAGATTGGTGCTCCACCGTGAGCTAGCAGCTCTAAAAACGGAGATACATACACTTGAAACTACTACGGTGCACGATGACGAAGCCTTGCCCAGACTAGTACAAACAACGCAAGACCATAGGGTAACCCTAGCTCGTTCAGGTAAACTAGACTATAGGGAATATGTGGCCTGCCAGCACTCAGAGGGGGACAAATCGGGTTGAATGCTTGTCTGGCTACTACGATCTGAGACTACAATGACTCCAATAGCAGCATTAAAGTGACTCCAGAGAAGGATAGTAAACACCCAGGTGGAGATTAATTAGATATTTACAGAGTATTACTGTTACACTAGACTTTATGACTCTGCACAGGAGGCGGACAACTCTGACATCAAGCGCTGCACCTTCCGACAGGTATTAAACAAATGACAAGAGGAAATATTCCTGGCACAGATGGGTGACTGCTGGAGTTCTACGGCACATATGCACAACAGTTAGTCCCTAGACTGCTGCAAGTGTATGAAATGGCCCGAGCCAAGGGGCGGCTCCCGATCTCCACGAAAGAAGCGATACTCACAGACCTCCCTAAACCCAGCAGGGATCACTGTTAGTGGCCTCGTGCTGCCTATTATCTTTCCTGAATCACTCCTGAATTTAGATTTGAAGATATTTGGGAAAATCTTGGCAAACCGACTGCTGCCAGTAGCCCAGACGCTGGTGGAATTGGACCAGAACAGCTTCATCCTGGGTAGATGCACTTTCCTAAATCTCTGTAGCTTGTTTCTGATCATGAAATGGGTGCGCTCTTCAGCCTCTCTTGAGATCAAGAAAGTATTTGGAACTCTGGGCTGGCCATACCTGCTTGTGGTGCTTTGCAAGTTGTGCATGGGGAGCGGGTTCCTCTCCTGAGTTAGGCTTCCTTACACAACCCCAAATGCGTGAGTGAAAACTGGAAAAGTGATCTCTGACCCTTTACAAATAGGAAGGGGCACCCGCTAAGGTTGCCCACTGTCCCCCATTATATTTGCCTTAGCCATGAATGCCCTGGCAAGTGCACTGAGGTCAAGGGGACCCAACTGATGGATCCATCTGTACGGGAGATGGCTCATGATATCCGTATATGCCGATGATACCTTGATTTCCCTCAAAGACAATGAGGATGATGTAATTAACAGGATTACACTTGTGAAGGAATTTGGTAGGACATCGGGCCTCAAGGTCCATTGGAAAAAGTCCTATCTCTTCCCCCTCACTTCATTGACTGACGTACACCGAACAGTATTACCATCTACGCAGTTGGCCTTGCAATAGGGTACTTTTAAATACCTCGGAGTCCGTGTCCATCACTTAGACAGTGATAACAGTCAACTTAGGATGGGCGCTGACCTCTGTTAGGGCATCGCTCTCTTTTGGTTCATGTGGGCTACCGCTATGCCCTATGGGACGTATTGCGATCGCAAAAATGCTGGTACTTCCATGCCTCCTCTATTTCTTGTACACAATCCTGGTGCGACTTGGAAGGACTTTCTTTAAGGAAATTAAATCCTTGTTGATTTCCCTGATATGGGTTTGGGAAGGCACAGGGTGGCGATCTACAAGCTGTACACCCCGCAGATCGAGGGGGCCTAAGGGCCCAAATTATTACCAGTACTATGTTGCAGCGCAGCTACAGTGGCTGGGTGGTGCATTGCCTCCAGGAGTTGGGGAACTGGTTCTCTCCTCCCTCAGTGGGACAGAGACTAGAGTGGCTGTTAGCCTCAGCCCAAGTGATACCCATAACGGGAGGTAAAGCTGTCATGCAGGTGACCGCCTGGTGTTGGAAGACAAGCTTGGGCGGAACAGCAGGCCCTATCCATATGCCCCTAATCTTCCCATCTGGGCAGTGCGAGGTTGCAGGGACATACTCGTCCTGCATGATGTCCACCCCTGGACTGAGGCCGTACTCAATACATGGGGGTATTTATTTAAAGATTGGCTACTTCGATCATTTGAAAACCTAATGTCCATAGCAGGGCTCCCGCCCAGTAGTTTTCTCATGTACTCTGCCCTAGCATGCCAACTGTCTATACTTAGAAATAAAACGCACGAAGCCTGAGATAGCATAGGTTTTCGTAATATTACTGGTACACGGTAGGGCACAGAATGCAGTGAACTGTCTATACAGAGTGGTTGCAGGGCATAGAAAAGCCGAGCTTAGCCACATAAAGACAAGCATTGGCATAGCTGATAGGTCTCGCCTTTGGGACCTTATAAGTGTTTAGCCACGCTACAGTTGATGTTGTTGCACCAAGGATATTATGCTGCATAACTAAATACTTATAAGGTGCCAATGCTTTTTTGGGATTGTTTCTTAAAAAGACTACATGTGCATTGCTCCCAGTGTAGTCAGGAAGAGATTTTCAGTACAACAAATTAAGTAAGCAAAAGCAAAGAAAAAAATTCACCAAGTGGAGGATTTTTTTTCCTTCCGCAGTGCACAGCAGTTCCTGCTTCACCCTGCTGTGCATGGTCAGTTAAGCTGCCCCTCTAACCAGAGAGTCTGAGGATGGACAAAGGGTGATTCCCAAATGAGTTACTTCCGCCTCCCCCACCTCCCTCTTGTGGCCTTGTTTTGGAAAAATTCAAAGAGACTGCAAGGCATGGTTCTTTTTATTTGTGCAGCTCATGGCAGTGATTTACATAGACTGACTATGCAAATATAACACAGCCAACCGTAAATCTTATATCCTAAATGCACATGTATTTTTTGTCTTATAACCCCTAAATCCCAAAAAATGTACCTGTATCACTTTTAAACTAGTCCTTTTTGTGATGTGTGTTTGTTGGTCATGTGCACAAGTTCCAAGACTTTTGGGATGTTTCTGAAAGTATACAGATAATAGTTTTCCATTTTGAGTGTTTCTTACACCAGCGTCTAAAGATACGAGTTAGTGCCCCATCCAATGTGCTGTTATGCACGAGAGTCGTATTGGTTGGCAATGTTTTAAATTTGAGTTTGTGAGAGGCATATTTTCCTTGTTAACATCCGTTAAGATCTAAATACACACACAGTCGGAACAACTCAACACTACACAAAACAAGATTGTGTGTGACGCACCTCTCCAGAAACAATATGCCCACCTATACAAATTATGTCAACAACAATGAGCATCTAGCTCTTATGGTATGCATTTCCACTACCCCAGTAGTTTTCTCATGTACTCTGCCCTAGCATGCCAACTGTCTATACTTAGAAATAAAACGCACGAAGCCTGAGATAGCATAGGTTTTCGTAATATTACTGGTACACGGTAGGGCACAGAATGCAGTGAACTGTCTATACAGAGTGGTTGCAGGGCATAGAAAAGCCGAGCTTAGCCACATAAAGACAAGCATTGGCATAGCTGATAGGTCTCGCCTTTGGGACCTTATAAGTGTTTAGCCACGCTACAGTTGATGTTGTTGCACCAAGGATATTATGCTGCATAACTAAATACTTATAAGGTGCCAATGCTTTTTTGGGATTGTTTCTTAAAAAGACTACATGTGCATTGCTCCCAGTGTAGTCAGGAAGAGATTTTCAGTACAACAAATTAAGTAAGCAAAAGCAAAGAAAAAAATTTCACCAAGTGGAGGATTTTTTTTCCTTCCGCAGTGCACAGCAGTTCCTGCTTCACCCTGCTGTGCATGGTCAGTTAAGCTGCCCCTCTAACCAGAGAGTCTGAGGATGGACAAAGGGTGATTCCCAAATGAGTTACTTCCGCCTCCCCCACCTCCCTCTTGTGGCCTTGTTTTGGAAAAATTCAAAGAGACTGCAAGGCATGGTTCTTTTTATTTGTGCAGCTCATGGCAGTGATTTACATAGACTGACTATGCAAATATAACACAGCCAACCGTAAATCTTATATCCTAAATGCACATGTATTTTTTGTCTTATAACCCCTAAATCCCAAAAAATGCACCTGTATCACTTTTAAACTAGTCCTTTTTGTGATGTGTGTTTGTTGGTCATGTGCACAAGTTCCAAGACTTTTGGGATGTTTCTGAAAGTATACAGATAATAGTTTTCCATTTTGAGTGTTTCTTACACCAGCGTCTAAAGATACGAGTTAGTGCCCCATCCAATGTGCTGTTATGCACGAGAGTCGTATTGGTTGGCAATGTTTTAAATTTGAGTTTGTGAGAGGCATATTTTCCTTGTTAACATCCGTTAAGATCTAAATACACCCACAGTCGGAACAACTCAACACTACACAAAACAAGATTGTGTGTGACGCACCTCTCCAGAAACAATATGCCCACCTATACAAATTATGTCAACAACAATGAGCATCTAGCTCTTATGGTATGCATTTCCACTACCCCTGTTGTCCCCAAGGGGCGATCACTTTTTATCAGAAACCAAGATTCCACCCACTGTGGACTGCACCACCGCAGCACAATAACTCAAATGTAAATGGATTTAAAGAAAAATGTCCATCCAATGTCCAATATCTTAGTCTTCTCTATTCAATTTCATCTGGCAGCCAACGCGTTTCGTTCAAAAGAACTTCGTCAGGGCGTGCTTCCGTGTTCGATAAACACAGATCTCCTACTTGTCCGTAGTAGCTGCATATATTGATGTGTTGTTGGCTAATGTGCCCTAATGATGGCATGCTCTAAAAGCATAAAGGTTTCTTTTTCGAATGTTCAAAGATCTGTGCTTATCGAACACGGAAGCACGCCCTGACGAAGTTCTTTTGAAGGAAACACGTTGGCTGCCAGATGAAATTGAATAAATTGAATAAAGAAGACTAAGAAATTGGACATTGGATGGACATTTTTCTTTAAATCCATTTACATTTGAGTTATTGTACTGCGGTGGTGCAGTCCACAGTGGGTGGAATCCTTTAAGATCTGATAGAAATATTGTTTGTTGTCTAACCTAGCACCCTAACTGAACGTGACCTGCGCTGCCATAGAAGAGAGACTACAACTCCCAGAATGCAACAGGACGTTAAAGTGAAAAGCCAGGACTGGAATATTGTGCACCTGATGACATGAAGCCACCGGTTAACCCCATCAATCAACATGGTTCTAATAATGACAAGGAAAGCTGCTATCTTCCGCAATCCGCTTTGAAAAGGGCTTTGAGTGACGTGCAACGCTTTCAAGGCAGTTCTTGTTAATGCTAAAATCATTCCTAAAAAATTGATTGTCATAGGTGTTTATAGGAAAGCTGCTAAATTCCAGTGCAATCTGCACTTGCAACAAACTGTCTCCATTTTACGAACAATCCTGCCCTTCCTTGTGGCTACTTGTATGACTTGCGTGGTCTTCAGCGGCACCATGTTTTACTAGACAATACTTCTCATGGTGGAGCTCAGAGCTCACCCCCTTTCTCCTTCTCAGCCTCCATGCAGACAAGCTCAGAAACGAGCACTTTGAGATAATTACCTACAGTACAGCTACTAAAATCACATGGCAGAACTATAGAAAAAGAAATGTCAGATGGTCTGTCAGATGGGGGGAGAGAGAAGGGAGCGCAAGAGATATGGTGAGCAGGCCCCCGTCCCTGGGGGCAAGCCGCACTGGACTAATACTGGCTGCTTCTGCACCCAGCGGGGAAGCCCGCGGCTCTGTGCCTCACCTGATCTCTTGGCGCTGTCCTCACTACCTCTCTCCGCTCTCTCTCGCTCGCCTCGCCTTTTCTCTCACTGACAGTGATCTCAGCCGTAATCCTTAGATAATTTTGGCATTGGTGGCGGGCAGCAGGTCCATAAGGCGTACAAGTGACAGCGGGGCACACAGCTCCCTGTTTCCTCTGCGGCTGGTCTCTGACCTCTGAGCAGGAGGCGGGGAGCCAGAAGCCCGGGTTCTCACCAACGACAACTGCAACCATCGATCCACCCACGACACCGCAGTCTAAAAAAAAAATGACATACCAATTTGTGAGATGTGTGATGCGAGCATCACTGTACTGGTCTTAAGATGGACACGCTAAAGATTTGGCAGTAGAGGAGTGTCTTTCCATTGGCACAAGCTAGTAAACAACTTGAGAGTGGACTGGCTCTGCACCACTCATAGATCTCGGCAGGTTTTTGAGGAAATAAATTCAAGTGTGACCTCCGTCAAACCAGCTTTTGGGTGCTGCGGGCCTCTGAAAGCCTGGTATAGCTGCGCCCCTGCTGGTCTGGAGACGCTGAGGGGGGTAGGGCGAGTGCGGCCGAGAGCACACATAGCATTTCCCTTACGGGAGCAAGCAGGGGCACCATTTGTTTGCAAGTTAATTACAAACAGATGGTATCAAAGCTTGCTCCCGCAAGGGAATCGCCAAACGTGCACGCGTTGACTTTGAAAGCAATGCAAGGCGTGCACGTTTTTGGCCTAAAAAGTGAATTGATTCCTAAAGGTCTCCTCCTAAGCAGCGCATGTGCACTGCGTAGGCGAGACGTAAAAAATGGGAGGAGGACACAAGACAGGGGCTGGCAGACTCCCAGTGGGAATGCTGCCTATCAATGGTCAAAGGTATCTCACACAACGCATGTCTTAAATGTACCAGTTCAATTACCTACACCAAGATTACTTAACCCCTGCCCACCTTAAATGTATAGAGACAATCATCTCTAACAGTCCCCAAGGTGTGCGAAAATAGATGCAGATTTCTACCATAAGGTATGACTTTCCCCACAAATTACAGGGTATTGAATCGAGGTATGTACACATTTAACAGAGATAGTAGGCTGACACATCACCAGTAAGTGTTTGTAGAACTGTGATCTGTGTAGTGCAAATTCCTCTTGCAAGGTACCGAATTTCTTCTTGTAATCTCCTTCCTACACTTCTCTCAAATTAGAGATCCCAACACAATCCTATGTTCTGAATCAGGCCATCTGAATGGCGTTTTCCAGCCATTGCCATAATGATGTCGGAAAAATATTTCTTAACAATATCACACATTTCACTTTTTGGCAACTTACACTTGTGAGCTTTTTTTAGGCTTGTGAGTAGAAACCCAAATTTGAAAGCAAGAGTTGTAAGTCAATGCACGCTTATGCAAGAGCGCCTTTGCATATCAGACTGACTTTAGGTGAGAGTCTGCCCCCCTCAAGCCTTAAAAAAGCTTGCAAACCAAAGTTTCCAATGAGTAAACATGTTTTAGCTGGAAAGTACTCTGCTCCTATTGCATGATATTGGTCTCTACTTAACAAAATATAATATATTTATGCATAAGACATTGTGTAACTAATTCTCCTGACAGCTAATTGTAATGTATATACTAATGCATGCATAGTCTCAAGATACAAAAGCATCACCATTAACTCACAATAAACGACACCACTCAAGATGCAAACGTTGATCCAATTTCGTCAACGTTTCCAACATTTCCAATAAGTTACTTGGTACCAATCTCACTGCCTGAGAAGCTCCAGCCACCACTAGTTAAAGTTTTAATCTGAACCCGCCAGTTCCAAGATTGCATTCCATTAAATTTCATTTTCTCGATTTCGTCTTTTAGTGACTGTTTTGTGCATTGGTTGAATCACCAATTTCATCTTCTTTTCACCCCTGATATTAAGAAAATAAATCCAATGGAGGGCATTTGCATGTACAGCTCACTCTCTCCTAGTGGGTACAAAATCGTTGAAGGAGTTCGTGTGGAGGACTAGCTTTCTTAGGTTAGTCCTCTTGCCCAATGTTATCCGGGATATAAGCGATCAGATTCAGTTCTGAAGACAGTTTTCATTGCTGATGAGCACCAGTTCAATCTTCAGCTAAGTCCCAGTGTCCTTTCAGGCCCAGCTCTGAGAGGTTACATTATAATTGATATGTGCTTTACATATTTAAATACCTTAAGATAGGATAGCATTCCAAGGAGAAGCATCTTTTTGCCATGGAAGTCCATGGGGAGAATGTAGGTTGTGTGAAGTTAATTCTAGAAGATTTGTGTCTTTAAGAAATGTACTTTCTACCACATGACTGTACCTTTTGACCAACTAGAACAAAGACATGCTCCACAACAGTAAGACTCACTTATTGAAAACTTATTGCAAATATTTCTTTCTGCTTTTGTCCAGCTGTAATGCGGAACTGAGTACCAAAGGTCTACATATATATTCATATTAGTTCAAGTATGGTTATTTGGCTATCTGTAATTCTGACTTTTCTTAGACTATGATCATTATTGGTATTATTCATCTTGAACACCTGTTATCCAGTCCTGACTTAGTTACAATTTTTTGAGCTCTGTGTTTGCTGCTAACATTTCATGAGCACGATAAAAAAAATCAAACTAGCTTTCTTTTGAAAAAGTAATCAAGGTAAAACAGAGACTAATTTATTAGTATTAATGGCATAATCGGGACAGATATCCCATGAGTAGTGAGGGATTGTAAGTCAAATGCTGTTTCCAATCTTCTGACTATAGTTTTGAGCTTTTTAACTAGGGCCAGTTGCTTAAAAGACAGATATTTGCCTTTTATAAGCAATGTCTTCAATTAGAGCCAGAATCAATTTACAGGACCATCTTAATTGGAGAAAATGCAGGGCAACGATTTTGTGTAGTTTCAGAATTCTGGAGTGCTGCACTCTTCTATCAATTTTGCTTTTGTTCAGCTGGTGTGGAATTCATAAAGAATGCCATCATTAAGAATAGAAAGGTTTGGAGCTCTAGGCATAAAAACAGGCAATTATTTTCAGGTGTAGTCTTTTAGAAAGAGAATGATGCCTTTATTTAAAAACTTCAAGTGCCCCCTTTTAGCAACCATATGTTTTAATTCAAAAAATGTGTATGAAAAGGGATGTCTGTTTGAATGTCAATTCATGTTTTCGTTATTTGGCACTTATATAGAAAACTATGGCCCAGATGCATCAAACAATAATCCGCTCGCAAAGGGGCAGATTCTCAGAATCTGCCCCTTTGCGACCGGTATTTTTGCATTTGGGATGCATCATCCCAAATGCAAAAATCGCAAATTGAGAATTCGCTAAATTGCGATTATTTGCATTTAAGGAATCGCAAATTGAGATTCCTTAAATGCAATGCATGGACGTTTTAAAAATAGCGAATTCGCTAACAGGGCACGCAAATTACCATGAAGCGCAAATTCATGGTAATTTGCAAAAACTTTGAAAAATGCACTAAAGTGCATTTTTCAAAGTTTCATGTTGCGCACACACATGCACTAAGGGCATGTGTATGCGCAACATATGTGCAAAGATCTTTTTCAGGGGTGCAACAGGGTATCCTTTGGACACCCCTGCACCCTTGAAATCGCAATCTCAATTTGCGATTCGCTAATTGCGATTCGCAAATTGAAATTGTCTTCCCATTCATTCCTATGGGCCTCTAGGCCCATAGGAATGAATGGGGAGGTATTCCTTAATTGCGACTCGCAATTTCCGAGTCGCAATTAAGGCATTCTAAGAAATTGCTATTTTTTTAGTGATTTCTTGATGCATTCCATTTTGCTATTCCTTAATAGCGAATCGGTATTTTTCGCTATTAAGGAATCGCAAAATGGGTTGTTGATGCATCTGGGGGTATGAGTATTATTTTGGATTCACAGTGCCTTCAGGAGTACTGGAATGATTACCAAATGTCTGAAAGGTCTCGTAGAGATTTGGTGTCATTAAGCTAATGAATGTAACTTTGATAAGTGAATGAGTAAGTTTAGTGTCTTCGGGGTTTTACCAATTAGCTCATTTATTTTACTTCCTCTCTACCCTTTCTCTATATACATGGGACATTCCACCAGACCAGAGGTGGAACCAGATCACTTTTACACAGATTTGGTCTGCCTATTTCAGGGAACTGAAACCTTTGCGCAGAAGCAGCCTCATTCACTCCCAGGTAGTCGTCTTTCAGTCATTTTCTCCATTGCAAGACAGCATATTAGTTTTGAGCAAAGCTTGCAATTGTTGCACGATTTCTTTTGCTTCTATTTTCATGTTTTTTATGGAGAGGCAGAGAGACTTGTGCCCCCCCTTGCCCTCCACTCATTTGGTTTACAGTTTCCAGGATTCCATTTTAGCCACAATCTCCAGGCCCCAGGAAATTATGTTTGTATCAATTAGGGCTACAGTTCCACTGAAGCCTAGCACCAGCTACGCCAATAAGGAACAGCCAGTGATAACCCAATCAGGTCCTCCTGGGCCTCCAGTAGTTGAAGATAAGAACCCCTATTCTAAATTACCAACACAAATTGTATTATGACACAGATGATGATATTTCAGTACTTAAGGGCCAGTGTCGAGAAGTCTTTTTGGAATTGTGCTCATAAAATGAAATGCAATTTGTTTTCGGGAAGCAATTTTTCAGAAGACCCTTAGGGCCCGATTCACAAAGGTAATTTTGTAGTATATAAAGTAGTACTACAGTCATACTGTGGAAAAGTAAATTTTGCCATGTTCTGTGTCCCTACGCGTCCTCCATCATATGTTATGAGCGCATGATTGATATGCATATGTATTCCCTATGTTCGATTAAAGACGCAATTACAGTTGTGTCCACCTCTAGTATGCCAATTTCCAGTCCTCGTGAATACTACGAATATCAGGCCTATGTAAAGCTACGTTGCCACGTTTCTCAGTGTGCACGTTATTCCACTGTAAAGTCCCCGTTTCTAGGCCTCAAAAGGGCCCGGACACCAGATTCAGCTCCTGTCTCCTGAAGCCTCGCTGAGGAGCGATACAGCCCCCACCTGTATCCTGGACCCTTCACTTACTTCCTGCCTCGCAGTGCCCGGCTCAGCCTAGCTCTGCCTCTGAGTCTGCCAAGAGTATGTTATGATTCCAGTTATCAGTCCAGTCCTCCTTCTCTGCATTCCTAAGCTACTGAACTGCATCAATAGTTTCCGTCATTGTCTAGCCTTTACGTCTCCATGTAGGAGAAATACTGCATTTAATGGTCATTTAATATTCTTCATCACGCACTACATGTAGAATAATGCATGCTCCAGTCTTAGAGTCCGTTAGCCTCTCCCCTCCTGACTCTTAGTTCATATCAACATGTTCTCTAAACATCAGATACTAGATACTGTTTAGGTACATGTCGCCCTGACTCTCCAGACTTCAGTCTCTGCTCCTAGCACAGAGTTCATAGCCCCCAGCTTCTCCTAGTAACACGTCATTGCCAGTTTGCGCGCACCATTAGGTCAGAGGTCCCGGCTCCTTAGGTAGCCCCCTCCATGTTTCCGCCCCATTCATGACATATTCCGTTACGTTTGCATCACATGTCTATGTATACGCCTCTGTTACACCTACTTTCACCCTTATCTTTCGCGACTGCTATTGACCACACCCACTGCTCCGCCTATCGTATGTATTGTAATGCAACTGTTTTAGTATATATGATCGTGCACTGTTATTAAATGTTACGCCGATCCCGATTCTGCCCCCGGCAGCGCTGCCATCCTATTCCTGTGCAGGTTGTCCTGTTCCTGTCCTTTATGCTGTAATAAACCTGCAAACTCCTACTACCTCGAATCTTGACTCTTATTTTATTGAGCTATCTGTTATTGCTAAGTCCAGACAAACTTAGATCCGGTATTATTTATTTATATACCACATAATGGCGCCCGAATAGGGACTTGCCCTTTCCCCACGCGTCGGTGAAGCCACGCCGACCCCCTGACCCTCTGCAGTCGTGACGGAACTCTTCTGCGCACCGGCAGATATTTCTGCTTCAAGTATCCCTCAGGCCCACGGAGGAGACGGAGGAGGCGGTCCAGCATCCAGACGAGACGGTGGAGGAACGCGGCGAGTCCCGACCAGAGCCCAAGCCGAGAGTCCAAGGTCCGAGGTATCCGGAGGCCCACCCGTAACAGAAGTCCGAAGTTCGTCCGTCCGGCGTCGAAGCAGTCCAGTCCAGTCTGAGGCCTTCCGTTCTTGCTGCCCGGTGAGTACCGTTGCTGGGGTAGTATCTAGACAGGGTCAATCTAAATTGTCTCTGGTCCGATGGGTCTGGGTACGCAGATCTGAAACGAAGTGTTCACCTAGGTGGATACGGGTCTTGATGCGTCCCTTTATGGGACCGGTATGTTCCGTGCTGTTTCAGCAGCGCATCCAGTAATTCTAGTCTGTTCCATTCTCGAGAAATTCATGTGTTTCTGTTCTCAGTGTTCCAGGTAGTATTCTGTCCGAACTGTTGCTCCATAATGTTATTCAATGTATTTTCAATGTCGTGGTATGCCTGAATTGTTTTCTCAATTGTTATTGTTCCTCGTGTATTGTATTGTGTTCAGATTCAAGTTTGCAATGTCCCTCTTTTCGAGATTACGTCAGTTAAAAACTAGAAAGGGTCTGCTAGAAGAAGCAGTTCCTGTCCCGCCTAGGGACAGTCCAGGTCATTTCATGTATCAGAAGCATGACATAAGCGCCATATTGTATCTAGATTTATGGGTAGAGTATACCAAACAGTTAGAGGAAAAGTATAGATGGCCCGTATCGGGTACATGGGATGCCGAGTGCATCATGCGAGTAGAAGAAGCATTATGGAAAAAGAAAGCCAGACAGTCACAGAAAGATGCCATTGAGTTATGGCGCAAAGAATCTCATAAAAGAACCGAAAAAGAAATCAGAAAGTCAGAACTAAGTAGAGAATCTTTGGAACGAGCCCAAGAAAGGGAATTAATCGAGATTGGTGAACGAGTCAAAACCGAACAGTCAGACAGACAGAGGCATGCTCTTATTAAGGGTATGTATCCTCTTCTTGCCGAGGGCTTGTCCAAAGCGACCCCGGAGGCATCCAGTAATTTCCCGCCACCACTAGTTCCGACCAAGCTACGTCACAAACCGACCGCAGCTGATATTTTCATTTCGTCCTATTTGGACGACACAGTCCCAGAATATGCAAATCCTGTTCCCGCTCCGCCAGTCCCTGTAAATCAGGCACTTCCCGCTCCTCCAGACACCGGAGTACCTGTTACGGTACCCCCGGTCCAGCCCGCCATACAAGTCCAGCCTACATTTCCATTTCCCACTCTGCCAGGACGAAGAGCATCAGTAGACGACTCTAGTTTAGGGGCCGCAGGGGGAGGTCCTCCTCAAACCCCGCCGCCACACAAGCGTTTAACGTTAGCCGAATTACATGCACAAGCGTCACAGCGTACGCCCAGGTATCAGTCTGTTGCAGAAATAAGAAAAGCCCTTACCGAATGTGGCTATGATCCAGTCCCAGGCGAGGATAGTATGGTTTTATATTCATTACGCGTGAGAAAGGTGACCGAGTATCTAGTCACCCTACCAGATATGAAAGAAGATCTAGACAGAATATATCGTTTCATCCGTACAGGGAATGATCCAGAAAGTATTAGTGATGTCATGTGCCAAAGAAAAGCTGAAGTCCAGCTCATGCTATTAAAGTTTCTGATTAATTGTCTAATAAGGGAACAAGATTATCCGACCAAAGATCAAACCGAAATGAAAGTCCTGACAAGGTGGAGTGATAATATAGCCGAGGGTAAGCACAGAACTATCAGTAGTATAGAGAGTATGTACAAGAAGATTCGTAAAGAAATAATACGGATACACGAACAACGCAAAGCAGCACAAGTAAGCGAGAAAGAAAATGACTCTTCTACAGAAGAGGTAGAGGACGAGAATCCCGACAGAATAGCGTATGTAGGAAAATCTAGATTTCCAGATCGCCATTTGCGCCTAGAACACAAGCCAGTTTTTCATCATCCAGCACCAGAACAAGGTTCTCTAGAACAAGTATTTCAAGCTACCGATCACATTCTGAAATCACGAATCGGTTATAGCGAGTTAAGTACCATGCATGAACAAGAACTAGTCCGATCAGCAGTCCGATGGATTACTGATTCTACCACTTTTCCAGACGAAATAGTGGCACAAATGTTTCTGAAATTGCCCCCAGCCGAGCAACGACTGGTGGGTATGTATATGATCCAGCACCTCATTACATTGTATGAGGGTCAACATTCTGATCCAGGTCCGTTACATGATGTCCTGAACGAGTTACTCCAGTATAGATGGAAAGGTTTAGGTACCGATTTGATTAGTGTCATTCTAGAACAGCGCCACAAATACAGAACGTTTCTGAACCCACATTTTGTTCATGTCTCACCTCCAGAAAGTAAACCGTTTTACATAGACAGACAGAATCCGTTACGAGAAGTGCATCCAGTTAAGACAGACGGTGGTGAAATGCAACGAGTGTTTGTTTACACCCCTATCACAAAGATGGAACTCTTAGAGATGAAAAAAATTAATTCCCTGTCATGATAAAGATCCAGCAGGGTTCCACCGAGAATTAAAAGACATGCTCCGTATGGGAGAATACACGTATCCAGATATCATTAAAATGTTAAAAGTCTTGTTGCCCGCAGGGGTATATGAGAAACTCAAGGAAAAGGAATGGGAAGTGGGAGAGAAAAAGATCGATTGGGCAGTTCTAGAAGCCGAAGATAAGGCACGAGTACCAGGTACCGGTCTTGGAGATAAATGTAAAGAATTACCTGAACTGTTAATACAAGTTTTGCCCAGGTTATTGACAACTAGAAAAGAAGACTGGGATGCAATCTCAGCCTGTAAACAGAAACAAGACGAAGATATTAGTGATTATTATTCTAGATTCGAGAAATGTTTTAGTATAAACAGTGGCCTCAAGACAAGTAGCGAGTCATACCCTCATCTTTTTGTTACTAAATTAGTCGAGAATTCAAGTCCACAAGTTAAGAATCGAGTTTTGAAAGTCGAAAGTACCTGGCAAGCTAATACCCCGTCCCAGATGTTACAGATGCTTCAATATCACCAGAATAGAATCAGAGAGGAGCAAGAACATGAAAGGAAACGTATGAAAGACACGAAAATGAAAGTACTAGTTGCACAATCTGTTCCTCAAGACAGTCAGAAGAGGGGTCCGAATCAAGCCAGTCATCCTGCAGCTCCCGTTAAAGGAAACTGCAATTATTGTAAACAGCCAGGTCATTTTATAAACGAGTGTGCAGTTCTGAAACACAACATAGCTACCGGTAAGACTAAAGAAAGACCACGTCCGCCTAGACAAGAACAAGTTACACAGACTCCTCAGTCACAGAATGCACCACAGACAGTTACAGCACCGCAGCCTATCGCTGCAACACAGCATGTTACACAGCAGATGTACCAGTATGCACAGTCTGAGTATCCAGAGTATCAGCCGTATTCATGAAACAGCCTAGAGAGGGAGGTAGGCTTGCCTCTCATCGAGATACCTGTAGATCAAGAAGGTCCCTATGTTCATAGTCAAGTACTAGGGAAAGACAGAAAGTTTTTGATTGATACAGGGGCAAGTAGGACCACCATCAGTCACGCTGAAGTTCCAGGGGCTCCGCTCTCAGGCTCTAGAAATGTTTCCCTTGGATTTTCAGGAAAACCTATTGTAAATGAAATATCAAAGCCAGTTACTCTAGAAGTAGGTCCATTGTCCCGCACTACTGATCTGTTACTTACTAAGTCATGTCCAGAAAACCTATTAGGCATTAAAACACTGAAAGAATTAGGTGCAGTTATATGCTGTTCCCCAGAGGGAATACGATTGTTTCTACGTGACTTCAAGGGTCACTATGTATTACGAGATTTTGATCCGAGATTGTCTAATGTTCCGCAGCATCTATGGGCGCAAGGTCCAACTGATGTCGGCTTTATGCAAATCACACCCCATCGTGTGACTCTCAAGCCAGGTGTAGTCCTGCCACGAATCAGACAGTACAGATTGCCACCAGAGGCTGTAGCAGCCTTATCCAAAATTATTGACGAGCTCATGGCTCAAGGAGTAGTTGTAGAAACTGACTCCAATGTATGCAATTCTCCGATCATTCCAGTCATGAAACGTACTGATCCAAATGCACCTCCAGTATATCGATTAGTGATTGATCTCCGAGAACTTAATAAATGTATTATTCCCCAGTACCCAGTTGTCCCAGATATCTCTTCCCTATTGACAGCCATTGATTCTGAAGCCTCATTTTTTACAGTCATAGACCTCAAGAACGCATTTTTCAGTGTCCCCATTCATCCAGACAGCCAGTTTCTTTTCGGATTTTGTTTAAATGGAAGGAGCTATATGTTCACACGCGCTCCTCAAGGTTTCACAGAAAGTCCTAGTATTTACAGTCAAGCACTTAAGAGACAACTAGACAACATTCACATGCCAACTGACACTGCCCTGCTCCAGTATGTCGATGATCTCCTGATCACAGCCCGTTCTGAATGTGCTTGCGAGCGAGCATCCCTTACAGTCTTGTATTTCCTAGCCGAGATGGGGCACAAGGTGTCCCCTTCGAAGCTTCAATTCTGTGTCCAGCAAGTGGTCTACTTAGGACACTTACTGTCCAAGAGGGGTAGGCAGTTGACACCAGACCGAATCCAGTTAATAGCGAGTCTTCCTCAGCCCAAGACCCAGAAGGAGGTACGTGCTTTTATTGGCCTTACTTCTTACTGCAGACAATGGATTCCTCAGTATGCATTTCTAGCCAAGCCACTGATACAGTTAACGACACAGGAGGCAGCCGTATCGACTGTCCTCCCTTGGACATCTGAACATACACTCAGTTTCAATGAGTTAAAGAAAGCCCTATGTCAAGCTCCAGTTCTAGCAACACCGAACTACAGTAAGTCTTTTACACTTTTCGTCACTGAACGCGAAGGTACAGCATTATCTGTTCTCACACAAGATCAAGCAGGACAATACAAACCCTGTGCTTATTTTTCGAGCACATTAGATCCTGTAGCCCAGGCTCTGCCTGCGTGCCTCAAGTCAGTTGCAGCCACAGCACTAGCTATCAGACAAAGTGATTCCATAGTCTTAGGACACTCCCTGACAGTACAAGTCCCACACTCCGTGGAAGTTCTTTTAAACCGAACACAAACTCAGCACTTGACAATTGCACGTTTAACAGGTTATGAATTGACACTGTTCCAGCCACACATAGAAATCAGACGCTGCAACGTTTTAAATCCTGCTACATTGTTACCATCAGTTACTTCGAATTCTGCCACACACGATTGTGTGGAAGTAGTTAACATCATGACAAAGCCAAGACAAGATCTGACAGATATTCCATTACCAGATCCAGACCTGACACTTTATGTGGATGGTTCATGTATGAGAACAAGTACAGGAGAACTAGTCGCCGCGTATGCAGTGACTACCGACACCGACGTTATTGAAACACACCGCATTGACACCCTGTCTGCTCAAGCAGCAGAGCTAGTTGCTCTGACTCAAGCCTGCATACACGCCAAGAACCTGAAAGTTAATGTTTACACGGATTCACGTTACGCATTTGGAGTTGTACACGACTTCGGAGTGCTCTGGCAGGAGAGGGGTTTCATGACTTCTCATGGAACCAAGATTCAGCATGGTCTCCTCATTCAAGCTCTGTTAGATGCCATACATTTACCGACATCCATTGCTATCATGAAGTGTAAAGCACATACGAAAGTTACTGACATTATTTCCCAGCTCAGACTCCAGACATTTCAGTTAACCAGACACCGACACACACTCCAGATCCGACTACATGTATGACAGTTAAAGACCCTACTCAAGACGTCATAGATATCCAGTTACATGCTACTCCCGAAGAAATCAAGAAATGGTCCGAACAAGGAGGGGTACAGACAGATCAAGGATGGTTAACGAAGGGTAGAGCCACATGGTTTCTCCCCGACTCTATGGTTCAAGTCATGATTAATACCGCACATAGTCCAGCACATTTAGGAGAAAAAGCTATGTTAGACAGTATCCAGAATATTTGGTTCAACAAGCATTTACGAGCTGCAGCCAAGCAGAAAGTCCGTACCTGTATGATATGTTGCCAGTTCAATCCAGGTAAAAGTGTCCCGGTGGAACAAGGTGGATTCCAGCCCCCTGACCACCCTTTTGAAGTCCTCCAGATGGATTACATTCAGATGGAGCGATGTCGAGGTTTCAAGTATGTCCTTGTAGTTGTATGCGCTTTGACCAGGTGGACGGAGGCATATCCAGTCCCAGATTACACAGCCACGACCACTGCCAAGCAGTTGGTTCGTGAGTTCTTCCCCCGTTATGGACTCCCTAGAGTCGTATATTCTGACAACGGCCAGCCATTCTCATCTGAACTCATGAAGCACGTGTCCCTTTTGTTAGGGTACCAGTGGAAGTTCCATTGTGTACGCCATCCTGAAGCAGCTGGTCTCGTAGAGAGACATAATCAGACCCTGAAAATCCGTATTGCAAAAGTTTGTCAAGAGAAAGGTGTGGACTGGCTCATAGCTCTGCCAGTTGCTCTGTTCTATATGCGCATGGTCGCACATTCCAGATCAGGTCTGTCCCCGTATGAGGTCGTTTTCGGCCGCCCCCCTAACATGTGGGGTACTCCTAGACCCCGAAGTATTACCGATGTTTCAAGTAATATGCTGACAGATTACCTAGCTTCCTTGATGTCTGCCCTCAACTCTTGTCGTTCACAGGTTGCCGCCGCATTTCCAGACAATACCGAGGTGGCACCGCATGAAATCGTTCCCGGATCCATGGTCCTAGTGCGAAATTTCGATCGCTCAAGTCCGCTGGAGCCTCGCTGGAAGGAGCCCCGACAGGTCCTCCTGGCCACCCGCACAGCCGTGAAGTTGGAGGGACGCAAAGGCTGGGTGCATCTTTCGCATATTAAAAAATTTTATGGATTGAAGCCAGTCTCAAAGAACATTTCCCAGGATTCAAAGGACTGCCAAAGTACTATTCTTAAGGACTGTCCCGCAAAAGACAATGATACTGCACCCTCCCTGTTAGAGAAAACTCCGCAACAGGAGTATAAACTCAAGTTGAGGTCTAGTAAAATAAGTCAGCCAGTTTGATTGTCTAAGTCCTCCCCTAGGTGAAACGGTTAGACCGGTTTCTGACATGTATAAAATAGACCCCCATAGTGAGAGAGTTAGTCAAAACTCAATCCGATGTATCGTTTTTCTAAGTTTCATATTATTTCTCAGTGTTATGATTTCCTGCACCAGTTATGCGTTTTATCTGTATTTTCCTGTTTCTCATGTAAATAAGTCTTCCAATGCTACAGTAGAGCACACGTTTAGTGATCTGCCTCCTCATGAACTCTCTTACCGCCTCGCTATGCGTAACAACTCTTTCATCCGCATGTTACATTATTCACACCAGACCAGCAATGCCACTAATTGTTGGGTGTGTGGTCGACTCCCCCCTTTCCAGACACCGAAGGGAGTTCTGCCACTCTTTCCTTATCCATTTTCACATAATGGTTCGTGTGGAGCATGGTCCACGTTAACGTCATCTTCAACAGATATGTCTTTTCTTAACAGTACATGTTTCCCAGACAAGCAAGGTCTTCCCCACAGAACAGGGTTAGATCTAGAAAACGAAGTTTACAATTTAGGTAATTATTCTTCGAATTTCATGGTCCTGAATGTTCAGTCTGATTCCACTCCAGACTTACCTGCTATTTCAGTACTACCAGTCAAAGGCGAATTATGTGTCCGAAATTATGGTTCCGTACATGTAGGACATAGTGATTGTACTACTATTGTCAAATATAGTGACAGTGGGAAATCTATCTTCAAAGCTTCACGTCATTCTTATTTTATTTGTGGTCAAACTGCATATGTTCGTCTGCCCCTCGATTGGGAGGGAACCTGTTACATTGCCTTCCTACTGCCACCTGTTTTCCTAGCCCCATCTGATTATCATAGAAACACACATCTAGTACACCTTAGACATAGAAGGGAGTCCCCCATTGTCGATTATACTGAAACTGCTCTAGAACAATATACAGATTTCAATAGAGGTTTCTTCTTCTTTATAGGACCTATCCAGAATAGTAAGCTAATCCGTAGGTTAACCAGAACCCTTGAAGCTGTAGTAAATGAGACTGCCTCTGCTCTAGGTAACTTAACCGAAGAGCAATCTGCTATGAGATTTGTCGTTTTACAGAATCGTCTCGTCCTTGACGTCATATTGGCCGATAGGGGCGGGGCCTGTAGAGTCATCGGATCTAGTTGCTGCATTTTCATTCCAAATAACGCGCCGTCTGTTTATTCAGCTATAACCAGACTCCATAAAATTGCCCATCTGTTACACCAAGATCCAGGCACCTGGACATGGTCCGGTTGGTTCTGGAATATAATTTCCGCTTGGGGATGGAAAGTCTTGTCCTTTCTAGGTATTGCAGTAGCGATCATATTCAGCTGCTGCCTCTGTATACAATGTGGCCCTGCGATTTGCGGCATTTGTGCTACCTCTTGTATTCCTAGTCCCAAGCCCCGTTCTAAAACCCGTTCCCAGAAAATTCGAGACGAGCAAATGATACTGTATGAAATGATAGATGGTATCATGAATATTGATGCTTCCTGATGGAAACGTAGTGACAAGGAGGGAATGTGGAAAAGTAAATTTTGCCATGTTCTGTGTCCCTACGCGTCCTCCATCATATGTTATGAGCGCATGATTGATATGCATATGTATTCCCTATGTTCGATTAAAGACGCAATTACAGTTGTGTCCACCTCTAGTATGCCAATTTCCAGTCCTCGTGAATACTACGAATATCAGGCCTATGTAAAGCTACGTTGCCACGTTTTTCTCAGTGTGCACGTTATTCCACTGTAAAGTCCCCGTTTCTAGGCCTCAAAAGGGCCCGGACACCAGATTCAGCTCCTGTCTCCTGAAGCCTCGCTGAGGAGCGATACCGCCCCCACCTGTATCCTCGACCCTTCACTTACTTCCTGCCTCGCAGTGCCCGGCTCAGCCTAGCTCTGCCTCTGAGTCTGCCAAGAGTATGTTATGATTCCAGTTATCAGTCCAGTCCTCCTTCTCTGCATTCCTAAGCTACTGAACTGCATCAATAGTTTCCGTCATTGTCTAGCCTTTACGTCTCCATGTAGGAGAAATACTGCATTTAATGGTCATTTAATATTCTTCATCACGCACTACATGTAGAATAATGCATGCTCCAGTCTTAGAGTCCGTTAGCCTCTCCCCTCCTGACTCTTAGTTCATATCAACATGTTCTCTAAACATCAGATACTAGATACTGTTTAGGTACATGTCGCCCTGACTCTCCAGACTTCAGTCTCTGCTCCTAGCACAGAGTTCATAGCCCCCAGCTTCTCCTAGTAACACGTCATTGCCAGTTTGCGCGCACCATTAGGTCAGAGGTCCCGGCTCCTTAGGTAGCCCCCTCCATGTTTCCGCCCCATTCATGACATATTCCGTTACGTTTGCATCACATGTCTATGTATACGCCTCTGTTACACCTACTTTCACCCTTATCTTTCGCGACTGCTATTGACCACACCCACTGCTCCGCCTATCGTATGTATTGTAATGCAACTGTTTTAGTATATATGATCGTGCACTGTTATTAAATGTTACGCCGATCCCGATTCTGCCCCCGGCAGCGCTGCCATCCTATTCCTGTGCAGGTTGTCCTGTTCCTGTCCTTTATGCTGTAATAAACCTGCAAACTCCTACTACCTCGAATCTTGACTCTTATTTTATTGAGCTATCTGTTATTGCTAAGTCCAGACAAACCTAGATCCGGTATTATTTATTTATATACCACAATACAACTGGCATACAACAAAATGCTATTCAGAAACCTACCACAGTATCATGTTTGCTAAGCTTGTCTAAAATACTGTATATGATTTCGCAGCCTTGAAGAAGTCCTGTGGACGAAACATGTCAGCTGCCTGTAACATCCAATTGTCCACATGACGACCTATATGGAATGCTAAATGGAGACACCACTTTGAACCATCAAACTATTCCACCTTTCTTTCTTACCAAGGAATGTAATGAAATACAAGTGTGTGCTTCAGGTGCTATTGCAGTAATAAGTCAAGCACCATCATTGGCAACTCACAGGTACTGCAACACACTCCTTTAGAAAACATTAGAAGCAGGGGAAACATTTTGTTATTTGAAATAAATAAATATATTTAAAAAATATAATTAGATAGATAGATATTTTTGTGTTAAAAGTATTATATAATTATGCATTATTGCATTAGTTAAAAAAGAATAACTTCATTGCAAAATTGATTAAACTGTTAAACTTGTGTTGAAAAATAAATTTAAATAATGTAACTTAATTCTTAAACCTTTTGACAAAATGTGCTAACAATTAAATAAATATAAAGTTTGTTTTGAGTGTGGGATGTTATAATTGTTCAGAAAGTACTATTTATAAATTCACTTTATATAATGACATAAACTATTAGCTATCTATTTGTTGAGTTAATGTGCTGTCACATTTTATTTTATACCTTCAGGTTACAAATACATTAAATATTTAATTTACATTTATATGTTACATTACAATATTTTTTAAACAATAATTATATGCTGTCCCTCTCCCCATTTCCTCACACCCTGCAGAAGTCAAACCACACTACCTCAGTACAGATACCATAGGGCAGAGGTACATACATGATCCATATTGAAACACTCTTTTGGAATCCTTAAGCCACGATTCAGATATCTTGACTGTACAGAGGTATGAATGATGTACTTCCCAGAAGTTGTGTACTTGATTGTTGTAGTGTGTTCCATGTTGCAAAACATCACCATGCGATGGGGCATACAAATATACTTTACAGCTGATATAGAGCCACGCTCAGGTACCTCAGTTGGGATACAGAACATAGGTAAGAGTATACAGGTGCTAGATCTAATAGATAAATATTTTTCACTTGAGCTGTCAGTGTTACGATTCACACGACCTACGCTGAATGTTGCCAGACGAGAATCGTCTTCTTTGCTTAAAACAAACTACAACTCATGGAATGCCAATTAGCACTTCGGGGGTAGAGGTGGCAACAGGAGGACTTGCTTCCGGAAAGAAGCGGGCATTTAATCGAAGCTGGTACGGAGAGACGGTGCAGATTATTCCAAACTCAAGCGTGAAGACAGATGTTCGGGAACGGAGTGCTCTTCTCTCTGGTCAGCAAATGGTGCTACAGCACTGGTTCTGATTTTTAAGGAAACTCTTGATGTTGGACTAAGTATTCTGGAGCCATTGTCACAATTTTCGTACTTTTTCCTGAGGGAGTGCGTTATTACACAGCCCTCATACGTTCAAGACACCACCGACATTCTGAACATTATAGGCACTGTGGAGTATTACCCAGACCAACAATTTCTGGTCACCATTGACATTGAGTCGTTATATACCAGCATCCCCCAGGACGCCACGCTGGCAGCAGCATGGGCCCTGGGGGAATGCGAGTGGTTTTACGACGTCCCACATACGTTTGTGTTACAGTGTGTGGAGATTGCTCACACACACAATTTCTTTGCCTACAAAGACCAGATGTACCTCCAGGTGTCTGGTACTTCAATGGGGGCTACTTTTGCCCCCAGTCTGGCCTGCATTTATGTATGCCAGTTTGAATCCAACTACATTAACCATCCTTCAAATCTCTTCCAGAAGAACATTGTCCTCTGGAAGAGATATATTGACAACGTGTTGTGCGTATGGCTGGGGACTGAAGACGAGCGCTATACATTCCTGAATTGGGTCAACAGTCTAGATGAATGCTTGAAATTTACGTGGACTATTAATAGGAACACTGCCACTTACCTTGATCTTGAAATCATGGCAGAGAACAACCAGTTGGTGACGAATGTACATGAAAAACCTACCGATACAAAACTCCTTACTGCACTACAGGTCGTACCACCCAAGGGCCCTCCATGATAATTTACCTGTAGGCCAGTTCCTACGATATCGCAGGAACTGTTCCTCCAGCCAGGCATACACAGTACAGGCAGACAAACTGGCTAGAAAATTGGAGGATCGAGCATATCCTAAAAAGGTTATCAAACGAGCCAGAAAGAGGGCCATAAATACACCCAGGGCTGCCCTCCTTGAAAGAAATACTAGAACTAGTGGGGATTGCATACCTGTGGTCAGGACCTTCGGACAACTATCCACCAAAATTCGCCAGATTATCAGGAAACACCGGCATCTGCTTAATACCTCCACAATGAAAATGCCTCAACCTAGATTTGCTTGCAAGCAGTCAACCAACCTATGTGATCGCTTAATTCATACCCGGCCTATTAAAAAACCCAAGGAATCCGGAGTGCCCTCTGGTCATTACCCATGTGGGGGATGCTCGGTTTGTGAACTTACTGAAACCACCAAGAGTGTTACATTGACCAATGGGAAAACCTGGTACCTTAACAGGTTTAGCAATTGTAACTCTGCCAATGTCATCTATAGGCTTACGTGTCCTTGCGGACTCCACTACATCGAACTCACGACACGTAAAGTTAAAACCAGAATACAGGAGCACTTGAGTACATTAAAATCAGGAAAACTGACCACCAGGTTGGTGCAACATTTTCTATCACAGAAGCATCATCACAAGGACATTCGATGGGTGATCCTGGAAAAGGTATTGGGTGACCAATACAGCATAGAAAGCAGATTTAGCACTAAAAAAGCATGCTGGATCTACCAGGAGGGGGCGGACCAACATGGTCTTAATGATGTCATTGAATGGAAGAGAGTAGGAACACAATAAGTTCATAATAACCCCCATCAGCTGCTACCGACGTGTGCCAGTCATATAAACCAAAGTAAACTTCTTATGGGGCAACCCAGTATCCATCAGAACCTGGGCAATACAATATTGATATCGACAATGGTCCTGTCGGGTGTGAACCAAATTGCTTCAAAGTCTGTACATATCTTTCAACATATATTAAGGTATAATTGTGACTAAGGTATATTGTGACTCCCCCTCAAAATCCCCCATTCACGTGTATATAGATCACTAATTGTTATGTCACTCAGTCACAATATTTCACGTTATGTCAGATTTCACTGATTTGAATTGATGCGCCGTTTTTATAAGTAATTTCTATGCATACTATAGGGTGTCAGTCAAAAACAAAAAACAAATCATGAACGAAAAATAATTCAATGATTAAAACATTTACTGACCCTTCTCTTCGTTTGGATTTGCACTTAATGATTGAATCTAGATGTTATAATAAGTAGCACAACTATACCTTAATATATGTTGAAAGATATGTACAGACTTTGAAGCAATTTGGTTCACACCCGACAGGATCAAGTCATATAAACCAGTCATTACAGATGTCATCAGAACTGCGAATAGACACAGGGTTAATATGTTGGTTAGTGTCGACTTGGTGGCTAATTCAGGGTCGGAGTTTGTCACGCTTTGCGTGTTTCCTTAGATCCAAATGTGCAATTTTTGAACTTGCACGTGTATACATGTTCCCATGTTAATATGCATGCAACAGATCCTAGCTAAATGTGTTGTGCATGGAGTAACCAGCTATGAGTTAATAAACGTGTATGTAGTAGGAGCATACTGTATTATAAAAGGGTCTCCCCACATGCACTGGTTAGATTCTTAGGATCAGTGGAAGCGGGGTGCTTGGTCAATCACCCGCCACACACATAGTGTCACAACTGCATTAATACTAGTATTAAGTTGACACCTGTTTTTCCTGGCTAACATTGAGTTGGCTGCTTGTAATTGAGGCATCACTGTTGAATACAGAATAATTTCAGAGGATTTTCATAAGTACCTTAATTGAGGTTCCTTTTAATAAAACTACACGTATATAACAATGCACTATCACCACTCCAAATGGCGCTCGTTCTGCCCTCTACTGACCCGTGAGGCTGGTAGTTGCTAGGAGATGGGTGGGATCAAACGCGTGCACGCTGCACGTTGCGCGTCGAAATGATCTGGCCGAGAACGAGTCCGCGAGGTGCTGAGCAGACGCCACATACTCTCGCGGACCCGGTAACGGCACAATTAAGGCAGGGGGCTTGTCATCTCATTTTTAATTCACTTGTAATCAGCTTTATTTTAATCTCTATCGACGCCACGTTATATAAAACGGGGCGGTAACAGTGAGTCCCACGGGTGGAGGCTTGATACATACCCCATGTAACCCAACTTCGGGTGGTAGTACAACTGTTAGTAGATGGGGATATGATGTGATGAATGAATCAAGAAGAGCAAGCAGCCTTTTTGAAATTGAGTGTACTAATTGACACAATACCGGCCAGTAACCCATGTCTGTATTACTCCACAGGCTGACACTAAGCAGCAGGGGTTAAAGGCTGTACGAGTGTGGACACGCACGCATTCACAATACAGAGGGGGTTGCAGGTATTCTCAGGATGGGCAACTACCCGGTAATTATATTCATGAGAAGAAGGTGGCTCCTATACTTACCTTACTATATGTTGTATTCCATCCTGACTGCAATATGTTGTGTTGTCTCTGTCTCCCTCAGGTAAAAAATACATAAAAATGATCGCAGTGTGGCGAGAACTGACTCTTGCCCTGAAGAAATTGCCGTAAGTTCCCTTTGGCAATGAAACATGTTGGCCCTCTATAATTATTTAGATAGTAGGCAACAGTGTGTCCTGGTTGTAATGTGCAAAAACAACAGTTGATGGACAGAATGCAGAACAATGTCATACATTCACCCCAGTACAGAGATCTGGGCCTAAATCCATCGTTTGTTTGCTCACCACACCACCCCAGTTCAGACATGGCCATATGCAAATCAGCCTTGATCCTGCGCCTTATGGGAACAGTCCAGCCCGAACTGCCAAGCCATGTCTTCCCTGGACCGGAATCAAGCATCCTAGCACCGGTTTCTGGCTATCAGCCGTCATCAGCCAGGATAGCTTAACTCCAGTGGTGTGGAGAGCATGGGACTCACGTCTGAGCATACCCGTCCCACTCGGGGTGACAAATGCAAAAACAACAGTTGATGGACAGAATGCAGAACAATGTCATACATTCACCCCAGTACAGAGATCTGGGCCTTAATCCATTGTTTTTTGCTCACCACCCCACCCCAGTTCAGACATGGCCATATGCAAATCAGCCTTGACCCTGTGCCTTATGGGAACAGTCCAGCCCGAACTGCCAAGCCATGTCCTCCCTGGACCAGCATCAAGCATCCTAGGACCGGTTTCTGGCTATCAGCCGTCATCAGCCAGGATAGCTTGACTCCAGTGGTGTGGAGAGCATGGGACTCACGTCTGAGCATACCCGTCCCACTCTGGTTGACAAATGCAAAAACAACAGTTGATGGACAGAATGCAGAACAATGTCATACATTCACCCCAGTACAGAGATCTGGGCCTAAATCCATCGTTTTTTTGCTCACCACACCACCCCAGTTGAGACATGGCCATATGCAAATCAGCCTTGACCCTGTGCCTTATGGGAACAGTCCAGCCCAAACTGCCAAGCCATGTCTTCCCTGGACCAGAATCAAGCATCCTAGGACCGGTTTCTGGCTATCAGCTTTCATCAGCCAGGATGTTCCCATGAGGCGCAGGGCCAAGACTGATTTGCATATGGCCATGTCTGAACTGGGGTGGCTTGGTGAGCAAAATAATGATGGATTAAACCCAGATCTGTGACTGGGGGTGAATGTTTTGCCATTGTGCAACATTCCGTCCATCATCTTGTGTGTTTTGCTGTTCACCCTATGTGGGAAGGATATGCCCAGATGTGGGTCCCTTGCTCACTACGCCACTGGAGTCAAGCTATCCTGGCTGAAGACAGCTGATAGCCAGAAACTGGTCCTAAGATGCTTGATTCCGCTCCAGGAAAGACATGGCTTGGCAGTTCGGGCTGGACTGTTCCCATGAGGCACAGGGCCAAGGCTGATTTGCATATGGCCATGTCTGGACTGGGGTGGCTTGGTGAGCAAAATAACGATGGATTAAACCCAGATCTGCGACTTGGGGTGAATGTTTTGCCATTGTGCAACATTCCGTCCATCATCTTGTGTGTTTTGCTGTTCACCCTATGTGGGAAGGGTATGCCCAGACGTGGGTCCCATGCTCACTACGCCACTGGAGTCAAGCTATACTGAATGAAGACGCCTGATAGCCAGAAACCGGTCCTAGGATGCTTGATTCCAGCCCAGGGAAGACATGGCTTGGCAGTTCGGGCTGGACTGTTCCCATGAGGCACAGGGCCAAGACTGATTTGTATATGGCCATGTCTGAACTGGGTTGGCTTGGTGAGCACAATAACGTTGGATTAAACCCAGAACTGTGACTGGGGGTGAATGTTTTGCCATTGTGCAACATTCCGTCCATCATCTTGTGTGTTTTGCTGGTTGTAATGTGAGCAGACACACAGCACATAAATAAAATAGGATAGCCAGTGGTTGTCTAGCTCATTTTTAGACTTGGCATAGCGGTATTCATTCTCTGATCCCGTTACTCCTTACAGGGTTGGTACAGTCGGGCACGCGGATAAGGTATCCTGAGTGCTGACATCACGATACCCCACACTGAGCATGTTCTCTCTCTTACTTTTCTACACTTTTTTGTTAAGGGTTGGCAGTTGCTGATGATGAGAACCTGAGGGTGCAGGTGAGTACCAATCTGCACACTTCCATGCTGTTACTCCCTTGAGGCACTGTCAACCTTTTTCAGCACTTTTTTCTTCTTATTCTTTGCCGTCCACACCACTGGGTCGTATAGACCGGGGAGACTGAGTTCAAAACCTTTTTTTAAAAAATATAATGTGTACATGGGTTCCCTAGAACCGACGGTATAACTACAGCCGCTGCGTATTCACACCAATCTGGGTGAGTAAACTATGATGGAGGGAATTCCGAGTGTGGTGTTCACCTAAAAGATCAGGTCTATATTTGTGTTGTAAGCTTAGAACTTCCTTCAGGCTGCAATGGCAGGACTGGGACATGTTTTAAGGGGCTACTTAAGTGGGTAGCACAACACGTGCTGCTAGCCCACTAATATCATTCAATTAACAGGCCACAGGTATATGGTAAACCACTCTACAAGGGACTTATATGTAAATTAAATATGCCAATCAGGTATAATCCCGTTCTACCATGTTTAGGGGAGTTGGTACAAGCAATTTAGCTCTGGTTAGCAGTCATGAAGGCCAACAAACTTCAACAAAAATGGAGGGAAACAGGCAAATGTTGTGGGGGAGAATACCTTAAGGTTGACTGGTCTAACAGCGGGTTTCAAAGACATGAAGCACCACCAGTGCGTATGGCCAGGTGGAGTTTCCCTGCACTGATTGTCCTGGCTTCTCAGGGCACCTAAGCTGTCTCTGCCATCAAAAATCTTTGGTGCGTGAAACTCAGCACTCCCACCCAGCTGAGGTCCATGTTCAGCCCTTCTTCAGCATTCCACATTGCAACCCAGGAGCAATGAGAGGAAGGAAGGGACTATCAGGCACATGCATAAAGAAAAGCTTTTGCGAGTCCTTAATTGCGATTATTAAGGAAACGCAATTAAGGACTTCCAAAAGCCTATGCATGTAGGAATCACTATTAAAATAGTGATTCCTAAACATGCCTTAATTTCGACTCGCATATTGCGAGATGCAATTAAGGAATGCCTTCCCAGGCCCATAGGAATGAATGGGAGATTTCATGCGCAATTTGCAAGTACCAATAGGTACTCGCAAATTGCACATGCAATTTTAATGGTGCAAGGGTGTCCAAAGGTCACCCTCTTGCACCCCTGAAATAGCTCTGTGCACACATGCTGCGCACACACATGCCCCAAGGGCATTTGTGTGTGTAACCTACAACTTTGAAAAATGCACTAAAGTGCATTTTTCTAAGTTTTTGCAAATTACCATCAAGGTCAACTTCGTGATAATTTACTCCCCTAGTAGCGAAATCACTATTTTAAAGTGGTTCTTGCATTGTATTTAAGGAATGGCAGATTGTGATTCCTTAAATGCAATCGCAATTTGAGAATTCACAATTAATTGCGAATTCTCAAATTGCGAGTGCCTTGAACCTTGATGCATCTCATATGCCCTTTTTGTGGGCGCAAACGGATGATTTTTGCAAATTGCACCATTTGCCCTCGTAAAAATAGTTGATGCATGTGCCTGTAAAGATATTATATGCCAATTGAGATGCTAGACACCTCTCTGCAAGTATAAGTCCTTACATTAAGTATTCAGATTCTTGCCAGTGGTTCTATTATTTTTCACATTTCAGTAAATATTTTGATTGCAAAATAGCACAAAATGTCTTTGAAATCACATTAACAGCTGAGGTCATGTTGCTGTATTTACCCCATTTTGTTTCCCCATGATGTGAATAGCCTGTTCTGCTCTTTTGCTTCTGACATATTTAGGCTTACTGTCATGCTTTGCTTAGCTAAATGAGGATTCACAAATGACCCGTTTAGCGTCTGGAAGTTTACATTTCTTGTATCTTTTGCAAGTTTCTTTTCCTTTATTCTCATGGCAAAGTTGTGCACTATAAGTTGTTTTGGTTTCTATTACATATACTCTCTCGCTTGAAGTATGTATTAATAAAACCTCAAAAAGTGATGCAATTTGGTGAGGGGTTAGCATTGAATGCTTTTAGCGAATGTAGAGGACATGCTAGTATTGTGATATTACATTATGCCTGTTTTTCAAAATAAACTTGTGCATACCTCATGAAGCAAACAAGTAGTGTTGTTTTTTACACTGTTACATGCCTGACTTTTCCCGTTGTCTTATACACTCCTGTTGACCCTCACATAGAGCCAGATGTAGGTCGCCCAATACCGGTCGGTAACGGCCGAAATGACCGAATTTCGGCCGTTACCGACCGGTATTAGGCTTTTGAGATGTAGGTGGCCATTTTACGGATTTAGTAATTTACCGAATCCGTATTTAAAGGAATCGGCAAATTACCGATTCCTTAAAATACCGATTTGCAGGCATATGCCTCAAAGTAAATACCGGTCGCAAATGGGCAGATTATCAGAATCTGCCCCTTTGCGACAGGTATTTTTGCATTTGGGATGCATCATCCCAAATGCAAAGATCACAATTTAAGGAATCTCTAAATTGAGATTCCTTAAATTGCGATTGCATTTAAGGAATCCCAAATTGAGATTCCTTAAATGCAATGCATTAAAGTAAAAAAAATAGCGAATTCGCTAATAGGAGTAGCAAATTACCATGAAGTTGAACTTCATGGTAATTTGCTAAAACTTTGAAAAAAGCACTTTTGTGCATTTTTCAAACATTCATGTTGCACAGACACATGCCCGTAGGGCATGTGTGTGTGCAACATATGTGCAGAGATCAATTTCAGGGATGCAAGAGGGTGTCATTTTGACACCCTTGCACCCTTGAAATTGCATGAGCAATTTGCGAGTACCTACTGGTATTCGCAAATTGCTCATGCAATCTCCAATTCATTCCTATGGGTCTGTAGACCTATAGGAATGAATGGTACAACATTCCTTAATTGCGACTAGCAATTTGCGAGGAAGCTATTTCAATAGCGATTCCTACATGCATAGGCTTTTGCTATTCCTAGATAGCGATTCCTTAAAAATCGCTATTTAGGAATAGCAAAAGGCTACGTTGATGCATCTGCCAGTTGGTAAATTACTGAATTCTTTAATGTAGGGAGCACTCAAATGAGTGCTGTTCCCATTTCAGGTTTCGTTATTTACCACCAACTAGAGGCCCATAGGGATGAATGGGAAATACCGAATCGGTAAATACCTCTAAAATACCGAATCAGTAAAATTCGGTATTTTTCGAATCAGTAAATCTGGATTACCTACATCTGGCCCTTAGTGTCTTTGTCAAACTTAACTCATACTTAACAAATGGGGCTACAAACCCGAGATGAGTCAAAGATTGTTGGGACGAAAGTTTGCATTTGGGGGTGTCCCATACAGAAATCTAAATAAACTTTTATTTCACCATATCCCTTTTGTAGACTCTGTTCTTCTTAGCAACTTCCCCATTAACGTGACTATAGTCACTTAATACTGTCACTGACTGGACCTACCTAAGGAACCACTCTCCCGTCTAAACACCACTCACCCTTATTCACTGCCTTCTCTAACCCTGTGTCTTCCGGAAGAGATATATATTTACCCAACCTGTCCCTCTTTAGAAGGTTCACAGTCATTTCTCAGTATTGTCTGTCCCATTTAAACTATCAGATACTGCATCTCATCCCCCATATGTTCCCTGACTGAATGGGATCAGGTATCAATAGAGCAACAGTCTTACCTGACTTACCTATAGACAGCACTGCCCTCTGCAACACCAGCATCAAGGTCATCAAGAAAGGACCTAATGACAGTGTTAGAGCCTAGGACACTGAGGACGGAGATATAGACAGTGAAGAAAGGTTATCCCAGTGAAGTCTTTAGCTTTCGGCCTGGCCATGCAGCCATGTAGGGATAGGTACCATATCAGCCTTCGGCTTAGGAGTTGAGCACTTCTTACCATCTTGTGGGCATATGTACAAGCCCCTACTGCCACCAAAATGTCACGTTTACCAATGTCGTGATGGCGATACAGGCTTCGCCTTATTTACAAGGCAACGTTAAGCCACTAAATGGAAAAAACTACCTAGGCGGCAATTATAGATTGCTAACACAATAGTAAATGGACAAAGACTAAGGGTGAACAGTTTCCAAGTAGTCACAAAAGTTTATTACAATAGCATAAAAAACACATATATCATGAAACAATAGCTAAAAATTTACATTCCATAAAAAATAGACATACATCAAACATAACATAAAAGATTCTTTGACATTAAGGAATAAGTTGTGTGTCGACGCGTTTCGGCGACCAGCGCCTTTCTCAAGACAAATTACAACTTTCTGAAAATAAAAGCATAGGTTAGTATATAGTTTAATTTGTTCGTCTGTTATCAGTCATTACAATTTTATCTTAACATATATTCAATTTAAAACAACCTATATAAACAATGTGTTCTATTTTGACAAGGAAAAACTGTTCAAACACGCCAAGTCCTAAGATAATAAAAGCACAACTGATAATCTCAAAATGGAAAAGCATATATAACATAACCTCTATTGTAGCTTACAAGGTTCTTTCACTTAGCTTATTGCCAAAGTCTTTTAGTGGCGTAAGACATGATTGATACATTGTCTAATTCTTTCATTAACTGATATTTGATGAACACGGTATAACAAATAATTGTTTCTAAGGCATAATCATATGAGACTGGAAAATACAATCTAAGAATCAGAAATTGATCTTTTATTAATAATTCACAATTTTTAAATGGAAAATCGAATGCCTACATCTATCGTGTGAAAATAGGTGGAGCTATAGATTTAATTCAAAAAGGACAGGTAAAAGGGAGAATTAAGTGGAGTGGACAAGACCGACTCTTATAACCAAGTACTCTATAGTTTTATTACGGTACTACTCTACATTACTATTCAAATTATTGGTAGATTAGAACACTAAGGAATTTCTGTTCTATCTGTGAGGAGAGTGGTTGTCATTTCTCATGGATATATTGATCGAAAGGGCCCTAATGCCTCCAATAGTTCTTTTAACTCACTGACACAGTACTAGTTTTTAAAGTAATCACGTATTCAGTTTAACTTACCTAAAGCAAAAATAGACTAAACACAATGGTAAAAATTTCGACGCTGAGGGGTTCCATACAATTCTTAGAACCGGGATGCACGTTTCTGATTGAAAGGGATTCTGTAATGTTGTTGATAAAAACAGAAAGCATTTACTATTGCAAAGAGGCAGAGCTGTCACTGATTGATTTAATTATAAAGAAATAACCAACCTAGTCTGATAAATCTTCAGTTCTTGTGTTCAAATAGTTTATTTAGATACTTCAGTCTTTATCACCAAGATATGTGGCCTACCTGAATAATGGTGCAAATATGACGTTAAAAACAGATCATAATAGTGACTGTATCAAGTAAATCTAAGCTCTCAGAGGAATATTTAATCTTAGGTCAGCCCCTTACCAGTATTTGAGCTTTGAATTACGTCGCCTCCACACTTTATTTATTATACGTTTAATTCTTGAGCCCTAGGATACCAGCGTTATCTAAAATGAAAAGAATAAATTGCAGGATATTCAGTGTATTGTTTATAAATAAAGACGATTGGTTATCTATGAAAACCCAGTACAGTTCTTACCGGGTTTCTCGTGAACTTGTGGACACATGTATTTGGGAATGAAACACTGCGACAAACTCGATACACAATTATTGACCATGCGCAATACCAAGCCTGAATAAATGAAACAAGTGCCTGGTTACTATTTAGATAAATGTGAGCCTATCGTTAAAACTACCCTGTCTGTATATGTATATCTGGGTAATATTTGCAGAGAACATACCTAAGCAGCCGGCTCTTTTACTCTCCGCAGTATAGCGTGGTCAGGTTTGGCCATGTTATTTCAGTTTTTGCCGCTTGGGGGATTCCTGCCGAATGACAAATGACAATGCGATGTTATGAGAACGATAAGTTTTCTCAAAAACAGATCGTCTCTCGGAGCCTATATCGGAGCGCGTAGCTTCTAAATAGGAGCACGTAGCTTCTAAGTACCAGTCTCTACAAAATGCATACCTTGGGTTTTTAGTATGAGGCCGCATGGAGGCGAACGTCTATCTCGGGCGTGGTTCCTTGATGAAATGGAGCCTCGGCCGATTTCGCGCGTTTTTATGTTTGCACCGGTGAGAACATTTAGGCTTGTCCTGACGTGGCTTGGATTAGTGAAACGCAAGGAAAGACTATGATGGGACGGAGACAGTGGCAGTGTCTCCGACCCGTTTTGTGACTGACTTGGCAGTAAGAGAAATCAGCGCTGTGACTGCATATGTGAATTTTAAAATTATTGTTGAAATTGTACTCGGCAAAATTGTGTTTTATAATACTGTGCTTTTAAAAAATCAAAATCCCCCCTGCACTACACGCCATCACTGATTGTTAGAGCCGCCTACCCGCAGTTGCTCGTAGGGGCCGGCAGGCACTTCCGGTTGGCTTGCACGCAGAGCGGTTAGCGCTCTAGTGCTCAACTTCCCCGAGGTTACTTAGGCGGAGCAGGGGCTGCAGCGCGTTGCGGGAAGGAGACAGTGGCAGTGTCTCCGACCCGTTTTGTGACTGACTTGGCAGTAAGAGAAATCAGCGCTGTGACTGCATATGTGAATTTTAAAATTATTGTTGAAATTGTACTCGGCAAAATTGTGTTTTATAATACTGTGCTTTTAAAAAATCAAAATCCCCCCTGCACTACACGCCATCACTGATTGTTAGAGCCGCCTACCCGCAGTTGCTCGTAGGGGCCGGCAGGCACTTCCGGTTGGCTTGCACGCAGAGCGGTTAGCGCTCTAGTGCTCAACTTCCCCGAGGTTACTTAGGCGGAGCAGGGGCTGCAGCGCGTTGCGGGAAGGAGACAGTGGCAGTGTCTCCGACCCGTTTTGTGACTGACTTGGCAGTAAGAGAAATCAGCGCTGTGACTGCATATGTGAATTTTAAAATTATTGTTGAAATTGTACTCGGCAAAATTGTGTTTTATAATACTGTGCTTTTAAAAAATCAAAATCCCCCCTGCACTACACGCCATCACTGATTGTTAGAGCCGCCTACCCGCAGTTGCTCGTAGGGGCCGGCAGGCACTTCCGGTTGGCTTGCACGCAGAGCGGTTAGCGCTCTAGTGCTCAACTTCCCCGAGGTTACTTAGGCGGAGCAGGGGCTGCAGCGCGTTGCGGGAAGGAGACAGTGGCAGTGTCTCCGACCCGTTTTGTGACTGACTTGGCAGTAAGAGAAATCAGCGCTGTGACTGCATATGTGAATTTTAAAATTATTGTTGAAATTGTACTCGGCAAAATTGTGTTTTATAATACTGTGCTTTTAAAAAATCAAAATCCCCCCTGCACTACACGCCATCACTGATTGTTAGAGCCGCCTACCCGCAGTTGCTCGTAGGGGCCGGCAGGCACTTCCGGTTGGCTTGCACGCAGAGCGGTTAGCGCTCTAGTGCTCAACTTCCCCGAGGTTACTTAGGCGGAGCAGGGGCTGCAGCGCGTTGCGGGAAGGAGACAGTGGCAGTGTCTCCGACCCGTTTTGTGACTGACTTGGCAGTAAGAGAAATCAGCGCTGTGACTGCATATGTGAATTTTAAAATTATTGTTGAAATTGTACTCGGCAAAATTGTGTTTTATAATACTGTGCTTTTAAAAAATCAAAATCCCCCCTGCACTACACGCCATCACTGATTGTTAGAGGCGCCTACCCGCAGTTGCTCGTAGGGGCCGGCAGGCACTTCCGGTTGGCTTGCACGCAGAGCGGTTAGCGCTCTAGTGCTCAACTTCCCCGAGGTTACTTAGGCGGAGCAGGGGCTGCAGCGCGTTGCGGGAAGGAGACAGTGGCAGTGTCTCCGACCCGTTTTGTGACTGACTTGGCAGTAAGAGAAATCAGCGCTGTGACTGCATATGTGAATTTTAAAATTATTGTTGAAATTGTACTCGGCAAAATTGTGTTTTATAATACTGTGCTTTTAAAAAATCAAAATCCCCCCTGCACTACACGCCATCACTGATTGTTAGAGCCGCCTACCCGCAGTTGCTCGTAGGGGCCGGCAGGCACTTCCGGTTGGCTTGCACGCAGAGCGGTTAGCGCTCTAGTGCTCAACTTCCCCGAGGTTACTTAGGCGGAGCAGGGGCTGCAGCGCGTTGCGGGAAGGAGACAGTGGCAGTGTCTCTGACCCGTTTTGTGACTGACTTGGCAGTAAGAGAAATCAGCGCTGTGACTGCATATGTGAATTTTAAAATTATTGTTGAAATTGTACTCGGCAAAATTGTGTTTTATAATACTGTGCTTTTAAAAAATCAAAATCCCCCCTGCACTACACGCCATCACTGATTGTTAGAGCCGCCTACCCGCAGTTGCTCGTAGGGGCCGGCAGGCACTTCCGGTTGGCTTGCACGCAGAGCGGTTAGCGCTCTAGTGCTCAACTTCCCCGAGGTTACTTAGCCCTCGCAGCGCCTCGAGCGCGCAGCGACCGCGCGCAGCCCGGCCGAAGACCGGCCAAAGAGCTGCCCGTCTGCGCCCGTCCGCGCTAAGGTAGCGCTAGGCGCCAGGCACTCTGCTCTCTACTCTGGTTTCAAGGCGGTAAGATGTGCTACTCCAAATCTGAGCTGTTGAGCCTTCAGCATTCTTCATGCTCCTGCGTTAGACGCAATCCGGCTCATATACGCCACCCCCTTGCCAATCCCTCCCAATTGTGCTCTACTACTAAAAGTAAATCCAAAGCCCCCCTTGCCCATACCTTCAGGCTAGGTCACCTTAACGTAAGATCTATGTCCAAACATCATTCTGAAATTCATGATCTCTTAACTGACCACTCTCTTGATGCCCTGTTCATGACTGAGACGTGGCTCCTTGACGAGATGGACTCGGTCTGCAACCTGGTAACACCTACAGGCTATTCTATCCACACCGTGAACAGGGGCACGAGAGGGGGCGGGTTAGCGCTCATAATAAAATCTCACTTTGATTGTCAACTCAGCAAAGTAGACATTAGAGGCAGCGAAAGCGCTCGCTTTTCGATTAAAATTAATCCACAGTTCTGTGCAACTGGCCTTCTGGTTTATAGACCCCCTGGTGCAGACGTCCCCTTCACTAATTCTCTTCTACAATACCTGAACTCTCATGTCATCAACTCAGCCAACTTTACGATTATAGGCGATCTCAATTTACATCTCGACAGGAACACTGAGTCCAAAGTGGCAACTTTTTTAGCGGATCTTGCGGCTTTCGAACTCAATCAACTTGTCAGAGGCCCTACCCATAGAGCAGGACATCTCCTTGATCCCATTTTTTCCAATATCACCGATGGTTCCTCAGACATACCTATTCCCATGACTTGGACAGATCACCACTTAGTGATTCTATCTATTCCCTGTAACTCGAGCCCGGTAGTAGTACCTACTCCCCTTGTTCAGAAACGGCCATGGAGAAAACTTCGCCTTGAAGACCTACATGATCTCTTGGTATTAAAGCCCCTACTCCCAAGTGAGGATCTGGATGTAGGATATGATCAGTTCTGCCTATGGATCACCCAGGCACTCGACATCCTAGTTCCGGCCAGATGGACCAAGGCCCGCACCCACACTGCCAGTCCTTGGTATAACTTGGAACTAGCTGCCTTGAAAAAGGAATGTAAGAAGGCAGAGAGGTGCTGGAGGAAAAACTATGATGCCAACCTTAAACAAGATTATGTCCTGCTCCAAAAAATCTATCACCGTAAGGTCTGCAAAACAAGAGCGGCATTTTACGCCAGTGAAATCAACAATAGCTCCAACACCTCAAAATCGGTATTTAAAATTCTGAAAGATCTAACTGCAAAAAAATCTGTTAACACTACTACCACCTCGCCCGACCTTTGCAACAACATGGCCAATTTCTTCACAGATAAAATTAAGAAGATATATGACACCTTCCCCAAATGCCCGCAGTCACCGGTTACCATTGATTCTACCAGGCCTTCTCTCACCTCCCTTCCTACACTTGACCGAGAGAATTTCTTAAAAATCTGTAGAAAGATTAAATCCGGATCTCCGGCAGACCCCTTAAAACCGGACATTTTCTGTGAAGCCCACGAATTCATCACAGAACACATCCGTGACATTATCAATCTGTCACTTTCCACCGCCAGTGTTCCTTCCAAATGGAAGCAGGCCTGGGTGTCCCCCATTTTAAAAAAGCCCACCTTAGACCCCTCACTTCCGGAGAACTTCAGGCCGATCTCCTTGCTCCCTTGGCCTGCCAAAGTTGTCGAGGCACACGTCAACAATATCCTGTCCAATTTCCTCCTCACCAACAACATTCTGGATGATTCCCAACACGGGTTTAGAGCTGGTCACAGCACCGAGACAGCCTTGCTCAGTGTTTCTGAAGACCTCCGTTCCATTCTTGACGCCGGCGGCACTGCAGCACTGGTCCTATTGGACCTTAGTGCTGCCTTCGATACGGTGTCACATGAGGTCCTCCTGACGAGATTGGAGGAAATTGGAGTTACAGAGGCAGCCTTGGGATGGTTCACAGATTTCCTGTCTAACAGGTCCTTTAGAGTCTCCACCCCTCCTTACATCTCGAAGGAGCATAGCATTGGACAGGGAGTACCGCAGGGCTCGTCCCTTAGCCCTACCCTGTTCAATGTCTATGTTCGCCCTTTAGCGGAGGTGGCTAGAAGGAATGGAATGGCACTGGTATCCTATGCAGACGATACCCAGTTGGTGGTGGCTCTGAATAACAACAGTGGTCTGGAAGCCCATCACTTTAAACAGACTCTCACTGACATCACCAACTGGATGACGGCAAATTTTCTTCAATTAAACGCCGGAAAAACCGAGATTCTGCTCCTAGGAAAAAACACCGCATCCTGGGGAGAGAACTGGTGGCCTGACATCCTAGGCCCTCCCCCCAAGCCAAAAGACTGCGTTAAAAATCTGGGTGTTTGGGTTGATTCGGCTTTAAAGTTTACCATCCACACTAAGAAAGTGGCTGCCACGTGCTTTGGCATTCTACGCAACATCAGGCCCATTCTGAAGTTCTTTGACTGCCGCACCCGCCAGCTCATTGTTCAGGCGACGATCCTTTCTAGACTGGACTATGCCAGTTCTCTCCTATTGGGAGCGAACCTGGCCGAAACCACCAGATTGCAAAGAGTCCAGAATGCGGCAGCCAGGGCTCTGGTTGGCCTCCCTCGCCATTCTTCCGTCTCTGGAACCTTAAAAAAACTGCATTGGCTTCCAGTGGGTAAAAGGATCCAGTTCAAGGCTCTATGTTTAGCCTTTAAAATTCTTAAAACCGCCTCTCCTCCATTGCTGAGTCCCCTCCTGTCTGAGTACATCCCTAGAAGATCGCTCCGCTCAGAAGGACAACATCTGGTGACCATCCCTCGCACTAGACTGGCCAGAGTCGGTGGCCGCTCCTTCAGTTTCCTTGCTGCCAAGCTATGGAACAGTTTGCCTGAAACCATACGGGGGATTCAAGACCTTTTAGCCTTTAGAAAGGCCGTCAAAACCCATCTTTTCCAATAATCTGTCTTCCATTTCTGTTACTTTCACTCTGCATTTTGTCTGCTCACAGCGCCGGGACGCCCCTTGGCTGGGGCAGCCGTGCGCTATATAAATCCACATAACATTAACATTAACATTAACATGTGGTTACGTCAGAAAGATGTAGCGAACTGTGACTATTTCATAGGCTAAGAATAACTATTTATAAACGATCATTTGATTATATGAAAGGATCACATTAAGCGCGAGTCGCCAATGTACAGAATAATTAATCGGGGTAAAAGTAGCAATAAAGAGGTCTATTTTTATCGCATGTATAACAATCCCAATCCGATTTTCTAACTGACTACAGGGGAACATATATTTATGTATCCCCCCTGCAAGATGTTCTTCCATAACTGTATATCTAAACAATCGCATTTTCCCATGGGATTTCACTGTTTAATCCCTCACGAAAAGTGTTAAGAGAAAAAATCCAGAAGACTTTGCGTTTCTTTCGGATTGCCTCACCTCCTTTGTCATCAGATGTATTGATTTTTTCTAATATCCGCCAAGTGAAATCATTGGGACCATGTCCATGGTCTAAGAAGTGTTTCACAATTGGCGCAGTGACCTTTTTGGTTCTAATCGCTGAACGATGTTCGGTTAGTCGTGTCTGAATTGCGCGAGATGTTTCACCCACATACCCCAAAGGGCACGGGCATTCCAGAAAGTATATTACATTTGAAGTTCTGCAATTGAACATACCTTTGGCACTGGTTGTGTGTCAATTGTGAGTAAAAGTAACTCCTTCATGAATATTTGCACAAGACTTACAGCTTGAGCAAGGGAAAGTGCCCTTTACAGGGTTGTCACCAGTTAAGGATTTCTGCACAAAGTATTGTGAATCTGTGGGGCTTTTCATTCTCGAATGGACGATGTAATCTTTAATGTTTTTGTTACGCCTATGGGCAAAAAGAGGTTTTTCTAATTTAATTGCTCCATTACTATTCAAGATATGCCATGAAGAGTTAATGACTTGTTTCACTTTCGCGTTTACTGTTGAATGACGAGTGATGCAAACAAGTTTATTAGCTTCTTTCTTTGGTTTAGTTCTCAACAAACAGTCTCTATCGTAATACCGGGCTCTTTTGTACGAATCTCGCACTAATCTGTGTGGATAGCCTCTATCTAAAAATTTCTGTTTCATCTCTGCTGCCTGTATGTCAAAATCTTGGAGATTAGTACAATTCCTCCTCACTCTCAAAAATTGAGAGAATGGGATGCTTTGTCTCTGATTCCTGGGATGGAAACTTCGAAAATGCAGGAGAGTGTTCCTGGCCGTCGGTTTCACGAAAAGGTCTACTTTGAGTTTTCCTTCCTCGTGAAAGATCCAAATATCTAGAAATTCCAACCTCTCAGAACTTATGTGGGAAGTGAATCTGAGATTGGGATCGCATGCATTGAGCCATGCCAGGAAGTCATCCAAAGCCGGTCTCCCATCGGTCCAGACAAAAAAGATGTCATCAATATATCTGGACCAATGGGAGACAGACTCGTAGAAGGGCGCTACTTCATTATGAATGTGTCGGGCCTCAAATTCAGCCATATAAATATTTGCTACAGAAGGTGCCACCGAAGCCCCCATGCTGACTCCTTTTATTTGTCGGTAGAGTTTTTGTCCGAATTCAAATATGTTCTCCGTAAGCACCATACGGAGGCATTGCAGCAAAAAGGTCTTAGGGCAAGGTACAGAGTAGAGGTCAATAAACCATTCAACTGCTAGTGTAGCCTCTCTAATAGGAATGTTACTGTAGAGAGACTCAATGTCTAGAGTTACAAGTAGGTCTCTTAACGGGTTAAAACTGATACTCTCCACTTTGTTAATCATAGCGCCAGTATCTTTTATGTAAGATGGAACATTGGGTATAAAAGGGCACAAAAGAGTATCCACATATTTAGAGAGTGCCTCAGTGGGTGTGCCTATCGTCAAAACGATCGGTCTATAGGGAGGATTTTTTTCATCTTTATGAATCTTGGGTTGACCATAAATACAGGCAGTTTTGCCTGCATTTGTATTTAAATAGTCAAACTCTTTTGCATTTATTTCACCATTTTCTAAAGCCAGGGCGGTGTCAGGGCTCGGGTGGCTTGCGGTCTAGGGCCCGCCCCACTCAGCATGCGGGGGTACCCGTGTGGCAAAATGCATCGTTCTTCCTTGGGAGGGCGTTGGTGGCTGATGTGTTCTAGGCCTGCTTGTGCATCTGTCTTGCATCCATGTTAGAATATCTGTGTAGCCTTAAAACGCTGTCTAATGATGTTCCGCCTAATGCGTGAGGTTTGGCATGTGGAAAGCGTCCGCCTAATGCGTGAGCTTTCATAGCCTGGTCGCATGCGTGAGCGCCGTAGGCACGCTAACCTACGCGACCGCGCCCTGTTTCCTGTGCTCACTATTCTGGTCGTTTCTAGGGAGAGGCTGTGGGTTCTTCTTGCTCCCCATCTTGTTTTTGGCAGATCCTGCTTTTTGGCTGAAGAAATCACCGGAGGCTTTCGGTGATCGACCCAGGGGGCGTGGCAGTTTCCAGCTTCCTCCGTTTTCAGGATTCCTGACAAGAAGAGTCGTTTAGAGTGTCCAGAGGGGACGTTTTGACCTCCAGTTAAGTAGAGTAGGTCGTACTCTACAGGTAGGGGATAAGAAATCTGTGTTTATGGCGCAAATCGTCTAAAGGTTTACTTTCCTGATTTAAAGGTGTAAATTAAGCTGCTATTTACAATAGATGATTTAAATGCACAGAAAGTCTGAATCTCTTTATGTTTCTTTGAACAGTGAAATTCATCTCATTGCTGGCAATGGTTGTTTAATGTTTATGAAGAGCGCAATGCTAATTAAAGGCGCGTAAATTCTATTTCAATCACAGTATACCTTGGCGCAATTCATTATTGGGATTTTTGGCGAAAAGGCCAAAAGGTGATTTTTTCTGAAGCTTATGTGAAAGACAACATAGTGATATTTTATGAGGTTGCTCTTCAAACTTTGGTAAAGGAGTTACTTACTGAAGTGTGGTGTTATTTCTTTGAAATAAGAATCTGTCGCTATTCACAAAAAATGAGAATAAACAAAATAGTGAATAGGAATGTGGTTAATGAATGAAAATTACCAGAAGTCTATTGGATCTTTAGAGAGTTATGTTTAGAGGCTTGTGTTCCAGAAAATTCCCAGTTTGGGTTTAAAGGTCATCAGACAACTTTGGATTCTGAAGTATTTTGTTACTAACTTTTCCTTTTCAGATCTCCTTCCCTGCTGTTCCCTCCCTAATTCCCTTTTCCCCCCCGCTTGATCACTCCAAGATTCTGTGTAATAATTACATTCGGAATTGGAGGTATCGAGAGGTGGGTCCTTATTACTTCACGACAGACCCTGAGGAAGACTTCGCCTGACAGAATAGTGAGCCCACGAATATTTTTCCTCCCGGTCTGTACGTGAAGTTATAATGGCTACCATCAATGATTTAATGTCGGCACTTATGCGTATGCAAGCAGACTTAAAAGAAACCATGAATGCAACCGCCTTGTTAGCGGCTAAGGTAGACAATATTCAACTACAGAGTACTCCTCTTCCTGAAGATGTACAGGAAACTGGTGCTAGTAGGGCAACTACGAACATAGCAGTTACTGTTCCTCCCCAAATCCCTCTTGCAGCTCCTGAACGTTTTTCTGGGGATTCCTCCAAGGTGCAAATCTTTTTGACCCAAATTGAATTACATTTTGCTTGTCGACCAGCTGCGTTTCCAACCCCTCAGTCTAAAATTGCGTTCTTGATTTCTTATTTGACCGGGGATGCCGCAAACTGGGCAGTTCCTTTGGTCAGACAAGATGACACTTTGTTATATAATTGGAAACGCTTTGTGGAAGAATTTGAAAAGGTTTTCGATCGACGAACTGTGACTTTATCAGCAGATCGAGAACTGCTTCAGTTAAAACAAGGAAACAGGGACCTTGTTTCTTATTTGTCACACTTCAACAGACTGATCGCCGAAACTTCTTGGCCAGAGGAAAAAAGAGCAGCTCTTTTTTATCAGGGTTTAAAAGACGATCTAAAAGATGTTTTGGCGCAAATAGACCCTCAACCAACTGTGTGTTCTGAATTGATTAATCTAACCCTGCGTTTAGATCACAGACTCTCTGAACGAAGATCTGATAAAAAAAGAATAGACAAACCTACTTGGAAATCTGAGACTAAATCCAGACCTCAATTCGCAAACTCTGAAGCTAGTGCTGAGCCAATGGAAATTGGGACTTTAAGACAACCTTTGTCAAAAGAAGAAAAAGACAATCGACGTAAAAATGGACAATGCCTTTATTGTGGACGAAAAGGTCATTTCGTGAAGGACTGCCTAACTAAGCCTAAAGGAAGATTTCCTAACCCAAGTAAGTCAGCAGCTCTGGAAAAAACAGATCAAAAGTCGGAAAACTAGATTGCCCAAGATGTTTGAAGGGAGATCTCTTGGGAACCATTGCCTTCCCTTCTGTGAACTCATGTGTCTCTAACTACAAAGCACATTTTAGATTAGCAGTGCAAATCAGGTTAATTAGTGAAACATGCCAAATGGAAGTTTTAGTTGATTCTGGAGCTACAGGTAATTTTGTGGATTTAGAAACTGCCCAACGCCTTGGAATCATCTGTGAACAAAAAGAGACTCCAGAAATTGTCCAAGCAGTGGATGGAAAAATATTAGCTGGAGGGCCGGTAACCATGCAAACTTCTAAAGTTGTTATGTTCTGTGAAGATGCTAAGCAACAATTACATAAGGAAGAGCTTCAATTTGACGTTATCCAAGCACCCCAATATGGTTTTATTCTTGGAATGCCTTGGCTTTGTTTACATAATCCAATTATAGATTGGCGGAAGAGAGAACTGGTTTTCCTGTCTGATTTTTGTCATTCTTCTTGTCTAAACACCTCAAAACCAACTCGAAGTCAATTGGCCACAGCAGAAGAAAAAGAGACACTTTTGCCTAAAATGTACAAGGAATACGCAGAGGTTTTCAGTGAAGTTAAGGCAGCCCTCCTTCCTCCTCATCGTAGTTATGACTGTCAAATAGATCTCGTACCAGGTTCTAGTGTCCCAAATTGTCGCATCTATGCATTGTCGGAAAAAGAGAACCAACATTTAAGACAGTATCTTGATCAATACTTAGAGAATGGTTTCATCCGCCCTTCCAAGTCCCCGGCAGCATCTCCGTTGTTCTTCATTCCAAAAGCAAATGGGGAATTAAGGACCTGTATCGATTATAGGGCATTGAATAAAATCACTGTCAAGAATAAATATCCATTACCACTCATCCCTGTTCTGTTGGACCAAGTTAAGAAGGCCGAAATTTACACTAAATTGGACCTTAGAGGGGCCTACCATTTGGTTCGTATCAGACAAGGTGATGAATGGAAGACTGCTTTCAAGACTCGATACGGATTATTTGAATACTTGGTAATGCCATTCGGTCTGTGCAATGCACCAGCGGCTTTCCAGTTTTTTCTGAATGATGCCTTAAAAGAATTTTTGGATCTTTTTGTTATCGTCTATATAGACGATATTTTGATCTATTCCGATTCTGAAGCTGAACATGAAGGTCATGTCAAGAAGGTTCTGAGCACTCTTCAGTCTCACAACTTGTATTGTAAACTATCTAAATGTGATTTTCATGTTAGAGAAGTTGAATTTTTGGGAGTTCTCCTCACACCAACTGGAATGAAAATGACTGATAGAAAGATTAAAGCAGTTGCTGAATGGCCTACTCCAACATCAGTTCGAGACATAAAATGCTTCTTGGGCTTTGCGAATTTTTACCGTCGCTTCATTGATCACTTTTCTGCTGTGGTAGCTCCCATCACACGTTTGTTGAGGAAGAAGGTGAAATTTGAATGGACCTCAGAAGCTGAAAATGCGTTCCAGAAGCTAAAAAAGGCCTTTACTGAAGCACCCGTTCTCATGCATCCCAACGTAGAAGAACCATTCATCGTTGAAGCTGATGCTTCTGATGTAGCCATTGCAGCCATTCTCTCTCACAGGCATCATACTACTGGTCAAATGCATCCAGTTGCTTACATGTCTCGAAAACTAAATCCAGCAGAACAAAACTATGTTATAGCTGAAAAAGAACTACTTGCTATACTTGAAGCCTTCAAAGAATGGAGACATTATATAATGGGAGCGAAATTTACTGTGACAGTTTATACTGATCATAGAAATCTACAGTTCATGAGTTCAGCTAGAATGTTAACCCCGCGGCAACTCAGGTGAATCCTGTGACATTCAAATTGTTGTTGCCCAGGTCCCTGCGTATTCATCCAGTGTTCCATACTTCCCTTCTTAAGCCTGCTAATCAAAACCTAGCTCCCCGACCAGCACCGATTTTAGTTCATGGCAATTGGGAATATGTGGTACAGAGCATTTTGGATTCTAAACGTCGGGGTTCCAAGTTGTGGTATCTTGTCTCCTGGAAGGGGTACGGTGCTGAGAATGATTCTTGGGAGCCGGCTGACAACATTCATGCCCCTCGCTTGTTGCGCCGTTTCCACCTCCTTCACCCTCTGAAGCCGGGCCCTAGACCGCTCTTGGGAGGGGGGAATACTGTCAGGGCTCGGGTGGCTTGCGGTCTAGGGCCCGCCCCACTCAGCATGCGGGGGTACCCGTGTGGCAAAATGCATCGTTCTTCCTTGGGAGGGCGTTGGTGGCTGATGTGTTCTAGGCCTGCTTGTGCATCTGTCTTGCATCCATGTTAGAATATCTGTGTAGCCTTAAAACGCTGTCTAATGATGTTCCGCCTAATGCGTGAGGTTTGGCATGTGGAAAGCGTCCGCCTAATGCGTGAGCTTTCATAGCCTGGTCGCATGCGTGAGCGCCGTAGGCACGCTAACCTACGCGACCGCGCCCTGTTTCCTGTGCTCACTATTCTGTCGTTTCTAGGGAGAGGCTGTGGGTTCTTCTTGCTCCCCATCTTGTTTTTGGCAGATCCTGCTTTTTGGCTGAAGAAATCACCGGAGGCTTTCGGTGATCGACCCAGGGGGCGTGGCAGTTTCCAGCTTCCTCCGTTTTCAGGATTCCTGACAAGAAGAGTCGTTTAGAGTGTCCAGAGGGGACGTTTTGACCTCCAGTTAAGTAGAGTAGGTCGTACTCTACAGGTAGGGGATAAGAAATCTGTGTTTATGGCGCAAATCGTCTAAAGGTTTACTTTCCTGATTTAAAGGTGTAAATTAAGCTGCTATTTACAATAGATGATTTAAATGCACAGAAAGTCTGAATCTCTTTATGTTTCTTTGAACAGTGAAATTCATCTCATTGCTGGCAATGGTTGTTTAATGTTTATGAAGAGCGCAATGCTAATTAAAGGCGCGTAAATTCTATTTCAATCACAGTATACCTTGGCGCAATTCATTATTGGGATTTTTGGCGAAAAGGCCAAAAGGTGATTTTTTCTGAAGCTTATGTGAAAGACAACATAGTGATATTTTATGAGGTTGCTCTTCAAACTTTGGTAAAGGAGTTACTTACTGAAGTGTGGTGTTATTTCTTTGAAATAAGAATCTGTCGCTATTCACAAGAAATGAGAATAAACAAAATAGTGAATAGGAATGTGGTTAATGAATGAAAATTACCAGAAGTCTATTGGATCTTTAGAGAGTTATGTTTAGAGGCTTGTGTTCCAGAAAATTCCCAGTTTGGGTTTAAAGGTCATCAGACAACTTTGGATTCTGAAGTATTTTGTTACTAACTTTTCCTTTTCAGATCTCCTTCCCTGCTGTTCCCTCCCTAATTCCCTTTTCCCCCCCGCTTGATCACTCCAAGATTCTGTGTAATAATTACATTCGGAATTGGAGGTATCGAGAGGTGGGTCCTTATTACTTCACGACAGACCCTGAGGAAGACTTCGCCTGACAGGCGGTCATCAAGCGAATATCTTTAGTTATTTTGTTAATTGTATTATGTCTTTCTGGCTGGTAAAAAGTTTGGTCTTCCAACATTTTTAACATATTAAGCTCATAGGCTGTGGAATCAAGCACTGCTATGCCCCCTCCCTTGTCACAGCTCTTAATCGTGATGGAGGTGTCAGAGGCAAGTTCATGAAGGGCGGCATGTTCCAATATATCCATATTATAAATTGGTTTTGGAATAAAACGAATGGTTTTTTCCAATTTTTTGAGAACAACTAGCTCGAAAGTCGCTACCTCTGGTCCAATCTGATCGAGGGATGGGCTAAATGTAGATGGAAGTCTAAGAGTGACAGGTTCTACTGATAATGAATCGATTGATTCATTTTGAAAATACTTTTTAAGTCGGATTTTCCGAAAGAAAGATATTATATCGCTATATAGTTCAAAGACATTAGTGCTACAATGGGGTACAAACGACAGTCCTTTCGATAAAAGGCTGACACTAGATTCATTTAGAGGGGCACTGGAAAGGTTGAATATGGGAATTACATTCCCGCCTTCCAGTATTGTCTGTTTCTTGTCTCTCTGATAAATTGGGGTTCCTGCTGTTGGTAATGGTTCTGGGGGTCTTGTTGGTAATGGTGCTGGGGTTTGTATCCCCCTCTGTTTTGTGGTTGGAACCTCACTCTGGACCGACCGCGGTTGCCCCCGCGGTTGCCTAAAAAAGGAGTCTGAATTTGATTACGTTTGGCTTGAGCAGAATTATAATTACTATCTGACTCATAGAAGGCATCTTCTCCTTCTCCACCTGATTCAGATGAGGCAGAAAAATTGTTAACCCTCTGTTGTTGATTTCTATTGGTGTCCATATAATGATTTTGTTTATAAAAATCAGGTTTAAGATATGGATAGGCCAGTTCTATTGAATAAAATCTTTTCTCTTTTGTGAGTTTATCATTTTTCCGCTTCTCTAAATAGCTTACAAACGATTCTACTTCTTTATTCAGATCTTCTAATTTTTTCATAGTTTCTTCTAGATTACCTAGTTGTTTAATAGCTTCTTCCAAAGTCTCTATTTCCTTTTTAATGTCTGATGCTAGTTCTTTGGCAGTCTCTACTATGAGCATCATTAAGTCTCGCGAGCATCGACTCGCGATCATGCTCCATTTTTCTATAAAACTCCGGTGATGTACAAATAAACCTGGAATATTTCTTACTCGCAAGCCCATGGGGATTATGCCTGATTTTAGATAGGCTAGCATAAATTCCCCATGGGCTTCCATTCGTCTTAATTTCTTTTTAAGGTCGAATAATTTGTTATAATCATCTTGTCCTCTCTGGGTGTTAGAAGAGGAGTTTGTTGCATTTGAGAAGGTATTCGATGTACCTATCAATAATGCAAATTCCTCATCAGAGAAGCCAAAGGTTTGAATTTGTGCCATCTCTTGATTTTATTGTGTTGTTAATATCTATTTACTAGAGGGATTAGGTGATAAGAGAAAGATCATCGATAGAAGATACAAATAGAATGGAGAAATATATAGATAAAAGGTACTTGAACCAAGCTAACAATGTGACAAGAGGTTAAGATAACAACAAAAATTATGAGGTAAAGACAGCCAACCCTGCACAGACAAGCTGTGGGTAAAATACTTGTAAACAACAAGGGTTCCCTGTGAGAACAAATGAAAATCAACCCCTAGGTCAGGGAATAACTCAATGGAAAAAACTACCTAGGCGGCAATTATAGATTGCTAACACAATAGTAAATGGACAAAGACTAAGGGTGAACAGTTTCCAAGTAGTCACAAAAGTTTATTACAATAGCATAAAAAACACATATATCATGAAACAATAGCTAAAAATTTACATTCCATAAAAAATAGACATACATCAAACATAACATAAAAGATTCTTTGACATTAAGGAATAAGTTGTGTGTCGACGCGTTTCGGCGACCAGCGCCTTTCTCAAGACAAATTACAACTTTCTGAAAATAAAAGCATAGGTTAGTATATAGTTTAATTTGTTCGTCTGTTATCAGTCATTACAATTTTATCTTAACATATATTCAATTTAAAACAACCTATATAAACAATGTGTTCTATTTTGACAAGGAAAAACTGTTCAAACACGCCAAGTCCTAAGATAATAAAAGCACAACTGATAATCTCAAAATGGAAAAGCATATATAACATAACCTCTATTGTAGCTTACAAGGTTCTTTCACTTAGCTTATTGCCAAAGTCTTTTAGTGGCGTAAGACATGATTGATACATTGTCTAATTCTTTCATTAACTGATATTTGATGAACACGGTATAACAAATAATTGTTTCTAAGGCATAATCATATGAGACTGGAAAATACAATCTAAGAATCAGAAATTGATCTTTTATTAATAATTCACAATTTTTAAATGGAAAATCGAATGCCTACATCTATCGTGTGAAAATAGGTGGAGCTATAGATTTAATTAAAAAAGGACAGATAAAAAGGAGAATTAAGTGGAGTGGACAAGACCGACTCTTATAACCAAGTACTCTATAGTTTTATTACGGTACTACTCTACATTACTATTCAAATTATTGGTAGATTAGAACACTAAGGAATTTCTGTTCTATCTGTGAGGAGAGTGGTTGTCATTTCTCATGGATATATTGATAGAAAGGGCCCTAATGCCTCCAATAGTTCTTTTAACTCACTGACACAGTACTAGTTTTTAAAGTAATCACGTATTCAGTTTAACTTACCTAAAGCAAAAATAGACTAAACACAATGGTAAAAATTTCGACGCTGAGGGGTTCCATACAATTCTTAGAACCGGGATGCACGTTTCTGATTGAAAGGGATTCTGTAATGTTGTTGATAAAAACAGAAAGCATTTACTATTGCAAAGAGGCAAGGCTGTCACTGATTGATTTAATTATAAAGAAATAACCAACCTAATCTGATAAATCTTCAGTTCTTGTGTTCAAATAGTTTATTTAGATACTTCAGTCTTCATCACCAAGATATGTGGCCTACCTGAATAATGGTGCAAATATGACGTTAAAAACAGATCATAATAGTGACTGTATCAAGTAAATCTAAGCTCTCAGAGGAATATTTAATCTTAGGTCAGCCCCTTACCAGTATTTGAGCTTTGAATTACGTCGCCTCCACACTTTATTTATTATACGTTTAATTCTTGAGCCCTAGGATACCAGCGTTATCTAAAATGAAAAGAATAAATTGCAGGATATTCAGTGTATTGTTTATAAATAAAGACGATTGGTTATCTATGAAAACCCAGTACAGTTCTTACCGGGTTTCTCGTGAACTTGTGGACACATGTATTTGGGAATGAAACACTGCGTCAAACTCGATACACAATTATTGACCATGCGCAATACCAAGCCTGAATAAATGAAACAAGTGCCTGGTTACTATTTAGATAAATGTGAGCCTATCGTTAAAACTACCCTGTCTGTATATGTATATCTGGGTAATATTTGCAGAGAACATACCTAAGCAGCCGGCTCTTTTACTCTCCGCAGTATAGCGTGGTCAGGTTTGGCCGTGTTATTTCAGTTTTTGCCGCTTGGGGGATTCCTGCCGAATGACAAATGACAATGCGATGTTATGAGAACGATAAGTTTTCTCAAAAACAGATCGTCTCTCGGAGCCTATATCGGAGCGCGTAGCTTCTAAATAGGAGCACGTAGCTTCTAAGTACCAGTCTCTACAAAATGCATACCTTGGGTTTTTAGTATGAGGCCGCGTGGAGGCGAACGTCTATCTCGGGCGTGGTTCCTTGATGAAATGGAGCCTCGGCCGATCTCGCGCGTTTTTATGTTTGCACCGGTGAGAACAATTAGGCTTGTCCTGACGTGGCTTGGATTAGTGAAACGCAAGGAAAGACTATGATGTGGTTACGTCAGAAAGATGTAGCGAACTGTGACTATTTCATAGGCTAAGAATAACTATTTATAAACGATCATTTGATTATATGAAAGGAATACATTAAGCGCGAGTCGCCAATGTACAGAATAATTAATCGGGGTAAAAGTAGCAATAAAGAGGTCTATTTTTATCGCATGTATAACAATCCCAATCCGATTTTCTAACTGACTACAGGGGAACATATATTTATGTATCCCCCCTGCAAGATGTTCTTCCATAACTGTATATCTAAACAATCGCATTTTCCCATGGGATTTCACTGTTTAATCCCTCACAAAAAGTGTTAAGAGAAAAAATCCAGAAGACTTCGCGTTTCTTTCGGATTGCCTCACCTCCTTTGTCATCAGATGTATTGATTTTTTCTAATATCCGCCAAGTGAAATCATTGGGACCATGTCCATGGTCTAAGAAGTGTTTCACAATTGGCGCAGTGACCTTTTTGGTTCTAATCGCTGAACGATGTTCGGTTAGTCGTGTCTGAATTGCGCGAGATGTTTCACCCACATACCCCAAAGGGCACGGGCATTCCAGAAAGTATATTACATTTGAAGTTCTGCAATTGAACATACCTTTGGCACTGGTTGTGTGTCCATTGTGAGTAAAAGTAACTCCTTCATGAATATTTGCACAAGACTTACAGCTTGAGCAAGGGAAAGTGCCCTTTACAGGGTTGTCACCAGTTAAGGATTTCTGCACAAAGTATTGTGAATCTGTGGGGCTTTTCATTCTCGAATGGACGATGTAATCTTTAATGTTTTTGTTACGCCTATGGGCAAAAAGAGGTTTTTCTAATTTAATTGCTCCATTACTATTCAAGATATGCCATGAAGAGTTAATGACTTGTTTCACTTTCGCGTTTACTGTTGACCATAAATACAGGCAGTTTTGCCTGCATTTGTATTTAAATAGTCAAACTCTTTTGCATTTATTTCACCATTTTCTAAAGCCAGGGCGGTCATCAAGCGAATATCTTTAGTTATTTTGTTAATTGGATTATGTCTTTCTGGCTGGTAAAAAGTTTGGTCTTCCAACATTTTTAACATATTAAGCTCATAGGCTGTGGAATCAAGCACTGCTATGCCCCCTCCCTTGTCACAGCTCTTAATCGTGATGGAGGTGTCAGAGGCAAGTTCATGAAGGGCGGCATGTTCCAATATATCCATATTATAAATTGGTTTTGGAATAAAACGAATGGTTTTTTCCAATTTTTTGAGAACAACTAGCTCGAAAGCCGCTACCTCTGGTCCAATCTGATCGAGGGATGGGCTAAATGTAGATGGAAGTCTAAGAGTGACAGGTTCTACTGATAATGAATCGATTGATTCATTTTGAAAATACTTTTTAAGTCGGATTTTCCGAAAGAAAGATATTATATCGCTGTATAGTTCAAAGACATTAGTGCTACAATGGGGTACAAACGACAGTCCTTTCGATAAAAGGCTGACACTAGATTCATTTAGAGGGGCACTGGAAAGGTTGAATATGGGAATTACATTCCCGCCTTCCAGTATTGTCTGTTTCTTGTCTCTCTGATAAATTGGGGTTCCTGCTGTTGGTAATGATTCTGGGGGTCTCGTTGGTAATGGTGCTGGGGTTTGTATCCCCCTCTGTTTTGTGGTTGGAACCTCACTCTGGACCGACCGCGGTTGCCCCCGCGGTTGCCTAAAAAAGGAGTCTGAATTTGATTACGTTTGGCTTGAGCAGAATTATAATTACTATCTGACTCATAGAAGGCATCTTCTCCTTCTCCACCTGATTCAGATGAGGCAGAAAAATTGTTAACCCTCTGTTGTTGATTTCTATTGGTGTCCATATAATGATTTTGTTTATAAAAATCAGGTTTAAGATATGGATAGGCCAGTTCTATTGAATAAAATCTTTTCTCTTTTGTGAGTTTATCATTTTTCCGCTTCTCTAAATAGCTTACAAACGATTCTACTTCTTTATTCAGATCTTCTAATTTTTTCATAGTTTCTTCTAGATTACCTAGTTTAAGGTAACTCGGCCTTGTAAATAAGGCCCATTTCACACTATGCTTAGCTTGAAAGGGGTGGGCAGTGGGTGTTGCGCTGGGCGTTCCACCACAACATCCAATTGTTTTTGACGCTGTCCCCTATGTACAAGGGTGGAGTATATAGGAGACAGCGCTAAAATTATGACCAGGGAAAACATGGTCTTAAGTTGGCGAAACGAGGAGAAATAATGCATTATTTCTCCTCGCCTTGTGCAGAACACATGGAAAAAGCAAAATGCCATGGATTGTTTATGTACAGGAAGGTACCCCTTCCTGTACATAACAAATCTTTTGAAAAATGCCATTTTGTGACTTTCATGTGTGCTGCACACATGAAAGTGAAAAAAATGGCATTGCAGGATTGTTTATGTGCAGGAAGGGACACCTTCCTGCACATAAACCATCCTCCCCTGCAAGCAGACACCCTTGCACTATGGTGCAAGGGTGCCTGCGTTGGCTCTACACTGCTAAGTTTTTTAATTTATTTATTGAAGTTTTGTATAGCGCTGGCTGGACCCGAGGGTATCAGATGGTATATAAGGCCCTCCTACCCTCTCAATTTCCTGTTTTTATTGAGTCTCATCGACATATACCTATAGGGTGGCTGCTGAGTAGCTACTCCAGCAATGAGAACATTTACCTTTTGAGGAGCAGACAAGCCGCGTAGCCACTGCTTTATGGAGAGCACTTTGGTGTTCTTTGCTAAAGGAGCTGGTGGAGAAAGGACAATGATGAATCTGTTGGAGATGAGAGGCCAGCGAAGGGGCAGACTCTCCACTTCCGGGTTTTGGTGATTCACAGCAAGGAGCAGGATTACGATACTGAGAGGCTGAGGAACGCCTCGTGATTGGCAGAGCTAAATACACGGTCAGGTTGGAATTCCATGTGGACTCGAAAAGAACCTTCGATAGAATTTGTTCTGATAGTTTTTTTACTCTGTTGGTGAGGAGCTAAGCACTTCTATGGATGGCAGACATATTGCCAAGGAGGAGCTAGCGCAGATCTTTGACCATATTTGGAAGAATCTGCAATTTTAAGTGGCCCGGAAGAGGATGAGTGTTTATTCCTTCAATACAATAAGCCTAACAGTTGGGCCCTGCCACTCCATAAGAAAATCAGGTATTCAATCTGTAGGCAGTGGAAAGACACTGATGAGTCTTCATTGCCTGGAGTTTTATAGAAATCTTACGATTTATTAGACGGAGAAGAAGTCATCCCTCCTTCCATAAAGGTTGATTGAGTTCTGACTCCTGTGAAAGGCAGGGGGCTGCCATTAACCCTGATGAGTGCATTTCATCAGAAGTAGTCGATAGGAAAGTGGACAGCGCAATCAAAGAACCCTTTGCCGCTAATAATTTGGTGCAGAAAGCTTCTGCATATACGGCTTATGCTTTGCAATCTCTGGTACGAGACTGTTTGGATATATTGGTGCAGATAGAACAGCAAGTTAAATACTTAGTGGGTGAATCATCAGATATTATGAAAGCAATTTCTTGTGCTTCAGGTGCTTTAGTTCTGGCTTGTTGCAATTTGTGGATGAGGGAGTAGAAAGCAGATTATTCTGAAAAATCTTAATTTCTAAAGATTCTGTTTGAGGGCAAAAGGCTCATTGGAAGTCAGTTGGATGAGATGATAGTGAAGGACGTGGCCCTCTAAGGGCCCGCGGGTTTTATATACAACCACCTGCTATGCTTTCCCTAGTGAACAGTAGGTCAGACAGTAGAGAATATAAACAGGCTTTATTAGTAGTTCTCTGCATAGAGAGCCCCTGTCAGACCTGCACCCTAAGATGGACGCTGAAGGGACTGACTTCCCCACGCTTCGTGATTAACTGCTGCTGCTGCATTTTGACCGCTGCTGATGTGGGGCTAAGGACTACAGGGCCCAGGATGCCGAGGGCAAACCGCTCCGCCCCCCCGTTGACCAGGGGCTTTATTAACAACTCCCGTCTCCCCCAGAAAATAGTGGTAGAGCGAGGGGAGGTTTGGTCATCTTTACTTCCCTGGCTCTGAGATGTAATATCAAGGTCATCTCTTCTGACAATAGAGACCTACAGGCAATTGTTCTGGGGCGACGAAATACCAGCCTTTGTGTGATAAATTTGTATAATGCTGTACACAAAGAAGCGGGATGCAAGATAACTGAGCTGAATAACTTTGTAGAGCAGCGTTGCGCCCCTTTTAGAAAAAATATTATGATCGCAGGTGATTTTAATGCGCACCCGTGCGGTGATCCCAAACTCACTGACATGGGCACTTTGGGGTGTCCACTGATACAGGGACTTCATTTTGAGCATTCCGTACAGGGAAATGTTCTTAACGATATGCTTAATAAGTATGATTTGTCCTCTACCATGAGTTTTGCTCCACCATCTAGTAAACAAAGGGAACCGACCTTCAAAGGTCGTGGCGGTGGATCCTTTATAGATCACATACTGATTTCTAGAATTATCTTACCCTTCCTGCAGGGCTTTTCAATTGTAGCAAGCGCCTATAGTGACCACAACCCAGTGTGTGTTAACTTGGGAGGGAGCTTTTTGAAGAAAAAGGAAACAGTGATAGGTCCTGCCACGCTACAGCTAACTGATGGTAGGCGTAGGTTGAAATAGACCCAAGTAATTCCGTCTCTTTTCTATGAAAAACTCCAAGAAGCCTGTGCAGTAGAATTCTCTTGTTGCCTGAACACTGATTCAACTGCTATGGGTACCCTCCATGCTTTTGAAGGGATTGTTTCCAAAGTGGGGAGTCGTTATCTGTCCCGGGTAAAAACAGGGCGACCAGCGATCCTAAATGGTTCTGCCCTTTATGCTCTAAAGCCGCCAGAGATCTTAAGGTGGCTTTGAAAGAAATCCCAAGGCACAGAATACAGATCCGTATTCTTCGCAACAATTATAAAAAAGTGTTGGCCACCCGTAAAACGGAATTGAGGGAGGCAACATGGAGGGAGCTTTTAGACCCTTTGACTCTTTCTAGCAGCTCCCGATTTTGGAGCATTATTAACAGACCTCTCTTTTTAGCGGAAAGAGCCGAGGAAGTGGGCACCAATATAACGGAGGAAGAATGGGTGTCTCACTTTGTTACCATCTTTAAAAGCACATTTACCCTGTTGAGCTGCCAGCTAAGACATTGAATGAGGATGTAGTTGTGTTCACCCTAAGAGAAGTGGAGGAAGGCATCAATAACCTCACAAACAAGAAGGCCCCAGGCCCGGATGGTATCCCACCAGACCTTTTTAAATCTAACCCTTCTTTTTGGGCATCAATCTTGGTGGCGGTGGTTAACGCTGCAGTAAAGGAAGGATGCCCAAAATCTTGGGGAGTCTCTACAATTGTGCAAGTGTTTAAGAAGGGAGACCGTAATTGCACCATGAATTATAGACCGATTTCCCTCATCGACCCCGTGGTAAAGGTCATAGGTGGAGCCATATCAAAGAGATTGACCGCTTGGGCGGAAGAGAACAAGATTATTTCGGATATTCATTATGGGTTCCGCCCAGGCCACTCGACCATGGCACAATGCCTTAACCTCTACTTGATCCTTGGAAAGTACACCATTGCCCGCCCAGGGACAATCTACATGGCCTTCATGGATCTTTCATCTGCTTTTGACTGTGTCAATCGGGGAAAGTTGTGGCAATCCATGAGGGCCATGGGTGTGGAGTCAAATCTGGTGGACTTTCTGATGGAACTACATAGAGATACAAGGGCAAATATCAGATACGCCCTAGACCTTAAGGTAACTAGGAACTTTAACACCGAAAGGGGGGTACGACAGGGGTGTATTTTAGCACCTTTCCTTTTCAACCTGTACATCAATGATTTAGAAGGAACATTGTTGGAAACAGGGGCTGACTATCCCTATGTGGGACACCGGGGACTGCCCGTCTTGCTATATGCAGACGACGCAGTCCTTTTGGCACGTACCCCCAAAGGTTTACAAACCCTACTTGACGCTTTCCGTGGGTTTATGGATGATAGAGATTTGGCCATAAATAACTCTAAATCCTACGTTATGCAGGTAGGGCAGCGCCCTAAAAAACAGTTCCCCTTTAAGGTGAATGGTGACAGAGTGCCAATATCCACGACCTTCTCCTATTTGGGCGTCTTACTGGATGACCACCTGAATTAGGCCGCACTGCTAAATAAGAAAAGGGGAGAGGTTACCAGGTCCAATGCAGCGATAAATGGCTGCAGCTAAAATGAGCAATCGCCCGATGGCTGCAATGTTAAAGATCTATCGAGCTAAGAGCGTGACTATAGCTAGTTACGGGAGCGATTTATGGGGGTATACTAGACTTGAGGGCCTACAGGTGACGGAAAATCACTTTTTAAACGGCTGTTGGGCGTTCCAAAAGGGATTGCAAACTTAACGGTTCATGAAGAAACTGGCCTCCCATACATTTGCGACATTTTGGGTATGCGCCCATTAACCTTCTGGCTCAAATGTTAGCTAAATGAACACCTTGATCTTACGCATAAACTTTTAAAAGAGATTTTGAGCCTGGACCACATGATTTACATTCCGTGGTTAAAATATTTACAGGGGTGCTTTAGTGAGCTGGGGCGTCCAGAATTGTTTTTAATACCTGATTGAATTACCAGGGAAGATGTGGCTTTTGTAAATCACTCCTTTATCCTGCGTAAAAAAATGGACTGGCTCAATACAGCCAGCGATATTTTTGCCCCTTTAACTAAGTTCCGCCGATCCCGACACCGTCACTCCCACAAATGGTTCACCCCTCACCTCAAGACCCTGCAGTTGGAACTCCGCCGATTTGAGCGCAGGTGGAGGAGAGATTACTGCCTGTCTAGCAGAAGTGTATATGTGGCTGCGCGTAATAAGTATAAAACAGCTATTTCCGCTGCCAAAAAAGCTTACGCCTCAGAATTTTTTTTATCTGCCCCCTGCAAGTCCAAGGAGATTTTTAAAGTCCTCAACGAATTTACTTCCGACCCCAGGACACTTCCGAGTCAGGCCCCTACACAGGAATCTTGTAACGCGCTGAGCACTTTCTTTGTTCAAAAAATTGCTTTGATCAAAGACACCATTCCGACTATCCCCCCGGCGTGGGCTCCGTCTCTCCCCCCCACAATGCTCTTTCTTTTATGCTGTTCTCCCCCTTAGACCCTACCGCCCTGGCCACACTGGCCACCCGTGTTAAATCTGGATCCCCAGACAACTGTTGTCCCCCTACCATACTACGAGACATCTGCCATTCTTTACCCGACTGTATCCTTCCCCTGCTGAATTCTTCTCTTTCGTCCGGTACGGTACCCCGCTCCTTCAAGGAGGCCGTGCTGGTGCCTCTACTGAAGAAGCCTGGGGCTGATCCCGCCGCTCTGGCGAACTACCGTCCCATCTCTCTCTTGCCTTTCTTCTCTAAAATCTTGGAAGCCCATGCCACCGCCTGTCTCTCACAGTTCATCGAGAGCTCCAACTTTCTTGAGGCCAATCAGGCCGGCTTCAGACCCAGCCACTCTACGGAGACTGTGATCTTGGCTGTGTTGGATGCCTTGAGAGACGGCGCTGACAAGGGTATCCCCCAGGCCTTGGTTTTACTAGATCTGTCGGCCGCCTTCGACACGGTGGACCACAACATCCTCCTCCACCGTGTCGAGCAAGCTGGCATCCAGGGCCTGGCGCTGGCATGGGTCAAATCCTTCCTGACCGGGAGGTCTCAGACCCTCAGCCTGGGCACTTTCAGAGCTCCTAGGGAGCACTTGCCCTGTGGGGTCCCTCAGGGCTCCTCCCTATCCCCCCTCCTTTTCAATCTTTATCTTCGACCCCTTCTTTTTTCTCTGAGGCAGTGGGACGTCACCGTCTTCAAGTACGCGGACGACCTGCAACTCATCTTTCCTCTTGACTCCCCCTCTGCTATTCCCAACTTTCAGGCAGTTATGTCCCACATCCTACAGTGGATGTGTCAAAACCAGCTCAAATTGAATCCCGGAAAGACGGAGCTTCTTCTTCCTGGTAAGAGCTCTACCTACTGGGGTCCGCACTTTTGGCCGGTAGAACTTGGCCTCCCCCCCACCCCTGTGGCCTCGGTAAAAAGCCTAGGGGTCACTATTGACTCCGGTCTCTCCCTCGGGCCCCAGGTGGGGACAGTTGTCTCCTCCTGCATGTTCCAGCTGCGCAGGATCAGGAAGGTGGCCTATCTCCTCACTCCTGAAGCTCTCCTGCAAGTAATCATGGCCCTTGTCCTCTCCCGCTTAGATTTTTCGAACGCTATCTATTACGGTCTGCCCAAAACATCTCTTTCCAGACTACAATCTGTTCAAAATCAAGCGGCGAGATTGGCCTTTGGGATTCCGAAATGGCAATCCGCCAAACCCCTTCTTTTAAAACTGCACTGGCTCCCCGTCATTTCGAGGGCAGCCTTTAAGATCGGCTGCCTCACTTATAAATCTTTATCTGGCTTCTGTCCCGTCTTCCTGAAATCCCTCATTAGGACCTACTGTCCCTCACGGAATCTGAGATCCTCTCACCTTCACCTCTTACTCATTCCCCCCGTCAAACTCTGCAGATCTGGAGGCCGGAGATTTGCATTTCTGGCCCCTAAACTTTGGAACTCCTTCCCCCTCTCTCTCAAAACCTCTAACTCTCTCACCCTTTTCCGTAAATCCCTAAAAACTTGGCTCTTCCCTCAATCCGGTTAAACCCCTCTAGTTCTTCAGTATTCAGCCAGCGCCAGGAAACCCACGGTGTCAGCGCGCTTTACAAGTTCCCCTTACAATACAATACAATACAATACAAAGGAGGAGAAAGAATTGTTAAAGATCAGTGTTCGTAAACACATGATGCTTAAGACATCTTTAGATCTGGAGCCATATCTACTGTGGCCGTTATCTGCCTATGAGCGTTTTTTACTAATCAGGTTTAGAATGGATTATTTCCATCTTTTATTAGCTGTTCCTAGGGGGTGCTATAAAAGGAAAGTGCTAGCACCCTGTGGCGGCGACAATATGTCTCCACAGGATCTGCTGCACTTTACGTTTTTTTGTAAATTTTACGAAACGCCTGGGAGCATTTTATTAAAAACCCTTTTTAAAAAGTTACATTTTACACAGATACGCCCCGCTCTCTACTATCTACAACTGTTAAAACCCGAATGTATCCCTTTCGTGGCTGGTTTTCTGAAATGTTCGCTGAAGTATAGAAAATGTTTGGAACTCTAAAGGAATTGGATGATGTACTTTATGACATCATTGTTTTTAATTATTGGAATTAACGTGATGTCCCCCTCATATTTTAATCACTGAACACTTATTAGAATTACTGTACTGTATGTTTGGGATTGTATATTCATTGTAACGTGTATTGTGTATTTTAAAGTGGGTTTGTAATGTAATTTGTAACTTGTAATTTTTATGGTTTCCTATTGTGTGAACCGAATAAAGTTTATTGATTTGATTTGACTTTCCAACAGGTTACAGTAGGGAAAAAGGGCATCCTAGCCATCTCCAATCCCGCCCACCGTGGAAAAGTACTGGCTTCAGCTGGACCTGAACAATGGAACACAGAGAGATGAGCTAACACATGCCAGATGGGAGCATGCTAGCAGAAATACAAGGCTGCGGTGCTGGGTTTCAGCATCTCCTAAGATGGGGGCAGGAGCTACACATTCAGCTAGTCGTGATGGCAGACTACCTTATTCATTAGCAAGTCAAGGAAACAGCCTTGAACAGCAGGAGAAATAATAACAAAACACAGTGTTCTGATGAGGCAAGCAATATGAACACTGAGGCCTAACCCAGGCACAGTCTAATATGGATTGCCAGATTTAAAATGGATGCACACTGGCTAACCAAAGCTTACATGTTGCGAGGATAACTCAGTGGGTTGCATAACGTGAATACAAATGCATGTATTTTAGCCACACACTGCTAACCTAAAACAGCACGACAAAGGCATTATAAGAAAGGGAATTTTAAATCTAACAATAGCTAAATTCCACAAAGATCGGACACATACCCTCCCTTTTTAAAGTTCTGCTGCCAGAGCTACCAGATCCTGGAACAGAGAGTCGAAGGAAAGCTCTAGAAGGGATTCTAAATCCTATCAGTATCGAAAAAGAATTTCCAACCTAAACAGTCTTATAAAGGTCAGGAAGAGTTGAACCAGTTGGGCACATCGACGAAGCACTCCCAAAAGTCTATTTCCTATCAACATCAAGGAGCTGTTAACATTTTTCAAGATCTGGGACAGGAACGTAAAATATCAGTGAGTATTAAGCATCTCTGAGAGCATTTAGCTCAGAATTTGGTACAATTTCCTACAGGTTTGGATGCTGTTCAAACATCAATTCCTTCAGACCTTGCCAAGAGAGGATCTTTATGGTTAGGAACTGAAGCTTTGTTGGCCAAGAGTGCAAAAGACAAGTGCCGGCCAAGGAATGAGGAGAAGGTACATACTCAATTATGTTACTACTTTGGAAGTCCTCAAGAAAGTACAGAACAGTGCTCGATCTCAGGGAGGTGAACATTTGGATGAGAATAACTCACTTCAAAATGTTATTCCGATTGTGTCACAAGGGTCTTCCTGACAACTATAGACATACAAGATGCCTACATGCACATCCTTATACACCACAAACATTAGATGTTTCTCAGGTTTGCAGTGAGTCCATTTCAATACAAATTCAGAGTTCTGCCCTTTGGACTGAAGTTTTCCTCTCAATTTTTCATGAAGTTGTTGGCTCCATTGATAGCCATGCTTCACCATCAGGGGATCACAAGATTGCCGTATTTGGATGACTATCTAATCATGTCAATATTCCTCCAGACAGCAGAGGAGCACACACTGAGAACCTTGAAGGTGCAGAGAAGCCATAGTTTCAACATGAATCTTGGCAAATCTCACAAAGCTCCAGCCAAAGATGAAACTTTTATTGAGGTGAGGTTCAGGACGGACATGAATCGGATAACTCTGCCCAAAAGTTATGAAAGTTAAGAAAACCCAGGCTAATGTAGAGATTCTGAACCACAGGGTCAAAGCAACAGCAGCATCTTGGTTACAAGTCCCTGGTGACCTGGCAACAAAAATTGCTGTTGTGCCTTCGGCAAGATGGCACTTCAACAAGCTGATAAGGTACATTCCGCCATGATCCCCAGAATCTACAGATATAGCAGTGACAATTCCTATGAACAATGCAATGAGAAAGGAGCTAGCTTCATGGATGACTGAGAAAATCTTGAAGACTGTGCCTCTAAAGAGGATCCGGTCATCATAACAACAAATGCCAGTGCAACAGGTTGAGGTGCTCAAAGTGCTTGTCATCAGACTCACGTTCAAACGCAGGAGAAACATCAAACAAAGTCTTTGAATTGGAGAGAGTTATAGGCAGTGCATTTAGCCCTGGAAGCCTTTATTCATATCTTTTACAAAAGAACTGTTATTGTCAGTACAGACAGCACCACCATCAATACCTTAACAAGCAGCGAGAGGCAAGAGTTGCTTCTCTTGCTTGGATAACAGACCAGATATGCAGCTAGGCTCAGGGCAATGTGACCTTGTTACTAGCGGTATAAATCAAAGTCACTGTAAATGTGGTTGTGGACATGCTGAGTTGGGAAATCCCTCCATCAATCAAGTTTTGTCTCAGTCATCAGGTGTTTCAACAAGTATGCCAGATGTGGGGTTCATAAGTGGCACACTTGTTTGCCAACTGTGAGAATGCAATGATTACAATATTCTGTTCAAGAGCACAAAAGGACGGGGCTTGAGTTTGGATTCCCTATCAAACAATTATCCGAGAGGTCTCTTGTATGCCTTTCCCTCTTCGTCTGAAATTTTAGTTGAAATTTGAAAGGGGAGAAAACTATGGTGAATCTTATTGCTCCAGCTTGACCATGTTCCACCTGTTTATCTCTGGCAGTGAGTCTGAGAATTAACAAGGAATGACTTCTTCAATCCATCCTTCCCTTGCCTCCCATCCTGTTCTTCAAATTCACCATCTCAGAAGATTGATGATTGGAGGTATTGATCATGAGGCCTCCAGGAGGAACTCCACTTTAGGCAAGAGGCATTGGTCTACCTATACTAAGTGGTGCTCAGCTAGGCAGTTAATCCCTCAGTCTACACAGCTTGTACACAGTTTGTAGTTCTTGCTGTATGTTGTTTACTGGGACTTAAAGTGTCCTCCTTTAGGGGTCAGTGGACAGCAGGTAAAGCATTTAGAGGTGCTTTGGGATGCTTGGAGGAAGGTGGATAATTTGTGAAGCAGTTGTGTAAAGGTTTTTAGATTATCAGACCCAGGTTAAAAGTCCCTACCCAGGATTTATTGTTGGTTATCTACACACTAGAAACTCCTCCTTTTCAGCCTCTAGAATCTGTAGAGCTAAGACTTCGACATCTTAAGACCTTTTTTCTTATAACGTCAGTGTGAAGATTAGGGGAGCTAAGATCCATGCCCTTTAGGTTCCCTTTCAAGCTAATATTTGAGGACAGGATTGTACTTAGTTTAGGACCTTCCTTTGTGGCCGAGATTAAATCTTCATTCCACCTAGAGCAGCAGAATATCCTCCTAGTTTCTCATCTGGACCCTTAGACCCCAGAAGAAAAGGAGCTACATTGTTTGGATGTTAGGCGAGCTGTTCCAGTTGATCTAAAAGGAATTGCGAAGTGAGAGCTTGTAGATCCAACAGTTCATTTGTTAATTTTGGATCTGTCAGGGCCAGTTTAAAACTATCTACTCAGAAATTTAGTAGATGGGTAAAGTTGGTCATAACTTTAGTCTACAAGGAAGCAGGAACCTGGTCACTGGTGGGGATTCAAGTCAGGTCGACCAGAGGACTGTCAGATTCTTTGGCTGAAACTCAGGGTGCGTCGCTTACAGAAATATGCAGCGCTGACACGTGGGCATCGCCATTTACATTTGTCAAGCACTATAGGTTGCTTTGGGAAGGGGAAATTCAAGATTCATTTGGTTCTAGTGGTCTTTCGTCTATAACATAATACATGACAAACAATTATTGGATAAAGATTTTCTTGATCGCAGCTAAGTTCTGGTTTCCTGGTGATTTCATTTAATCGTCACTCTCCACTGCCAAATTAGGATCCGACCTCTGAAGAGGTGGTCGGAAACATGCCTCTTTGCATTGAGGCTTGTGCTGCAGCCAGGAAAAGGGCTGAAGCACAAACCCTAATGCCAAAAGGCATGTTTTTAAACATCCCTGCACCCTGTGGCAGGCACCTCAGGGTGCCTGGCACATGGGGCATGGATGTTTGTGGGGGCACCTGTGGTGCCCCCTGGCCTCAGAGCAGAGGCCGCAGAGGGACAAGGACCCTTCTAGGGGCCTCCAAAGTTTGTTTCTGAAAGCCTTTCAATGGCAGTCAGACCACCATTGAAAGGCTGTCGAAAAAAGGTCCATTGTAATCCCTACGGCGGTGCCTGCTCATTGTAGGGATTACATTTCGACTGCAGGGCAGATGGGCTCCTTGAGCCCATCAGAACCACAGCTGTCAGTTCCTCAACCGTGCGGTTGGATGGACCGCATTGTAATGTGGCGGTCTGACCGCTGCTTCAGATTTCGGTGTGATCGACACTGACGTGCCGATGGTATCGATTCCAGCGACATCGTAATGAGGCCCTAAATATTTAATCAGGGCATAAAACGGCATGCAGAGGTAATGTTTCAATTACTTACCAGTAATTGCATAACTTCAAATGCTGCTTTTGCCTAGATTAATTAATCCCTCCTTCCATCCCTGTTCAGACCAGCCCAACTGAGAAGAACAGAGCTTGAGTCAACGAAAACAGGATGTTGGGAGGGATTTGTATACTATGTTAATTTTGAAAGCGTTTATAGGAGACTCAACGCCTCTCATTGAGTGATTAATCCAGAATAATGCAGCATTTGGGTAATGCAATTACCAGGATTTCATTGAACCATTATTATTTTCATGATTTTGCTGCTCTGTGTATGGCTGAGGGTCCTCTGCAATCCCTTGCTAGAGGAGGAGGTGGTGGTACAGTCTGCCCACAGTTTGGAACAAGTATGGTATGGAGAACAAGACCAAGAAAGGCTGGGATATGCTGCAGCACAGCTTAAGTAAGGGACTCCAATGGACTTAAAAGCAACAATCATAAAAACAGATGGCAACAGAAATAAACACACAAAGCAAACATGCGAGTAAATGTCCCTGAGTAACAGGAAATCCAGCTGGAGCCCTGCTGGATCAACTCTCATCCAAGACAGCTGTTGCTTCCCTCTTCCCTTATTAAATGTCTGGTCCTGGAGAGTGGATTGAGCTCTCCTTGAGAAGCAGGGGCCGGCAGGTGGGAGGCTATTGAGCAACTAGAGTTGGACATGGGAGCTCAGCAACTCTAGGTGGCTCTCGCCACAGCAAATGTTCTGCTGAAGTTGGGACTTCCGTCAGGAGAATACAAAGCTGTCACTGAAGGAGGCTGACCCATTGACGCCCGTTGGATAGGCTGTACTGTGGGCTGATCCAAAATATGAAAAACATCAGCAATAGCTGATGGGGGCTCTCCCATTCAATATTATTTGTATATATTATTTAAAAAAGCTATCTAGCCCACACCAAAATATGGTGAATGCAAAGGCAACACCTACTTACCAAACAAAAAAGAGAATGTCTGTTTATTTATTTATTTTTTAAGCTTATAAAGCGCACAGCTACCCCCAACGGGGGTGTCCCGACACTTGTGGCAGGTGGCAGATGAGGTACTAGACATGGTCTAAGGGCTGGAAAACAGCTAGGTCTTTAGTGGACGTTGAAAGAGCGTCTCTAACTTGGCCGACCGCAAGGAGAGTGGCAGGGTGTTCCAGGATTTGGCCGTGATCACGGCAAAGGCTCTGCCGCCCATTCTAGTGCGGCAGAAGTGTGGAGTAGCCAGAAGGCAGAGCCTGTTTGATCTGAGGACACGGCTGGACTGGGAGTGCTTGAGTCGCGCTCTAAGATAGGCTGGGCCGTGACCCTGAAGCGATCTAAAGGCCAGAACGAGAGACTTGAATTGGATGCGTTTGGTCATGGGAAGCCAATGAAGTTTCCTGAAGTGGGGAGAACTTGAGTGGCGGTAAGGGATTTTGCATATCAGCCTGGCAGCCGCGCTATGAACGATCTGCAGACGTCTGATCAGATAAGCTGGGCCTCCCACATAGAGACTGTTTTCATAGTCGAGATGGGAGGTGATCAGGGTATGGATGATGGTGCGACGGGACTCCATGGGAAGAAAGTGAAGGATTTTGCGGAGCATGTGCAGCTTTCCAAGCAGGCAGAGGAAACCTGACTGATTTGGTGTTTACACGATAGTTCATTATCAAACCAGAACCCAAGATTCCTAGCCGAGTTCACCGGCTTGGGAGGGGGATTCAGCTCGGATGGCCACCATAGTGATGTAGGAGGGGGGCTTGTTTGATTGAAAAATAGAACCTCCGTTTTGTCCGAGTTGAGTTTCAGCATGTTCTGCGACATCCAAGTGGAGATATTACATAAGCAGTGTCTGAAATTGACATACGCTGCCTCAGAGGGATCATTGAACGAGAACACCAGTTGTGTGTCGTTGGCATGGGAGATCACTCTTACCCCCCAGGATACAACCAGTGCTGCCAGGAGAGAGAGATAGATATTGAAGAAGAGGTGGCTCAGGGCAGAGCCCTGGGAGACCCCGCAATACAAGGGTATCTCCTCGGAGATAAAAGGCTTGTTGAGTGCGCCCACTAGGGAAGGATCAAGTCCAGGACAGAGGGGTGCCCTGGATCCCAAGGTTGTGGAGTCTCTCTAGCAGGATAGAGTGCGAGACCGTATTGAATGCCGCGGACAGGTTGAGGAGCACTAGCATGGCTGATCTGCCTGAATCCACATGTTCACGGATGGTCTCAGAGACTTCAAGGCGGGCAGTCTCAGTACTGTATCTGGATCTAAACCCTGACTGGAGTCGTGAAAATGACGCCGGGATTGAAGATAACTAAACAACTGTTCTTGAACTAGCTTCTCCAAAATGTGGTTGGTGCTGGAAGAAGGGAAATGGGACGGTTGTTTTTAAAAACAGACGGGTCAGCATCCGATATTTTAGGATAGGTACTAGGAGGGCCTTTTTCCAGATAGAGGGGGAAGTACACAAGCTCAGGGAGGAATTCCAGATTCAGTTCAGTGGCGTATTTATAAGGGGGGTTAAGGTGATAAAGAACTGCGCCGGGCAAGGATCCTTAGGTGATCCAGATATGCAGGCGAGGAGTTTAAGAAGGGAGGTGTCAGTGGGGATAGGGTGGAAGGAATTCAGTGCATCGCCGGAGCCCGTCGTCATGTCTGGGATAGGGGAAGGTGAAGTTGGGGCAAACAATGTGTAAATATCCAGGATTTTATCGTGGAAGAAATCAGATAGCCTGTTGCAGACATCCTGGGTAGGGGGAATAGTACTTGAGATGGAAGACTGGTTGGTGAAGTCTTTTACTATTTTAAAGAGAGTTTTTGAAGAATTACAGGCGATGTTAATTTTATTGATGAAAAACTCTCTCATCGTCGCACCTTTAAGTTTATGAAAAGTTTTTAAGGTGGATTTATAGATCAACTTAGCTGCGGGATCATAGCATGATCTCCAGCTGCGTTCAAGTTTCTTACAGCGGCTTTTCTTGGACCGCAATTCTGAAGTAAACCAGGGGGCAGATGGCTTTTGTCTAGAGGAGTTAATATGTTTAAGAGGGGCAACAGCGTCAAGGGCCGTTGAAAGCCAGCTGTTGAAGTTTAGTACATCAAGCTCAGGGTCACCCGCCAAGTGAAGTGGGGTAGAAGAGAGTGCGGGAGTCATGGAATTGCTGGTGATTTTAAACCATTTTCTTCTGTATTCCGGAGAGGTGGAATTGTTAGATGATCATAGGGGTAGTGCAATGCTAAACAGAATTAAGAAGTTGTCTGACCATGTAAGTGGTAATGGGGAGCTGTGGCTAGGTTGGGGTTGTTGGTAAAAAGCAGGTCTAGCGTATGGCCGTCCCGATGTGTGGGGCCGCCAACCAGCTGGGTCATATTAAGACCCTCCAGTGACTTTAGATACTGGTGGGCTTTAGTGCAGTGGATATCATCCATGTGCAGATTGAAATCTCCAAGGATCATAAAATGGGAGTGTTTCAGCAACAGGTCAGCAACTATATTGTAGAGCTCTAACAGGTGATGGGGCGGGGAGTTGGGGGGTCTATATAAGAGAATTCCGTCCAGAGCGACGCTAGGCGCTATGGTAATGCTGAAATAAATAGCTTCTAGGGGTCTAATATTCAGGAGTTTCCTGTACGCAATTTCCCAACTAGAGTGAAGGACCACTGCAATTCCGCCACCCACCTTACTGTCAGCCTTGTTTACCCCCGCAAAGCGAAAGTCAATAGGAATGGCCAGGGTGAGGTCGGGGTTGGAATGATCCCTGACCCAAGTTTCGGTCAGAAACATTAAATCCCAGGCATGGGGGTCAAGGGAAAGCCAGATGTCGTCCGAGTGGAGGGGGAGTGGCCTGCAATTAAGTAGGCAGGCTTTAATGGGGGGGGGTTAGATTCACAGTAGGGGCGAAGGTGTAGCTAGGTAGCTAGTCTAGCCAATACAGGGATAAATCAGTGGTGATATTTGTCTGTGATGGGAGACTTTTGCAGGAGAATAATAAGTATGCGTACTAATGATATTGATGTAGCAGAAACCACAATTTTATTTGTAGGGGTGCCTTATAATCACACGTGCGGGGAGCACCCGCATATAATCCTTGTCGTATTAATATAAAGTCTTAGATTTTGATTAGATTGTGATGTCTTTACGCCATTTAAAAGTAACTTGGAGAATTACCGTAGAAAGTGAATGTAACTAGCAGAAAACATTAACATGAAGAGCTTGTGTTGTGAAACTGACAATTTTTCATGTATTAAAAGTGTTTATTAATTATGTCATTTTACATGTAGGTAAATGTATTAATTGAATGTGCCTTATTTTCCTATGCAATTTCGTAAAGCTCAAATGCCATTTTCTTATGTTAGCCGACTCTTGTATGCCTGAAATGCATTTTGCCTGGTAGCTCTCACTTTAGGATTACTAGCTGAATTTCATGTGTGCTGTGGAATTTGTTATTTCTCACATTTTGTGTTTCAGGTGAAAGAAGCGCTCTTGTTAGCTAGAATAATGTCTTTGTTTTATTGGTCAGGCAAGGGGAGAAAAAGTTACATTGTTTGGTCTGAATCGATAAGGGGAGGTCGTTGTCCTTTGCACAGGTGAAGACTTGGGAACCAAGGACAAATGTGGTGAGAAGAAGAACACTGTGGTCCCATGGAAAACTGCCTTTGGGATGGTATTCAGAGCTGATGGCGTGACCTGCAAATGATCTTCGGAAAAGTTCTCTTCAATATTGTGTTGTTGGGAGTAGGGAAAGTGCACACTTCTCCTTCTTGCCTTCGGAGAGAGAGCATAGAATGAGCTGTCTCAATAGCTTTTTGCTATCTGACCCATCGATGGTGGAGAGACTTCTTAGGAAGACTCTACATGCTGATACCTTTTTATTTCTTGTCTCTGAAGATGCTTAGTAGGGATGTCACTTTAGTGTTAGTGTAGGGATAGATTAATGCTTTATATTCATCAACTCTTGATGCAGGAACACTAGGAATTATGCTTTTTGATCCTCTGCATTCTGCTTCTTGAATTAATTGTATTGTTTATGCTGCACCATTCAAACTTGATGCGCAAATTTTGCTATATGCTGATCCCGATGTATCTATACACTCTCGTCTTGAGGTGTCTTTTTTCCAGTTATTTTTGGCTTTGTAATAAATTAACTAACCTTACGTAGTTGTCTGTGGTTACTATGTGCCAGAGATATTCTTGTTAAATTGATTGGCACTAATAATGACTTTCTCCCCTCTATGCTTACATGCTGATAAAAAAAACATCGGAAAGTGATTCTAGAATAGTCCAGAACTTATGGACCCAGCCCTTTCAAGATCCACTATACTATGTCCTGCATGTGAAGGAAAACAAAAGGTCACCAGTAGCTTATACATTTACTTTAAATATCTCACTTGAAGAAAATGTGAAATAGTTTCCCAAATATTTTGGGGAAAATATGAGCACGATTTCAGGGGAGGGTTTGACGTATTAAGTAGCATCATGCTATTGACTTCTCTGTGTATTTTTACACTGCGAGCATTTGTTTGTGCTCCTGTCTTTACTCTGCATAATTTTAGGCTGCGTGAATATGCTAATTACTTTTCAGAGTTTAGGTAAGTAATATAAACATAGTTCTCTGGTGTCAGATTAACTGGCTCAGTGTAAAATGAACACATTTTGGTTATTTATTTTAGATATGCTCTAATTACAAGTAACAGCTCATTAGCACATTTCAGAACATTTATATTATGTTAGACGTTTCCCTGTTCTGAAACGTGGGTGACATTAAGTAGCTGGATAGGTCACTGGTTATCTTTAAACAGTGTGCAGATCATATTTCACTATATCAGACCTCCTCTACAACAGATCAGGAGCCCTTGGGCTGGGTGTGAATTTATTTGAATATATTTTGGCTTTTTTCAGCCGAAGAGCACAGTGTAGGGTTCTTCCCTGATAAAAATAAAGGAGGCCCCCTACTGTTTAAGGTCTGGGACCAGGGGGAAAGTAAGCAGGAATATGTAGCAAGGTCCCTACATGAGTCACAAAAAAGATCTCTACTAGCACTCGGTACCTCGTTGTTCTAAACAATACCAATCACACAGATTTTGTTACCTACGATGGGGTATGTGAGAATTAAAATTTCACCAGAATGGAGACACACTGTGTTATCAACTGGTTATATACATATTTATACATAGAGGCAAAAAACCACAATCAAATAAATGATACAAAATAATAAAAAGGGAGATTTGTTGTGCAAGTTGGTACAAAATTTATTTAGTCATATTATCGTTTTTGTTACTATCACTGGTTAAATCATCACTTAAAATACATTCAAGATACACATTTATAAAAACATCAAAAAAGCAATTGTTAAAAATGTTCATCAGAACAGAGGTCGACGCAGCGTTTCGGTTGTGGGTTTATATACAAAACCTTCTTCAGGACCAGTTCTGAGGGTATTAAAAATTCCTCTGACTTGGATCAGTCAAGCAGCATATTAGGCGTTGAGATGAAGAATAGATTCAATCTCAGTGAATTATAGGTTCATATATCTTAACCGAGGTAGCCGCAGACTTCTGACTTGTCACTTTGGGCACCGTACTTTTTTGGGGGTTCTGACAAGTCAGAAGTCTGCGGCTACATCGTTTTTGACATTAAACTATTTTGGCCTTACCCCGTCTTCCACAAGTACGGACTTTGGTGGCTCCTATCATACAAGCTCCAATCCGAGTTAACCTCGGTTAAGATATATGAACCTATAATTCACTGAGATTGAATCTATTCTTCATCTCAACGCCTAATATGCTGCTTGACTGATCCAAGTCAGAGGAATTTTTAATACCCTCAGAACTGGTCCTGAAGAAGGTTTTGTATATAAACCCACAACCGAAACGCTGCGTCGACCTCTGTTCTGATGAACATTTTTAACAATTGCTTTTTTGATGTTTTTATAAATGTGTATCTTGAATGTATTTTAAGTGATGATTTAACCAGTGATAGTAACAAAAACGATAATATGACTAAATAAATTTTGTACCAACTTGCACAACAAATCTCCCTTTTTATTATTTTGTATCATTTATTTGATTGTGGTTTTTTGCCTCTATGTATAAATATGTATATAACCAGTTGATAACACAGTGTGTCTCCATTCTGGTGAAATTTTAATTCTCACATACCCCATCGTAGGTAACAAAATCTGTGTGATTGGTATTGTTTAGAACAACGAGGTACCGAGTGCTAGTAGAGATCTTTTTTGTGACTCATGTAGGGGCCTTGCTACATATTCCTGCTTGGGTTCTTCCCTGACCCTGGCTCAAAAGAGTGCTCCGCAAATGTAATTTTTAATGTCATTTCTGTTGCTATATCTAGAACAAATGTAGTCCCAGAAGTCAGTGCCCATTTCAGACAATGACTCATAATTGCTTTTCACAATTTGCCTGATACAGTAAAAAGTAACTGCAAAACCACCCAGGCAATCAATGTCTGTCAATTTATTTTATCGTAGTCTCGTTTCGAAATATTTTCTCTTATCAAACATCCAATCGGGCAGTTTTCCTGATATATTTTGACAGGTATTTTTTATGCAGTATTTTGGGGATAATTTGTCCCTATCACATCCATCTTCAGTGCTTCAGTGTCCTATGGAGCTGCAGATTCGAGTTTTTACGAGGCAAGTTTTTTCCCCACACAGGGGTAATCATGATGCCACCAGAAAAAAAGGCTGACCTGAGGATACTTTTTGCTGAAATATTTTAAAAGTTCGGCGACCCACCACACACTTCTCATTTGAGACCCCCATGCTGCTTACTACTGCCCCATGGCCCAATGTCTATTCCGTGCATTGATTTTTGCCCTATACCTCCATCAATCTCTCATAAAGGCAACTTGAACCTCTAGGTCCTCTTTGCTCCCTCACATCAATAAATATCACCAGTCTAGAAAGCTAATTTCTAAATGTAACTGAATAGCCCCTTGCTGCCTCTGATAGGAGGGGGTTCCCTACAGACCCGAGTCTCCAGATAATAAGGTGTAATTCTCTGCAGCCACAGCTCAGCTCTCCATCCAACCGAACTCCCCAGTGGAAAGGTTTTGTCAGTTTCCCTTAACTAGAGTCTTTCACTTCTATCTGTAGGAGTCAGGAGTGAAAGTTGTATGTACACTGTGTGCACACCTGATAGGGGGCAGGAGTGAATCCATTTTGGCATCAATGTGTATACGCAAAATAGGATGGTTAGGCTTTGTGCAAGGCTGTTGAGGCCTGTTGTGTCCAGAGAGCAGCATCTTTGCATTTCTTCCTTCCCCTGTACCCTGCTGTAAAAGATTACAGTGACCAATGAGTGGGTGAGTCAGATCACAATCTAGGTACTTGCCTCCAGGTACACTGCCGGCACACTTTCAGGGCCATCGCCTCTTCGTGCCTGACTTGATCCACCTCATCCCTCTGAAATCAATTCTACATTCAGTGCTATACTTAATCTATGGGGCGAAAAAAACAACCATATTCCACCAATGCTTGTCACTCTTCACTTGCTTCCCATAGAAGCAAGGGTAATTTATAAGACTGCGTATATCCTTGCATACATCGACTCGTCACTTCATACCAAACTTGAAGCTTCCTGGTGGCTCCAGACCTATGCGAAATGCTGAAGTTATGGATTTAGAGCCTCTGACCATTACATAACGGAATGACTTATGGCGAAATCGCTTCTGAAAGCCCTACTCCTACAAACACATTTTGGCCAGTTGTCCCATTAGCCATCCTCCCACCAAAATAATGTATCATCCTTGTTAGACATGACAACCTTAGGGTGGTCTACCCCCAACATTTTGCCTTCCTCCCTCCATTTTTCTGTGCTAGTTTTTGCTTGCTTTAGGACTGCTAAACAGTGCTAAAGTGCATTTGATCTCTCCCTAAAACATTGTAACAATGGTTGATACCCAATTGGCATATTTAATTTACTTATAAGTCTCTAGTAAAGTGCGGTACATATGCCCAGGGTCTGTAAATGAAATGCTACTAGTGGCCCGTAGCACTGCTTGTGCCACCAACCTAAGTAGCCCCCTAACCATGTCTCAGGCCTGCTACTGCAGGGCCTGTATGTGCAGTTTACTGCCACTGCGACTTGACATCTAAAACTACTTGCCAAGCTTAAACTCCCTTTTGAATTCACACATATGTCTTCGGTAAGGTAGGTCCTAGGAAGCCCTAAGGGCAGGGTGCTTTGTAACTAAAAGGTAGTTCATGTACTTTAATGTTTTACATGCTCTGGTAGTGCCAAATGGCTAAATTCCTTTTTTAACTGCTGTGAGGCCTACTCCTCTCAAAGACCAACACTGGGAATTCCGTAAAATACCTTTAAGCTGTAATTCCTGATTAGAAAGGAGTAGCTGCATCATGTTTCATATCATTGGAATGATAATGATAAATCCTCTTGACTGGTAAAGTCGGATTTAACATTTCTGTTAGAAATGGGGTCTCTAGTTTGAGTGGTATGCACCCTGTCCAAGTAGGGACCCTGCACGGGCAGTCAGGCTTATCTCAGAGGCAATGTGTAAAGTATTTGTACATAAAATACACAGTAACACAGTGAAAACACTACAAATGGACACCACACCAGTTTAGAAAAATAACCAATCTTTATCTAAACCAAACAATACCAAAACCACAACAATCCAACTTACATAAGCAAAGATATCACTTTTTAAAGGTTTAAGCAAGTTTGTACATAGAACTCTATGGATGCGCCATTTTAGCACAAAGTACCTTTGATGCGTCAGAATCCGAGATGAAAAACAGCTACAAAGGAGGAAAGTGTCGAAAGACACAAGTGATGCATCGATTCTTGGGTCCCAGGGGAATAGAGGTGTCAGTTCTGCTGCAAGCAGGAGAAGTGTGGCATCAATTCCTCACTGGAAGGAGAAGCGATGCGTCAAATTAAGAAAATGGCTCCTTACTGTGGGGCGAGATGCTGGAAAATTGGCATACAGGTGAGATGCACTGAGAATCCCGACGCAGTTGGGTTGACGCGGCGGCCACAGCGAAACAGGTGCTGTGTCGATACTTTTAGCTGCAAGCAGGTGATGCATCGATTCCTTCAACTGCACAGCAGGGTCTGCATTGGAGTTGGAGTGAGGGTCTTGGACGTCGGAGACAATGTGTTCTGGACTCAGGCGGCGGCATTTCTTCTGGCCACAAACAGGCGCTGTGTAGATTTTTTGGCTGCAACACGGAGCTGCATTGGTTTTCCAACCACACGGCAAGCTTGTGGCGGGAAAAACATGTTCTTTTTAAAACTCTGTGTATTACTCACCGTATTTTCAACTTCCAATCCCCAGAAATTCTGGCAGATCTTCTTACTCCGTACACGCCATCCCATCTCTTGCGCTCCTGTAATCAACACCTGGTGGTTATACCACGGGTCAAGAAAGCCAAAACCGGAGGACGTTTGTTTCGAGCTTTAGCTCCAAAATGTTGGAACTCCCTCCCGGTGAACATTAGATGCATTTATGATCACATAGCTTTCCGTAAGGCTATAAAAACCTATCTGTTCTCTAATTAATGGATTGGAGTGTTGGCTTGGTCGGTCTTCTTTTTGCTATCTGTGATTAGCACTGGGACGCCCCTTTGCTGGGGCAGTCATGTGCTCTATACATTTTTATAACATAACAAAACCACCTCGAGGTGCTCAGAGCTGGAGTTGGCAGGTAGAGGAGTTCAGGGGAGCTGCAGATGAAGTCTTTGATGGGCCATGAGACTTCTAACAGGAGACAAGAACAAACAAGCCCTTGGAGAACCTTGATAAACAGGATAAGAAAGTACAGTACAGTCCTTCCTCTGCCCAAGACAGAAGCAGCAGACCAGCACAAAACAGCAACAAGCAGGGTGGCAGTTCTCCTCCAACCTCTTCTCCAGCTCTTCTTCTTGGCAGAATCTCCTCTTGATCCAGAAGTGTTATAGAAATGTGGGGTTACAGGTCCCATACTTGTACCCCATTTTGCCTTTGAAGTAGGCATACTTAAAAGGATAGTCTTGGTGGTGTACAGATCCTGCCCTGCCCTGTCTTGGCTCCAGACACACTACAGGGGGTGGAGACAGTATTGTGAGAGGACAGGCATAGCCCTATTCAGGTGTCAGTGACAACTCCGCCCACCACTCTAGCTCAGAAAGGCCCATCAGCCTGGTGATGGGCAATCAGGATATGCAGGGCACACCTCAGCTCCCTTTTTCTGACTGTGTGAAGTGAATGCACAAACAGCCCAACTGTCAGTCTAAACCAAACGCGGATTCCGCAGGTAGGCAGAGGCACAGGATGGTAAAGCAAGTAAATGCCCACTTTCTAAAAGTGCAGTTTTCAAATACACAATTTAAAAATCACCTTCCAAGGAAGATGTGTTTTGAGTTCAGGCAACCCAAACTCCAAATCTCTATCTCGTCCCAACTGAAAGTAACACTTGTAAGATGTTACAAGGCACCTGCAATAATAACCTATAGGGGAGATCATCCTTACAGCAATGAGAAACAAATTTAGCTGTATTTCACTATCATAACATGTAAAACACACTAGTACATGTCCTACCTTTCACATACACTGTGCCCTGCCCATTGAGCTACATTGGGCCTACCTTAGAGATGCCTTACATGTAATAAAAGGGGCTAGTATGTCTGATTGACATGGCAGTTAAAAAATGCCCTTGCAGACACTGCAGTGGTAGGCCTGAGACATGTTTACAGGGCTACTCATTTGGGTGGCACAATCAGTGCTACAGACCCACTAGTAGGATTTGATTTGCAGGCCCTGGACACACACAGTGCACTTTAATTTTAAAAATAAAGGAGGCAAAGGCAAAAAAGACCGGGGATACCATGCCAAGGATGCAAGGTCTAACAATTACGATTTTAGAACTGCCACTTTTAGAAAATTTGCATTTCCCTGCTTTTACTGCTCTGTGTGCCTTGCAGCCTGTCTCTAATATATGTCATGTCTGGGTGACAGTTACACTTTGCTCATTCCCTCTAGACATCCACATACACAGGGAGGCTAGGTGTGGCTGAGTATTCATCTACATACATCTGCATTCTGATGGCCCTTCATGGGCAGCAAGGGAGGAAGGGGCTCATACTTGCACTTCAACGGGTAGTGGCCTGAACCCACACAAAGGCCTGAGTACCCTCCACAGATAGCCTGGCAGACAGGACTGGATTGAAAGGGATACTGGTGCAAATCAAAGCCATTATTTTAAGTCTCCCTCACTTCAAAGGCATATTTGGGTGTAAGTACTGGGTCTGTGACTCTAGCAAATCAATGACAACCTCTCTAACCAGGCCTGTACTATTCCTTATCACGCCTGGGTTGTTCATTTTAAGGGCATCTACAGCATAGATGAGGAGCTAGAGCCACTGAAAGATTCCTGGACTGCCCAACATATAGTTTTTCACTTATCTGAGGTCAGAATGGCCATCTCTCAGTTACCATCAAACAAAGCTCCAGGGCCAGATTGGGTGCCAGGGGACCTTTTTAAAACCTGTATAGATCTATGGGCCCGCTGCTGAAATTACACTTAAACTCTGCTGCCTCCGGTCCTCTCCCACTAACTTCATCTCAATCAATAATAGTCCCTGTTTTTAAAAAGAGAAGAGGCCAGACCCTGCCTGTTTTAGACCTATTGCCCTTATAGACTTAGAGGAGGTGAAAATCATTGGCTGGATTTATTAAACTGCCTTGTGGATTGGGCTGAGGAGAGAGGCTTTTCCTCCGACCTTCAGTATGGGTTTCGCCCCGGTCGGGAACACTTGAGCAAACCCTGAATCTCTATTTGTTAATTTGTAAATACACCAAGGCCAAGAAGGGGGCAATTCATCTGGCCTTCATAGACCGTAGCTCTGCCTTCGACAGAGTTAACCTTTTTGAGCTCTGGTCCATGGTGGAGCAGATGGATATCGACCCGGTTTTAAAAAACTTTTTTGCGTGATTTGCACAATGATCTTTCAGCCAGTGTCAGTTTTGGCCCTAATGGGGAATGTACTGAGCACTTTAAATTGCGGTGCAGGGATCGGCAAGGTTGTATTTTAGCTTCTTTTTAAATTTATTTTTTATATCAATCACATAGAGCAACCTTTGTTAGTACCAGGTGTAGATGGCCCTTAATTAAGAGGCCACTCCATACCTGTCTTGCTATATGCAGATGATACAGTTTTAATCGCTCGCACAGCTAAAGGCGGACAAAAATTCATTACCCTTTTTATCAGTTTTATGAGTAGCCTTGGCCTGACACCAATTTTTTCAAAGTCACATGTTATGAAGTTTGGCCCACTGAGCTCGAAAACTATGAAATACGTAGTAGATGGCCATCACATTAGTCAGGTGGACAAGTTTAGGTATATGGGGCACTTAATTTGGGTAAAAGAGGAACTTAGTTTTAGCAGATTCATTTTGCAGGCTTATTTAAAATTAGATAATTCTTCCCTAATCCCATAATTTGCGGACTCTAGGGAGGCCCAACCTGTACGATAATCCTTCTGTTATGACCCGCCATGATGGCGAATAGGTTGAAACCGTTTTCAGGGACATGTTGGCATTAGAACATGAGCTTGACTCTGCCTTCTTCCACTTGGTCTCCAAAGGCTTGTTGGCTTGCCTCCTGGTGCATGAGACTCAGGGATATCAAAGTCTCTACCCCCGCTCCTGTGCCTGGTTCACTGGAATTGACCCAGTTATGGGCAACATGGGTTTCAATGCATCTCCTGTCTGCATGTAGCAGAACCGGCACATCAACCCGGTTGCTAAAGTAAAATCGGCAGATCGCTTCAGAACCAGTGCTTTGCCTCCAAAGATCGATGTATTGGACAGCTTCATGAGATCGATGCATCCCCTCGACTGTGTGGCAGAAACCAGTGCATGAGTCTAGCACCTGTCTTCGGAACTAACACATTGCACTCACTGCGTGGAGAAGATCGACGCATCTCGCTACTTGCGACCAGGAAAGGTACTTTGTTCACCAGGGCCTGCAAGGATCCTGTCGCCGACCAGCGCTCCATCATTGTCGGCCCGAACTTTGACTTTGTCTCAGTCCAGCATGATCTAAAGTAACCTTTTTAGCGCTATTTGCTTCTAAGCGCTTTACTGCATCTATTTCTTTAACATTCAATATCTCAACTCCTACACATCTGATTTTTGTCTTTTTGGTCTTGTGTTATTTATAAAGTCATACTTTATTTTTCTAAACTGTTGTGGAGTCTTTATGTGATGTTTTTACTGTGTTACTATATGAGTTATTGCACAAATACTTTACACATTGCCTTCTGTATTAAGCCTGCCTGCTCTGTACCAAGCTACCAGAGGGTGAGCACAGGATAATTTAGGTTGTGTTGTGGCTTACCCTGACTAGGATTGTGGTCCCTTCTTGGACAGGGTGCACACCTCTGCCAACTAGAAACCCAATATCTAAGACTAGCTGGACTACTCCTGTATCATCTAACCTAACCTTGCTGTTACTGCCTACACCACATACCTCCTTTTATTACCCGTAAGTCCATGTCTTTGTGACGATCAAAACAAGCAGTATCCCTATGTGGCGACTCACCACATTTTTTCTCTTGTATTGACTGTAACTAGCAACTGTTTGTAACTTTGCATCTCTTGTAATGACACCTGTTTTATTATAAAGCACTCTAACACCTTTGGGTGATGTCTGAGCTATATAAAACTACATAAATAAATAAATACATTTGCTTCACGGAGGATCTGGCCTACTTCCTGGGCCCTAATATATATCTGTACAGAAACAGGTTGGAACTAATTCAAGTAATGCTCCTGTTGTCCACGGCCCTGACATGTGCTGATCATGCAGTGGCCATGCACTATGTGACCAGAGATGTATCCAAAAATGTGAATTATGCTGCTGGGCTGATTGGCCTGCTATAGGGATAAAAATTGGCCAGCTTGACCAGTACTTGGTTCTACGATTCATAACTAACCAATGTAGGAGTTGCATACCGGCAGGGTTGATCCAGTCCAGAGTTTCAAGGCCTCTAGTTTTAAGTTTGCTGTCCTGCTACCTGATTATGAACTGGGTTTGGTTCATGAGTCATTCTGGAAGCACTGCTGGGCTGCCTGATGGGGGAGAGGTACCCTTCCTGCCATAAGACAGGCTGGACTGCACCCTACAGAGGTGTATGCAAAACCAGATGTTTCAGAATGCAGGGGAGCTGTTGTGAAGTTCATGGTCCCCAGGACAAGAATATGCCCAGCTGCTGTGCAGGAGGAACAATCACCATAAACTGTTGGAGGTGCCTGGGCTCATAGGAAGGACCCTTCAGTGTGTTTGGTGAGCTTCTTTTTGTGCTTTTCCAAGCCAGTGTCACAGAAAATCCCGTATGTGGCCATAGTTGCCTCCAAGGAGACCTCAGGAATAGCCTAGGTCGCATCTCCTTGTCTGCAGAAGTCTGAAAGATAGCTAGGTAAGGTTAGTTAAGGCTTCACTGATCCCAGATCTGCCAACTACATTACAATCCCCAACAAATCTTGGGCTCTTGTGGACTGTGTTGTCTGCAGCACTGGGCATCCATTATCCTTAATTTGTTATCCGAGCACCATTGTCAACTTTGGGTGGACTCTTCACGCCATTTTCACAGGTGGACATTGGTACAGGTTGAGAGGCTTTTACGCAAAGACACAGAAACCTTGCAACACCTGACAAGCACTTGAAGTAGGCTATGGTAATTGAAACAAACTGACATAATTCTCGCGAAGAAGCATCAAGTGGAGTGGGCAACTGTTAAGCCATACCTGTGAATCTGGTGAAAACTATACACAGTGGAGTATAGACTACGCAGTCTTCAAATTGTGGTTAGATCTATGTATCTAGTATTCATGGGCAGAATTGAAGGAGATTGCCATACACAACATTGAAAGAAATTCTAGGGCATATATAGAAGCCAGACGTACCACCCTATTTTGCATGCGCAAACGGGTTTGTGAACCGTTTGCGCATGCAAAATGTAACAGGCCCATCTACCATTCCTAAATAGCGAGTCACAATTTATTTGCGAATCGCTATTTAGGAATTGCAAGTCGCTATTAGTAAGGGGCACTCTCTTCCTAATAGCGACCCCAAAGCCATGTATGAATGTTTGCAACCGCAATTGCGGTTGCAAAACACTCGCAAATTGCCACCCTCTTCAAGAGGGTGTTAATGCACTCGCCAAAGGGAAGGGGTACCCTTCCCCTTTACAAATGCAGGGGAAAATGTTTTTTAGGGGCCGGCAGTGGTCACAGGGACTACTGGCTGCCCTTAAAAAATGAAACGAAAACGTTTCATTTTTCTTTTTTAAATGCATCCCATTTTCCTTTAAGGAAAGTGGGCTGCCTTTAAAAAAAAAAACTACTTGATTGAAAAGCAGTCCCAGACATGGTGGTTTGCTGAGCCCAGCAGGCCACCATCCCTGGGAGGGCCAGCCATTCCAAATGGGGTCGCAAATTGCGGGTGGCTCATTAATATTCATGAGCCTCGCATTTTGCGACCCCATTGGGAATCGCTATCAGTGTCTCTGCCACTGTTGTACATTTGCTTTTGCAATTCGCAAATTGCGATTTGCAATTTTTTGCAATTTGCGAGTCGCAAAAGCATATGGTGGTTAATCTGGCCCTAAATTTTGTGGTATGTGATGTGGTACTGCAGTAGTCCTACTTATGTACTACAAAATGTTATTCACTAACCTATAGTTGTAGATCTCTGCTTCTGCCTCTCCTATCTTTTCCTTGTGGAGATCTCCACCAAAGTGGCAGAAATGTCGCACATGTAAGTATATGTTTTAGTACTAAATGTGGAAGGGACCGAGAGCGAATGAAAAATGGTGAATACTTGCTACAAAATAGGAAGCATTTAGGTAGGAATAAGGAGGAGTTTAGGTCGGTGTAAGGAAGGGTCTAGATAGGCAGATGCTAATACAAACACCCGCCCAAAAAAGAGTAAGCCTAGTTCTATTCAGAAACTACACTGGTAAAGAAACTACAGACTAAAAGGTCACAAAACAGCCCTAAATGTACTCCAGACCAGCCTTGGGGTAAGTCTAGAACCACACATGGCCAGGTATTGCAACACATGGAAAAGAGCGGAGACAGGGCCTTAAAATAAAACCCCATAGAACATAGAACATAACATTAAATTAATTAAAGTAATATTAATATTAAATATAGATATCATTTATGTTAGTGGTAAAACATATTATATTAAACATTAAATTCATTATAATTCAAAATGTTAATAATGAGCTTATTTTTCCATTAATCAATCACACATAAACGTTTTATACAATTGTAAATGTCATTTTTACTCCAAATCTTTTCATTGTTCTTTTACAACTGAAAAAGCGATATAAAAGAGACACAGACAACAAAGCTTGGTGTCAAACCTTAAAAATGCAACCACTTTTCCCCCTCACTTCCAAGAGCTCTTCCGATCCCTTCAGTGGTCACTTGGCTACCCAGCTACTGTTTGTTCGTACAGATTGCCCACACATATATCACAGGTGCATTTATTCCCCTACGATCTTCTCCTCATGGATCTGTTTGGGGTCAGTGACACTTTGGATGTTTTACATAAATAGTTGCAGGACACACATTTTGGGTGTGTTGGACATCCAGTCTAGAAGGATAGTGTATTAACGAGCATTAAGTGACAGTAAAGTATTTCTCTGTGCTATCTTCCATTAGACGGGTATGAGGGTTCTTGCACCCCCGAAGATATTCCAAAGGAGGGCTGTCTCCCTAGTTGAGTTTTTTTGTTTGAGTTTTATATCGAGCGAACTTGACCTGAAGGTATCAGAGCACTTTACATGAGCACCAGTCGCGTTACAGATGGAAACATGCATTTTGGTCAGGCACAGGAAGATTACGTGATTTGATCTAGCCGTTTGACCACATCCTCTTCCCAAGTTGAGTTCAAGGGGCAGATTTACAAGAAAGTGATGCATCTGTAGAGGTTAGTCACTTTCCCTGAGCCAACCTGAGAAACCCTTGAGCCACCATGGATGCACCGTATTTACAATACGGCGCACCATGCGCAAGGATCGACAGACGCGTCAGAAATTCTGATGCATCTATTGGGGCAAAAGTCACGCATTGCTGGTGTCGTGACGCAAGCATGATGCAACTCCAGCAATGTATTTTGAGACCTAGTCCCACTACACTGCGTCACTCCTTACGCCTGCTTCAAGCAGGCGTAAGGTTCTGACGCAGTGGCATCCTAGAAGTGACACAGTGAAATCTTGTAGATTTCACTGCATCACTTTTATGAGGCTTTTTACGGGGGAATGCCCACCCTGCATACATTATACCTGACGCAGGTATATTGTGACGCAGGGCTTTACAATGTTACACATCTCCCTAGATGTGTCATGTTGTAAATTGGCTGCATTTTTTACGCCGCTGCTGCGTCACAAAAGTGATACAACGGCGGCGCAAAAGTGTCACAAGGTGCTTGTAAATCTGCGCCAAACTGTTTTGAATTAAGGCCAACAACACTACTCTTGGTTCAATGGTCAATGCCCTTTCCTTAATCATCTTGGTATGACTTAGGATCCACTCTAAGTAGGTTTTAATGCCCCATCCCCTGTTCTTGGCTGCAGCCCAGCAGGTGTATGGAACGTGAGGGTAGAAATGTTGAAGGCATACCAGGTTTAAGTATCTTTGGTAGACAAGCTTGTGCGGGACACTTATGTAGGCTCAAGCGATATTTACCAAGGGCCCACTCCAATGCTCTTCAGGGATATCACTATTAAAACCTCAAGTCCAGCTTTCCTGAAATTTCCAGTTCTCTTCACAGGTCGCAGCCTACAGGTTCTCATAAAGCCCCAAAATCATTCCCTGTATGCCCAAGTGAAGTCTTATGTGTTTCCCCAAGGGGCTGAAGTCCTTGTGGCCACTTCCTTAACTAAGGCGTGCATTACCCAATGTCCGGTAAGGACATACTGCAGTTTACCTTTTTCTGGGAGGCTGAAGTTTGTCTTGTATTTGGTAAAGGACTTAACCTCTACTCCCTGAAACATATGTGATATGATCCACCACTCTGCCTCCTCTCCAGAACCATAATGCTCCCACCTTATGGATAGTCTAAAGGTGGGTTTGCAAATATTGGGTTATTCGGGATGGCAACATAGTTATATATGTTAACTTAGAGATCTTGTGCTGCACTTCCAGCACTGTCTCAATGGGGTTGTTATTGTTATTGTTAACTACAGCTTATATAGCGCCAAATCACCTGCAGGTCTCAAGGCGCTTTATGACAGAAGGAAGCTAAGCTAACAAAAAACAGAAGAATAAAGCTATACCCCTAAGTGGAGCCTAAAGCTTCTCTGAACAGAAACGTTTTAAAGGATTTCCTGAAATGCAACAGGTCAGATTCTTTACGAAGAGATTCGGGAAGTTTGTTCCAAACCTGTGGGACAACCACCGAAAAAGATCTACCACCCTTCGTAGCTAGTTTATAGCGAGGGCAGGACAGTAGTTGAGTATCTGAAGACCTTAGTGATCGTGTCGGTTTATAGATTCCAAGACGTTCTTTAATGTAAGCCGGAGTTTGACCATAAATTGCCTTATGGGCAATGCACAAACTTTTAAACTCCACCCGTTGTTTTATGGGGAGCCAATGCAGCTTACACAACAATGGTGATGCATGGGTGCGTCTAGGTAGCCGAAAAATCAGCCTAGCTGCATCGTTCAGGACCACTTGCAGTCTCTTTATCAGAGTTTGGGGGAGACCCAAATACAGGGCATTCCCGTAGTCAAGTCTCGAAATGATTGTAGCCGAGACAATTGTCCGGAGTTTAGAGGGGGAAAGCAAAGGAACTAACTTGCGTAGCTGTCTAATTAAGTTAGTGCAAGTCCCAACCACTGAGGAGATCTGGCTGACCATTGACAGCTCATGGTCAATCTTAATGCCAAGACTTTTAACATTGGCGCAGGGTTTAGGGGTCGGGCCGAGATCTTGCGGCCAAAACAAATCACCCCATGGAGATACTTCTGATGATACCACCAGGACCTCAGTTTTTTCGGGATTAATCTTCAATGAGTTTGCTGTCATCCAGTTCACCGTATAACTAAGTATTTTTTTAGCATGGGTCTGCGCCAATGCAGTGTTATCGATGCTGAGTAACAACTGAGTGTCATCCGCATAGTTATAGGTTTTGCAGCCCATGCGTACTAAAGAGTCAATTAGAGGCTGCAGGTAAAGATTAAAAAGGAGTGGGGATAGAGCAGATGTACCCAGATCCCTGGGGGACCCCACACTTCAGAGTACCCAAATATGATGTACAGTCTTCCAATTGAATCCTCTGAGATCTTTCAGAAAGAAAAGATTTAAGCCATTCATAGGCTATGTCTTGTATCCCAAACGCGGCCAGTCTGTCCAAGAGCAGGGTATGGCTTACAGTATCGGATGCCGCTGACAGATCTAATAATATCAGGGCACTCGGTTTTTTACTGTCAGCCATACCTCTGAGCTCATCAAGCACCGAAAGCATCACTAATTCGGTGCTATGATGCGCTCGAAAACCAGCTTGGCGTTCGTGGAGAAGATGGTGAGACTCCAGGAAAGATGACAGGGACAACAAAACATGCTGCTCCAAAATCTTGGACAAAAAAGGAAGCTGAGATATAGGCCTATAATTTTTTAGGTTAGTGGGGTCAGCCCCCGATTTCTTTACTAGGGGCCTGACTCGAGCTTCTTTAAAACTGGATGGGAGCTGGCCGGAATCTAATGAATTGTTTAGTAGGGAGACAAAAAGACTTTCCAAAGCAGGAAGTGCCATCTGAAAGATACTGGGAGGGCAAGGATCTGCAGGGGAACCGGATTTTGTACGATTCATAAGCTGTCTTAAGACCTTAGAATCAATCGGAGGAAATTTAGAAATGGTGTATATTGGTGGGGGGAGTGGGGGATGTGGAAGACAGGGGTACTTGCTCGAGGTATTCTTAATGTCAGTCAGGATCGTTTGTACTTTGTCAAGGAAGTAGTGTTGGAAGGTATTACAGTCAATGGGAGATTCTGACCTTTCTACTTTTTTTGCTCAACTCAGATAGGATCTTAAAGGTTTCTTTTTGAACGTTGTCTGCATTCTTAATTCGGGTTTCATAATACTCTGCTTTAGTTGATTGAATATAGTTCTTGTACAATTTAAGATACGATTTATAGTGATCCTTATCGACGAGATCGTTTGATTTCCTCCAACGTCTCTCTAACAGGCGTAATTTAATTTTATGTTCCCTCACGACGGAATTGAACCATGGGGCTCCCTTTACCGCTCTATTTATTTTTTGATTTCTTTCAGGTGCTATTTGGTCAATAGCCTGACCAAGATTTTGCATAAGATAAAGGTATTCCTGATCGAGGTCCCCATGCGCATCATGAGACTGTAAGTTTTTAAGAAGGGTGTCCGACAGAGTTTCTGAGTCAATTTTCTTCCATTGTCTGACTTTTTTAGATTTAAGGAATGAAGGTTGAGACAAAAGGCCATCCACTGGAATGTCACAGTTTATCATATAGTGATCAGACCATATGCAGGGTATGATGTCTGTTAATGCTACAGCCGGGTCAGAAGTCCAGACAAGATCCAGCGTGTGACCTTTGATGTGAGTGGGAGTCTCTACTAATTGTTTAAGTCCAAATGGGGTCATAGTGTTCTCCAACAGTCGCATTGCCCTGTCTTTACATGAGTTGTCCCAGTGGACATTAAAGTCTCCAGTTATAAGGACCTTTTGATAGCGTGTACAGATGTCTGAAACAATTGGGGTCAGTAAATCATTAAACAATGTAGTAGATTTTGGTGGGCGGTAGACTGTAAGGATGACCAAACAGGTGTTTTTCAATGAAATCTTCACTCCAAGTATGTCCGCTAACTCAATTGTTTCGGACATAAGTTTAATAACCTTCAAATGTTTTTTTTTTAAAAATGGCTACCCCGCCCCCACGGGCATTGTCGGCACGATTATGCCAAATTACATCGTAATCAGAAGGTGGAGAGGCAATAATATGTGGAGTAGTGTGGCTCACTGGTTAGAGGCGGCAGGCCTGAGAGCAGAAGTCAGCCTGGGACCAGGGTTCAATTCCCGACGCGGCAGGGTCGTGGACCTTAATCAGCGGACTCGATAATTCTCGCTTCGGTGCTTACTCTAATCAGGGGTTCCACTCGGCAACTCTGGGCATTAGCTTGCCTAATCTCCACAACGGCCCCACCAATTCCGGGGATGCCTGGCTCCACCTTGGGGACTCCCAGCAAGGGACCATCCCACAGGGAAAGCCAGGACGGGTTCCCCAGAGTTATACAGCGCCGGGACGCCCCGTTGCTGGGGCAGCTGTGCGCTTTACAAGTATACTACATTTACATTTACATTTACAATATCAGGTAAAGAGTTATCGCCCAGCCACGTTTCTGTGAGAGTTAAAATATCAATATCATTATCCTGAAGAAGAGTGAATATTTCGAGATGGTGTTTTTGTAGGGATCTGGTGTTTAGACTAGTTAACTTCAGGCTGAGATGACGCCCCATGCTACTCCTATCAGTGGACAATATACTGGACTCTTTTAATTTAGTTAAGATGGTTGAGGGTAATACCAGAGTGTTAGTACGCAACAGGTGTAACTCACCCCAGGAGTAGATCAATCGACAAGCAGGGGAGTGAGCCCTAGAGCCCGGTCGTGCGCGGACGGGCGCAGACGGGCAGGACTCTGGCACGACTCCGGCGCAGGTCCGGCGCGTCCGCTGAACGTGTCCGCTGCGCGGAGTCATAGTCATCTCCTTTTAAGCGCTACTAGAGCGCGTCACGCGCCCGGCCCACACCCAATATGGCCGCCAAAACCGGGAGACCAACCCTCGGCGTCGATGCTCCGCCGAGAGCGGTCTGGGGGCAGAGGGAGGGGGGGGAGGGGACACAATGCACAAGGGAGCAACAGGAAGTCTCCAAGCTTATTAAATCAAGCCTAAATGGAAACAAAGTTTAAAATGCGCTAAATACTAAAAAGATGCACAAGATAGGCAGGAGACACCTCCCGGCTTCCGCCTCAGGAGGGGAGAGTTACTTCTGTCAATAATCACTCGCACGGGCTCACCAGGCCCCTTTTAAGCGCTACTAGAGCGCGTCACCTGCACGGCCCACACCCAATATGGCAGCCAAAACCGAGAGACCAACCCTCGGCGTCGATGCTCGGCCGAGAGCGGTCCGGGGGCAGAGGGAGGGGGGGGGAGAGGACACAATGCACAAGGGAGCAACAGGAAGTCTCCAAGCTTATTAAATCAAGCCTAAATGCAAACAAAGTTTAAAATGCGCTAAATACTAAAAAGATGCACAAGATAGGCAGGAGAGACCTCCCGGCTTCCGCCTCAGGAGGGGAGAGTTACTTTGGTCAATAATCACTCGCACGTGCTCACCAGGCCCCTTTTAAGCGCTACTAGAGCGCGTCACCCGCACGGCCCACACCCAATATGGCAGCCAAAACCGAGAGACCAACCCTCGGCGTCGATGCTCGGCCGAGAGCGGTCTGGGGGCAGAGGGAGGGGGGGAGAGGACACAATGCACAAGGGAGCAACAGGAAGTCTCCAAGCTTATTAAATCAAGCCTAAATGCAAACAAAGTTTAAAATGCGCTAAATACTAAAAAGATGCACAAGATAGGCAGGAGAGACCTCCCGGCTTCCGCCTCAGGAGGGGAGAGTTACTTCTGTCAATAATCACTCGCACGGGCTCACCAGGCCCCTTTCAAGCCCTACTAGAGGTTGTATAGATATGCCTGACATGGTCTGTGGCATTTCGCTAACCAAATGAAGTCCTAAAGAGATCTACTTGCTGCAGCCCTGTTCATGCACAACCATATTTTCTCTGCCTCCCTTGCTGTCCATTTTACAATCATTTGTAAATTGGCTGCCCTGTAGTATGTGACTATATTGGGGCATGCCAGGCACCCAAATGTCGAAGGGCTCTGAGAAGCCCACTACTCACTCTAGGTCTTTCTCGGGAGTGGAATAGGTAGAGTAACCACAGAAGGATGTTCCTTTTGACTTCTTGGATTACAACTCTTCATGATATGTATAGGGAGTTCTCCCTATGAATATCTGTCTGGTTTAATTTGTTTTTTCAGAGTTGGCGAATTAACCCCATACCATGTCAGGATTGATTTGGTAATGTTAAGGCTCCAGTATTTGATGGAAATGGGGGCCCATATAAATGGACAGTTTGCTATCACCTACTCCGACCGCTCACCCTGCAGGGTCAGACTAAGAGTGGCTGACTTTGTTTGGTTAATCTGGAAGTCGAAGACTTCTTTACAGGCAGCCAAGATTGCCATTGCAGCAGGGAAGGATACTTCAGTATCAGCAAGTGTAAACAGGGCCATCACCTGCAAATAGGCTGACCTTATACTGCTGACCACCGAAGGGAATGCCCATAATATGGGGTGGCAGAAGATTTGAGGTGGGAGCCACATCGCTTGGAATTCCCTCCCTTTTAACACCAGAAATCTTCACTCCCTGACTTTGTTAAGGAAATCCATCAAGACATGGCTGTTCTTTGATTAATGCTTCTGCTTTCTTCTTAGTCCGCTAGCGCCAAGACACCATTGGTATTCGTGCTCTGTATTTATAACAACAAATAATATAACCTTCCTATTGCAGAGCAGTTGCCAATGGTTCAATCGCTAAGCTGAAGAGGAGAGGTGATGCTGGAAGCCCTATCTTCCACCTCTCTCATAAACGGTTGATAGGGGGTGCCATTTAACTTGCATTCTCAGTTGCGGTTTCCTGTAGTTGGCCAAAATCCATCCAGTAAATTGCAGGTCAAAGTTTGAGCATGACAGCAGGGCCTCCAGATGTTGCAAGGTGACCCTATCAAACCCCTTTGCGGCATCTAGGCTAACAAGGATTGCCACAATCTGCTTGTAGGAGACTTATTCAACCAAGCTACTCTTAAATATTGTACCGGCAGAGCACAAAACCTAGGCTTCATGACAAGCTGTGTTGTAATGCATATGTAAAAAGCACGGTACTATGACTGAGCAACAGACAATTCATCCCTGCCAATCGAGATAAAAAGAGAAATTTGTTTAAAACATCCTCACAATCCTATATTCACTCTTTTCATTTTTTCACACAAACTATTTTAAAACGTAAGACTGTACAGAAGCTGTATTAACCACTCACAACCCAACACAAGCAAAACAGGAACACGGCCGGACAGGCCGTTTATTCAATCGGGCATTTCCCCAGCGGGCTGATCCGGTTTTGAAAGTCTAGAGCCCCTACTGATGCCTTCGCCACCTAGTCCAGCTCTCCCAGATTAATTGCAGTAGGCTCAGGGGGCTTCGAAATAGAGACAGAAAGAGGGGGAGAGCTCGATGGAGAAAAAGTGAGCGACCAGAGAGGGAAAAAAGATAGAGGAGGAAAGGAGGGAGAGAGAATGGGTGGGACGGAAGAGAGCGATTGAGCGAGGAGTGTATTTTGTGCCAGGGCTGCTTTTGGTACCCATACCAGACGAGAACAGGAGACGGTTACTTGAGACAGATGACTCGGAGGCAGAGCTTAATTTGTTCAGGTGCTTGGAGGTGGTGTGCGCCGGCGCTCATCTGTGGAGAATGGAATTTATATTGCAGCATCAGACTTTGAGCCACTGCAAGAGCAAAAGGTAGACAAGGGAAGAAGCTGGAGGAAGGGATAGGAAAATAGCGACACAGGGAGAAAGCAGGAATAAAAATAAGTGTACGGTGGTGGAAATAAAAGGTGTGAGCTTGAGGTATACGCAAGCCTGGTATATTCGGTAATGTCAACATTCAGCTGCTCGATCAAAGTCCTAAAAACGTATTTTCTCTTTACAAATGATGCTTTTTTGTTGTTGCAGTTTTATATAGCGCCAACTCGATCCGGAGGTATCAGAGCGCTTTACACGAACACGCGTTGCAGTACAGAGGGCATATTCAGGTTTTTTTAGGCACGAGGAGATTGAGTGATTTGCCCAGAATCACTGGCTTGAGCCTCCCGCCAGACTCGAACTTGCTTCCCCAGCTTCAAAGTCGGGCGCTCGAGCCATTAAGCCACATTGCCCAGACAGATCAAATTAGACATGCATCCTGCCGCTAACAGCACAGCAGTATGGATGAAAGAATCATCAAAAACCAGTGGATGTTTTCCTTGTGCACTGATGCAGAAACAGCTTGCACACATGCACAATGAGCAAAGGTGTGCCGAGCTACACAATAATCTTATTTCTGCTGTTCTGCTACATCTGTACAATTACCTAGATACTAGCTATGATTTTATATCAAGGTTACCCTGTGGTTACCCTCAGCCTTATTGCACACTATACATTCTAGTTATCAAACAGCCATTGCACCGCCACCCTAGTGTCTGCCCATTTTGGTAATGCCACCTTAAGCCTGTTGGGAAGTGGGAAGGGTAACTCCTACCTAGAAAAAGAAGAACAAGAATTTGTAATGTGCAACATTCACCCAGTGGTTATCTTGGCGCCAACAAATAGATAAACCAAGCCTCAGTAAACCAGCACAAGCGGCCACAAACATTCAGCTGGGAGTTAAGAACTGAAGGTCTTCAGAGACTTCCAAAAGAAAATAATTCCCAGATTAGATGAGGATGAGGCTCTGTCTCCCACCCTCTCTTGTTTTGTGGTACAACAAATTATAGTCTTGAACTAGAGTCAAGGCCTCTGTGGGACATGCAATTGAAACTCTTTGTTAATGGGGATTTTTGAATTCCCCGAAATACCCTGAACATCAGACAAAAGGTTTTGAAAATAATCTTTTGTTCGTAAGGAAGCCAGTGGGGATCAGTTCTCGTTTGCGAAATGTCCACAAAGCGGTCTGGCAGCCAGATCCTGAATCCTAAGAGCGAAAGGCCATAAGGAGTCCTTCTTTTTGGGTGTATGATTTCCCACCAACAGCAGGTCTCTTTTGTTTGTGCTGTGTTGAAGAAAATTGGAAGTCATCTAAGATTGTACTGTGGTGAGGCATGTTGTCAAATTACTTGGACTTGCAGGTGCATTTTGGCGAAGCCTCAAAATCACTTGTGTCGCCCGTATAGGGCATCATTGTGCAACTGAAAGATTTGGTAACGTACGTGAGCGGTTGTCTATATATTAAATATAGTGGATGACAAAGAGGACCTGTGAGGTACTTGACTGTCTGAGACACTGAGCTATACAGGGTTAGCAGAACTGCATGGTTTTCTAAAAAAATAATAAACCAGTTCAATACAGCTCCGTTTATACCTAAAATCCTGAGTTGTTCGATCACAATAGTGTGAGTCACAGTCTCAGACACTGAAGACAGATCCAACAGGATCAGTGCATCAGTATTACCCTTGTCCATGGTTAGGCGCTTCTTGTCTAATTTAGGTGCCAAAGAAGTCTGTGTCCCTCTACCAGCCAATTACCCAGCTGCCATTCATCTAAGCAGCCGTCTTTCAGTTGCCATTCATCTAAGCAGCCGCCTTCTTCTAGTTGCCATTTATCTAAGCAGCCACCTTCCAGTTGCCAGTCATCTATGCAACCACCTTCTTCTAGTTGCCATACATCTAAGCAGCCACCTTCCTCGAGTTGCCATTTATCTAAGCAGCCACCTTCTTCTAGTTGCCATTCACCTAAGAAGCCTACCTCCAGTTGCAATTCATCTAAGCAACCACCTTCTTCTAGTTGCCATCCATCTAAGCAGCCACCTTCTTCTAGTTGCCATTCATCTAAGCAGCCACCTTCTTCTAGTTGGTATTCATCTAAGCAGCCACCTTCCAGTTGCCATTCATCTAAGCAACCACCTTCTTCTAGTTGCCATTCATCTAAGCAGCTACCTTTTTCTAGTTGCCATTTATCTAAGCAGCCACCTTCTTCTAGTTGCCATTCACCTAAGCAGCCACCTTCCAGTTGCCATTCATCTAAGCAACCACCTTCTTCTAGTTGCCATTCATCTAAGCAGCCACCTTCTTCTGGTTGCAATCATCTAAGCAGCCACCTTCTTCTAGTTGCCATTTATCTGAGCAGCCACCTTCCAGCTGCCATTCATCTAAGCAACCACCTTCTTCCAGTTGCCATTCATCTAAGCAGCCACCTTCTTCTAGTTGCCATTCACCCAAGCAGCCGCCTTCCAGTTGCCATTCATCTAAGCAACCACCTTCTTCTAGTAGCCATTCATCTAAGCAGCAACCTTCTTCCAGTTGCCATTCATCTAAGCAGCCACCTTCTTCTAGATGGTATTCATCTTAGAAGCCGCTTTCTTCTAGTTGCCATTCTTCTAAGCCGCTGCCTTCCAGTTCCCATTCAGCTAAGCAGCCACCTTTCAGTTGCCATTCATCTAAGCAGCCGCCTTCTTCTAGTTGCCATTCATCTAAGCAGCCACCTTCTTCTAGTTGCCATTCATTTAAGCAGCCACTTTCTTCTAGTTGCCATTCATCTAAGCAGCAGCCTTCTTCTAGTTGCCATTCTTTTAAGCAGCTGCTTTCCAGTTCCCATTCATCTAAGCAGCCACCCTCCAGTTGCCATTCATCTAAGCAGCTGCCTTCTTCTTCTTGCCATTAATCTAAGCAGCCACCTTCTTCTAGTTGCAATTCATCTATGCAGCCACTTTCTTCTAGTTGCCATTCATCTAAGCAGCTTCCTTCTTCTAGTTGCCATTCATCTAAGCAGTCACTTTCTTCTAGTTGCCATTCACCTGGTAGTTGCTTTGCCGGCTGTTTACTTACTTCTCTGTGATTTTACTTACTGCTGGTCACTGGGTGATAGGTCTGGTAATTCTCCCTGTTTGAACTGTCCAGGTAACATTTTTTGGGAGAGGTCTAATGATCCCTTTCTCCCAATCCGATGGACGATTGCCTGTGCTTACAAACAGGTCAACAAAGACAGGTTAACAATATATCTTTGTTACAAAGGGAGCGAAGGCAGGAGCACATTTATGTAGAAATCCAATGGGCATTAAGTCATCTGGTGATCCTGACCTCTTTTCCAACACAGATGTACTAATCTCCTCTCCTTCAGTCTGATGGAGGGGAGCCCAGTTTAATGCTGCATCCCCACCAGCCGATCTGCGTTAAAGGACCTTCCTGTCTGATTTAATTTTATTACAAATCTTCTGAATATTTACGAAAAGTGTGTCGCCAAGTCATTACCTAGAGGCCTCTGGCACTAAATATTTTTTTTCTCGATTCGTTCATGGTTAATGACATGTGCGACTGCCTTCACAGTAACTTCTGAAAAGTAGCACTTACAAGTAATAAAATGCAATTAAGTGTTTTTACAAGTATGTCTGCGATGTACTTCTATTTCAAAGTGTTAATGTTCTCACTGCGAGCAGCATCGAGAAAGGTTTCTACTTGCATCAAGCCTCTGGCTGTACCGACTTCACAGCAAGAAAAAAAGATAATGTAGGATTCCTCCGACAGCTTCTGCAAGCACTCTGCTTGAGTGACAAAAAAGTAGCTTTTTTAAAATCAGATATCTTGAAATTTTTTTGCATGGCCACTGGTCTTCTATTCAGTGGCATAGCAAGGTCAGGTGGTACCCGGTGCGGAAAATTTCTTGTCACCCCCAGCTTAACGTACAAATACAAACAAATAACATGCATCATAACAATTACGTTACTTACCAAACTGAATATCATAGAGTAGAGGAAGATCACAATGAATCAATGAACTAAAAAATGTAACAAAAATGTATTCAGCAATGCACTTATCAGCTTCAGTAATAATGCACAACTATGCAACAGAATGATGTGGGGGGACTGGCCGGCACGGCACGGCAGCATAGGATTGGTTGGCGGTTGAGTCGAGTGATGATGAGTCACCGGTTGTTTATGTCTCGCTCGAGTACACACACTGCAGAGGCAGACTTCGGCGGAAAGAAACACCCTTCCCTTCCTTATCCATACGCTCTTCACTTCACAGCGTCGAGTTCAGCAGCGTTTCGTTGCGTTTGTTGACTGAACTAAAAGGTTTCTACGTATTATGTTGACTTGTTGAGGTTAATGAATTATCAGATAAAGTTATTAAACTCGTATTAAATGGTATTATTCTTTCCTAAAAAAGTGTTGTGAGCCCCAAATTTCTATTTTATTTTTAAAGCACATATTTTTGCCATTTTTTCACCCCCCCTCAGTGATGACACCTGGGGGCGGCTGGCTCGCATCCACTGCACCCTCCTTCCTACGCCATTGCTTGTATCCACAGAGGGTGTCTGCAGTGTTCTCATTTCTGCTAAAAAACACTCTGAACCATTTCCAACCTTCAAAACCGCTGTTCTCCCATCTCTCATTTTTCCCTAAACCACTTGAATATTTTGTATTCTACTCCCCTACCTACTTAACAGGTACAATTGATGCTGCCCTCTCCAGGAAGGCGCAAGTCCAATCAATGGCAGGCACCTGTCTTGGGACATTGAAAATGCTGAAGAATTTTCTCCCCCTACTTCCAGTCTCCCACAGCAAAACAGTTGTCCAGGCCCTCGTAACGTTGAGACTAGACTACGTTAATTCCTTGTACTTGGGACTTCCAGAGTACTTACTCGGCCGACTACAGATTATCCAGAATATGGTGGCCAGGGCCATCTTTTTGACTAGACCGAGGACGCATACATCTATTCTTTTATCCTCACTTCATTGGCTTCCAGTGCGGAAAAAAATCCATTTTAAAACTGTAGTCCTGGTATTTAAAGCTTTTCATAAGATCCGTGCCCCCTACCTAAGGGAAAGATTTCAGCCTTACACTCCGCAGCGCACCTTGAAGTCCTCTACCCAGTGCTTGATCTCGACCCCGAAGATCACGCTTTCCCGGGTTGGGGGAAGATCTTTCCAACCAGTAGAATATCGAGTTTGGAATATCCTCCCTCCCCCACTGCGACAGATCCTGGACCTCCTAACTTTTAGGCGGAATCTGAAAACGTGGCTTTAACAACTCTAGGCCTTTCTAACTCTTGGGAGTAGCCGCGCGCTCTATAAATTCCAGATAACATAACATAACATTACATAACATAACATACATAATCTGCTCAACATCACCTATTCTAGCTTCCGATCACTTGATACCACAGAAAATAACCTCGATCACCGCTCTAGTTGTACGAAACTATTTCAGGGTTGCTATTAATGAGCTACAATAAGTATCATATACTCAGCTTCCTCATGGTAAATATCTATCTATCTATCTATCTATCTATCTATCTATCTATCTATCTATCTATCTATCTATCTATCTATCTATCTATCTATCTATCTATCTATCTATCTATCTATCTATCTATATATCTATCTATCTATCTATCTATCTATCTATCTATCTATCTATCTATCTATCTATCTATCTATCTATCTATCTATCTATCTATCTATCTATCTATCTATCTATCTATCTATCTATCTATCTATCCGTCCATCCATCTATCCATCCATCTGTGCATCAGTCCCTCCGACTCTCTGTCTCCCCGTCTCTCCGTCTCTCTGTCTCTCTGTCTCTCTGTCTCTCTGTCTCTCTGTCTCTCTCTCTCTCTGTATCTCTCTCTCTGTCTCTCTCTCTCTCTATCTCTCTCTCTATCTCTCTCTCTCTCTCTCTCTAAAATATATATTAAAAAAAATATATATGCACATGAAAAATATTTGCACAGAATGTTTTGCACAATGCACATGACACTTTATCTCCATGTCCTCTCTTCTCCTTCTCTCTCTCAGAGACTTGTAACTTAGATGACTCTTAAAAATGATGGTTTAAATGAAATGACATTAATAGATGGTAACATATGCGTATCTTGTTAATTTAACCATTGTAATTACAAAAGCAATATTATCTTAAATGAATCTATTATTTTCTTTCTTTGTCTCTCCTTTTCTCTTCTCCCTTTTTCTCTCCCTTTTTAGGTTTCGACCTGGCCGGAGCACTGCGAAGCAGTGCCCCGCCCAGGCGAAAGCTATTGTTTACACTATGAGGGACTTGAATCCGCCCCTTCTTCCATTGGCTAGCTCCATAAATGGAGGCTAGCCATTGGGAGACAGAGGCTGTCAATCACGCTTTCCCGTGAAAACGCGATTCAGGGGCGTTTCTGTGTCTTTTTTTAAGTACCGCCCTCTCCTCTTCCCATTGGCTGGAATTTTACCTTCCGGCCAATGGGAAGGGGAGAGCGCGAAAAACACGTCCCCGAATCTGCCGCCCGGGACACCCCCTGACGTCATTCCCGGGCCGCGCTGTGATTGTCTGCCGGCCCGGGACCTGACTTGTTTGTTTGTTCTCTCCTTTATGAGGTAAGTTGTGCCCCCTCCTGTCTGCTGTCCGTGTCTTTTTCACCCCCCTCCCGCCCGCTGTCCGTGTCTTTTTCACCCCCCTCCCGCCCGCTGTCCGTGTGTTTGCCCCCCTCCCTTCTTTATATGCAAGCATGCATAATCCCGCAGGCAGGACGGAACCATAAAGCGATAATCCACACGAGCAGGCGGCAGCAAGGGATGCCGCAATCTGTCACCCCCTGGTGCCACGAGAGGTAACGGACCGGTCGGTGGGTCCGTGCGCACACACAATGCCGAGGATGGAGACCCCCCTGCCTCCCTGAGGACCCCGAAGCTGTGTGCACGAGGCCTCGGTTACTCCCTTCAGGATTTTATCCCTTTGCTCGCGTGGCAGCAACCCTCTTCAGTGGCAGGGCGGAATCCTACCCCACACACCCAGTCTGGTCCGATGCACCACCCGGAGCCATGCAGGCACAAACTGGCACAGCCGGGCGGAGCAGGGAATCCGCAGATGGCAAATACCAATTTCAGAGGTGACAGCAAATGCAAGAGGCGCTGCAGCCGATACCAGCTCCAGAGGAGGCGGGAGCAGAAGGAGGGTCTACAGGGGCGAGGAAACCATAACAATAAAACACCCAGCTGGCCACCTCCTCATCCTTCCCCTCGCTGGCTGCTGCCCCAGCGTAAAGGATGCGGCAGGCAGCGCGCGATAGCCGGCCATTCAACCCGCTCTAATGGCAATGCGGTGTGTGTACGAGCGGCGGATCCGCGGGCTTCCCCCGGGTCCTAGAGCGCACCCGTTCGCTGCCTGGTCTGAACCAGGCTCAGCTGACAGCTAATACAATTATCACAACCTGTCAGCTGGGATTGGCTGTCCGCCTGCCAGCCTCGTTGGCAAACGGCGGCCGCAGTCCAAGGGAAAAGGCGAGGCCCGAAGTCAACATTAGCTCAATTGAATTGCCTCTGAAATACTGTTTACTGTTGACAAAAAAATGTTTATTATGCCCCCTCCCGCCCGCTGTCCGTGTCTTTCTTTTCGCCCCCTCCCGCCTGCTGAATTTCAAGGAGCGTGATGCTATACTGCGCATTTCTCGTCAGAAGGGTATCATAAACTACTAGGGAAATGTTCTGTCTTTTTATCCCGATTTTATGGCCACAGTCCAGGCGGCGTGGAAAGAATTTCAAGGTGTCAAAAAACTACGAATGAAAGAACAAATTCCCTATGCAATGCTTTACCCCGCTCGCCCTCATATAAACACAGATGAAAATGCAAAGATATTCGCAACCCCGAAACTAGCTATGGATTTCGCCAAATCTCTGAGACGGAAAAAGCAATCTTCTATCACTACCTCAGATGTTGATGATTGATATACATACTAGTTCTATGCACCTCGCCCACTCGGCTACAGGCGTGGCCACATTTGCCTGAAAACATGTTACTTATCTGTATTATTGTGTTGGGTGGCGAGGTCGGCAGACCCGACTGGTGCTTGTATACGATGCAATGGCTAGTCTCACAAACGAGCTTCTGTTCATTTTTATTTGTCTATAATGTCACCTGTATTTTCCATTGTGTTCGTGTCTTTGTTTTCGCCTGTACCTCTGGTGATGCAAAGGAGGAGTGTACTAACATGGGTAGCACTACAAAAGAACATGGGAAATGACAAACTAATGGTAACTTCCAATCTAAGAAATGTGTTTGTAATTGGTGATTCTTGTTAATTAAGACCATCTTTAGTTTGTAGGTTTCGTTTGGGTGGAAGTCTTAAAGCAGCACATGCGGTTTATGTGCGGCGAACTGGTTGCACCTATTCAATGGGCAGTTTTTCACCCACGGCCAGTTGTTGCTGGACACTTACAAAACAGTGGTCTCCAGTCTGATTCACGTTTATGGAGAGAGTTGCTCGGAGCTGTCTAAAACTGCCTTACCTTTTGTGCTTTTTGCTTTCTAATGTAAGAAGTTGATTCGGTGTTCGGATGTGTGGGCAGTGCAAAATGTTTTGTTTGTTCGTTTTTTCCCCCTCAAAGCACATTTCTGTAACGGGGAGGCTAGTGTTGGTAGCAGGTTTAAGGGAAATTCTGGTGCTCAGAAAATGCACGACAGGACCTTTTAGTATCAGTTTTCAAACGACTTGAAAATATAGCGTCTGAATTTGTCCTAACTTTTTTTTTACTCCAGAGGCTGCCTCCCCCAGTGGGAGTGTTGCCCGCTTCCCTCGCTGCTGTGCTGTGTTTTCATCCTCCTTTGAAGCAGGTCTCTCTGGGGATTTCTCGGGTGACTGTCTTTTGGCCAGTCTTAGATGGTAAAGCTATTGGAACTTGTGCATTCTGTTTTTATTCACGTTTAACATGCCTGTTTTTCAAATCTCCTGGTCCCCTCGTTGTTTTCCGAGTCTTACTGAAACGTTATTTTTATGTGCAGCACTTAGATGCGTTTGTAATCAAACCAGACTTTCAAAATTCCCATGCGTGGGCATTTTCTTGCCTTACTTGTATGGAATTGTATACAGAAACGTGCAAGAAACTGGTATGAATTTAAAGGCCCGGTGTCCCTTATTCTGGCGTTTTTGAAGTGTGCACTGCCTAGGTTTAATACTATGTGCTGCCCTTTGTTCTCACCGTAGCACGAGCCTCGGGGTGTAAACAGGCGGTCACAGGAGGAAGAAATACTGCTGGGTAGGTGCTCCGGACTCCTTTAAATAGAAATGAATCTCCCCCCAACCCTGGTGTCCGGTGTAAATACGTTCTCTTAAAGTGCCTGGTAGGTTCACGAGATTCATGTGGATGAACCAAAACTTGGGGATACATGTAACATGGTATGAAAAAATGTATCGTGATATTCTGTCAATGCAAGTAGGAGGGCGGAGGTGGTACTGTTTATCAAGTAATGAGCATGGGCGGGAGGTTTTTAGGTTTCGCCTGTGTGTGTTTGTGACTGCTCCTGGGTGTGTGTGTGTGTGTGACTGCTCCTGGGTGTGTGTGTGTGTGTGTGACTGCTCCAGTGTGTGTGTGTGTGTGGGGGGGGGCTTTGGGTGTGGCTGGCTCTGGGTGTGTGGGGCTGGGTCTGTGTGTGTGTGTGTGTGTGTGGTAGCAATTGCTGTCTGCTGAGGTCGTCCGTAGGGTACAATAGTTCTCACATTTGCGAGAGGTTAAACTATTGGCAATGTAAACTTCTCCAAAGGCGAAACCGTTGCATTGTAAATGCTTGTTTCTCTCTCTTTTTCGTTCTCTTCACGTTTTCTTTACTCTTCCTTCCTCCCCTATCCCTCTCCCTCCGATACCATGATAATCGAACATCACACATTGTACTCTTTGATCTGTATATATTCCCCTATTCCGAATTTTTAAAACTTTTAATCACATGTTTTTAACCAGGCAAAGATTTATTTATTTTTTATTTATAAAGTTTTATACAGCGCGAACAAGATCCCGAAGGATATCAGAGCGCTTTACATTAGGATGGAAGGAAGGACATAAATGCAATATCTACATCAAGGAGGAGTAAAGACAGGAATGAAAAGATAATGTTGATACAGGTTTTCTTCTCTTTCTGCGGGTACTTTACCATAATGTCTTTCTGTCACAGCAGAAACAGTAATAATGATGGATAATAATGGCCACTAGACATGAATAGATTAACAGGGTTAACAGTCTAGTCTATTTTCAAAGAAATAAAGAAGGGACTAATGCACTTTACACTTTAAATGGACAGTTTAGACCGTAGGACTCTATGGTCCAGTTGAAGGCATCCGCCGAAACGCGTTGACCGTCCTCCTTGTTTGCACTAATGGTGTTGTAATATAATAAAAATACTTCAACTTTGAAGAAATCACGTCTGGATTCCGTTTGTGCTGTGGTGAATTTGAGCTGCTGGGCTACTGACAGGAGCCCGGCTGGGTTTGTTCTTTCTTGAGATATATATATATATATATATATATTACCTACTGGTGGTCACCAGTAGGTAGTTATGATTAGGACCTTGTTTCTATTCAAAAAGCATTTTTTCTTTAGCCAATATCTTTGGCGCCGTTTGACGAATCTTCGCGAAATTTTCAAAACTAATGGCCTGCTCAGGTCAGCTCCTGTCTTGAAAGTTTCAGGGTGATTTGTCAAGTGGGTGCTGAGAAAAAAGGGGGCTCCCAACACTCATTTTCCCCATGTTAATTTCCATTCAGTAGTTCCTGAGAAATTAAAAAAAGAAAAATATCGATATCTGAGCACCGAGGAGAAGTCGCGACTTCAACGAAGCAGAGCAGGCTTGCTTTTGAGCAAGGGGAGCTGCATGTTAGCATGTAAGAATAAATACAATCAGACTTTGAAGATTGCCAGCTTTATTGTTCACTTGATCTAACAAATGAATAATGATATATGTATGTGGTGAACGTCCATTATGTAGTAAGACAGAATATTTGTAAATAATTGCGCTAACTCGGACCATTCTCTCTGTACTGTACTTAGTAACTCAGGTCCACGAGTTTTTAGGGTACACCCCGTTTAAAACTCAATACTGCCAGCAGAGCCAGCGGAGCACTGCTGGATAAAACATGACAGTCCGTCTGACTCTAATTAGAAATAACGGACCGTCAGTTTTGGTAAACAGGATACAATGGTGGCTTACCATGTCCCCCAAACTCTAAATGAGGGGCATTGATCTGGGTTCACTTCTAGTCTCTGTTTAGGCCTCTAACTCTGGGGACATGATTTCTTCCCCTGGATTCTCCTATTAGCAATTACCAGATGATACCTAAACCTTCACATCATTTTCAACATTCAACCCTATTGCATTCACTAATTTCTGACACTGAATTGCCCACCAGATGACTCTACACTCTATCCTGTTAAACTCAACTAAAATAAAAATCATTTATTTTCATCCCACCTCCTCACCTGCTCCTCTACATAACGCAATCAATTTTTCCTGCCACTGACTCTGACACAGTTAACTAGAAATCTGCTTCAGCCCACTTTGTGTCTGAAATCCTTCATAACACTAATAGGTCAATTAGGATGTAGGGCGGATCGCCACCACCCACATGGCGGTGGCAATCCACCCTACATCCTACCCCGCCTGCCACCCATTTCCCCGCCATATTAGTATGGCGGGGGGACCCCAGCGGACGGAAAGAACGTCTGCCGGTTTTCCGCCAGTCGACCAGTCGACCGGCCGTAAAAGGAGCTATATATGGCTATATATGGTGGCGGTGTCTGCTAGACACCGCCATCCATATTAGCATTGGATCGGGCCCCCAGGGTGTTGGGGGTGCACATGGGGTAACCTATGGTACCCCCCTGCATTTTCATGGCCATGGTGGCAGGCACCTCGCGGTGCCTGTCACCTTGTGCATGACAATGCACACAGTGCATTCCCAGCATTGTGGCAGGTGGTGCTGTGAGCACCACCCACCACAATGCTGGAGATGGAGGATGCCACCGCCACAGTGGCGGTGGCATCCTAATGGCCGGTGCGGGACCGGCACACAACTGGCAGCCGGTCCCAGCACCGCCATCCTAATGGGCCCCTAAGTGAGAAAACAGCCTGACTTAACATTTTAAATTCATGACATCTGCACTCAGACAACCGTTCTTATTTTACTAAAACCTTCTGTGACACATCAAGGTTCTGATCCTTCAACTCACTGGAGCCCGTCCAATGAAAACCTCTGGCCACGGACCTTAGAACAATACCATTGCTCCAGTTGGTGTTGACTTCTCGTAAAGGACATATTCTTTTTTGTAGGCAAGGGGAGATTTAATGATTTACTCACAATCATAGGATGTTGAGCCAAAATTGAGGTTTGTATATTTACAACAAGGGGTGGTGAGGGACAGAGTCTCTGAATTAAGCAGAATACTCTCACCCAGTCAAAAGATCAGGGCTAGATCCAACACCGTTTTTTAGCTCATTGCACCATCCCAGTTTCAGAACCTGGCTGTATGCAAATTAGTCTGTTCCTGTCCCAGTGCATGATGGGAACAGGGCAAACCAAACTACAAAAGCCAATTCTTACACTGGGAAGGAAACAAGCTTCCGGGGACCGGTTTCTGGCATTACAGCCGTCTTCGGCCCGGCTTGCTTGAATCCTGATGGTGCAATGAGCAAGGGACTCATGTCTGAGTATACCCTTCCACGCTTAGGGTGGACAAAAATATTTACAACAAAGGGTGGTGAGGGACAGAGTCTCTGAATTAAGCAGAATACTCTCACCCAGTCAAAAGATCAGGGCTAGATCCAACACCGTTTTTTAGCTCATTGCACCATCCCAGTTTCAGAACCTGGCTGTATGCAAATTAGTCTGTTCCTGTCCCAGTGCATGATGGGAACAGGGCAAACCAAACTACAAAAGCCAATTCTTACACTGGGAAGGAAACAAGCTTCCGGGGACCGGTTTCTGGCATTACAGCCGTCCCCGGAAGCTTGTTTCCTTCCCAGTGTAAGAATTGGCTTTTGTAGTCTGGTCTGCCCTGTTCCCATGATGCACTGGGCCAGGGACAGACTAATTTGCATACAGCCAGGTTCTGAAACTGGGATGGTGCAAAGAGCTAAAAAACGGTGTTGGATCTAGCCCTGATCTTTTGACTGGGTGAGAGTACTCTGCTTAATTCAGAGACTCTGTCCATCACCACCCCTTGTTGTAAATAATTTTGTCCACCCTAAGCGTGGAAGGGTATACTCAGATGTGAGTCCCTTGCTCATTGCACCATCAGGATTCAAGCAAGCCTGGCCGAAGACGGCTGTAATGCCAGAAACGGGTCCCCGGAAGCTTGTTTCCTTCCCAGTGTAAGAATTGGCTTTTGTAGTCTGGTCTGCCCTGTTCCCATGATGCACTGGGCCAGGGACAGACTAATTTGCATACAGCCAGGTTCTGAAACTGGGATGGTGCAATGAGCTAAAAAACGGTGTTGGATCTAGCCCTGATCTTTTGACTGGGTGAGAGTACTCTGCTTAATTCAGAGACTCTGTCCATCACCACCCCTTGTTGTAAATAATTTTGTCCACCCTAAGCGTGGAAGGGTATACTCAGATGTGAGTCCCTTGCTCATTGCACCATCAGGATTCAAGCAAGCCGGGCCGAAGACGGCTGTAATGCCAGAAACCGGTCCCCGGAAGCTTGTTTCCTTCCCAGTGTAAGAATTGGCTTTTGTAGTCTGGTCTGCCCTGTTCCCATGATGCACTGGGCCAGGGACAGACTAATTTGCATATAGCCAGGTTCTGAAACTGGGATGGTGCAATGAGCTAAAAAACGGTGTTGGATCTAGCCCTGATCTTTTGACTGGGTGAGAGTACTCTGCTTAATTCAGAGACTCTGTCCATCACCACCCCTTGTTGTAAATAATTTTGTCCACCCTAAGCGTGGAAGGGTATACTCAGATGTGAGTCCCTTGCTCATTGCACCATCAGGATTCAAGCAAGCCGGGCCGAAGACGGCTGTAATGCCAGAAACCGGTCCTCGGAAGCTTGTTTCCTTCCCAGTGTAAGAATTGGCTTTTGTAGTCTGGTCTGCCCTGTTCCCATGATGCACTGGGCCAGGGACAGACTAATTTGCATACAGCCAGGTTCTGAAACTGGGATGGTGCAATGAGCTAAAAAACGGTGTTGGATCTAGCCCTGATCTTTTGACTGGGTGAGAGTACTCTGCTTAATTCAGAGACTCTGTCCATCACCACCCCTTGTTGTAAATAATTTTGTCCACCCTAAGCGTGGAAGGGTATACTCAGATGTGAGTCCCTTGCTCATTGCACCATCAGGATTCAAGCAAGCCGGGCCGAAGACGGCTGTAATGCCAGAAACCGGTCCCTGGAAGCTTGTTTCCTTCCCAGTGTAAGAATTGGCTTTTGTAGTCTGGTCTGCCCTGTTCCCATGATGCACTGGGCCAGGGACAGACTAATTTGCATACAGCCAGGTTCTGAAACTGGGATGGTGCAATGAGCTAAAAAACGGTGTTGGATCTAGCCCTGATCTTTTGACTGGGTGAGAGTACTCTGCTTAATTCAGAGACTCTGTCCATCACCACCCCTTGTTGTAAATAATTTTGTCCACCCTAAGCGTGGAAGGGTATACTCAGATGTGAGTCCCTTGCTCATTGCACCATCAGGATTCAAGCAAGCCGGGCCGAAGACGGCTGTAATGCCAGAAACCGGTCCCCGGAAGCTTGTTTCCTTCCCAGTGTAAGAATTGGCTTTTGTAGTCTGGTCTGCCCTGTTCCCATGATGCACTGGGCCAGGGACAGACTAATTTGCATACAGCCAGGTTCTGAAACTGGGATGGTGCAATGAGCTAAAAAACGGTGTTGGATCTAGCCCTGATCTTTTGACTGGGTGAGAGTACTCTGCTTAATTCAGAGACTCTGTCCATCACCACCCCTTGTTGTAAATAATTTTGTCCACCCTAAGCGTGGAAGGGTATACTCAGATGTGAGTCCCTTGCTCATTGCACCATCAGGATTCAAGCAAGCCGGGCCGAAGACGGCTGTAATGCCAGAAACCGGTCCCCGGAAGCTTGTTTCCTTCCCAGTGTAAGAATTGGCTTTTGTAGTCTGGTCTGCCCTGTTCCCATGATGCACTGGGCCAGGGACAGACTAATTTGCATACAGCCAGGTTCTGAAACTGGGATGGTGCAATGAGCTAAAAAACGGTGTTGGATCTAGCCCTGATCTTTTGACTGGGTGAGAGTACTCTGCTTAATTCAGAGACTCTGTCCATCACCACCCCTTGTTGTAAATAATTTTGTCCACCCTAAGCGTGGAAGGGTATACTCAGATGTGAGTCCCTTGCTCATTGCACCATCAGGATTCAAGCAAGCCGGGCCGAAGACGGCTGTAATGCCAGAAACCGGTCCCCGGAAGCTTGTTTCCTTCCCAGTGTAAGAATTGGCTTTTGTAGTCTGGTCTGCCCTGTTCCCATGATGCACTGGGCCAGGGACAGACTAATTTGCATACAGCCAGGTTCTGAAACTGGGATGGTGCAATGAGCTAAAAAACGGTGTTGGATCTAGCCCTGATCTTTTGACTGGGTGAGAGTACTCTGCTTAATTCAGAGACTCTGTCCATCACCACCCCTTGTTGTAAATAATTTTGTCCACCCTAAGCGTGGAAGGGTATACTCAGATGTGAGTCCCTTGCTCATTGCACCATCAGGATTCAAGCAAGCCGGGCCGAAGACGGCTGTAATGCCAGAAACCGGTCCCCGGAAGCTTGTTTCCTTCCCAGTGTAAGAATTGGCTTTCGTAGTCTGGTCTGCCCTGTTCCCATGATGCACTGGGCCAGGGACAGACTAATTTGCATACAGCCAGGTTCTGAAACTGGGATGGTGCAATGAGCTAAAAAACGGTGTTGGATCTAGCCCTGATCTTTTGACTGGGTGAGAGTACTCTGCTTAATTCAGAGACTCTGTCCATCACCACCCCTTGTTGTAAATAATTTTGTCCACCCTAAGCGTGGAAGGGTATACTCAGATGTGAGTCCCTTGCTCATTGCACCATCAGGATTCAAGCAAGCTGGGCCGAAGACGGCTGTAATGCCAGAAACCGGTCCCCGGAAGCTTGTTTCCTTCCCAGTGTAAGAATTGGCTTTTGTAGTCTGGTCTGCCCTGTTCCCATGATGCACTGGGCCAGGGACAGACTAATTTGCATACAGCCAGGTTCTGAAACTGGGATGGTGCAATGAGCTAAAAAACGGTGTTGGATCTAGCCCTGATCTTTTGACTGGGTGAGAGTACTCTGCTTAATTCAGAGACTCTGTCCATCACCACCCCTTGTTGTAAATAATTTTGTCCACCCTAAGCGTGGAAGGGTATACTCAGATGTGAGTCCCTTGCTCATTGCACCATCAGGATTCAAGCAAGCCGGGCCGAAGACGGCTGTAATGCCAGAAACCGGTCCCCGGAAGCTTGTTTCCTTCCCAGTGTAAGAATTGGCTTTTGTAGTCTGGTCTGCCCTGTTCCCATGATGCACTGGGCCAGGGACAGACTAATTTGCATACAGCCAGGTTCTGAAACTGGGATGGTGCAATGAGCTAAAAAACGGTGTTGGATCTAGCCCTGATCTTTTGACTGGGTGAGAGTACTCTGCTTAATTCAGAGACTCTGTCCATCACCACCCCTTGTTGTAAATAATTTTGTCCACCCTAAGCGTGGAAGGGTATACTCAGATGTGAGTCCCTTGCTCATTGCACCATCAGGATTCAAGCAAGCTGGGCCGAAGACGGCTGTAATGCCAGAAACCGGTCCCCGAAAGCTTGTTTCCTTCCCAGTGTAAGAATTGGCTTTTGTAGTCTGGTCTGCCCTGTTCCCATGATGCACTGGGCCAGGGACAGACTAATTTGCATACAGCCAGGTTCTGAAACTGGGATGGTGCAATGAGCTAAAAAACGGTGTTGGATCTAGCCCTGATCTTTTGACTGGGTGAGAGTACTCTGCTTAATTCAGAGACTCTGTCCATCACCACCCCTTGTTGTAAATAATTTTGTCCACCCTAAGCGTGGAAGGGTATACTCAGATGTGAGTCCCTTGCTCATTGCACCATCAGGATTCAAGCAAGCCGGGCCGAAGACGGCTGTAATGCCAGAAACCGGTCCCCGGCAGCTTGTTTCCTTCCCAGTGTAAGAATTGGCTTTTGTAGTCTGGTCTGCCCTGTTCCCATGATGCACTGGGCCAGGAACAGACTAATTTGCATACAGCCAGGTTCTGAAACTGGGATGGTGCAATGAGCTAAAAAACGGTGTTGGATCTAGCCCTGATCTTTTGACTGGGTGAGAGTACTCTGCTTAATTCAGAGACTCTGTCCATCACCACCCCTTGTTGTAAATAATTTTGTCCACCCTAAGCGTGGAAGGGTATACTCAGATGTGAGTCCCTTGCTCATTGCACCATCAGGATTCAAGCAAGCCGGGCCGAAGACGGCTGTAATGCCAGAAACCGGTCCCCGGAAGCTTGTTTCCTTCCCAGTGTAAGAATTGGCTTTTGTAGTCTGGTCTGCCCTGTTCCCATGATGCACTGGGCCAGGGACAGACTAATTTGCATACAGCCAGGTTCTGAAACTGGGATGGTGCAATGAGCTACAAAACGGTGTTGGATCTAGCCCTGATCTTTTGACTGGGTGAGAGTACTCTGCTTAATTCAGAGACTCTGTCCATCACCACCCCTTGTTGTAAATAATTTTGTCCACCCTAAGCGTGGAAGGGTATACTCAGATGTGAGTCCCTTGCTCATTGCACCATCAGGATTCAAGCAAGCCGGGCCGAAGACGGCTGTAATGCCAGAAACCGGTCCCCGGAAGCTTGTTTCCTTCCCAGTGTAAGAATTGGCTTTTGTAGTCTGGTCTGCCCTGTTCCCATGATGCACTGGGCCAGGGACAGACTAATTTGCATACAGCCAGGTTCTGAAACTGGGATGGTGCAATGAGCTAAAAAACGGTGTTGGATCTAGCCCTGGTCTTTTGACTGGGTGAGAGTACTCTGCTTAATTCAGAGACTCTGTCCATCACCACCCCTTGTTGTAAATAATTTTGTCCACCCTAAGCGTGGAAGGGTATACTCAGATGTGAGTCCCTTGCTCATTGCACCATCAGGATTCAAGCAAGCCGGGCCGAAGACGGCTGTAATGCCAGAAACCGGTCCCCGGAAGCTTGTTTCCTTCCCAGTGTAAGAATTGGCTTTTGTAGTCTGGTCTGCCCTGTTCCCATCATGCACTGGGCCAGGGACAGACTAATTTGCATACAGCCAGGTTCTGAAACTGGGATGGTGCAATGAGCTAAAAAACGGTGTTGGATCTAGCCCTGATGTTTTGACTGGGTGAGAGTACTCTGCTTAATTCAGAGACTCTGTCCATCACCACCCCTTGTTGTAAATAATTTTGTCCACCCTAAGCGTGGAAGGGTATACTCAGATGTGAGTCCCTTGCTCATTGCACCATCAGGATTCAAGCAAGCCGGGCCGAAGACGGCTGTAATGCCAGAAACCGGTCCCCGGAAGCTTGTTTCCTTCCCAGTGTAAGAATTGGCTTTTGTAGTCTGGTCTGCCCTGTTCCCATGATGCACTGGGCCAGGGACAGACTAATTTGCATACAGCCAGGTTCTGAAACTGGGATGGTGCAATGAGCTAAAAAACGGTGTTGGATCTAGCCCTGATCTTTTGACTGGGTGAGAGTACTCTGCTTAATTCAGAGACTCTGTCCATCACCACCCCTTGTTGTAAATAATTTTGTCCACCCTAAGCGTGGAAGGGTATACTCAGATGTGAGTCCCTTGCTCATTGCACCATCAGGATTCAAGCAAGCCGGGCCGAAGACGGCTGTAATGCCAGAAACCGGTCCCCGGAAGCTTGCTTCCTTCCCAGTGTAAGAATTGGCTTTTGTAGTCTGGTCTGCCCTGTTCCCATGATGCACTGGGCCAGGGACAGACTAATTTGCATACAGCCAGGTTCTGAAACTGGGATGGTGCAATGAGCTACAAAACGGTGTTGGATCTAGCCCTGATCTTTTGACTGGGTGAGAGTACTCTGCTTAATTCAGAGACTCTGTCCATCACCACCCCTTGTTGTAAATAATTTTGTCCACCCTAAGCGTGGAAGGGTATACTCAGATGTGAGTCCCTTGCTCATTGCACCATCAGGATTCAAGCAAGCCGGGCCGAAGACGGCTGTAATGCCAGAAACCGGTCCCCGGAAGCTTGTTTCCTTCCCAGTGTAAGAATTGGCTTTTGTAGTCTGGTCTGCCCTGTTCCCATGATGCACTGGGCCAGGGACAGACTAATTTGCATACAGCCAGGTTCTGAAACTGGGATGGTGCAATGAGCTAAAAAACGGTGTTGGATCTAGCCCTGGTCTTTTGACTGGGTGAGAGTACTCTGCTTAATTCAGAGACTCTGTCCATCACCACCCCTTGTTGTAAATAATTTTGTCCACCCTAAGCGTGGAAGGGTATACTCAGATGTGAGTCCCTTGCTCATTGCACCATCAGGATTCAAGCAAGCCGGGCCGAAGACGGCTGTAATGCCAGAAACCGGTCCCCGGAAGCTTGTTTCCTTCCCAGTGTAAGAATTGGCTTTTGTAGTCTGGTCTGCCCTGTTCCCATGATGCACTGGGCCAGGGACAGACTAATTTGCATACAGCCAGGTTCTGAAACTGGGATGGTGCAATGAGCTAAAAAACGGTGTTGGATCTAGCCCTGATCTTTTGACTGGGTGAGAGTACTCTGCTTAATTCAGAGACTCTGTCCATCACCACCCCTTGTTGTAAATAATTTTGTCCACCCTAAGCGTGGAAGGGTATACTCAGATGTGAGTCCCTTGCTCATTGCACCATCAGGATTCAAGCAAGCCGGGACGAAGACGGCTGTAATGCCAGAAACCGGTCCCCGGAAGCTTGTTTCCTTCCCAGTGTAAGAATTGGCTTTTGTAGTCTGGTCTGCCCTGTTCCCATGATGCACTGGGCCAGGGACAGACTAATTTGCATACAGCCAGGTTCTGAAACTGGGATGGTGCAATGAGCTAAAAAACGGTGTTGGATCTAGCCCTGATCTTTTGACTGGGTGAGAGTACTCTGCTTAATTCAGAGACTCTGTCCATCACCACCCCTTGTTGTAAATAATTTTGTCCACCCTAAGCGTGGAAGGGTATACTCAGATGTGAGTCCCTTGCTCATTGCACCATCAGGATTCAAGCAAGCCGGGCCGAAGACGGCTGTAATGCCAGAAACCGGTCCCCGGAAGCTTGTTTCCTTCCCAGTGTAAGAATTGGCTTTTGTAGTCTGGTCTGCCCTGTTCCCATGATGCACTGGGCCAGGGACAGACTAATTTGCATACAGCCAGGTTCTGAAACTGGGATGGTGCAATGAGCTAAAAAACTGTGTTGAATCTAGCCCTGGTCTTTTGACTGGGTGAGAGTACTCTGCTTAATTCAGAGACTCTGTCCATCACCACCCCTTGTTGTAAATAATTTTGTCCACCCTAAGCGTGGAAGGGTATACTCAGATGTGAGTCCCTTGCTCATTGCACCATCAGGATTCAAGCAAGCCGGGCCGAAGACGGCTGTAATGCCAGAAACCGGTCCCCGGAAGCTTGTTTCCTTCCCAGTGTAAGAATTGGCTTTTGTAGTCTGGTCTGCCCTGTTCCCATGATGCACTGGGCCAGGGACAGACTAATTTGCATACAGCCAGGTTCTGAAACTGGGATGGTGCAATGAGCTAAAAAACGGTGTTGGATCTAGCCCTGATGTTTTGACTGGGTGAGAGTACTCTGCTTAATTCAGAGACTCTGTCCATCACCACCCCTTGTTGTAAATAATTTTGTCCACCCTAAGCGTGGAAGGGTATACTCAGATGTGAGTCCCTTGCTCATTGCACCATCAGGATTCAAGCAAGCCGGGCCGAAGACGGCTGTAATGCCAGAAACCGGTCCCCGGAAGCTTGTTTCCTTCCCAGTGTAAGAATTGGCTTTTGTAGTCTGGTCTGCCCTGTTCCCATGATGCACTGGGCCAGGGACAGACTAATTTGCATACAGCCAGGTTCTGAAACTGGGATGGTGCAATGAGCTAAAAAACGGTGTTGGATCTAGCCCTGGTCTTTTGACTGGGTGAGAGTACTCTGCTTAATTCAGAGACTCTGTCCATCACCACCCCTTGTTGTAAATAATTTTGTCCACCCTAAGCGTGGAAGGGTATACTCAGATGTGAGTCCCTTGCTCATTGCACCATCAGGATTCAAGCAAGCCGGGCCGAAGACGGCTGTAATGCCAGAAACCGGTCCCCGGAAGCTTGTTTCCTTCCCAGTGTAAGAATTGGCTTTTGTAGTCTGGTCTGCCCTGTTCCCATGATGCACTGGGCCAGGGACAGACTAATTTGCATACAGCCAGGTTCTGAAACTGGGATGGTGCAATGAGCTAAAAAACGGTGTTGGATCTAGCCCTGATCTTTTGACTGGGTGAGAGTACTCTGCTTAATTCAGAGACTCTGTCCATCACCACCCCTTGTTGTAAATAATTTTGTCCACCCTAAGCGTGGAAGGGTATACTCAGATGTGAGTCCCTTGCTCATTGCACCATCAGGATTCAAGCAAGCCGGGCCGAAGACGGCTGTAATGCCAGAAACCGGTCCCCGGAAGCTTGTTTCCTTCCCAGTGTAAGAATTGGCTTTTGTAGTCTGGTCTGCCCTGTTCCCATGATGCACTGGGCCAGGGACAGACTAATTTGCATACAGCCAGGTTCTGAAACTGGGATGGTGCAATGAGCTAAAAAACGGTGTTGGATCTAGCCCTGATCTTTTGACTGGGTGAGAGTACTCTGCTTAATTCAGAGACTCTGTCCATCACCACCCCTTGTTGTAAATAATTTTGTCCACCCTAAGCGTGGAAGGGTATACTCAGATGTGAGTCCCTTGCTCATTGCACCATCAGGATTCAAGCAAGCCGGGCCGAAGACGGCTGTAATGCCAGAAACCGGTCCCCGGAAGCTTGTTTCCTTCCCAGTGTAAGAATTGGCTTTTGTAGTCTGGTCTGCCCTGTTCCCATGATGCACTGGGCCAGGGACAGACTAATTTGCATACAGCCAGGTTCTGAAACTGGGATGGTGCAATGAGCTAAAAAACGGTGTTGAATCTAGCCCTGGTCTTTTGACTGGGTGAGAGTACTCTGCTTAATTCAGAGACTCTGTCCATCACCACCCCTTGTTGTAAATAATTTTGTCCACCCTAAGCGTGGAAGGGTATACTCAGATGTGAGTCCCTTGCTCATTGCACCATCAGGATTCAAGCAAGCCGGGCCGAAGACGGCTGTAATGCCAGAAACCGGTCCCCGGAAGCTTGTTTCCTTCCCAGTGTAAGAATTGGCTTTTGTAGTCTGGTCTGCCCTGTTCCCATGATGCACTGGGCCAGGGACAGACTAATTTGCATACAGCCAGGTTCTGAAACTGGGATGGTGCAATGAGCTAAAAAACGGTGTTGGATCTAGCCCTGATGTTTTGACTGGGTGAGAGTACTCTGCTTAATTCAGAGACTCTGTCCATCACCACCCCTTGTTGTAAATAATTTTGTCCACCCTAAGCGTGGAAGGGTATACTCAGATGTGAGTCCCTTGCTCATTGCACCATCAGGATTCAAGCAAGCCGGGCCGAAGACGGCTGTAATGCCAGAAACCGGTCCCCGGAAGCTTGTTTCCTTCCCAGTGTAAGAATTGGCTTTTGTAGTCTGGTCTGCCCTGTTCCCATGATGCACTGGGCCAGGGACAGACTAATTTGCATACAGCCAGGTTCTGAAACTGGGATGGTGCAATGAGCTAAAAAACGGTGTTGGATCTAGCCCTGATCTTTTGACTGGGTGAGAGTACTCTGCTTAATTCAGAGACTCTGTCCATCACCACCCCTTGTTGTAAATAATTTTGTCCACCCTAAGCGTGGAAGGGTATACTCAGATGTGAGTCCCTTGCTCATTGCACCATCAGGATTCAAGCAAGCCGGGCCGAAGACGGCTGTAATGCCAGAAACCGGTCCCCGGAAGCTTGTTTCCTTCCCAGTGTAAGAATTGGCTTTTGTAGTCTGGTCTGCCCTGTTCCCATGATGCACTGGGCCAGGGACAGACTAATTTGCATACAGCCAGGTTCTGAAACTGGGATGGTGCAATGAGCTAAAAAACGGTGTTGGATCTAGCCCTGATCTTTTGACTGGGTGAGAGTACTCTGCTTAATTCAGAGACTCTGTCCATCACCACCCCTTGTTGTAAATAATTTTGTCCACCCTAAGCGTGGAAGGGTATACTCAGATGTGAGTCCCTTGCTCATTGCACCATCAGGATTCAAGCAAGCCGGGCCGAAGACGGCTGTAATGCCAGAAACCGGTCCCCGGAAGCTTGTTTCCTTCCCAGTGTAAGAATTGGCTTTTGTAGTCTGGTCTGCCCTGTTCCCATGATGCACTGGGCCAGGGACAGACTAATTTGCATACAGCCAGGTTCTGAAACTGGGATGGTGCAATGAGCTAAAAAACGGTGTTGGATCTAGCCCTGATCTTTTGACTGGGTGAGAGTACTCTGCTTAATTCAGAGACTCTGTCCATCACCACCCCTTGTTGTAAATAATTTTGTCCACCCTAAGCGTGGAAGGGTATACTCAGATGTGAGTCCCTTGCTCATTGCACCATCAGGATTCAAGCAAGCCGGGCCGAAGACGGCTGTAATGCCAGAAACCGGTCCCCGGAAGCTTGTTTCCTTCCCAGTGTAAGAATTGGCTTTTGTAGTCTGGTCTGCCCTGTTCCCATGATGCACTGGGCCAGGGACAGACTAATTTGCATACAGCCAGGTTCTGAAACTGGGATGGTGCAATGAGCTAAAAAACGGTGTTGGATCTAGCCCTGATCTTTTGACTGGGTGAGAGTACTCTGCTTAATTCAGAGACTCTGTCCATCACCACCCCTTGTTGTAAATAATTTTGTCCACCCTAAGCGTGGAAGGGTATACTCAGATGTGAGTCCCTTGCTCATTGCACCATCAGGATTCAAGCAAGCCGGGCCGAAGACGGCTGTAATGCCAGAAACCGGTCCCCGGAAGCTTGTTTCCTTCCCAGTGTAAGAATTGGCTTTTGTAGTCTGGTCTGCCCTGTTCCCATGATGCACTGGGCCAGGGACAGACTAATTTGCATACAGCCAGGTTCTGAAACTGGGATGGTGCAATGAGCTAAAAAACGGTGTTGGATCTAGCCCTGATCTTTTGACTGGGTGAGAGTACTCTGCTTAATTCAGAGACTCTGTCCATCACCACCCCTTGTTGTAAATAATTTTGTCCACCCTAAGCGTGGAAGGGTATACTCAGATGTGAGTCCCTTGCTCATTGCACCATCAGGATTCAAGCAAGCCGGGCCGAAGACGGCTGTAATGCCAGAAACCGGTCCCCGGAAGCTTGTTTCCTTCCCAGTGTAAGAATTGGCTTTTGTAGTCTGGTCTGCCCTGTTCCCATGATGCACTGGGCCAGGGACAGACTAATTTGCATACAGCCAGGTTCTGAAACTGGGATGGTGCAATGAGCTAAAAAACTGTGTTGGATCTAGCCCTGATCTTTTGACTGGGTGAGAGTACTCTGCTTAATTCAGAGACTCTGTCCATCACCACCCCTTGTTGTAAATAATTTTGTCCACCCTAAGCGTGGAAGGGTATACTCAGATGTGAGTCCCTTGCTCATTGCACCATCAGGATTCAAGCAAGCCGGGCCGAAGACGGCTGTAATGCCAGAAACCGGTCCCCGGAAGCTTGTTTCCTTCCCAGTGTAAGAATTGGCTTTTGTAGTCTGGTCTGCCCTGTTCCCATGATGCACTGGGCCAGGGACAGACTAATTTGCATACAGCCAGGTTCTGAAACTGGGATGGTGCAATGAGCTAAAAAACGGTGTTGGATCTAGCCCTGATCTTTTGACTGGGTGAGAGTACTCTGCTTAATTCAGAGACTCTGTCCATCACCACCCCTTGTTGTAAATAATTTTGTCCACCCTAAGCGTGGAAGGGTATACTCAGATGTGAGTCCCTTGCTCATTGCACCATCAGGATTCAAGCAAGCCGGGTCGAAGACGGCTGTAATGCCAGAAACCGGTCCCCGGAAGCTTGTTTCCTTCCCAGTGTAAGAATTGGCTTTTGTAGTCTGGTCTGCCCTGTTCCCATGATGCACTGGGCCAGGGACAGACTAATTTGCATACAGCCAGGTTCTGAAACTGGGATGGTGCAATGAGCTAAAAAACGGTGTTGGATCTAGCCCTGATCTTTTGACTGGGTGAGAGTACTCTGCTTAATTCAGAGACTCTGTCCATCACCACCCCTTGTTGTAAAACTGAGGTTTGAACCTGGATCCCCACCTCCAAAGTCAGACATGTCTTGTAACATGGCTTCAAGAGCTTACTTGAAGATCCTGATTGATTGGGAAATTCAAGCAGAGACAGCAACAGTCCCTTAGAAGGGGCTAGGTGCCTAGAGATGAAGAACAGCCAACAGATTCACGATGGTGTCACTTCTGTATAGATATTTGTTGAATTTGAATTTGAATTTAAAATATTTGTATAGCGCTACATTCACCATACGGTTTCTTGGCGCTTGTTCATAGCTCCAATTTGTTTCTTAATATGAACCAGAGTGTATACTAGGAACCACTCATCCTCTTGGTAAAGCTTCATCTCCTCTTCATTGGTCCTGCTGAACATATCTACTTAAAAAAAAAAATCTGCTCCTCTGTTGTAGGACATACCTGTATCTAGAGTTAAACATTTAGGACTTTTTTTTCCTCTACTCTGTCCTTTAATGCATAGATAAATACACATACTTCCTCTTGTTTCTTCTTGCTATGCAAGATCAGGAAGATATTTCTGTATATTCTGCTTGAACTAAAGAAAATAGTAGTAATACCACTTGTGTTATCAAGACTGGACTACTGCAATGCCTTATATTTAGGCATCCACCAAGGTGCCTTGAAAAAACTACAATGTCTTCATAACAAAACAGCGAGACTACTAAAGAAAAATTCTTAAATTTCAAACGAGCTGCACTGGTCGCCTTTTGAAAAAATACTCAGATTTCAGGTGCTCTGTCTCGTCCACAAATCCCTTTATGGATCAGCTCATGATTACCTAAAAGAACTCTCACCTGGTACAATCCCAGTAATAGATTACAATAATCCAACTCTAGATCTATACATGTTCGTGAAATCAGGAGAGCTCAGCCCAACTGTGGCATAACCTACCGTAACATCTGAGAGGCCAGCCCAATATTGCGAGGTTTAGAAAACATCTCAAGACCTGGCTATTCTCCAGTTCTCTCTAAACGCATTACTGTGCCCACAATGCAGGTTATGTTAGCAGTATGGGAGTAATTCAGCGCCAAGACGCCATTGGCATTTGCGCGCTTTAATAATAATAAACCTAATAATAATAATAATGATAATGATAATAATAATAATAGTGCTGGTACAGGCTGTCATTCTTCGGCAAGTTTCTAAGGCTTGTGTGTGTCTTCTGTAGTGGTAAAACATTGCTGATTTTGTTCCCATATCATCAGCAAGCTACTTCTGTATTCCAAATGCTGACATCTGTTGTCCTGTACACAAGCTTGGAGTGATACACTTTACCAAGTACTTTCCTACTTTAAAAAAAAATAAATCTTTATGAATTTTTTGGTAAACATTCAGTACTCCATTCAAGGCGGGAGTATGTGATAACATATAGCATAGACACAGTGTACTGTACAATATAAACCACGGAATTAACGTAAATGCAGAAGTAGTACAGTGCACAATGTCTGAACCCACATTTAACAGCTTATACAGACAGGAGCAGGATGTGCACTCAATACCATGCACATCACTAAATATCCTATCCAGTTACTAAAAAGCAGAGTAAAGAATAAAAGGGGGAGGACCTCCATCACCAATTACTTTCCAACTTAACAGAACAGCTATTCCAGTACCATAAAGGTAGTATAAAGCTGATTCCAGAACTAAAGAGTTGTTGAATTACAGATTATTACCAATTACCTAAGTAACAGTCTAATGATTTGTAATTCCCCAACACCTTCATATAAAGGAAGCAATGTAAATAAACATACGGCATCGAAAGGTAAACGATAAAAATGAAGTATACATTTCAAAAACTAACCCGCAGATGGAGAGTATGACAGAAAAAAAATGTACATTGCCATAGCAATTTAAGTCTGAGCCCTGGATGGTATGGCAAGATAAGGTCTTGTTCCTCTTTTCAATTCTAGGTTTTATTCTAATATTAAAAAAAGTATGCACACATGAAACTGCACGATCAGGAGGATAATAACAATTAATTATATGACAGATAATGGACGAGCATCTGTAATGGAGCCATATCTCACTTGGCTGGTTTCATAATGCTCATTATCAAAGCTCTTGAATTTCGAATTAATGTGCCACTTGAGTCATCTACAAGAGCACTATTTAAAGAAGCCATTTTGGATCCTTTAAAAATGTTTTTTTCAAGAGAACAAGAACCAGACATACGAGGAAAACACATCTTGTCTTTACCTTTTTTTAATTTATATTTCAAGATTTGAGACGAAAGTGCACCGCATTGTTGTACAGTGTGTTTGAATCTCATTTTCTCTCTATGTGATAATCTGGCGAGAAGTAAGTTCAAACCACAAAAGAAACAACATTTGTCAGATTCACGTAAAGATGCTAAAAGAAGCTGTCTGTTTATGATGTCGTCATTAATCTGCAGTATTTTTGCCTCAATTTCATCAAATCAACTCAATACAGTTTAGACCTTGTTGCACAAGATCACTCCCTTCGTCTTCAGTTTTAGATAAAGGGCTACAATTGCTTACATTCCACCCTCAATATTGTTGTTGAACGTTTTGACTTTTCTGGAATCTGTCTGTTTTTTTGGTGGGACAACTAGCATGACCCTGGGAATTTTTTAGGATTTGATTCTGTGTTGTGTCTCCTCGCCCCACACACTTATGATCTGTAACAGGAGGTGATTGGGTTGTGTATGAATCTCTTTCAGACTCAAAACAGGCAATCAATGACTGCTTTGCTGACTGGCTGGTATTTCGCTGATGATTAATATGACTGAGATTGTATTACTAAGGAAGTTGTACCGTTGTTTTTAACCTGTATCAAATGTCCCACACTCATGTAGGCTTCAGAGTCAGAAGCTGCTCTGTGCATTATTGTACAGCCGTTGTTAAAGCAAGAGTTACCTTGGTCTATCTGAGCCTGATCCTTTCATATCAGTTAAGCTTTAACTGAGTCTCAGCTGCCCTTCCCACTGTGGGCCTTCTGATCTTGAATGCCATTACTGTGTACATTTTTTTATTTTTTGTGTCAAGACTTTTCTGAAGGCCTTTGAGGTAGTTTGGGTTACTGGCCATGCACTGGTGAGCAATCAGCATTTGAAATATGTGTCACTGGGGTTTGGGTACCAGTACACTGCTCAATTGAGCGCCAAGGATTCCTATGCACAGAGAGGTGTGCTTCAGCACTGAAAAAGAACAGATGATCTAGGCTGATGTGTAGTAAGCACTTTTGTAGCACTTATACAGGAAGGTGCAAATTTAATTCAAAACACCATTGGAGTCTATGATATCCAAGTGAAAGCTGGTGAGTGTCACAAAGCACTAACCATATGGTACGGATCAAAGGAAGCAATGTATGCTTCCACACTTCACTGTATCCACCATTAACCCAACACAACTGCAATTTGTTAACAGTTGGAATGAGGAGTGAGATAAGAGAACGACAACAGAGATACTGGAGATTGTGACTCATCAGTTCAACTGTGCATGGACTTCAACTGATGTTAGCAATTGTCTAAAATAGATAAGACTATTAGGCATCAATTGCAACTTTGGCACAGTTGTGCTGGCTCTGCGCCAGTGCGGCTGCGTCAAAACCACCCAAAGAACGCCTGCCCAATACTGTTTTTTTAAGTCATTGGCAGGCATTTTCTTTGTCGTTCCCATGGCAGTGCCTATTTTATAGGCACCGCCATGGGAACATCAAAGGAAGTTCCAGCACGCTTTGGACTTGAAAGGCCATTCCGTGCTGAAACGTCTGTGCATACACACGGTGGGGGGTACATATTGTGCCCCCCCTGTGTGCATCCACAAGGTGTGAAGCACAAGGCGACCCTGACGGGCCCCCTTTCTTTCCTCCCTGCCACTGTTTTCAAGGAGGAAAGATCTCCAAGAAACTAGTGGTGGAAATGAAAGTCATAATATGCTTGGCGGGACCACGGCGGTCCCACCCAGCATATAGATGGCTCTTGACCACTGTTCCCTTGCAGATTCGGTGATCCCAAGCTGGCACGACCACTAGGGTCTTAATGAGGCAGTCTCAAGACCACCACCGCTATGCCACCATGAGTCTTGTAGTCCGAGGACTGCCAAACTCGTAATCGGGCCCTTAGTGTCCGTGAATTTTACAGTATCTTGTTCAATACAAATATAGGCAATGATATTTCTTCAGATTATCTCCATTGCTGTCTTGCTTGTGAAGGGGAAAATGTTGCATTTCTATCAATTGAAAACATAGATAAGAGTTTAATGTCCTAAGTATATTGTAACCTATTCCTGTTTCACTTCTATTATAACAATGGCTACCTAAAACCGTAGCTACACTTTCAACATTTGAAATGTGTGAAGTTATTTTCTGTTTGGGACTTATGTGGACTGAAATATGGATTCAAATGCACTGAGAAACTGTAATTCACATATCCCTTTACATTGTAGTCAACGTTCTATAGTATCAAATGGGATAGTCTTCAAATATAAATGTTCAAAGTCACTTTCTCAATGCAAATGCATCATTAGAATACTCCTCTGATAATAGTGACAGTTTCAGATTGTGAGGCATCTGTGGAAACAACTGTCTTAAAGTTTTCATGCTTTTCAGATAGATAGATCCCAGCTGTAGCAACTAAACATCTTGATTGCCAGGCAAGAATGTCATGGACTATGAAGAACCCTATACTTATCATCAAAGATGGCATCTCATACTCACAGACGATGTGAGCAATTGGGAATCATTGGCAAAATAATTCATGATTGGTGCCATTGCGCAGTACACCCTCTAAGGACGCAAATCCTTTTGGCAAACTGCATCAATTTTCCTTGTCCAGCTCAGGGCCGGACTGGGAACAGAAACCAGCCCTGACAAACTGCTCTGCTAGCCCCCTGGGGTGATGGGGAGTGCAGCCGAGCAGTTTGCGAGGGACAGTTTTGGCCGACTTTGTTGCAGGGGGGCGACCCCGAGTAACAAAAACGGCCCCCAGGGGCCCAAAACCGCCCCCCATCCTAGCGGCCTACCAAGGAAACGCCCGGTTCCCGCTATGGCCAGTCCAGCCTTGGTCCAGCTCTAGTCTTTCCTTCCATTGACTGGAACTAACACAAGTGTAATCACAGTATGATGCCTACTGCCAGTAAAGTATAGAGAGGTAAGCTATGGTACATTACAGTGAGTCCTCGGCCATCTTTGGTAAACTTTGAATCTCAGTCCTCTAACTATGGTTTAAAGTTGCCAGTCAATAGAACAAGAGTTCTAGACATAATGCTACAGTTTGTGATGTCTGCTATGACACACTTGACATTTGTCCTAGGTAATCACAAGCCCTTGATCCAAGGGATAGCACTTAAGTGACAGATGAGAATTTGTCAAAACTGTCACATAAAATCTCAACATCAAAAATTCCATGTGCCAAAGAGCTATTACTGAGTCAAGGTATGTTTAATGGGTTTTTTGGGACCCCCCCGTTAAACACAGTGGAAAAAGAGTAGTGGAATTAGTCTAGCATGCACAGTAGTTCCTGTGGGGCATCAATCTTTAGGGGTCTTTATATCATGAAAGACTGGTCGTTGCAATATTTTCAGGATGTGGCACCCACAAGAGGAGGGAAACTCACTGGACCCACTGGTTCCTTTTGTAAACTGGGAAAATAGGATTTCAGTTCATGGTCCAACTGATCCTTTAAAAGTGATATATCTAGACCTGTAGATTGTATAAAGAGTGTTCAAACTGTTATGGAATTACAGGAACTAGTCTGGTCCAATGGACACAAGTTTTTCTGTGAAATGAAAAAACCTGTGCGATTGTTGAGCTACAAATGGAACTACCTAAGCTCCAACAAAGTCAGAGAGATTCAGAGGGCAGTGCATGCTCACCAAAGTCAGAGTCCTTGTACATCATCAATACGTACTCCAGTATCAGGATGGGCAGAATTCCTTATGATTGGTCATGCCCAGTGGCTCCAATGTTCTTATGACCTCTGGGTGTCCTTCTCACAGATCTTCAGTCAGCTGGGTCTTGCAGTTTGTCCTCTTAGTCAGGGTTGCTCCTCTCCCAGCCACTAAGTCTAGCCACACTTCTACCATGGCAGGTCACAAGAGTAGGGTAGCCATAGCGTTCAAGGTGCCTGCCGGTCCTGGCAAGATGCCTTATTTGAGCTTTTCAGCAGATAACATTACTACAAAGCAAATATAAAACACTGGCTCTTGGGAGTCAGTTCTTATCGATCTCTACAAGACACTGGCAGGAAGCCAGTGGCAAGGAAAAGTTGAGCCACTTTCAAAATATGTAATCCCCATAAGTTTATAAAAAAGCACATCATCTTCAGTACTTTTTCAAGAAAGGGGGGGAGTATGCAACATTTGACAAAACAGAGAAAGATGATCAATCTGTGCAGCACTTGTTGGGTTATTGCCCTTTTAGAGCACATTTGTATCAACAATTCTACTTTTCACAGCTAGGTCTCATGAAATGCTTGTGCCTGTTGGGGTGGAGAAGTTAACTGTGGCAGGCAGTTTCATTGGTTCCATCACTGTGCCGCTGTGAAGATTTGGCATCAAGAAAATTGTGAACCCCCTTTTTTTGTCAAAGGTATTTTTATTGACATTTTAGTGAGAAACAGTCAAAAAAAATGCGACAATCCCGCACATCATCCCACGCAGGGATAGCAAGAGCAGCCGCCCGAGGGCAGCATGATGGGCTGGAGAAAGGTCCTTGTGATCAGGCCTCTTATAGATAGCGTAGTTTCCTAGGGAGTGTCGACCCACCAACACGTGAGCCACCATGCGGCATGCATTGGAAGTAGAGGCTAGCTAAGAGTCCCGGTTGTGCAAGCTTATAACATTGCAAACTAATGTCTATGCGTCCCGGAAGGTTGACCACAATCAGCTTACAGTAGTGCTAACAGACCCTTCTGCGGGCACGTGACTTGGCATGCATTAATATAAGTGAGCAGTATGAGAGATGTCATAACGAACATAAAATATGAACAAACCTCCCCCCCCAACCTCCCCCTCCCCCCTCCCCAGTGGTGGTAGCAACATGCAAAGGACAGGGTACCGGACGTGCAGCGGCAGAGAGTTAGAGTTGAAACAAGTGGAGAGCTCTAACGCTAGGAGGACACACCGCGGGTGGCAGTCCCTTGGAGAGGAAAGCGACCAACGGGCCCCAGCGAAACTCAAAGTACTTAAAATCATCCAGAAAAATGTCTGCCATCCTCTCCATACTCAGCAATTTCCAGAGCCTCGAATGCCAAAGAGAGGTGGCCGGAGCCTCTTTCTTCTTCCACGCATGCTCCAAGGCTGAGCCACATGATCCTCTTGTCCGCCCTGGTCTGGTGTTCGAGACAAGGATCACGGAGACCCAACAGAGTGGAAGCCATCGAGATAGGTATGGGGTATCCCAGCATTTCTTTAATTTGGGCGAGAATTTCCTCCCAGAACGGCCGGATAATGGGGCAGTCCCACCAAATGTGCTGGAAGTCCCCGAAGAGCCCACACCCCCTCCAACATCTATCGGAAGTGTCCGGGAAGATAAATTTCAGCTTGGCGGGGTGTAGGTACCAGTCTATCATGGTTTTCATATGCGCCTCCCTAAGCTCCACTGAGTGATTAAACTTGGCAATATCTGACCACAAGTGTGTCCACTCGGCGTCCGAAATGTCCTGTTGAAGGACCCCCTCCCACATAGTCATATACCGCGGCCTAGGGGAAACTGCAGTGGTAAGTAAGAACCCATAGATGAAAGTGATGACCCCTTTCATGGAGGAAGTCTTGGTCAAGAAGGCTTCGAACCTCATGAGGGGCCGAGTGGCCGCCTCCCTCACCTGGGGGGAGAGCGCCCAGTGTAGCAATTGAGCGTGGTGGTATCGCTCACTCTCCAGAACCCCGTACTCCCTCTTACAGCTTTCAAAGGTGAGTGGGTCAAAGTTGTGAAATAGGTGTGTGAGCGCTAAACAACCGCCCTCCTTCCAATCCCCAAAGGGGCCCTCGCGTAACGCTGGGGGGAAGGCGGGGTTAAAATGTATGGCGTGAAGGGGGAGGGGAAGGTGGTCCACCTATCATCTCTGGAGACTGAATCCCAAACCTTCAGGGTGGTGCTAGTGGGGGTACTGACATAGGCATTCTTGGGTCTATCACACTTGGGCCTCCACACCAAATCCCAGATCGTTCGCCCTGCAACGCTCCTATCCATGTGCAGCCAGTGTTTTTCTGACTCTTTTTGTGACCACTCAACTAGTATACAGAGTTGTGCAGCTTTATAGTACAAGTGAATATCAGGCAGCCCCACGCCTCCCTCTTTCCTCGGTCTGCGTAGAATGGTGAAAGATGAGCGCGCCCGACCTCCCTGCCAGATAAAACGCAGCATCATAGACTTCACTCGCCTGAAGAATTCCCCGTCGAGGTCTATAGGAAGGGCCTGGAATAGGTACAGGAGCTTGGGGAGAAGGGTCATTTTGATCGCGTGAATCCTCCCTAGCCAGGAAATGAACATGGGTTTCCATCGGGCCAGGTCGGACTGGATCGTAGCCAGGAGCGGAAGGAAGTTAGCAGAGTACAGTTTCCCCAGCGTGGGGGTCAAGTGGACCCTCAGGTATTGAATAGAGGAATCAGTCCATGTAAGAGGTGTTAGCGACTTGAGATGGGGGACTTCAGACTGGGGGATTGTGATGTTAAGGACGTAAGATTTGTCGTAATGAATTTTTAACCCCGCCACTGCTTCAAAGCGCTCCAGTGTGGCCTGCACATAAGGAAGAGAGTGAGCCGGATCGGAGAGGGAGAGGAGGACATCGTCCGCAAAGAGAGTAATCTTATGGGACTCCCCAGTGAAGGGCAGTCCTCGAATGTCGGGGTTGACTCTCACCGCCACTGGCAGCGGTTCAATGCTAAGGGCAAAAAGCAGCGGCGACAGAGGACACCCCTGCCTTGTGCCCCGAGAATGCTCAAAGAAGGGAGACAGGTGACCATTCACCGCCACTCGGGAACGGGGGAGAGGTAATTCGCCCGAATCATTGTTAAAAATTTGGATGAGAAGCTGAAGGCGGCTAGCGTACGGAACATGAATCCCCAGTCTACCCTGTCAAACACCTTCTCGGCGTCCAAACCCACCAGAACCGCCGGGATTTGAAACTTATTGGCTTTTTCGATCAGGTGTATCACCCGTCGTGTGTTATCATGGGTCTGGCGCCCTTTGATGAACCCTGACTGGTCCAGATCTATGAGTGCCGGCATCAGGTCATTGAGCCGCTGGGCGATGATAGAGGAGTAAAGCTTCGCATCCAAGTTTAAGAGGGCAATTGGCCTATAGGAGGCGCATTTACTAGGGTCCTTACTGGGTTTGGGAAGGATAGAGATTAGTGCCTCTGCCATTGTGCGAGAGGTCTCGCCCTTTTCTGCCATGCCGTTAAACAGCTGGATAAGGTATGGGCAGAGTTCAGAGGCGAAAGTTTTATAGAAAATGGCCGTGTACCCATCTGCCCCCGGGGCCTTGTGGGGCTTTAGAGCTTTTTTAATTTCCGAAATAGAATTGGCGCACGGAAGAAGGAGACGCCGGCTGAGGGTTTTATATTTTGACCCTGAGAGGTGACTGCCTCTAAATATCTCGAAATTTAGAGTCGACAGACGATTCAGAAGTTGGACTCGCATAACGGTGCAGGACGTGCACGTTACCGGTTTCAAGCCCTGAAGAAGTTCCGCTTGACGGAACGAAACGCGTTGGCTGGTATCTTATTGGATTATTAAAGAAATTTGAACTTTTGTGGCATTTATGGATACAGCGTCCCTTATTGTGGAAAATATTCAAGCGCACAAACTTTATTAACCACACATGGTGGAGATTTGGAATTGACTGGCTGTGCACTCCAAAGTTTGATTTAATACTGACTTTTCCCAAGGATTTGGGATATACTCTCAGGGCAGGGAGTATTTGTTTGTTGCACGCTACATGAAAGATTGAGTTTACTTAAATAACTGGCGATATTTGAGTTGGTGCTTCCAAAGGTCTAGAGTGGTCCACTGCCTAATTTGCTTTGTAAAAAAGCTTTTTTAATTTTGTTTATTTTATTTTAGAGGTTTTATATAGCGCTGGCTGGACCCAGAGGTATCAGAGCGCTTTACAATTGTAACAGAAAGGTGTTTAAATACAGGTACAGTGTGTATAAGTACAGAAAGTTGATTCAAAAATAAGCATTCCACATAGGATAAAGGTTAAACTAGATGAAAAAGTAAAAATCAATTGCTAAACACAATAAGATATACAATATAGAAGTCGCAGTTTGGTGGGAAGGTTCGATAAAATATACCTAGGAGCAGGAAGGACAAAAATGAAGGTCATAAGGTGTAGTAAGAAACGGGAGGTAAAGGAGAGGCAAGGAGGGGAGGGAAGGTGATAAGATTGAAGGGGAAGGGAAGGAGAGGGGGGCAGGAGGGGGTTCACTAGCCGTAGGCGGAGCAGCTGGGTGGGGGGATGCTGAAGAAGGCAAGGCCACTCGGGAGGTAATTAGAATAGGAGAAGAAGTTTGAGTTCTTTTTTTAAGCTGGGGTAGGACAGGTTACAACGGAGGTCTGGTGGGAGGGCATTCTAAATAAGAGGGGTATTGCCTGAAAAGGAGCGTGACTGAGTGGGATTCTTTTTCTGAAGGGGGGGATAAGTAGGAGGGTGTTAGAGCTTCTCAGGGATCGCGTGCAGCCTGCTTTGGTCAATTTGATAGCAAGGTATGTCGGTGTGTTTTGGTGGAGGATTTTGTGCGTAATGCAGGCGGTTTTATACGTGGATCTGCCTTCAATGGGGGGCCATTTGAGGGTTTTGAGGGCGGGAGAGGTGTGGTCAAATCGTTTGCAGTCTGTGATAAGCCTGGCCGGGAGGTTGAGCACTGATTTTAGAGGTGCCAGGTGTGTTTTGGGAATTCCGGTGAGGATGGCATTGCCGTAATCAATGTGCGATAGAACAAGAGATTGAACTGCTAGTTTAAAATCATCAATTGGGATAAGGGCTTAATTCTCTTAAGGTTACAGAGGGTAAAGAGGGCTACTTTGGCAGAGTTTTTGATGTGTACGTTGAGAGATAGGCGGTTGTCAAGGGAGATGCCCAAGGATTTGACTGAGATGGCTAGGGACAAGTTGCAGTTGAGGGCATTAAGGTCTGTGATCCAATTTTGAATGGGGAGCTGGTTGTTTTTTGGGGAGAAAAGAATATTTTCAGTTTTTTTAGGGTTAAGTTTGAGGTGGTTCGAGTGGAACCAGGCTTGAATTTTGATGAGGGTGTTGTTGAGGTGGAGGATGTCAGCATGGGTTTTTATCTTATGGTAGAGTTGTGTATCGTCAGCGTAAAGATGGTAGTTGAACCCGGCTTGTTTGAGAATGAGGGTGAGGGGTTCCATGAAGAGGTTAAAGAGAGAGGGAGAGAGTATGGACCCTTGCGGAACTCCTAGAGAAATGGGGGAGGGGTTCGATAAGCAGTTTTGGATTTTAATTTGAGTACGGTGTTGCAGGTATGAGACAAACCAATTATGAGTCATACCATTAAGGCCGAATCGTTCTCTAAGGACTTTGAGTAGAACAGAATGGTTAACGGTATCGAACGCTGCGGAGAGATCGAGGAGGATCAATAGGCTAGATTCGCCATTGTCGAGGGAGTGGTGAATGTCATCTACAATGTTAAGCATGACGGTTTCAGTGCTGCAACCTTTCCTGAAGCCTGATTGGAGGGGATCAAGTAAGTTAAAAAGTTCAATGTGTCTGTCAAGCTGAAGGAGGACACATTTTTCCAGGGCTTTCGAGAGAAGGGGTAGATTGGAAATAGGACGGAGGTTGTTGAGGTCATTAGGGTCGACAGTAGGGTTTTTGAGAATGGGGGTGATTTGGCCCAGTTGTAGGGAGGTAGGGACACAGCCGGTGGCTAGGGAAGTGTTAATGATCAAGGTCCAGGAAGGGATAATGATGTGTTTGAGATTTTGGACAAGTTTAGAGGGGAAGGGGTCTTTGGTGTGGGAGGAGGGTTTAAGTTTCGCAATGATGCCCAAGACATTTCTTTCAGTAACTGGCTGGAAATTATGCCAGGCGGCGTTATTTTTAAGGAGAGTGTTAGGGGGATTAGAATCGTGGAGGGTGGAAGGAATGGAGGGGAACGGGAGATCAATGTTATGTAGGATCATGGAGGGAGCAGGGGGAGGTGGGAGGGATGCAGGTGAGTTAGGGGAGATGTCCAAAATGGAGGTAGGGGTCGGAGTCTGGAGGAAGGATTGTTCTATTCTAGCAATTTTTTCAGAGAAAAAGAGGGCTATTTCTTCCCATCTAGTGGTAGAGGCCAGAAGTATAGGAGGAGTGGATGAGGTTTGATTGCGAACAATGTTAAACAGTTCTCTGGGTCTATTTTTGGCTCGGTCCAGTTGTGCTCGGAAAAAGGATGCTCTTTGTTTAAAGATGCGTTTTTTGTAAGATGATCTTGCAAGTCTGAGGCGAGCTAGGTGCAAAGGGGTAGGGTGTTGTCTCCACGTTCTTTCCGTCTGTCTAAGTGAGCGTCTTTCATTATTAAGCTCAGAATTAAACCATGATTTGGAAGGAATGGTTCTTTGGTTTTTAAGCTTCAGCGGGGCCAGGAGGTCCAGGGTATCCACGACTGCTTTGTTGTAGTGTTCTGTAAGCTCATTCGCGTTCAGTGAGGGAGGGATGGCGAGAAGTTGGGAATGGAGTTTGGATTCCAGTAAATCAGGGGGATATTATTAAGATTTCTGGACAGTTTCATGGGTTTAATGATTTTCGTGGGAGGGGGGATGGCAGAGACCGCTATAGAGAACAGAATGAGATGATGGTCGGACCAGTCGATGGGAACGATGTTGGATAGGAGGGCTAGATCTTTGCTTGTAATGATGGCATCTAGGATTGCTCCTTTGGAATGGGTCGAAGATTTACAAAGTTGCTCGAGGTTATTGATCTCAAGAAGGTTGGATAGGAGGGTGATAGAGGGGTTATTGGTCTCATTCCAATGGAGGTTGAGGTCTCCCAGGAAAATGTTTTGGGAGTTGGAAAGTGACCATTGTGTAAGAAGGTCGGATAGCTCATAAACGAAGGGATGTGTATTGCCGGGAGGGTTATATATGTTGTGAAGGGGAATGGGTTGGGAGCCGTGAATGTTGAGTTCAGCTTTGAGGTATTCAAGGGCGGAGTAATTAGTGTTATTGACAAGGGAAAGTTGTAATTCCTCTTTGAAGATGATGGCAACACCACCGCCTTTTCGGATGGGCCGGTCTTTTCTGAGAGTAGAGTAGCCCGTAGGGGCGAGGAGGTCAAGGATGCTTGTTGAGTGGTCATTGAGCCAGGTTTCCGTTAGGAACGCGATGTCGATGGATTCACTAAGAATAGTTTCAGAGATTTCAATGGCATGTCGAACAGCGGACCGACAATTGACAAGCATGCAGGAAAGAGGTTTAGGGGGAGTTTTGGGAAGTGGAAGGGAGAGGATGGAGGTGATTTGGGGAGGTGGCCTAGGTGAGATAGGTGAGCGGGGAGTTCCGCTAGTCCCCAATATGACAGGGATGCTGGAGACAGGGGGAGGCTGGATAGTAGTGGGTGAGCAGGGAGGGTAGGATTTGAAGAGGTCTAGGATCTCCATAGGTGAGAGGGGGCAGGCGGTACGGAGAGGTCTGTGTGCGCGGCAGTGTAGAGGAGTTGTGCAAAATGGTTTGGGGGTAGTGGAATTAATATGTCTGGTATGAGTGGAGTTTATCCGGAGTGGGAGGGCTCCGTTTTTGCGGGAATAGAAATCAGATCTAAGATGAGCCAGATCTCTAGAGAGAGTGGTGAGAATGCGTTCAATGTTGCCAAGAGAGTTAGATATAGGACTAAGGTGGGAAATTGGAGAAGGTGGAGGGAGAGGCACGGGGAGTTCATAGTAGGGCAAGAGGAGAGGCATGGAAGGGGAAGGTGGGTATATGGCCATAAAGGGTGAAGGAGGTGAAGAAGGAGGGGCAGGATTGTTCAGAAGTAGGGTGAAGGCGGGTCGGGATGGTGGGAGTCATGAGCTTCAAAGGAAGAGAGGATGGGTCTAGGGGAGGAGGTGTAGGGGCTATTCTGGAATAGAGTGCGAGACGGTTCGGGGTGGTGGGTGCAATGAGTTTCGGGGGGGAGAGGATGGGTTTAGAAGAGGTGGAAAAGGGTGGGGTCAGAGGAGGAGGGGAAGGGCACGGAGAGTCCATAAGGGGGTGGGGGTTAGCACACGTGGCGTGGGGAGTGAGGTGTGAGGGAGGGCAGGTCACGTGTGCGGGGGATTGGGAGCTGCGGGGAGTAGGGAGGTCCTGGGGAAGAGGAGGGACCGTGGGAGTAGGAAGGGCCAGAGGGCTGAGCTGGGGGGTGGAGGTCAACAATTGTATGGCATTGTTGGACGTGACCCTGGGAGTAGGAAGGGCCAGAGGGCTGAGCGGGGGGCCTTTAATGGCAGCCAGCACGTCTTCCCTGGTGAAGGGGGCAGAGAGTGCCTCGTTCCATTCCGCTGAAACCTGGGGCAGCGCTAATCCCTGTAGGTATTCGGTTTGAGCATTAGCGTCAAGGTTATCCCCTGTATAAAGAGTCTTGTAAAAGGCCCCAAATAGCTCAGCCTTCGCCTCGTCCTGATGTGTCACTCCCCCTGTGTGCCATGAATTCCCCCAACGTATTCCCGCTCCCTCTTGTCCCGAAGCTGCCTGGCAAGGTGTCTCCCCACTTTGTTGCCCTGGGAGTAGGAGAGGCGCCCTAGTTTTAGCAGGATGTATTCGGCCCTATTATTATAGTGGGCCCGGAGTTTACCTCTGACGGCCGTTAGCCCTGGAGGGGTTCTCCTTATGTGCCTTCTCTAACGTGGATAGTTCCTCCTCTAGTTGCTCTCTCTCCCGACCGCGCTGCCGATTAAGAGCAGCGTTCAGTGCCATACAATGCCCACGAAAACATGCTTTGAAGGCATCCCATGTGGTGAAGACCGTGGTGTCCCCTGGGTCATTGAGTGCGAAAAACTCTGTTATAAGTCCTCGCAACTTGGTACAGGAGGGTTTGTCCCGGACCAGGGAAGCTGGGAAATACCACCTAGGATTTTCCTTACCCCTCACGCCCGACTGGAGAATCACTGCGAGCAGGCTATGATCAGACTCCCGGAGATCCCCCCGAAGGGACTGGCTCAGGAAGATGTGGTCAATTCAAGAGTAGGAGCAGTGAACGTGGGAGAAGAAGGTGAAGTCTCTAGATTGGGGGTATAGGAAGCGCCAAGCATCAAAAAGGCCCAAGTCAGAAATTTGTTGTTGCGTGTCGGGGGAGAACGTGCCCATGTCTGACCTCTGTGAGTGCGTGCTATCTAGGTCCTTCTGCCACACCAAGTTGAAATCCCCCATGACGAACAGCAGCCCCTCAGCAAAATCCACGACGCTCCTCAGCAGGGTATGTAAAAAGACATTTTGCCCAGTGTTAGGTGCATACAGTACAAGGAAGGTGCAAAGTCTACCCCGCAAGAGGCCCTTAAACATGATCCAGCGTCCCTCCCTGTCACTCTGTACACCCAGAGGTTGGAATTGTAGGGTCGAGCGGAACATGAGGGCCACCCCCCTCTGCTTCGTGGCGGCAGAGGATCTGTATATTAGTGGGAACAATTTGTGCTTAAGGCGTGAGTCCTCCGACTTGGCCAGGTGGGTCTCCTGTAGGCCCACTATATCTAATTGATGATCAATTACATATTTCCAGATCTTTTGGCGCTTCTGGGGAGAGTTCAGTCCTTTAACATTCCACGTCCCTAAGGTTATAGGCATCATGGGGAGTTCCTTCGATACAACCCCTCAACAGCCGCCCGCCGCAGCCCTCTATGTTGAGTGGTTGAGTGAACGACTCCCCCCCTCAATCCCCCGCCAGGACCCGAGCGTAGCATGCAACCACCCGCTCTTGCCAAGACCAACCCGCTTCGTGGGACCCCCCGCCCTGTACTCTCCCTCTCCCCCTCTCCGACCCACCCCACCCGCGGGCACCCTGGAGGCAGATCTTCAAGCAAATCCCTGCTACCACCACAACCCCCCCTAACCCACTCCCCCAACCCCCCAACATCCCCAAAGGAATAGCACAGTACTCTGAACAAAAGAAGAGAAGTCTTAAGGACAGGGGGACATGGCACCAGTCGATTTTCTTCCAGTTCGTGTCGTCGATCACCGTCACGAGCATGGAGAGAAAGCATAATTGTTACCTCATAGTGGTAGTCCCCTCCGGCGCCTGCAGATGGCCCTCTCGGTTTCATGAGGCCGCCTCACCGTTGTCTGTTGTTGCGTCAGTGACCTGGGCCACAGAGGCGACCGCTGCACCCCGCTCCTGCATTATTGCTGACAGGTCAGGCCTCCATACTGACACGGGCTTGGCCACTCTCTACCACTCTGCAGAGTGCTGTCGTCACCTGCCAGTGGAAGTGCTGTCCCAGGACGCCGAATCCTGGCGCTCCAAGCCCAGAAGATCCAATGCCACCTCCAGAGAACGCACCTGTACCATCTTGTTCTGCCATCGGAAGATGAGACGGAAAGGAGTAGGGCACTTTTTGCTCCTGTAGGAATGTAGTAACAGGCTTGAATTCCCTCTGTTTTTGCAGAGTAGAGGCCACTAAGTCCTGGTACGGCAAGGGACGGAGGGGAGCTAAGTCACGTGCTTTCCTAAGGATCCGCTCCTTCAGCTGGAAATCATGCACACACACCAGGATGTCGGGGGGTGCTTGGGGACCCCGCGGCAATCCTACGTGGTGCACTCGGTCCAGTCGTATGGTCTGAATGTCCTCCTCCTCCAGAATGTGCTTGAATAGCGCCTCCACGTACTCTTGCAAGTCCGCCCCCTCTCCTTTCCAAGGCACTGAGCGTATTCGGATATTGTTGCACGCGACCTATTCTCCAAGTCCTCGGTATGGGCTTGCAGATCAAGGTTTTGCTCCGTCAGGCGAATTACGTCTTGTTGAAGTCGGTGAATGTCCTCCGCTGTTCCCACGTCGTGCTCTTCTAGCGTAGCGATCCGCTCCCCCACTCCATCCACATCTCGCCTCACTTCACGCAGGTCCGAGGCCAGTTGGGAGCGCAGCTCCGATATGTCCTCTTTAATGGCCGCGAAAAGTTCAATCATGAAGGCCTTGGTCGGGGGTTCTTCGTTCTCACCCCTTCTCGGGGATTTTTCGGGAATTGGCGAGGTGAACTGCGCTGCTCCCTTCGGCATCCCATCCTTCCCCGGTTTATCTTTTTTCAGTCTGGCGGACGCCATTTCTGCCAGCTCTCACCCCAGTGCTAGGTCTTGAGGGAGGTCACCACGTCCGGCCAACGTCCCCTCTCTCCAGAAGCGACCCTGCCCCGACCGCCAACAATGCGGACCGCCCGTTGTGCTTCCCTGCTCCCCTCCGCTCCTTACTCGAGGGGCCTCGAAGCTGGTCTTGTGGGGTGTCGCCACAACTGATATGGGGTGCTCCGTGTTCCCCACCCTGGCTGCGCGCTCCAGAATCCAGGCCCAGCTGCACTGGGTGACAGTTCCACCACTTCTGCGCTCCATGCAGCCCTTCTTCCACCGGCCCCAAGCGGTAGGCACCCGAAAGGAGCAGTGCTAGGGTGAAACCCCTTGTTGATCGATCAAGTCAGCTGCAAACAGGGCCCCACCGGTCGCTCCCGCCCCGGGTCGCCACACCGCTTGAAGGACCCACCACAGCGCAGGGGTAAGTTGAAAGTAGCTCCCCTCGAGCACGTGTCACTCCTCTTCACACGACCTCCGTGTCGGGGGCCGGTCCAGTCCGGAGCCAGTCAGGCACCTCCTCACGTGTGCTGCTATTACCCTGGCCAAGCAAGGCCCTCAGGGGACCGTCAATCCTCCGCTCAGGCCCTCCAGTCCGAAAACTCTCGGGGCTAGGCCAGCACCCCCGCCCTCATCCAGCCAGCGGGCGGCGGTGTAATAGTCCCGGATTCCACCGGCCCTTCACCCTGCAATATGGTTAGTTGTGGTGGGTGGAAGGCCTCCCCTCCCACGCTGGCAGTCCCACCAGACCTCAGACCTCAGGCCTAGGGCAGTTCCGGAGCGCTGTCGCCGCCGGGGGGCCGCCTAGATAGTCCAACCGCTCCGCCCTCTGCTAACCCGGGGTGCCGCTCCTCACCTTCACTCCATTTCGAGCAGCCAGAGGCGTCCGCCGACCGCGGATCGAATTCAAGCGCCTCCGGCAGGCCCCCCAGGCTCCACGCTCCCGCTGGAGTCCTCCGCTGCAGCGAGCAATAGGGATCCCCTCGCACCAGCACACTCTCGGCAGGCCCAGTCACCGCGTCACCTGCACCTCGGAGGCTCAGCAGACCCCCTCCTCCGTGCTGGCGCTGCACGCCGCTCGTTGTCTCGCGTCCCTGGGACGCCTAGCTTGAGTCTCCTGTGCCCCCGCAATTGCCGCCGGGCAGCTCACACCTCTCTGGGATTGGGTGCCCGCCTCACGCTGCCGATCACGGGGTTCCCTCGGGCACGTCACTCGCTAGGCCTCACTTCGCAGCTCCACCGTCCGCGGGCTCAGAATTTCGAAGTCCAGGCACCGGACACTGCCGGACAACAGCCAAAGTCCAGGCACCACTTTATTGTGCTTGGAAGGATACCGAGTCGGGCGATATCCAAGGCTATGCAATTTGCGGCGCTGTAGGGGACTGAGGACACGTCCTACTCCGCCGCCATCTTGGCCACGCCCCCCCTTTTTTTTATGAAGTTGGGGGCACATGCATCATTGTTTTTTGCGGTCACAAAGGGGCAGATTCTGCGAATCTGCCCCTTTGCAACTGCAATTTTTGCATTTGGCAAGCACCATCCCAAATGCAAAAATCGCTATTTTAGTAATCGCAAAATTTGTGATTACTTAAGTTGCGATTGCATTTAGGGACTCGCAAATTGCCATTCCCTAAAAGCAATGGAGCACAAAAAATATGCAATTTCGCTGTTAAGAAACCCAAATTACCATCAATTTAAAGTTGATGGTAATTAGCGAAAACTTTGACAAATGCACAAAAGTGAATTTTTCAAAGTTCCGTGTTGCATCCAAACATGCCCTTGGGGCATGTGTGTGTGATACACCTTTTTAATTGCACTTTCAGGGGTGCATCAGAGTGTCTTTTTGGCACCCTTTAAATTGCATGTGCAATTTGCGGGTGCATATTTGGTACTCGCAAATTGAGCTTGCAATTCCCATTGATTCCTATGGGCCTCTAGGCCCATAGGAATGAATGGGAAGCCATTCCTTATTTGCGATTCGCAATTTGTGAGTCGCAAATAAGGAATGTGTAGGAATCACAATTTTTTTTTGCGATTCATACATGAATCACGAATTGCGATTCCTAAATTGCGATTTCTTAAAAATCGCAAATTAGGAATCGCAATTCCTGCGTTTGATGCATGTGGCCCTAAGCCCCTAAAAGCTTTCCTTTGAAGAATGTGATGTACACTGCCTTGGTTCAACAACTATGGGATGGTGAGGACCCTGCTTTGGCCCTGTGGTGGCTGCCCTCCTGTCTGAGGACTCTTGTCCGCTTGAAGGGGGTGAAGTGTCTGCAAGGAAGGGGGAGTGTTGTGCTCGGTGCCAGAAGTTCTCTGAGGCACTGACACCCTATCCGCCCTCTTCAGTCTGCCTTGCACACTTGGGTAGTTGTAAGGAGATCAGACATGCCTGCCATACATGACTGCCCAGTTAAGAGCAATCAAAGGTGAGTTAAGCTTGCACTTGGAATGGAGTGGCATGAGCGCCACAGAGCCACAGAATTGACTTGGGTGCCTGCGAACAGCAGTGCTTTCATTGGAACCCCAGCATATGTGACACACAAGTGGCAAATAGTCAGTCAATCAAAGCCTTCAAATTTGAAAGGTGGGCATCTGGTCAGCTGCTAAAGTTGGGTGTGAGAGTCTAGGTGGTTGTGAATTGTGGGGAGAAGTTGGGAGCACTGGATCAGTAGTACTAACATGGGATTAAATCAAATTCTCCAAAAATGAAGCAATTGTGAGAAGAGGGATTTCTTACAGGAAATGCTAGGGTTAAATATAGTAGTCCTGATTATGTTACTAATCAAGTCAAGTCAAATAAGCTTTATTCGAATTCTTCATAGGAAACCATAAAAGCAGAATACATATAAAAAACAGTTGATAGCTACAAGACTAACAATCGTATATAACCTGGTTAAATATACAGCAATCTTGATTAGAAAGTAATTTCTTTCAGCAGCAATTGCTATTGTTAAAAATAATTTATCTTAAAATACAGACACTTTTACAGCACAAAAAATTCACACTATAATGATCTTTCTACAATTGATTGCATTCTTTAAAAATCTTGCCATAGACAACATAATGTACTCGTTGGTTAACAACTGAAGGAATAAAAATGTTGGGCGACATTGCCTAACCCAAGCAACCTTAAAATTGGTAAACCCCAAATCTTTCTCTGTTTTTCATAAAAGTTTCAAAAAAGCACATCATGAATTGTTGTCTGCTGTGACATACCATCACATGGACATTTACAAAGGGAACATGACCAATCATTTATATCTGGAAAGCTTGTTAGGTGATGGAAAATATCCAACCCAAAACAGGTTAAAACAAACCTGCCCTGTGTCCTCTCGAGGAGTTGTAAATATGGTTGTATGTCATAAGTGGTCAAGATCATTTGATTATTACTAACACTCGGCTTTAATAGTTCAAAATATAATCTAAGAATGTCAAGTAACATCATGCACTCTCTTTTAAGATCTTGTCTGCTGTTGTGATCCGGCTGGTCATAATTTTCCAGATGACCTAGGTATCTCATTAAACCTTTGATATACTTCATCCAAGGTATATAGAGTACCCGCTGTAATTTAAGACAGCCCCTTATAATAACCCTATTAAGGGTGATTTTGTCTGACGACCAGATCTTATGCCATAAAAGAATTGGCTATGTCCTAATTATATCTGATAGATAAGGTAGCCCCAGCTCTGCATAGCATACATAGGTGGAATATCCACACAGGACACAGCTAGTAAAAATCTTAAAAAGGCATTCTCCACCAGTTGTAGGGGCTGACAATCATAATAGCCCCATACACTAGCTCCATAGATAGCAGTTCTTACACACTTAGTCTTATATATATATAGACATATATATATATATATATATATATATATATATATATATATATATATATATATATATATATATATATATATATATATATATATATATATATATATATATATATATATATATATATTCCAGCCAAAAAACTCTCTTTAGTACGAAAGAAAGAAGTCCGGGCCACTTCAAGTTTGCAAAGCGTATTTAATTTACAAACGGCTTGTCTCGACGCGTTTCGCAGGTGAAACCTGCTTTCTCACGAGAACTAGCAAACTGAATGACGTGCATTATATAGTCACATGGTATTAGCGTCATACCAAAAGTAATAAACAACAGACTAGCTTGTTTACACACGGGCTGTGATTAGACATTGTATAAAGTTTACACAGAATGTTTGCTTTTGCGGCGTGACTGGTCAATAAAGTTCATACAAATAGCATGAAATTCACCGTGTCGGACAAATAGTATGCATTCAGATGGGGCCTCAGGACAATTATCCGTTACCAGTGCACATCAATGCCCGCATGTTCAGGTATTCAAGAGTGAGACAGCCCAGTGGCCTATGACAAAACATTGGCAACAACGTTCAGGCATGCGTCATGCATTATGTGGTAACGCCCATGTGGGCAGAAGCACCATGATTAACTGATGGCCATCCATGCGTTCAATATAGCCCAAGTGGGCACAAAATAAATGTTCAAAGGCCAACACAGGTGAATAACGCCAGGGTCAAAGGTCTAAGAAAGTGTTCCAGTCTTGCAATTCATTCAAACGTGCAGTAAATCATAAGTGCCGAGCAGATTCCCATATTGTGTCACCACCAAGTTCTGTAAACATGAAAAAATAAATAAAATCAGTTTGTGACTCAAGTGCAAAAACATAACATTTCAGTTTGTTAAAAACAGAGTTAAAAAACGACATGGGTGCAGTATTGATCATCTAATGTCTGCTGTCAAGGCTAACCTAGATGCACGGTTAGTTCCTCGTGTAAGTTGTGGCCACCTGGTTGTGTGGTCCTGTATTTTATTATCAGTCTGGATTCAAGTCTCCTCATTTCTTTGATTCTGTCTCCTCCTCTTTCCCTACTAGGAACAGTTTCCAAGACACAGAATGAAAGTAAATTGGCGTTGCCTTTATGGTGTGTAGCAAAATGCCTAGCAATAGGGTATTGCTTGTCCCCATGGTTTATGGCCCGCATGTGCTCAAGGACCCTCTTTTTGGCAGGATGTTTGGTGCTGCCAATGTAATATAATTGGCATGGACACCTGAGTGCATATATCACATGGTCAGTCAGACATGTGACATGTTTCGTAATTTTGAATTTGTCCGTTTCTTTGGACAATTGGACTTCCTTGAGATTTTTACTGTTGCGACAGGCCTTACATCTGCCACAAATGTAAAATCCTTGCACTGGGTTCCTCTGACTACTCTTGTCTGGTAACAGTGTGGGGCAGAGGAGATCTTTGAGGGATTTGGGTCTTCTAAAGGTCACTTGCGGAAATTCAGAAATTTCAGGGGCTAGGTCCTTGTCGAGTTTAAGCACATTCCAGAACTTGCTCAGGGATTTTCTCACTTCCCTAGATTGGGAATGATAGTCTGTAATGAATCTACTTGTCATGTTAGACTCAGGTTCACACTCTTTCTCTTTAGGTTGCAAAAGACTTGACCTTTCTCTATTATTCACTTTATCTAGGGCTTTCGATGCACTTAGAGTTGTAGCCTCTTTGTTTAAACCGTTCTGTCATAATGAGTGTTTCTTTGGTATAGTCTGCCTCATTGGAACAGTTTCGTTTAGCTCTCAGAAATTCCCCCATAGGGATGGAATTAATGAGATTGGCTGGGTGACAACTATGGGCATGTAGCAGGCTGTTGCCTGCCGTGTCCTTTCTAAATAAGATGGTTGTCAGGATATTGTTCTTAATTTCGACTTTTAAACCTAAAAAGTCGATGGTTATTGGGCTGATGTGGCTAGTGAAAGAGAGGTTAAAGTCATTCTTGTTCAAGGTTTCAACAAAATCAATAGCTTCTTCTTGGCTTCCGCTCCATATGACAAAAATATCGTCAATGTAGCGGAGCCATCTAACCACATTTTTATGGTATGTTGGGGACTGGTAGACTGCCAGCTCCTCCCACCTGCCTAAGTAAAGGCCAGCGAAGCTGGGGGCAAAACAAGTGCCCATCGCGGTCCCCAGCAGTTGGTGGTAGATGTCGCCGTTGAAGAGAAAATAATTGTTGGTGAGGCATAGAAATGCCATCTCCAACAGCATTTCAGTGTGAAGTAGGTAGGAAATAGAGCGAGATTTTAGAAAATGTCTGCATGCATCCAGTCCCAGTTGGTACGGGATACATGTGTACAGGCTACTGACATCTAGGGTCATGAGCTGCCAAGTTGGATTCCAAGTGATATTGCTAACCTTTTGCAGAAAGTCACCAGAATCTCTGAGGTACGAGGGCAGTTGTTGTACCAGAGGCTGCAGGAAGAAATCTACATATCTGGAGGTATTCTCCCAGCAGCTCCCTCTGGAAGAGACAATCGGTCTCCCAGGGGGTTCGGTCATGCTTTTGTGCACTTTAGGCAATAGGCAGAGGGCGGGTATTTTAGGATATCTGTTAAGTAGAAAGTTAAATTCTTCTCGACTGATGAGGCCTCTCTCCCTCCAATCGTTGAGTTGTTCTGCGTATACTGAGATGCTCATGTTATAACTAGCTCTGTTGCTTTTCTCGTATCTAGTATCATCTCTAAGCTGGGACAGTCCTTCATTAATGTACATACTACGCGGTGGCACCACCATGTGCCCCCCCTTGTCAGCCTTCTTTATCACAATACTCTTATCATTGCTGAGGGTCTTATTGGCTTTATACTGTGCATCTGTCAAATTACATTTCATAAAATTCCTGTGTTTAGACAGTTTGTCAAATTCTTTAACCATGGCTCTCTCAAATATATCAATTGGTTCATTCACAATCTGAGGAAGGAATACAGATTTAGGCCTAAAACCACTGTGGTAATTAAGATCAATGCGTATATCATCATTGATTAGGTTAAGTATGGGATTGTCAAGTGTGTTCAAGTCGCCTCTCAGTTCATGAAGTAGATGTAGGGTTTCGACATCTCCTCCTGTGATACTGGAGGCTTCCTGAGCCGTTTCTCGAGTCTCAATGTTTAGTTTGGTAGCATACCACTTTTTCAATCGTAATTTTCTAGTAAAGTAGAAAAGGTCAATACGACTTTGGGTATAGTCAAAAGATGAAGTGGGGCAAAAAGATAACCCAAGAGACAGTACCTCTTTTTCTGCTGCGTTCAGTTCCCTTGTGGATAAATTGATGATGGTCTGGGCATCCATTATTTCCCTTGTTTCTGGCCCCTTGTTCTGGATCCCACTGGGCTTGCAATGTTGCTGAAGTTTGGAGAACCGGATTTTCCGGAGCCTTTCACGCCTTGACCTCGTTTTTTTGGACCTCCTGCGTTGGATTTGTTTTGCCCTGTTAGTCTCCCTTGGGCTACCATCGCAAATTCTAATAAAATTTTGTCTTTTGGGCTCATGAGCTCTGGATTAGGATTAGTCTGAGCACTGGTCCCCGTCGTTGAAGCATCTTTATCTCTTGAGTCACCTACAGATGTTGGGGTTATTTGCGCCTCACCCGTGGTTTGGGGTGTCGCTGGTCCAGGTAGTGTGGTTACATTGCGCAGATGATCGTATCTCTTGGCAAATGTTAACACCTGGCCGCGCTCGTAATCGTTACGGTCTCTTGTAAATTTGCTTTCTTTTTTGGCGCGGATTTCTTTTTCTAATTTTTCAAGTTTGTCATCATATTTCGCCATTTCACTGTCAAAATCTTTTTCATTGTCTGGAAGCGGCAGGGATCCGAAGCGACTCGTTTTGGTTGGATATATATATATATATATATATATATATATATATATATATATATATTGGAACACAATCTGACTTTATGTCGTCAGAAGAACGGCAAGCATGCAGGAATACCGATGTTAAGAATATTTTATTGCAAACCCCCTCACCCCAGACATATATATATTTATTAATTCTATGGGCATTGTTTCGCCCAGCTTCCATAGCTTTCAACTGCTTTCTTGATTTGATTTGCCAGGCTCCACAAGTCATTCGGGTCAAACAAGATACCGAAGTATGAAAATGTCTTGGTGAAGTCAATCTTCTTATTGTCTACGAGAATATCTCTGCACTTTAAGTTCCCTTTCCCACTTTTCATTAGGAAGGTCTTCGATTTAGTTACTTGCAGTCCCAAGTTCTGCATGTAAATAGTGAAACTTGTTAATAGACGTTGGATCCCCAGCTGAGTGTGTGCCATCAGCACTGCATCATCAGCATAGAGGAGGGCAGATATTAGGCGATGTCCAACTTATGGTGGATCCCGGCACTGATCAGACAATGTCTGGCCCAAACTGTTAATATATAATGTAAAAAGAAAGGGTGCCAAACGCATCCCTGTCTAACCCCTCTCTCTATTGTGCTACTGTGATAAACCTATGTCAACTCCTGTAGGTGAGACATTGTCACTATCACAGACATACCTGACTGGGTTTTAAGATAATGGCCAAATGATATTGTCAAAAGCAGTAGGTCTGAACTGTTTATTATGTATAGCCAATGGCAAATCAAATGGCAATGGTTGTGTGCAGCAGGAAATGTACTGACAAATACAACAGCCTAGTATTAAATATTTGTCATTTTGTGCATAGTCTTTAGCTATGTGTGTATTATTGTGCTTTTAAAGTAAAACAACTGACTCAACATTGGTTTATTGAGTGTTCACCAAACAAGGGGTCTGCCTGGGGTTCTCCCAAGTGCATGTTGCGGGGCACTACAGAGACAGAGGAACAGGTATGGACTTAACCTTGTGGTGGCAACCACAATTTAGTGCTGAATGTAACATGACCCTAGAGGTGGACCCTAGTTATACTGCTCATGGTTTGGCTTGCACACCATATGTAATCATAATCAAACAATACACACTCATGAGGAAATAAGGGAATCAGTTATAGAAGACTGCAACAATTTATGAAAAGGGTCAGCCTAGAGGTACAGTTAAGAATATCCCTGCTCCGTTTCAAAATATACTTCCACTAAGTAAGTCTCTACCTATCATGGCAAATAGATAGTAGTCAGGGAGTACACTTCGGAAGTATCCTTTCTTTAGCAGAGTCTAGCACTATGCTGAAGGAGCAAAAACTCCACTGTGGACCATCCACAAGCAATCCTGAGAATTGCAACTTCACGGAAGAAAGTAAAAAGGTCTGGTCTGAATACAGAATATTGAGTCAAGATGCCAAGGTCAGCTACCCACTTGAAACCTTTATCCCAGTATTCATTCTGACTTTCTGGAGCTAGTAATTTAGCTCATTGAGATTTACACTGGATATTGAAATCTAAGAAGTCAAATCTTTCCACCTTCTCCAAGCATGTTGACCCTATGTAGATATTGCCTTTAAAACACCTGTGAGGGTTCATAGCCATATATTTTGTTTTCGAGATGTTACTTTCGTGGCCCTTGTGATCACAGTAGATTTTAAACATGGCTAAAATATTTTGCAGGCAAATATGAGTTCTAGATAGGAAAAGGGTATCCTCTGTAAAACAAAAGGCAGGAATAGACACATTGCTTTGTTTGGGCGCATCATGTGGATCCTGTGCTCTCCATGCCACTGGAGTCAAGCTAGCCTGACTAATGAGGGCTAATACCCCGATACAGGTCCTAGGATGCTTGTTTCCTGTCAAGGGAGGACCTGGGCTGGCAGTTCGGGCTGCACTGTTCCCATGGGGAACAGGTTCAAGATTGATTTGCATATGCCTGGGCTTGAACTGGAATGACAGGGGGAGCAAAAACAATCAATTTAGGCCCAGATCTCTGTACTGGGGTGAATGTTTGACATTGTTCACCATTCTGCCCATCAATTATTCTTTTTGCATTTTTTCCTCAGCAGCCAGCCTTTTGTTCCCTAAGGATCTCTAAGGCTATGCTTTTTTCTCCCCCAGGGCCCTTTTTTGCTGCTGTCTCAGGTTTCATCTTTTCCATGACCAAGGTGGCCAGTTGCATCTCTAGATCCCTCGCTCCTCTCTCCTGTCCTCCAGCTCTTCATGGTCAGGCTGTGGGAGGCAACGGTGTAGTGAACCATATACGAGCTTCAGCAGGGGCCAGAATAACTTGTTTGTATTGCCCATTATTGTCTTTTATCGTGATTTGCAGGTTAGAAGATAATCCAAGCTAATACATTTTGCAGGAAAGAATATACACAGAAAAGCTGTGGGTGGGATAAAGGGGTGCAAGAGAGGCCAAACAGGTGACAGAAAGAAAAATAAATAATGGCAATGACAAAAATAAGTGAGAGGCTAATGGAGTGAGACATAAAGAAAGGGGAAATGGAAATAAGACTAAAAAGTAGGACAAAATGGTCAAAAAGAAAGGAAGGATGTCTGAAAGAAGGCACAAAATAATGATGGACGGAAAGGAAGGTGCAAAGGAGGAAAGAAAATTAAAGGGAGAAAGGAAGATACAAAATAGAGGGAAAGGAAGTAAGAAAAGGAAAGAAGGCTGGCAGGAAGGAAAGGAAGCAAAAACTAAATTATAAAAGAAAAGTAGAAGGAGGGAAGGGAAAAAGGAAAGCAGGACACCAAAATGACATTGAAAAATAAATATGGGAAAAAGGAATGAGAGGCAGGAAGGGAAAAAAGGAAGGGTAATGAAAAAAGGAATAGAAGATAAAGAAAGAATTAAAGAAGGAAAGACACAATGAAGAGAAGGGGAGCAGAAAGATGACAAGGAATTAAACGTCTGATTGAGGAAAGAGACGAAGGAAGGAAGGATGGAGAGAAGGGAAGAAAATGGAGTAAAGAAAAGCAGAATGGTAGCTAAGAGAGATGGGATTATTAAAAGAGAGTGAGAAGAAGGACTTAAAGCATACCACAGTAGAAAAGGACGTATGATATAAAGAAGGAGAGGTAAAAAGATAGAAGGTATGAATGAAAGCAAGAGAAATAATGGAGGAAAAATGAATGAAGGATAAAAGAAAAAAGGCCATAGAAGAAAGAATAGCATAAATGTAAGACGGCAGGGAGAAAAGAAGGAAATGCTTGTAAACATGGAGCGGTTTGGCCAAATTCTTTTTAAATTGTGCTGTAAAAGCATATTTTTTTCCACAGGGATGGGGGACAATTCTCAAAGTCCAGCCTAGAAATGACCGAGATCTCTCACTTTGCTCGCAGGTTTAGTGCCATGTGGTTCAAAGAGGGAGCATTTCATTTTTCTGTCTACTCCCTTGGTGGGAGGACACACAGCTCCTGACATGGACCTCCCTCCTTTGGGCCCTCCTCTCCCATCCGGGACTTGGGCCATGGCCAGGATATTCTCTATCTCCTTTTTCATTACATTCTCCCCTTCTATGTCATCATTATTCTCTTGCTTCTCTGATATAGACTGCAACTTGTGGACCTCTTCCCAGGTTCTAAGGGCTATCTTGTAATCTTGTTTCTTGACTTTTTTCGCTAGCGTCAGACCCCTGTCCTTGTACATCTTTTTCAGCTCTGTTAGAGTGAATCCTTCAATGTTGTTTCCATCTTTGCAAAAAATCACAGGCTCAAAGTATGAGGCAGGAATTTAATTTGGAAAAAGGAAAACAGAATGCCCAATTAATAATGAAGCGTGCAGTCCCCACAAGAGGCCCTCTAAGGTTTTTGTAAAAGTCACCCCAAATGTCCTAGGGGGTAAAATTAGTGACACCCCAGGAGACTTTTGGATAATTTCAAGCAATTTAGGAGTGTTTTTCTTTTTTTTAGATGCGTTGGAATGTGACGATCTATGTTGGTGGGTCCAAAGGCTACACGTTCACATGTTGAAAGTGAAAAAAAGGCTTATGCTTATATTTTATTGAAATTGTAATGCTTTATTGGCATTTTACAAAATTGACAATTATGCTTTATATGCGCTTATAAAAGTCATGGGAATGTATTATTGATTATCTCCAGGTTAACAGTGAGTATTTACAAGTTGTAACGAAGGGCTTTGAAACGTGGTATCATACCTAACAGTTTTAATGGTGTTTTATTGTTTCTGCTTTTATGAATGTGGTGACACACTGACAAAGGTAGTAGGTCTGCCTTTTGATAACTGCACCCCCTTATATTGTGTCTAGTAAATTAATGCATTGCAGTAAGTAGTGTGTGCATTTTGAAGTACTTTTCATAAAAAAAATAAAAGCACTGACTGGACAATGATTTATTGGGTGTTTGTGTGTTGCATACCTGTAGACTGGGGTACCAGTCCACATCCCCTCTCCTGAGGAGGCCTTGGACTGCTCTACCTTGATACCCTGAGAATCAAGTGCTACAAGGAGGTGCTTGGTTCACAGTAGACGGAAGGATGCATCCTACTCAACTACTAACTTTCTTTGTTACATTGGTGGGAGTAGGGTGCAGGGCCTGGCCACAGGCCAGGATCTGTGTCTAACCCCACCAACCATGTACAGCAGTGGGCTGAGTGCCACCTCAGGGAGAGCCACAGGACCTCGTATGCCTAGGCCCTGCCACAGACAATGCACAGTGGGGAGTTGGACATCCAGAGGGCGTTAGGCACAGGGCCTTGCAAGAGGCCAGAAACTCTGGTGAAGCCCCTCCTCTCGCCGTTTAACCCAGCCAAATGCCTGAGGCTTGAGCTTATGCTCAGCTTTGAAAATGAGGACAAAACACAGAAATTATCTGAAAAAATACAATGGTCAAAGTGATATTATAGTTAGGTTTGGTAATAAGATCTTTGCTTACTTTGAAAACAAAAAATGTGAAAATGCGCTGAAAAAGACAAAGTTGATAGTGACGGTATAGTTGATGTTACAATGACATACGAACTAACATTTAAAAACTGAAAAACACTGAAATTGACCAGGGATCGTTTAATGAACTGGCTACATATTGCCCCCACCATGCACTACTTCTACCTATAATTTCCCATATTAGTTCACTCATGACTTGTAAAAAGACATCATTGATGATATGACTGATGGCATCTCAAATCACATCATCCTCCTTGGTACTGCTATTCACATTTCTTTGTAAGCCCTTGCATCATTTTTAAAAAGAAAGTTGTTAGTGAAAGGGTTTATGGTCATATATAGTTACTGCGTGTGGGTTCATGGACTGAAAGTATTGTAAGCCCTGGAAGCAAGTATCATTGTGCATGTTGAAAGTTATATGGTTGTTAGGTCTCCAGTCCTCAGGATCGTTTGTTGCTTAAAGGGGTCCACCTCTTGACCTAACCACGCCTGAATACCATTACGGCACAGGACGATAGAAGGATCAAGTGAGGGAAGGAAGGGGTGGGGACAGCGTGGAGGGAGATCTGTAACAACAAAGAAACAATAAGCAATTCTCCACAATATCAACACACTGAAAGCTGTAAGCACCAGATCTATATCAAATGAATACCTGAACTGATGAGCTCTAATCTCTGCATACTATAATTAAGAAGGCAAATCGCATTCCCCTGTAATAGGCAGGACAGGAAGGATATATACCTGAAAGTGATACAAAACTATAATGAGCCCCCTCAAGATACCTAAGCCCCCACAAGAATAAGAAGCTGTTAGGTACTCTCTTACCTTAAGTCCTGTTTGATAATGCAGAACTCCATTACAGGCCAGAAACACTCATCAGTCCAAAAGAACGAGGACGAAACTAAATAATCCCAATAACTGGAAAGGCGTTCAATCACCAGAGTTAAAGACACTCCGAGATAATGTACCTGAACGCGATGAATCAAAGTGTGTGGAAAGGTCACCACAAGAATTAAAGGGGGTCACCCTAGAACATATACCATCCAGTATTTCTCTGTAAACAAAATCGTCCTCCGCATGAACTCATCAACACCGAGTTCGCCAACGGAGGACCGGGAAAGAAGGTGGCCGACAATGCTGTCCAATATTTCAATATGAGGCCGAGTGCAGGATCTTCCTTCCTGGCGGCCGAAAATGCCGTCCGATATTAATCTTTAAACGTCCCCCGCATGAGCTGGATGATAAGCTCGCCAACGGGGGACCTGCAGTATATGAGAAATATATAGCAGGCAAACAAAGACTCGTCCTCCGCACGAGCACCAGGACGGCTCACCAACAGAGGGCAAAAGGTTTCAGAAAAGCCGATCGTTTCGTCTGAGTGCAGCCGCACTTCAGTGAATCAGGCAATTCCGAAGATAAACCAGAAACATGATCCAAAACAAAGTAAGTCCCAGCCAGAATCCTACTGCCGGTCAGCAGAATATTCGACACGCTTCCTGGTCTATCATGTGTTTAAATAGACGTCACAGGATCCACCAGAGCGCAAGGCCTTATGGGAGATGTAGTCTTTTGTCCATAGTATAAACATCCTCATATCAGTTGCGCACGAATTAGATTTATGACAGTACATCCCCCTTCAAGGAGGGCGCAACGAAGGGCCAGGTTTCATGGGATATTTCTTATGGAAAGAAGCCACCAGTCTAGGCGCATGCACTCCAGCATCGGGTTCCCATGAACATTCGTCCGCACCATATCCTTTCCAGGACACCAGGTACCACAACCGTCGCCACCTACATTTGGAATCCCGTATGCCAGCCACCTCATACTCCAATTCATCATTCACAACAACAGGTGGGGTCATCATCCTACCCTGGGACCTGGAAGGCTTCAGCAAGGAAACATGGAACCCAGGATGAATACACAAATGGGATGGCAGACTGAGGCGCATGTTGACAGGACTGATGCACTTCCTGATCTTGTACGGGCCAAGGAACTTTGGATGAAACACGCTATGTTTCTTGAAATGCATATTCCTTGTGGCCAACCATACCCAATCACCAACTTGATACAGAGGACCCGGACACCTGTGTTTATCCGCCAAGGCCTTATAAGCAACTTTGGCCTTCCTCAGCTGTAGCTGAGTATCCTTTAGAATGTCTCGTATATGCGCCACCCTACTAGCTACTTCAGGAATGTTCGCAGCCCTCAAGGGATGAAGAAAAGGAAGGACTCTAGGATGGTGCCCATAGTTGCTACAAAACGTAGAAGCCCTTGTGGACCCATGTGTAGCGTTATTATAGGCAACCTCCACCAACCACAAGTATTCCACCCAATCCTCCTTACTGTAGTTCACATAGCACCTTAGATATTGCTTCAAGGTCTGATTGCGGCGTTCAGTTTGACCGTCCGTTTGCGGGTGGAAGCTGGTGGATAGGGCCGATGTGACATGCAAAGCAGAGCACCATGTCTTCCAGAACTGAGCGGTGAATTGGGAACCCCTGTCGGAAACTATAACACTGGGTGGCCCGTGTAACCGTACCACATGCAACAACAACAGTTTAGCGAGTTGGCCCGCCGTGGGTATTTGTTTACAGGCAATAAAATGCCCCATCTTGGTCAGGTAATCCACCACCACCAAGATAGTAGTACATCCTTGATCCAATGGTAGACACACAACAAAATCCAAAGAGATGTTCTCCCAGGGCACGGAAGGGGTAGGAAGAGGTTGCAGCAACCCCCTATGTTTCCCATGGTCGGTTTTCATGGTGGCACAGACATCACATGCACTCACCCAATCCTTAAAATCCTTCCGCACAGAAGGCCACCAGAATTGCCTACTGATCAATTCGAAGGTTTTCACGAATCCAAAGTGACCTGCACAGGGAGATTCATGACACCAACGGAACACTTGTTTCCTTAGAGGAGGTGTGGGCACCAATAAGCGATTGTTGTTAACAGGGAAACCATCCTTAACCTGCCATTCCTTGTGACTCTGCAGCCATGTCTTAAAAGAGAACAATTGCACCCCTCTCAAAACTCCTTGAAGAAACGCCTCCGGTTGTATCACCCCCAGCACCATTGCTGGGTCTATGATGGCATTCACAGGAGGTAACACTGGATACATGGTAGACGTCTGCCGGGTGAGAGCATCCGCTTTCCTGTTATTCACCCCAGGACGATATGTTATGATGAAATGGAACCCAGAAAAGAAAAGCATCCATCTCAGCTGGCGAGGGGTGAGATGCTTAGCGGCAGTCATGAACTAGAGATTCCTGTGGTCTGTGTACACAGTGATCACGTGATTCGCTCCCATCAGGAAGTGCCTCCATTCCGTGAATGCTTCCTTGATAGCCAGCAATTCCTTTTCAGCGATGTGATAGTTCTGTTCTGCCGCATTCAATTTTCGGGACATAAATGCCACAGGATGCAATTGCCCCGTGGAGGGATGTCTTTGTGACAGGACAGCACCCACAGCAGTATCCGATGCATCTGCTTCCACCAGGTATGGCCTTTCAGGGTCAGGGTGAGACAAAATCGGAGCAGTCACGAATGCATTCTTCAATGCCACGAACGCCATCTGGGCTTCAGGAGTCCATTCAAACTTCTTGGTCTTTCTTAACAACTGTGTGATGGGGACCACCATCCTGCAGAATTGAGCAATGAATCTCTGATAAAAGTTAGCGAAGCCAAGGAAGCTCTGCACATCCCGGATATTTTTTGGAGAGGGCCATTCCTTAACTGCCTTGATCTTTCTTTCGGCCATTTCCTGGCCTGTTGGACTCAGCATGACTCCTAAAAATTCTACGGGGGTCACATGAAAGTCACATTTGCTCAATTTACAGAACAAATTATTCTCTTGCAGGATTCGCAGGACAGATGTTACATGCATGAGGTGTTCGTCGTTGGTCTCAGAATACACTAGAATGTCATCAATGTATACCACTACATAGTGGTCCAGGATTTCACGAAACACCTCATTTAAGAAGAACTGGAACGCAGCGGGGGCATTGCATAACCCTAAGGGCATGACTAGATATTCATACAGCCCATACCTGGTCTTAAACGCCGTCTTCCATTCATCCCCGCTTCTTCTTCTGACCAAATGGTAGGCCCCTCTCAAGTCAAGCTTGGTGTAAATGCGTGCTCTCTTAACTTGTTCCAACAAAACGTTTATGAGTGGTAATGGATAACGGTTCTTCACCGTAACTGCGTTTAAGGCCCTAAAGTCCACACACCCTCTGAGTTCCCCATTAGCTTTGGGGATGAAAAACAGTGGAGAGGTTGCAGGGGATTTGGAAGGCCGGATAAAGCCTAACCCCAAAAGCTTATCCAGGTACACCCGCAAATGTGCGTTCTCAGGTTCAGTTAAGGCGTACAGTCTTCCTACAGGAACCACCGCCCCTGGAACAAGGTCAATTTGGCAATTGTACTGCCTGTGAGGTGGCAATACTTCAGCTTGTACATCATCAAACACCTTCTCGAACTGTAAGTATTCCGAGGGCAACTGTATTTCCTTCTCAGCGGCCGTGGCTATCGACAAACCACAAATCAGTGCCTTGGCTGGATTTTCCACTATCGTACCACAATGTTCTTGGCAAAACAAAGAGTTCATTAACACGTTTTTGTTTACCCAGTCAATCTCCGGGTTATGCTTCTGTAACCAAGGCATCCCCAATATAATTCTATATTGGGGTGCATTTATAATGTTGAACACAATGGTTTCGTGGTGCAGGGGTTCAAAGACCATGCAGACTCTTTCTGTGTGATACCCGATGGGACCTGTTACCAGTTTCCTCCCATCCACAGCATACACATCTTCCGGAGTTTTCTTAGGTATCATCACCATTCCTATGCGGTCAGCCTCCTTCATATCCATGAACAGGCCTGTGGCACCTGAATCCACCATTGCTTCCATGACCATCCATTCGTTGTTCATGAACAGCTTGACCTCAATGTACAAATGTCGAAGTTCAGAGACGTTCTGTTCTGACAAAGAAGGGATACACACAGGACTCCAAGAATTCCCTTCATTCTTCATGGAGTCATCTAGTTTTCCGAAGGCTTATCACTGGCTGTGGATACCGACTTAACAGCCCTGAATCTGTTAGACTTAGGTTTTACAGGACATTCCCGTACAAAGTGGCCTTTCCGACCACAATACAAACACAGCCCTTGTTTGCGACGTAACTCCTTCTCTGCCAAGAACAACGATGCCCTCGCTGCCCCTATATCCATAGGTTCCACTTTTGTGGAATGTTGTACTTCGGAAGAGCCCTGATGAGAGTACGAAGGAGAGGTTCTTTCCTTCCTCTTAGAGTCGCCTCTGCGTTCACTCATCCTATGGTCTAGTCTCAGAACTAGATTAATCAAACCTTCACATGTGACTGGCTGTGGATCTATTTGGGCGATCACGTCTTTTAGCTCATCCCTCAACCCTTGGTGGAATAACGCTGCCTGTTTTGCTTCTGGCCACTTAGTTTCTGCTATCAAACGTCTAAAGGAATTCAAGTAGATCAGTAAGTCTCTGTTCCCTTGACGGAGATCTAACAACTCCTTGTCCGCAGTGTAAGAATCAGCTCTCCTATCAAACACCTTAACAAATTCCTCATGAAAATAATCCCAATCATGCAACAGTGGGTCGTTTCGATTCACCAACGGGACCGCCCACTGTGCCGCATCCCCCGCCAGATAAGATATGAGGAACGCTACTCTGGCCTGATTGGTGGGAAAGGATTTGGGCTTACAAGAAAAATGTAGCAACACTTGTGTTAAAAATACCTGAACGGTATTAGGATCCCCATGGTATCTTTCAGGTGAGGCTAAAGGAATAGAAACCGGTAATTCCACCACCATAGTACCGGGTGTAGCGGTAGCCGCACCTACATTAAACGGATTACTTTGCAACCCATCCAACCTAGCCCTTAGATCTGCAGTTTCCTGTCGGGAACTAGTCAGTTCCACTTGTAAGGCGGTCAAAGCCTCCATGACGCCCTCTAAGGTAGCCATAAGCAACAACCGACCTGGAGAACGGTATGCCGTGGGTCGAATATTCTGTTAGGTCTCCAGTCCTCAGGATCGTTTGTTGCTTAAAGGGGTCCACCTCTTGACCTAACCACGCCTGAATACCATTACGGCACAGGACGATAGAAGGATCAAGTGAGGGAAGGAAGGGGTGGGGACAGCGTGGAGGGAGATCTGTAACAACAAAGAAACAATAAGCAATTCTCCACAATATCAACACACTGAATGCTGTAAGCACCAGATCTATATCAAATGAATACCTGAACTGATGAGCTGTAATCTCTGCATACTATCATTAAGAAGGAAAATCGCATTCCCCTGTAATAGGCAGGACAGGAAGGATATATACCTGAAAGTGATACAAAACTATAATGAGCCCCCTCAAGATACCTAAGCCCCCACAAGAATAAGAAGCTGTTAGGTACTCTCTTACCTGAAGTCCTGTTTGATAATGCAGAACTCCATTACAGGCCAGAAACACTCATCAGTCCAAAAGAACGAGGACAAAACTAAATAATCCCAATAACTGGAAAGGCGTTCAATCACCAGATTTAAAGGCACCCCAAGATAATGTACCTGAACGCGATGAATCAGAGTGTGTGGAAAGGTCACCACAAGAATTAAAGGGGGTCACCCTAGAACATATACCATCCGGTATTTCTCTGTAAACAAAATCGTCCTCCACATGAACTCATCAACACCGAGTTCGCCAACGGAGGACCGGGAAAGAAGGCGGCCGACAATGCCGTCCGATATTTCAATATGAGGCCGAGTGCAGGATCTTCCTTCCTGGCGGCCGAAAATGCCGTCCGATATTCATCTTTAAACGTCCCCCGCATGAGCTGGATGATAAGCTCGCCAACGGGGGACCTGCAGCATATGAGAAATATATAGCAGGCAAACAAAGACTCGTCCTCCGCACGAGCACCAGGACGGCTCACCAACGGAGGGCAAAAGGTTTCAGAAAAGCCGATCGTTTTGTCTGAGTGCAGCCGCACTTCAGTGAATCAGGCAATTCTGAAGATAAACCAGAAACATGATCCAAAACAAAGTAAGTCCCAGCCAGAATCCTATTGCCGGTCAGCAGAATATTCGACACGCTTCCTGGTCTATCATGTATTTAAATAGACGTCACATGATCCACCAGAGCGCAAGGCCTTATGGGAGATGTAGTCTTTTGTCTATAGTATAAACATCCCCATATCAGTTGCGCACGAATTAGATTATGACAATGGTGCACCATTTACAAACCAGTAACGTTTGGGGGTGCAAGTAGTAGTCCATGTTTAACAAAATAATAGCTGAGCGCATCTGATATGGGTTTTCAAAGACATGTTTCTAAGTAGATTGTGGCTTAACAACACAGGGCGTTATTACGATGTCAGACGGACTTTCGTCTGCCCGACACCGTTGTGGAAAGGAACTACCGACCTCAGGATGACGGTTACGACTGCAATATTTTGGTGTGACCGCCCACGGTGTGGTCGCAAACTTCCATTTCGCAATGGAAGCTTGGGTGGCGGGAGGAAAAGGCCCGCAGCACAAGCTTCCATTAAGAAATGGAGGTTTTGAAACATCCCTGCACTGTGTGGCAGGGATGCTTAAGTGGACACCAGAGGTGCCTCTCAGGCCTCCTTGTGGAGGGCCACAGGGCCCTGCTAGGGGTACCCAATGTCACTTTCCAACGGCTTTTTGATGTCAGAAAGGCCGGCAAGGAATGGCTGTCAGAAACCAACATCATAATCCCGATGGCAGAGCCACCGTCATTAAGTGGTTATGTGGTCTGCCCGACGGACCGACGGGGATCCACGTTGGAATCCCCCGGCAGGTTTACTTCCTATCGCTGTCATCCTACTATGGCAGTCGGACTGTAAACTCACCATGTTGGGCAGAAAGCCTCCGACAGCTGGTCGGAGGCTTTCCACCGACATCGAAAGGAGGCCCAATCTCTGGAGTAAAAGATCTATGAAAAAAGACAAAGCTACTGTTGGTAACAGATTATCCATTAGTAGATCTATCTCTGGGCAAGAGTCCATGTTAAATAGTTGTAATACAGTAATATAAATACATTCTCTGTAACTATAATGTTTATAAGGTGTGGATATTTATTTCGTGGACTTCTCTGAAGATTTTGAGGAATTGCAGATTGTTGAATAATGTAGAATGTAAGGGTGATCCCCTTAGAGGTGGTTTAACTAACGCTTGCATTTTAAGTGTGGGTCAAAGGTTTTATGCCATTGTGCTCATCTCAGGAATGTGTATAGTGTGTTTTAACAAACAGCAGAGGGTTTTCCATATGACTGAAGGTATCTTATTAGTGGCTAATGCATACCTGTTGGCTCTTAACTTAAAAATTGGGGGGCATGTGAAGTCTTCATTCGGATAATCCTGTTTAGGCGAATAAAATATGAACTCTCTTTTGGAAGGTGTTCGTTGTTTTAAAAGTGGCAATACCATTAAAGTGTTTGAAAGCATATTGTTTGTTGGGTGAATACCAGTAAAAATAGGATAACATCCACGAATATGGGTGAGTTGATAGATATGCTTTGTCCAGCATGTGGTCAAAAGTTATGGCCATTATCACTTGATTAGTAATAGAACATTGGGCACAGGTGTAGCTTGTTAAATTACTTCAAGTCCATGAAACCTATAGGATGCTGTGACAATGATGGCATGGTGTCATCAGTGATGTCATCAATGATGTCAAATTAACATGCTGTGAGTGATGTAATATGTGAGATCATAAGCAGTGCATGACAGGGATGCAAGTTGTCATTAATTCACACACACACACACACATACACACAAGGTATTCAGACACAATATCGAAAAAACATCTCTCCATTATAAAATATTGTGTCCAAAATCTTGTCAGATTTGATCATTTTCACCCCTGAGGCGGAAGCCGGGGGTTCTCCATCTTTCCCTTTCGCCCTCGGGCACTATTTAGACTAATTGCCATATTGCGATTTTAAACACTGTAAATATTTTAAACTGTGCGCTTTTATCATTGGCATTGCTGTCTCCTCGGCGCGAGACTCACGTCGCCCCCGAGGCACTTGACAGCCACTTCTTGACCGGCTCAGCCGATCCAGGGCTGACGCCGGGAAGCTACGAGGGTGACGCCATCTTGGGTGAGGAATACGGGAGCGGTCCAGCAGCTGGACGCTTCCCGCCCTCCCAGTGTATTTAACGAGCCTCTCCCATCTGTACCCAGATTTGATCATTTTCACCCCTGAGGCGGAAGCCGGGGGTTCTCCATCTTTCCCTTTCGCCCTCGGGCACTATTTAGACTAATTGCCATATTGCGATTTTAAACACTGTAAATATTTTAAACTGTGCGCTTTTATCATTGGCATTGCTGTCTCCTCGGCGCGAGACTCACGTCGCCCCCGAGGCACTTGACAGCCACTTCTTGACCGGCTCAGCCGATCCAGGGCTGACGCCGGGAAGCTACGAGGGTGACGCCATCTTGGGTGAGGAATACGGGAGCGGTCCAGCAGCTGGACGCTTCCCGCCCTCCCAGTGTATTTAACGAGCCTCTCCCATCTGTACCCAGATTTGATCATTTTCACCCCTGAGGCGGAAGCTGGGGGTTCTCCATCTTTCCCTTTCGCCCTCGGGCACTATTTAGACTAATTGCCATATTGCGATTTTAAACACTGTAAATATTTTAAACTGTGCGCTTTTATCATTGGCATTGCTGTCTCCTCGGCGCGAGACTCACGTCGCCCCCGAGGCACTTGACAGCCACTTCTTGACCGGCTCAGCCGATCCAGGGCTGACGCCGGGAAGCTACGAGGGTGACGCCATCTTGGGTGAGGAATACGGGAGCGGTCCAGCAGCTGGACGCTTCACGCCCCCCCTCTACCCTGGATTTAAAGACGATCACCTCCCGTCCGCGCAGCGGGCGGGCGCAGCGGGCGCGCCGACGGCGCGCCGAAGGCGCGCCTAAGGCAAGCCCGTCTGCGCCCGTCAGCGCCAGCTCAGTGCCCAGGGCCAGGACCCCTGGTCTTTTAAACCTAAATACACACGCAAGGAGGGTTTACAGCCGCGATCAACTCTTTAGCCTTAAGGGAGCGAATCAAGTTGATTGCCGACGCATAATCCCAGGTAACGACAAGCCTGTCAATCTAAAGGTCTGTGGAGTCTGCCGTTTTTGCTTACCGGACATCTTGTGGACACCAATTAAGGCCCTAACCGTTCCCCATAACGTCAAACAGTACGTAGAAGATGATATTATCAACTGTATCCTATTTAATGCCAGATCTCTAGTTAAACACAGCATTGATTGTGCTGACCTAATTTTAGAGAGAAGGGCAAAAATTGTATTTATCACAGAGACCTGGACGGACGCGGCTTCAGGTCCGGACTTGGTCAAAGCTACACCGACAGGTTACTGTTGTCGGGTTCAAGATAGAATAGGTCAAAGAGGGGGCGGGATTGCTATCATTTATCATGCCTCGCTCCAAGGCACATTTCAGACAGTGACCTTACAGTCGTCTGAAGCACTGGGGTTTAAATTTTCCATCTCCAACCACTGCACCTTCCAAGGCTGCCTCCTATATAGGCCACCAGGCTCCAAAAACCAATTCTTAAATGAGGTAGGCACCTATCTGGAAGCAGCTCTCTGCGTGAAGTCTTTCACTATGCTAGGTGATTTTAACTTTCATCTAGAGGAAGACTCAGACCCTGATACTTCATCCTTAGCCGACGCAATGCTCGCGGCTGGATTGATTCAGGTGGTAAGCGGAGCCACACACGTCAAGGGACATACCCTGGACGGTATTTTCACAAATAATCCAGACCTCCATTTCAGCCATGTAGAGCCTTTAGCCTGGTCGGATCATTCAGTAGTCCTTTTTAAAATCCAACCGCTTGAGCCCAATAGAGCCAAAAAAAATGGAAAGCCGGCCAAGCTCTGTAGGCTCTGGAAGGATTTGGATGGCAAAGCATTGGAGGACTACTTGTTAGCCTCCACTTTCTTGCCACCTATAGATATAAATGAAGCAGCTGAAAGCTATACAAATTGGTTAGATCAAGCCTGTACCTCCCTAGTCCAGTCCAAACTCTGCCGCCCAACACGTATAATACCCTCTGCCCCTTGGTTCACCGAGGAACTACGCGATTATAAGGTGTCGTGTAAAAAATTAGAGCGCCAATGGCGCACAAAATATTCAAAGGCAGACAAAATGTTACTTAATGCCAGACTTAAGACATACAAAGGAATGATTAAAAAGGCAAAAAGCGTCTATTTTTCCGCAAAAATTGAGATTGCGAAGAATTCCTCTCAAGAACTTTTTAAAACTGTGACTAATTTAAGTTCTTTGAAATCAGTCACTATTCCCCCTAGTCTGGAGCTATGCGAGACTCTTGCAAAATTCTTTTTGGGAAAGGTAGAGCTAATATTCTCCGCCCTGGAACATCAAGTGAGGCTCACTCTCAGTGAGAGAACCCATAAGTCCATGCAAGAGAACTCGCAGCCCCCGGAATTCGTGGAGTTCAGCCCAGTAAAAGTAGAAGAAACTATAAAGTTATTACTAAAAACTAAATCAGGCTCACCCCACGATCCCTGTCCAGCTGCTGTGGCCCAACTTGCAGCCACTCCCATCTCAGTTATGCTGACTGAAGTTTTTAACATGATGTTTAAAGGAGGAGAATATCCATTGTGTTGGAAGCAGGTCTCCATTGCACCTTTGCTTAAAAAGGCTACTCTGGACATCTCAGATCCCAACAGCTACAGGCCCATAGCTAGACTCCCATTGCCGGCCAAGCTTATTGAGAGGGCCATGAATGCTCAGCTCTGTGATTTCCTCAGATCCTCTCAGGGGCTTGACATGGCGCAACATGGATTTAGGGAGGGCCACAGCACTGAGACTGCCCTCATTAAGTCCACGGAAGAAATCAGGAAGGTGATGGATATGGGCGGACGGGCGGTCTTGGTGCTTCTCGATCTGTCCGCGGCCTTCGATACGGTCCACCATAGCATTTTGGTGGACCGCCTTGAAGGCTGCGGAGTGCGGGGAGTTGCGCTGAGCTTGCTGAAGTCTTTCCTCTCGGACAGGGTTCAGGTGGTGGCCCTGGGAGATTTTGAATCCACTCCTTTTACACTCCCAGGAGGGGTTCCTCAGGGCTCCTCCCTGAGCCCTACCCTCTTTAATATTTACATCTCCTCCCTCGCCCCGGTGATTCGGTCATTTGGCTTTGAACTTACATCTTATGCAGATGATACACAAATTGTGGTATCTCTGCTCCCGGGTCGAGAGGAGGGAATAGCAGCAAGATTTCAGGACTGCATGACCGCAGTAAGCTCATGGATGGCCAGGAATTGCCTTAAATTGAACTCTTCGAAGACGGAGGTTCTTCTCTTTGGCAATGAGACCAACTTATGGACCCCCAACTGGTGGCCTCAAGAAATGGGAGATCTTCCCATACCTGCCACGACAGTAAAAAATCTAGGGATACTCATTGACAAACAACTTACTTTTAAGGCACAAGTCAATGCCCTCTCATCCTCAGTCCACTGGATAATAAAAACAATAAGGAAAATTCTCCCCTTTCTCTCCATTAGCAGTAGGAAAACTGTCGTGACAGCATTAGTGCTGTCACGCCTCGACTACTGCAACAGTCTGTATTTACAAGCACAGCAAGGGATCCTGAATAAGCTACAGACGCTGCAAAATGCTGCTGTTCGCTTAATCACGGGTCTACCCAAGTTTGCCTCCGTTTCTGGGGAACTGAGGAAATTGCACTGGCTCCCAGTACGGAAACGTATGATGTTCAAAGCATTGTGCATAGTGTTCAAGGCAGTGAATGGACTAGGTCCATCTTTCCTTCAACAACACTTCCAGCTGTACAAGCCAGGTCGACATTTAAGATCATCTAACAAATGGCTTGTCAAGACTGATCGCATTAGGAAAGTTCGATGGGGAGGCCGCAGTTTTATTTCCGGAGCAGCGGATATCTGGAATAAGTTGCCCCTCCCCCTAAAACAAAGCACTGACCTAATGACATTTAGGAAGAACATTAAAACATGGCTTTTCAATCTATAGGGACTAACATCGCATGGAGAAAGCACATCATTTCAGCGCCAGGACACCTGCCCGGTAACAGTGCGCTTAATAAATGGTAAAAATAAATAAATAAATAAATTGTCATATGGAAATTTCAGCGAGAATATTGTTGTAAAAAATATCGATTTTAAGGTAAGTAATATTGTTTTTTAAAATATTGAAGCCATTAATATCGTTTAAAATATCATTTTTTAAATAATTATTATGTATTTTATGATATATTTTAAATGTATATGATGTAAAGTTTTTGTATAATTATTGTTTATGTTGTTTAATATATTTGTTCTTTTTTTTTAATAACTGTTTTTAATTTTAAACATCCACCAAAACATCAGTAGGTAAGCATTATTCACAGTAGATTCCATGATAATACAGTCCATAGTAACTCACAGGGATATAGAGATTACATTTGAGAGATCCGTCCTCTATTACCACCCCTTTTCCCTAGATTGGCCATGTCCCTCCCCAGCTACATATTTCCGGTGGGTGAAAAAAAACATTTATTACGTGCTAGTCTTGGGTTGTGTGTTATCCAGCCTGGACCACTCAATCTGTAGATTATAGTATTTCAGCCATGGTTGCCATATTTAGTATACTTTTTAGGACATCTTCTAGCAGTGTTTGTTGTTTTTCCAGCCCCCATGTACAGATCAATGCTGGCGCGTCATTCCATCAAGGTGGGCAATCCCTCAACTCCCCAGTGTCGAGCAATATTCATCTTCGCGACTATCGATCCAAGGTTACTCAGTAGGTGCTTGATTCTAGGGAGGACAATATCTATTGAAAGGCCCAATAGTACATATTTAGGGTCCATTGGTATCTGTACCTCTAATATATAATTGAGTTTGTGCACTATTCGCGTCCAGGAACATTGTATCTGCTGACATTCGCATATGTTGTGCATATAGGTGCCTTGGACGGTTTTGCATCGCAGGCAGTTAGGTGTTCCTGCCCTACCCATAGTATGCAACAGTGCTATATCATAGTACATTCTGTGTAGGACTTTAAATTGGACCACCCTTAGTCAGAGCTTAATCGCTACCTGTCTGGGATGCATCAGTGCCCCTTCCCAGTCAATATCCTCTAATTGACCTGTGGTTTCCTCCCACTTAGACCTGAGGGTTGTCAGTCTGTCAGAGATGTTATTGATTAAAGTTTTGTATGTCCAGGAGACTGTTTTTCGGGGTATCTCTCTAGGTATGTTGTAATTGCAAGTATTTATAGCGTTGGGTGTGCGTCAATTGGTATTCAGTCTGGAGAGCTCCAAAAGTCCCCATTCTTTAGTATATCGCCTAATGTCATGATCCCGACTGTGTCCCACTCCCTGAATCACTATAGCTTCGCTAGTTCCGGTATTCTCTTAGTATCCCATAGCGGTGTGGCTCTAGTGAGTTTTTTGTCCCATCTCATCTGTCACTACGCCCCCTTCCATTGCTCAATTGTTCTTTGGGTGGCTGGTAGCAAGTCTCTATCTCCTGCACCCCCATACAGATAATGGAGATACATATGCTTCCAGAATTGAAGTATTTCGAGAGCATACGTGGAGTGGTCTCCCTCGGCATGGCCCCATTTGTTGAACACTGTTAAATGTGCAGCTCGGTAATAGGCTTGTATGTCCAGCAGGGCGATTACCTCATTATATTGGTTATGCTGCAATGTTTGTAGCATTACTCTGGAGTGTCTTATATCCCATAATAATGTGCAGAGTTCATCATTGATTGTTTTAAAAATTGTCTCTGGGATTTTGTGGAACGTATTTTGGAGTATGTATAGTAGCATGGGAAGTGATATCAATTTGTACATGGCTGCTCTTACCAGCAGCATTAGGGGGAGTAATCTCCACCTAGTCACGTCCTCTCGGAATTCGGCCAAAACTCATCTGATGTTTGATTAATGAATTCAGTTTCATTTACGGAGATATACAGTTCCAAGTATCTAAAACCCACTTCGCTAGTGTGCAGGTGTCCCGGTATTAAGTGTGCTTCCATCGACTATTTGTTAAATTTTTAGTAGTTATTACATTTTATTTAATTAATAATTGTGATTATTAGTGCCGTAGCAGGTTGTGGATTTGTAGGAGTTTAGGGTGGGAAGTCATTTAATTATAATGCATTAATGAATATTTTTTATATTTTTAATAGATATTTAATTATGTTAATTGTGCCATTAATTTTATTGTATGTAAATTGTATGTGTGGGTTGTGGAGTTTATAGGGCTAAAGGGTGGGAAGTAATTCATTTTTAATTAATTAATAATTAGTTGTTAATTAATATTAATTAATGAATTGATAATTAATTATGGTAATTGTGTAAAAAAAATGTAGGTGTGGATTGTGGGGTTTATAGCGGTAACAGGCAGGAAGTTAATTACATTTAAAATAATTAATAATTAGGCCTTCATTATGATGTCAGACGGAAGGCCTTGCGCCCGACGTCATAGATTTCTGTCTGACCGCCGTATTATGATACTTGCGATCGGATGGAAACCTGCCGTGGAATTCTGCTCAATATTAAACAATGGGGATACCTAGTATCGCGCAGAACCTGGAGACAATCCCATTAAATGGACAGTGGTTCTGCCACGTTTTTTTCTTTGAAAAGACAAATAGCTTTGAGAATATTTGTCCCAAATTTAATCGGGATATCAATTAATGATTCTCGCGAAAATTATCTAAACACATGTTGTGAATACCAGAATACACTTTACTTATGATTTATGATTATTTATTTGATCAATATGTCATTCACAAGCAAGTGCTATACATATAAATATCTAGTGAGGGATCTAAGACAAAGAATAAAGCAACATATAAAACGTACATACATTACAACAAATGTATTGAATCCAAAAGCAAAATTACATAAAAAAATTAGAAACTAAGTGAAAAACAATAATATATTCTCTCACAGTGACCTAGACTTTTCTTTTTAACACTTAGTGATGGTCACAGTGGAACTTACTACTTCTAGTAGAGTGTCGACGTTTCGACCCTGGTTGATCTGTGCTAATGTTGAACATCAAAAAGTGGGTCTTCTTCAGCACAAGACAAAGTGAACGATGTGTAGCCTATTCAGTGTGGTTCCAAACGTATTGTTCCTTTCAGAGAGCTCAAATGTCGCTCTTTATTTGAGAAATAATCACTCCTGGTGGTGCTCACCCTATGAATTGTTATTTGCAATGATTGACATATCAACAATTTTTAATATCCAGTCAACTTGGTAAGGTCACGGGGTCTTATATGTCTCCGTGTGTAGTTCATTCGGTGATTTAGGAGGGCGTATATATCCAGTGTACTGAGGCAAGTCCCGGAATCTGCTCCAGTGGGCTCTTGGGCGGCTAGCTAGTAGCTTTGCCGTCAGGATTTCCAAATTGCCTTGTGTCAAAGGTTCAAACGACTTTGAGTCCCAGATTTCCTTCCCATGGTCTCTCTAATCGCCTCCCTGTCCGAGTCGCCGTGCAGCGTCCTCTCCCAGTCTCCCTGGGAAAGGACACTGTTGTTTTAATTGTGTAATACATTTTTTTAAATTTTATTTTAGTTGTGGGTTTTGGGGTTTATAGAAATGTTTACCCCTCTGAAATCCAACACTTTCCCTACTGTTGCACTTATTGGAGTGGGAATAGGAAATTTTACCCCTAAGCTATCCAACAGTTTTCCTACTGTTGTATTGACTGGAGTGGGAATAGTACATTTTACCCCTCCGCTATCCAACACTTTCCCTACTGTTGTACTGACTGGAGTGGCAATAGTAATTCTTACCCCTCCAACCTCCATCACTTTCCTTACTGTTGTACTGACTGGAGTAGGAATAGTAAATTTGACTCTTCTGCTATGCAACACTTCCCCTACCGTTGTACTGACTGGAGTGGGATTAGTAACTTTTACCCCTCTGCACTTCAACTTTTACCCTACTGTTGCCCTGATTGGAGTGGTATTAGTAACTTTTACCCCTCTGCACTCCAAAAATGTCCCCACTATTGTACTGCAGGAGTAGGAATAGTAAATTTTACCTATCCGCAATCCAACAGTTTCACTACTGTTGCATTTCCTGGAGGGAGATTTGTAAATTTGACCTAGTTTTAATATTTTTGCATTGCATGAAGTTGGAGTAGTAAATTTTGTATATATTTAGTATAATAGTTTGCTTAGTTTTGTATAAATTGTAGTGGGAATAGTACATGTATTACATTTTATATTTTATAAATTATTTTATAGTGCTATAATTTATATTTAGTTTGGTTTATTAAATTTATAATATTTTGAATTATTATTTGTTTTTAATGTGTAGAATATTTTTACTAAATTTTATGGCCCTAATTACGATGTCGGTCGGAGTTGTCTCCGACACCATCTCGGTGTGGAAACCAACTGACCGTAGGAATGGGAGTTTCTGCAAATACATGCACCGCATGGCAGGCACCACACTGTGCATGCCACACGGTGCAGGGATTTACAGAGGAGCAACATAGGTGCCCCCAACCAGAGGCTTCAGAGGCATAGGGGCCCTGCTGGGGGCCCCCAAAGTCATTTTCTGACAGGCTTTTCATGTAGGAAAGCCTAACATAAAAAGCCTGTCGGAAACCGACATCACAATCCTGACGGCGGAAACACAGTTCGTAAGGGATTATGTGCAGCCTCTGAATGGTGGAGGGCTTCCTTGAGCCCGTCGGAAGCCAGGCGGTCTGACTGTCCGGTTTAAACTCTGGCGGCCACATTGTAATTATCTCAAGTAAAGAATGGGCAACCCAAACAACCCTTGAGGGCTTGGGCAAGATAAATGATAAGGTATAGATGCCTTCAAGGGATTTATTTCACAAAAATGTTTTTATCTCTTGTTAGAGAGTTTCAACTTGTTAGGGTCACATGAATAGACACCTTTCTTTTAAGGAACAATTCCTATTCTGAATTTAGCACCATATAAATTTAGTGATGTCTAAATCTATATCATTTAGTCTACTACAAAAATGTATTAAGTAAACTTAAACATACTGTCAAAGTAATCATGCAAATAATCGAAAAGAAAAAGCTGAGAGGGTGTATATAAGAAAATAGATGATTTTATCTTGGTCAAAATAAATTTTAGGGTACGTAGGAAAGTAATTACACAGATGTAACAGCTAGGTGACAATATTATTCAAGTAACCTCACTGTGACATTAAAAAAACACCTTTCTTCAAAGTATTAAAAAATAAATCATGGAAGAGAATATGTAAGTCGACGTTTCGGTCTCTACGTTATCATAAATGAGACCATCTTCAGGACAAAAAGTAAATGTTACAGTTGACCCCTTGGTAGAGATTCAGATGGCTTTTCTGAATTTCCACCTTGACAATAGAGAGAAAGGACGACTTTTATGTGTCCATAGGTTTATTTTTGCAGGTTTATTTTTGTAGAGTCTCTTTTTTTGTATATCGGGCTATTCCGTGCCTTTAATTGGAGAATAGAAGAAGCAGTTCTATGTCGTGTCACTTATTTAATTATATAATGGCCACGAGATGGCAAACTTATTGTATATATATCAGAGTAGCTTCCTAGATCAATTACGAAGTACTGCACAGTGACGATGATTAAATCTCAGAAGAATTTTTTGTACTGTTTTTCCGAGTGTAGCGTGCCAATCAAAGGAATTAGAATTTGATTGCCAGTGGATTGGTCCAGTGGAAGGCTTGTAGTAACCGAAACGCGTAGGCTGTCCTAATCGATGCACGTTATTTTGCACATGGTGTGTAAATAAATAATTTTGTTAAAATCAACCTGTTGCTGTGCCGTGACTTCTATCGCAAGGAGCGAGCTGAGAAGAGTCCAAGGAATATATATATATATATATATATATATATATATTCCACAAAGTTTCTCCCCCTCGAGGTAAAAAACATGGAGTCGCACTCAGAAAACCAATTCCAGTACAGCGCAGCGGTTATAATTCCATCATGGTTTTATTCATCCATGGGGTCAGAAAAACAAAAACCAACGCGTTTCGACAGCGTCCGCTGTCTTGATCACGGTCAGTGTGTGGATATTACTCACAGTATTTTGTAACATTTCCTTTTGCTGTAGGTACCGCCCCTTTTGGGTGTATCCCATTAAGCATTATGGGAGTTGTAGTTTTCCCCTTTATGCAATTCTTCATTTCATGATTTAACAATATTGGACAGATTTATAGCGACGTCCCGCCCTCCAGTGGGCTTATAAAATACATTGTATTGTCAACATTGTAAACCTTACCATGTGGGATATGTTAAGTCGATACATGACTATTATCTGCGTTCCACAATTCAATATAATTATAAATTATCCCAACTGATTTTACAATGTTGACAATACAATGTATTTTATAAGCCCACTGGAGGGCGGGACGTCGCTATAAATCTGTCCAATATTGTTAAATCATGAAATGAAGAATTGCATAAAGGGGAAAACTACAACTCCCATAATGCTTAATGGGATACACCCAAAAGGGGCGGTACCTACAGCAAAAGGAAATGTTACAAAATACTGTGAGTAATATCCACACACTGACCGTGATCAAGACAGCGGACGCTGTCGAAACGCGTTGGTTTTTGTTTTTCTGACCCCATGGATGAATAAAACCATGATGGAATTATAACCGCTGCGCTGTACTGGAATTGGTTTTCTGAGTGCGACTCCATGTTTTTTACCTCGAGGGGGAGAAACTTTGTGGAATAGATAGCAGTTGGGCTCAACTGCAGGAGCGACGCGACCACACTTGTAGCGCCGATTTGGGAAAGGAGGGAGCCATGAGGAGAGGATATATATATATATATATATATATATATATATATATATATATATATATATATATATATATATATATATATATATATATATATATTTATATATTACCTACTGGCGGTCGCCAGTAGGTAGTTATAGTTAGGATTGATTTCCATAGGGAAATCGCAACATTCTATTTGGAATAACTTTGGTGCCGGTTGAGGAATCTGCCTGAATTTTTCAGCAACTTTGCCTCGCGGCGCCCCGCTCCTTCTGTGAAAGTTTGGGGGGGATTCGTCAAGTGGGGGCCGAGATAAAAGGGGGGTCCCAAAACGTGTTTTCCCCCATGTTAATTGCCATCGGGCGGTCGGTCGCACTTTTAGCTCGACCGGCTGAATGGATTTTCACCAAACTTGGCAAAATTGTAGGGACTGGTAGCCCGATGTGCCTTTGCTATGTCTCAAGATATGTGCTCCAGAGGAATTTGAGTAATTTAGGTTTAAAAAAAAATTATATATCTAGAGCCGCGCCCCGGTACGCGCACCGGGGAGCGCTCCGGGTGCGCCACGCGACTTGCGCACGGGAAGCTGACTGGCTCTCGGGTGTCTGTAAACATTCGAAACAGTCCGGAGCGGCCGCCATCTTGTGTCTCGGTAGGACCAAGACACAAGAGGTGGCTAAAAACAAAAGGGGGAAATGACCAAAAGGGGGCAGGGTACACCCCCCCGACCCCCTAGGTTTGATGTGGGGGCCATAAAAGGGTCCCGCGGGACAAATTTTTGTAATTTTTTTTTCGATTTTCACGGGGGAGCGCCCGGTACGCGCACCGGGGAGCGTACCGGGGAGCGTACTATGGAGAAAAAAGAATGACAGAGTTTTAAAAAAATGTAGCATTTTTTTATAAATTGGAGGTAGTTCTGAAAATAACTTTTTTTTTTCTTTTTGTTTTTTTATATTTTTTTATACTTTTTTAAAACGATTTTATATATTTTTGGGATTTTTTTCAGGGGAAAAACAAAAACAGGGATTCCAAAACTGCTCAACAGGAGCAAAAAATTGTGAAAAATTAGGGACGGGGAGGGCAGCGGTGTTCCTGTCTCTTTATAGCAATGAGTTCAATGCTCTGCTCCCCATAACAGAGCGGTTCATCACAGTCCACGCATAGAAATTTTATGCCTGCAAACACCGGCTGCACGTTAGGGACCATTCTTCCACGTGGTGTTCCTGAAGGTGTTGCTCCACCAGTGGAGGTGCTGCTGCCATCTCTTGGTAAATTCCGTGCCAGGTCCCTCACACTCTCCCTGGCATAGTTTTTTGGGTGTCTTCTCTGGACATGCCTAATGAAATTGGCATTTCCAAAGCTATATTTTTTATTAGGATTGCCTCTGGATAAAATACTGCCACATATCTTGCAGGTTACCTTAGCAGCATTAACCTTTTTTTTTCCTTCAGGGATGTCAAAAAATTTCCAAATGAAGTGGTCCTTTGTTTTGTGGTGAGGAGGGTCCTCACGCAAAAAACCATCAGAATCACTGCTGGATGACTCCCTTGCAGCCATTGCTGTAGATCAGGAAACTTTGAGAAGCAGATAATGCAAAGAACACCTCTTGCTCTCTCCAAGTACAAAGCAATAGTGAGAGAAATGGGTGGGTTTCTCAATATTTTGAAAAAAAAATGTTCTGAACCAATGAAAAGTGTTATTTTAAAGTCACATGGCTTGACGCGATTACGCTACGCGCCCTGGGGCGCGTCCCGGGGCGCGTAGCGTAAGCGCGTCGGGGTGCTTCCGGGTGCGCTTACGCAGTGCGTCATATGACGCATCACGCGGCTACGCGATACGTCACGATGTTGTTTTCGTTCGCGGGAATAGCGCTAACAGGACGCTCCCCGGTACGCGCCCCGGGGCGCGCCGTAACATTGCGCTTACCCGTGCATTCACCGGTACGCGCCCAGGGAGCGCACCGGGCAAAAAAATATTTTAAAAAATTAATTTCTTTTTTTTACATATTTATACAATATAAAATTCATTATAAAAAATATTATTTCATACCTATAGAGATTTGCTATTAAAAAAACGATGAAATTCACTGAAAAAACCATAGGTTTCACACCAGTTATAGTTAGGAATTAGCATTTAAAAAACCTATTAAATTCACTGAAAAAACCATAGGTTTTACACCAGTTATAGTTAGCTGGGAATTTTACTCGCATAAAACCATTGAAATTCCCACGTTATAGTTAGTTGGACTCACTATAACTTGCGCGTGCAATGCACTGCTGATGACGTCACATATTACATCACTCATGACATGGTCAGTGACATCACTCATGACATCACTGATGACACCATCCTTGTGACAGAGTGGCAGACCTCCTTTCACTGTAATGTAACCCTTGAAACACATATTCAAAAATAGAAACTAAACTTTTCAAAAAAATGGAGATACCCATACCAGTTACAACAACAAATTCAGTAATTCCACCATCTATATACACATCCACTCATTCACCAACAGTTCTATGTAGTCAGTCATACATATACTCACTCATCATATGTAGTGATACACCTATACATCCTGTTACACACCGACAGTCATCCAAAAGATACTGTCACACATACTCACACATGCAAATAAACTATTGAACATCCATTTATTTGCATATACAGTTATACACACACTACCACTTTACTTTTAAGGAAACTTACACATACTTACTCTCTTAAACAATCACTTATAGAAACACATACTAATTTAAAAAGGAACTCTTACAATCCCTCACTCTCACATATACTCACTTATATACATCAAAATTCACATATACTACATTAAAACATATGTAGTTACTGATAAAGAAACTAGTGAGACAGTCATTCACTCACTAACATACACATATACACACTCATCTACCCATACAGTCCTGCACATGTGCTGTATTGAAAACACATACAGAGAGTCAGTCATTCATGCATCTATGTGCTAAGTAATACTCCCACCAAACCATACAAACACTTATACTGATACTAAGAAAACCATCTAATAACCCATATACCTACACACCAACCCATGCAGCCACTTATACACAAAGTGTTACATTAACACATATATTTAAATATTTAAACATTACTCACTATTATTTATTTTTCAGAAAGACACACATTCACTGGATGGTGTCATCAGTGATGTCATGAGTGATGTCACTGACCATGTCATGAGTGATGTAATATGTGACGTCATCAGCAGTGCATTGCACGCGCAAGTTATAGTGAGTCCAACTAACTATAACGTGGGAATTTCAATGGTTTTATGCGAGTAAAATTCCCAGCTAACTATAACTGGTGTAAAACCTATGGTTTTTTCCAGTGAATATATATATATATACTTCTCAACTATCCTCCCACAAGACTTCCGTCTGGAAGAAAGAAGCACTCTCAGGGGCTGTTCATCGAATTTATGCACAGCAAACTTGCACGAACAAACAAAATAGACGCGCTTCGGTATAGACCTTCTTCTATGTCTACCGAAGCGCCGTATACTCTAACTATTTAAGAACAAAGTTTGAACATTGAAACAAACAAGAGACTACTTAATCCGTCCCTACACACCTACAATAGGCACCATATTGGAGTGTCAAAATATACTACTCCAAAACAAAACAATCAACTCATGATAATCATGCCCACAAATGGGCCCTCCCTATGTATTGCCATCAAGCCCTGGATGGGCACATGGGTAAATTACTTCAAATCAAACAGTTAGATTTAAGACAGCCTCTAAACAATACATTTCAAATCATAAAAGGGGCTCATGGCAGAATCATGAACAATGAAATTAAAGAAATCCTTCGAAAATTCTCATTCTTAAAAATAGGAATCATTGCAGATGAATATACATGAACATTGTTAGAAATTATTATTATATATAAGCATAAATATTACAATCAATCCATGTGTGTTTACAGTATGTACTACGTTGAGCAAACTCATGAATAGAACCATATCTAACTTTCAGACGATTCCATATAACCAAGAGCTACTACAGTCAATTATCAATCTCCTAGATGTATAGCAAGTTCCTCACTGCTATTGAGAACTCGTGGAGTCTTAGTCTGTAGATCGATAATATATCTAGACTCCAGTCTACGTAGTCTCAGAATCCTATCCCCTCCTCTGGGATTGTTGGGCACATGATCTAGACAAAAGTAACTCAAAATATCCCTGTTACGCTGATGTTCTTTATCAAAATGGCGTGCAACTGGGTATGCCTCGTCCCCTTTGGCAATCGTCCTCATGTGTTCAAGAATCCTGATCTTCGCTGGATGGATTGTGTTACCTACGTAACGTAGGCCGCACGGACAAACGAGTCAGTACACGATGTTCGGTGTACTGCACGTCAAAAACCTTCCAATATTTCTCCGGATTCTAGTACTGGGAATCTCATAGGACAGGACTCTTTTACTGGCCTTACAGGCTTTGCATTTTCCACATGGGAAAAAGCCTGACATAGAGCCAAAGTCAGTTCTTGATTTTTCCACAAAATGGCTCTCAACTAAATCGTTTTTGAGTGATCTTGCCTTACTAAATGTAATGAGGGGATTGGTAGGAAGATCTTCAACTAGTACATCATCAGTTTGCAATATATGCCAACTCTTTTTCAAAATTCTTTTCAATTCCCTGGCATCTTTCGAGAAAGGAGTTATGAAACAATACTTTCCCTCTTTGGTCTGAGAATCAATCGGCTTCGGATATTTCTCCTTAAGTAATGCCTTCCTAGCAATCATATTGACTCTCATATAAGCGTCATCTAGGGTGAGTTGACTATACCCTCTCACTGAGAAACGTTGCATGTTTTCGCTGGCTGCCTTTTGGAATTCTGTGTCATCCGTGCTATTTCTCTTAACCCTGAGGAGTTCCCCATACGGGATACTCCTCACCAGATTGGTAGGGTGACTGCTTGAAGCTTGTAAAACAGAATTCCCGGCTGTCGCTTTGCGATACAATTTAGTCTTGAGCTCACCTTTTTCCACATAGATGTTAAGGTCCAAATAGTTCACAGACACATTGCTGACCTCACCTGAGAATTCAAGGTTAACCCGATTCTCATTAAGGACCTTCACATACTCTCTAGAACTTTCAGCGGTCCGATTCCACACGATGAACAAATCATCAATGAAACGGTTTCATCTAATGATGTGCTTGGTCCACTCCTGATTGGCCTCGCCCCAGGCCACTTGCTCCTCCTACCAGCCAACGACCAAGTTTGCATAGCTAGGGGCGAAGCAGGTGCCCATGGCTGTACCAGAGGTCTGTCTATATAGTTGGGTCTGGAACAGAAAAAGGTTATTCATCAAAACAAACCTTGCAAGTTCTAATACCAGTTACCTGTGTACAGTATACTTAAATGGGCGTTTCTCTAGAAAATATTTCATAGCAACAAGACCATCTTCATGGTCTATTGAAGTGTACAAACTGGTGATATCAAGGACCATCATGGTATATCCCTCCTCCCACTGTAACAGCTCTAACTTGATCAACAAATCTTTAGTGTCCCTGATGTATGACTGTAAAACCTTTACATGAGGTAAAAGAAAAAAGTAAACAGAGATGGACATTTGTTCAGTGAGGCTGCCCTGTGATGCCACAATCGGTCTCCCAGGTGGGGCATTCCTGTCATTTTGCACCTTGGGCAGATGATAAAAAGTGGGAATAGTGGGATTCAGTCGTCTCAAGAATAAAAACTCATCCATTTCCAGTAATCCTTTCTTATGCCATTTAGAAATCAGGGAAATTATAGTCTTCAATGCTTTTCTGATATTCATTTTGATCACAGTGTATGTCTCATTATTCCCAAGTTGGCGTAATGCTTCTTTCTTTCTCATAGTTCTTCCTGGTTTGCAGAACAATGTTTCCACCTTTATCTGAGGGCTTATACACTACCTCTCCATCCATGCTCAGATTTTTTAAAGCCTGCTTTTGTTTAAATGAGAAGTTATCCTTAGTAGTGTTTACACCTCTTTGGAATTTTTACTTTCAGCGTTTTTTATTCAAGTCCTTGATAACTGATTCTGCAAAAATATCAATGGCATCAAATGTCATTTGAGGGAGGAATTGTGAGACCGGTTTGAAAGAAGTGAGACCTCCACTTTGTTCAATGCCTGTAATGCAGAGGCTAACCCCCGATGCGGGGGGGGAAGAGGAAAACAAGAAGGGGGCATGGGGCCGCAAGAAGCGACCTTGCATCGCCGGCTACTCAGAGCAAACATCATAAAAATTCCTCCGTTAACCCCACAATACAGGTTGTATACGGAAATCCTCCTCATGGATGAATAGCACTATCTGAAGCTCCTTAATCCTGGCACCATAGCTCTCTAATCTAATTGAATGAGGAGACCTTAGCATTAGGGGTAAGCGAGCATTAGAATGTAGAGTCACTAAGGACAGAAATAGAGACTTTCAACAAATAAAACTTAAAATAACAACTCTCTATACACTTTTTATTGTCATCAATAGATCCATCTTCACTCTCCGAAACCAATTGAGCAGTTCGCTCTACAGAGAAATTAAAATACCTCTAGCACCATGTAAGTCATATAGGTTATAAGGAACACATTTTTGCTTTTCCATTTGACTTGGTGCAGGCTTTCTCTATTAACTCACTATTCCTGCTCTCACCGTCACCACAGGCCCGCTTACTAGTGATCTGCTCTAGCATGTAGGAACGATCACAATAGTGCCTAATATTGGATCACACTTACCCCCATCACACTTGCCTGGTGTCTGAACATGGGTTTAAGGTAATCTTTGAGTGACGTCCGTTTGCCTCATTTTTTGCACCTTAGCTTTAACTAACATAAGCATTTTGATAACTACTTGAAAGAATTTTTTTTAGGGATACTCACAGCATAGAATGTGTTCTTATGTTCTCATTTGTGTAGTTACAGATACAACCCCTGACCTCTCTGATAGAAGGAAACATATGTTTTTGTTGGTCTTGATGAAGGTGACAGACTTTTTGGTTTCACCGAAACGTACGTAGGCTACGACAAGCCTCTGAGATTTTTATCCAAGATCAAACCAAAAAAGAAGAAATAACCAAATTCAAAACTGGTGGACTTATTCCGTTTGGTCAAAAAGTGAAATTGATTACAACGATATTGGTGCATTCATGAATATGATTTTCTCTCAGATGTCTTTTTAATGTGTATCTATTTATGTGGTATGGTAGTTGGTATGCATGAGTAGAATGATAGGAGTGAATGGAAGTGTGATGAGTCTAATTTTGGGGGTTATTGTAAATATATTTTTCAATTTGCAAAAGGTGAAAAAATGTTTGGGACTCTTTTTGTTTGAATAACATATTGATTTCACTTCATGTTATAACTGTGATGCTTAAAGAACTGAATCCTGAAGATGTCTGCAAACAAAAAATACTATAAAATATTTTTGATAAATAAACAAACATAAAAAAGAAAACCCACATGTGTGATAAGATTCTATTGCTGTGAGTAAAAAATTCATTAGAGTCATTACCAATCTGTAAATTAGACAGGCCAGATAAGAGGTTTCTGTGCTACATTTTGTTCCTTTTCCTCCTCCTCTTGGGCCTTAAAGTATTAGGGGAATACCTTTGTACCTTATAATACAGATACACACAACACTTGGCATGTATGAGCCAAGACCCGACCGGTCTTGTGCTCCTTCATTTCTCCATTCGTGCAAGCCCGCCCTCCGGGTGCATGCTACATTGCAACATTGTGGATTGTGTGCCAGGTGGTGCAACACTAAAACACAGATACACACATTTGTTACTTCTTTGTCGAGTCCAGAAGTGAACCACGGCCAGAGCCCTGGACAAATTCTGCTCACCCCTACGCTGTACTGGCGTACGCCGGCTTTGTGGACTTACAGGGGGGGACGACAAAGCTACATAACCGAGGTCTTCCCCACTGCCAGAGGTAAAATGGTTGGGTCTGCTGTCCACAGGACAATGTAATGTCGTAGGGCCCAGGGCCATCATGTATACATAATGAACACACGGACACAGTTAGATAGATAGTGAGACTGGCTATGGGCACTTGCGCCTGGACCCTTTTTATTACCAGGTTCACATGTCCAGTGACACCTGTGCTGGATGCGTGTGAGGTGAGTGTAAGCCAGCCCTCAGGGACTGGTTGGTGCTGGCAAAAACTACAACAGTGATCATCGGATTACACACAGACATTCAATCACAAAGGGTCCATGACTTGTGGTGCTCTAAGGTAGGGGTTCCAGATCTGGATTCACACATAAAAGATTCTATCGTAAAGGGTCCATGACTTCTGGTGCACTGAGATAAGGGCACTAGAGATGAGCGTGCTTATGTGAAGAAAATGTTTATGTCCCTTCAGGATATTCCTGCTGCCTGAGGTGACATTGTTGCGTCCGATATCTACAGCACGAAAGTCAATCATAAAGGGTCCATTAGTTGTGATGCACAGAGTTAGTAGCACCTGAAGAGCTCAGCTTGTGCGCAGCCAGCGATGATGGCGTTTCTTGCAGGTAAGGATTGGATTGGATTGGATATGTGTGAGACCTGCTGACCACACTGTAGGTCTGAGGCAGCGGTCAGCAAGGGCCCACAACCATGTGGTGTTTACTTGAGCTGCACAGAGTTAGTGGAACCTGAAGCACTCAGCGTGTGCGCAGCCAATTATGATGCATGATCTGGGCGGACCGCACTGGGAGCAATGTCTTTTGCCTAATGAATTCTGCCTCAATAAGGCCATGGGGCAGAGACTTTTGGTGCACAGAGTTAGTGACACTTGAAGCACTCAGCGTGTGCGCGGCCAGCGATGATGCGGGGTCTGGGCGGGCCGCACTGGGAGCAATGTGTTTTGCCTAATGAATTCTGCCTCAATAAGGTCATGTGGCATAGCTTTGTGGTGCACTGAGTTAGTGGCAATTGAAGCACTCAGCGTGTGAGCAGCCAGCGATGATGTGTGGTCCAGATGGGCCGCACTGGGAGCAATGTATTTTGCCTAATGAATTCTGCCTCAAAAAGGCCATGTGGCAGAGACTTGTGGTGCACTGAGTTAGTGGAACTTGAAGCACTCAGCGAGCGTGTGCGCAGCCAGCGATGATGAGTGGTCCAGGGGCGGGCCACACTGGGAGCAATGTCTTTTGCCTAATGAATTCTGCCTCAATAAGGCCATGTGGTGGTGTCTAGTGGTGCACCGAGTTAGTGGCACCTGAAGCACTCAGATTGTGAACAGCCAGCGATGATGCGTGGTCCGGGCGGGCCGCACTGGTAGCAATGTCTGTTGCCTACTGGACTGCGTCATCTGCAATCAAGACTCTATGTGAATTATGAGCCCTGCTGTCCACAGTGTAGGCCGGAGACAGCGGTCAGCAAGGGCCCACAGCCACGTGGCATTGACTTGAGCTGCATAGTTAGTGGCACCTGAAGCACTCATCGTAGGCACAGCCAGTAATGATGCGTGGTCCGGGCGGGCCGCACTGGATGCAATGTCTGTTGCCTACTGGACTCTGAAATTAATGAATCAAGACTGAATTTTAATTGTGAGCCCTGCTTACCACAGTGTAGGCTGGAGGCAGCAGTCAGCAAGGACCCACAGCCATGTGGCGTTGACTTGAGCTGCACAGAGTTAGTGGCACCTGAAGCACTCAGCGTGTGGGCAGCCAGCGATGATGCGTGCTCCAGGCGAGCAACACTGAGCGCAATGTCCAAAGAGGCTGGTGGTCACAGCAGCGGCCTCGTGGCAGGGTGTGGGCCGCCGCTCTGGCAGATGCGTTGGCCTTCCCAGAAGTGAAACATGCCCAGAGCCCCGGCCTAATTATTCACACTCCTACGCTGGAGTGGCATACGTCAGATCAGCCCACTCCGCTTACGGTTTCATGGGGGGACGCTACACAGCTACATGACGAGATCTTCCCCACTGCCTGAGGTAACATGGTTGCGTCCACTGTCCACAACACTACAACCACCAGCAGTAAATGTCCACATGAAGAGGTCTGGGCTCTGCATAGTGAGGTCTGTCCAGCACATCACCGCCAGACTTGGCATTGTGTGCATTCTTATTCATGGGTGACTTGCCTCCTTCACACATACTTGGTTCCCACCTCTCCCAACATTGAGCTATTGTGTGGCTGAGTAGACATGCCATTTTTGGAACGTCCGCTGTCCTGTTCTGCCTAGATTATAGTCGGGGGCGGGCCTGGGGGTGGTGGCGGTGGGTGTTGTGGTCCTCTTGGGTGTCCGAGCTGCATGATCAGTAGCTCCATGACATGTGTTGGTCTTCAGATGTGGCTCTGGGCTTGGCTCCCTTTCATACAGTAGGTAGTCATCCTGCTTTACACCAGTAAAAGGCAGGTGTTAAATTCCTACTGCTAACGCTTATTATCGCCCATTTTTGGATCGTATCGCAGATTTGGCTGGTCGTTAAAAATATCTGGAAGTGGTGTTATCGTGTTTTTTTGCACAGGAATGGCTACTCTGCATATCATTAGCGTTAGTTGTCGCTCTCATCCGTGGCGATGTTTTTTGCGGAAGCTATTTTGGGAAAACTGGCGATATCCGCAGTTTGCACCAGGCTGAGAATGGAACGATAATTCTTTTGCCACTTTAGCTGTGCTAAAGTGCAGATAACTCAGCTATAAGTCCTTGAGAATAAGTCCCATCATTTTTTTTTATTTTTTCGTCCGGATTCGCGCACCCAGACGCTTTAAAAAAAAAAAGGCCCTGGGGGTCCTTCTGGGATCCCCTGAGCAGGCCAAGGAGGTAAGGGTGTTTGTACCCTGCCCACTTTTCTTGTTTGTACACTTTAAAAAAAAATCTTTTATTGTGATTCGCATGTAGCTACAACAAACTCCTAATAAACACAAGGGCTGGTTTTAGAGCCACCCTATAACACAACAGTGGGGACTTATCGCCAAGTTATCAGCAGTTTAACGCAGCAAAAGTGGCGAAAGAATTATCGGGTGGATGTGGGTGTAAACCAGCCCTGAGGGAGTGGCTGTGGCATGCTGACAACTAGACCTGTGATCAGCAGATCACTGGGACATGTAGCGTTATTATCACCTCCCCCTGTAAGGGAAAGAGGGGTGGGCTAGCCTGGCCTATGCCAGTCCAATATAGGGGTGTGAACAATGACCCCTGGGATCTGGGCGTGGTTCTGTCCTAGGCAGGAGAAGGAAGTAAGTAATGGGCGTGTCTCTGTTGTAGTGTTGGCGCCACCTGGAGCGCAATAGATAATGTTGCACCCATGAGCAACATGGACATAACAGGGAATCACTGACCCTACATTCATACATATTTCCACACTTGAATGATCATTGACATCTCTGTGAATTTGAATGTGTAATGCACATTCAGTGGAGTGTTGTCTTAAGGTATTTTCTTCTCTTGTTTTTGGTATAGCCAGTACAATGTACTCATCCAATCACTCCTCGAATTCCCAAGCACTTATAAATTCACCATGCACTCTCCTTGCCGTACTCTAAATATTCAGTCAATACCCATGTACTCATGTAATGACCCAGTCACTAACATATGTACTGCTACAATCCTCTGTACACAACCCATGCAGTCCTCTAACCAAATACACACTACTCATTATCTTCTTCAATTCCTCAAGTAGTACCCATGCAGACCAGCAATCACCCTCTCACTCCCCATGCACTCCTCCAATCACCCAGCCAGTACTATGTACTTATCCAAACACTCTGCCAATACCCAAGCACTTGCAAATTAACCATGCACTCTCCTTGTAGTACTCTAATCATTCAGTCAGTACCCATGTACTCATGCAATGACCTAGGCACTAACACATGCATTGCTACAATCCCCTGTGCACTACCTTTGCAGTCCTCTAACTACCTACACACTACTCATTCGCTCCTTCAATTACCCAGGTAGTACCCATGCAGTCCAGAATCAACCTCTCACTCCCCATGCACTCCTCCAATCACCCAGCCAGTACTATGTACTTATCCAATCACTCCGCCAATACCCAAGCACTTGCGAATTCACTATGCACTATCCTTGGAGTACTCTAATCATCCAGTCAGTACCCATGTACTCATGCAATGACCCAGGCACTAACCATGCACTGTCCCAATCACTGAAGCACTATCCATGCACTCATGGAATAACCCAAGCATTACCCATACACTGATACAATCACACATGCAGTACCTTTGCAGTTCTACAATCACCCACACAGTGCCCTTGCTCTCATGCAATCATTCAAGAAATTTTTCTCTTTTTAACCAATAGATGTGGTTCAGTAAGAACCGATTTTTTGTGAAGTTTTTTTTTAAACCTTTTTTCTTTTGTGTGAGTTTTTAATTTTTTAAAGCACATAACAAAATTAAAAACAGCAAATAAGCTGTTTTACAAAAAAAAGCACATTTCATTTTTTTATTTATGAGCTTTTATGGCAGCTGTAACAACATTGATGCATTGTTGTGCAATGCAGAGTTTGGTGTCACACTTCTTACAGCTGATCGCCACTTCAAAAAGTTCAGGGATGATGTGGGGCCTTGGCGCTGGAGGAACTTGCTGTGAAGAGTTAGAAGGGGCGTTTGGGTCTTGTTGTGCCGCCTCATTAAGTTGTCTCCTCCTCTGCTCTCTAGCTGGATGAACCGGGTGCAAAGTTTCCAGATGCTTTTTCATGCTGCTGGTTCCGCACCAGTATTTTTTTTCGGACCCTCTGGATATAATGCGTTTGCAGATTGTGCAAGTTACCTTATATGCGTTGACCTTCTTCTCACCCTCTGGTACTGAGAAGACGGCCCATACAATACTCTCCTTCCTCTTCTTCACCGGTTCAACAATTTCTTTTTCCTCCAAATCCAAGGGGTCGATGTCTTGCTGAGTAGAAGCCATAGTGTTGGAAAAAAACAGGTCTTGTCACCAAGAAAGCCAAATAATAAGAGGAATATTACAAGGATGGATCCTCCCTCATACAGAATGAAAATGTTTTAAACCAATCAGATTGATTGACTGACTAGGTGTGTGACTAACGCTATGGATGAGTGGCGGTGTGTGAGTGTCTGTTTAGGTATATACGTGCATATGATAGTGCTGTACTGATGAGTATCCACATGTATGAGTGACTGTATGGGTGAATGAGTGGATGTGTGTGTAGACCTAGGAATCAGTGAGTGGGTATGTACTAACTGCTATTGGTCTGTCTATGGTTTTGGTATTGGTAGTCTGTATTTTAGGGTAGGTGTATCAAAGGTTATATTAGGGTGTGAGGCGTTGCATCAGATTATCACATGGAGGATATCATCAGTGATGTCATCAGTGATGTCATTTGAGATGTCATCAGTGATGTCATCAGTGATGTCACTGACAATGTCATGAATGATGTAATATGTGACGTCATCAGTAGCACATTGCGGGGGCGCGAGCTATAGTTAGCTGAACTAACTATAATGGCTGAATTTCTCTGGTTTTGTACAAGTGAAATTTCTAACTAACTATAACGTCCCTGAAACCTATGGTTTTGTCAGTGAATTTCTATGGTTTTTTAAATGCTAATTACTAACTATAACGGGTCTGAAAACTATGGTTTTTTTCAGTGAATTTCAAAGGCTTTTTAAATGCTATTTCCTAACTATAACGGGCCTGAAACCTATGTTTTTTTCTGTGAATTTCAATATATATATATTACCTACTGGCGGTCGCCAGTAGGTAGTTATAGTTAGGACCTAGTTTCCATAGGAAATCCACAACATTCTATTTGGAATAACTTTGGCGCCGGTGGACGAATCTTCGTGAAGTTCTCCAAGAAAAGGGCCTGCTCAGTTCCGCTCCTTCCCTGAAAGTTTGGGGGTGATTCATCAAGTGGGGGCTGAGAAAAAAGTGGGGGTCCCAAAACGTGTTTTCCCCATGCAAATTTCCATAGGGACCTTTAGCCAAGGCTACAGCCCGAACGGCTGAACGGAATTACACGAAATTTGACAGAGAGGTAGAGTTCTGTTCGCAGATTGTGCTTTTTGTTAAATGGTGTAAATCCGTTCAGTAGTTTCTGAGAAAATTGCAAGTAAAATCATAGCGATATCTAGAGACGGAGTTCAGCACGCGTACTGAAATCAGTTCAATTATGAGCGCGAGCTGCATGCTGATTGGCTGTGAACTGTCTGTCAACACTCGAAACCAGGAAGTGTTGGCGGCCATCTTGTGCCTCACTAGAACCGAGTCACAAGAAAACAGTAAAACAAAGTTGAGAAATAAGGAAAGGGGGTAGGGTAGAGGCAGTCTGACCCTCTAGGCTTGCTCAGGGGGTCGTACATGGATGTTTAGGCTCTATTTTTTATATTTATTTTTTTAATGGAAAATCGCGGCGTACGCGTATGGAAATACGTACAATTACGAGCAAGAGCTGCATGCTCATTGGCTGTCAATACTCCAAACCAGGAAGTGTTGGCAGCCATCTTGTTTGTAGGGAGAGCAGAGTCACAAGAAAACAAAGTTGAGAAATAAGGAAACGGGGCAGGGTAGAAACATTCTGAGCCTATAGTCTTGGTCAGGGGGTGGTACATGGATCTTTAGGCTCAATTTTTATTTAAAAAAAATAAATAAAAAATGGCGGGGTACTCGTGCAGTACTTGTACGTGGTGGAAAAGGTGAAAAAAAAGTAGAAGTCCGTTTTATTCATTAGGTCCCGGGGGGGGCAAATTACGGGGGCAATTTTTCTGCATAATGGGGGCTTGTAAGGTGCCCCGAGCATTGGGGAACGGCACTCCTTTGGTTTTATTTTGAAGTATGCGGGGGGGTTACGGTACTACTCCCCGCAGTCTCGGTGAGAGGCACCCCGCGGGTCTTTTTAAAAAAAAAAATGTTTTGAGCTCTCTCTCTCTCTTTCCCCGTACACGTCGCGGGGAACGCCACATTTCTGGGGCAGTAAAATGACCTTCCAGCTCCGGGTACCTGCATTGTCTGGAGTTTTTTATTAATGTTGGGAGGGTGGGCTTGATAATACGTCCTTGTAAATTCCCATAGAAGCCTATGTTCTGGTGTTAACTTGGGCTTCTACGGAAAATAACAAGGCCGTATTATGAAGCTCATTATCGCCATTTTATCAGCAGTTTCCTGCCAATAAAACGGTGATAATTTTAACATCGGTCCTTGATAATATGCACCTAAGATTACTGGTAAAAAAAGAGCAATGGGCCATATTATCAACAAAAGGCGATACATTATCGTCACTTTTATTGGCTGGAAACTGCCGATAAAGCGGCGATAATGGGCTTGATAATATGTTATGTTATGTTATGTTATGTTATATATTTATTTCTATAGCGCACGGCTACTCCAAAGGAGTGTCCCGGCGCTTTATCGAGGCAGCTCAGAATAAAAAACATAACACCATACAGCAGACAACGAACACGGGAAAAGAAAAAAAGAGATCCTAAAGGTTAAAAAGCCAGGTCTTAAGGCTCTTCCTAAACAGGAGCAGGTTGGAGGAGGACCGTAAGGCCAGAGGCAAGGTGTTCCACAACTGAGGGTCCCTCAGACTAAAGGAGCGCCCCCCAGTACGTGCCTTCCTCACTCGGGGAACCACAGCCAAAAACAAAGATTCTGATCGCAGAGATCTAGCCGGACGATAGAAGGCAAGCCTGCGTTGTAGGTACTTTGCTCCCGCGCCAAAAAGCGCTTTATGCACCAAGGTCAGTACTTTAAACATGATCCGCTTCCGGATGGGCAGCCAATGAAGCGACTGCACCAAACCGGAGGCTCTCACTCGCCTGTGAAGGCCAAAAATGGCGCGGGCCGCGGAATTCTGCACAACCTGCAGCCGCTGAACAAGATAGTCCGGAAGACCTATATACAGGACGTTCGCATAGTCCAGTCTGGAGCCAACTAAGGCTTGCACAGTGATCTTTCTATGCTCTTCTGTGAGCAGAGGCAAGAACTTCCTATGCCCTTGTGAATAACCATAGCAGCCCAGGTTAACAGCAGAACTTGGGCTGCTATGGGAATTTACATGTGTCTATGGTTTTTTATTAATGTTGGGAGGGTGGGCTTGATAATACTTCCTTGTTAATTGCCATAGAAGCCTATGTTCTAGTGTTAACATGGGCTTCTATGGGAAATAACAAGGCCGTATTATCATGGTCATTATCGCCGTTTTATCTGCAGTTTCTTGCCAATAAAATGGCGATAATTGTAACACCGGTCCTTGATAATATGCACCTAAGTTTACTGGTCAAAAAAAGAGCAATGACCCATATTATCAACAAAAAGGCGATACATTATCGTCGCTTTTATCAGCAGGAAACTGCCGATAAAGCAGCAATAATGGGCTTGAAAATATGCCCTTGTAAATAACAATAGGAGCCCAGGTTAACACCAGAACCTGGGCTGCTATGGGAAGTTACAAGGGCCTATTATCAAGCGCATTATCGCCGCTTTATCTGCAGTTTCCTGTCGATAAAAGCGGCGATAATGTATCGCCTTTTGTTGATAATATGCTCCTTCATTTCTATAATAGTATGTAAAGCTTTCCTTTTTTTGTGTAGCAGTTGTACTCTCTTCGCATGCTCAGCATCGTTTCGAAGCCCACGTTTTCTTTTTCTCCAAGTTCAACAAGCAAACCTTTCTTTATATCAGTTAGTAAATCTGTCGCTTTCTTTTCCCAGTTCGTGTGTCATCCGCTGCTGTACTTTTGTACAGTATTAATAGTCATATTTTTTATATATTTATTTCAAAGGTAGTGCCGAGGAGCCAAACGTTGATTACGTACTCCGTCCACCGCCATTTTAGTAGTTTCTCACCGTTGTTTTTATTATATCTGTTAGTTAGAACTCAGTAGTTTTCAACCCTAGTCTTGAATATCTTACTATAGTATTTCAACATTATTTTTATTGTGGGCCGTCATACCCCTCCCCCACAAAATAAAAGAATTATATAGTTTTTTTAAATTAACTTTTATTAAATAATAAATATAAACGAAACTCAATTATAACTATATTAGAACTGGAAAAATAACTTAAACAAATTGTGAAATGGATTCCAAAAGGTGTCCGATTGGAAATCTGCAAAAGAAAAAAGAAAATTAGAGTTTAGAATTATGTAGATGTGAGTAAATGAGCTGAAGCATTACGGGGCATATTATCAAGAACGGCGATAAAATTATCGCCGTTTCAGCAGCAGGAAACTGCAGCTAAAGCGGCGATAATGGGCTTGATAATATGCTGTTGTGAATTCCCATAGCAGTCTGGGTTCTGGTGTTAACCTGGGCTACTATGGGACTTCACAAGGGCATATTATCAAGCCCATTATCGCTGCTTTAGCGGAAGATTCTTGCCGCTGAAACGGCGATAATTTTATCGCCGTTCTTGATACTATCCCCTACAAGTTTTGGTAACTCTATGGTTTTACGTGTGCAGTGTTACTCGTACATTCCAGTTCTGTTATAGTGCCGCGTTCAAGTGGTGTCTATATGGAAGTGCCTACTGCGTTACTGACGCCCGTTATGGTGACTTATTTCTAATGCATTCTTATGAAGGCTTTGTAGATCTAGGCCTCTGTGCTTACCGTTGTATAAACCTTGCGGGTAAACATTTCAGGCAGTTGGTGTCACAACTTATTCTGAACAATTCTTCTACACGTCTACACGTCCAAGAGAGCAGTGTCTAAGTTTAAGAGAGAAAGAGAAATGATGTCACAGAGAGTGAGAGAGAGAAAGAGAGAGAAAACAACATTAAAACTGTGTCGCAGAGTCTGGAGTTGTGATTTTTTCCTTGCGTCACTTTAGTCATGTTAAAAGTGACTCAAAAGTGGCGTAATAAGGTTGTGGATCTGTTTGTCAGACTGTTGTAACGTATCTGTTGTCACTGCTCTGAGGTAATTATAGATTTTACAGAGAAGCTGCTGTACACTACGCACTCTGGGCCATAATATCAAGCCTGGGCGACAAAATTATCGCCACTTTATCAGCAGGAAAGTGCCGCTAAAGTGGCGATAATGGGTTTGATAATATGCTCTATGGAATTCCAATCGAAGCTCATGTTAGATGTCCTTCACATCTAACATGAGCTTCGATTGGAATTCAATAGAGCATATTATCAAACCTATTATGGCCACTTTAGCGGCAGTTTGCTGCCGATAAAGTGGCGATAATTTTGTTGCCAAAGTTTGATAATATGGCCCTCTCATCTTTCATAAATAAAAGTTACACTCCAGTTTTACGAGTGCAGTGTACCTGGTACATTTTACTTGTTATAGTGCCGCGTTCAAGTGGTGTCTATATGAAAGTGCCTACTGCGTTACTATCGCCCGTTATGACAAATTATTTCTAATGCAATCCTATGAAGGATTTGTAGATCTAGGCTGCTGTGCTTACCTTGTATAAAGAGTGCGGCCACCGGAGTTCACCATTCGACTTGAACTCTGCTTCTATACATCAAAGTATATTCAATAAGTTGCAGAGAATTCCATTGCTGTTGCTCGATAGGCCGTGGTTGCTTCTGAACGATGTTTGGTGAAGGAAACAAAAGGACATTTTGATTAGTCATCGTAAACTGAGTTGCGTAACTACTATCAAAAGTGAATTTTAATGTGGGTTCTTAATATTCCGTAGTTAAGACTGTTACAGCTCCAGCAAACAAAGGAAGATCAATAAGTTAATAGAGGCCTGGGACGGCTTCGTGACGCAGAATAAAAAATACTATCATGGACGCACAAGTAATAATAATAGAGGCCTAAGTACGTGGCGTAGTACAGAAATACGACACAGAAATGTATGCACGCACAATTTTTGAGATTAGAGGTGTATAGGACCTCGTGACTTATAAAGAAATATTTCAATTATGTAAGTATAATTTAAAACCATTGAGGGGTAGGAAAGCCATATGAAGGATTAAAAATAAGCATTATGCATATACAATTTACAGTGGAGGCTGATGTTGTGACGTCTTCTCTTACCTTTGTTTCTGTCGTCTTTTGTCGTGTCTTGAAAGGCTGTGGTTTTGCTGAGTCTGGGGTGTTTTTGACAGTCTGTCTGTCACCGCAGCAGAGGCAGGCAAAAGAGAGCGTGCTCACGTCAGTGCCCGCATTATAAGGGAACCGCGGGGTCTGACCAAACCAAGCCCAGGGCTGTCATTGGTAGCGTTTTCGCGGTCTGCAAGAATGATGGCCCTGGGGGACATGCCGTTGGGTAATGTATTGGTTTCCAGGCTAAATGACAGCAAGCATGCTTGGTGGTTGCATGTGGGTAGTGTGGGAGGGCGTGCACCGCGCATGTGCAAGTATGAGTGTGTGTACTAACAATTAACAACAGAGAGAGATGGGGGCGGTGTTATAATGTGCGCAGAGGCAGGCCCAGAATCAGATCTGTAATGAGTCAGCACTTCTAATCATTCTCCTTAGCGTGCCCTGAGCTCTGATTTGTCACTGAAAGGTGATCGCACCATAGTTTGTACTGCTTATCATACTCAGCGTGTGCGAATATGCTTTGACGTTACGCGTCGCATTAAAGCTTCAGTGTGACGTCATGTAAGGCGTTCTGTACGCAAAAGGGGCACTGTTTCTACTTGGTTTAAAACATGTATGTATTTAATGTACATACTAAGGGCAGACATTTGGGATAACTATGAATTTTTTTTAATACTTGTAATAATCATATATTACTTTTAAAAAGAATTACACAAATCGCAGTAGAACATCATGCGTACTCGTATTGAAAGAGCTGCATTGGTTTCACACACGTTATAGTTAGGAATTAGCATTTAAAAAACCATGCAAATTCACTGAAAAAAACATAGGTTTCACACACGTTATAGTTAGGAATTAGCATTTAAAAAAACATGCAAATTAATTGAAAAAACCATAGGTTTCACACGTTATAGTTAGCTGAACGTTTCTCTCATATAAAACCTTTAAAATTCCTCCGTTATAGTTAGCTCAGCTAACTATAACTTGCGCGCCCACAATGAACTGCTGATGACGTCACATATTACATCACTCATGACATGGTCAGTGACATCACTCATGACATCACTGATGGCATCTCAAATGACATCCCTGATGACATCACTGATGACATCATCCAGTGAATGTGTGTCTTTCTGAAAAATAATTTTTTTTATATATGTATATCTAAAGGTCGTTGGAAGAATAAATGGGTAAATAAGTGTCTAAATGGATGATTTTTTGTAAAATGGTTTTTTGTACTTGGTCTGTTGTACTTTATCCATAAATTCCTTTGTCGAAACATTTTGCAGATGTACACCTGTTTTTAATATATGATTCACTGCATAAGAAAATGCAGACAAGTCACTCTCAAACAAAAGATTAAACAAATATGGAATACATTGTCGAAATCTTCGGATCTTCTGCATAGAACCTTGATGTCCGGTATTCAGATTCAGTCATCATATCGTCCTCCTTTTCCTATTGGAAACAACTGAGGAAAACAACGAGTTTCCAAGCTTTTTTCACACACACTAATGGGACTTCCCTTTGCTTCTTTCATTTGGAAACAATCTATAGTATTCTCCTTTACTTCTTTGGAATGAACTGGATGAATACTATAATGTTAGTAGATGTCTTCAGTTCTGGAGTCATCTACTTTTTCAATTTGTCCAGATGTAGAATCTCTTCTACAGTTATTTCTTCCTCTCCCATATATACAACTCTACTGAACGCAGAATGTATTGAAAGCAGTTCTCAGCACAGATACTAAAGACAAAGTTAGATCCAAAGCTGAATTCAAGTTGTGAACCCTGCTGTCTGCAGTGTAGATTAAATGCAGTTGTTGACACAAAGATCGATGAATACTATTTTGTCACAGTTAACAGATTCTGAGTACACAGTACAATTGTCTCTGCCTTAAATAAAGCAAGGCTGGATTCAATTCTGTCCTTAGTGTAGATGGAAAGCTGAATTCAAGTTTTGAACCCTGCTGTCCGCAGTGTAGATTGAAGGCTCTAGTGAGTACAGTTATAGATGAATGCTATTTGTGACATTCTTTTACAAAATCGGAAGACATAGAATCCATTAGTCTCTGTCTTAAATAAAGCAAGGCTGGATTCAATGTTTTCTGTAGTAGTGGCGCTCCTGGTATTCAGTTTTGAACTCTACTGACGACAGAATAGATTGAAGGCAGTTCTCAGCACATATACGGAAGACAAATTTAGATGCAAAGCTCAATTCAAGTTGTGAACCCTGCTGTCCGCAGTGTAGATTGAAGGCAGTTGTTGACACAAAGATCGATGAACGCTATTTTGTCACAGTTAACAGAATCGGAGGACACAGTACAATTGTCTCTACCTTAAATAAAGCAAGGCTGCATTCAATGCTGTCCTTAGTGTAAATGGAAAGCTGAATTCAAGTTGTGAACCCTGCTGTCCGCAGTGTAGATTGAAGGCCCTAGTGAGTACAGTTATGGATGAATGCTATTTGTGACATTCTTTTACAAAATCGGAAGACATAGAATCCATTAGTCTCTGTCTTAAATAAAGCAAGGCTGGATTCAATGTTTTCTGTAGTAGTGGCGCTCCTGGTATTAAGTTTTGAACTCTACTGACCACGGAATAGATTGAAGGCAGTTCTAAGCACAGATACTGAAGAGAAATTTAGCTCCAAAGCTGAATTCAAGTTGTGAGCCCTGCTGTCTGCAGTGTAGATTGAATGCAGTTGTTGACACAAAGATCGGTGAATACTATTTTGTCACAGTTAACAGAATCTGAGTACACAGTACAATTGTCTCTGCCTTAAATAAAGCAAGGCTGGATTTCTATGCTGTCCTTAGTGTAAATGGAAAGCTGAATTCAAGTTGTGAACCCTGCTGTCTGCAGTGTAGATTGAAGGCTCTAGTGAGTACAGTTATGGATGAATGCTATTTGTGACATTCTTTTACAAAATCGGAAGACATAGAATCCATTAGTCTCTGTCTTAAATAAAGCAAGGCTGGATTCAAGGTTTTCTGTAGTAGTGGCGCTCCTGGTATTATGTTTTGAACTCTACTGACCACAGAATAGATTAAAGGCAGTTCTGAGCACAGATACTGAAAACAAATGTAGATGTAAAGCTCAATTCAAGTTGTGAACCCTGCTGTCCGCAGTGTAGATTGAGGGCAGATGTTGACACAAAGATCGATGAATGCTATTTTGTCACAGTTAACAGAATCTGAGGACACAGTACAATTGTCTCTGCCTTAAATAAAGCAAGGCTGGATTCAATGCTGTCCTTAGTGTAGATAGAAAGCTGAATTGAAGTTGTGAACCCTGCTGTCCGAAGAGTAGATTGAAGGCTCTAGTGAGCACAGTTATAGATGAATGCTATTTGTCACATTCTTTTACAAAATCAGAAGATATAGAATCCATTAGTGTCTACGTTAAATAATGCAAGGCTGGATTCAAAGTTTTTTGTAGTAGTGGCGCTCCTGGTATCAAGTTTTGAACTCTACTGACCGCAGAATAGATTGAAGGCAGTTCTAAGCACAGATACTGAAGACAAATTTAGATCCAAAGCTGAATTCAAGTTGTGAACCCTGCTGTCTGCAGTGTAGATTGAAGGCAGTTGTTGACACAAAGATCGATGAATGCTATTTTGTCACAGTTAACAGAATTTGTGGACACAGTACACTTGTCTCTGCCTTACATACATCAAGGCTAATTTGAATGCTGTCCATAGTGTAGATGTAAAGCTGAATTGAAGTTGTGAACCCTGCTGTCTACAATGTATATCGAAGGTACTACTCGACAGAAACATCGATGAATGCTATTTTGTACAGTTAACAGAATCTGAGGACATAGTACAATTGTCTCTGCCTTAAATAAATTGAGACTAATATGTCATACTCTGTTTTAAGAATTTGCTGCATTCTTAAATGCACAAAGGCAAGCATTAAGTTTGATACCATGCTTACGTCATCAATAATGAGAAGTTTCATTTTCTTCAAGAGTCTTCACAACAAGCTTTTCCAGATAGCTTGTGGTATTCCAATTTGTTGTCATGCTCCACAGGTAGTATAAGTAAACGATGTAATGTAGCATTGGTAATGTTAACATTTAGTCATATTTTGAATATAAGGAATTTATTACAAATATGCGACAAGCAAATGATGCTGATTATGGAACTATTCTACAAGATATAAGAATTGGAAAAATTTGTGAATATGGCAAAGACGTTTTAGAAAGACGATTACTTTCCAATTTGTTTCTAAATAAAAATATTGTTCCAGAGCTTGTGGTTGTATGACTAAACAACTACCACCTAAACAACGAATGCCTGAACCACGAAGGCTAAAGCACTACCAATGCCAAACCACTACTTTCTGTACAACGAATGCCTAAACCACGAAAATTATTCATTTTTCATATTACCTGAATTTACCACTACGTTTTAAAAATCGCATGTTTGACTCATGGATAACTTAAACATTTTTTCAATATTCTTTAAATGTTCAATCTTATCGTTTTTTACATGTGCTGTTCGAGCATGCTTTCCCCAACCAAGTGATTGTTCTAAAGGTCAGCCAGTGATTCCAACCATACTACAAACGTCTCCCTCATAGAGAGCAATAACGATTTTTAGTCATGTGGCCAAGGAAATTGTACCCAGTTATGTTAGGTCAGGAGCGTTTTTTATCTTGTTTAAGACTTTAAACATCAGATCCATTTTACGCTATATAATAATATTTAATTAAGAAACAGTTGTAAACTCCTAATTGAACTTTGGTGAAATAATTTATTTTTAGTAGCAACATTTTATTCAACTAGTTTTAAAAAAAAGATTTTTATAACTCCAACAGCCATTCTACAAAATGGTCTCTTAGAATTTTTTTTTTCAATTGATTGCACTACAGTTTTTTTTAAATAATTTACTTTAAACAGAAAAAAAACGCACATCCACAGTTTTGTAACTATTTCAAGTTTTACAAACAGTTTTTAAATTGCATCGTGTACTGTTCTTAAGCACATCACTGTAAAACAAACCAACACTGCCATCTACTGGCCTAACACACCAAATTAAAACAAACCAATATTTCTACATCGTAATTAAAATCCTGAAATGTACAAATGAATATTACACATTCCTAATTTACTAAAAATATAAGTCGTGGTTCAGGTGGTCGTTGGTAGTGTACAGTAGTGGTAATGAGTTTGTGGTTCTTGTAAAGGTCGTGGTTAAGGATTCGTTGTTTAATACACTCGTTGTTAAGGATTCGTTGTTCAGGCTGTTTCCCAGAGCTTCTAGCTACTTTTAGAGTAATTGGATAACCCCATCCAAGAAAGGAGATAGAGTGCAAATTTGCTACTGCTTTCGGCCGGGGTATTAGCTGCAACAAAAAGACTCGATAAAGGGCCTTGACTTTGAATCAGAATATGAAATTGAACAATAATTGATAACCCCAGCCAAGAAAGGCAGTAAGTGTATAAATTTCCCACTGCCTTCGGCCGGGATAGTAGCTACAATAAAAAGGCTCATTAAATGGCCACGAGTTTCTATCAGAATATGAAATTCAAGAATAATTGATAACCCCAACCAAAAAAGGCAGCAAGTTGGTGTGTGCATGTGTAGATGATGTGTTGATTGAGTGGAAGATAAAAAAGGTGAAAAATTAGAAAAGGCTGAAAACGTGCAAAGTACCCACTGCCTCTTAAGGGAAGTGGATCTTTGGATACCTAGCTCATTATACAGACTGTGCGTCGGATTTCGCAGTGGGAGCCTGAGAAATGGCTACCATATCGAAGCAAGCAATGTAAGTGCACTAAGGTACCACTGTGGGCAGTAGGGTTGAAAAATTACAACACTGGGCCCAGTTTAGGGACTCTACTTTGAATTAGAATAATACATGGCAAAGGCCGTAAGAAAGTTAGCAGGTAGGTGTGTTTCAGGTAGTGGATGCAGAATAAGGTGAAAAGGAAGAAAGGTAGCAGATGCGGAAACAACGCACTGCTTTATAAAGGAAATGGGTGTTTGGTTTTCCAGTCCATTATAGACTGTGAGTTGGATTCTGCAGTGGGAGCCTGAGAAACGGGTATCTCATGTAAGGAGTTAAGCAAGTGCACAAAGTACTCACACTGTGCGGTGGAAAGGACGCAAGAAAGGACGCAAGTGTGCAAATTACCCACTGCCATTCACGGGTAGTAGTTACCAAGAAGGTTCAATAAAGGGCTTGAACTTTGAAATAACTTATAACCCCAGCCAAGAAAGGCAGTAAGTGTGCTAATTTCCCACTGCCTTTGGCTGGGGTAGTAGATACAAAAACAGGCTCCATAAAGGGCCTTGACTTTGAATCACAATATGAAATTGAACAATAATTGATAACCCCGACCAAGAAAGGCAGCAAGTATGCAAATTTCTTACTGCTTTCGGCTGGGGTAGTTGTTACATTAAAAATGCTTGATAAAGAGCCTGCACTTTGAATACGATTATGAAATAGAAGAACAGTTGATAACCATAGCCAAGAAAGGCAGCAAGTAGGTGTGTGTGTACGTGTAGATGATGTGTTGATTGTGTGGAAGATGAATAAGTTAAAAAATAGGAAAGGCTGCAAGTGTGCAAATTACCCACTGCCTTTAGCTGGGGGAGTAGTTACAACAAAAATGCTTGATAAAGGGCCTTGACTTTTAATCAGAATATGAAATTGAACAATAAGTGATAACCCCAGCCAAGAAAGGCAGCAAGTGTGCAAATTTCCCACTGCCTTTAGCCGGGATGGTAGCTACAACAAAAAGGCTCGATAAAGGGCCATGGCTTTGAATCAGTATATGAAATTGAAGAGTAATTGATAACCCCAGCCAAGAGAGGCAGCAAGTAAGTGTGTGTATGTGTGGATAATGTGTTCATTGAATGGAAGATGAATAAGGTAAAAAGTAAGAAAGGCTGCAGACGCGCGAAGTAACCACTGCCTTATGAGGGAAGTAGATCTTTGGATACCCAGCTCATTACATAGATTGTGCGTAGCAAGAAAGTATGCAAGTGTGGAAATTACCCACTGCTATTTACGGGAAGTAGTTACTAAGATGGCTGAATAAAGGGCCTTCACTTTGAATTTGTATTACAAGAAGAATAATTGATAACCCCAGCCAAAAAAGGCAGCAAGTGTGGAATTTTCTCACTGCCTTCGGCTGGGGTAGTTGATACAACAAAAAGGCTCGATAAAGGGCCTGCACTTTGAATAGGAATATGAAAGTGAACAATAGTTCATAACCCCTGCGAAGTAACGCAGCAAGTGTGCAAATTTCACACTGCTTTCTGCCAGGGCAGTATCTACATGAAAAAGGCTTGATAAAGGGCCATGACTTTGAATTAGAATATGAAATTGAACAATAATTGATAACCCCTGCGAAGAAAGGCAGGAAGTGTGCAAATTTCCCACTGTCTTCGGCCGGGTTAGTAGCTACAAGAAAAAGGTTCGATAAAGGGCCTGCATTTTGCATATGGATATGAAGTTGAAGAATATAGTTGTTAATCGTAGCCAACAAAGGTAGAAAGTAGGTGTGTGTACGTGTATATGATGTGTTGATTAAGTGGAAGATGTATAATGTAAAAATATAAAAACGCTGCAAGTGTGCAAATTACCCACTGCCATTCACGGGTAGTAGTTACCAAGAAGGCTCAATAAAGGGCCTGCACTTTGAATTTGTATTACAAGAGGAATAATTGATAACCCCAGCCAAGAAAGGCAGCAAGGTTGCAAATTTCCTAATGCCTTTGGCCGGGATAGTAGCTACAACAAAAATGCTCGATAAAGGGCCTTGACTTTGAATCAGAATATGAAATTCAAGAATAATTGATAACCCCAGCCAAGAAAGGCAGAAAGTGTGCTTATTTCCCACTGCCTTTTGCCGGGGTAGTTGTTACAACAAAAAGGCTCGATAAAGGGCCTGCACTTTGAATATGGATATGAAATAGAAGAATAGTTGATAACCATAGCCATGAAAGGCAACAAGTAGGTGTGTGTATGTGTAGATGATGTGTTGATTGAGTGGAAGATGAATAAAGTAAAAAACAAGAAAGGCTGCAAGTGTGCAAATTACCCACTGCCTTTAACCGGGGAAGTAGTTAGAACAAAAACGCTCGATAAACGGCCATGAGTTTGAATCAGAATATGAAATTGAACAATAATTGATAACCCCAGCCAAGAAAGGCAGCAAGTGTGCTAATTTCTCACTGCCTTTGGCCGGGGTAGTAGCTACAATAAAAAGGTTCGATAAAGGGCCATGACTTTGAATTAGAATATGAAATTGAACAATAATTGATAACCCCTGCGAAGAAAGGCAGCAAGTTTGCAAATTTCCCAATGCCTTTGGCCGGGATAGTAGCTACAACAAAAATGCTCGATAAAGGGCCTTAACTTTGAATCAGAATATGAAATTGAACAATAATTGATAACCCCAGCAAAGAAAGGCAGCAAGTATGCTAATTTCTCACTGCCTTTGGCCGGGGTAGTAGCTACAATAAAAAGGTTCGATAAAGGGCCATGACTTTGAATTACAATATGAAATTGAACAATAATTGATAACCCCTGCGAAGAAAGGCAGCAAGTGCGCGAATTTTCCACTGCCTTTGGCCGGGGTAGTATCTACATGAAAAAGGCATGATAAAGGGCCATGGCTTTATGAAATTGAAGAGTAATTGATAACCCCAGCCAAGAAAGGCAGCAAGTAAGTGTGTGTATGTGTGGATAATGTGTTAATTGAATGGAAGATGAATAAGGTAAAAAGTAAGAAAGGCTGCAGACGCGCGAAGTAACCACTGCCTTATCAGGGAAGTAGATCTTTGGACACCCAGCTCATTACACAGACTGTGCGTCGCAAGAAAGGATGCAAGTGTGGAAATTACCCACTGCTTTTTAGGGGAAGTAGTTAGTAAGAAGGCTGAATAAAGGGCCTTCACTTTGAATTAGTATTACTAGAAGAATAATTGATAACTCCTGCGAAGAAAGGCAGCAAGTGCGCACATTTTCCACTGACTTTTGGCGGGGTAGTATCTACATGAAAAAGGCTTGATAAAGGGCCTTGACTTTGAATCAGAATATGAAATTGAAGAGTAATTGATAACCCCAGCCAAGAAAGGCAGCAAGTAAGTGTGTTTATGTGTGGATAATGTGTTCATTGAATGGAAGATGAATAAGGTAAAAAATAAGAAAGGCTGCAGACGCGCGAAGTAACCACTGCCTTATCAGGGAAGTAGATCTTTGGATACCCAGCTCATTACACAGACTGTGCGTCGCAAGAAAGGATGCAAGTGTGGAAATTACCCACTGCTATTTAGGGAAAGTAGTTAGTAAGAAGGATGAATAAAGGGCCTTCATTTTGAATTAGTATTACTAGAAGAATAATTGATAACCCCAGCGAAGAAAGGCAGCACGTGTGAAAATTTCACACTGCCTTCGGCCGGGGTAGTTGATACAAGAAAAATGCTCGATAAAGGGCCTGCACTTTGAATAGGAATATGAAAGTGAACAATAGTTCATAACCCCAGCGAAGTAATGCAGCAAGTGTGCAAATTACCCACTGCCATTCACGGGTAGTAGTTACCAAGAATGCTCAATAAAGGGCCTGCACTTTGAATTTGTATTACAAGAAGAATAATTGATAACCCCAGCCAAGAAAGGCAGCAAGTGTGCATATTTCCTACTGCCTTCGGCTGGGGTTGTAGCTACAACAAAACGCTTGATAAAGGGCCTTGACTTTGAATCAGAATATGAAATTGAACAATAATTGATAACCCCAGCCAAGAAAGGCAGAAAGTGTGCTAATTTCCCACTGCCTTTTGCCGGGGTAGTTGTTACAGCAAAAAGGCTTGATAAAGGGCCTGCACTTTGAATATAGATATGAAATAGAAGAATAGTTGATAACCATAGCCAAGAAAGGCAGCAAGTAGGTGTGTGTACGTGTAGATGATGTGTTGATTGAGTGGAAGATGAATAATGTAAAAAATAAGAAAGGCTGCAAGTGTGGAAATTACCCACTGCCATTCACGGGAGGTAGTTACCAAGAAGGCTGGCTAAAGGGCCTGCATTTTGAATTTGAATTATTTGAAAAATAATTGATAACCCTAACCAAATAAGGCAGCAAGTGTGCAAATTTCCCACTGCCTTCGGACAGGGTAGTAGCTACAACAAAAGGCTCGATGAAGGAGCTTGACTTTGAATCAGAATATGAAATTCAAGAATAATTGATAACCCCAGTCAAGAAAGGCAGCAAGTGTGCAAATTTCCCACTGCATTCGGACGAGGTAGTTCTTACAACAAAAATGCTTGATAAATGTCTAATAACTAATGTTGAGGACAGCGATGCTCCTGTTTCTTGTTTTTGAGAAGGTTGATAGACTGTTTCACGTAACACAAAAGTTCATCGCAATAATGCATAGAAATTTAAGTTTACCAAAATCAAGATTAATATGTGAGTATGGACTGTTTGCTGAAGATGCTGTTGCAACAATTGATATGATTGGTGCAGCAGCAAGTAGGTTGTCCTGCAATCTCTGTGTTGCAGCTCAAGCAAATTTGTTGGGGTGCAAGTTGTTTACGTGTTGCACTATATTTGCTGTGCCAAAGGAGTATTTTTTGGATTGATCACACCTTGAAAGAGTTGTTTGGCAAATTTTACAGGTTACTTATGGTTGGTGTGTTTCAGTTAGTATATGTCTGGACTTCGCTGGAATCTTTAAGGGACACATTAGGGCTTCCATAATACGGAAACCCTTTGTACTTAGTTACATCTAATTCCATTGTATGTAGAACGGTTAAATTCAACATCCGCCTTTAGGACTAGTGGGAGGGTAGCATTTGAAAGTGTTTGACAGGTTACACTACATGTTTCCATGCAGCCAAAGAAAACTTAGCATGGTTAGTTCTTATGATAATCTGGACACAACACTACATCGCAGGAGTATTGAAAACATCTATTAGAAATCTGGCATACGATCACATGTTTAGTTTAAGATACACATTTTGTACATTTTATATACATTTTGGACATTTGTAAGCAGTAAAGGGTAATTAGGATGTTACATTTTGTTTGATACATTTAAGGTGGACTCATCTGCTGCATTCGAAACATTGGGCCTGTTGGGAAGATAGTGAAAAGTAACTTGTTATTAACATTGTAATATTTAAAGGTCAATAGCTTTTTGAAAAGAAAACTTTATATGTATTTACATAGTACATATAGTAATCTCTCAAAACTCAGTGGGAAAGTGGGAATGAGTTTAAAATTATGAAGGGTGCATAGCCAGTTAAGCAACATGGCGGACGTAAACTCTGAAAAGATCCTTGCAAATGGCTCAGTTATCTGAATCATACTATCATAGAGTCTGCATCAGACAAATGTTCACTGGAGACTTCATGCCTCCAAAACAGCCCAAAAACTTATATCACTTAATTTTGATCTTCAGCATCTACAATCATTGAGGGTACTTACCATTAAGTTTTGCATATAAATTGAAGTATCTTGGTTGCAGACACCACAATACTTTTGAACAGACTCTAAATGTAAAAAAATATGTACATTAGCACATCATAACAGCAATGCTAACAATTCAAAACTTATTTTGCAATATATCATGTATGATTCTAGGTGTTTTCAGATGCAGGAATAGAGATAGTCACAACTGTTGCAAACATATTTAAATGGATTCACTGCGAACATTATTGAAAATTCACAAGTAAAATGACAATATTTTACTGTACTATGTTAAAAATTAATGATATGCCTTTATCTATAAAAGACCTTCTATGAAAAAAGAAAATACAGGATAATGCAATGTTCAGGACAACACTACAGTGTGACAACTTATTTATCTTTGAAATGTTAAAGTCAAACCTGATGACTTCATTAGGTCCATTGCAATTTTCAGTAGATAATTCCGTAGAAATATTACATTAGTAAAAATCTCGGCAACTTGCTGCTGAGTTAGGTATCATTCTTCAAACTGAAAACATAATAAGCAGTGTATATGTTGAGTAAAAGTCCAGTCCGAATGTTAATGTACATTAAAACAATTAATCAGAAAAGGTTTGAGGTTGAAAAGCAATTATAGTTTCCAGTTCTCTAGATACATTACAAAATCGTTTAGAAAAATTAGCATGTAAAATATTGAACCAGTTATTTTGAACAAGAACTTTCAAAATAGATTGATAAATCAACTTACCAAAAGTATCCAATGATAATCAGTATTTGCACCAGTACGACTGAAAAGTCACATAACAGATATGAATATTTACCTGAAAAGTAGAAGAGCGATATTTGTGGAGGAAGATATAAGAAGACACTGTTGTTGATATTACTAAACAGTAAGGTTAAAATTATAGGATTTCAGTACACAGATTGATTTGAAATTACTACTTAAAGATAGGTAACTGTATTAGGAATAGAAATATTCATGCATTTGGTCTTCTGAAACATATTTGAGAGGAAGATATGGAGTACCTGCAAAAATATATGAAAGCACATGAGCTTGTGAAGAAGAACGAATATGTACATCATACGTTATTAGCCATAGTATACACAATTTACATGTAGCAGAAACTAACCTGAACAGGTATCCAAAAAAAGTAACATTAGTTTAACAACCTACCACAAACATTTCTCAAACACAAAAAGTTCATCAGAAATACTTTTCTTACATTAATGTAGTTTGTAAAATATGTTGTGTGCAGAAAGATATAATTACGTACTGTTCTTCAATGTATTAACTTTTCACCTATATAGGAGAATTACACCACTCAATAGAACATCATTAATGTAGACATTGAAATTATGTGCCAATACTGAAAAAATTATCCTGCCGTCAACAGAGAATTTTATAGAAAGTCTACGCAATCCATGCTTGTGGAATTTATTGAAGCCATCAGGATACACATTATGGTTTATATAACGCAGAAGCTCTTGGTACTTAGTGGCATTCATTTCTATGGAAAATGAAGATAAACGGGCAAAAACGGTAGAAGAAAAGCATTATAGATGTAAAGAACACATTTTATATGCTCACATTCAAGTATAAAGACATAAATGACTATAAAGATGTGTAAATATATAATTAGTAAAACAACTGTCACCCCGTCTTCACAGCTGAATACGCCCACAAAGTTTAAGTGAGGGATACAGAGTACAGTCCATACAAAGGGACGGGTAAGGCCTGCCAAATGGATGCAGTTTAAAAACATGGCAGTTTTAGAAAGGGCGCTCAGGCACTGTAGTGCCAAGCCTCACTTTTTTTATTTAAGGTTACTTATGTGGGTGTGGCACAATTACTGTTGCAGGCCCACTAGTAGCATTTACATGAGCAGCCCTGGTATATATAGTATACTTTACTATCAAGAGTAACATAAATATGACACAGAAATTCATGTACGCCCAATTTATTTAAAAAAGGCCTAGGAGTGCTCCGTGACGCAGAGGAATTATTATGATCTACAATATATGATCAATAGGAATAGAGGCCTGGGAAGGCTATGTGAGGAATCAATAAACATTAAAAGTTACGGGAGGATTAGAAGGGATCAAATACGATGAAGCACAAAGCATGTACCCCACAAAAATAAAGCAAAAAAGAGCTGGGAGAGGCACATGACGCAGTCAAAAAAGAATACCATTATGAACGCACAATTTATAACAATACAGTCTAAAGCACGTAACACTTCAAAAATACGACATAGAAATTAATGCGCGCACAATTTATTTAAAAAAGGCCTAGGAGTGCTCCGTGACGCAGAAGGAAATGTTATGATCAACCATATATGATCAATAACAATAGAGGCCTGGGAAGGCCACGTGAGGTAGCAATAAACATTAAAAGTCACGGGAGGATTAGAAGGGAGCAAATAAGATGAAGCACAAAGCATGTACCCCACAAAAATAAAGTAAAACAGAGCTGGGAGGGACAAGTGATGCAGTCAAAAAATAATACTATTATGAACGCAGAATTTATAACAATACAGTCTAAAGCACGTGACACTTCAAAAATACGACACAGAAATTCATGCACGCAAAATGTATTTGAAAAAGGCCTAGGAGTGCTCCGTGACGCAGAAGGAAATGTTATGAGCAACCATATATGATCAATAAGAATAGAGGCCTGGGAAGGCCACGTGAGGTAGCAATAAACATTAAAAGTCATGGGAGGATTAGAAGGGAGCAAATACGATGAAGCACAAAGCATGTACCCCACAAAAATAAAGTAAAACAGAGCTGGGAGGGGCACGTGACGCAGAGAAAAAATAATACTATTATGAACGCACAATTTATAACAATACAGTCTAAAACACGTGACACTTCAAAAATACGACACTGAAATTCATGCACGCACAATTTATTTTAAAAAGGCCTAGGAGTACTACGTGACGCGGAACGAAATAAATAATATGATCATGCAAGTACGATCAATAAGAATACAGGCCTGGGAAGGCCACGTGACACAGTAATAAATATTCAAAGTTTTGGGAGAATTAGGAGGGAGCAAATACGATGAAGCACAAAGCACGTGGCGCACAAAAATAAAGCAAAACAGAGCTGGGAGGGACATGTGACGCAGTAAAAAAACAAATACTCTCATGCACGCACAATTAATTATAGAGGCCAAACCATGTGGCGTACCATAGAAATACGACACAGAAATTCATGCACACACAAAAGATGCATGGCTGCTGGGCCTGGGTTGAGGATGGGACTTCCTGAGGTTAGGGGCTGGGCCACTGGGTCTGGCGTTGACTGGGCCTGGAGCGGAGGCTGATGTTGTGAGGGCTTCTCCTACCTTTGCTTCTGTCGTCTCTTGTCTTGTCTTCAAAGGCTGGGGATTTCGCTAGGCCTGGGGTAGGCTGGGCGCGGGCGACGCCGGCACTGCGCCTATGGTGGCCTAGCTGGACGGTAGCAGCAGTGACACCACGTCAAGTGTCACGGGTCCTCCTCCGCTCGAGCAAATAGTTCGTAGTACAATCGACGACGACGAGAGTCTGTCTGTCACCGCAGCACAGGCAGGAAAAAGAGAGCGTGCTTACGTCAGTATCCGCATTATATGGGAACCGCGGGGGCTGACCAAACTAAGTCCAGGGCCGTCATTGGTAGCGTTTTCGCGGTCTAGAAGAATGATGGCCCTGGGGGCCCTCTCATTGGCTGATGTATCGGCTTCCAGGCTTAGTAATAGCAAGAAAGCTACGTGGTGACATCTGGGAAGTGTGGGTGGGTGTGCACCGCGCATGTGCAAGAGTGAGTGTGTGCACCAACAATTAACAACAAAGAAAGACGGTGCAGGGTTTTCATGTGTGCAGAGGCAGAGCCACAATCGGATCTCCAATGAGTGAGCACTTGTAACCATTCTCGTAGCACGCCCTGTGCTGTGATTTGACAGTGAGAGTGATCGCACCATAGTTTGTACGGCTAATCATTCTCAGCGCGTACCAGCGCATACGCTATGAATTACGCGTCACATCAAAGCTTCCGTGTGACGTCATGTTCGGCGCCCATAAGCGAAAGGCGCAAATGTTTTTAATTGTTTACAAACATATATTTATGTATTTAATAAACATACTAACAGAATACATTATCTAGAATAGTTATGAAAATAGTTTTTTTAAACTTTGAACAATCGTATATTACTTTTGAAAAGCAATTACACAAATCGCGGTGGAACGTTATGTGTACTCGCATCGTAAGAGCACCGTAAGCTCAGCGTAAGCGTACACAAAGCCATGTGACTTTAAAAGAAGGGATTTGATTGGTTCATATTAGTCCCTGTTCCAACTGTAGAAAGTTCCGTCCCATTTTAATCATTCTACTTTGACTTTCTAAGAAGAAGCATCTCTTCTGAGAATCCTGTCAAATAAAAGGAAGATTACCATAATAACAGCAATGGACTCATCTTCCAGCCATTCTTCCGAGGAATATTTAATTCCTGAAGAACCTCCAAAGAAGAGGAAAGAAGCTCTAATTTGGCAATTTTTTACTTTTCCAGAAGGGCAAAAAAAGGGTAATGCTCCAAAAGTAACCTGTAAAATTTGCCAAACAACACTTTCAGGGGGTGATCGATCTAAAAAATACTCCTTTGGCACAGCAAATATGGTACGACACGTGAAGAACTTGCACCCCAACAACTTTGCTCGAGCTGCAAGACGGAGGTTGCAGGACGACCCACCTGCTACTGCACCAAGCACATCAACTACTGCAGCAGAATTTTCAGCAAGCAGTCCACACCCAGAAATTGATTCGGATTTTGCTGACTTTAAAATTATATGCATTTATTGCGATAAACATTTGTGTTATACGGAACAGTCTATTGATCTGATAAAATGCAGGATACAGGAGCATCGCTGTCCTCGACATTAGTTTTTTTTTTTTCATTCTTTTGTTCCTGTTGGACACTTTTTGGGTTCCAGTTTAATTATTTTGGTTTTAAAAAAAACTTGTTGACAAAACAAAAAAAAAAAATAGAAAACTTAAAACACAAAACAAAACCGAGTTCTTTTTAGAACTACCTTCACTGGTCAAAGAAAGAACTATATTTCTATGTTAGTGTATAAAAGTTTCTCAGAATGAATGTGTAGTTCATAAATGAATGAATGAAAACATTACTAGTGTATGGTGAATCTGAAAGTGCAGAACTATAAGGAAGCGCTACAGCATACATCTATAAGGTGTTTACCTATAGTATACTGTGGTACCTCTGAAGTACTTGAATGTAACATATCCATATAAATATGTTACAAGTCTATGCTTCAATTTGCACTGCTGGTGAAACTGCCTGGGTGAATTTGTATGTGTTAGGAGTAGATTTACAACCCCCTTGTGCCTCTTTTAACACAGCTGTTACGTCACTTCTGTGATGCACTGGTAGTGCAAAAGATGTGACATGGTGTGTGGAAGGTGCATGACATTATAAAGCCCTGTGCCAGAAGGAGGTGATATCACAGTACACAATAACTGTCATATCTCTGGGAATGTACCACTTATTGTACATCTGCTGATTAGTGTTTTAAGGTAGTGAATGGATTCTTTTAGAATAGTGTACAGATAAGCACATAGTGCTGTATGGCCACTACAAAACTGAAACAGAAGTGTGATTGTGTTTAGTAAAAGTGTAAAGATACATATTGGGGAATTGAAGGTATAAAAGACAAGTTTGCCGGTGCATAGAAGACTACATGCATAGTCTATTGGGTTTTCTCATGAACTACTGAAAGGATTTACTCCATTTAACAAAAAGCACAATCTGCAAACTGAACTCTACTTCTCTGCCAAATTTGGTGTAATTACATTAGCGTATGCATACGGTACGATTATAAAAAAAAAACAATGATAAAGGAATTATATAGAATTCAATTTTAATATATTGGAAAAAAAATCATAAAAAAATATTTTTCGATTTAGTTTTTTTATTATTTTACATTAAGAATATGACATTTAATTAAAAAAATTAAATAAATATAAATATTTATATTAAAAATGTAAGAAATTAGTATAAAAAGAAAGAAATATAATAATAAATACATTTAAAAATTATCATTTACAAAACCTTTGAAATTCACTGAAGAAACCATAGGTTTCACACACGTTATAGTTAGGAATTAGCATTTAAAAAACCTTGCAAATTCACTGAAAAAACCATAGGTTTCACACAAGTTATAGTTAGGAATTAGCATTTAAAAACAATTGCAAATTCACTGAAAAAACCATAGGTTTCACACAAGTTATAGTTAGGAATTAGCATTTAAAAACAATTGCAAATTCATTGAAAAAACTATAGGTTTCACACATTTTATAGTTAGCTGGACATTTCACTCATACAAAACCATTGAAATTCCCACGTTATAGTTAGTTCAGCTAACTATAACTCACGCGCCCGCAATGCACTGCTGATGACGTCACATATTACATCACTCATGACGTGGTCAGTGACATCACTCATGACATCTCAAATGACATCACTGATGACATCACTGATGATATCATCCTTTTGAAAGAGTGGCAGACCTCCTCTCACCCTAATATAACCTTTGATACACACATTCAAAAATAGAAACTAACAATTTCAAAAAAATCGAGATACCAATACCAGTTACAACAACCTATTCAGTAATTCCAACATATACATACACATCCACTCATTCACCAACAGTTTCTATATAGTCACTCATACATGTACTCACTCATCATATGTACTCGTGCACCTATACATCCTGTTACACACTAATACTCATCCATAGAGTTACTCACACATATACTCACACATGCAAATAAACTATCAAACATTCATTTACTTGCATATACAGTTATAAACACACTACTACACTTACTTCTACACAAACGTACACATACTTACTCTCTTAAACAATCACTTATAGAAACACATACTTATTTATACAGGAACTCTTCCAATCTCTCACTCTCACTCTCACATATACTCACTTATATACATCAATACTCACATATACTAGTTTAAAACATATGTAGTTACTTATAAAGATACTATTGAGACAGTCATTCACTCACTAACACACCCATACACACACTCATCCACCCATACAGTCCTGCACACATGCTGTCTTCAAAACACATACAAACAGTGAGTCAGTCATTCATGCATCTGTGCGCTAAGTAATACCCCCCACCAAACCATACAGACACTCAATCTGATACTCAAAAAACCAACTAATAACCCATATAGACACTCATGTAGCTACTCACCAACCCATGCAGACACTTATACACAAAGTGAGACACTGATACAGATATTTACATATTTAAACATTACTCACTAATACATGTATTCACTAAGATACACTTAATAAGTCAGTTATACAATCAATTTTACAAAAAAACCCATCCATTTAGACACTAATTTACCCATTTATTCTTTCATCGACGTTTAGATATACATATATAAAAAATATTCATTTTTCAGAAAGACACAGATTCACTGGATGATGTCATCAGTGATGTCATCAGTGATGTCATTTGAGATATCATCAGTGATGTCATGAGTGATGTCACTGACTAAGTCATGAGTGATGTAATATTTGACGTCATCAGCAGTGCATTGCGGGCGCGTGAGTTATAGTTAGCTGAACTAACTATAACGGGGGAATTTCAATGGTTTTGTATGAGTGAAATTTCCAGCTAACTATAACATGTGTGAAACCTATAGTTTTTTCAATGAATTTGCAAGGTTTTTTAAATGCTAATTCCTAACTATAACGTGTGTGAAACCCATGTTTTTTTCAGTGAATATACATATGTTATATTTTTATATTAGTTATCAATTTTGTAATTATAATAGAAATTACAATTATTACTTTTATCATTGGTTTTTAAGTAGATATATGTATATTTATATATGAATTATTATATATTTGTGTTTAAGTTTTTTTAATTAGGTTTATTTGTTATATTTGTTAAAATATATATTAGATCTATCTTATTGTTTTAATTAATGTTACTATTTAATATATATATTTGGTATTAATTTAATTTAGATATATTTAAAAAACGATATTTAATATAACAATATGTAGTACAACTATATTTTTTTCTGATATTTTTGTGCTTGCCATTATAAGTATAGGATGATGATATATTTGACATCGATATTTTGGTCGCGATATTTTGGTATGGGGAAATTTTGATGGTCGATATTTTGTCAGTGAACACACACACACAAACAGGATGCAGTCTCTGATTGGGCACATGATCAAGGAAGTGCTATGCTTTTGAGCTCAGATGTTCTCTTGATAAATAGTCTACATTACAATATTAAACTGTTGTAAGCTCCATTGAAGACAATTGAGTGGGTCAGGGCCGTTATAGGCCTGTGGCTTCAACATTCCAATGTTTGTCTTGCTGTTTCTCGCTATTTATTTTAGAACATTCTACCCTCAGTTGATGAAATGTTCTAATTGTCTTGTAGCCTACTGTTGAGGGCTCTACCAGTTGTTAAAGGCTCTCTCACCTTATAGGCCCTTGCCACTGAAACTCGGGTCAAAGCCTTTAACAGTAATTATATTTTGCAAGTTTCTTGTTTATGCAACAGTAGCCTGAAGATAATAGCTGAAAAACTCATTGCACTGACTCAAGTCTTGAGATTGAGACAGTGCACTGAGGTGCTGACTAGAACATGTTGTGCCCTTTCCCTTCAATGAGAAAATGACCACCCTATAGTAATTTTCTTCTGTATAATTGTAGAGCGCTTGCAGACTCATTTGCAGGCCGAATGGTGTTAGGTCTAGGATGACTACATTGTCTGCATACATCAAAGAGTGAATTTTATGAAGTGCAATTTTAGGTGGAAAGTTGCAAATCTGTTTAAAACATTCGGAAAGATCACTGAGGTATAGGGAAAACAATAAGGGGGCAAGAAGGCATCCTTGTATGAGGCCATTTGGTGTCAATATTGGTTTTGTGAGACCTTTCTCCCTCCCCATTTGGACTTGACAGCTGGTCCTAGAGTGTAGTGATGTTTTAAGTGGAGTCAGCTATCCGGAACACCCATTTTACAAAGTTTTCTCCAGAGCATTCCCCTATTCACCCTATCGAATGCGGTGGTGAAGTCGACGAAAGCAGCATATACGACCTGAGATTTTAAGGATACATATTTATCTAATATGGTTTGCAACACAGCGATGTTATCGGTGACCGAGTGTTGGTCTTTACTATTCTTTTCTTTTTTTCAGAGGTTTAAATACCCCGACCCGAACATATCAGGTATCAGAGCGAGCACCAGTTGCGTTACAGATGGACACATTCATTTTGTTAAATGCAAAAAGAACAATTGATGGAAAGAATGCAGAACAATGTCATACATTCACCCCAGTACAGAGATCTGGGCATAAATCCATCATTTTATTACTCCCCATGCCATTCCAGTTTGAACCCAGCCATATGTAAATCAGTCTTGACCCTGCGCCCAATGGGAAGAGTCCAGCCCGAACTGCCAGGCCAGGTCCTCCCAGTTCGGGCTGGACTGTTCTCATGAGGGAGAGGGTCAAGATTGATTTGCATATGGCCAGGTCTAAACTGGGGTGGCATGGTGAGCAAAATAATGTTTTGATTTGTTCTGCATTCCGTCCAACAATTGTGTGTTTTTTGCTTTCCCGCCATAAGTGCGTCGGGATGGCCCAGACATTGGTCCCAGTCTCACTGTCCCACTGGATTCAAGGTTTCCTGGCTGATGAGGGGTGAAACCCTGAAACCTGTCCTAGGATACTTCTTTCTGGTCCAGGGAGTACCTGGCTTCTCAGTGCGGGCAGGACTTTTCCCATGAGGCACAGGGTCAAGACTGATTTGCATATGGCCAGGTCTAAACTGGGGGGGCATGTTGAGCACAAGAATGATGGGTTTTACCCAGATGTCTTGACTGGGGGTGAATGTTTTGATTTGCTCTGCATTCCGTCCAGCAACTGTGTGTCTTTCACATTCATTTTGTTAGGCACAGGAGATTAAGTGATTTGCCAAGAATCACAGGATGTTGAGCGTCATTGCTGAGACTCGAACCCAGTTACTCAGATTTGAGGTCGAATGCTCTAGCCGTTAGGACACATCCTCTCCCCAATTTGGATGGTAAGTAAAAGTTAAGATGACCTGCACAATGGACTGTCTTGACTTACGTTGTATCAAGGGGGCATTCCATAGGTGGTGCATAGACGTTCCCATGCACCCATCCATGGGTTTTGATGCAAATCCCTATCTACAAAGGATGGTGGCCATGGATTTGCACCAAAATCCTATGCCTCCTTGAGGTAGGAGTAACAACAGGAAATGTTTTCATTTTTCCTCCTTTTTCCCTCTTTGCATGCATGCTGCATTCACCAGCAAACATATAAAGGAGGAAACCCTTTAAACCAGAGTTTTTATGTCCAGGAGGGGACCTTTCCTGTCCGAAACCTGTGCTTACCACAACACAGACACCCTTTGACAATGTCCCAGGGGTGTCGGGCTTTGGAGCGCGGCCACATAAAGTACACCAGTGCAGAGAGATATCAGAACACCTCCACATCTTAGTAGATATGGTGCTGTTCTGCTCCCTCTCATTCACGCAAAGCAGTACAGCAACTTTCCTAGTAAAACTGGGCCTAAATGTGATATGTGATGGAATATAGAAATCAGTGATAATGTATAAAGACGCTACAGTAACATAGTGGGAACTAGTGTATAGTGGGCCGCCTAAACCCCTTGGCACATGTGTGATTGCATTGCTACATCCCAGAGAAGTTAACAGAACTAGAAAGAAAGCTCTACCAAAGAAAATGGCTTGGCTATGTATGGTGCAGCAGGTTCCTTGGCACTGGTGTCCTGGGATATGGGTGGCCTGCTGCACCCAATTTTTCATGTCTTTTTATTACTCATCATTGGAGTTGGGTGTCCATACGCCACTGAGGTGCAATACTCTGCTAGCTAGTAAGCAACCCACATAGCTAGTTTTGAATTTCTCCTTTGAGTATTTTTTCAGAAATATAATACATTTCACAACATCGCCAGTCTTTTTAGTTTTACACATTACTGCTAATATATCCAATTACTACAAAACTGTTTGTTGCTCCTACAAAAAGCTTTTAGAATTCAGATGCCTTATAATTGCTGTGAACATCATGTGCCTTCCACAGTGATTGTTCTAATGTTATTATCCAGCTCATCAATTAGGAGTAGGAGGGCTAGCAGCTACCAACCAGAACTTGGCCTTCGGTACCACTGGCACTGCTCTTGTTACCCCACGTCTCATTCATCATGGCTACAACATAAACAAACCTTTAGGGGCACATTTTTAACGTTGGCAGTGAGAAGCACTGCTCTCTCTATGCCAAATCTTATAGCCAGCTGCCAAAGGCGGGGTTAACGCCAATCATATGGTGATGTCCCCTGTGATGTAAAAACTGGATGCTAGCATTAACAGTCTAAGTTTTCTACGGCCTGCTAGGTTGTAAGGATGGCAGGGGGAATGGCGGCAGGGCCGGCCAGCTCTCAAATGGTAGTAGGCTCTAATCTTTCACTCTCAGGGCTCAGCAAAGTCTACCTCACACCTTTTGCTTTGCCTCACGTCCGGGGAGGGACATTCTAACAAACTTGCACTCAGAAGCACATTGGTTATAGCCACAAGTATCTCCGCTGCACAAGTATCCCTGGACAAATAGGAACCCGGGGCTTTTCTTGCAGATACTGCAAGCTTGCATCGGAATATATGATGTTACAACGCATGCAATTACAACGCAGTCTTTACATCGCAACCACATTACATTCCATGATTTTACAACGCATGCCATTACAACACATTTTTCAAAACTACCATTACAACACATTCCATTACAATGCATATCTTTACAACGCATACCATTACAACGCATAATACCTTTAGGTCAACAGTAAGGTAAGTGTTGGATAGTGTAGGGGTAAAAATTACTATTCCCACTCCATTGAGTGCAACAGTAGGGTAAGTGTTGGATAGTGTAGGGGTAAAAATTTCTAAGTGTTGGATAGTGTAGGGGTAAAAATTACTATTCCCACTCCTGCGCGTGCAACAGTAGGGAAACTGTTGGATAGTGTAGGGGTAAAACCTACTATTCCCATGTCCCCCAAAAACCATCCCCACCCTAATACTAAACAAATCTCCATAGCTTACCTTAAAAATGCATTGTAATGGCATGCATTGTAATGGTATGCGTTGTAATGGCATGCGTTTAGTGACATGCGTTGTAGCAGTTGCATTGTAAAGGTGGGTCGTTGTAATGACTGAGTTGTAATTAATGCTCTCTTGCATGATACTAATGATGGATCTCAGTATTCCCTTTAAACTGCTAGCATACCCCAGAGAATGGTAATCCTAGGGACTACCTTTGGGTCTTGCTATCTTGGGATCCTACTATACTGCTGTGGTCCTTATTCCATGCTCAAAACACAAAGAGAACAAGGCAGGGAAACTCTCACCCAGGACAAATAATAAGTCCTGTGTGTAAGAACCCTACACCCTAATCCTTAATACAGAATTTCTTTATGATGAAGTGGTAGACCTGTCAGCCTTAGGGTGGTATTTCCCCAAACTATTTGCCTTCCTTCCCTATTTTTTGCTGATCTCGTTTTTGCTGGCCAAAGGGCTCTGTCCACTTTACCTTTTTTTAAAAAAATTATTTTATTTTCTTTCCACATTTCCATAGCAAGATTAACATTTGAGAATATAAAGTTTACATCACAATGGTTACATAATTTTCATAGCAATGCATGATTTTATCAAACTGGATCTTCTATTAGAATCCCTCAATAAAAATATATTACAAAATTATAGATGCACAAACACTATTGCACCATATTAGTCACATTATACTTTTCAATTCTTCATATAGACCAAAAATTGCTCCCAAATCATTAGTCCCATTTTACGTTTCCTCGCTCCTTTTAACGAATATAAACTAAATTCCAAGCTTGAAATTCTCACACCTCGAATCTTGGACGCTCTTGACATAACCATCCCCCTGCTATACTTAAGCGAGCTATGGTCATTGCTACCAATAAAAAGTATCTAAATTTATACAAACTACACTCGTTTGAAACCTCGTGGCCCATCCCTAACATCATCAAAGCTGGGGTTATCTTAACAGGTGTCTCTATTATTTCAGATAGGAATCTTTCCATAGCTTGTATAAAAGGAAGCAATTTAACACACATATAAAAAATATGGTCTATATCCGCATCCAGTGCAGCACATCGAAAACATTTCCCATCGTATCTACTGCCCCATTTTTTCATTCGCGCAGGCGTATAGTACAACCTAAACACAGTTTTAAAAAATTGCACTTGTAAATTTGCCGACATTAAAGTTTCCCTAGCTCTAACAATCGCATCTTCTATTGATATATCTAATTCGTTCTCACCAAGAATTTCAATTCACTAAACCATGTTTTCCCAAATCATCATCCTTTCTTGAGTTTAAAATTTTATACAACCCTCCTCTTCTACTATGAATCTTTACAGCCTCCATCAAAGAATTAGATATCAATTTTAAGTTTTTTTTAACTAAAAAATCCCTAATTTGTATATACTTAAAAAACTGTGTTTGTGGTATACCATAGTCCTGTGATAATGAAGCAAACTGTTTAAGAGTACCAGATTGGTCATAGAGATCTCCTAGCGTGATAATCCCTTTACTTTGCCAAAACCTCGTGACACTGTCTCTACATATAGCTGGAAGCAATTTGATTGCATTTAATGGGGTGTACTAGGTTATGGATCCTAAGTTAATTAACTTGCGTACTTTTTTCCAAATTTTATTAACTGCTTCTATCGTCTTGAACTTAGTTCTTTTGTAGTAACTCCATTCTATTTCCCTGAACAAGCTCCGGTTTGCAGCCGTTCCCAAAGTTAAATGGTATATAAAAATATTAAAACTCGATGTATTTGGGTTAATTCCATCTTCGCCTCCTAACAATAAACTGTGCATCTTTTGCAGAAAACAGACATAATAATACAATAAGAAATCAGGGACCGATAGGCCCCCTCTATCTTTTGGTAACGTCATGAGCCGCATGGCTCTCCGTGGTTTACCCGGAGTCCAAAGAAATCTAGCGCACAGAGCCTGCAGTTGTTGAATTTGAGCCGGTAATATTTCTAATGGTAAGGATCTGAATAGATATAAAACCCTTGGTAGTATAATCATTTTTATTATATTAGTTCGGCCAATTAAAGTAAAATGTAGCCTCCCTCACTGTTCTAGAGACTCCGCTATATTGCTATAGAGTGAAACCCAATTGGCGGTTACCACTTCTGACATAACTGCTCTTATCTTGACCCCAAATAGGTTGCTTCTACTACTACTCTAGGGTCATTGACTTGGACCGAATGCGAGCACACCAGCTGTGTTTTTACAGTATTCAACTTATAGCCCAATAGTTAACCAAATATCTTAGCTAATCGCTCAATTTCTACCAATGCTAAGTCGGGTCTTCTGAAGTTACTGCTATATCATCTGTAAAAGCAAAAACAGTATGGGGAATATTAGGTACGAAAAAGGGTTTATTAGCCTCGCTGTTAATAAGCAAATCAATAAAAGGATTTAAGTATAATGCAAAAAGAAGAGGAGAACAGGGGGAACCCTGCCTTGTCCCCCTGGTTATCTGCACTGAATCAGAAATCGCACCTATAGATGCTATCCTAGCCGTTGGTGCCACATATAAACTTTGTAGTGCTATCATAAACTTCGTGGGGAATCCCATAGTCTCCATTACCTTCCATAAATTGTTCCATTCCACCCGGTTGAACGCTTTTTCAGCATCGAGTAATATTAACCCTAAACTACGTTTTTCTACCTCTGCTATATCAAGCAGCGTAATGACTTTGTTAATATGTGCTACTGTCCCTCTCCCTGGAATGAAGCCGTGCTGTTCCTCAGACACTAATGATGTTATAACTTTTGATATCCGATTTGCTAATATTTTAGAATAGATCTTTCCGTCACAATTTAATAATGATATTGGGCGATATGAGCCTGGCATGTCGGCCTCTTTTCCTTTCTTGCTAAATACCACTATAATGGCCTCATTCCATGATGTTGGTATTTCTCCATTTAGTGCAGCCCTAAATGTTTCAAATAATATCTCTTTAAGTTCTTTGAAAAAAAGTTTATATATTTCTCCTGGTAATTGGTCAGGACCTGCTGCTTTACCCATTGCCACCGTTTTGATTGCCCTAGCTACCTCTTCCTCTGATAGGGGTGCCTCCAATAAATCCACCGCTAGTGGGTCTAATTTAGCTAATGTACCTAAAATATTAAGATCCAATTCTTGTACATTAGTTTGTTCTGTCTTGTATAATGCTGAATAAAAGTCGTGAAAAATGGCCAATATGTCTTGGAGTCCAGTTTTTAAATTACCTGTTTTATCTTTTAAAAAACTTATATGGCGACTAGCATCCTTCATACGTAATCTTAGCGCTAAGGGTCGTCCTATGGCTTCACCATATTCATGACAAATCTTAGGTTGGGCTAAATATTTTCTTGCATTCTCACTATCCCATATACCCAATATTTGTGCCCTTTTCTTTACGACCTCTAGCTCTAGTGTTTTCACATCCCCCTTAATAGCTATCCCCCTTGTTAAGTTCTCTTCTGCCTCTTTTAGTCCCAGATATAGCCTTTCCATCTCCATTTTTTGTTTTCTTTGTCAGGCTAAGCCAAAACTTAAGACCTTCCCCCTAAAACAGGCTTTGAATGTATCCCAAACAATCTTGATTGGGGCCGAGTTTATATTGTTCTTTAAGAATTCTCCTATCCACTCCTTCATATATTTTACAAACTCATCATTATAGCATAGTTTACGATCAAAAGTAAATTTCCTAATTGTAGAAGAAGCACCCCAACCAGGAATTGACAACACAATAGGTGAGTGGTCAGATGAAATATTAGGATAGATCTGCATTTTTACTTTAGCTAAATGGGGCACATCTACAAAAAAATATGCTAACCTCACTTTTTTTTGATGCGGGTAGGAATAAAAAGTGTAGCCTGGATCCATCAAAAACAAGGTACTCCATACATCCACCAGGCCATAATCTTTTAGTAAATTAAAAAGGGCCCTACAAACCTGCGGCTTCCGTCCTTTATAAACCTTCGCACCCCCATCAAACTCTTCCTTTACTAAATTAATATTCATGTCTCCACAAATAATCACGGGGGTGGCCCAGGTCGCCAATTCTTGATGCACTTGCTCCAAGACCCCGGGATCATCTATATTAGATCCATAAATATTACATATTGTGAAGTTCCCATAATGTCTCCCACATTCAACCATCGCCCACCTGCCCTGTGTGTCTGCTGCTGTACATCGTATCGTTACCAGATCTCTTTTTGCTAAAATAGCTACCCCCCGCGTCATACCTGATTGTTGAGAAGAAACTTAAATATTAAACCCTAATTCTATTAGCACTTGGTGCTTATTCCAAGGGAGGTGAGTCTCTTGTAAGCAAACCACATCTGAAGCAACATAACGTAGTTTGGCCGCTACTCTCCTTCATTTGTTGAAATTATTTAGGCCGGATACATTTAACGAACATATTCGTAGATCTTTAATTGTGGACATACCTCATGATTAAACATCCCACAGTTTTATACCCATTAAGCCTTAACAAGACCCTATGATAATTTTCTACATTTTTGCTTGTCGTAATCTTTATTGATACTCTTAATCTTACAAATTCACCATCTTGAAATGTAAGTGTGGAATTATTACCTCCTTTTAACCCCTTCACCAAGTCCCTCCACCTACCCTTCCCTCCCTCTGCCCAAATACCCCCTTGACCCCCCCCCCACCCTACCCATTAACGAGGCATTCGGACTTATGGTCCTGTAGATGTAACTGACAATCCCCCGCCCCCCCTGCAATGCCGCTGATATACATATCTTTATACACCAAAAATAAGAAAGGAGTCCTTCCCTCATGTTTAAAGAATCAATAGCATAGTATGTTAACTATGGGTTGACTATTACACATTGTAAAAAGCACAAAGCACAAACACAAAAAAAAGAAACAGAGAGAAAGAAAATATCCTTTAGATTCTCTCTTAGTCTACCAAGCCCACCCTATCTTACTTTTTCCTACCCACTATTAGTTAATATTTATCCAGTTTGCCTAGTTATCTTGCTCAAGTATTCTTTTGCCTGCCCCACATTAGTAAAAAAATGTGTACGCTCCTTGTAAATGATCTTCAATTTTGCGGGATTCAGGAGGAACACTTGAGCACCCGTGGCCCGTAATGGAGTTATTAACTGTCGCAATTGCCATCGGTTATCAACAGTATATTTACAAAAATCAGGAGTTACAAAGAATTCAAATCCTGGGCCTGGGCGTTTTTTATCTTGGCCTTCTTTGCCTTCAGGCACTTGTAGGACTCTCAAATTATTGCGTCGAGCTCTGTTTTCAAAGTCAGAGAGTTTCCAGAGAGTGTCCTCCTTTAGCCCTTGTAACACCTCTGTGGCTCCTTTCTGTTGTTCTACTGCATCTTCCAAACTAGAGATGCGATTCTCAGCCTCATTAAAACTGTTAGCGATGTCTGTTTGTGATTTTGCAAGCCTTAGTACTGAGTTCTGGAGTTTCCGACACATACTCTGGACTCTCTGACTCTCTTCCCTAGTCTCATCCCGCAAAGAGATTATGGATTCATAAATCAAAGCTAATGAAATCTCTGATTTCCCTTCTCCTTTAGTCTCGTCTGTCTCTACTTCATACCTTGTACTGTCTGAGGTTTCAATATTTAGGTTCCGAACAGTAGAGTGGCTATCTACAGCAAGATCAATGGAGTCCTCCTGACATAAGCTGCTTGCAGGGTTCCCTCCTTCCATACTCATTTGCAATGCATATTGTGATATTAAATCCTCACAAGATGAGGGCAGTGAAGCTTCCGACACTGAGTAAAAATCACCGGATTTTCCATCAACCTGAGGCTGTTCTTGCTCCCGTTCTTGTTCTTTCCCACCTGCAGCATCACAGGTAGGTATCATGTCACCCATTTCTAAAGGGATCTCTGCAACAGTATCCCTTCCACTTGCCCCCTTAGCTCGTTCCTTCTCTATTGCTGCTGCCACTGCAAAAATATTAGGAATCAGTACAGTTTTTTCTGCCCCTGTAGTATTCACATTTTGTTTTCCCTGAATCCACTGGTGTTTTAGGTTGATTTTTCCTGCTCATATGTATGTATGTATGTATGTATGTATTGGTATACTTTTATAGCGCGTGTCTGTCACCCAACGGGTATCCTGGCGCTTTGACTGAAAAAATCCTGCTGCGCACCCTACTGACTTGGGAAACTAAAAAGAAACAGTTCTAGGAAAGAGATGTGTCTTTAAGTTTTTCTTGAAAGAAACGAAGTCATTCGTACTTCTCAATCCTAGCGGAAGAGTGTTCCATAATCTAGCTGCCGTAAAGCTGAAAGATCGGCCGCCCAGCCGTGATCTCAGAACTTTAGGCACCACAGCAAGGTAAGCGGAAGCCGAACGAAGGGATCTAGACGGAGTATACCAATGAAACATGTTCTGAAGTGGTGCTGGGCCTTGTCCGTGGAGGGCCCTGAATACAATACATAAAGATTTAAAATCGATCCGTTGAAGGATCGGTAACCAATGAAGGTCTCTTAATGCCTGGGATGAGGAGTCGTAGCGGCGGCGAGCAAGCGCTAATTTGGCTGCAAGATTTTGCACCCGTTGCAGTTTTCCTACCAGAGTAGCTGGTGCTCCAAGAAGTAGAGCATTGCAATAGTCCAGGCGGCTTACAATGATGCTCCTCACCACCTCTGGCCTACTGTCCATGGGAAGCATCGGGAGGACCTTTCTCAACATACGAAGCAATCCCATGCAAGTGCTCACCGTTTTATTGACAGCTGCGTCCAGTTGGAAATTGGACCCAAACATCACTCCCAAGTTGCGAACAGAGGTGGTAGACGCAGTCGTACTTTGGAAGGAAGGTGGCCAGAAGTCCGGCGGAAGAGGTCTAGGGACGCGGTCAGCGGTGCAGTGTAAGACTTCTGTCTTAGAGCTGTTAAACTGCAGCGAGTTCGGTGTAGCACGGTTACAACGAATTTTTTACAACGCACTACCATTACATCGCAACTTTTACCACGCAAACCATTACAACGCAATGCGCTGGGGGGCGCTCTAGGATAGGGAATGTATTTAATATACTATCCAACACCTTCCCTGCTATCCACGGGGACTGGAGTTGGAATAGTAAATTAAATAATTCACTATCCAGCGCCTAAAAGCATTATGCGTTGTAATGGACTGCGTGGTAAAAACCGCGTTGTAAAGGCATGCGTGGTAAAAGCATGCGTTGTAGTGACACCAATCCGCGAGTTCAGATTCAGCCAGTCCACAGTTGCGAGCATACAGCGGTGGAAGGTGTCAAGTGTCACTGCTTCCTTGCCCTCGAGAGAGAAGACAAGTTGAGTGTCGTCTGCGTAGTTCATCACCGCTATGCCAAAAGATCTAACCAATGCAACTAGGGGCCGCAGATACAGGTTGAAGAGAATAGGGCTGATGGCCGACCCTTGTGGAACACCTTGCGCCACTCTTCTGATGTTGGATTTAAACGGTGGCAGTGCCACTACCTGGTGACGGTTTCCAAGGTATGATGTTAGCCACTGTAGGGCAAGGCCGGTTACCCCTACTTCCACTAGCCTGTTAATCAGAATTGCGTGACTGACAGTGTCGAACGCGGCCGACATATCGAGCAGCACTAAAAAGGCTGCTCTTCCAAGGTCGGCTCGCGTCCTGAGGTCATCAAGTACAGTCACCAGCGCTGATTCCGTCCCGTGGGCCGGTCTAAACCCGAATTGGACCTCATCCAGACAGGACCCAGTCTCCAGGAATTTAGACCGATGTTTTGTGACCCACTTTTCCAGAATCTTTATTGGAAACGGGAGCAGGGAGATGGGTCGATAGTTTGCAGGATTTGCCGGGTCCAAGGTGGGCTTTTTAAGTAGAGGGGAGACCACGGCAAGTTTCCAGCAGTCTGGTACCCGTGCTGAGACCAGGGACTGATCGCAGATGGCAAACAATGGAAGGAAGAGTTCATCCCGAAAGAGCTTCCAGTGTTTATGCGGTAGTGGGTCAAGAGGAGATCCCGACGACACACTGTTGGCTATGGCACAGAATTCCTCAAAAGTTGGAGAAGGGATACAGTCCAACTTGGCAGTGCTAGAGGTGGAAACTAAAGTAGATCCGGAATGCGTTTCCGTGCGACTCTGCTTGCAGGGTTCCCTCCTTCCATACTCATTTGCAATGCATATTGTGATATTAAATCCTCACAAGATGAGGGCAGTGAAGCTTCCGACACTGAGTAAAAATCACCGGATTTTCCATCAACCTGAGGCTGTTCTTGCTCCCGTTCTTGTTCTTTCCCACCTGCAACATCACAGGTAGGTATCATGTCACCCATTTCTAAAGGGATCTCTGCAACAGTATCCCTTCCACTTGCCCCCTTAGCTCGTTCCTTCTCTATTGCTGCTGCCACTGCAAAAATATTAGGAATCAGTACAGTTTTTTCTGCCCCTGTTGTATTCACATTAGCATTTGCATTTAACTGTAAGCTTTTTGTTTTCCCTGAATCCACTGGTGTTTTAGGTTGATTTTTCCTGCTCATATTTGTTTTAGCCCCTTCTTTGGGAACACCGCTCTCCCCTGGTCGTCTACGGCTTTCTGTCTCCCCCTTGTACCTTTAGGTGCCATATCCTTGCTTTTTTACAGTTATACAATAAGTCCAGCTACAAGCAAGCCCAAACTTCTGAGTGCTCACTCACAACTTGCTTTTTCCGTTTTCTATATTTGCTCCGTACTTTGCCGTGACACTCAAACTCACCGATGTTGCCTTCTCGCTGCCGTCTCTCCGCCCGATGTTATTGAAGTTTAAGTCTTCTGCTTTAAAGTTCTAGCGAAGCGCAGCGAGTATTACACAACGTTTTCCTAGCCGTTTTTTCCCAGCGTCTGCCATCGTCGCTTGTTGGAGCCTCCACGGCCAAGGAACCGTTCTGTTCCCAGGTTTACCCAATCAGCCACAGGTGTGTGCAGCCCAGCTGGAGAGCGCGGAAGGTAAACGCCGCAATCCAATGGACACTGCCACCGCACTCGACAAAGCCAGTGAATGTCACAAAGTATTCACGAAATGTTCACCAACGCGGTATCAAAAGAAAACTTCCCCAGTCGGCACTCAATTCAAATCCGCCATCCGCTTTTCTGAGCCGGGCTGAAACGCTCGTTTTTCGCGGTCAGGTCCTTTCGGCTGAAGCGGCTAGCAAGGGGCGCGAGGAGTGGTCAGCCTACACGTCCACCCTCGCGGACGCCATCTTGCCTCAATCGCCTCGGTAGATGAATTCCGGGCTCTGTCCACTTTACCACTGTTAACCAGTGCTAATGTGCTTGTGCTCTCTCCTCTAAACATGGTTATATTGGCTTGTACCCAATTGGCATTTTGATTTACTTATAAGTCCCTAGTAAAGTGGAACTGCATGTACCCAAGTCCTGTTAATTAAATGCTGCTGTTGGGACTGCAAAGCAAACACAAGGATCTGAAGGAAGGAGCGCTGAAACTTTTCAGACACTCAGACCCATTCACAGATCTGGCTTAAATCCCTCATCATTCTTTAACTCATTTCGCTACCCCAGTTCAGACACAGCTATATGCAAATCAGTCTTGACCCTGTGCCTCATGGGAACAGTCCAGCCCGAGCTGCCAAGCCATGTCTTCCCTGGGGCGGAAACAAGCATCATGGGACTGGTTTCGGGCTAACAGCCCTCATTAGCCAGGCTATCTTGAATCCAGTGGCAAAGTGAGCAAGGGACCTACGTCTGGGCATACCCTGCCAACGTAGGGCGAACAAAGCAAACACATGGAGATGATGGACTGCAGCACTGATTGCAGTCAACCTGAACTTTTGACTTTGACCCGGTCTAGTGCAACCCGATATCCGCGCTTGGCGCTTTATGCTTTTAGGTGCTATTTTACAGTGTATTCTATAGAAATTCATAATTCCTGTTCCACTAATTGATTTTGATGTTTTGGCCTTCTTTTTATTTAATTTAGCTCTATTTTTCTAACTTGCTGTGGGATCATTTTTGTGTGGTGTTTTCACTGTTTTACTGTTTGAAGTGTTGAACTAATATTTTACACATCCCCTCTAAGTTGAGCCTGATTTGTCTATGCCAAGCTACCAGGGAGTTGGACACAGGTTAATGTGGGATTTGCTTGTGCCTTACACCGACAAGGAGTTTGTGGGTGCTGCCTAACTGGAGTTCACACTTAAGTCAACCAACAACCCAACTTCTTACATCAGTGATCACTTCAGCAGTGAGGATCACGACTAGTGTTTGTGCAGTGCCATGCAGTGATTTGCTGTATACTACCATCCCATATTTAAGACCAATTCAAGTTTAGAATCTCTCTGAATGGCCTTTTTTGCTTTTTCTAAATCCTCTCTCTGACCATTGTGCTTGAAACCACACCTGCAAGACTGGAGTTTGAGCTGGACAACATGGATGCATAAACTGTGGCCCAGCTTTAGGAGTTCTGCAAGGAGAGGGGACTTCCTGTCAAGAGCACAACCAGGAAGGTGGACTTGTAAAAGGAGCTGAAGGCCTCTCCTACAGAATCCACAGGAGTGGATAATGGAATGGAGGGGACTGGATAGAACCTTCATGTGGAGCCACGTTCAGCAGAGAGGGATGACTCGACCCCTGAAATGGAGCCTCCTGCAAGGACAAGAAGCAGTGTCTCTTCCCACAGCCTGTCCCCAGAGTAACTGCCGGAGAGGAGGGAGGAGAGGGAATCCAAGCTGCAGGTTGTCCAGTTAAGGATGGAGGAAAGAAAACTGGCCATGGAGGAGAAGAAGGCTGAAAGGCCCTTGGAGGAAAAAACGTTACTGGCTCATGAACTGAGTCTTTAGGAGCTAGACATCAAGGACAAACAGGCAGAGCCCAGCAGTGGTGGTGGCGGCATACCTGCAGTGTCTGAAGGAGACAAAAAAGTCTACATCCCCAATGATTTAGCACCCAGTTATGTGGTGGGAGATGACATTGACACATGGTTTTCTGCCTTTGTGGTAACCCTGAGGGTTCACAAGATGCCAGAAGAACGGTGGGGGAGCGATTTGTGGGAACACATGCCTACAGTGGGGCAGGACACCCTTCTTACTTTAGAGGCTGGGGAACAAACCAAGTACACCCTATGAAAGCCATCTTGATCACTGAGTTTAGACTGACCCCTGAAAAGGTCTCTCCCGAGGTTCAGGGACAGCCTGGAGCTTCCCAACCAATCCTGTGTGGATTTATTGGACTCTAGCAAGGCACTGAATGGTTGGGAGCAGGGCAGCAAGGTTAATGATTACAATGGGTTTTACAATCTAATTTTGAGAGAGCACATGCTCAGTATTTGTTTTCCAGAGCTCACCAGCACCTAGTTGACAGCAAGCTGAATGACCCTAGGAAGCTTGCTGAGGAGGTGGACCTCTGGACCAGCACCAGAGTGTCCAAAAAGGCATCTGGTGGAGACTCCCACAAGGGTGGTCAGTGGTTCCAACAGAAGAAAGAGGGTGAAGAAAAAATTAAACAGAATAACTTCTTAAAAGGCTCCAAAAATAATTTCCAAAGGAACAGTGGTAACCAGTCCCAGCCCGAGCCTAAAAAGAAGTGGTTGTTTGATAAGCAGACAGGGAGGATTGTACTCCAGTGCACAGAGTGCTACAAGTATGGGCAGTCCAAGGGCGACTCCAAATGTTCCAAGAGTGTAAAGGCCCCCACCAGTGGGCAGACATCTGGGTGGGTTGGTGAGTGTAGAGCTCGGGGAGGAGGTAGGCCCAGTTAGCTTTGGGTAGCAGACAAAGGTGGCCATCGTTTTCCTGGGGGATGAGGAGATGGTGCCAAAAGCCCATATGCTTGCCAATACTTCTAAGTGCAGTCAGTGAATCACCAATAATGGGCAACAGGTGGAGGCTCTGAGAGACACAGAAGCCAGCATGAATACTGTAAGGTGTCCACTGGTGTCTTCAGAGCAGGTCTTCCCAAACACATTCCACCAAGTCATAGTTGACGACAATTGAAAGAGTAATCTACTGGTGGCTCTGGTTCCTTTTGAGTGGAGGGGGTCTCGCATTTTTTTAGCCCTGCCATGCCTGTAGATTGTCTTTTGGGAAACAACCTGGAGCACACTATCCGAAGGGAGCTAGAGATCAGGTCACACTTGGAGATTTTGGGATTACCTGAATGAGCCTGTATGACCACCCGGTCCTTTAATTCCTGGGAAAGGGGCCAAGGGTGCCTGGAGCAGGTAACAATGGCCCAGGCAGCTGCCAAGAACAGTAGGGGCAGGGAGAGCAGAAAACTAGCCCCTGAAGGTCCCAAGGTAGAGGTTGATGGGGCACCTGAGGAGGATGCCCCTGAGCCAACCAGGGAGGACATTGCCACCCTAGGTGACCGGCTTGAGCTTGCTAGTTGACAAGTTGAGAGTGGGCCCACTAGTAAGGAATTCTGCAAAGTGCAGAATGAGTGCCCCACTCTAGAGGGCTTGAGGCAGAAAATGACACCTCTGGAGATCGCCTAATGTATTGGGAGAATTAACTCCTATATAGCAATCATAAGGTTCCTGGATCTGGGGCAGCCAGTGTGCTGGTGCCACCCCAGTGTTACAGGATCTTCCTACTGGGTCTGGTTTATGAAATACCCCTGGCAAGACATCTGGGGCAAGACAAGACCTTTGCCAGGCTTGATGTCCACTTTCATTGGCTTCAGATACAGACAACCTCAGATGCCTTCTGTAGGGCCTGTTCCACCTGCCAGGCAGTCAGGGAAAAGGCTGCCTTTCAGTGGGTAGGCATTGACATTGTTGGACCCTTGGACCCCAAAGTAGCTTTTGTCAACAGGGTCATCCTGGTCTTGATGGACTACGCCACTTGCTGACCAGGGACCACTTCTCTGAGGTCAGTGACAGTACCTGTGGTGGCCATGGCCCTGATTGGGATTTTTACCTGTGAGGGGTTCCCCAAAGAAATAGTGTGTGACAGAAGCACTAACTTCATGTCAGCATACATGAGGTACATGTGTGATAAGTGTGGGATAATGTATAACTTCTCCATCCCCTTTCACCCCCAAACAAATAGTCCTGTGGAGAGATTCAACAAACCCTGAAGGGCATGATGATGGGACTTCTTGAGCCCATAAGGCGTAAGTGGGACGTCCTCTTTCCATGCCTTCTCTTTGCCTACAGGGAGGTGCCACAGAAGGTATTGGGGTTTAGCCCTTTTGAACTCTTCTATAGCCATCCTGTTAGGGGTCCTTTTAGCCTTGTGAGAGAGAGGGTGGGAGCCAGGTCCCAGGAAACCTCTTCAGGATGTGGTCAGCTACATGCTGGCCCTCTGCAACCCGATGCATCGCTTCTGAAAAAAGGCCCCTCCCTGACTTCCTTGCTGGTCAGGAACATGATGGATCAGTGGAGGGTGTCAACCTCTCTCTTACTCTGCCCCAGAAATGCAGAGTGACTGTCCCCAGTTACTGGGGCAGTTTGCTTCTCTGTTCTCCCTCATCCATGGACTCATACACCTGTGTGTCCATGACACAGACAGTTCCATGTTTAAATATCGATTTCAAAAATATACATGGAAAAAATATCGATGAGGAGGCAAGATGGCCGCTAGTGGATTGTAGGAGGCAGTCGCGCATACTCCTCTCCCGGGCGGGATTCTGATGGCTGAGGTGCACGGGCATGTTGTGGAGTTCTGAACCCCAGTTAACGGAACCAGATGCACGACCAAGCCGCAGGTTTTATTCAATATTCCTGCTTCTGAAAGCCTGTTGGAAGGAGATCTATTGTGGTGCGGCGCACCTCTCAGTGGCAAGAGAAATGGCTCAACGGTTAAGAAGCGAGAAAGAGAAGCTACTACCTGCAGTAACCAACCTCCAAAAGCCGATGGGACAACGCGACACCCCAGCAAGCAATGTGAGGAAATCTAATAATGCAGCACGAGTGGGTACTAATACCACAATCCTCAGAAACAGCCAAAACAACACAATCCAAAAAGCTGGAAAAAGGAAGGGGATCGGAGCGGAGGACCGCGGGAAATAATTGTGACAGTAGTGATGTGATGCTAAGGCAGCCTACCGTAACAGAAGCATTCGCTGGGAAACCTGTGACAGCCGGGCCTGATCTGAGTCATCCACCATTGCCGGCGAACGCTGAGCTGGAGCAAAACACCCTCAAGGGCGCTAGCGTCAGTGCTACTGCTGTTACCAGGCAACCACAGCAGACGAAGGCAGACGCGAGGGAAGCGGCTCTCAACGAGAAAGCTCCGCCAGAGGTTCAAACGGCTCAATCGGATGACATACAAAAGGTGAGCGCTGGAGATGCAGATGGGTGGAAAGACTGTGCCACAGTGATATTACCCACTGCGAACCTGAATATTAACAATACCACTAATACGAACATCAAAATGTTGGATGCATTGCTACAGGTCGAGGCTAGCCTTAGCAGCAAAGGGGTGGAAGGAGCAGAAGGTGGAACGAAGTGGGGCAGCTTGGTCAGCCTAGACTCACAAAAGGAAGTAAATAAAGGGGCTAGAGGCAGCGGATCCCCAGAACTGGATACGTTTTATTCAGTCAACGAGGAGTCGGATTCCCCTTCCTCAGATGGGACAGGAAGCATATCAGGGGGTGTATCGGACTCGAGCCTTAGCTCTACAGACTCTGGGGGGGGAAAAAAAAGTACCCAAAAGAGAAGAAAGAAGCCAGGGCGAGACCAGGAAAGAGGTGGCTCCCCCGACAGTATGAACAGAAAACTGATGTGGGACTACACTGCCACTACTACCCTGTATCAAGAAGCTAACACCTTGGGAGGGGCAGCAGCTACAGGGAGCAGTACTAGACCCTCCCCGCAACATGCCACACTGGACTTGATGTTCAACACATTAAAACAGATGCAGGGGGAAGCCAGAGCAGAGAGCCGGAGGGCTAGGCATGCAACGAAAAAAATCCAAGGCTCCTTAAGGAAGATGAATAGAAAGTTTGATGAAATAGAGGATAGACTGAACCAGGTGGAGGAAAGAACTGGCAGACTAGAAGATGACGCAGCAGATTGGCAGACTTTTAAAGTGGATCAAGAGAAAGTGGTGGAAGATATTCATTGGAAGTTGGAGGACTTCGAAAACCGCCAGAGGCGGAATAACATTAGACTTCTTGGTTTGGTAGAAGGAATTGAAGGGCAAGACCCTAGGGGCTACGTTATCAAACTGCTGAAGGCTGCCTTCCCGGAGACACATTGGCATTGGGAGACAGAGGTCCAGAGGGCCCACCGTTTTCCACTTACTCTTAAGAAACGTAGGGATGCAGTCAAGATAATTTACCCAGGGCCATGTTGGTATTTTTAGGAAACTTTCTAGCAAGGCAACAGATAATGGAGTTAGCTAGGCCAAATTTGAAGATAACAGCCGAAGGAGTTACCTTCTTCGCGAGACCCGACTTCTGCCACATTACAGTGGAGAGGAGGTGGAGGCTTAGGCAGCTAATTGATCCCTTTAAGGCTCTGGGTTCAGAAGCCTACCTACTGTATCCAGCAAGGCTTAAGGTTATAACGAAGGGGTCCACCAGGATGTTCTTTTCAGAAGTAAAGGCTAATCAGTTCTTAGAGGAACTTACAGATAGTGGAAGGGGACAAGGTAGTAGAGGTAAAAAACTGTCTCAGGTACCGTAGGGCACACAACAAGGAATCGACCCAACCGGGGGAGGGTAGCGACACTACAATCCAGTACAGCCACACGTAGGTCATGCTTGACCTACTTGCCTGTAAAAGGGGGGGAGGGTTCTAAAGGGGGAGGGGGGTCAGTGGGGTTGGGGGGTGGGGGGATGGGGGGCACTGGAGGACACACTACAGCACAAAGACACTCAGACACAGAGAAATATTCATTTTGATATGACCATGAGATACAGGAAGATAGGAGAGAGGTTGGAAAGGAAAAGAAATCTATTATGGCGATAAGAATAGCCTCGATAAATATATGTGGCTTGAATGATGGATCAAAGAGGATGAAAGTGGCCGCCCTGCTCAGACTGCTTAAGTTAGACATAATTTGCCTCCAGGAAACCCATGTGGAAGGGAATAACAGTCAAATATTGAATCAGTTAGGTTTTGAGGTACTTGCATACTCGAAACAAGGCACCAAAACAAGGGGTGTAGCCATTTTAGCAAAAAGAGGGGGGGTTAGAGTTCTGAAGAAAAAGGAGGATCAATGGGGACGCTGGGTGATGGTGGAAGGGGAAACAGAGGCAGGAAGATGCACAATTGTATCGGTGTATGCCTCCACAGACGATGAACCTGAATTGTTCCAGTTCTTAGACACAGAGCTGGCAATTTGGTCTGAACCAGTAATCTGCTGTGGGGATTTTAATATAAATGGAATGGAGGGTATAGGTCTTACGGGTGGGAGCCCTTACAGGGGGAGGAAAAAGAAGACTTCTCAGGCGATTGTAAATCTTGCAAGGAATAATGCACTGGTAGATTTATGGGCTCAGAAGAATCCATCTGGTACAGGGAGCACATACTACTCAGCCCCCCACAGGAAGGTGGCCAGATTAGATTATTTTTTTGTGTCTAGTTCCTTAGTAGGTGAGAGCCAATTAGAAAGAGCTCCAAGATTAGTTTCAGATCATAATCCACTTATTCTGTCACTCCCATATAAGATTAAAAGCAGGAAGAAAACTATATGGACTTTTGAGAGGGGGCTTCTTAGAGAGGATGGTTATTTGGTATATATGAAAACGTGGATCACTGAATTCTGGAATATAAATAGGGGAACAGCTTCCTCAGGTAATACCTGGGATGCGTTTAAGGCGGCAATAAGAGGGGAGACCCTGAGCTATACATTGTATAGAGATAGGCAGGAGAAAATTAAGATACAGGAAAAGATTAAAGAATTGGCAGACTTAGAAGAATTACTTATTGAGGCAATAGTGAAGCAAGACTCATTAGAAGAAATAACATTAAAGATGGAAGTAGTTAAGACAGAAGCAATTGAAAACATTGCGAGGAAGGCCGCTAGTAAGTTCCTTGCCAATAAAGAGAAATGCTACGAGTACAGCGAAAGGGTAGGACATCTGCTGGCAATCAGAGCAAGGCAAAGCTCGGCCATGGGCGAGATAAAAGAAATTAAAAATGGGTCAGGGGTGATCACAAATAAGGCTGAAGAGATCAGAGAGACCTTTAGGGATTTTTATGAGGCTTTATATGATCAGGGCCCCCCAACATCAGACGTTGATATCCTGAATTATCTGGCAGAGACTCCACATCTGGGATTAACAGAAGAGGGGAAGGAGGAGCTAGACCAACCACTAACTTTGACAGAAATACAGGAAGCCATACAGAAACTCCCATCAGGTAAAGCCACTGGGCCGGACCAGATTCCGGCCGAATTCTACAAGACTTTTTGGGGGGTGATGGGGGAAGATATGCATAGGACTTTTGGGTTGGCACAGCAGGGCTCATCAATCCCATCCTCTTGGACTGGGGCAGATATTATAATTATATTAAAAAAGGATAAGCCTCCAACAGAACCCGGGTCTTATAGACTAATCACGCTTATGAACGCGGACGCCAAAATCTTTTCCAAATCTTTGGCACAGAGATTGAGTAGGGTTATCGAGACTTTGGTGACCGATACACAACATGGATTTATACCAGGAAAGGGTACCACACAACATACACGTCAAATGATCACTATATTTGATGCAGTGGGAGTTGCAGGGGACCCTGTCGCGGCAATTTTTCTGGATGCAGAGAAGGCCTTCGACAGGGTCTCCTGGAACTATTTGTGGAAGGTGATGGCGTGGCCTGGGATTGGCCTGGGGTTTATCAAAGCAATTCAGGCTTTGTATATGGGACCAACGGCAAGGATAAGGATTAATAAGGAATATACCGAAGTGGTAGAGATAAGGCGAGGTACACGTCAGGGGTGCCCCGCCTCACCTCTATTATTTGCTTTATATCTAGAGCCTATTTTACGGAGGTTTACCAGTAACAACAATATAGTCCCGAGCATACTATATAATAGGGAATATAAAGTGTTTGCCTATGCAGACGATGTGGCAATCATCACATCTGATCCAGGGAGGGCCATAACAGAAATTGAGCAGGAGGCTGTAAAATTTGGCAGAATCTCGGGGTATTCAATCAATAAGGGGAAGACTCAAATTGTACAAAACAATAACACTGTATATTAGGACACTAGGATAGTATCGGAGGCAACTTATTTAGGGATTAAAATCACTACGGACTTGGATAAATTGGTTGAGTTGAATATGGTGCCCTTAATAACAAAGGTGAAGAAAAACACTGAAAGATTGCATAACCTACACTTGACATTAATGGGTAGAATAAATGCTATAAAAATGATTACCTTCCCTAAATTTCTTTATATCTTCAGGGCCATCCCGCTGTTTTTCGAACACAGTTGGTTCACCAAAGTGGAAGTAATGCTAAATAGATTCATTTGGGCACATGGGAAAACAAGGAGAGCCTATAGGTACATCACACTTCCGAGAGAGAAAGGGGGATGGGGGTCCCCAGATCTTAGATTATACTATTGGGCAGCAGCTTTGCAGTACTTTCAGTGGATGATAGGCGCAGGGGGCCAAGAACAAGACCCGGGGGATGGAGGGATTAATCTAAAAAATGTATATATTGCACTAATCGGAGGGGATGCCCAGAATGCCTTTTTAAATACAGTTGATTTTACCTACTTTAGGCACACGAGGTTCAAGACTTTGAAAGCAGCTTATAAGGTCTGGAAAGCAGTATCTAAAGCAGTAGGATTGGGGAGATTTAATAGATACACTCATCTTTATACAAATTTTTCACTGCCGGGGGACATATTCAGGGACTCAGTTATGAGGGAATGGGAGGAAAAGGGTATTAGGAAAATAGGGGACATTTATGTTCAAGGAGGCATACGCTTATTTCACGAGCTACAAACTAAGTATAAGCTAGATGGAAGGAGCTTTTTTAAGTATCTACAGCTCAGAAGCTATTTTATGAATAAAAAGGGGGGCACACTGGGGTTTGGGGAGTGCAAAATAATGGAATATGTACAGCGTGGCCATTACTGTACGATTCGGCAGCTCTATGCTGAACTGTATACATTGAAAGAAGATGACAGGGGAAAGTATGCTGTAAAATGGGTGGAGAAAATAGGCTCGTCACAGGAGAACTTTCAGGACTCACTGGATCTAGGCCGTACGGTCTTATGTTCGGCTACCCTCCAGTCACAACATTACAAAACGCTGTTTTCATTGTACTATACCCCTGCTAGAATAGCACAATGGGGAGGCACTTCGGGAATCACCTGCCCGAGATGTAATTCGACTAATGCAGACCTAGTTCATATGTTTGCTGAATGTCCACAACTATACTCCTTAATAGCGGCAATAAAGTCTTTCTTAGGAGGTACACTAGGAATCCAAGTAGTATTGGCTCCAAAACTGATATTGCTTGGGCTGATAATAGAGGAAGAAGGACACTATATAGAATTTTTGTTTGTTGCTATGGCAGTACTGAGAATCTGTATTGCTAAATCATGGCTGGATAAAGCTCCGCCAACCTTTCAGACTTGGTTAGCAAGGTTACTCTCCACATATAATTTGGAAAGCGCAATATATGGTAGGAAGGGGCGGAGAGCAAGAACATTAGGTTCCAAGATATGGCAACCTATAGAATTATGGAAAACTAGGATGGGGAGGGTGTAAAATCTAAGATAGGAAATTTGGTTTTGACTTTCGCTTCGCATAAGACTCTATTCCTTTTTGTCATTCCTTTTCTTCTTCTTCTTTTCTTCTTTTTCTCTCTGCTTCTTCTCTCCTTCCATGGTTTAATTTGTAAATTGTAATTTGAAACTCTTTTCTTTTCTCTTTGTTGTTTACAAAAATGTTGGGTCTACGGATTTTCAGAAGTAATAGGATATGTAAGCCAGCTGTAAACAAATGTGCTGTAAACATTTATTTTTCTTTGTTGATAATGTTGGTATATACAAAAAACCTTTAAATAAAAAAAAATTAAAAAAGGAAAAAATATCGATGCAAAAATATCGATTACAAAAATATCGACTCCCTATACTTAAATAGGTAAGTACAGTAATATCGACTCAAAAATATCAATGAAAAAAATATAGATGTAAAAAATATCGACTTTAAAAAATAACATACCTTAAAATAAATTAATTAAATAATATTAATATTATTAACAAAATAATTTAAATTTAAAATATGTTTTAAATAATTATAACAAATAAACGTAATTTTATAAATATAAACATTAAAAAATGTGTACATATACATATATTTACTTAAATAAATTGTATTAACTATCTTTATTTAATTTATAAACTTTTTTAATTATATAAAAATAAAATAAACACATATAAATAATTTAAAATAAAATATTCTATATTTAACACATTAAACCATTTTAAAAACAAAATAAAAACATTAGTAGTTAAAACGTTGGATAGCGAAGGGTTAAAATTAATATTCTCACTCCAGTGAGTGCAACAGTAGGAGAAGTGCTGGATAGCGGAGGGGTAAAATTTATTATTCCCACTCCAGTGAGTGCAACAGTAGGGAAAGCGCTGGATAGCGTAGGGGTAAAAATTACTATTCCCACTCCAATGAGTGCAACAGTAGGGAAAGCGCTGGATAGCAGAGAGGTGAATATTACTATTCTGACTCCAGTGAGTGCAACAGTAGGGAAAGTGTTGGATAGTGAAGGGGTAAAAATTACTATTCGCACTCCAGTGAGTGAAACAATAGGGAAAGCGTTGGATAGCATAGGGATAAAAATTACTATTCCCCTTCCAGTGAGTGCAACAGTAGGGAAAGCATTGGATAGCGAAGGGGTAAAAATTACTATTCCCACTCCAGTGAGTGCAACAGTAGGGAAAGCGCTGGATCCCAAAACAATAAAAAACAAAACCATCAACATTTGTATTAAATTTAATTTCCAATATTAACATATTTAAAAGATACATTTAAATATATTATTATTAACAAAGATAATAAAAATAATTAATTACACATTATTTAACACTATAATATCCACAGCACACACCTACAATTAATTACACAATTACAATTATTAAATACTAATTAATTAATGGTAATTAATTTAAAAATATTTAATAATTAATCAATACAAATTACACATATAAACACCAAAACACACACCCAAAAATTAATTAGACAATTACAATTAATAATTAATAATTAATTATTGGTAATTCATGTAAACATATTTAATAATTAGTCAATAAAAAATGTTTTACTCACCATCCTTCTCACAATTACACATATAAACACCACAACACACACCTAAAATTGCTTAAACAATAAACCTAATTAATTATTAATTGACTAATTGAAATTAATTAACAACTAATTATTAAACTATTATTAATTAATCAATTAACACATTAATTATTCAATACATTTTATAAAATTAAATTACTTCCGACACTATTCCCCTATAAGCCCACAACCTCGCTACGGAACTGAAAACGCAGAATTAAACTTAAAATAAATTAATAACTAGTAAAACTCTGAAACATTTAACAAAATGACAAACAAATCTCGTTAAAAACACTAAAATACATAAAATTTTTAATAAATCAATATTTTTCTCAACTATATTTTTGTAAACGATATTTACTACAAAGATATTTTTGTAATCGATATTATTTGCCTGCCAGTCGATATTCTTGTCAACTATATTTTTGTTGTCACAATATTTCTCCGTCGATATTCCTACTCTGCACCGACACAGACACTTGAGGCAGTCCACATTTAAAAATAAGATTCACAGGTTGCCAGACAAGGTGAGAGCAGGTATCAAGGAGGAGTTCTCTAAGATGCTGGTGTTAGGGGTGATTGAGCCCTCCAACAGTCTCTGGTCCAGCCTAGTGATGCTGGTACCCAAGGCTGCCCCACTGGGCGAATCTCCAGAGCTTAGGTTCTGCATGAACTACCAGGGACTCAATTCTGTCTCGATGCACACCCCATCCCCCAAGCTGATGAGCTCATCGGGCCATTGGAACAGTACTATTCTATCTACAAGAGGATGATCATTTGGAACATCCTGTCTTCTACTATTCTAGAACCCTATCATCCTTTGAATAGAAATATTCCATCCAAGCACGGGGATTATTTGACATAAAAGTTGACTATTTAGAGTGGAGACACTTGCTTCAAAGTTCTCGTTGTCTCTTTGAAATCATAGCTGATCACTTGAACCCTCAAGTAGTACAAGGATTTCATTGAAGAAACAGCTGACAAGCCTGTGGGCTTTTTTTATTACCCAGTATGAATTTGTATTCACCTACATTGCCAATTCAAATAATATCTTGATCTCTCTGTTTTTGTTCATTTCTTCCAATTTTAACTTGGTCTATTGTAATTCTGCTTTAATTGCATAATTAATAAGTCCCATACCTGGTTTCTCTCCTGTATACCCATTTCTTCTGTTAACCCTACCATGGACCTTTCTTCAAGTATATAATCATTTGTTTACTTGCCATTAATAATATGCTTTGTATCGTTTATATTTGATGCTTTACTGTTTGCTATTGAGTTTTTGTTTCTTTGTTGACATACTGTTAATAAACTTACCTTTGCAACTTAAATACTATCTTGGCTGATGCTTTGTCTTGCTGTGATTCCTTTCTTTTAAACGTTTAAAACACACGCTTGATCCTGAGTGTATCATTTTAATTGCCCCTTCTTTCTTAAAAAAAAGTCAAGAAGGCCTACTTAACAATGGATCAAGTAGAACTGAAAGGATTGTGTACATGGTTTAAAATTAAGAAACTGAATCAATTATATTTCCTAAAAGAAAATCTATTCATTTAATTTGCCTGGCCTACGAAGAACAGTCTTGAACTTGCATCATGATGCCTTGTGAGTGGATCATCGGGTAAAAGAAAAATGTTAGTCCAAATTCTTCGATGCTCCTGGTGGTGGTGAAAGATGTGGATTTGTTGCCTGTCTTTTTGTGTGATTTGTGCACAGTACACAGCTTCTCCTTCAAGGTCCGACAGTCTCCTCTGTCCTTTGTCTGTTCAGGGGCGGCCTTAGGCATGTGCAACTGTGCACCTGCACAGGGCCGCCAAACCCAGGGGCCACCACGCCAATATATATCCTTAATATAATAATCCTCTGAGGATGGATACATATTTGCGTGGCGGCCCCTGGCAGGGATTTGGCGGCCTCCGACTCTGTTCCACTTCCAAACACCCTGACCCCCCCCCCTCTTCACTGGCCTCCGCGCTCTGCCCTCCGCCTGCCCGGACACCCTCTTCCGAGGCCCCCTACCTACGCTCTCTGCCCAGGGCCGCCATGAGCCTAGAGCCGCCCCTGGTCTGTTGCACCTGGATCAAAGCAGAAGCCTCACAATAGATTTGATAGTAGAACTCGAGCATCTGATGGTTACACCACGATCATGGTTACTTTTGATACATTCTTTAAAACGGCTCATTTCTCTGTATTCAGGAAAATATCTATAGCTCAGCACATCGCTCAATATTTCATTTAAGGATATTTTTCTTCTACATGGTCTACCATCTGAAATTATGAATAATAGAGGTTCTCAACTTATATTGAGTTTTGGGAAGACCATTGTTTCAGCTTCAGGAAACTCCAGAGAATTGTCTTCAATGATTCAGCCTCAGACCAATGGTTGGGCAGTATACACAAACCAAACTCAGGAACAGCTCCTGTAATATTTTTGTAAGGCTACATATAATATTTGGGCCTCCTCATTGCCTTATGTAGAATGTGCCTACTACAATAGTACACACAGTCCCACAGAGCTTTCACATTTTATTTTACTTCCAGCAGTTTCACCTTACTACGAGCCCAGAAATAATCTCCACTGACCCTTTAGTACCTACACTTGCCGAATTTTTAGAGCACATATAGCCTGATTTAGAGATTAGCAGATGGGTTACTCCTTGTACACTAGATTAGGATTCTGATTTTCAATAAATATGTAAAATGAATCCCTCGTGTTCTAGTGTTCTTTAGAATGTATTTCTTTAATGTAAGAGGATTTTGGATTCCACTAACTAACCTTATAACATCTGGGATTGATTGTTACCTGAAACACATTTTGCTCAAATATTACTCAGTGGGTTGTTGAATGAATGCAGTACAACTGTTTATTTGGTTTGTAAGTAAGTAAGTAATTTTATTTGCATAGTCAATGAAAACCGGTGGTTTTATAGAAATTATAAGAATGCATAGTAGTGCATGCTTAAAATGAGTGAAAACATGATAGAAAACAACTTTGCATCAATTAAAATTACTTTAAAATATTTAACAAGTGCAGACCAGTCTGCTGAAAAAGTTCTAAGTGTAAACAGTGCAATTATATGAGTCAGATGTACTGTATTATCAGTATTCCAACTATCCTCCCGGTGATGGGCCAGTAATCACCCGAGAAAATGCTCCAGAATGTGCAAAGTTCAGAGCGCTCGCTGAGAAGAGGATGATCCTCAAAGTCAGCAGTGTCCTTGAGAAGGGCGATACTTGTGGGCCAAGTTCAGAATGTGCAAAGTTCAGAGCATCCTTATGAGAGAAACCTCAGTGTTGGTGCTGCTCGTAAGAGCAAAGTGTATGGACCTGGTGTAAGAAGGACATCAGAGAATGAGGATACTGGGCTTCAGCTGGCAGCTTCCATTAGGGCATCCACTGCAAAGGGTGCAGTGTGCAGGCCGATTTATGGCATTTTCTTCTTCACCAGCACAAGAAATTTTACCATCCTGCAGTTTAACTGCGGGACCCCAGGCTTGAAACAGCCCAGCACTGCCTGTCTCTGGGTGCAAATCCCTCTGTAGTTAAAATGAGCCTTGAGCAGCCGAGATCTTTCCCGCATCACCTCTTTACAAATGCATAGCAGGTGCAGCAGGTCCTTGGTTCCTTTGCCGCATAGGCGGCAGGAAGATGTGATTGACTCCCTCTGCCATGTTGGAAGATGTAGAGCAGTCTGGAGTATACCCAGGCTGTGTTTCAAATAATTTTCTTGTGTGGTTCTGGGGTAGCCTAAGCCCAAATACTTTTGGGGGGTGAGTGTGCAGTAGCTATTTATTGTCATCCAGTTAAGGCTTCTTCCTGAGAACATCGCCTAGTCTTTCAACCAGCAATAACCTTTTTATTAATTTCCAAATCATTTTTTTAAAGGCTGCGTGGCTGGTTTGTATGTTCCAAAGCTGGAACAGCGCAGCTTTTGCAAGAGATTCCTGAAGATAGCTCCTGGCGGGCGATGTATTCCTGCTCTGCAGTTCTTGCCAAAGGAGATGGTTTAAGGTGTTTGGAGCAGCATTTCTGATTTTATGCCAGCAGATGATAAATGATCCTTGCCTTGTCAGAGACTGTTTCATTAGGCTGAACTCCAGGTGAATCTGTGCCATCGAAGAGTAATTTGGAAGATAGAATAAGATTCTGTATGGCTTCACCAGAGTGCTATCCAATATGTTGACATCTCTGCCTCTCACGGGTTTGCTTCCATAAGTGATTGTGGGTAGTATTTTAGCTTGTGCCACCCGGAGGAGAGGGAGCAGCATTGGTCTTTACAGTTATGATTGAAGATTCTTCACTGTCACTGCTAGTGCCAACCCTTTCCTTTTAATCACCTCTTTATCAATAATTATGCCTAGGTATTTGTAATAGTTTGCAGTCTGGATTTGTATGCCACCCAGGTACCAGGTTGGAGGCTTTTTGTTGTTGTTGTTAATAGACATTGTTCGTGTCTTCTCGAGGGTCACCTGCAAAAGGTTTTCTGCAGCATATTTCTGTATTGCGTTAAGAAGGTGCTGCAAACCCACCTGTGTGTGACTGACCAGGACCACATCGTTGGCATAGAGAAAGCTGGATAGTGCCCTACCCCCCAACCTGGAAGCATTTGAGTTACAGGTTTTGAGTGCCTGTGTCAGATCTGCCATGTAAAGATTGAATAGCGTGGGGGCATGCACGCACCCCTGCTTTAGCCCTTTAGTAGATGGAATTTGCCTGGAGAGGTATGTGCCCGTGCCCAGTTTCACCAGCACCCATGTGTCCATGTGAACTAGGATCAGCATGTCCAGCAGAGCCCTTGGAATGTTCTAGTAGTTCAGCTTCCTCCAGAGCCTTCTCCTATCTATGTGGTCGAAGGCTACCCTGAAATCAATAAAATAGAGATGGAGAGGCAGCTTGGAGGACTTCGTCATGTCTATAAGTAGTGGCATGGCCAGAATGTTTGTTGTAGTACCTGTTGCTTTGGAGAACCACATCTGATTGAGTGGGATGATTGCATTTGCTGATGCCCAAGATGTAAGTTACTCTAGCAGTGTTCCTGTAAAGTATTTTGTCTCATTGTCGATCAGGACCGCCAGATGGTAGTTTTTTGATGAGATCTTGTCCCCACTTTTGTGTATAGGGGAGATTATTTTTTGTTTAAATCTTTTTATTAGAGTTTTATGTATTCAAACAAAATCCCTTGCGGGATATACAATAAATCACAGGTCTGTCAGCATATATGTAAACAGTGGTCACAATTAGCAATCATGGTTCGACAACAGCAAATTAACTCCAGTCTTTGGAATGTAGCAGGTGTGAGGAAGAAAGGGAACAAGAACGTGTCCCCTGAGTTTGCCGTTAAACTGCCTCGTTGTAGTACGTTGGTTCTGTGTATGCCTGACCCCTCGCATGGTGTGTTAACTTGGTCGGATGGAACTATTGCCCCCTCCGTTAGTGTATTACCCTTTTGGAGGTGTGCAAATGATTACTTTTGTGTAACTGAGTCGGACTCCGAACTGCCGACTGGAACTGAGCTAGTAACAATGGAAGGGGGGAACCTCCCACAAAAAACAAAAAAAAGGGGAGAACCAGAGAAAAGAATGAGGGGTGGCGGGGGGGGGGGGGAGAAGCGCGGCGAACAAGGCCAAGCGGCAAGGGTAAGCAGCCCACACGGTCAGCATGAGGACTGGTCATCAGGCAGCGAGTGTTGGCATGTACGCCCAAAAGAGGGGGAGAGGAGAGAGGGAACTGTACCCACAACATCGACAATCAATCATTTGAACCAAATCGATCACTCACTGCGTGCCAGCTTCTCCACTCATTCAGCAGCGGGGGGGGGGGCGGATCGGGGCTCGGTGTATAGGGGAGATTATTGAGCCTTTCCAGGAATCCTAAAGTTTCTCCAGAGACTTAATTTTGAGGGAAAGAGGGTCTAGGGCTGCTGCCTCATATTCTGTGTTTTGTTTGAAGAGTGCCAATGGGATACCACCCGGGGCCCCTTCTCTCCTTCCTTTAGCAATTTGATGCTTGATTAGGTTTGTATGCTACAGCCTGAAGTCAAGCAGTGAATCGTCAGTTGATTGAGGTGAAGAAAAGGCGAGGCTGCCTGCTTGAGCGGTCTTTATTTGTGAGGCCTTCTGATGCTGTGCTATTGGATTAGTTCATAGTAGTTCTCATGCCTTCATGCAGTAGTGGCTGGTGTTTACTACGAGTGGTGGGGTAGACGGTGTGGGAGAGGGTTGGTATAGAGGTAGCTAAGGGAGGGGAAAAATAAAAAAATAAAAAAATGTGTTTAAACCTTACCTTCAGCCGGCCGCGTCTCGCATCTCGCTCCCAGCCTGCACTGTGGCCAATCCTGAAGCTGCCCTTGCATGAGAGCAGCTTCAGGATTGGCCAGAGCGCCCTCAATTAGCGTTCCAGGACAGACTGGAAGTCTGTGTTGCTCTCTCCAGCACTAGTCATACAACTGGGGTTGGAGAGAGGTTCACTGCGCATGGTGGTTTGGCCGACCTAAGACGGCCAGCCAAATCATCATGCGCAGTGAAGGGAGTGCACTACCACCCCCCTCAGTGCCATCACCCCCAGGCCCTGCCCCCAAGAGTCAGCAGGCAAGAAGAAATAAAACGAGTGTTGTTTTTTTTCCTTTCAAGCAATGTTTTGGGGGTTGAGGGCACAACGCTCCTCTGCCATAATGGAGGAGCCGTCGCTGGCTTCAAGATTGAAATGGGCCCTCAGATATTTTGTCTGGGTCTCCTCAGGGATGTGGGATGCAACTCCCCCATGCAGTGGGCGCATTATTTTGTTAACCATCCCCCAGAAGCGTGCACTGTTTTTAGACTTAATGTTGGAGAATAGCTTTGCCCAGACCTTGTCTTCTCATGTTCTGTTGATATCCCACTTTTTTAGTGAGCTTCTTTGTTGACAGAGTAGTAGCTGGAGGTCTCTCCCCCAGGTTTATGTCTCAATAATCTCAACTGAGTTTTTTGGTCTGGGTTTGCAAATTGACTTTGTCCTTGTTTCCAGGGGGTCTAGAAAACCGACCTCTGTGTTTCTAGAAACATCTAGAGAACTTATCAATGGGAGGAATAATTGCAAATTGTTTGAACCACTGGCAATCACTCTGGGTAACATTCCAACCCACTGTCTTTCGTCCACTGTGTCACTCTACACAGAGGCTCATCTTATGAAAATCTGCATTGAACCTTCTCCTCAAGGGAATAGTCTATCCAGAAGAAACCACAAGTTACTCTACACTGGCCTCATCAGAGAGGAATAGCTGGATCCTGTGGGTCAGTAAGCAAGGGATCTTGCTATACACCTAGCCATTTAAAGAGTTCCACAACACATCCAAAAGGTGATGAGAGGAATGCTTAAATACAGCTTAAACCACTGGCAATCACTCTGGGTAGCATTCCAACCATTGTTTTATCACCCACTGTGCCGTACTAGTGGGGTCTGATCTGCTTTTAAGCTAGATTTTTTGATTTTGGACAATCATGTTTTTGGCTCTCTGCTGTGAGTGATTCTGCTGTCTAACTCAACCCATTATCTGCACACAGGTAGCCTGTCACAGAAGGGACTGTTCATAAATTGATTATGGCCTGTGCAGACCTTATAACTTAATTGAACAAGCAAAAAAACCTCGGCACTTCTTTGTGACTATAGTGTATGTCAGTCGTTTTTTCCGTTTGTAGTACTTCATTGTAAGTCTGTGGTGTTTTAATGTATGCACATTCAAGTAAAAACTTCACCAAACTATCAACTTTGTATTGGCTCGATCTAGAGAACAGATTAACATCTCTCTAGCTAGGTTCAGAATAGTTCAGAGTACAAATATAATATTATTTTTGACCTTTTTGCACTTCTTCACACACTTCAGGTGTTGTTATAATTTCCTGAGTCAGCCCCAATGAGATTTATGCTTTGGGCCAAGTAACTTACTCTGATTTCTAGCAGGTCGACCAAAACCTCACTCAGACAAAACACTTATTTGAAGAGAGTGAGGAAGAAATTTGGATAGGCTTTTAAACCACAAGTACTGACAAGCTGGGACATACCATTTCCCAGATAAAGGGAGACAGACAGACCTCTGACACCACTCACAAGAGTGGCTAATTTATGATGTTTTGTGGAAAAGGGACTATCCTGCTGTGTCAGTTAGGGGCAGAGTTAAATGGTCTGATGGAGTGGAGCTGTGGCTGACTTAAAGTTTGCTTTGCCTTTTTGAACTGCCCCCACATTTTGTGCCTGGGAGAAGGATCAGGAGGGAGGGTTGATATGGTATCTTTGGATAAGTCAGAGACACCCACTTTCTATTTTCCACTTCTACTTTTGTATCCTTGCACAAGGAAAAGCTCTGACAAGCGTTGTGAAATGCAGAAGACAAGGAAGGAAGGACCCCAAATGGATGGCCCTTTGCCTGCAGTGAAGAGAAACTCTGGTCTTTTTTCTGACTTGGACTCTTTTGAACCTGTATCTCCCGGGTAGGGTTGCCACCTTTCAAAGAGAAAAATAATGGGCCAGTTGCAGTTTTTTTAGGAGTCTGCAAAGGCCCGGACGTGAAACTAAATAGGATGTTAAACAAAATTGCATGTATTCATTTGTAAAATAACTTTTCTGTCTTTGTTTAGTTTAATTATTAGTCATGGATCCTTAATACAGCTCTAGAACACATTTAACATTGCTTTTATTCATATTTGCTGTTAGAAGTATGTACACATAAAGGCTAAAAATACCAGCTTAGGTTATTTTGCTTATTTTGTACCGGTCGGGATATCAAAATAGCAGTGGTGCCGGTAAAAAAACAGTCAGGTGGCAACTCTATTCCTGGGTCAGTGGCACTGGCCTCTCCACTCACTCTGGGGGACAGTAGAGGGAGTGAGGAGGCCAGTGGGTGAATCTGGAGATAAGGGTGATCCTGAAATGTTTGTGGAATGTCCTGTCCTGAAATGTCTGTGGAATGTCCTATGGTGGTTACCCCTGGAGGGGAACCCTCTGACTCTTGCTGGACACACAGATCCCCTGTAAGCGGACACAATGTCATGGGGTCTGGTGAGTGCATACAGGGAGTGTAATATACCTGTGGGCCTTGGCTTGCTGTTAAATGAAAACCTCAAGCAAAGCGGGTTACCAGACACCCAATAAAAGGGGCAGATCTTGTGTATTATCCAGTGCCTGCTGCCGGAGGGAAACAGCTAGGTGCTGGAGCCACAAAGAAGCTTCTTCAAGATTCATGCCTGGGAGCTCAATTGGGAAGGAGCAGACCTTGAAGTCGCCCTTATCAGAGGAAGAGCAGTTAAAAAGAATATTCAAAACATTCTGAAATGTTTAGAGGCCAAGAGGTTTGAAACTATAACTAACCAATGTAGTTGGCTTCTCTTGGGGCCTCCTCACATTATCAATGGAGAGATGATCAGGCAATGTTGCAGGCCCTCATGTATAAAATTAATACATTTGGCATAGAGGTATGCACCATGGGGAAAAAGTAGCAGGATGACAGCAGGAATGTCAAGGCATGTTCACCAGGATACAGTTGTCAGCTAGGGTCCCTGGCAGAGTGTCAGAACATGCCTCCTACTAACGTCTGTGGAGATGTTTATCCTCAACGCCGTGCACCCCTAATAACTACATCACCTACTTCTAAAAATCACCATAGTCAAGCCAGGTAAGATGCATACATGATCAATGATAGGCATATATGTCAGCTGTGGCCCGTGCATGTAAGAGCAGTGGGGCCGGGTGGTGGAGGATTTCGCCAAACGACGAGGAGCAAAATGATTTATTTAATTTTCCCTCAGGGTCGTTTGTCAAAATCACCCCTCATCCAGCCCCAGTCTCCCACTGCACATAACTTCACGGGCTGCAGTTGTTATATGTTAGTCCTTGCACATCTCACCCGGATGTATGACATTACAACGCATGCATTTACATCGCATGCCTTTACAACGTAAGTATTACAACGCAGTCCATTACAACGCATAGTGCTTTGGGGTGCTGGATAGTGAATAGTTTAATTTACTATTCCAACTCCAGTCCCCGTGGACACTAGGGAAGGTTATTGGATAGTAAATTAACCTATTCCCTATCCTAGAGCGCCCCCCAGAGCAATGCGTTGTAATAGTTTGCGTTGTAAAAGTTGCGTTGTAAAGGTAGTGCGTTGTAAAGGTTTCGTGGTAAAGGCTGTTCACCATCTCACCCTGCCCAATAATAGCACGCATACAACCCACACATACAGGGCCTACTGTGACACATACGAAACAACACTCATTCAAACAACAGTTTAACAGTTACAACACACTTCGGTGTTATTCCACACAGAGGAAACATATACACAGGTCAACTTTCATCTTGTATACTTTTTCCAGACCCAGCTCATTCACTGTGTCAAGAAGTAGAAAATATGGACTGCATTTTTGTGGCATGGGCACAACCATGACAGGCTCAATATCACATCCCAGGCACCCAGTCAGGAAATGAGTTTATCACTTTGCACCCCTCTAAAGTCAGCCCTGCAGCTGCTATCCAACTGGAGTCGAGGTGGCCAGCCACATATATTTTTATGTTGGCTTGGGAAAGGACAGCGCTCTAGGAGGACAGATTATTTGCCCATGTGGACTTTGTGCAATGTAGTATCTCCCACAGATATCATGGGACAGATATACTATGATTTTGCGTCTGGGTTGCATCACTTTTGTGGCGCACCCTCGACACAAAATCATGTGTGGCATTTACTAAGCCATGCAAAGCAAATGCACATAGCACTGCCTTGCATCACCTTCCATTAGGAAGACTTTCTATGGATGGAGAATGGGCATTCCCATGCATCGACGCATGGATTTTGCCGCATTCCCAGATGTACTAAAGCTAGTAAACTTGGGAAGAAGTCAAAATGCTTTGCCTTCCCAAGTGAGGCATAACGATGAGAAATATGTTTATTTCTTCTTGGTACTTCTTTCTATGTCTGCTGTATTCTGCAGCACACATAGAAAGAGGATTATGCCTCTAAGGATTATTTTTGTGCAGGAAAGTGACCCTTCCTGCACTTGTCCTTAATGCAGTAGGCACCCTTGCACCATATTGCAAGGTGCTAGGCAGCCTCAAGTGTGGCAGAGCAGGGACACAGCTGAAGAGTGCCGTATCTTTGTAGATATGACGCTTTTCAGCTCTCTCCCATTCATGCAACGCAGTGTCGCAACTTGACTTGCTGCACTGCATTACATGAATTTTTAATAAATCTGCCCCTCTGTGCCCACATATGTAGGGATAGAGACGTAACACATGTTGGTGGCTAGTACTGTTTTTTGAAGAATCATGAAGAAATAAAGAAGACAAAAGAAGATTAATGGTGTCAACATTCATTATGAACTGTATTTGATTATTGAGGCACATGCTCAGGATGTAACCCCTTTTTTGTGCTTAATGGTGCAGAAGTGGTCTTCATCTCTGGTAATTGGTGGGTGGCAATTACCGTATCCGTAGAGCAACCAGCTATTGTGAATTGACTACACTACAATTTCGCACAATCAATACCCAACCATCTTCATACTATTGTACACCTATGTAGGGACCCTGAATGACCACATTTTAACCACCCTTCTGCCATGAAGAAACAACATGAACTCCTGTGAAGCCAGAACTGCACCCAGCAAGACACTTTGGCAGTGCTCTGGGATCACCACCAAATGGTGTGGGAAGTCAACTTCAGGTGACACATTGAGGCCCAGCTCTTTTGGGCCCTGACTTATAGGACTCTAATCACTCCAGCAGCACCTACTCACCCCCTGTCCCATTTGGTGAACACCCAGTACCTGCAGGGCCCTCAACCCCACCAACACACTTTCTCTTAGTGCACAGCCTGATACAGAACCCATTCGAGGCCCTGTATTGCGTAGCTTGGTACGTGGAGGACCTCACAGTGTCAGAGGATGCAAACTCCCACCACTTTGACCACTTGTCACTGTACACTTATATCCATCACCCTCACACAGCTGCTTGGTATGAGTGCACATTCAGGCAGCAACATGTGTATTTGTAGATTTATACAAAACTCCTTTCTACTACAATATTATGTTGAACCACAATGTTGTATGCCGTCCCTCATTTGTAGATCACAGGTTTAACTGCAAGAACTATGTGTTCCATGTGTGTCAATGTGTTTAACATGTATGTGAAGCACTAAGTAATGTAGTGCAACACTTTGGCATATCGACATCAACAGACAATCTCTTCCATTGTGTGCACAAGTAACAACACCACCGAGTTCAGGCAGAATACTGTGAAATGTGTGGAGAAATTATGAATAGCATAAGTATGGAGTGTACGGTAATGGAGATCCAGCTTGTTTACAAACAAAACAATGAGAACAAACTAAACAAATAACTCCTGAGCCTAGGGATGGCTATTCAAATAGGACATGGATGCTATTGCCCAACAAAGTACAATCCAAAAAACAAAGTTCCAACCAAATGTCTGAAAGCGGAATCTAATGTTCAAAATCTGCATCCAAAGTACTTAAAATAATTCAGCCAACATAAACGTGTGTTTCTTCCCCAGCCCAGATACCATGCTGTCCTGGGTTAGGAGGCATGATTCCTGGTCACCCAAGTCCTGGTTGGAGTGTCCAGTACCACCTCATCGGCATGGCATGTTCAGTGGGATGGCTGGATTGGACACCTCCTGAGGGGCATCACACATGGGGGCAGGGACAGGGGTGAAAGGGTTGATGGGATGCACAAAAACAGCTGGTGAGTAACAATAGAGGGGGCTCAAGATAATATGGAGGCAGTATAAGAGAAGAGGATTCAGGTCCTCTCCAAGCGGTGGGGAGCCTTTGCATCCTGTAGGGTTACCAATACGTTCTCCGCTGCTTTGAAGTCTTTCTCCAGGATCTTCAGGGTGGCATTCGTCCCAACCAACTACTGTACCAATATCTCCTGGGATGACACTGCTGCAAAAAGAGGTTGGAATGTGTCATAAAACGGTTTACGATGCCTGGGGGTGAAATGTACCATTAGACTCCTGTCTTCTTGTGGGCATTTCAAGTGGTGACAAGCAATTACATACGTCAGCACCATAAGAAAGCCAGTCACAACTTTTCAACAATGTTGGTGTTAGTGTTTGGTGTTCTGTTCCTCATACTGATTAACCACTACTTCAGAAGGAAAAAAATTACACATTTAATTTACCATATGAATAATAGGACTTGATGACATTCACAAATTGACTGATGGCCTTTGCTTCTCTCTTATCATCCCCTGCAGAAGCACACAGAGGGTAGGAGAGCACAATCCACGCGATGAACAATTACTTTAACTCCAAGGCGGCCACCCACTATCACCATGGATTGAGAGAAAAAAAGCAGGTGGAGGAGGAGTGAGGGGGTGTACTCTCAATCACCACCGACCTTCACCGCCCACACCTCAGAGACACACAAAAGCGTCTCTAAAATATCAACCATGTGGAGGAGAAGTTCTTGAACCCATACAAGGTACATGCTAAAAGGACAGTAGAAAAAGGCCAGGAAGAACAGATGATGCAGATAAATAGGCATGAAAGGTTAGGGTTCTACTACACATACGTTTCTGGACGGGACACTATGAGTTGCAATTACATGTGTGCAACAGCCAATGCTTAGTATGTGATTACACACATACATAATTGGGTTTGTGAATGGAGACCAGCGAGAGTAGATAGGCTGCTGAAATGGGAAGAGAGGGAGGTGTACAACTAGGGAGTGGGAATGGCAGAGACACTGAGAAGGAGTTGAAGAAATTGATGTTTCACGTGTATTGGAAAGTGATATCCTCCCACTACCTCTTCTTCTGGACACCAAAGGGTGATGATCCTCTGCCTGCATATTCTCCTTTTCCTCAAGAAGCAGTTACAACTAAGAAGGAGGGGCAGGGCAAGAAACACTGACACCAACATTGTGGAAAAGTTGTGGCTGGATTTCCTATGTTATTATCTGGTGTGAAGAGGAACATACCCTGTAGGATTTCTCAGTCTTCATTCAGCAATAGATACAATTATAATGCTTGTTAATATTAATATCTGTATTGGTGACAGCTCTCCCTGAAGAAAAGCATCTTGAGTAGAGCAAAAATGGGTCCTGGGAAAGAAAAGAGAGCCTTGTCTGCTATTTGTGTAGTGAGTGCAGAGGGCGACTGCTCTGAAAGTGATTTCTCCTGGTCTTCTGAGAGTTATCAGGAGGATTCTTTAAAGCTATGCAAAGGAAGGTGGTCTCTTTCTCTACCCCTTTCAACTGCTATTTTGTAGGCTGTGGGGAGAGCACGGAGGACCTCATCTGTTAGTGCGGGGCTGTGAGTAAGGGGTGCTGAGACGGAAAAGGAGGACCTATAGGTGCTAAGAGATCAAACAGGGAAAGTGATGTGCAAGATGAGAGGGAGAGGGAATAAGTCCCAAGGGGACAGAGGGCTGGTAGGGCCATACAGGTTGAGAAGGACCTCTATATCAGGGTATTGGACACATAGATGATGTAAGGTCAGTTGGCTGGTTGACCCAAAGGTGGTAGAGGACAGGTGTGCCCAAGTGGATGATATTTTAGGAGAACTGGTTAGAGGGGAGAATATATGTAATGGTGTATTTTCTGGGTTCACCTGTAAGGCAGCATGGTATGATGATATACGTTTGCTTCCTTTTCATGGGAAAAATGCCAGCCGTTTCATCATCCTGTTTTTAGATTCTGCAAGGGTCAGAGGCAGATGCTTCATTCAGTAGAGGTTTCGGTAATATCCTAGGCTTTCTTTTTTAACATGGAAATTCTGTTCTCTGCTTGAATAATCGTTCAGGAATAATTTATGGACATGTCTACAAACATTTGCAGTATGTTTACATGCCTTTGCTGTTTTAAGTTTATATTTCAAAAGCGAAAACACCACGTTTTACTCATTTTCCCAATCTTTTCACCGGTCTTGAAATGTAAATCCCAGCTATATTAGTAAAATACATGCAAAGCAAAATCCCTTCAAAAGTGGCAACCATTCTAAGCGCACACCTGTCACACTAAAGCATCTTTATACACAACGAATACTGTGTCGGCTGTGGACAGCGCGCGACAGTTTTAAAGTTTGATCATCTCATTTGGACATAACTCGGCCAGCAAACAACCTGTTTAAAGGAAACCTAGACCTAAAGTGAGCCGTGTGTGATGTTATAAGCATTTGAATTATCTTCAAAGGTTACAACTCTTTTCCCGAAGTCAGCGGAAGCTGAGTGATGGCACTTCCGGGTTCTGGGACCCCCTCTGTGTACCAAGCAGCACAGGCTCAGCTGTCAGTAGCGCGTGAGCGCCGCTGCTGCTGCCTGTCAAGCCGGCCGCAGCCGTGTCTCGCGCAGGCAGCAATAGCTCTGCTCTCTCGTTCTACATGGGCATGCGCTGCTGATTGTCCTGCGACCACGAAAGCTCAAGAAATACTTTTTAGAGCCGTGGGCTGCTTGGACTTAACCCCTTTCCTTTTTTCGCAAGTCCGGAAAAGATAATTGGATTTGCATATTCCTTTCCTAGCATGGCTGGACGTTTACCTCCATGTGTGATAGACTGGGGCACCGGGTAAGTGTTTCTGATGGGCACCGATTTTTCACTTACCAAAAAGAGTGACGTAAACGTACAGAAACAACTTGAGCTAAATATCAGTTTCAAGGAAATATCTTTTGTTAATGTGTAAACTGCAGAAAGTGTGTCGGAAATATGGTAATAGCCTGTTTGAATTGAGAAAACAAGGGAGCTGCTTTTATTTTCAGGGCTGGTAATGCATGTTTTGAAAAGTCACTGCATTTTGGAAGGCTACTGCTCAAGAACCCAGATCTTAAACGCCAACTAGCAACATGTTGTATTAAGTATGACATCTCTATGGTTACAGTGTAATTTTCGCTCCATGAAAATTCAGGAGAGCTTGTCACACAAAATGCTATATTGTTTCTACTTTTAACAGCGCTTTGAGGTCTAAAGGACAGTGAACTTTTCACATTGAACAGCTATTATTACAATTATTATAATTCTCACTTGGTTTTGTTATTACTTCTGCAAGCAACAAACCATGTGTAATCTCTTGACACTGCTGTCATGCTAATGTTTTCATGGATCCACGCCATAGAAAACTCTATAAATAGTGCACAGCCTCGGGTTGCAGGAGTGTGAGACTCTGCTGGGGGTGGCCAGTGTATGCTTTGATAAAAGAGGTGATATAGGTTTACACTTTGCAGACCATCCAGCTTTCTAGTGAGCTCACAGTCAGAGCGGTAGGTGTGGGCTTGACTACTAGTCTGGCTCACAAGTATGAAACTGAAACTTAATAGTTACAAACCAGTATTTTCAAGGAAATGTGTCAGTCATAGGATAGTGACAAACATCTGTCAAAGGTCCAGTGACGCTGGGGCTCTGAATGCCTAGTAGGAGTTGGCTGTGCCATTCAGCTGAAGTGGTATGTCTGCTTAATACCCAGTTGTCAATTTGAGCTGCTGGGTGGTGGTGGGTGACTTGGCACTTATTTTTTGCCCATCCTCACTCTCTGTATCATTGTGCAGGTAAGAACCCTGATCAAAAGTCACAGGCTGCTGGGTGGCTGTCTGTTCTTTACCTTTGGGCCCTGACCCGGCGCAGATCTCTAATCACATAAATGTTGTCAGCATGTTGCATATTCACACCTTTTGATTGTTTTTCTAATATTCAATGTAGATGTGAAACCCCTGAAGTGGGCACGGCACCTGTGCGCATCTCAGTCTGATATGCCTAGCTGCTACTGCCTTGACCCACAGCACTGCCCTACATGCCCCTGTGCCCAGGCCAGGCCTTACACACTCTTGCCTAAGCTGTCCGTCCTCTTCGCTAGTGTGGCAGGTTCCCAGCCAGCTATGGTCTACTTTCCCACCAAACTCACTCCTACTAGCAAGGAGTCTGCCGACCATGGATAGCGGCCTGGCCTGTGATCTGCAGAGATTGAGGGGCAGCAGGAGGATTGCACTCAATTAGGCCTGCTCAATGGACTGCTCTCGGCAGGATCATCTCTGTTGTAAACAAAGGGAATAATTCAATAGGGCACTTTTTTTTACAAATTAAGCACTAGAATACCAGTCTTCTGTACACAAACCCTGCATTGCTTAAACTGGAAAAAATAACAAGCATTTGCAATGCAATAGATCTTGCATTTACAAGAGTTTGAGCTATTGACATTGTAAATGACAATGCCAATAGCTTAAACTCTCACAAATTCGAGACCTTTTACGTTACAAATGTAATTTTTGGAAAAGCGCCCCATGCCGTGCTTTCACGTTGATGTCGGCCACGCCCCTTTCTTTAGACGAGAAAGAAAGGGGCGTGGCCACCATTAAAGCAAAGCGCCATATAGGGTGCTTTTACAAAAACATTATTTGCAATGCAATATGTCTCGCATTTGCAAGCTATTGTCATTTTTAATGCCAATAGGTCAAACTCTGGTAAATGCGAGACCTATTTCATTGCAAAGAAGCCGGCACGATTGTCCCGGGCTGCTTTGAAAGTGAAAGCACGCATGGCACGCTGAATGTTGCAGGAAAGCACGTCATGCCTACAGTACCAGAAGCTCATTGAAGAAAATAGTGCTTACATATTAAATAAGCGTACAGTGTAACAAGAGAAGCAAAAGGGCCAGTCCTCATGGGAGGTTACAAATGAAGACACATAGGTACTAAGGAGGAACTAACAAGCCTATTAACGAATCAGAAGCCAGCATTTGCCTAGGATAATGACACAAGCCAATGAATAATATGGGGGGGAGTGGGCAGGGCTTCAAGTCCATATTCAAATACAGCATGCCCGCAGAGCAGCGCATGTGCTGCCCAGGCTTGTCCTAAAAATGTGCAATGTTTTAAATTCAGTAGTAGAGCCTAGTGCAACTTGTCTTCAATTCAAGCGAAGGCAATAGATCTGTTTTGTTACTGAAAGTGCCTCTTAAAAGTGCCCCATTATTTCATTCACTTCTCCATCTTTTTACACAATTACTCAGCGTCCATGTACTCCATCATGCATCCTTTCAGTCAAGCAACCATTTATCCACTCTGTGGCTCATTCTTTCCTTTAAGTAGTCACCCATAAAACAATATTAAACTGAAAATCATTAATCAATGAAGAGGCACTTTCACTTAAAGGCAGACCTATTGGCTCTGCCAATGCTTACTTTGTTTTGAAAATGTGATCACCGTGTTCAAGACGACAATGTTGCTGGCCCTACTGAATACACATAAATAAATAACTAAAATGGGCTTTTAAATTTACTTCACTCATTTACAGTAACAGTCACCTACATAGAAATTGCAGGAGCAAGTGAAGTTCATTGCAAAATTGTCACCTAGTCAGAACTGAATACTAGCACCGCAGCAGTATTTTAATAGAATTGTGTGTTGACTCATTTCCAGAAGGCAACTTTGTTGGCATTAGAGAAGACCATTGTCACATGAAAAGCACTCAAGTTTATCCACTCGGTTGATCCCTCTACTGATATCCACTGTGCGCTCTGTAGTGTACTGTCATTTGTTTACAAGCAACTGTCTTTAAAATACAGCTGCATTCTAGGAGAATATATATGTTGCCCCACACTCACTTGTGGTGTTCTTTTTAACCCACAATGTGTGGACTGGAACAGTCCTCACAGAGTTGGTAAATCTTTACTAAACCAGACAAACACCACCTCTGTGAGGACCGTCATGCTCCGGTGACCGGACCTCGTAATGGGTTTTGCTACTTTCAAGCTAGTGCATCAAAAATCATAAAAGCTTAGTTATATTTTCAATGGGCTGCTGTAAAACGACCTCAATATTATGACACAGGTAGAATTAGAATAGTAAATATACCGTCCATTATGGTCAATGACCTCATGGCAGTAGCCATTCTGAAGTTATAGTAAGGGTTACCTGAGAAAGGAATTCCTCTGATTTTTCAGTATTAAAACCATTGCTCCCTTTTGATGAATCTCTACAAAGCTTTGCAGAACTCTTCTTCCTTCTACATTGGAGGATGATGCAAAGTTTCTCAGTGAATGGTAAAGGGGCTACAAAGATAAAAGAGACGGTTCTAGAACGTGTTTTTCCACCAATGCATTTCCCATAGACTTTGTGTTGGGCGTAGCGTGGAAATGGCTGAACGGGTTGGGTTTGCATGAAATTTGGCAGGATTAGACCTTATTGTGAACAGATGATCCTTTTGGGTACTAGAGGTAAGTAGGGTAAGTATTCTTTAAGTCATAAGGCATTTAAACCTAGTAATATCTGTTGCGGTATTTTCGTGAAATTTCACAGTATTTCGTAGAAGTACTGCAGTACATAGTGATGACAAGTCTTTATGTGATTGGCTAATGACTGCCTTTACAAAAGTTAAAGGAAGTGATGTTGTTTTTATGTACACTTTGCTTGTGTTCTACATTTCACATTTACATGTAGATAAGTATTAGGTTTGATATTTTTACCCTACCTATTACCACTTTGATTACGTGGGAATAGGGAAAAAAAACTTCTAAGTTTCCTTATATTTAAAAAAAACATATATATATATATATATATATATATATCTTGAAAGCAAAAGAAGCCAAACTGCAGTCCCGGGTCCCCAGGGCAGAAACAGATGACTCCACGATTCCAGTCTGAGGCATAAGATTTATTTAAGCAGCTAAGCAGAAAGCACAAACTAACGCGTTTCGGGCGGATGCCCTTGATCACAGTTGATCACAGTTGAATCTTAACCCCTCATATTTGAACTTTTAAAGTAATAGTGCATACCATGTGACAAACATAGACATTGAAAACATACTATCACTACGAATCACTGGCATGGGTTTGGAATAAGAGGGGAAACATTCTGTAACCACATTAATATTATATCTTAAACACCAGTTAATACCTGAATAAATTCATTTAGTATATTTTGAAAAAACAAGATTGCTTCTGCATGAATGCTCAAAGAAAGTTCTATATAAGGATAATGATGATAAACTACTAACAAATATGAGTATTTAAAAAAGGCATTATAATAGCAGCCCACAAAATATCCACATACTGACCTCCATAATGCATTTGAATATGGGACACAGCATATATATGAAAAATAATGTAGCTAAAAAAGCACATTTTACCACTACTGCATGTTGTTGTGAGCAAATGCTCTAATTAATACACTATGTATCTGTACAATAAAGGTAATATCATATATGCCAAATTTTCGCCAATAAATACTATACATATATACAAATAAAATCATCTACCCTATTTACAATCTTGTGGGGACAGCTCATAGTGATGGCAACCCCTATGTGGTGCTGGAAAAAAGAGGACATCTAAACTTGATGGCAACCCCTCATTTCCCAAACCAATTTCCTACGTCTAATAGTAAATTTTCAAAATTAAGTGAAATGTGTGCCCAATATCTAATAGGTGAAATAAACAAATGAACCAAAATTATTCTCAGATATGGTTCCATTTTTTTGTACATTTTCTACAACATAATCCAGTCAGGATCGATAGTTGTGTTTAAGTTCAAAAAACAAAAGAAATATTAAACGGGGTGAATAAAGAAAATAAACAGAAAATTCTTTTTTAGAAAAAAGGAAAAGGGACAAAAAATAATAATGTTGTATTTTGAAATTAGCAGGAATGTCAGTATGATAACATAAAGGCAGACTTCTGAACTAACCGATGAACACAGATAATAAAGGTTACAAATGAATACAGAAAATGGACAATAATGTAACTGAGACAGGATCTTATAGAAAATGATATAGGTCCTCCGTGGTGTTAAGCCCATTGGGGACCTTCGTATCTAATTCTAATATCATTCTAGATTCCAGCTGGCGAAGCATCTTGTCTCTGTCCCCTCCCCGACGGGGTTGGGGTACAGATGTCAGGACAAAATAGCTTAGACACTCCAGATCGTTGTTGTGAACACTCTTGAAGTGTCTTGCCACCGGATAGGAACTGTCGTTATTTACAATTGCTCGGAAATGCTGCAAAATCCTGACATGCACCGCAAGCGGAGTACTACCAACGTACCTCAGGCCGCAAGTGCATGTCAGGACATATACAGCAAACTCCGTCCTGCAATTGAAATTGCACCTGATCTGTATTGGTAAAGGACTGAATGGAGTCTTGTAAGTACTGGTATTTATACCAAACTTACATGCTCGGCAACTAGAGCATTTGAAAAATCCTCGTCGTTGCGGGAACCAGGATTTCTGTTTGAGGATTTCAGGAAATATATATATATATATATATATTTATATATATACATATAGTAACACAGTAGTACCTTGGGACTACCGCTTTGCAAAAAATAAATAGGAAAAAAATACACTGTATTTATTTATTTATTTGGCATACTTATATAGCGCTGATCTGTCACCCAAAGGGCATCCTGGCGCTTTGACTAAATAAGCCACAACTATCGATGCGGAGGTAAAATGCTCAAAAACAAATACAAAGCTAGGCTATTCTGGGAAACAGATGGGTTTTCAGACCTTTTTTAAAGGCTAGGAATTTTTTAAAGGCTAGGAATTCACCCTGGCTTCTTAACGAAAGCGGGAGGGAGTTCCAAAGTCTGGCGGCCGCAAAGCCAAACGACCGTCCACCCATCCTTACTCTCTGCACTCTAGGGACCGACGCTAAGTACGCCGACGAGGCTCCGAGATGTGGAGAAAAGATTCTGTAACAGCACTGGGCCCTGTCTATGTAAAGCTCTAAAAACAAGACAGGATGCTTTAAAGAGGATCCGCTGGTGAACCGGCAGCCAGTGTAGATCTTGTAATGCCAGAGTAGAAGAGGCGGCGCGTGGTCGAGATAGCGCCAACTTGGCTGCCATGTTCTGGACCCGCTGTAGTGACTATAGTTTACAAATATAGTGTTCTACTGTGTATTTTTAATTTTTAACATATTTAAATCTTCACTAAAAGTCTACTGAGACGCAGCAATATACAAAATGTGACAAAATATGTTATAAATGACATGGCTGCCATTTACGTTTGGTAAACACAGCCATTAGCCAATCACAAACTGCCTTATCATGTGCATGTTGCATGTTCCACGGTATACCGCACATTTACAGCCTTTACTTTATCACTGCTTACATTATTCACACATACTACCAAAAATTACCACTTACCCCAAATAATCTATTTTCCTACCACATTACATCTACATCCATTAGCACCCTTTCACTGCTATAGTCAACACACTCCACTGTACACCACTACACTAAATGCTATTAAACACTACGGCACTCCACTCTACATCAATCCGCTATACGCCACTCCACTCTATACTATTACACTGTACGGTAATTCACTCTACCCCACTCCACTCTACGCCACTTTTCTCTGCAACACTACACAGTACGCTATTATTATCTATGCTACTCCATTGTATGACACTCAAGTGTATGCCAAAACACTGTATGGCCTTACACTCAACACCACTCCATTGTATGATATTTTACTGTACGCATCTCCACTCTACAGCACTACACTCTACACTATTCCACTCTAGCCCACTCCACTGTACGCCACTAAACTCTATGCTAATCCACTTTACCCCACTCCTGTCTACAAAACTACACTCTATGCCACTCCACAGTGTGCTATTACACTGTGCGCCACTACACTTTACCCCACTCCACTCAACAGCCCTCCACTCTACAGTATTCAATTCTACAACACTCCATTCTACGTCACTACACTGTATGCCATTCCACTCAATGCCACTCCAGTCTATGCTATTCCACTGTACGAAACTACACTGTACCTCACTTCACTCTATGTCCCTCTACTCTACGCTAATCCACTGCACCCTACTTCACTGTATTCTTTTACACTCTAAGCTCTCCACTCAACTTCACTCCACTCTACCGCAATCTAGTGTATGTTGTTCTACTTTATGCCTCTCCAGTATACGCCACTCCACTCTGCACTATTCCAGTGTATGCCACTTCACTGTACCTCACTCCACTGTATGTAAGTCCACTGTACAACACTCCTCTATACGCCACTCTACTCTAGGCTATTCCACTGTACACCACTCCACTCTAACATACTCCACTGTATGCCACTGCACTGTACACCACTCCACTGTATGCTATTCCACTGTCTGCTACTCAGCTGTACAACACTCCAGTCTATGCTACTCCACTATACACTACTACACTGCATACCAATACACTCTACACTATTCCACTGTATGCCACTCCATGGTACACCACTCCACTCTATGCTGTTCTACTCTATGCTGCTCCACTCCATGTCACTCCACTGTACACCACTCTAATATGTGCTATTCAGCTGTCCACCATTTTACTGTATGCCACTCCACTCTACTCTTTGCCACTCCACTGTATGCTATAACACTATACATCACTCCATTCTACACCACTCCACTGTACGCCACTCCACTCTATTCCAATCAACTCTACCCTATTGCACTGAACAACACTGCATTCTACACCACTCTACTGTACACTAAGCCACTATATGCCACTCCACTCTATGTCACTACACTGTATGTCAGTAACACTCAATGCTATTGCACTCTAAGCCACTCCACTGTAGGTCACTCCACTGTATACCACTACACTCTATGCTATTCCTTTGTACACCACTCTACTCTACAACACTCCACTCTATACCGCTCCACTGTAGTGTACACTATTCTACTGTATGCCACTCCTGTGTAGGCAACTCCACACTATGCCACAACACTCAATGCTATTCCACCGTTTGCCACTACACTGTACCTCACTCCATTCTATATCAGTCCACTCTAGAGCACTTCACTGTATGCCATTCCACTCTGTGCCACTCCACTGGACGCCACTCCACTCTAATCTATTCCACTGTATGCCACTCCACTTGAACATGCTCCACTGTACAACACTGCACTGTACTCCAATCCACTCTACACTATTACACTATATGCAACTTTTCAGAAAGGTACTCCAATCTATGCTATTTCACTCTATGCCACCCCACTGTACCCCACACAGTATTCCACTGTACACATCCCCACTGTACACCACAGCTCTCTACGCAACTCTACTCTTTCCCACTTCACTCTAACCAAATCCACTGTATGCCACTCCACTCTGTGCCTCTCCAGCCTATGTGACTGCACTCTACACTAATCCACTGTATGCTACTCCACTGTATGCTATTCCACTCTATGCAACACTATTTTACCCACTACACTCTATGCTATTTCTGTCACGACCGCGTATCCTCGGGATCAGGGCGATGCTATATAGGGGTCCTCCTCCAGACTGTCCTACACTCTGAATATCAAATACCACAGAGCATAAGGAAATCAGGTGAGGGAAAGGTAAGGAAGGGACTGGAACGGGAAGGGAGGCTGAAACGAGAAAAGCAAAAGACAAACAATTGGTAGGATGTACACAATACTGACTACTCTCGGTAATTCTCGCTAGGACACCACCTACCACGGGAACTAACTGAAATCTCTTCTTCTCCCTCTTGGTAGGTAGTGGAGGGAACTACTTCCACTTAGACAAACAAATCTGTAATACAGAAAACAAAATCAGCATTCATTAAGGCGATTCCACACCCCAAACACTCTTCTGCAATTACACTCTCCCCTGCATACCTTCCAGCCTTCCTGCGTTTTGCACCAAACAAAATGTCCCTTGAGATTTACCTCTTGAACCATAAGAGGAATAATAACCAAAAAGAAACTGTAAATGTTTTTTAGGACTCCAGTGATATCCACAATAAAGAACACAGTCTTGTAACCAAAATACCCGGATTTCACGTAAGCAAAAGAATAGTGTTCTCTCAATGTCTATAGCAATCCACAATGTACTAGAACGCGCCTCTTAGAAGACGCTGGTACTCACAAGGTCCCAAAATGAACAAACACCAGCCGGTGCTTGAACCGCGTTTAGCAGCCGCTAAACGCCTGAACGGGAAGCCGCCGCTCCCCGCATATCTTTCCTCTCAGCCGAGAGAACAAAAAGCTTTCCCAAAGCGGCCGCCTGGGATATCAGCCGCTTCACCCCTCTGACAGCCGAGTTGACTACCGCTGCTTCCAGCCCCAGCCGGGACGGAGGGAGGGGGAAGTTCCAAAAAAGCCACACAGTCACACAGCAGCCGCCGCACGCCGTATTTCCTCGGAAGAGGACTCCGCCTGGCTGGCTCACTGCCAAACGCGGGAAACCACAGGTTCGAAGCACAGGAATTCCAAATTCCAAAATCACGTACACAGCGCCCCAGCAGGCAGGGAACTAAATAGATGATGACGCCTCCTACCAGCTAAGTCTTCTGGTAGTTGTAGTTATATGTCTCCTTCAGGACAAAGCTAAAGTAACAGGTGCTCGAAAACCAATTCATGACAGTATATCCCTCCTTACCAGCGCCCACTTGCCCCAGGCTTACCCGGATGACTGGCAAAAAAGCGGCATATTGCAGTAGGAGCATGAACCTCAGAACTCAGTTCTCATGAATCGTCCTCGGCAGCATACCCTTTCCAGGACACCAGAAACCACAATTTCTTTTGCCGAAACCGGGAATCCACAATCCTGCGCACCTCATATTCCAGATTCCCATCACGTAAAACAGGAGGGACAGCCCTCCTGTGAGCCGCAAAAGCTGGTTTCAATAAACTGCAGTGAAAGACAGGATGAATCCTTAACGAAGCTGGAAGCTTAAGTTTGTATGCCACAGGATTCACCCGTCTCACCACAGTGTAAGGCCCAATGTACCGGGGATGAAAAACACTCCGCAAACGGAAACAAATGTTTTTTGCAGAGAGCCACACTCTGTCCCCAACCTTATACTCAGGCCCTTCCCTCCTATGCTTGTCTTCCCATTTCTTGTATGACACTTTTGCCTTATCCAAAGAGGCCTGCACCTTCCGATGGATTTTCAGTAGCGCCTTCACTTGACCAGCCACTGTCGGATGATTGACCACATCACAGGGGATGGTCACAGGTAGAATGTTTGCATTAAATCCAGAATTAGCACGAAAAGGTGTCTCCCCAGTGGAACAGTGCCAAGCATTATTATATGACAGTTCCGCAAGCCATAGCAGAGAAACCCAAGAATCCGCCGCCTCGTCCGCATAGCATCGAAGATATTTTTTCAAGGTCGGATTTAGTCTCTCTGTCTGACCGTCAGATTGCGGATGGAAACTGGTCGACAAGGCCGCCGAGATATTCAATGCTTTACACCAGGTACGCCAGAACCTGGCTACGACCTGCGGACCCCTGTCCGAAATGATGACTTGCGGAACCCCATGAAGACGAACCACCTGAGGTAATAACAACTGGGCTGTTTGGGAAGCTGAGGGAAGGTGTCTGCAAGGGATAAAATGTCCCATCTTGGTGAAACTATCCGCCACAACCAAGATGGCATCATTCCCTTTATCCATGGGTAAACCCAACACAAAGTCCAAACTGATCACCTGCCATGGCCTCGAGGGAGTTGGCAACGGCATAAGCAACCCTGCTGGCTTCGTATGTACATTCTTAGCTCTTGCACAGGTTTCACACTGGGATACCCACAGCCGAACATCCCTCACCAAACCTTCCCACCAGAAATGACGTTGCACTTCATGCACTGTCTTTTGATGTCCCTGATGTCCGGCCATTAAAGCATTGTGACACCAATTGAATGCCATTAGACGAAGAGCATGGGTCGGAAGGAACAACCTGTTCTGCACCATAGGTAAACCATGTTTCAGTGACCGATGAACTGTCACGTCCGCCCATTCTTTCCAGCGCTGTGGTGAACGTTGCTTAGCCACTTCCTCCAGAAACTGTTCCACCTGGACTGAACACAACACCACCTCTGGACTACCAAGAGGCACCTTTTCCAACCCCAGTCTGTCGACCAACCCTTGATCGATAAAGTTGCCTGTCGCTCCAGAATCAATCATGGACACTACTGGATGACTTTCATGATCAGTGTTCAAAAACATGGACAATACAATATGGGTCTCAGACTTCTTACATGTGGACACCTCCAATGACGGTATTTTCCACTCAGGAGATGGCCTACGTTCCAAAGGTGTACCCTCAGCACCAGGAAGACCAACAGGACTAGCCACTGCCTTAGTAACCGCTAGCTGTTTAGCTGGAGAGAAGTAATTCGACTTTTTTGGCCTCATGGAGCATTCCCTGACGAAATGCCCCTTTTTTCCACAATACATGCAGAGACCCAAGGATCTTCTACTCTCCCTCTCTGCCTTAGTTAAAGGTGGTCGAGTCACCCCAATCTCCATGGGTTCTGGTCCCGTATCCTTCACACTAGAACGTCCCCCCATAGGTAACCCCCCACAGATCTGTCACCCCTCTTCCGTTCTCCCCCTCTGTCTGTCATACGGTGATCTAATCTTAGAGTGAGGTTAATCAAGTCGATACATGTTTTAGGCTGTGGGTCGATCTTAGCTAACACATCTTTGAGTTCCTCATTCAGACCCTGATAATACAATGCCATCCGTTTTTCCTCAGGCCAGGATGTCTCCACCACCAACCTATTGAAGGCAGTCATATAGGTTACGAGTTCCTTCCTCCCCTGACGCAACCCTAACAACTCCCTATCCGCACTCAGCGTTGTGGCACATCTGTCAAAGACCCTTTCAAACTCCGTACGGAACTCATCCCAATCAGACAAAAGAACATCATCTGTTCTCACTAGCGGCACAGCCCAGTTAGCCGCATCCCCTGTCAAATAGGAAATGGCAAACACTACCCGTGACAAATGAGAAGGGAATGAGGCGGGTCTACATGAGAAGTGCAAGGTGACCTGGGTCAGGAAGGTCTGTATTTTAGCCGGATCCCCAGAATATTTTTCCGGACTGGCCAATGGTATAGGGGGAGACACAGTAACCTGTATAGGTGATCCACTAGTAGTGGCATCAAATGGATTGCGCGTTTGTCTATCAAAACGTTCTTTCAACGCTGCGGTTTCAGCTCTAGACGCCTCAAGTTCGTGCTGAACCACACTCAGCGCATGCAGCACACCATCCAGAGTGGCCATCCCTACAGCACCCCCTGACCAGGATGAAAGCAATACTTGGGTACGTGATTCTGTCATGACCGCGTATCCTCGGGATCAGGGCGATGCTATATAGGGGTCCACCTCCAGACTGCCCTACACTCTGAATATCAAATACCACAGAGCATAAGGAAATCAGGTGAGGGAAAGGTCAGGAAGGGACTGGAACGGGAAGGGAGGCTGAAACGAGAAAAGCAAAAGACAAACAATTGGTAAGATGTACACAATACTGAATACTCTCGGTAATTCTCGCTAGGACACCACCTACCACGGGAACTAACTGAAATCTCTTCTTCTCCCTCTTGGTAGGTAGTGGAGGGAACTACTTCCACTTAGACAAACAAATCTGTAATACAGAAAACAAAATCAGCATTCATTAAGGCGATTCCACACCCCAAACACTCTTCTGCAATTACACTCTCCCCTGCATACCTTCCAGCCTTCCTCGGTTTTGCACCAAACAAAATGTCCCTTGAGATTTACCTCTTGAACCATAAGAGGAATAATAACCAAAAAGAAACTGTAAATGTTTTTTAGGACTCCAGTGATATCCACAATAAAGAACACAGTCTTGTAACCAAAATATCCGGATTTCACGTAAGCAAAAGAATAGTGTTCTCTCAATGTCTATAGCAATCCACAATGTACTAGAACGCGCCTCTTAGAAGACGCTGGTACTCACAAGGTCCCAAAATGAACAAACACCAGCCGGTGCTTGAACCGCGTTTAGCAGCCGCTAAACGCTTGAACGGGAAGCCGCCGCTCCCCGCTTATCTTTCCTCTCAGCCGAGAGAACAAAAAGCTTTCCCAAAGCGGCCGCCTGGGATATCAGCCGCTTCACCCCTCTGACAGCCGAGTTGACTACCGCTGCTTCCAGCCCCAGCCGGGACGGAGGGAGGGGGAAGTTCCAAAAAAGCCACACAGTCACACGGCAGCCGCCGCATGCCGTATTTCCTCGGAAGAGGACTCCGCCTGGCTGGCTCACTGCCAAACGCGGGAAACCACAGGTTCGAAGCACAGGAATTACAAATTCCAAAATGACGTACACAGCGCCCCAGCAGGCAGGGAACTAAATAGATGATGACGCCTCCTACCAGCTAAGTCTTCTGGTAGTTGTAGTTATATGTCTCCTTCAGGACGAAGCTAAAGTAACAGGTGCTCGAAAACCAATTCATGACAATTTCACTCTACGCTGCACCACTGCACTCTATGCCATTCCACTATACTCTATTTCACTCTACGCCTCTACACTGTATGCTATTGTACTGTATGCCACTGCCCTGTATTTCACCCCACTATATTTTGCTCCACTCTACACCACTCCACTGTATGCTATTACACTCCACCACACTACACTCTACACCACTCCACTTTACGATATTCCACTCTATGCCACTCTACTATTAGCAACTCCACTCTACCGCACTCCATTGGTCAACACTCACTCTATGCCATTCCCCTCTACACCCCTATTATATACCTATTATAACTTGCGCACTTACTTACATAGTGCATTCAACTCAGTAACCACATTACATTAACTATAATTCATGCTTTCTCCATTCACGGCTTATACCATGTTATATTATCTCACTTATACTATGAAAAATATCAGTATATATAAGACAGTAATGACATCACAGATCAAATTTTTGTTTGAATACATATCGTAGAGTGGCGAGTTATAGTTACTGCAGTAGGGCTACTGAGTCTATCTATCTATCTATCTATCTATCTATCTATCTATCTATCTATCTATCTATCTATCTATCTATCTATCTATCTATCTATATATATATATATATATATATATATATATATATATATATATATATATATGAAGCTCCAATTTCTCAGTTTTATGTAAGAAATATCCGCACTCCCAGGCTCAGTTCATTCAGGTTGCTTTAATGGTAACAGACAAGACAGACGCCCTCGCGTTTCGGCAAACAGCCTTTTTCGATGTCAGTAGCCACTGACCATCGTCTTGTTTTTAAACATTATTTAGTGTAGTGGAAGAAGGACTGATGGTGTGCTGACATTCACCAGCGCCATCTTGGAGTGGCTAATGAACAAACATTAAACAACGTTGTAATCAACTCCTTGTATGCCAGCATATGTATAAACATGCAACTAACCACTAAAGGGAACAGAGTGAAAGAAGGGTAAATGCGTCACATATAGTTTACCACATTCCTCTCATGCCACTCGAAATATTTACGGGTGGCCTACTTACTCAATGTTCACATTGTCACAATTCAGCCGTGTATCGGCAATTGTCCTTCTTAAGCCCTCATATCTGTTGATCATATTATCTCAACCCGCTAATATTTACAATTACAATATACAATGACATTTACAATAGCTACATTGGATTCAAAAGCTCATATGTATCATATTGTATAAAGAAAAAAGTCATGTTGTTGCATTAGCATATTTACAAAATTACAGATGTATCATAGTTACTCTGTTATCTATATATATATGTATATAAATTCACTGAAAAAACATAGGTTTCAGACATGTTATAGTTAGGAATTAGCATTTAAAAAACCTTAGAAATTCACTGAAAAAGCCATAGGTTTTAGGGGTGTTATAGTTAGTTGGACATTTCACTCATACAAAACCATTGAAATTCCTCCGTTATAGTTAGTTGTACTAACTATAACTCGCGCGCCTGCAATCCACTGCTGATGATGTCACATATTACATCATTCATGACATGGTCAGTGACATCACTGATGACATCTCAAATGACATCACTGATGACATCATCCAGCGAATGTGGTTTGGTTCGATATTTAAATAAGTATTATATATATATATATATATATATAGCAATCTGCCTTGAAGTCTTAGTGGATGCATAAGTGTCTGAATGGAGGATTTAATAGCAATGTGATTGACTGTCTAAGTGACAAATTTAAAGTGTCTCACTAAATATATGGGATAGTGATTAAACTGTGTGAGTACCTGTATCACTCTATCTCTTGTTGTGTAAACTATTACATAAGTTGGTTACTAGCTATGTGAAAGTCTATATTAGTTATTAATTAGTTAAGAGAGTATTTGTATGGGATAGTGAATGAATGTGTGTGTGTTTGGGTAGGATGTTTGTGACTGCCCAAAGATGTGTAAATAGTTTATTTAATAGGTATATGAGGTTAAGACTGTATGTGGAAATAGTTGTTTGGGTGAGTGAATCTTTTTATGGGTGTGGTGATGAGTAAATATATTTCTCAATGATACATGTCCAACAAACTAGAAATATAAAAGGCAGTGTATGTGACAGTTGTATATAAATAAGTATACATAAGACTCAGTGATTGTATGAGTGACTGTATGGATAACTGTATACTTGTAATAGTGATTTTATAACACACTAAGCATGAGTTACTATCTATATGAATACATAAAGTGGTGTTTGAATAAGTGTGTAGCTTAGTAAATATAAGTATGATCAATTGTTTGCATAAGTAAGTGGGATGACTGCATAAGTGAATAGGATGTGTGCTGGTGTGTAATGTTGATGTAGGTGTATAAGTATATTTAATAGTGTTCTATTGATCTTTGTTAGCATGCATGAGTGAATCTATAGGTAAGTGTTTAGATGTGTGTGTAGATGTAGGAATCACTGAGTGGGTTTTTAGAAACTTGTATTAGTGTGTCAATGGTTTCAAATATGGTACTCCATATTTTATAATGAGTGTTGAAAGGTTATACTAGTGTATGATAAGATGTATCAGTTTGTCACATGGATGATGTCATCAGTGATGTAATCAGTGATGCCATTTGAGATGTCATCAGTGATGTCACTGACCATATCATGAATGATGTAATATGTGACATCATCAGCAGTGGATAGTGGGCGCGCAAGTTATAGTTAGTACAACTAACTATAACGGAGGAATTTCAATGGTTTTGTACAAGTGAAATGTCTAACTAACTATAACACCCCTAAAACCTATGGTTTTTCAGTGAATTTCTAAGGATTTTTAAATGCTAATTCCTAACTATAACATGTCTGAAACCTATGATTTTTTCATATGAATTTCGAAGGTTTTTTAAATGCTAATTCCTAACTATAACATGTCTTAGGTTTTGTAAATGACAATTTTTAAATGTATTAATTCTTATATTTATTTTTTGATACTGATTTACTACATTTTTTAAACTATTTATTTTTAGATATTTTATTTTTTAAAATGACATTATAATTACATTACAAAATATACTTTCTCAGCATGAATTACTTTAGTTTAAATACTTTGCAAATAGGCAATAGAGTTTTAAGTACAGTAGTTACAGCTGTTGCAATGGGCAACACAATTTCAAACACAATGCAACATTGAGCTGAATGGGAATTTCTAGTTAAATGCAATTAGTTACTTTATGGATTACTTTTCTAACCACAGGACTTGATCTTAGATTCAGACCTGGGACATCTCCTGTAAATAGTTGAGTAAAAGCGTTTTGGTTACAGTAGTGATTTTTAAGGAATATTATTGTATTTTAAAAGTTGACACTTAGAAACTTTTTCACATAGAATCACCAATGTTATCCTATGGGAGGAAATTCACTTTTAAGTAGTGTTATCGTAACTTTTTCTTACTCAGTGGCGGATCTTGGATCCATCACTGGTACATCTCCTGTAAACAGTTGAAAGAATGCGTTTAAGTCATACAGGTGATTTTTAAGGAATATTTGTAGTTTGTGAAAATAGACAAAAACTTTTCTGGTGAAAACCAGAACATGGATTCCTATGGAAGGAAATACAAGTTACTTGTAAGTATGGTTAGAATTACTTTTCAGGGTCAGTGCTGGGCTAAAAGATGCAGCACTGAGTTCTCTCCTGATAAAAGGTGAGTAAATCGGAATTCAATGTTCGGATGATTTTAGGTGAATATTTAAAAGTCCCAAAACTCCACACGCAAAAGAATTTCCAAGTGAAACCAGTCAATGTTAGCCTATGGAAGGAAATTCACTTTTAGCAGGTAAGTAGTGTTATCGTTACTTTTTCTTACTCAGTGGTGGATCCTGGATCCAGCACTGGTGCATCTCCTGTGAACAGTTGAAGGAATGCGTTTAAGTCATACAGGCGATTTTTTAGGAATATTTGTAGTTTGTGAAAATAGACAAAAACTTTTCTGGTGAAAACCAGACAATGGATTCCTATGGAAGGAAATACAAGGTACTGGTAAGTATGGTTAGAATTTCTTTTCAGGGTCAGTGCTCGGCTAAAAGATGCAGCACTGAGTTCTCTCCTGATAACAGTTGAGTATATCGGAATTCGTTGTTCGGATGATTTTAGGTGAATATTTAAAAGTCCCAAAACTCCACACGCAAAAGTATTTCCAAGTGAAACCAGTCAATGATAGCCTATGGAAGGAAATTCACTTAGCAGGTAAGTAGTGTTATCGTTACTTTTTCTTACTCAGTGGTGGATCCTGGATCCAGCACTGGTGAATCTCCTGTAAACAGTTGAAAGAATGCGTTTAAGTCATACAGGCGATTTTTTAGGAATATTTGTAGTTTGTGAAAATAGACAAAAACTTTTCTGGTGAAAACCAGACAATGGATTCCTATGGAAGGAAATACAAGTTACTTGTAAGTATGGTTAGAATTACTTTTCAGAGTCAGTGCTGGGCTAAAAGATGCAGCACTGAGTTCTCTCCTGATAACAGGTGAGTAAATCGGAATTTGTAGTACATCCAGTAAGCGCCACAGAGCTGCGTAGCAGAAAGATGTAAAAGGGGCACGCCTGCACCACCTCTCTGCAACGCAGCGCAGTGGCGCTTCCTGGAAGCAACTGGTGGGCTACTTGGTCCCCATGGTCCCTCAGGTTTGAAGTGGAATTGTTTCCCGAACTTAAAATGCTCCACAGGCCGTGTTTGCACACATCACGTCAGGCCCCTCCCCTCCCTTCACCACTGTGTAAACGCGCCCTGTCACCGTTCTAAGTTGAGAGATTAAGTCCCCTTCAATCCCCCTTCAATTTAAGTTGGGGAATTAATTCCTTGTCAATACTGAGGGTCCCTGGGGGCCAACTAGCCCACCAGGTACCTCCAGTATGCGCCAGGAGGCTGCGTTGCAGAGAGCTGTTCAGAGACCACGCCCCTTTTTACAACACTCTGCAACGCTGCTCCGTGGTGCTTACTGAAGGTACCTGGTGGGCTAGTTGGCCCCCAGGGACCCTCAGTATTGACAAGGAATTAATTCCCCAACTTAAACCGCGGCACAGGGTGTGTTTGCACACATGTGAACTCAGGCCCCGCCCCCTCCCTTCACCACTGTGCAAACGCACCTGTGGCGCATTTCAAGTTGGGTGATTAAGTCCCTTTGAATCCTGAGGGTCCCTGGGGTCCAACTAGCCCACCAGGTACCTCCAGTAAGTGCCACAAGGCTGCGTTGGATTAGTTATGAAAATAGTCCTTGGTTAAATGAAATGAGGAGTTCAGAAATTTTGACATATATTGCAAAGACTGATGAAATGTTTTGTGAAATGTTTTGTGGAATGTTTAGAATGAAATGAAATGATGAAATTGTAAAGGAACATGCATATATTATTGTGGGAACAAGTGTCCAATGTAAACAAAAGGAACTTAAGCCGATCCACGCTTGATGAAAATGTCACTATAGTAGTGATGAGATAACAGAATGACCGCATAACTGTTTAGGGTTCTTCAGGAATGTTTAACACCCATATAGAGTCAATAACTATTTAAACAGCAATCTTTGCGTGATGACACGGCGAAATACGACTAAATTCGACAATGAAATGAAGTAATGTAAAAGATAAATGCATAAATGTATATCAGCAATGTGGTATTTAGGCATTGTCGGACTTAATATAGTTGAAAAAGTATGTCAACTGTGCTAGACTTGCATGTTATAACATGGCCCCCACTGCGGAAACATTGAGTTAGTCTCTTTTCTATTGTGTCACATACCCGCAGTATTGAAAAGTATGGCGGCTTCCCGGTGTATCGATAAACACCGAGGAAGGCAGGTCGCCGAAATGTGTTTGTTTGGTTCGAAATAAATAGATTCCGAAGAAATGTCTCTCGTGAGTGCTTTTATTTTCTCAAAATATATATATATATATATATGTATATACATTCAACACAACTCCCAGCACTTCCTTTCGGCGCACTGTAAGTAAACGAACCACCAGGGCAATTAAATGGCAATGTTGTCTTTATTTCTCACTCCTCATCTCCATGACGCGTTTCGGGCATCCATTGCCCTTGATCACATATATATATTACGTACTGGCAGTCGCCAATAGGTAGTTATAGTAAGGACCTAGGTTCCACCGGAAGAGCATTTTTTCATTTGTCAGTAACTTTGGTGTCGTTTAACGAGTCTTTGCGAATTTTTCAAAACTAATTTGACACTCACTTCAGCTGGTGTCTTCAAAATATCGGGGTGATCTGCCAAGCAGGGCCGAGAAACAGGGAGGATCCCAAAACGGATTTTCCCCATGTTCATTTCCATAGGAACTTTAGACACGGCTGCAGCCCAAACTACTGAACTGATTTACACCAAATGTGGCAGAAAGGTAGCTATTTGTCCAGAATCAACAGTTTTCTTAAATGGTGTGAATCTGTTTAGTAGTTGTGGAGTTATTTAAAGACATTTCCAGTTGTATTTATAGGGACTTGGAGGAACCACGCCCGCCTCCCGATCTGGTGCTGAGGCGGGGGCCTTGAGGCTTCCCCTGCAGTCTCAATGGAGAGTGAGTGCCCTGGAGGAACCCATTTTACACTGCCATGTCCCGGGGATCGGGTTACCTGGGACCGAATTCGGCACAGTGAGGATGCCCTTACAACCCCAACCCCATCTTTAAATAGCCAGCACCGGGCCATTTAAAAATATATATTTTTAGAAAGGCTGGGCCCCGGGGGATGGGGTCTCCGGTGCCGAAATCAGCCCAGGGAGGGTGGCCACTCTACCCCCCATTTATTATTATTATTTTTTTTAAAGGCTGGACCCTGAGGTCCCTGGGGCCAACATCTGCCTGGGATGGGGGCCCCTAGGCCCCTCCCTTTATTTAAATAATACAGTTTAAAAAAATAAGGCCAAGCCCTGGGGTAGAGGGCCCCCGGGGCTGAAACCAGCCTAGGGTGGGGGCAGCCCTCCCCTCTCCCCATACAAAAAAGGCCTGGCCTCGGGAGATGGAGTCCCCAGGGCCAAAATCAGTGAATTTATACGATTTTTAAAATTTCATCAGCTAACTATAACATCCCTGTAACCTTTGGTTTTTTCAGTGAATATATGTATGTATAGCCACTGAAAAAATCAAAGGATACAGGGACATAACATTTATGCTCAGATTCCACTTGTACAAAACCATTAAAAAATTCAGCAGTTATAGTTACTTAAGCTAACTATAACTTACGCCCCCGCAATGCACTGCTTATGACCTCACATATTACATCATTCATGACATGGTCAGTGACATCATTGATGACATTACTGATGACATCACTAATGACATCATCCAGTGAGTGGAAGTGTTTTGTAAAAGTTTCTGAGAGTTAAAGATATATACTAAGGTACTGCATACATTAAACTACTATTCTTTTTGTACTACTGAGTGATACTGTTTCTAATATATGTTATCTCAGTGGCACTGTGACTGTCTGCATTAGTGTGGGAGTGGGTGTCTGAATGTCTATATGGGTGAATAAGTGGATGTGTGAGTAGCTGTGTGGGTGAGTGAGTGACTGTAAGTGGCTGTATGGGTGAGTGAGGGTGTGTAAGTCAATTTATGGGTAAGTGAGTGGCTGTTTGACCGGGCGTATGAGTATTTGAACGTGTGAGTGACTGTTTTGCAAAGTGCATATTTGTGTGTGTGAGTGGCTGTATCAGTGACTGTGTGAGTGGCTCTATGAGTGGATGAGTGTGTGTGAGTGGCTGTTTGGGTGACTGAGTGGCTGTGTAATGGCTCTATGGGTGAGTGATGGTGTGTGTGAGTTGATTCATGGGTAAGTGAGTGGCTGTTTGACTGGGTGTATGGGTATTTGAATGGGTGTGTGAGTGGCTGATTTTGCACAGTGCCTATTTGTGTGAGTGGCTGGGTAGATGAGTAAGTGGGTGTATGAGTGATTGTATTGATTTGTGAATTGGTATGTAAGTGGTTTCATGGATGAGCTCTGTTAGTACTGTATGGGGGAGTGAGTGGTTGTGTGAGTGGCAGTGTGGATGTGTGAATGGGTATGTGAGTGGTTGTATGGGTGCGTGAGTGAGCGTGTGAGTGGCTGCATGAGTCTGTGAGTGGGTGTGTGAGTAGCCTTGTGGGTCCGTGCGTAGATGCCTGAATGGCTGTATGGGAGAGTGAGCGGTTGTGTGAGTGGGTATATGAGTGAGTGAGTGTGTATGTCAGTAGTTGCATGGGTCTGTGAATGGGTATGTGAGTGGAAGTGTGGGTGTGTGAGTCTGTATGAAAATGTGGATGGGGTGTGAGTGGTTCTGTGGATGATGTCATCAGTGATACCATTTGAGATGTCATTAGTGATGTCATCAGTGATGTCACTGACCATGTCATGAGTGATGTAATATGTGAGGTCATAAGCAGTGAATTGAGGGGGCATAAGCTATAGTTAGCTCAGGTAACTATAACTGCTGAATTTCAATGGTTTTGTACAGGTGAAATCTGAGCCTAACTAGAACGCCCCTGCAACCTTTGTTTTTTTCAGTGAATCCCATTCATAATACAACCAGCTTGGGTGAGCCATTGCCCTGGGGAGATACTATTACATTTTTTGGGGAGGATAGCGTTCAGCCTCCCTCCCTGTGCCTCGGAGAGTTCTAGGGGACTACATTCTTTGGGACCAGATTTAATAGGGGAGAGGGGCATTGAGCCCCCTTCCGATCCTTTAAGAGGCCCTGGGGAACCCATGACCCGGGGCTGAGGAGTAAATTGAGGAGAGGGGGTGCAGCCCCCCTCCTCGACCCATACAATAGCCCTGGGGTCTGCATCTCCATGTCAGGCTCACCATGGTGCCCCGAGGACACCATTCCCCAGGACACCGTAGTTTCACTGCCCACAGGAGGATGGGCAGGGAAATCTTATGTACAGGAGCAGCGAGAACAGAAAGATGCTCATGCTGGGTGGGAGCAATGCTGTCTCCCTGGGAAGAGAGCTGGTGGCATTGCAGTGGCAGTGGGGCTCCCTCCGCAGCCCACAACTTGCCAATGCCGTGGGGTGCCCTGGGTGGGCACTAGGGCGCCCAGTTTAAAAAAATGGTGCCTTGCTCCTGCGCGGCCGCATACAATTGGGCTGCTTGCAGGGAGCTGGAGGGCCCAAGGACACTCCCCCCACCGCAGCCCTTAATGCAAAACAAATTTGTGATTTGCCTCAGGTGAATAATTGGGAAGCCCAGTTTCTATAATAAAACCAAACAATAATGCTGCTGGCTCCTGCAGGACCCAAGGGTTTGCATGTACGGAACCGGCGGGGCCTCAGGAACCTGGGGTTCTCCCTGTTAAGATGAGGGTACCCTGATGGGCACAGGAAGCATCCAAAAAATAAAATAAGAAAAAGAGAACAATAAATTAGCAGCAGGAGATGCTCATATATTATTCACTGCTCTGTCAATTCAATTCAATTCAAAGAAAACTTTATTCGGATTGCAAGAAATCCATAAAAGTCACATATTACATAAAAAATACATGTTTAAAAATAATTCACACAATTTCCATGAATAATTAAAAACTGCAATTAGTTTTCAAATATTAAAATAAACAATCAAAGTCAGATTATTAAAGTGCATTCCAATGTGCATTCCAATTAGCTAAAGTGCTAATGCAAGGGAGGCGTTTTAGGCACGTGAGCGTTTCAGGGAGATTCCATAGATTTCCGTGCATGAAAGATGACTTTCAGAAATGAACTAGAGCGGAAAATCAGTTCATCATTTTCTAATTTTAAAAGCATAAGATGTGATTGAATTAGGGAAACTGGTCTTTGTTTTTTAAAATATGGGGCTAAAAACCATTTAATATATTTCATAAACAATTTACAATGAAAGAAGAAATGCAAGTCATTTTGTCTACTGTGTCCATCGCAGGGGCAAGGGCCAAGCTCATGTCCAAAATTCATCGTGCTATGGCCCATGGGAAAGGAAAGTGAGTATTTTATAGATCCAGCTCTTAGGCGAAATAAAAGTGACCTTTCCCAGTTGGTCATGGGGAGTCTTAGGTATAGAGGTATTTGTTGTGGAGATAGGTCATTGTTTATGTTGGTCACGTATGATTTGACAGTTTGTTTTTGTAGTTCTATCTCCAACCTCTTCTCCCTAAAGAGGGCATAGAGTTCGATTTGTGTGTCCTTTTTGTCCGTGCTCCTAATCTGGGAAGGGTCATCAAAAAGATGAGTTTTGCCAATGCTATCTAGGCTTTCCTTTGTTGCCCGAAGCCACGGAATGCTCATACCTTTGTCACAGTTTAAACATTCGGACACAATTTCCTGTGTTAAGGTAGCACGTTCATTGGCCCAAATGGACAACCAGAATATTGCAGGTCGCGTGGCGATGAAATCGGTTATGTAGGGCAGGTTGAGCTCGGCATGGCAGATATACCCAGAAGAGGATATTGGAGCTCCTAAAAGTTTTCTACATAACCGGTTTTCTTCTGTCTGCAGGCTAGATGGGCTCACTATCCCCCAAATTTCTGCGCCATAGGTTGCAACCGGGACACATTGCAATTTATAAATTTTCACGATTGCCTCAGTTGTTTCTGACCTTTTTGGCCGCGGCAAGGCAAGGATTGAATTTATGGCCTTTGAGAACTTGCCTGTGGCGTGGGCAAGATGCCCACTCCACAGGCCGTTCGCAGCAAAGGCCATACCTAAGTAGGGGAATAATTTGGTAGAGTGTAACTTCTCTTGTCCAATCGAAATGGAGTTGAGTTGTTTGGCCCCTGGCCCACATGTCATGATAAATGATTTTTTAAAATTCACCTTCAAGTCCAGGTTCCCCATAAAATGTGCAAAACTCTTGACCAGGGCGCGGAGAGCATTCGGTGTTAGGCCCATGATCACCGCATCATCTGCGTAGAGGAGTGCGGGTAGCAGGTTCCCTTGGATTTTCGGGACATCCGTTGTTGTTTTTTTCAAGGAGTCACTTAGTCCGTTTATGTAGATGATGAACAGCAGGGGTGCTAAAACGCACCCCTGTCGGACGCCTCTTTCTACCTTAATTGCCCCCGAGATTTCACCCTCCATTCCAATTCGTACCTGGGCTTTAGTGTCCGCGTGTAGGTAGGCTAGGAAGTGTACCAAAGGTTCATCAAGGCCATAGGAAAGGAGTGTCGCCCACAACTTCGACCTATTCACTAGGTCGAATGCGGACGACAAGTCCATAAAGGCTAGGTAGATAGGAGAGGCCTTGGCTATGGTATATTTGCCTATTATAAGATTGAGATTCAGGCATTGTTCTGTTGTCCCAACCTTACTTCTGAAGCCCATCTGACATCTGTCCAGCACCCCTGTTTCTTCGGCCCAATCATTCACTCTGTTATACAACACCCGGCCCAAGATTTTCAGGGTGTTGTCTAAGAGTGAGATGGGCCTATAGTTTGCAGGGTCAGATCTTTCACCTTTTTTGTAAATAGGCACTATTGTGCTTGTTGACCAGGTGGCAGGGATGGCGCCCGTCGATACACTGTTGAAAACATTCACCAGAATAGGCCCCCAAAATTCTGGTTTGTGTTTGATTAAGTCAATTGGGAAGCCATCTGGCCCTGGCGCCTTATTCCCCAGGCTTTGGTTGATGGCCAGAACGACCTCCCCCAGGGTTATATCCAGTGGGCTCAGTTTGTCATAGTTATGGTCTTCTATGGGAGCAGCAGGATTAGCATATATTTTGGAAAAATGTTGCTCCCAATTCTGACTTGAGATAGTGCAGCTGATTGGTGACAAATGTTTCCCCATGTCCCGCATCTTCCTTACAGCGGGCCAAAAAGTTGCACTGTTTCCCACAGCAGCGGAAACTGAGAGTTCATTCCAATGTTCCTCTATCATGGTGGCCTTCCTTATCCCTATAGCTATTTTGTAGGCTTGCCTGGCGGACCGTACATCTACTTGGTTCCTTGGTTTGGAGTTTAATGCTTTGCGAAGAGCCTTATTTGCCCCTGAACAACAGCTGTCAAACCACCTAGGTTCGCCGTTATTATTCCTATGGGGGACTGTCAGTAGAGTCTTAATAACATGGCACAGATTTGCAAAGTCTTTAATTATCCTATGGTGGTTCCCATCGGTGAGTGAACAGGAGGCAACTGTTGGTTGATGATTGTTCATAATGATGTCCATAATGGCTCCGCAATTCACCCCTTTCCACTTTAACCTGAGGGTATCTGTTGATGTCATGATATCCCTTGCTCCCAAGGTGCGGGTGGGTGCTTGGATCGGGCCCATTCTTAAGCTGAGTTCTAATGCATTATGGTCTCCAAAGGCTGTTTTAACCACTCCTGCTTGGATGACTTTATCTAGTAGTTCCACAGACGTGAAGATGTAATCTACTGTGCTCGAGAAATCTCTCCCTCTGAAAGTTGGAATATAAGCGTCATCGCTATTTATGAATGTATCCTTTATATTTGATAGGGTGTGGGTATTTATGAAGTTTTTCAGTTCATTCCCACGTTTAGTGGCCCTATCTAGTTGATTTGTGCCTGCTTTGGTTTTCGATAGTTTGGCATTAAAGTCTCCAGCTAGGATGATCCCATTGTTTGCACAATTGATAGCTGATTCGGTTATTTTTGTGATTTTATCAAATAGCTCTATATAGTTCTTATTAGGGGTCGAGTGAAAATCGTTATTATAAAAGTTGATCAGGTGTAGCGGTGATCTACATGTAAACTCGATGATTTGAATATTTGGGCTCTTAGTTGGTATTGGCTTAATAGCCCCCCCTAGAGTTGTTCTGAACCCAATCAGCAAGCCTCCCATAGGGCGTCCAAAAACTGGCTTTTGAGCACAGATGCTATAACATTCAAAACCCTCTATGGCTATTTCAGAGGTGGCCCATGTCTCTTGTAACATTATAATGTCTTTGTTGGATATAAATTTTAACCATTCCAGGTCCGACACCCGTTGTTGGAGTCCGGCTACATTCCAGCTGACAATTGTTAGCACACTGTTAGGGTTTTTATGAATATATGAATCTGGGGGGTTGGATGTTTTGCATCCTATAGTGTTGTCCATTACTTGGTCTTTCCTTGCTAATGGCAACCTATGATGGTTTTGGGCCAGTTGGGTGCTTGGTTTCTCCTTATCGTGCATCTCTGTGATTTTGACTGACTCATCGGGGCGACCCAGTTTTGTTCCCTCCAATTCAATGTTCAGCTGCCCGGGTGGTGAGGGGAGTCAATCAACCATCTCAAGGCTGCTGAATCTATTGAAAACTGGTATGCCCCAGTAGGCATCTCGATTTAGTATATTCCTATGGGGATGCCTATGATTATCTAACCCCCACTCACCCCAGTTATTTCCTGCATCTTCTTTCCCCACCTGGCACCAGTTTCTTTCGAAGGTATGATCGTGCTGATTGGGTCTCCTAGATGGATAGAAAAATGAGAGGTGCCTTGTTTCTATACCTTCGCTATACCCCTCACTTCTCCATGAACAGATATGTTCTACCGCGCGTGGGTCGTCAAAGTTAACAATCACACAGTCACCATGTGTGTTCTGTGTTTCGCGGCCCACCCACGGTACTCTTCTGACTGTTAGGATGTTACTCCTACAGTATGGGGGTAGGGGTCTGTTATTATTTAACCAGAAACTGACTTTATTTAAAAGAGACCAGGTAGGTTCTTCAATATTGTCCGGTGTCTCGGGGACTCCTGTCATTACCACTACGTATGGACTAGATCCGGGGGGCAAGTTGGCATGAAATCTTCCATGATTTCCTTTATTCTTGTCCCTATGATTACTAGTGGTATTCCCCTTTGATTGTATTGGGTTAGGTTGTTTCCCCCGTGGGATTGTGTTTAAGGTGGGTGGGTTGGATTTTTTCAGAGCTTCCTTCGGAGGTGGGGTTGGCTTATGTGTGTTACTAAGGTCTGTAGCTGGTTTCTTCACGACTTGCCCCGAGGGAGGTTGAATATGTGATTTTGCTGCCGCTATGACTGGTGTGTCTTTGGTTGGTGGGCTTTTAACTAGGGCACTTAGTTTGTTAAGTTGTTTTTCCATATTCCCTAGCCTTTTTTCGATAGTAGCAAGATGGGCAGAAATGATTTCCCCAACCTTTGTTATAAGTTGGTTTGTTGAGGAGCAGTCTTCGCATGACCCCTCCTTAGGGGATGGGCCTCCTTTGTGACCTGACCCTACATTAGATTTCTTACTAGCCTTTTTTTGGTTATTGGGTGGGTTTTTCCCTTGCTTTCTCTGGGGAAGAGGGCTTCCAATGAATGTATTTGGGCCTTGGGGCTGTTTCTGTTTCTGTATGGCTCCTTCCCTTAACCCTCGCAATGCTCTTGAGGTAGGGGTCGAATCCACGAGAGTGTGTGTAGTGACCACATCTCGAGAAGGAGAGAAGTTTTTGGCCATCGGATCAAGATCTGTAGACAAGATTGGGTCTGTGGCTTGGTCACATGTAGTGTCTGTTGGTAAGATAGGAGGTAATTGGGATTCTACAATAGATATTATACCCGAGCTCTCAGGAAAACTCATTGCTGGAATAGAGTTAGTGACGAGATCCAGTTGTGTGTTGAAGTTATCAGTAATGTCTAAATTAGGCGATTTCTCCAGACTCCGTAATGAGTCTGAGAGAAATTGTGTTACTGATAAGTCCACGGTGTTAGGCATAGTGTGGATCTCTGCACTGGCACTAATTGCGAAGGCGCCATCAGGAAGGTTATTCCTATTGGGTGTTTTTGCTGTGGCAAGGAGACCCAAGGAAGAACGTTTAGCTTGTGCCAGTTCCAGGGAGACTCTTCGCTCCAATAAAGAAATTCCATGATCAATTGCTTCATTGGCCCTAGAGATGAAGTTATCAATTGGTCCGGTGACTTTCCCAGTTCCTGCAGCAGTCTTGCTGCGACTGCCCCTTGTGGACATTGCAAGGAGAATAGCAATTTGATCACCAATTGGGGCAATATATATGGGGTACTACTTGCGGGATGTTCGAAATTGGTGGATGTCAGCGGGGTGGCCCGTCCCGTCCTCCGTCGTCCTCGGACGGCCTCAGACGGCCCGCCCTTTGCCCGGGCTTGTCCTGGGCGTCCCGCTCGCGTCCCGCGACGCTGAGGGCTTCCTGTGTTATAGTGCCCCTCCCGGCGCGTTTACCGCGTCGGGGAACGCGCCGCCGCTGAGCCTGATGGGATTTGTAGTCCCGTGGCGGCGGCGCGGCTGGTGGCGGGAAGTTCGAGTCCTTGGTCCGCTGGTGGTTGGTTCCCTGTGCGCTCTCCCAAGCTGGCGCTATCAGGTAAGGTGGTGCTTGCTCGCTGTTTTCCTCTGTGCCTCAAAGATTGCCTCCCCCCGCTCCACCGAGGGCTTCCTGTGTTATAGTGCCCCTCCCGGCGCGTTTACCGCGTCGGGGAACGCGCCGCCGCTGAGCCTGATGGGATTTGTAGTCCCGTGGCGGCGGCGCGGCTGGTGGCGGGAAGTTCGAGTCCTTGGTCCGCTGGTGGTTGGTTCCCTGTGCGCTCTCCCAAGCTGGCGCTATCAGGTAAGGTGGTGCTTGCTCGCTGTTTTCCTCTGTGCCTCAAAGATTGCCTCCCCCCGCTCCACCGAGGGCTTCCTGTGTTATAGTGCCCCTCCCGGCGCGTTTACCGCGTCGGGGAACGCGCCGCCGCTGAGCCTGATGGGATTTGTAGTCCCGTGGCGGCGGCGCGGCTGGTGGCGGGAAGTTCGAGTCCTTGGTCCGCTGGTGGTTGGTTCCCTGTGCGCTCTCCCAAGCTGGCGCTATCAGGTAAGGTGGTGCTTGCTCGCTGTTTTCCTCTGTGCCTCAAAGATTGCCTCCCCACTGCTCTGTCATGGTGCGCCTCACCGTACCCTATGAAAGTTTCTTATTTCAATTTTTTTGTTTTTTATTTTTTAAACTTCTTTTTTATTTAGTAATAAATACAATCAAATAACATTTGACAGAAGCGGGCACAGTGCATATGTACACCTGTAGTTATATCCTTACAATAGACCAATATCTTCATTTCATTCATTGCATTTTCAATCGTATTGTGAACGCCGAGCACTTGATTCTCCTCGATCCTGCGGGAAAGAGCCGTTAAAGGGTGTACATATCAAACCTCTGCTTTTATTCCATGCCCCCCAAATTTCCCTTCATATATCACCCTCTTGGCTTGCATGCACCAGTCCATGTCTGCCTCCCAATATCGAAACCTAAGTCCAGTGTCACCTTTCCAAGTTCTTGCCATATTGTGCTTCGCTACCACACATCCAAGGGAGACCCAGGTTCTCTCACTGGCCGTCAGATCAGTTGCATCCCATACATTGAGGAGACACCATTGAGGAGAGATCTCCAATGTCTTCCCACAGATCTCCAACATTTTCTTTGTTATTTTCTCCCAGTATGTACGAAGGATGGGGCCGCCCCACTCCTGATGTATGTATGTCCCCACCTGGCTGCACCCCCTATGGCATAACGAAGTACCTAGGGCACCCATCTTCACCCACACTACACTGGTGTAATACGCTCTGTATATAATCTTGAGTTGGATTAATTTAAATCTGAACCGGATCGCCACCTCTCTGGGGGAAGCAAGCATCTCCTGCAACCCTTCATGGCTCACCTCACCCACCTCCTCCACCCATTTTTCTCATATTTTCCCCTATTTGTCTGGTGTATTATTAAGTTTCTTTCTATAAGTCAGAGAAATCGCTTTCTCCTTGAGGTAGTCATCGAGGAGTCTGTCCTCCAAGGGCGACGAGGCTGGAAGAGCCAAGTCTCTAGGGACTGCTTTATGTAATGCATTTCGGACTTGAAGGTATCTAATGGTTTCGCTTGCGTTAAATTCGTAGTCCCATTGGAGATCGCTAAAGGGGACCATCTTCCCTCCTGCCCATACGTCCCCAACCTTTGAAAGACCAATCAGATCCCATTTATCAAACCCTAAACATTTAGCCAACAGCCCCAGTCGATCCGTATCTAATAGGGGTTCGGCCAGTGTGATCTTGTCTTTCCATCCCAGAGCCGTTGTTACTGTGTGCCGTAGCGCAGCAGTGGTCGAGGTTGGCGTATATTTCGGCCTATTTTTCTTCCGTAGATTGCTCTGAAGTAGTTCCCTGGGGTAATAATATATCTGTCCATCCTGTAGGCCGGCTCTGTACCAGGCCAGTGTGTCCAGTGATTGTTGACGACTAATTGAGATGCCCAATAACAAGTTTTAATTGCTGGAGGGGCAATCCTTCCATCCTACTAGCTTTTCATAAGTTTGTTTAATGCTATGCGTGGAATTCCATTATTCCAGAGAAGTGTCCGGATTTCTGACTCTATATCTTTAAAATACCTGTCTGGGACTGGGTATGGTGTATTTTATAGGTCATACACGAAATGCGGTAGTGCAATCATTTTGTATAAAGAGGCTGTTCCTAGCAACTTGAGGGGCAGGGTCTTCTATTGCTGCACTTTGTTTTGTAGACGGCGAAGTGGGGGGGCCAGATTATTATCTTAGAATACCGTGGGGTTTGTCGTGATGTAGATCCCTAAATACCTGAAGCCTTTGGTTATGATCTTAGCTCCACAGTTGACAGGCAGATTGGGACTTCTGCTTTGTAAAATATAGATAAGCGACTTATCCCAGTTGATAGTGTATCCGGAGTATTTTTGGAAAAGTGTGAATATGTGTAAAATTATATGTTACGAGGAATATGGTTTAGCCAAATAAAGCAGAATGTCATCAGCATAGAGGGAGATTCTATCTTCCCACTTTACAATCCAGCTTAGTCCCCTTATCAGGGGGTATCCTCTAATCCAGATTACCAGAGATTCAAGTACCAGTGCAAATATCAGCAGAGATAGTGGACACCCCTGTCCCATCCCTTTTTGTAGTTAAAAAACCGCATACCTGCCTCTGTTTACTGTCACGTGCGCCAGGGGCTCGGTATGGAGTAGTTGTATCCATGACAGGAATTTTTTTCCAAATCCGTATCGAATAAGAAAGTCATATCGACTGCTATTTTGGCATCAAGGGACATTATCACCGCCTCCTCTCTTATAGCCCCTGCGCTTCCCAGAATGCCATTAAGACACCTTAAGTTCAGTGCAGTATTCCTACCTGGCATAAAGCCGGATTGATCTGGGTGAATCAGTTTGAGCAGCAGTGATGTCAAACGCGTGGCTGGGATTTTGGGTAGTATTTTCAGCTCTGTGTTTAGGAGGGAAATAGGTCGGTATGAACCACAGTGTTTTTTTTCCCCTTTTTGTGGATCACTACAGTATCAGCCAATTTTTGAGTTTTGGGTAGTATCCCGTTTATCCCGCTTTTGTCATACATTTCTGTCAGGTATGGAGCAATTGTGGATGCGATTGATTTTTATAATTCAATTGGCAAACTACTTGGGCCCATCGTTTTTCCGGATTGTAGCGCCCCGATCGCCTTGACCACTTCTTCTTTAGTCAGGGCTGTGTTTAATTTCCCGATATCTGAACTTTCAAGGGTAGAAAGTTTATGAGAGGCCAGCAACTCCTGCGCTTCATTGTAGGTGGAGGCTTCTGTAGATGTGTAAACCTGTTTAAAGTGTTCAGCAAACGCCTCCACTATGCTGTGCCTATCTTTAAGTTGAGTACCACCTTCTGCCTCAATCTCGAATACCCATCTAGAGGCTTTTTCCCCGCTTATCTAACCACAATAGTAGTTTACCTGTCTTGTCACCAATCTCATATATACGATGCTGAGTAGCACGGTATTGAGCTTTAGGTGCATCCTCAGCCATATCCCTATACTCTTTTTGCTTTAGTAATAGTCTATGTTTAATATCTGGGGTGGTTGAATTTATTAAATCGTGTTCTAGTCGACTGATTTCGCTTTCTACTTTTTGTATTTGTTTTCTCTTTTCCTTCTTATGTCCTACTATTGCTAAAACTCCCTGCCCTCTGACCACCGTTTTGTATGCTTCCCATAGCGTAATCTCTGAGTCCACGGACCCTTTATTTTCTGTGAAGTAGTTGGTAGTGGCCTTTATGAGTCCATCTCGTATGGTCGGCACTTTTAAATACCAGGGATTAAGTGTCATCTCGTACCTCTTAACAAAGAGGTTTCTTCCGTAATTCGCATCGACCGGGGAGTGGTCGGAGATGCCCCTTGGGAGGTGTGCCATGTCACCAAACATGGGAAGCTGGTCAGCTCTACCAAAGATGTAGTCTATATGAGATAAGCTCCCGTGTGCCCCAGAATGATAAGTATATTGAAGGGATGAGGGGTTATACGCCCCCCATACATCCATCAGGCCCATTGCTCTTAGAAAATCCTCTAACGCTTCTCCCGGACGCCTCTCCCGGTTTTTCTGGTTTCCTATCCAGGTCTCCATGGAGAGCTGTATTACAGTCCCCTCAATCAAAAAATCACCCTCGGGCAAATTAAGTATGTGTGATCCCAAGTCAGCCAAGGTCGAGGAGTGTAGTCTAGGTGGTACATAGAGGGACGTTATGTTAAGTAACCTGCCCTCCCAGTTTCACCACAGGGTCACAAACCTATCAAGTGCATCATGTGACACAGTTTGGATCTGCAAGGGAACAGCGGATGAGAATACCCACCCCCCTTGACCCTTTGGTGTACCCAGCGTGAGCACCCAGCTTGTAACCCCATCTACTGAGCGCACAATAGGAGGTTCCTTGTATATGGGTTTCCTGCAATAAAACCATTTCAGGGGCCTGTCTTTTCAAATATTGCAATACTATTCCCTGTTTTATTCTATCTCCCAACCTATTGACGTTCCATGAAAGTATTTTCATGCGGCCCACCCATAGAACCATGTTAGGGTCGTCGTTCATTCAGTTACTTTGGATTATGCCTCAGGGGGCCACAGATAGTACATGCACTAATCTGCATCTCCACCCTCTGCTGAATGCCCAGCAGCTTAGCGTTCCATTTTATAAAATATTGTGAAATTGGTCTTCCAGCCGCCAGTTTCTGAATGTCCCATGCACTGCAACACACTCCGCCATATAACACATTAAACATTTCAGTAACAGTTCCACATATAAGTTTCCCATCCCACCCCCCTCCCTGCCTCCCTGCAACGTGGACTTACAACTTCCCACCCCCAACTATGCAGAGAGCCCTATACCCCTGCCCTTCGAACATTACTAGGGGAACGGGACCTAGTCAAAACCCTGCGAAGAGTCCTTCTCCCCCAAGTTCGGTTCCATTTAAGCCCGTATGTTACATTTTTAACAAAGCAATTTGTGCTAGGTGCACTATGTGTAACTGTACTGCAATCCCAGCTCCGAATTTGGAGCGAGGAGCCACATTCTAATATTTGACCCCTCCCCCATATTCAGTATATGTAACAGTCTTCGGTTTCTTCATCACCAATCGAACAAGTTTCATCGACGCCTCAATGGCCCACTCTCAATTTGTTAATTGTCCACCAGACTGCTTCTTTACTTGACTGCGCCATTTTGACCCAGTTCCTTTCGAAAGCCGTCCTTGAGTCCACAGGTATCTTCTCGACCTTCTTGCCCCTGCATACGTCTTTGCGAGTTGGGTCTATGTGAACCTGGGGTTTTCAACCCCTTATGCCAGTCCCAAGTCTCCTCCGGGTTCAGAAAGAACCATGATCTCCCTTCCGCAACCACTCGTAACTTTGCCCAGAAGAGCATAGTGTATTTTATATTTTTGCCTCAAAGGGCACGTTTCACCTCCAGGAAGGACCGTTGCATTTTCTGGACCTTCACCGTGAAGTCCGGAAAGAAAGTGATTGTAGAATTTTCCAATTTCGGCAGAGGGGCAGTACGCACAGTCTGTAGTATTATGTCCCTGTCCCTATAATTGATTATTTTGGCCAGGATAGGGCATGGGGACGCACCCGTTTTTTGCGGCCCTCCTGGCACCCTGTGGGCACGCTCCACCTAGAATTATTGGGGGAGAGCGCTGGTCTGTAAGTGATTCTGTATCAAGTCCTCCACAAATAAGTCTGTGGCCTATCATTCCGCCCTCTCCGACACTCTCAAGATTCGCACATTATTTCTTGGTGCGCGCACTTCGTAGTCTTTGAGTTTTGCTTCCAGATCCACTGTCGCAGCTTGGAGTTTCTTCACCGTTGCTTCCAGTGGTTTTGCGGAAGGTTGTAGTGTAGTGACAGAGTCTTCCGTGGTTTTTACTCTTTCTACCAAATTGAGCAGGTCAGCGCATATTAGTGTCACCTCAGTTGTGACTGAGTCAATTTTATGTTCAAGTGTTGAGCGTACCCCTTGTATCGCCTCCATAATGTCATGCAAGGTAGGGGCGACCTCCTCTGACAGTTGATTTGTGCTCTGTGCTTAATTTTTGTCTTTGTCTTCCCCAGTTTCAGACCTGGAGTGCTCATACATGTCCAATTTTGTGTAGTGTGTTTCCTTGGGTCCTTTTAGTGTTGACATTTTGGCAGAGTTAATGGTGTGGCATCCTACTTGGATGTGTTCTCTGCATATGATGGCAGAAGGCTCAGTGTGGCTTTTTTGCCTGCACTCATCCATAGTAGTCCAGCAGCGTGGGGGTGAGTATTATTATATATGCCTCATGATTTCGCTTTGTCTGGTCACCAGGCGCTTCCTGTGTTGCACGCTATATGACGGCGCCTCACGGGGGACTCCAATCCTGAGTTATAGTGAAGTGCGTCACTTCTTATGGGGTCCACTTTCTATCCCCTGGGATCTCTTCTGTCCGCCTCCACCCTCCTACATACATGTTGTGAGGATCTTGCTATGCCCCATTAACTTAGTCTCTGATCTCCACTTGGGGCCCTCCCTTAGTTTATGCTCCTCACCTCAATGTTGGCCTTACTTGAGCCAAAGGCCTTTTCTTTTCTGCGGAGCACGGGGGGGGGGGGAGGCACCCGTCACAGCGTGTCCCCCGTTGCTCCCCCACGTGTGTATAAAAATTTGGTCCTGAGTGAATCATTAACTGAGCTCCGTTAGGCCTTGTTTGCATGGTTGGGCCCGCCCTTCAAGATCACGGGCAGCCTTTGCTCTTCAGTTATTCGTGCCCCCACCGACCGACCGCTCTTCAGCGAACGAATCCGAGGGGAAGGTCGGGAACCAGCAAGTCTCGCCCCCGCATAGTGCACCACGCAGGCAGCCGTTTCTTAAGGCGTCTGTGGTTCCGGGGCTCCGCCCGTCAATTTTTTCGGCCCACGACTGATCCTCCGTACTTCCGCTCAGGCAAGTCGAGAGACCGCAATCTTCGGTCCAAGTCACCCCAGCGCGCTCCGGACCACAAGGGAGGTATTTGTGAAGAGCTACACACAGATAATTGTGGCGGATTTAGGGGTTTATTTCTTCTGTTCTCTGAGCTCTACTCTGGTGCAGCCATCTTAGTTATGGGCTGGCCACGCCCCTCTTATTTACATTTTTTACATCCTGGTGGTGCCCCTGGAAGGGGCAGGGGTAGAACCAAGTGATTCGTTAATATTGTGGGGGCCTGTAGGGAGTGCAGTAGCCCTCCAACATAAAAAAAAATCGGGAAGTCTCCTGGGTCATTAAATTTATGAACTGAGGAGAACTTACCATGTATGTTTAAAGCACCCCTAGCTGGAGCTCTATGCTCTTCGACTGTAGTGCAGGTACCCATTGTGGTTGCTTTCTATCGCAGCATTTAGTGGGCTGAAAAATATTTAAAGAAAGACTCATAGAGATGTTGATTTTTTAAATAAAGCAATATTAAATTTTTGGGACAATCACTTTTATTACATATTTCAATGTGTGAATTAATGAAATATATGTTTGATTATAATTATTGGTGATTTTGTTGACAAAGACAATAGGACTGCTTTATATATGTTGATATGATGGCTTGCTTATAAAGCCATTAGGCCCATTTCGTATATTTTGGTGTTCTGTTCCTATTACCAATTAAGTCAGCCTTTCTTATAATAACACCTTTTATATCAAAACATCACAAAGAAAGTCTGCGGGGTTGGGCACAGGTTCTGGCCAGAGGCCAGACCCCCTGCCTAACCCCATTTTGTGTACGATGAGCGACATCTTACTATATGTAAAAAAACATAGAAATTAACTGAAAAACCCAAAGGTAAAATGGACATTCTAGTTAGATGAAAATTTCAGTTAAAACATTCCTTTTAAGTGAATGAATCCATAGAAATTGACCAGTTATAGTTATCAAAATCATCTATAACTTGTGCCCTAAAGTAACTATTACTCGCACCCTTGCCATGCACTACTAATTACCTTACATATTTGGTCACTCATGACATTCTGTGACATCATTGATAACATCACTGCAACATCTGAAATATCTCCATTGATGAATATATGGGCATGGCGGGGCACCAGTTATAGTTACTTTAGAGCACGAGTTATAGTTGCTTGAGATAATTATAACTTGTGAAATTCAGTGGTTTTTGTTTGTTTAAAACTGTATGTTTTAACTGACATTTTCACCTAACTATAACATCCCTTCAACCTTTGTATGTTTCTAAGAATATGGGTGTAGTGTGTGTGTGTTACACAAATGTATTGAATCTTAAATTGTCAGTACCAATAAAAGTGTTTCTGATACCCACATTTGTTAGGTGTATGAGATGATTTTGTTGGTTTGTCTAAGATCATTTATGATGTTTAAAAAATGTTCTGCCACAGCACAATTCCAAGATTGCCATTCTTAGTTTTATCTGCAATGTATGTTATCCTATGTTAATGAATCTTGTACAGCGTACTGTTACTCAAAAAAGGGCATCCTGTCACTGAAACTAGAAGTAACGAGACTGATTAATAAGACACAGACCTCCGGAAAATGCCTTGAACAAACATGTTTTTAGATTCTTTCTAAATAACAGACAATTATTTCTTGTTCCCTCTGAGAAGGCTTGTAAGCCTATGCTTCAGAGGCAAAAAAACTGTTGATTTAATAAAAGTTTAAACAGTTATTTAAATACTGTTACAATGAGTTAATATACAGATACAAGCTGTAGGTGCTCTACAATTGCTCAGTTCATGTGATTTGTGATAAGAGTGAACAATGAGTGCGCTAGTTTTTGAGTTTATAAATAAATAATGTTGATTGGATGGTCTTTTAGTTTAAGAAACACAGACTCAGAATAGGAGTATAGGTTTGTGGACCAATGTATGCATCAATTAAATTCAACTTATAAAAGCATCTCCGTTTTGACCCTCAAAACAAGTGATTTCCACTAGGGTCTTCATCAGGGCAAATGAGATAGCAACCTATGCGAATCAAAGGATATGGGCTACACTACAGAACTGATAGGAAAACATTTATTTCAAAATAAGGTTCAAATGTTCATGACTGAAACGTACCTTTCATTGAAAATTAACATGAGAAAGAATAGCCTCATGGCACATATGCTGTAAAAGCAGGGAGAGATTATTCCGAATCGGGGGGCAAAGAAATGTGAAATCTATCCAGGACATGGCTAGCCTGCTAGTGGGCAGGGGGAATTATTGAGCACAAAGGCATTATATGTCAAATAGACTCTTCTAATTGGGATCTAATCCATATTAAAAGTGCTCAAAAATGGGATCTGCATGTTCAAATAGAAACCATAGGTAAATATTTATTTATCAGGTTGAAGAAAGATATAGCATCCAAAATGCTATATAAAATAGTAATCTGTAATAACCATGCATGGTGGATTGAAGGGTACGATCGGAATAACCACAAGGTAGTGACCCAAAGGTGGAAAAAGAGGTCATGCTATATATGTTAATTTGAAACCTACAAAACAGAGAGGACACATGCGAATTTACCTTCCAAAGGGAACGCTATTGGTGCCTCATCATGCAACTCTGCAGTGGAGGCATTACTAAAATTAAAAACTACGATCTCTCATTTTTTTAAAACTTTATTTACATTTTTTTGGTTGCAGTCAAACAAGCAATACAGTGTAAATATTCAAGTAAACTACGATCTTCATTAGCATAAGGAATACCTTTAGTCAAATATAGATCAACAAATGTAGGCTTTCAGATCTATAACAAATCTGCAATCTTCATTAAATTTAGGGAGTAGTTTTGTGGCAAATTAATGTTTCTTGCACTAGATGATAGATATTGAAAGACAAGAGAGAGAGAGATTGCTGACTTAACCCAAGAGATCACTGATGACCAATCCCTCACTAATGGAAAAAAAGCCGTAGACACACTTGAGAAAGCTATCACTGACTCAAACAACATTACACAACATTTGAGACTGGACAAGCTAGCTGGAGAATTAATTTAGAAGCACAATAAATACAAGACCTACCCCTATCTAAGTGACAAATATTACAAACAGGATGAGGCAGGATGCAAAATCAAAAGGACCAAGGGCAAAAAGAAGTCTGAAAAATCATTCTGAGACTTGGACCTAATCCAAAATATGACTCCCTGGTCTGAAAAAATGTATGTTTTCTTTTAAAAGTGGTTCCAGCACAACATATATGGTAGTGAGAGCAGCATTACCAAAACCAACACCACAAAACTAAAATCATAATGGAGATTACCACCTTTGGTGTGGTAGATGCATATCTTGCAAGCATTTTTACTGGCACAAAGGTTTTTAACCACAAAAATATGCAAGTGAACTTAAAACATTTACTAATTGTAACTTTAGGGAAATTGCTTATGCCATTTGGCGCCCCTGTGATATGATTTATGTAGGTCACACCATACAGAAAAATAAGAGTTGCATTCTTCAACACAGGAGCTGCATTAAGTATGCAGTTCCGGGTGCCCTATTGGTGTTCCACGACTAGCATCTACAATGCACTGCAGAAGATATTTGCTGGCAAGTCATTGAACAGGTTTTGTCTAAATCAGGAGGAGGAGGCATGCTATATTCTCTGATGATGGATACACTATGTTGACTCCATACTACATGGACAGAACAATATAAAGGATTAGAGACAAGCTGCCTTATTTTAGGTGGGGGTGTGGAAGTGCCTTGTTATACCATATTACATCCTCTGCTGGACTTGGTCATAATCAGTGCCACTATAATTATGTGACTGTGCTGCAGTGGCGATTTTTCAATATTTATAAATCTGCTGCATTTGCCACATAATCCATCAACTGCCGCATAATCTGCAGATTTAAACAAAAAGTTCCTAGTTTAAATGGTTCAAAAGTTACTAAAAACACAGCAACATGTGTTGCAGCATAGTGGAAGGTCCTTTACAAAGGTTGACTGGTCACTATTCTGTTGCTTACCGATATCTTTAGGTGTTAAACTGGTACTAATGAGTGCAGCCAATGGCCAGACAGTATTAACAAGTTTAAAAATGAGAAAATAATGGCATAATACTATCATAAAATGTGGCATGTTACGATGCATATTTTACCTTTTCTTGGTGCATAATTAGTCACCCCTGCTGCATAATTTGGCCTTCCTCTGCCTCATATTTCCAGTGGTTCTGGCCATAGTAAATTCTGACTATGCAAACTGTTGATTCTACTATATATTAGTATGTACACTTCAGAAACTGGCCTTTTACAATTAATGCACACTTCTCCACTGTTAGTGCTATAAAGAGAGCCAATACAAATGAGATAACATTCTTCTTAACTAGTCCTCTGTATATGACACTGTAACCCTTAACTGCTAACATGTCTATGGGGAGGGGACTGAGTATTTTTCATAAGCTATTTTAACCGTTGTTATTCTGGTCAAGGGGATCATAGGACGAGAGAGTATTTTGGAGATCTGCCCTGTATTACTTCTGTAACTCAGTCAGTATTGTTAAACACTTTTCTATAATAAGCCATCTAAACTCAATCCACTATTTGCTGAGTGTTTTTTTTTAACCCACTTTGCCCATTATTCTTGGCAATTTGATTTCATCTTTTAGAGGTCTGTCCTCTAGTTCTTTTGGGGTTGGTTCATGCATTAGAACTAATATTCTTTTTATGAGTCACCAAAAGCAGTGCAACATATTTTTTGAGGTCATGAGAGATAATTTTTCATTATCCCTATTTTCTTTTTGAAAAAGCAGACAACATTCACGCTGCTCGATCACTTGGGATTCATTAATGAAATCACCCACGATACCGCATGGAAACTGACGGAGTATGGGATCTCCTGTCTATTCGAGCAGAGACACAGTGAGATGTGCTGGTGACAATGGAGTGATGACAGGAGGAACATAGCGGCAGGGTAACACTGGTTGCGGGTGCTTGGGAGTGGTATTTAGCATAACTTAAGGTTTCCAATCTGTCCAGGCTAGGAATGCCCTCTGCACGATGGAGTACCAGGTTATGGTCCCCTGAAACCCTCCCCTTTAAAATAAAATGTTTAAAAAGTAGTGACTGTTTCGGGTAAGGCTTACCTTCACTGTAGTGCTGGTGCTGTCTTTCAAGGGAATCTAGGTCCGCGTACTGTTGTTTGTTTGCGCGCCGCTGCAAGGAAGCAGCGGCATGTGTTTCCTTCAGGAGCATTGGAGGCAGAGGTAACACTGGGCCCGCGGAGTTGCTCGCAAGCCTACAATACCCAGATCTGGGAGAAGCAGACCTTTTTTGGATTTTGAGGCAGCGTGCACAGAGTAAGGAGACAGAATCTACATGTTTTGGAAAAGCTCCACAAATCGCTACTGATATAGCTGACATTCAAGGTGAGAGTGTGTTTATTGTGGGGGGTGTGGAGGAGGTACATAGGGCAAATTGTGAATCCAGGCAACAGGTAGTCCACGAAGAGCCTAAAAAAACACAGGAAAAACTGCAGAATTTAATAGCTACTAAATATGAAATAAACCTTGTGCACAATAGATATGCTTTGACATGTCTCGAAAAATCATTTTAAATAATCTACTTGACCCTAACTATAATGTACTTGACCCTTAAATGATCTCATTATGTACTCTTGGGCAAACCTTTTTCTTCATTATCACATACAAGAGCACCTTCCAGTATGTAAATTCAGCATTCTTGCTGTACAATTTGTTTTATTTGGTTTGATTCAATAGACTAAACATTTGCTCCATGCATAATAAGAATCTGCACCACATATAATGTAAATGTGAAGTAATGTGTATACTTGTAAAGCACACTGTTGCCTGCCAGCATCCTGGCGCTGTAGACCGCTGGGGAACCCGCCCTGGCTTTCCCTGTGGGATGGTCCCTGCTGGGAATCCCCAAGGTGGAGCCAGGCATCCCCAGCGTCGATGGGGGTTGTGGAGATTAGGCAATCTAATGCCCAGAGTTGCCGAGTGCGACCCCTGGTTAGAGTAGGCACCAAAGCGAGAATTATTGAGTCCACTGACCCTGGTCCACGACCCTGCCGCGTCTGGAATCGAACCCTGGTCCCTGGCCAACTTCTGCTTCCGGGTCTACTGCCTCTAACCAGTGAGCCACACCACTCTACTACACATGACCCCTGATGTCCCTCTTAGTTCATTAATAGCATTTCCATCAGGGCAGGGGCAGCAATGTTTCTCAATTCATCTTTAAAATCTCACTTTTAGTAAATATATTACTAAAGCGTGAGGTGGAGGTGCACTCTCATTGACAGATAGCACCTTTTCCATTGAACTGACCGCAAACATTCCTACTAACATGCAATTTTACTTGTTTTACAATCTGTGGAAATTGGGCTTCAGGAAACATATTTATAATTTGCAAATCACCAAAGAAAGTGTTTTAATTTGTTTTCATCCTATTCAAATATGTATTTTTATCACACAGAATTACAAAATAATGGCTTTCATAACTACTGAAATTAATTTTTAAATGTTTTTACGGTTCACATTTTAGCTATTTAAACATGTGTTAGAATAAAACTTGACATCCTACAGCCTTTCATTTCACACTTTTTGTACAGCTGGTTTATTAGACAGTTCACTCAACAAAATCCTTGAAGTTTGCAGCAGAGAAAGAAAAGTAATTGTAGATGTAAACTGACTATTGACCTCAGTCTCTGAACACAGAAGTGTGACAAGATAATAACAAGATTTAAAGGTATCTTTAATTCTCCTTTGTTTTGTGAGTCAACAGAACACCTGTTGTTTGTCATCAGTGGAAGAGGTGTGGTGCAGCGGACAGGGTGCCTGCCTACGGACCACAGGGTTCGTGGTTTGATTGCCGGTGACAGGTTAACCCAGCACCATGTGACTCTGGACAATAGCTTGCTTAATCTTCCTGAGGGCCCCCAGCGCCGGGACACCTCTCCGGAGGTAGCTGTGCGCTTTACAAATACTGGTATTTTATTTTCATTTCATTTATTTCACCAGAATGGGTGAAAAGGCCCTAAATATAGCTCGCCCTGATAAAATCTGACTCGCAATAGCAAGTGGGCGAGTAGATATGTCAAGGCCTGCGGTGAGGACAAGAATATATAGGGGAGAAACACATGACCTGCCCTTAATTTGACAAATGATAAAAGAGTCACTCAAGAGAGTTTTACAAACATGAACATTTTAGGCAGGAAGGATGCTACATCAAAATACACGCTAAGTAGGCCAACATTAGGACTGAACTCCGATTTGAAAATCATGGTGAAAAATAAGAGGGGAGCCAAAGTAATTGAGCCAAGAGGGAGTATAATAGAGGTGAGGTAAAATCTCAGACAGTGCAAGCAAAAAAGATTTGCGATAATTACAAAGTCATGCTGCCAAAAAGTGCCCCCCCTTCAGATATCCAATAGGTATGAATATCTAGTTATAAGTGATGAATAAGGGCAGATAGAGGGTCAAGCCATGAGCTGTTTGCTGCTACACAAGTAACAACAGTGACAACAGTGACAGCAATGCTTACAAGTGTGCAAGAGAGAGACGCAATACTATAGAAAATATTTTATTGAGCCTCAAAGCCGAAATCATCTCAAAATTTGAAATGGAACAGAACCAGAAAGAAATTCACGGGCCTGTGTTGCACTAGATACTACATTTGGTGTGTTGGCAGGAAGTAACTATAACAACGCAACTTTTACAACGACTACCATTACACCGAAACTTTTACAACGCAACATCCATTACAACGCATGTCTTTACAACGCAACCATTACAACGCATGACACTACAACGCATACCACTACAACGCATGTCATTACAACGCAGTCATTACAACGCATACCATTACAACACATAACATTACCATCCAACACTTACCCTACTGTTGCACCCCCTGGAGTTAGAATAGTAATTGTTACCCCTACACTATCCAACACTTACCCTACTGTTGCACCCCCTGGAGTTAGAATAGTAATTTTTACCCCTACACTATCCAATACTTACCAAACATGCAATGTAATGTTATGTGTTGTAATGGTATGCGTTGTAAAGGTAGTATGCGTTGTAATGGAATGCCTTGTAAAGGTAGTTTAGAAATATTAGTTGTAATGGCATGCATTGTAATGGTATGCGTTGTAATGGATGTTGCGTTGTAAAAAATGCATTGTAAAGATATGCGTTGTAAAAGTATGCATTGTAACGTCATACAACTAGCACTTACTTCCCCTGACAAAGTGTTGAAGTGCTTTGCGGCGAGTAGGATGTTACTCCGGTACCCAAGATTTGAGGTTAATAGAGAGCAGATTAGTATTTTTTATTCTTTGTGCCTTAGTTGTGGTAGGTTTGTGCTCTTGATTTCTTGTATGTTTAATAAAGTTTAGACTGGGGATAGAATAATGAGAATAGATTTGAAAGGGGCAGAAAATGTATATAGGTTTACAGGAGGAAAATACAATGTAACAAGCACATAGTAAACAATAGGGTGAGGAAGAGAAGTTGATAATATGGTGTTGCTTAACACTTATCTTTTTTGCATTTTTGTGCCCAAGGTTATATAGAGTTTAATTTGAGGGATGTGTTGGAACATTACTGCTCCCGACTTATCCTCATGGCGAGTAGATGACGCCTGTGTATTTCGGGGAGGGTTCCTCAGGGTGGGGAGCATTTGGGAAAAAAATTAAAAACCTTAGGACACACAGTTTAGCTAAGAGTCAAACATATAAATTACAACTAACTTACAAATTTGAATTACAGTAAAGTATAAGTACCAAAATATTAGGAATGGGGAAAATGATTGAAATAATGACATTGAATGTTAATGGTGTGATGGATAGAAAGAAGCAGAGGTTAATTGCTGAAGATCTGTAGGATATAAACGCTATGCTATACTACAGAAATTTAAGAGCGCATTACAACCAGCACATACCAGGACTAGAAGTAAGTGAGAACATCAGCTGGGTGTCTTCCACATAGGAAACTATAGACATCCCAAAAGGAGCTACGATGTACGCCAGAGGTTGCAGGTAAATGTTAAATAAAGTGGCGCTGAGTGAGGATCCTTGTGGGAACCCACAGACGACAGGTCATCATTTTCCAAGAAGCACACTTAGAAAGAAAATAACGCAGATAGTGTTTCAGGGAACTCTCATGGGTTCAAGATATTATTTGTTCAGATCAGACTGGAGCCACAAAGGGAGTAGCAGTAGTTATCAAAAATAATGCAGGAGTTAGATTAGAAAATTATAAAACGGACTCTTCTGGTAGATGGATAATAGTTACACTAGGAATTGGCTGGTTACTTTTCACAGGCACTGGGTATTACAGCCCAAATTGTGATGACCCATTCTATCTCATCACTTTAGAATACAATTTTTTAGAATACAGTATTCCAATTTTGATCGGTGGAGACTTTGTTATTGTATTGAACATACAGTTAGACAAAACCTCAGAACCCAAATATGTAAATGTGTTACAAATGAATAGGAACATAAACAATATAATGAAACGTTTAGGACTTAAAAAATATGGTCATCATTCCTGTATAGATTATTTTCTGGTCAATAAGAATGTCACAGTCATGATATAATCAGTCAGTCACGTACCAGCGCTGTTGTCTGGTCATTCAGCCGTTAAACATACCTTTGAATTGCCAATCACTAGGCCTATCCCAAGATAAAGCTTGAATATAGCTTACCTAAGGATTTTTTTCAGAATAATATATGTTCAAGAGGCTGTATACCTAAACTTTCAGCACAAAGTACAAGAGAATTAAGAGAACTGAAGAAAACATTTATTAAGCAGATTACAGCTATGATAAGAGAACATACAGAAAGATTTTACCATAACTTCTAAATTAAGACTAGCACTAGAAAACCTCCAAAGTAACTCTAATGCATTCCTTAATAATAAAATATACAACAAATGGGAAGATAGTAAAATCCAATATTTCAAATATGCGGAAAAGAGTGGAGCACTACTGACTTGGTAAAAAAGAACAGATTCACTCAAAAACCACATTGAAGTATTGGAAGAGCGAGGTACAGGCAGAAAGCTCACTACAGCAGAGCAAATACAATCTGAACTGTTAGAAATGTATAGCATAGTTTATAAGAAACAATTGAACCCAGATCAAACTCAAATTAGAAAATGCTTCGAAGGGAAGGAATGGATTGCCCACCCTTACTGAGATCTAAAGGCATGCATTTCAAAGTACGATTAAAGAAGACAAGATTATCACGCAAATAAAGAAAATAAAAATGAGAAAGCTCCAGGCTCTATGTAATACCTGGCACATTTTATAAAATTTTAATAGTTGATCTTGTGCTTTTTTTGAAAGAAATGTTTAATCAGATATACCTCGATAAGCAAGAAATCCCTCCTACTTGATATGAGGCTACAAGTGTTTCAATCCTTAAACCAAAATGGAATCCAAAAACATCAGACTCATAAAGACCAATCTCACTGTTAAATATTGAATATAAAATATTTACTGGGATGGTGGCTAATAGAATTTCAGATATTATGCTCTCAATACTCCACACTGACCAAAGGGGGTTCATGCCTAACAGACATATAACAGGGTTAACACCTTTATTCATAGGCGCAACAGATATGTCAACTGCTTATGAAATCCCCTTGACTATAGCCATATTAGATGCTGCTAAGGCATTTGATAGGTTTCAATGGACTTATATGTGAGAGATAATGAAAGTTTTTGGCTTTACAGAAAATATTATTAAAACAACCCACATATTATATAAATTCCCCTCTGCTAGGATCTTAATAAATGTGGAATTAACACAATCTTTTCAGATAGTAAGAGGAACCAGGCAGGGGTGCAACTTTCCCAACTTCTGTTTGCACTTTATAGTGAACCTTTCACAAAAGCAATTAGACTTGATCAGACAATACTTCCATTCAGAGCTCCTGATCTGCCAATACAACCTTAACTATATGCTGCTGATATTATTGTTTACACTTTTAATCCACAGTATTCAATAGATAGGCTGATCGAGCATGCGGACATCTCTCTGGGTACCTAATCAATAAAGATTAAACAAAGGTTATGTTATGGCCAAAGGGAGAACACATTAGAAACACCAAGCAACAAATAAGTCACTTGGTCTTATAATAACAATCACTTTAAAAGGCCTCCTCCCAGCTATTAACTTAATAACCTATAAGGACACTAGTCCTATTGTGGAAATGGCAGCACCTACTCTTAAATATCTATGGGAGAACAAACCCCATTAAAATGATGATACTTCCCAAACTCACTTTTCTTTTCAACTACATTCTTTTAATGTTCCCTAAGGGACAGATAAGGAAAATTCAAGGTATTATAAGTAGTTATGTATGGGAGTCAAGATCAATCAGGCTGTCCTGTGAAGAAGCTCAGAAAAAGCTAAAATCTTGCAGGTTAGCGTTACTGGAGTTTCAGCCATAAGCATATACTTTTAAGTTTAAATGTTTCCAGAAGTGAAGTACTAAACTAGATAACTCATACCTAGACCAGCTATATGCAGCAATGCTAAAGAATGTAGGGCATAATAAGTTCCTATATAAGTTTGGGAAACCTAAGTTCTTTCAACAAGTGAAACTTAAAACACTTGAAACAGCCTTGAGAGTATTGGTAACGTTAAGGAAAATATTTTAATATATACTACTATTTAGATGCATCACCAATATGGGATTGCCGAGGAACCCCAGAATTTACGATGGACTAACTCAGTCACCCATTAAAGGCACCGGGTGTTGACAAATGGGGGTTTTTAAGGGACGGGCTTGCCCTTGTAGAGTGGCAGAAAATTCTGGCATTGACGAAGGGAAACTTTTAAGAATCAAATATTTGCAGTTGTGTTCATGGTGGTTGGAACAAAGGTGGTTTGAGTACCAGGATACTGAAAGAGATGAGCTGATGCCCACTGATCATAACCCGAAGAAGGAGGTAGCCATGTGGTATTGGAAAATAATCACAGTGGAGAACAAGAAGTCTGCAGAAATATATTGAGTATGGTAAGATGACGAATTGGAGATTGCATATGAAAATGTTTGGCAACTACCTCTAAGACTTCTTTATTCTACTATAAAACCTGCTGCATTAAAGAGAAATCACCTTCTCACCCTTCATAGAGCATATTGGACACCAAAGAAGTTGCCCAAAATAATGAAACAATAAGCATATTGTAAGAAGTGTATGCTGTGAGAGGCCGATAAAATACACATGTTCGCAGAATGTCCCAACTTGCAGATCTTTTAGTGTAAAGTAAGATTCTTACTTAAATCGTTGGCATAGAAATCAAGGTAAGCCATGTATGCATCTTCTTTGGAACTGATCCGAGGTTGGACACTAAAAGAAACAAAGCTCAGGGAAGATTCTTTTTCAATTTGAAATTGTTTGCGAGGAGGAAAATTTGTAAATAATGTAAATTAGTAGACTCACCAAACTTCATAGATTGGATCAATTCGGTTATTAACATAAGAGATATGAATCTTGCTGGTGATTCAATCAAAGCAAAAAAGCGTTGGAAATATTATGAGATTTGTCAATCCAAACATGTGAGTCCAATTATTATACCATAGATTTGCAACCCATCCCAATATTCAATCACGATCATTTCGTTTTCTGAGACTAGATAGAACATTGCTGATAAGAGAAATCTACAAGATAATCTAAGGCTGAAATGAGGACAAGTACTGACACAGTCCACTTGATGGCACAATGTTGCAGTTTTTCATTACACCACTTGATTTTCTCAATACAATTTTCATTAACAGCATTGCAGATACTGAATAATTGATTATTCACGATCTCTACATCCCGTGAGTTGATATTTCCCACCCTGCCTTGCATACACCTATGGTAATGAAAGATCATAGTTTTTAACTTAAGTAATGTCTCCACTGTGGGGTCACATGATGAAACACCAATAACGTTCCCTATGTGAGGTGAATTTGCATCTGTCCTGGTTTCGTGTTAACATATCTAGCACAGCCTCTTTTTCGACCTTGGGGTTATTCATTCAATCCACCATGCACAGCCTTTACAGATTACTATATAACATTGTGGCTGCCATAACTTTGTTCAACCTGAAGTTTCTTTGACAAGTAAATATTTTGCAATACTTTTAATATGCACATGCAGTTCCCTTTTCAGTGCACTTTTACTATGGGTTTGGTCCCAATTAGAAGGGTATTATTGACTTTCAATGCCATTGTGTTCAACAATTCTTTCCTGCCCACTAGAAGGCTTTCTCTGACTTCGAATGATTTCATATTTAATTGTCTCCAGTTTCAGAAATATCTCTCCCTTCTTTTATAGCATACGTGACAAGAGGCTTTGCTTGCTCATGTTAATTTTCAATGAGAGGTAAGATCCAGTCATAAACATATGGATCCTATGTTGAAACACATGTTTTCATACAAGATCGGTAGGGCAATCCAGATCGTGTGATTCTAGTAAGTTGCTACCTCATTGTCCTGATGAAGACTGCATCGGAAATCACTTATTTTGTGTGTCGATACATTGATGCATTTTCTATATCAACCTTAAATGATGCATACATTTGTGACAAACCTGTACTCCTACTTTGAGTCGGTGCCCCTTAAACCAAAAGACTATCCAGTCAACATTATTTATTTATTGTCTCAAAGACTAGCAAACTTGTTTATCACTCTTGTTACTAATTACGTTCACTGCGCCATTTTTTGGAGCACCCACATCTTGTATTTATATATTGACTAATTTGTCCAGTAATTAAATAATTGTTTACCATGTCTAAAAGTCTGCATATTTTATTTTCCTCAGAAACATAGTCTTACAAGCTTCCTCAGAGGGAGCAATGTCCATTTTGGTATTATTGTATACCCAGGTTCCCAGGAATACTGGATTGACCCATATTTTGCTTTATTTTAATTTTTGGTTCATAAGGTTAGTGAGTGATTGGCATATAGAAGGCTAGGCTTGTTTTGGGTCCATGAGTACAAGAGAACCTTGAGCTGAGCTAGAGCCAGGTGTCTGGCTCCAGCTTGACTCGAACCTTCAGTGGCCCATTGACCTCTATTACATAATGGCAATTTAGGGGACAACGTCATAGAAAGGATATCATTTGACTATCAGCAAACAATTTTTTTTGTGAGGTAGGAGTACCATCTCCACAGTGCAGGACTCCATGTTTCAAGTTTCATTGATTTCTCACTACACCATATTTTAGTGAGTGGATTATCATACTAGGTGTGCTATTCCCCAATAGGTAATATAAAATGATTATTGTGTTACAGTTCTGTTTTCATATCACATACTTACCACAAGAGTTTAGTTTTAAGTTTTCCTATCTCTGTTAAACAAATATCACATAATTATGTTCAGAAAATGATTACCCAAGAGTGCCCCATTTGTCACCAGGGGAGGCCAAGATTATAAAAAAAATGCCTTGTGGTTTCATAGTTTCCATCTTGCTCATTACATCACAACAGGGGTGTGAAAGATACTGATGATGAAACTCAGGATCTACTCACACCAAAGACAAACCACTGGACTGTGGAACTTGCTCAAGACTTTAAATACAGATTTCACAACCAGCATATGTTGGTAAAATGGTCAAGCTAGGAATAAATATCAAGCCTCATAGTGACATGGCTGAAACGTTCCCACTGTCCCATGTCTAGCAGTGGAGGTTAGGTGTTTGTGTCTGCACACCTGAGTAGCTTGCTTCTCTTCCCCTACCTACACCCACCTTCCACCCCACCCTGCCAGCACACCCTCAGCCACACTCTGCTGGCATCAAGGTGGCCCCTGGTCACAAAAACCCCATAATTTTTTACCCCTGTGAAAATAGGAACTATAAAATACATTTATTTTAATTGGACTTCATTTAAAGCTTTCCAAGACTTTACTTAGAGGTTTTACATTTTTTTGCAATTATTCACATGGCTCTTACTTCAAGAACTGTTTAACAAACATCGATCTACCAACTGTCTGTATTCAAATATTTCACCTTTATTGTCATGTGCAATAATTCTTTTAGATTTACCTTTATCTAAGACTTTTGCACTGGCTCCCCATAGAAAAATGGATTACGTTTAAGGCATTGTGCCGTGCGCACAAATAACTATATGGAACCAGTCCAGATTGCTTAAAAAGAAATCCCACCTGGTACATCCCTAAGAGATCCTTAAGATCTCGCTCCTCTAATCCTCTAAGCACTTGGTAGTTCCTTCCTACAAACGAGAGCAATTGGGGTTGCAGGGCCTTTGTTAGAAACACTGCGACCAAATGGAACAGTCTCCCTCTCTCTTTAAAATCTCTACCAGAGCTTTTTACTTTTAGAAAGAAGCTTAAAACCTGGCTTTTTATCAACTGACCCCTTTTCTGTCCTTAGGTTCACAGTTAGCGCCATGATGCCCCCGGGTAAACGATGCGCTTTATAAATATTTTCAATATCTATATCTATATCCCCGAGCACCATTTATCTTGTTTGTTTTATATACTATAGTTGACTTTTAGTTTCAATTTTGGGCATAATGACAGTAAGACAATTACCACTGTCTTATTTTGTCAGTGGTAATTCCCTGGTACCATCAACATTGTAGTTCCTTTGTGTAACTTTCTGTGATATCACGTAGTGGTATTTGTAAACCCAGCTGTTAGATTTCAATCACTGAAAGAACGTGTGGGGGATGTTCTCTTGAGCTGTCAGGTAACTAGTTCAGGGATTATTACATTCTAGGAAAAGTGAATTTTGATTTCAACCCTCACACTCCCAACTACATGGAGGTGCTGGCAAAATTGCCCAGTACCAGCTTTCCAGTACCATCACAGGAACACCAGTCCCTCTTACAATAACATATTAAATACCCAAGACAGAAACACATTGCAATACATCACAAAAACTATTCGATTAGCGCATACCCTGTTTCCCAATGACCTTTGGTCACTCCTCTCTTCATCATAGTCACCAGACACTACGGACCATCCCCCATCAGCCCTGACCTCTCCTTTTGGAGCTTTCCTCTTCATCCTTTGGTCTCCCCTCCAGTAGCTTTTCTTCTCTCCTAATGGTATTCCTCCTGCAGATTCCTTTACCCCTGTACCCCCCTTGTATTAATCTCTTCTCTCCCCATTGTCTACATGCAGCTGTTTCCTCTCCTGTTCAATCCTCCTTCAACTCCCCTCCCTCCTCTCTCTCCCCTTAGCTACTGCTACCCCCTTCTTCCCTTTATCCTACTTCTCCTCCTACAATTCCTCTTTCCCTCTCCACCTCTTTTCCCCTCTCACTTCTTTAACTGCAGCTCCCTCCATTTTGTGATCTCCCTCTTCCTGTCCCCTCACACCCTGAAGCATTTTCTTCTACTACCTTGTATTGTCCCACTTACCCAACCCTTGGAGGGATAGAGGGGTGGGGCTTCCAGGCACTAACCAACCTTGCTTTCCTCTGATCCCATTTCTGTTTGGGACTGGTACTCCGAGCATTGCCACCCGGTAGCAATTCAAGGATCCGCTCCATGATAAGTGCTTTGGGGGGCAGGTGCCTAACTTGCCTAGTGCTGGCTCGAGTCATCAGTGTAGGCAGATAAAGGTGGAAAGAATAGCCTATTTTTATTATGATTTGTGAAAAATGTTTTTGTCCTAATATAGAAATATTTTGAAATATAGTGTTCATTAGAACATTGGAATGTAGGGAGCTCCACTGAAGACAATGAAGAGGCTCAGGGTTAATAATGACCTTCTATTCAAACATTCCAATGTTTGCCTTCCTGTTCCCCATTTTTTCTTCAAAACATTCTTCTCTCAGTGGGTGGAATGTTATAGTCCTTCTGTCTTATAGCTTTGCCTGCTGGCCAAGCCTGTAACTAAGGTTCAGGTCTTTTAACAACCGATACAACCCTCAGCAGCAGGTTATTAGTCTATAATATACTTCTTATACAATCTCTTTTACAATGTCTTCAGCACTGTTTATGATTATAAAACGTCCTTGGTTGACATCAAGCTGTTGGCACTGAGGGACCCAATTTTAGGTTGAGCATTCAAGACCTCTTGTATATACTTTAGTATGCATTAAATGTGTATGTACTTTGGGGGCTCTGGAGATCAGCCCTAGGACTTTTGTCTTTTGTCTGCTTCCACTTAGGGAGTTTTTCTCTGTTCAACTGCCTCTATTTAACTGTCTTGATAGAAAACGGCCAGTAGAGGTCAGTAAAATACCAGAATTTCTTTCTGCTGAGGGACTTTCTTTTTTTATTTTTCTGGCAACTGGCTCTTTTTAACTTTCATGATAGAAAACGACCAGCAGAGGTCAGTAAAATACCAGAATCACTTTAGAATTCTCTAGATTCCAGTCCATAGAAATTGTCTTTCACGAGCACCCGTAGACAATAATATATTTTTTAAATCCTGCATTTTCTGATATATGAGCACCGAAGGCCCTGCTTTTATATCAAAAGCAGAGCTTTGGACTATACCATTTCCAGCTGAAAGGCAATATTTCTCTCCTTGTGTTCCCATACCTGGCGTGTGACGCAGTGTGGTGCTTACTTTCCCTCCTTGTTAAAGAACAGTAGATGTTTCAGCACCCAGGCTAATGTGCTGCATAGCTAAATACATATAAGGTCCCAAAGGCAAGACCAAGTGCATTGCAAATGCTTGTTTACATGAGTTTTCCAAATGTATATGCAGTCTTCTGTTACTACACTCTAATGTAACTCCTAAACGGTTGTTCACCTATTAAAAACAACCATACTAAATGACTGAGATCAGTGCTAATCAGCTGCACATCTCAAGGGACGCAAACGCGCCAAATTGTCGACACAACTGTATGATTGTAAATTAACTTAATTTGCGGAATAATTGTATTTGTACTAATTAGTTAGAATCACTAAGCAATTTAGAAATCCCTAACACATGGCTTCATTTTGTCACAAAATGAGAAATAGGCATCCTTTATATAGGCAGGCTTTGCATTCAAAATACATTTCCAAAAATATGAAGCTCTGTAAAGTATGTTTAGTACAGCCAATAAGCTAACTGTAAGTACCATATTTAATATGGCTCTGCGCAGGTTCTTTTCTGAGGCTGAGCTGTGCATTGCAAGGCACATGGCAGGAGTAGTCTACTTTTAAAGGCAAAAAATGGGGTTGTGTTGAATGTTGGTGCCAGAGCAGGGACAAATACATTTACATTATGGAGAGCCAATGTCAGGATTTGTCGTTTGTATTAGAACCCCTCAAAACGCAGCCAACATCTCAAATTGTCCACCTGTTCCAATTAATAAACTGAATAGTAATACCACAATTAGAAGCCAGGGGAAAAAATAGAGGAATAGATAAGGGTTAGAAATGGGTTTCGTGGTTGGCTGAGGGATGCACCCAGGCCAGGCAGGAACAGCCACTCTAGTCAGGGTAAGCTATACACACTAAAAGATAGCCTTTGCTCACCCTCTGGTAGCTTGGCACAGAGCAGTCAGGCTAAACTAACGACGCAATGTGTAAACTATTTGTGCAACACACTCACACAGTAGCACAATGTATACATCACAAAAAGACTCCATGCCGGTTTATAGAAATTGATTATCTACATATATAAAAACAAAAGTATGTCTGTCTGTCCTTTATGCATTACTACACCATTCGTCCGATCACCATGAAACTTTGGAAAGTTGTTGAGTACACTCCCACGAAGGTTTCTGGCATAAATCTTTTTAAAATATCGGCCCACCCAGGGCCCTCATAAGCTTTTGAATACTGATGTACGCACCATACGGAAAAACAACAAATCGTGTATCCACAAGCACTTGAATAAATAAAGAGAATTAAAACGACACTTTGAAATGTTTTCCATATTAAAATGAATAAGTTTCAATAAAAATGACACAATGTAAATTGAATGTTATCATAACGAGTTTCCTTGAATTTCCTTACTTCAGAGATCGCAGCAACGCGCGACGGGTAATCTAGTTATATTATAAACAGACTCAGATGATCCCAGATGAACAAAGATCCTTTCCTGGTCACAGGCAATGAGATGCTTCGATCTTCTTCCTGAATTGAAGGCGATGTCGAGAGTCAAGATGCGTAGAGTCGAGATGCATAGAGTGATGCACCAGTTTCTGCCATACAGTCAAGGGGATGCGTCAATATCACCAAGCTGCAGCAGCAGCGATACACTGTCCGATGCATAGATCTCAGGAGGCAGAGCACTGGTTCTGATGTGATACGTCAATTTTACTCTCACAACCAGGTTGATGCGCCGGTTCTGCTACTGGCAGACAGGAGAAGCCTCAAAATCTGTTATACAAATATCTGGGCCACTTGCAGTGAGCCAAGCACAGCCTCAGGGGCAGAAACTTTGATTTCCCTGAGTCAAGTAACAGGAGGCATGCCAACAGCCCTTGGAGATCACTCGGAGTGCAGGCAGAGTCCAGCTCTTCTTCAGGAAAGTCAGAGAGCAGTAGGCAGTACGGCAACACAAGAGAAAAACAGACCTTCCAAGTCTGCAGTTCAAAGATGAGTCCTTTAAGCAGCACAGCAGTCCTTCTGACAGAGGTTCAGTTCAAGATCCAGAAGTGTCTGATTTTAGGGGGTCAGAGTCCCAGTACTGATACCCAAAAGTGTCTTAGATATGGGAGGTGATTTCAAAGCAGCTCTCTGAAGTGCACAGGTTCCCCTCTTTTACCCAGTCGTGTCTGCCTGGCTAGCTATGGGGGGTAAATCAGCCCTTTGTTTCGGAACAGGACACTGCCTATTTAAGTGAAGTGTTAGCTCTTCCCTTCCATCCTGCCAAAGCAAGGCCATCAGAATGTATATGTATGTAGATGGGTACTCAGACACACCTATCCTTCCTGTGTCGTGGCTGTCTAGAGAGAATGCACAAAGTGTAGCTGTCACCCACCCAAGACATGTTTTGGAATCAGGCTGTCAGGCGAACAGGGCAGTAAGGGCAGAGAAATGTCCACTTTCTAAAAGTGGCATTTCTAAAATAGTAATGGTAAATCCATCTTCACCAGGAAGTAGCATTTATCAATACCATTCCACACATATGAAACATGAAAAAGGCACTCCTCTCTGATCAGGAATTACAGCTTAAATGTGGATGAAGGAATTCCCAATGCTAACCTATGAGAGGAGTAGTCCTCACAGTAGTGAAAAATGAAATAGGCTTGTTTGTCACTACGAGGACTGCAAGACATAAAAGTACATGTCCTACCTTACATAACACCCTACCCTTAGGGCTATCTAGGACCTACCTTAGGGGTGACTTATGTGTAGTAAAAGGGGATTTTAAGGCTTGGCAAGAAGTTCTAAATTCCAGGTTGATGTTGCAGTAAACTTCGCACACAGGCCCTGCAGTGGCAGGCCTGACACATGTTTGAAAGGCTACTTCTGTGGATGGCACAATCAGTGCTTCAGCCCACTCATAGCATTTAACTTACGTGCCCTGTGTATATGGTATGGTGGGCAGTCATAATATCGAGTCTTTTATTTCGACTGGACAGAATATCGAGTAAAAAATATAGAATGGACATAATATCGACTAGACATAATATAGACAACAAAAATATCGACTAGAGAAAATTAATATCGAATAGAATGGACATAATATCGAATCAAAAATATAGAATGGACATAATATCGACTAGACATAATATAGCCAACAAAAATATCGAATTTAAGGTAAGTTAATATTAATTTTTTTTTTGTGTAATATAAGTCTGTAGCGGGTTGTGGGTTTATAGGGGAATAGGGTGGGAAGTAATTTAATTATAATTAATTAAATATGTTAATTTATTTATTGATATTTATTTAGAATTAATTGTTAATTAATTATTAATTGGTAATTAATTAAAATATAATTGGTAATTAATTATAATTGATTAATTGATAAATATTTTAATTTTAGTAATTTATTTTCTGTAGCGGGTTGTGGGTTTATAGGGGAATAGGGTGGGAAGTAATTTAATTATAATTAATTAAATATGTTAATTTATTTATTGATATTTATTTAGAATTAATTGTTAATTAATTATTAATTGGTAATTAATTAAAATATAATTGGTAATTAATTATAATTGATTAATTGATAAATATTTTAATTTTAGTAATTTATTTTCTGTAGCGGGTTGTGGGTTTATAGGGGAATAGGGTGGGAAGTAATTTTATTATAATTAATTACATTTTTTAAATTATTTATTGATATTTATTTATAATTAATTGTTAATTATGTATTAATTGGTAATTAATTATAATTGATTAATTGATAAATATGTTAATTTTATTAAATTATTTTCTGTAGCGGGTTGTGGGTTTATAGGGGAATAGGGTGGGAAGTAATTTAATTATAATTAATTAAATATGTTAATTTATTTATTCTTAATTATTTGGAATACATTGTTAATTAAATAATAATTGGTAATTAATAAAAATATGATTGGTAAATAATTTTAATTGATTAATTGATAAATATGTTAATTTCATTCATTTATTTTCTGTAGCGAGTTGTGGGTTTATAGGGGAATAGGGTGGGAAATAATTTAATTCTCATTAATTAAATATGTCATTTAAATTATTGGTATTTATTTTGAATTAATTGTTAATTAATTTTTAATAGGTAATTAATTAAAATATAATTGGTAATTAAAATTAATTTATTAATTTTGAAATTGTAAATTAATTTATTGTTAATAGGTAATTAATTAGTATGAGTAGGCAATTTTTATAATTAAATAATTTTATTTTGTATTTATAAATAAATATTTCATAGTTTTTTATACACAAGTACAATAATGTATTTATTTGTAATTGGTATTACTATTTATGTTATTTATATCTATTTGTGAAGTATTTACTTTCCCTATTATTGCACTCTCTGAAGTTGGAATAGTAATTTTAACCCCTACGCTATATAACACTTTCCCTAATGTTGCACCCACTGGAGTGGGTATGCAACGTTTACAACGCAACTTTTACTATGCACTACCATTACAATGAAACTTTTACAACGCAAAAACTTTTACAACGCATACATTTACAAAGCATGTTTTTACAACGCAGATACCTTTACAACGCATACCATTACAACGTAAGTATTGCTAAGTATATAATTATTTTTAAAATGTTATATGTTTGGGTTTTTGGGCAAAGGGGTATTTTTAGGGTTCAGGGTCAGTTTTCAGTATTTGGGTAAAGGGGTATTTTTAGGGTTCAGGGTCAGTTTTCAGTTTTTGGGTAAAGGGGTATTTTTAGAGTTCATGGTCAGTTTTCAGTTTTTGGGTAAAGGGGTATTTTTAGTGTTCAGGGTCAGTTTTCAGTTTCTGGGGTAAAGGGGTATTTTTAGGGTTCAGGGTCAGTTTTCAGTTTTTGGGTAAAGGGGTATTTTTAGGGTTCAGGGTCAGTTTTCAGTTTTTGGGTTAAGGGGTATTTTTAGGGTTCAGGGTCAGTTTTCAGTTTCTGGGGTAAAGGGGCATTTTTAGGGTTCAGGGTCAGTTTTCAGTTTTTGGGTAAAGGGGTATTTGTAGGGTTCAGGGTCAGTTTTCAGTTTTTGGGTAAAGGGGTATTTTTAGGGTTCAGGGTCAGTTTTCAGTTTTTGGGGTAAAGGGGTATATTTAGGGTTCAGGGTCAGTTTTCAGTTTTTGGGTAAAGGGGTATTTTTAGGGTTCAGGGTCCGTTTTCAGTTTCTGGGGTAAAGGGGTATTTTTAGGGTTCAGGGTCAGTTTTCAGTTTGTGAGTAAAGGGGTATTTTTAGGGTTCAGGGTCAGTTTTCAGTTTTTGGGGTAAAGGGGTATTTTTAGGGTTCAGGGTCAGTTTTCAGTTTTTGGGTAAAGGGGTATTTGTAGGGTTCAGGGTCAGTTTTCAGTTTTTGGGTAAAGGGGTATTTTTAGGGTTCAGGGTCAGTTTAGGGTTTTTGGGGTACAGGGGTACTTTGTAAAAATAAAGTAAAATGACATTTAAATTACATTAATTAAATACAATTAAATAAAATTAAATTATATTATAATATTTTAAATTAATTTATATTAAAAAAAATATGATATACTTACCAATACTTACGTTGTAATGGTATGCGTTGTAAAGGTATATGCGTTGTAAAATCTTGCGTTGTAAATGTATGAGTTGTAAAAGTTTTTGTGTTGTAAAAGTTTTGATGTAATGGTAGGTGTTGTAAAAGTATGCGTTGTAACGTCATACATCCCTGGAGTGGGAATAGTAATTTTAACCCCTACGCTATCCAGCGCTTTCCCTACTGTTGCACCCACTGGAGTGGGAATAGTAAATTTTACCTCTACGCTATCCAACACTTTTGCTAAAATAATTATTTCTAAGTTTATAATAAATATATTTATTACTATTAGTTTTAACTTAATTTTAAGACATTTAAAAAAATCGATATTTTGACAGTCTATATTTTTGTAAGTCGATATTTTGGAGTCGATATTTTGGTACTTACCTGTTTGTAGATAGGGAGTCGATATTTTGTCACTCGATATTTTTCACTCGATATTTGTGTATCTCGATATTTGTGACATCGATATTATGTCAGTGATCCATATGGTATACCACCTTACAAGGGACTTACAAGTAAATTACATATGTCAATCTGGTATACACCAATCCCACACATCTTTAGGGAAGAAGCACATGCACTTTAGCACTGATTAGCAGTGGTAAAATGCTTAGAGTCCAAAGGCTGACAAAAACATTCTGCGAAACGTGGAGGAAAAAGGCAAAAAGGTTGGGGGAAGACCACCCTAAGGATCAACGGTAAGGAACTGGAGACAGAGGTTCAGAATGGTGCCAACAGCAGCCTCGGATCATCGCACAACCACTTATCAATAATCTTGGCAAAACAAAATACAGAACAAAGTGTAGAAAATGTTGTGATAAAAAAAATAGCTGAATGTGCAGCGCATGACGAAAGGGTGCTAGTAGCTTTCCTCTTACTCACCTCAGGGAGACTAACTAGCCCCAGTCCATTGCTTAATTTGTAAATGAAAGAGTTCTGGTGCTCAGAGCTCCTACTTAGAAGTCTGTGGCCGGTGCAATTAGACATCATCTTCTTTAATTCACCACCCACAGAGTTATTTGACTTTTGCATGTTCCTGCTTTTTCCCTTTGTGATTGTTTTTCCTCCTTTGCTCTCAGGAAATACCTAATGTGGACATATAAGTGCTGGTCCATCCAAAGTTAGTGCTGGCGGCCCCCACTGGCTCAAATTAAGCACTACCCCAGTCCTACCAATATACAGGTTCATAGCCAACAGATGTAGAGGAGAGGAGAGCAGCAAATATAATATACCTAAACACTCGCTCTGTAGTTAAGCACCAACTGGAACTATTCAATCTATTGGCAACCGATTCACCGGATATGTTGTTCTTGGCTGAAACATGGCTGACAGAAGAATCAAACTCGGATATCTTAGCCATACTTCCAGAAAACTACTTTTTCCTACATACTAATGGACCTTCAGGAAAAAAGGGGGGTGGGGTGGCAGTTGCGATTAAAAAAGGACTGTCTTTTCCACCATCTTCCCTTTAGAAATAGCTGTAGTCGACAATCTTATAGTCAAATTGGACTCTCCTAATTGTACAATGATGTGTGTTCTTCTGTATAGACCACCTACAGCGATGCCATATTTCCCTAAAGTTCTCGCAAATTGCATCGCGTCCTTGACGATGGACTATGCCAAAGTCCTGATCATGGTGTAGTGTAGTTCCTATATTCCCAATAGGCTCTGCGCATTGGAATAATATATCCTATAGATTAGACGTAGGACTGAGGTCGACTAGGTCTCTATCGAATATAATAAACTTAATAGTGAATGCCAGGTAGCTCAGAGGTCACTAGAAACTTTCTCGAATATACAAGAAGGGATTAGTTTCTGACAACCGCATAAACATGACAACTTTGTTTCCGAAGAATAAGAATATATCTCTCAGAGTTGCGGAAACAATACATAAGTATTTCACTTAGTCAATCGTGCATGCTTTGTTTCTACAGAGTTAGCAGAGAAATAGAGAGACAGGCATTTTCAATAAAAAGGTTTATTGAACAGTCTTCTTTCTCATGCAAGAGAAGTGAACTGCTACAACCGTTAGGCAGACTGCAAAGTATAATGCGTACAGCTTAAACAGTAATATGAAATAATACTGTAAGAGCATTGTATGGTTTCTAAGCCATATAAATATACATACATAAATAACAAAGACTAAAATACTCAACTGGTGCTTCTAAATAAGCCTACCACAATTCACCTAACCTAAGTCTAATACGAGGGAAGAAGTAAGTATTGTGTAGCATAGGTTTAGTTTTCTTTGCCAAGAAATCTACCAAAGGTTTCTCTAGGTTCTAATCAGCTCCATACCTTAGTTAGAATGAAGGAGGTCTGGTATCTGTCTCAGGACTCGATTTCCCAACACCCCGCAAGGGCAGCTTGGAAACACTGGAGCTGGATTCTCGACAGGAGAAGGGCAGCCTCGTGATCAGTGCGTCAGCTGGAGAGTCGGCTTCCTTCGGCACTTGCTGTAGCGAGCTGCGTCAGGCAAGTAGATAGTTGAACTGCTCCGAACCACCGTAGTTTGCTATAGCAAGTGAAAGTATATTTATACCTTGGAGGTGTTTAGAAATGCCACCCACAGTTTGGCGTAAAGTCGGGCATAAGAACGTCATAATGAACCCCTTGGGAATAGTTGTTCATTGTAAAACTAATGGAGTTCTTGGAGAAATCAAAGTCAAGCAAAGGGAAGTCCCTGACCGCTTAAGCCGATTTTCCAAGAAATCGCTGTGACGTTTGGTACGGGTGGAAGAAGCCACGCCTGTATTTAGGTAGCATGGGCTATGCCTAAATAAGGGATTGATTTATATGCCTATATTAGTGCAATGTGAATTGTACCTATATAAGGGCATGAATCGGGAAAATTCACTCAGAGCCTAAAACGCCAGACAACACCCACTCCACTTTCTTATGTACGACATTACTAAGTTCTACACTCAGTAAAACATATCTAAACATGATGTGTTAAACCCCCCCAAAATACATAAAAAATGCATTGGTACTGGTTGTACACGAAAAGAGCATTTGTGCTGTACGCATTTAAAGCAATGTTTCATTCAAAGCATATAGTTTGACATTTATAAATGCTAGCCGAATGAATCACAAAAATATATTTATGAAATGGCTCTTAATTACAGAAGAAAAAGTCGAGACCATTCTATGGCAGATAAAACTGTTTGAATGTGGACAAGGTCAAATATTGTCTCTTCGAAGTTTTTCAAAGAATTTCTAGTTCTCTACGAATAGTTCTACTATGAGCAGATTACTTTGTGCCAAAAAGTGAAAAAATACAAATTTGGAGAAAAAAAAGAGTTCCAAAGTTAGAAACTTTGTTTTGAAAAATGAAGGTCGAATTCAGAGTCTCCCAGAAAACTGTGTGCCAACTCAAAAGTCAGTGTTATTGTTAGGGGAAAACATCAAGTCTTCTACGTTTGTAAAGAATTTGTCTACCATTGTAGGTGAAAGTTGGATTACCTTGTTAAGAAGATCAATCGAACATAGATGTGAAGCATCGCCGTCAGCGTTGGTCGTATTAGCAATGTTCGAATTGGGTACCTGTGCGCCACTTTCCTCTCGTACCTCACCGTCAACATTTTGCCTCTGTGAGATCTCAATGAATGCCGTCATCAGGATTGGTAGCCGTTGGGGACAACACAGTGCATGAGCTGTTACTGGTCCAAGCACTGTATCAACATCCGTTGGCAGGACTGATGGTAGTTTAAGACAGATGTCTAACCCGCATTCTTCTCTGCATAGCAGGCATCATAGAACAGGTAAGATGCAATCTTGCCATATTGGTCTAAATGACATAAACCATGTGGTATTCAATTCTCTTAAACGAGTTAATCCCAAAATGTGGACTATGCGATTACGACACTTCATCGCCAGAAGAGTGTTCCCCACTGTGAATTGGGTATCGCTGGTGATTTGGCTTGCCATATCGGAGCAATAGGAGCAAAAATAGTATCCCTGCTGCGAGTCCCAAAATGAGAGGCAGTCCGCCAAACACAGAGTGCATGAAGTTTGGAAATATTCCTAGGACTGCTTGAAAAGGTGCTAACAGCCCCGAAAAAACCGTCTTAAAGACATGTACAATACCGCTCGTATCAGACATGTTTAAGATACGACTTAACATTTCTGAGAAATGTACAGGACAGTTTGTAGTTAATAGTGTGTGTATCTCTGCAGAAGTCCTTGCGACTTGCAAATCATCGGTTTCTTTGGCCGAGGTCAATGGCACAGTTTTTTTTAATAAAAGATTGGCTTTCATTCTGCTCAAAGTATCAATTCGTATAGAAGAGATGTTCAGTGAAGGCCATAACGGCGACTCCCAGTCTGTCTTGGTTTTTGGAAACAATACTTGCATACAGCAAGTGAACTTGGCTGACACAGTTACGAGATAGGCTAAACCTGGCAGCATGCCACAGCAGCTGTGATCATTCAACATAATGTGACTTCCATTAGAAAGCTGCCTAAAAATTGGATCAATCACTGCAGCTGGGGAACCTTGCAGGTGGCAGGATAAGTTATTAGAGGAACCAACACAGGCTCCGTGTTGGTTTATACCCTGACGTAGGAGAGAACCGCTTAGTGCGTTTTCACAAGTCTTGCCACTAAGGAACACTTCTTTCCCCCCACTCCAACATCTGTGCATGTATGGTAATTCCCAGGATGTCTTGATGTATTCTTTACCCAACCTTTCATATAAGCCTGCTGGTATATGTTTTAGGCAATGCTGAAAATGGAAAATTGTAACAGGCAGAGTGATTGTACCGTATATTATCCATTCTGTTGCTGGTTTCTCAGAAACAGTTAATGACAATCTTTCCAGTTTTTCAATGCTCAGCACCGTATAGTCTACTCCCCTCTGTGCCAGTGTGATCTGTTTATCTGTGAGATTAAATTCAGAAAACAGTGACATGGTGTTAATTAGACGCCAAGGCACATAGTCTGATCGTAAGTTTTGTAACTTCCAGCCCAATAGCATTATAGAACGTAGTTGCGACTGACCATGTTGCAGCATGACCAAGTCCTGTTCCATTATGTCTATGGCAGAGGATACTATGCTGTCCAAAGAATATATCCTGGATGACATAGTCATTAACCCATTGTCAACTACAGAGAGAGATTTCTGTAAATTAATACGGTCAATTTCTCGTATTCGTTCTGCAGTCTCTGCTAGAGTAATCTTCCATGCTTTATTATAAGCAGCATAGATACCGGCGTATATAAAACGTTTATGACATGGTTTAGCAGGTCCTTGTAAGAAGTCCCTCAGGTCAGCGCCATCAAGTAAAGATAAGTGCTGTTTTACTTCCTTTAGTGTAGATTTTTGTAGCCACTCAAGGCACAGTTTCCCTACACTGTATGATGTTACTATTCCTGGATGCTGTCTCTGAACATATCTTAGATCTGGCCTAGTGAATGTGAACCCTTGTGTCTTTTTCACGAATCTATCTTGACAGGTGTTTGTGTCTTTGGGCCAGATTAACCATTTTTTCCAATCTGGGTTTGTTCTGTTGTGATGCAAAATAGTATGTACGTCGACCTCCCCCTCTGAAATGTTTTTCCTATCAGGTGGAGGTTTAGGTATGGACGGTTTGTTTAAATTCTTGATCTTGGCTAACTCAAGACAAAATTTCTGTTGAACAGTGTCATTTAAAAACATGATTTGCTCTGGGATGATGCAGGTTCTAAATAAAGCTTCTAATCCCTGCACCTGCCAATCTTTTGTGCCCCAGACAGTTTTCGTCTCAATGTTGTCTTTCCAAAAGTCAAAACTTAATGTAGACAGCTGAGCATAAAAGGCTGCAGAATAAATTTGCTTGGTATTTGTCAACAAACTTTTCATTCCTGTCTTATTTACATTCTTAAAGTAAAATGATTCTGGATTTGAAACATTAAAACCTGAAAAGTACGGAAATCTGTCAGAAAAATGTTTTTGAGCTTACCTTTGGTGGTGTAGGACAATGTTCCCATTGGTTATAAGTTAATAAATTTCTAGGATTTGCAGATTTATGCAAGAAATGATGACCATAGTGATTATAACAATACATTTGTTCATAATCTGATGAACCATCTAAGTATTCATGATTTGTAAATTTTGCAGACATTTCTAAGTCTGACGCCATATTATTAACAGTCTTGAAGTCCCAATCATCAGAAAAGGTACTAGATTAAACAAAGTCACTCAAGGAAATCTGGAATTGGTGTAGAATCTTCAACAGCTCTGACTGGCCAAAAATGTCATAATCAGTTCTGGACCAAGCTATACCACCAGGTATAGGAACGGATGTGATGTTCACTGATGACAAGTCTCTTTGTTCATGATGAGATGATTTGTGTGGCTTGAGTAGTAAGATGATGTTCTTACTTGCTGGGTTCTTTTTAACATATCTTCCATTTATCAGCATTCCCAAAGTAAATACAAGAACCAACCAAAGTAGGAGAAAAAGTACATCCAACACAATCCAAAGTTCAATCCATAGTGAAACCAGATAAGTCTTTTCCAGTGGATGAAACATTTCTGTTGCTTGTTCTTTAAAAGTTATTTTTGCTGGCGTCGTTTCAGGTTCGCTGGGATCCTTGGAAAATGTATCTAAGTTAATGAAATAGCCAGAGGCAGTTCTGTCAATTGTTGGGATTGCATCAGGATTCGTTGAAATCGCTGGAACCACTTGATCACTTGTTACATTTGTATAGTCAGTTGCTATTTCATTGTAGACAGGCGTTTCTTGACGAACTGTTGTATGGGTCTCAAGAGGCACAAGTTCCATGGCTTTGTTGCATAGTCCTTCTTTTTGCGCTGCAGATTCTTCAAAGGTGATGAGTCTAACAGTTTGAACGTCTTGGATAGTAGCTAGATTATGGCGTCTGCTACGTCTTTGGAGTCCACTTGGCCTACTACTTATGATCGGCCACATGATGTGGTTTGACCAGGTTGATTGACACAAACCTGTTCTCCTTTTTACCAGCAAGGGGCGGCAGTAAAACTGTTCTTGATCCGTGGATGGCTAAGACAGGCACAGGTTTTCTGTAAGAAGGCCCAAATTCCTTCTTGTCCGCAATCTTTTCTTTGACTAGATCCCCAATCTTTGGAATCCAGGCAGGTCTTGCTGGGATGGATGGTTTCTCTTCGGTGGTTGTTGGCTTCAGGACTACGTTACTCTGTTTGGATCGTATTTCATTTATGTCCTGCAAAACAGCCAAACGATCTTTGATATCAAAAGGTTTTTGTTCCACCACTGAACTGTGACAATCGAGGTCCTGCACAATCATTCTAGTTCCAAAAAGGATTTCATATGGAGTAATACCCCCTGGAGAACATCTTGACAGATTTTTACGACTACGTTGGACACTTATTAGATGTTTGACCCACCCGTCACCCGAGCCTAATACCCAAGCTGTTATAGATTGCTTTATGTCCCGTTTTTTTCTCTCCACTACCGAATTTACCTCAGGATGGAATGGACTAGAGTACCGCATTGCAACACCCAGATTGGCCATGGCCTCCTTGTAAGCTTTTGAGTTAAACACAGGACGCTGGTCAGAATGTAGCGTGCCGACTGCGTATGTGCCGATAAAGACTTGAGAATCTTTTATAACAGTTATAGCGTCAGCCGAGTGCTGAGGCCACATCCAAATTAATCTTGTCTTAATATTTGTGGGATTGCTTCTGTCCATAGAGACGTCCGCCTGTAGATAGTCTGATGCTGTCTAACAATGGTGCCTGTACTGAGCTGGCTATGTTATAGACAGGTATCTGGCGGCGTTCTGTGCTGCGATCTCTATTGCGATACAAAAGGGGATGATGGACGGAGCGCTTGAACAAATCAAACACTCACCCTCAGTCAACTGATCTGGGTTTAATCCATCACCATTCTTTAGTTCACTCAGCCACCCCAGTTCAGACATGGCTATATGCAAATCAGTCTGACCCTGTGCCTCGTGGGAACAGTCCAGCCCGAACTGCCAAGCCATGTCTTCCCTGGACCGGAAACAAGCATCCTGGGACCGGTTTCGGATTCATAATCCTTACCAGCCAGGCTATCTTGAATCCAGGGCCAAGTGAACAAGGGACTCACGTCTGAGCATACCCTGCCACACTTAGGGCGAACAAAGCGATACAAAAGGGGATGATGGACATTGCTCACTTTGCCACTGGATTCAAGCAAGCCGGGCTGAAGACGGCTGGAATGCCAGAAACCGGTCCTCGGAAGCTTGTTTCCGGTCCAGGGAAGGCATGGCTTGGCAGTTCGGGCTGGACTGTTCCCATGAGGCACAGGGTCAGACTGATTTGCATATAGCCATGTCTGAACTGGTGTGGCAGAATGGGCTAAAGAACGGTGATGGATCAAACCCAGATCTTTTGACTGGGTGTGAGTGTTTGATTGGTTCAGATGCTCCGTCCATCACCACCCCCTTTTGTACCGCTTTGGCCGCCATAAGTGTGGCAGGGTATGCTCAGACGTGAGTCCCTTGCTCACTTTGCCACTGGATTCAAGCAAGCCGGGCTGAAGACGGCTGGAATGCCAGAAACCGGTCCTCGGAAGCTTGTTTCCGGTCCAGGGAAGGCATGGCTTGGCAGTTCGGGCTGGACTGTTCCCATGAGGCACAGGGTCAGACTGATTTGCATATAGCCATGTCTGAACTGGGGTGGCAGAATGGGCTAAAGAACGGTGATGGATCAAACCCAGATCTTTTGACTGGGTGTGAGTGTTTGATTGGTTCAGATGCTCCGTCCATCACCACCCCCTTTTGTACCGCTTTGGCCGCCATAAGTGTGGCAGGGTATGCTCAGACGTGAGTCCCTTGCTCACTTTGCCACTGGATTCAAGCAAGCCGGGCTGAAGACGGCTGGAATGCCAGAAACCGGTCCTCGGAAGCTTGTTTCCGGTCCAGGGAAGGCATGGCTTGGCAGTTCGGGCTGGACTGTTCCCATGAGGCACAGGGTCAGACTGATTTGCATATAGCCATGTCTGAACTGGGGTGGCAGAGTGGGCTAAAGAACGGTGATGGATCAAACCCAGATCTTTTGACTGGGTGTGAGTGTTTGATTGGTTCAGATGCTCCGTCCATCACCACCCCCTTTTGTACCGCGATCTCTATTGCAGCCTATGCAGTTAATCACAAACATGTGAATGTGAGCTTTCATTCCTGGCCACCAGTATGTCTTTTTAACAGTTAGAATTGTTTTTGAGATCCTTTTATGTATCAGTCCCTCTCCCAAATGTGCTTCGTAAATCAAAGCTACTCTACGTTTCCTGTTTGGAATCACTCCACCCCCCACTCCAGGGATTTGAGCAAAAGGAACGGAGTTTGCATCAATTATGTATGGGTATTTGAGTGGAAATGTATTAGGTAACGCTGCACCACTGCCTTTGCATGAAGCATTGACAGCTAGCATTATTTTGCAGTCTATTTTCGTTTTTGAACAAGTGATTGCAGCTACGGAAGCCGTTTGCACAGCTGCCTTCGCGGCTTCATCAGCCAATGAATTCCCTTCAACGTGAACGCCATCACGTTGATGACTCAGTGTATGTATCACATGAGCCTTTTGTAGTTCTTGTCGTAACTGAACTACTTGTTCCCAAAGCAACTTATGCTTGATTGTGCCACCTTTTGCATCTTTGAAACCGTTTTGAATCCAATTCTGCAAGTATTCATTGTAAGGTTGAACGCAGTAATATGAATCGCTTGTAGTTCAGCTTGCTGAGCTGTACAATCTCCTAGAGATTGAGTTTTAGTGACCATTGGTCTGAATTTGGCAGCAAGAGAATTAACCCATTATATCCATCTCGGATGTAAAGCTTTTGCATTCGGGATGCTCGCTTTTGTCACTGCCTCTAAGGCAGGTACAGGAGTAACGACCATTATGCGTTTTCCCTGTGCGAGGGCTCTCTCTTTTCCAACTGCAGTTTGAACCTCTGTCAGAATTTTTTCTGTAGAAGTGAATTTCCTTTCTGCTTGTGTGTATAGGTGTGATTTGTAAGCTATAGGTACTTTTGCTCCTTCGTTAAAGGTTAAGTACGTGAATCCGCATCGTCCTGGGATGATTCGGATCACTAAGTTGCGTTCTTTTACGCATGTTTGTAAATGTTTTGTTGCTAACATGTCTGTTTGGACTGAACGCAAAATTTCAGTGGGTTTTTGAGTCCAATTAACTGTTTTGAAATCAGATTTGATTAATTCGTAGAGAAGTTTAACCCTTTCTGCATAATTTAGAATGTAGTTCTTCAGAAATTTAGGAAACCTAGAATCGACTGTAAGTTTTTCAGTGTTTTTGGAGTTTGGAGCAGTGCACATTTCTCTAGAAAGTTTGCTCCCAGGCTTTTCCCTTCACTTGATAACTCATATCCTAGAAACAGGACGTGGAGGTCGGCAATTCTCGATTTCTTGAAATTAAATTCATACCCTTCAGAGGTGAAGCCCAATATTATGGAGTTCACCCTGTTCCAGTGCCTATCCAAATCATCGTCTGTTAGATAGATGTCATCGACATATGATAATGCCTCATCATCATAGGTTTGTATCAACTCTGTTACTCTGGCTGAAAATAACCCTAGACTATTCTTGAATCCCTGAGGGAGATGACAGAAGTGACGCTGTGTCCCCATAATTGAGAAAGCAGTAAAGTACCTGCTTTCATGTGCAATGTTTTGACAGATGAAACCGTTAGAAATATTATATTTTTTACGCACAATGTTATTCATTAGTGCTGCACTGTGTGCATTTTGTACTTCAAAGGTTTTGCAACAAGAGTTTATATGACTGTAATCCAAAACTAGACGATGTGTATTGTCTGGTTTGGAGACAGGAAACAAAGGATTGTTCGTAGATGAGGCACATGTTTCAATCACCCATTGGTGATTGAACCCAAGTTCAATCACCAAGTTGATCAAGTTGATCTAGGATCTACCTGACCTGTTTTTTAGCTTCTTGCTTAACTGGATACTGCCTTTGTGCAGTTGGTTGAGTTTTCAATTGGATTTTATGGCAAGGAGAATCCTCATCCCATCCTACATGATTTTTGTATAATGCTGGAGCCTGGGCTACTGCCCATTTCCTGGCACAAGAATATTTCAAATGAATTGGAATATGATTGGAGAAGGCTGGCATAATGATGTCTTCGCCATGTGGGCACTCCCTGACAAATTCAGGTGTCCAGTCTTGTTCAGCTAGAAGAATGTCATAACCCTGAGAGAGCTTCTCCCAAAAGAGTGCTCTTATTTTTCTAATTATGTCCCCCTCCATCCGGAGTGTTACTTCATATAACTTATGTGGGACACTAACCCTGGTATATGCAGTTTCAACTTGGATGTAGTTCTTGCGAGCTATGGTGACTTCTGCTGCACTGTCCAACATTGTCTGAGCCCACTCCCCGTTCTTGAGTTGTGTCCTCAAGATCCTCGGCATGTTTGATCTTTAGACCAGCTACCTTCTTTTTGGTAAATTGAGTTTTCTTATTTTTCTGAACGTGTTGATCTTCTTTGGACTTCCGTTCTTCCGTTCTTCCTTGTTTTCTGACCGTCCTCTTCTTTCGGATTTCTGTGACAAAGTCTGAAGTGTACGAGAGGAACGTGTATCAGTATCTTGATATCTATCAGATTTTCTCAAATTATCCCTATTCCTGAGGTTGTGCCTCCTTTCAGAGGGCTCCTTTTGAGGAGACCTACCTCGGGAGTGAGAACGCTTCTCTTTAGAAGTTTGTTTAGTGTTCTCCCACTTCTTCTTAGGAGGAGTAGGAGTGTTTTTAATAAAGACCTTTTCAGGACTTTGAGTCAGCTGGGGTTTCACTGGTGTACCACCCAAACTGTCTCTACCTAGTTCTTCATAGGATTTTTCAATTATTCTGGCTAGTTCCTGAGGTTGCCCAGTTACATAAAATTCGCTTAATTTCTGGCAGATCGCCACGGATGCTGCTTCACCTTTAATATTAGCTAATATTATTGTTGAGACCTGTTTGAAATCTTTCAGTAATTTCATACCTAGATTTAATGCAGGCTCTGCCCAGTATTCATTTTGAATCTGTTTCAGGACATCTGGTATTACCGCCATGGACGGAACACCATGTGTTTTAGTGTAGATTGCAGCGAGGACTGTACAATGTATACAACACAAAGTAACTATGGGTCGAAGAATGTGTCAAAATAAGGAATGAAGTGTGTCCAGATGAGTCAGAGTGTGCCTAAGGTAATTGAGAAAGCACACAACCATATTCCAGGAGTGAGTTGCGAGCCATCGGCTTTTTATACAGCTCAGATCTAAGTCCAACTGGGGATACAGTTATCAGTAGATCCAAAAAAGCAAGAGATTGATGATTATACTCTATGGTGAATTTGAGAAAGTTGTTACAATTGTTCAACCATGAGTGAAAGTTCATGAGATCAGACACATCACCCCGTCAGACAACCAAAATACCATCTATATACCTCTTCCAAACCCGTATAGATGACAAATACGGGTTTGTGATGTTTAGTGCATAATCCTGTTCGAATTTATGCATGTAGAGGTTCGCCAGGCTTGGCGCGAAAACGCTGCCCATGCTGGTGCCTGACGTCTAAAGATAAAAATTATCCTCATATTGAAAGACATTTTCTTTCATAGCTAAGGATGCAAGATCCATGATCAATGAGACTGGCGTGATGGAATCTAAATTGCTAGCATTAAGGAGTTGTTCAATAACCTCCAGTGTCTCATTTTGTGGGATGGAGGTATAAAGCGACTCCACATCAAAGGACACTAGTTTGTCTGATGTGGAGTCGAATTCAATCTCAGGTAATAACCTTAGTACATCTTTGGTATCTTGTAGGTAAGACGGCATGACTCGTACCAACGGTCTCAAAAAAACATCCACGAAAGAAGACAAAGGTTCCATTAATGAGCCAATGCCCGAGATTATAGGGCGTCCTGGGGGTGGCCGCTGTGCTTTATGAATCTTTGGTAAGACATAAAAGTATGGCATGATGGGATGTGTTCTGCAAAGATAACTGCTTTCCTTGGTGGTTATCCAACCTTCCGCGAGGGCTTCTTCAACCAGATGACCAATCTGTGTCTTCAATCTGGGTGTGGGATCTTCCGGAAGGCGTCGGTAGGCATGACTATCACTCAAGTGTTTAAGGCACTCTGCCCTATAGGTAGTAGTGTCCAGTAGAACTGTGGCTCCACCCTTATCTGCCGGCTTTATCGTGATGAGTTACAATACAGCTTTTCCTTTTTGCGCCTTATTGTACAACACTAAGCCCACACTGATAAAGTGGCAACAACTTGGACTCTCCACTGTGGGAAGCGGTTCAAAGGATGAAAGGGCGGCAAAGGACGAGTAACTGATGGATTTCTTTTCCACTTAGTGCGATGTCTGGTTGTGTGCTTTCTCAATTACCTTAGGCACACTCTGACTCATCTGGACACACTTCATTCATTATTTTGACACATTCTTCGACCCATATTTACTTTGTGTTCCATAGTTACTTTGTGTTGTATACATTGATGTGATGAGGGGACTGTAACTGTGTGGTCGCTAAACATTCCCTGGGACCCTCCTTTATTTCTTTGTTTTTTACTAGCGAGGACTGTACCCCAAGTGTCGCAGTCCTCCAGGTGTGGTGCGATCCCCATCTGTAAACAGATTGTTAGAATTCTGTGTTTCTCATGAGGAGTAGTATCAGGAAATACTGCCTCGATTTGAGTAATCTTTTGAGCTATCCAGAATGGAATTTGTTCCCGTTTTGCGGGTAATTTACCAATGACTGCATAGTCTGTGGTGTCATTTTATTTGTGTTCCTGTGATAAGGGACATGTTGTGGAATCCTTATAGGAGGTTGGACTGTTAGAGTGTGCATGACATATTGAACCAATTGTCTATGGATTTTGATTAGTTGTTTAAGTTGAACTAATAATCAGCGACGGCCCATGTAGGGCGTTCCGCCGGGTGGTGACTTGGGGCGGGTGGGATGTAAAATACGGGAAACGGACGATTACAGATAAGTAACGTAAAAAATAAATAAAACAAATGTTGTTGAGCGCGCTGCATCGCATTTTGCGTTGCAGCGCGAGCAACGAAATTCGTTTTATTTATTTTGTATGTTACATACCTGTAATTGTCGTTTCCCGTATTTTACACCACCCCACCCTGCCCCTCCCCGCCCCACGTCACCGCCCGGCCGAACGCCCTACATGGGCCGTCGCTGCTAATAATTCATCATCCGACATTTCTTCAATGGCAGGATGTGGTGTAGCTGGCTAATACCGGCCATGTTGCTCCTGGTCTACCTAGTGGACCGAGCCTGGTAGTGTGATTTATGTGTTTTAGGGCACCTTAAAACCAGAGCGCGTGCTCTTAGTATGTTAATGGAATTTCAATATCCTCAAAAGGAATGTATTCAGTTGGTGGATCATCTTCTTTGTAGGAGTGAAACACATGTGTTACCGGATTTGCTTCAGGGAAGATAATCCATGAATAGAATACTTCTGTCTGATGATATTCATGTGCCTCTATCACAAAAATTACCCTACCACCTCTTGATTATAGGCCATTTTTTATAAGTTTTATAGTGAAGGCTTTCCTTACATTTTCTGGAATGCTTATAGCATAATCGTCGGCTTAATTGTTGGCTTCATTGTCGGCTTATAGCTTCATTGTCGCCAAGAGCTCGTACAGCGTTTTCAGCTGCAGCTCCGCCGGCCCCAGGATGTACCTCGTTGATGTTTTTGTTTAATGAAAGTTTGCAGAGCAAGTTTCAAGGAAGCAAAGATAAGGTGCGCAATATTTTGGAACATTGTATCCTTCAACGTTGAACAAACCAAAAACTAATACATAGGATTTTCGTCCTACTCAGCTATGGGGGATATTTTATCCTTTTACCCCCTCCAGACGTCTATTGGAGTTTTTACGGAAGAAGGGGTCTCTGAGCAAAGCACGACTGAGTTACTTTAGTATCTAGCATTAAATTAGTGCCTTACCAAACGTTGGGCGCCATGTAGTGTAGTTCCTATATTCCCAATAGGCTCTGCGCAATGGAATAATATATCCTATAGATTAGACCTAGAACTGAGGTCGACCCGGTCTCTATCGAATTGAATTGAATTGAATTGAAATTGAATTGAATTGAAAATTCCAATTGTATAGCGCATAACCACCCGAAGGCCTCGCAGCGCTAGAGACTGAATTCTGTGTGCGACTGCAGGGAGGGATTAGTGCGCTTTTGAGAACAGATGGGTTTTCAAATCCCTCCTAAATGACATCAGGTTGCTGTTTTTCCTGAGGGACAGGGGCAGGGAGTTCCATGCCTTAGCCGCTGAATAGGTGAAAGAGCGGCCGCCCCATCTGGCTCTCTTGATTTTTACTTTAGTTGCCAGGTGCAGTGAGGCTGAACGTAGGGATCTAAGTGGCACATACGGCGGTATTAGAGGGTACAGTACTGCCGGGCCAGTTTGATGAAGGGATTTGTGCAGGATGCACATGGCCTTGAATAATGTTCTTGAGGCCACTGGAAGCCAGTGAAGCTCCTTTAGGGCAGTTCTCGCCGACTGCCAGCGAGGAATATTAAACAGTAGGCGGGCGGCGCAGTTTTGAGTGACCTGCAGTTTTTTTGTCACTGTTGCCGGGGCCCCAAGATATAAAACATTTCCGTAGTCCAGGCGGGAGAGAATCAGGGCCTGGACCATGACCCTCCTCGCCTGGAATGGGAGCAGGGGGAGCACTTTCCGGAGCATTTTCATTAGCCCCACGCATACCGAGGCAGTGATAGTAGCTTGGGACGAGAAGTCTAGCGCTCTGTCCAACCAGACTCCCAGACTCTTTATCTGCTCTTTAGGAGGAGGGGGAGTACCGAGACACAGAGGCCAGTCATCCAGGAAGGAGGTAGGGGAGGAATTACCAAGCACCATGATCTCGGTCTTCTCCCCATTAAGCTTGAGGTGGGAAAGTTGCATCCACCCCGCTACAGCCTCCAGGCATGGACCCAAAGTGTTCGACGAACCCCCCTCGTGGTCCAAAGAGACCACGAGTTGAGTGTCGTCTGCGTAGGTGACAATACGCACACCAAAGGGGAGAACGATCTTCTCCAGCGGCTGCATATAAACATTAAACAGCGTGGGGCTCAGGGAGGAGCCCTGAGGAACCCCACAGCTGAGAAGATGCTTTGATGATGTCGCCTCGCCTTCAAATACCTGGAAAAAGCGTTCCTCCAGAAAGGAGGTCAGCCATAACAGGGCCGCGCCCGACACTCCCAGGCCACTCAAGCGATGTAATAGTGTGGCATGGTTCACAGTGTCGAACGCGGCACTGAGGTCCAAGAGTATGATAGCTGTTTTACCACCCTGGTCCATTATGGCTCTCGCTGCCTCTGTAACCGCTAAAAGAGCGGTCTCAGTGCCATGTTGTGGGCGAAACCCTGTTTGGGAGACCTGAAGCAGTTTATTGGACTCCAAATATTCCCCTAATGCTTTGTTGATATGCCTCTCCAGCAATTTGCTCATCCATGGAAGCAGCGAGATAGGGCGAAAATTGGATAGGTTGTTAGGATCCAAATTCGGTTTTTTTAACAGGGCCCTTACCATTGCACACTTCCAGGCGACTGGTACAGAGTTGGAGGTAATGGAGGTGTTAAGAGCCTCCAGCAAACAGGGGCGGATGGTGTCCATTGCTTTTACTAAGGTCTGGGGAGGAGCAGGGTCATTTGGAGATCCTGAGGTGACCTTCTGAGCAAGAGAATCTAATGTATTAGGGTCCAGGAGAGGGAAGGTAGCCAGGGAGCAGGATGGAGACATATCGAATATACTAAACTTAATAGTGAATGCCAGCTAGCACAGAGGTCACTAGAAACTTTCTCGAATACACAAGAAGGGATTAGTTTCCGACAACTACATAAACATGACAACTTTGTTTTCCAAGAAAAGAAATATATCTCTCAGAGTCGCGAAAACAATAGATAAGTATTTCACTCAGCCAAGCTTCGTTTCTACAGAGTTAGCAGAGAAATAGAGAGACGGGCGTTTTCAATAAAAAAGGTTTATTGAACAGTCTTCTTTCTCATGCAAGAGAAGTGAACTGCTACAATTGTTAGGCAGACTGCAAAGTATAATGCGTACAGCGTAAACAGTAATATGAAATAATACTGTAAGAGCATTGTATGGTTTCTAAGCCATATAAAAATACAATACATACATAAATAACATAGACTAAAATACTCAACTGGTGCTTCTAAAATACGCCTACCCCAATGTACCTAACCTAAGTCTAGTACGGGGGAAGAAGTAAGTATTGTGTAGCATAGGTTTAGTTTTCTTTGCCAAGAAATCCACCAAAGGTTTCTCTAGGTTCTAATCAGCTCTATACCTTAATTAGAATGAAGGAGGTCTGGTATCTCTGTCTCAGGACTCGATTTCCCAACACCCCGCAAGGGGAGCTTGGAAACACTGGAGCTGGATTCTCGGCAGGAGAAGGGCAGCCTCATGATCAATGAATGCGTCAGCTGGAGAGTCGGCTTCCTTCGGCACTTGCTGTAGCGAGCTGCGTCGGACAAATAGATAGTCGAACTTCTCCAAACCACCGTAGTTTGCTATAGCAAGTGAAGGAATATTTATACCTTGAAGGTGTTTAAGAATGCCACAGTTTGGCGTAAAGTTGGGCATAAGAACGCTATAATGAACCCCTTGGGAATAGTTGTTCATTGTAAAACTAACTGAGTTCTTCGAGAAATCAATATTCAAGCAAGGGGAAGTCCATGACGCTTAAGCGATTTTCCAAGAAATTGTTGTGACGTTTGGTACGGGTGGAAGTAGCCATGCCTGTTTTTGGGTAGCATGGGCTATGCCTAAATAAAGGATCGATTTCTATGCCTATATTAGGGAAATGTGAATTGTACCTATATAAGGGCATGAATCAGGAAAATTCACTCGGAGCCTAAAATGCCACACAACAATAGGTGATGTGAATTCTTGGGCTAATGAGGTGGAAGGGGGTAAGGCTGCCAGGGAACTAACTGAGTCCCTAGATAGCCTAAACCTCACACAACACATTCATACTCCCACGCACATCAAAGGCCATATACTCGATCAAGTTTGGTCTATCAACCTCACCCTTCAGAATTTAGTAATTCTCCCTCGTGGTCAGATGGTCAGATCATCATACTATTCGTTTCACTCTAAGTGATATGACTCTGCCTAAATTCTCACCTCATCTAAAAGGCATTTCCAGAAATTGGAACCACATAATAATGAAAGCCTAATGTGAAATGCTAAATCATGAGCAGCCCACAAGTCAGGACAATATAGACAGCTTTGAGAGGGAGATTGCCAATATGCAATTGAACGCTAATGACATCCATGCCCCTATACAGGTTAAAACATCTTGTGTTAGGCGGCATGAAGCATCCAAATGGTTCACAACTGACTTAAAAAGCTAGACAGCAATACATTGTTAGCTTCATGTCATATAACAAGGCATTCTAGAGGCAAAAAGAGCATTTTGTACTAACAATGTACTCAATTCAAATAACAGCACTAAAGGTATTTTCAATATTGTAAAGGAGTTATCTAATCCTGATCGTATGACCCCCACCTATCATTGCCACACAGAAACTATGCAATGATCTGAATTCCTTCTTTGTAGACAAAATTAAAATAATTCAAGAATCAATTTATTCTAGTAAAAATGATGAGGAGGAAGAACCGTTGAGCAATACAAACTCGGCTTTTCTGGACACTTTTCCCTGCCTAAATAAAGAACTTCTCTATGATCTATCAAATAAAGGTAAATCATGCTCCCCCAAGGAGGTATGCCCTCTCCATGTACTAAAATCTATCTACCTTGAATTCCCAGAAAAAAATTCTTGCCCTTCTGAGCCTCTCCCTGATCCAAGGTACTGTCCCGTCAGTTTTAAAAGAAGAAGTGGTTATCCTGCTGAAAAAAAATGCAAGGCATTGATCTGCTGAAGCTAGACAATTAGAGCTCTATATCTCTCCTTCCATTCCAAGCTAAACTATTGGAGACGCATGTAGCTAGATCGTTTTGCTCCTTTATAGAGGAAACTAGTTTTCTAGACACCCATCATGCAGGTTTCCGTCCATCCCATTCCACCAAATCGGCTATACTCTCCGTCATGGATGTTCTAAAAGGAAAGGCGGATGAGTACTGCACGCAGGCTCTGATTCTCTTAGACCTGTCTGCAGTCTTCGATACCGTTAACCATTAAATACTGATGGATGGTATTGCTGCAGCTGGCCTCAGAGGCGCTGCTATGAGTTGGTTCAAATCTTTTTTAGAGGACCGCAAGCAATCGGTGTGGCTCTCACCCTACAAATCCGGTACTGTAAATATGAGTTGCGGAGTTCCGCAAGGCTCCTCTCTTTCCCCGATTCTCTTTAATGTTTATATTTACTCACTCATATCTAGACTTCGTCAGATAGGGATCAAGATTTACAACTATGCTGACGACATGCAATTGATCTTTACCATTGATGAGTCAACAAAATCAGAGGAGTTTCTTAGCAACTCCATGCTATTCATCAAGAACTGGATGAATAGTAATCAGTTAAAACTGAACTCGGAAAAAAACAGAAATCATTATCCCCAAAAACAAATCTTACATTGCACTCCTGCACACTGCCCCGTGGAGTTAGGCTCTGCACCCACCCCAAAGACTACAATTAAGAGCCTGGGCATACAGATAGATTCGGATCTCTCGATGAGTATGCAGATTGGTTTGTTTGCCTCTGCATGTTTCTTCCAACTCCGGGAAACTGCAAAAGATCAGAAGATTTTTCAGCAGAGAGGCCAGCATCCAAATCACTATTTGCCTACAAACCTGAGACTTGAAATGGACTATCTGCGATTCAGAAAGATGCTGAAGACTTGGCTTTTTACTCAAACGCATAATTAGATTGGACTTCCTGATAACGGTCACGACGTAACTAAATTCAGTGCCAAGAGACCTGCAGGTGAACGTGCGCTTTAGAAATTCACAATAACATAACGGTACACCAGTACAGGAATGCGAGCAGAATGTCCAGTGGTCAAGTAAGGAGTTGGAAGGCTGAGGAAGTAGCGCCTTGTGCAGTCTGCATTTGCAGATCAAGGAAAGAACCAGAGTTCTCTAACGAATGAGGACTGAGGTGGAAATGGGAACAGCCAAAGAGGAAAACAACAAAGTGTAGGGAATCAAGGTTGAGTGACGAACTGGTTCAGAAGCAGAAAACAAAACAAGTAGGGACATTGGTAGATACCTACCCAGAGGTTTTGAGAGTTTTATATACTAACACTGTCCTCTTTGTTCTGGAAGTTCTGTCACCAAAACTGGAAATGTAACCACAGTATCTCTTATGATAATTTCCATGTCCTGTCTTCTGAAGTTTCCATACCTGACCTCTTCTGAACTTATATGAAGACTTCAACCACGGGCCCTTGTTATTTGTTTTTAACTACTATTTCTAACAGACAAACCATTTATAGTATATACAGAGGGAGCATAGCAAAGTGGGAACAGGTCAAACACCACTATGGACTCCTAGCAAAGCAATATCTACTGACCTGGTTTTGCGTAGAATTCTAGTTTCAAATGAAACCGGAAGCAGACATTGGGTAAGAAGAATATCGTGTGCTATTCCAACATGTAACATTACATTTTTGCTAAATTGCACATGTTTTGCAGCTTACCCTTGGCCAGGTGTGCTCCCATAGATATTTGTACTCCAGTGTAAATGTGAAAAAAGACACCCCACACTCACCGTTGTGCAGAGGCATATTGGTTAGTGTCACACTAAATTGTCATGTTTTTGCGTGAGCATGGCCGCCGACATCATCAAAACATAACTCTGCAAATATGGTGATTTGCAATTGTTCCTTGTTTGAGGAACACAGAGCTGCAGACTTCCATGCAGAACTGCATGGTTTTTAGTACATCTGTACCTAAGACTAAGGATAAATACTAAAAGTTCGATTTATTTTCTTACAGAGAGTTTCAGAGTGCAGACCAAGTCATTTCTCAACCTTCTTTCTTTGTATTTCAGATACACCAAGCTGGGCTATGCCGGCAATACCGAACCACAGTTCATTATTCCATCATGTAAGTTATAATTTCTACACCCATTTGTAAGATCATTATTTAGTTTGTCATTGTTTTGGCCTCATTAGCAATTTTGATTCAACTGCCCCTTTAAAGCTTGGTGGTATGTAGGTAGAAGGAAATGTCTTTCTACCGTTCAGGCAAGTTTAGCACTGAACCATGGACAAGTAATAAGCCGCTTCACCAGGTTCAGCAGCGATAAGTCAATCTCTGCTCCATCCCACATCATTGAATGCCATCTCTGGCAGCAGGGATGCCAAAAGATTTGATCCACTACAATGCATCTGAGAGGAAAAATGGATGGAAGTGCTAGTTGTAGCAAGTGTAGCATTTGTGGTACATGGTCTCTGCTCCACTCCCAGTGATCAAAGACCCATATGAACCCCCCCCTGATCTAGAGCATTCATGAAAATTGAGGGAGGGTTCACAGAGATAATCAATTGCAAGGTCTGATCTACAGAGCACCATCTATTTCTAGCACCACATGCAGCCATTTTTGCTGGGACCCTGCCATACAGAAGACAATTCCTGGAATTAGTTCAGGTGCCAGGATGAGTCTGGCCAAAAGATTTACTCATCTGAGTGATGCCCCAAAATAGTAATGTTGGGTTGATAAGCAGACACATCCAGGTGGCATAATTTATCATATCAACTGGTTCAAATATAGAGCATCTAGGCTGTCTGTGGGGTAAATATGCATGATGCTAAAGTAACAGTAGAGTAAGGCAGAATTAATCAATGATTACAAATATTCCGTAAAATGAAACAAAGTGGAGTAATGTAACTGTAGCACCAACATGTTTACCCACATTTTAGTTTAGATTTATTATTCAAAGGGTCATTTGACAAAATGGGTGGTACACATATAGCTAATGAGAGTTTCTAGTTGCCTTTAGTGGTAAATCTGCCCTTAAAATTAAAGTATAATTGTGGGCTGCTTGTCTGATCTTAATGATGTACTTTGTTTATATGGAAGCTGCATACGTGTATTTTTCCACTATGTTATCCATTCACTGTATTTTCACCAGTCTGCTGTAATTATTACCAGTGATATTTACTACTTCAAGAAGTACATGCCTATAGGAAACTGCCAGGTGGAGTGCTGATCTTGAGGCACCCCTCAGTTTACCATTGGTGGCAAATTATTTTTTAGGGAGGCCACTGTATTTTTTGTGCTTGAAAGATTTTGTAGAATTTCAAACATTAATGTAAAACAATTTACAGAAATAATGGATTACTGAATTGGTGAATATACCTCTAACATGAATTAACCAAAATAAATTAGGATTAATATTCAGTAAACATTTAAATACATATGTTATAAGAAGAACTACCTAACACATATACTATCCCAAAAACAACTGAAGGTCATTTAAATGTATAAGGTTCTTGTAAAAAATGTGAGATGCCAACAAAGAAGAAAGCAATTTGGTGAAACAAAGCTGAAATGATACAGAGGTAATGTACAAAGCAACAATGGTTTTCTCTGTTGCTGTTCAATTATACCTGAGTCATTAATTTATTATTTTCAATTATCTACATTTAAATACATGTTTGCACTGGTCAATAAAAATGTCATTTTTATACTCGTCAATGGTGCATTTGTATACTTTAATAGTTTTTTAAATATCAAACCGAATAAAGTTATTCAACAACTACTCGTCAATGGTGCAAATGTCACTTCAAAGTTTCCCAGTACAGTTGCAAATTTACCATGACCTTTGCAAAATTGCGTGGCATAGATATGTTAACTGTATCTGGCGTTGATCACCTCTATGGCCAATACTTTATTGGAAAGAGTTGAGATTTTAAGCAGTTACATTGGGATTGTGTGTTAATTTGATTAAGCAGAACAACTGATGGATGGCCGAATCTAGCTTTCGCTGCCCTTTTCTCTAAAGTTATAAAATTGGGAAGAATAAAAAATTTTTATCCCGAGGACTCTTGCAGCCAGATCACTTGAAAACTAATTAAGAAACGAATTGAGATCATGTTTACTAGCAATGTTCCAAGAACAAATCTGTAAGAGTTGTTGATCACCGTTGGTATGAGCAGTGTTAAAATTAGGTGCACTGAGCTCCTGTGTCTGTACTTTTGAGAACTGGGCTACTCTTGGATGAGTGCATTTCCTCTGACTGATCAAACGTAGAAGGATATTTCTCTTTGTCCACTTGAGCTAATGAGATGCCCCACTGCCCCAGCTCTTCTTTCTTGGCTCAGATTACAGGCACGATCTCCTCTGCAGACCATGTTGTTCGAGTTGACTCCTCGTTCCTGTTAAGAGGTATGCTGAAGGCACTGTAATGAGGTCCGGAAAAGATCCTATTCTTTTTAACAGATTCGCCTGTTTAGAACATCCTGGAGCCCCCTTCATTGATATAAAGGAGTGGAAACCTGGGCTTAATTGGGTGACTCAGGATTACACTTTTGTTTTTGAACATGAACACATTGATTTTGACTGCCTTGGTTTAAATGGCAGTGAGGATTTTTCCTGTGATGGTTTCGGGAACTGCATTTATCAGGGATTTAGCAGTGATTAGAAATATATAATGGTACTTCGACCATGAATTACGTGAAGAAAATACATTGTTTTTATGAAGGTGACTGTCCTTCCCTGCTACTACTTGACAGTAAGTTGGAACTTTGTTAAGATCAGAACTATGTGTTCCTGTCTTGAGAAGTATAGCTTTGATCATAGGCAAAGCATTGGCAGGTTTGGATGACAACCGAGAGGCCCCAGAGTAGGCTTTTGATACATTCAGAAAAATGTGAAACATTTTTTGCTTTCCGGATGTATTGCTTGCAACAACGTTACTTGCTTCTTTATTCTTCCCTTTGTCTAAATTTGTACTTAATCTTTTCAGCCACCGTTTGCTTACACAAGTCTCAAAATGTACTTTTGAACAATCTTCGTTGGCATTTTTAGCCTCCTCGGTTTTTGGGTCACTCCCTGTTACAGGCATTGTTCCTGAGTGAGCCGGATTCAATTAAACTATTTCAATATGAAGTACATTTATTCTGGGAATTTCGTCTAAATTCCTTACTTAGTTTGCTGCTCTCCATATTCCAGGAACTGTTAATGGGTTATAAAACCTTTGAGGAGATGCTGATATTATTGTAGAATTATTAGAAATTTGGTCCTGGGATTTGTGCAGTGATAAAAGATTATGCCCCATTCAGCCACTTTTTTTCCATATTCAGGAGGAGTTTAGTACAAGTTCTGATTTTAAATGTGAACATATTTTTGTGGGAAGAAGTTGTAATACAAAGCACACAGAAGAATACAAAGTTCCCCGGGGAGAGTACTACAGTGTGGAGAAGAGAGGGGTTGTAAAGATTCAAGGAACTGGAAGGGTTCCCTTGTCGGAACTAGAGAGCCTCACACACCCAGAGCGTTAGGTGTGAAACACACCCTGACTGAAGGATGTCCAGTATCATCATCGGCTCACTGCTCCTCGTCAGACCGGCACTGCAATGTCTGACGGAGTGCCCAAAGGCACTCTTTTGGCGGAGTTCTTTTGTTCCTTGCCGATGGTGAGTGTGAGTGAGGACGAGAGAAAGTGTAGTCGGTGCAAAGTGAGTGAATAAAAAGGGTAATCAGTCCACAATGGGTTTTATTAACGTGGCTGATTCCCTGACTAAAAGGGGTGGGAGGGGAGCTAGAAACTGTGGAGGTGTACAGAAAACTAACTCAACCCCCTGGTGTGGTCAACATGTTTCTCGCCAACCGGCGATTCATCAGGACCTAAAAAAAGTACTACACAAGAAGACAAACGATTAAATGCTCATTCACGTAGTAAAAAGCAAATACAACCTCTCTGGGTCGGGTACAAAGAGGGCCACGGGGTCCTGCTCTAATTAGGCGACCTAGAGGTAGGGGAAAAAATGATTAATAGAGAGCGAGTCAAGTCATATCTTAATTATGTGACTGTATAATCAGAGGATATAGAGTGACTTCAGTGAATGCTCTCCACACTGTGAGGGGTGAGGGGGGGCGTGTAGGGAAACCGATCATACCGGACACTGGGTGGAATTTCCCTTCATAATCGGTCTAATAATGGCACGATTATTAACTCTCATTGGAGGAACCAGAGTGCAAATAAAACACTAATCTGAAGTATGTAGCCGAATCTTGCAAAGTGACACCCATTCCTAGGAGAATAGCAGGAAGGTTCTTACCCTAAGGGAGAGTAACACGGGCCTCGCAGCATGCTCCAGTGAGGCCAGCGCTGTCTGGTGGATGAACCTGTAGGGTATGTAAGGGAGGGATTGATTTGTATGTTACACATCAAGGAGAGGTATGTTAGTGCCTGGTGGTGGAGGCTAGTTACACAACTGGACCTCCAGGGTATAAGACAGTCGCCCCTGTAAAGATTCAAGAAGTTGGAGGAGGGACGACCACTCTGTCCGCATTATGTGTATGAAGGTCAGGGGGGCCCCAGGACGGAGCCCAGTATGTAAGGTCGACACCAACGCGACACTCCATGCCTGCAAGCCTAGAGCATCGCTCGAGCCGGCGCCGTGATACTGCGGGTCACCACGTTGATCACAGCCTTCAAAATGTGGGTTAAATAAAGTAAGTATAGTCGGGGGCAGAGGGGCACTCCCCACACTCCGCTAGACTACTGGCCGTACATTAAAGAGGTGGCTTGGGTCAATGGTGGGACTGGGAACAGTCTCCGTAGCCGCCAGTACCATAGGGCTGCAAGGATGGTGAAGTGCATCAGGTAGATGAGGCACTATAACGAGTGGGCGCGAGTCCAATTCGGGGCTGAGAGCAGCTCCCGTCACTGTCAGTGGAACTGGGCTGCAAAAATTGAGACGAGCCTCAGGGGGTCAGAGGATGGAGACAAGGCTTACCTTAATACAGGCGCTGGAACGGCGGGACACCTACCCCTCACGCTCGCGGCACCTGGTCAGGGTGCGGAGCAGCTGGTAATGGATCCCGGAGGGGTCCGCCTTTAAGTAGGTTGTTTAGTGATCCGCCAAGGCGCCATCGGTAACGTCGCGTCTGTCGCGCGTCATGCGCATGCGTGTAAGCAGTGCGGTAACTGGACCTGCATCCGGATAATCATGGAAAGGCATAGGGGCCATGTTGGAGAGGTCGCTGGTGCCGTGAATGAGGTCTGCTAAGGTTGGCGGTAAACCGGATGGCTAATAATCACAGAGTCCCATTCAGGTATTTTAGTGGGAAAAACTTATTGATAAACTAGTGCGCGGGGCGAGCATTATTGGGGGAAGGGGTGGGGTGTTAGGTTTGAGGCAGTGGTGTTAAAATTGGGGAGGGCGGAGTACCGTACAGCTGTTGGAGAGAGGGGGCTATCACCAGTTTAAAGCCCCGGGAAAGTCAAAGGAAGCCCTTCTTTTGGCCGGATTGTTTTGGGCTCGTCTAAGGGATGACAAGGGTCGGTCAGGTGCTTAGGGGCCGTAAGGTTGGGATCCCTCATTCATGAGTCATCAACAATATTACATGCCATTAACCCTCTGTAGTTGGAAGGCCTGTGCCGAGTTAGGATGGGGGAGATTCATAGGATAGCTAGGTACATGGGCTAGCTAGGGAATGTTAACTGGAGACGATAGCCCGAGGGATTGCAAAGTAAAGCCCTATGACAAGCCATTGGCCCTCTGTAGTGGGAAGATCTGTGCCGAGCTAGGAGGTGTGTGATTATAACTAGGTACAGGGGCTGGCTAGGGGAACTCATCGGGAGACTGTAGCCCAGGGAATAGCATCATTGAGCCCTACTGTATCAAGCTGAAGGCGCAGTACCCATCTCTGTTCAAGCCTGAACAGTGCCTGTTTGGTCATGGCTGGTTGGGACTCGAGCACTAACCATTGGATGCTGTCTGCAGAGTGATTGTGTAATTGGTAGTGTGCATACAATCTCGTGTGGGTTTTGGAGCACCGTATGTTGCTTTTGTGCTCCGTTATTCTGAGCTTCACCTGTCTCATGGTCATCCCTACATAAAATTTGTCGCAAGGACAAATGAGGAGGTAGATACATTTGGTACTGAGGCAATTTGTGTGTCTGTTGAGTTTCCACGTGAAGGAATCAGTAAGCTTGATTTCTTTACATTGTCTGGACTGGGGACATACCGCACAGCCCCCACATGGGTAGTGTCCAACAACAGGTGGGAGTTGCCACAGTGTCCGTTGCCCACCACCAGGTTGTCTCTTAGGGCGTGTATGTATCAGGGAATCTTTTAGGTTGGCTGTACGTTTAAAAGCAAACCTTGTTTAGGGTAACTCAGTGCCCCCTAAGTTAAGGATGCCCCAGTGCTTGTTCACAGTTTTCTTAATGAAGTTGGAGTTTCTGCTGAAGCTTGTGACGCAAGTTATTAGGTCATCACGCTCCTTTTGATGTACTTCAAGGAGGGCCTCCCTATGGTTGTTGAGGGCTCTCTTGCTGGAGTCACGTATCAGTTTAGTGGGGTATCCTCTATCTTGCAGTTTGTGTTGGAGGGTATTAGCTTCTTGCCTATAGTCATCCCTAGACTAGCAATTTCTACGTACCCTCAGGAATTGGCCAAAGGGAAGATTTTTGCGTAGTGCTCTGGGGTGGTGACTATTGAACAAGAGAAGACTGTTTCTGTCCGTGTCTTTGCGGAACAGGGTAGTGCTCAGACCGGCTGGGCCCAGCCGTATCGTGAGGTCAAGGAAGGGCAAGGCTGTCTCAGACATGGAGCCTGTAAATTTCAGATAAGGGTTCTGTTGGTTGATCCAAGTGCAAAATTGAGTGCAGCTATCGCGGTCACCCTTCCATAGTATCAGAATGTCGTCAATATAACGACGCCATACTGTCAGATGTTGTCTGAAGGGGTTGGATTCTGGGTAGATAAACTGGTTCTCAAAGGTTGCCATGTAAATACAGGCAATGCTAGGAGCAAAAGTAGAACCCATTGAGGTACCCCTGATTTGATGGTACATCTGTGATCCGTATTGGAAAAAGTTTTCCGTTAGGGCAATACTCGCACATGCCATGATGAATGGTATTGGAGTAGGTGAGGACCATTCCTCCTGCATAAGGGCAGATTCTACGGCTTCTAGTGTGGCTGCTTGGGGAATATTAGTATATAAAGCTTCCACATCAAGCGTGAGGAGGAGGTCCACTTCTTCTCTACCTTTGATGGAGTCTATGAGGCTTAGGACATCCCTTGTATCCTGCAGGAAGGAGGGTATTTTCTTTACAATGGGCTGGAGGAATACGTCACAGAACTTAGACAATGGTTCCAATAAGGAGCCGATTCCCGAGACGATGGGTCTCCCTGGGACTGGACTGATACCTTTATGTATCTTAGGCAAGGTATAGAAATAAGGGACCACTGGGTCCGTCGTCAAGAGGAACTCTGCTTCATGTTTCGAGATCCAGCCGTTGGTCTCGCCTTCAATGATCAGGCTGGAAATGTCCGTGGTCAACCTACTGGTCGGATCTGCCGGAAGGGGTCTGTAATGGGTGGTGTTGGCTAATTGGCGCTTACACTCTGTGTCGTAGTCAGTGGCGTCTTGTATGACAGTTGCTCCCCCTTCAATGATCAGGCTGGAAATGTCCGTGGTCAACCTACTGGTCGGATCTGCCGGAAGGGGTCTGTAATGGGTGGTGTTGGCTAATTGGCGCTTACACTCTGTGTCGTAGTCAGTGGCATCTTGTATGACAGTTGCTCCCCCTTTGTCGGCTTGTTTAATGACGATGGAGGTGTCATTACCCAGTGATAAGACTGCCTGTCTTTCAGCTCTGCTCAGGTTGTTATGACTACTGGTATGTGGTTTATTCTCCAAGGACCTTAATACAGCCCTCTCAAATGTCAACACCTCTGGTGGGACCATCCCATCTGTTGGGGTGAAAGTGGAGGGATTGCGTAGCCCTGTATCAGTCTTCTCCGTTGCTGGTTGATCTCGGAAGTAAGCCCTGAGGCGTACTTTTCGAAAGAGCTGTTTTATCTCACACATTTCTGTGAAGTTGTCCGGGGTAGGGGTAGGAACAAAGCCTAAACCCTTCTCAAGGATAGCCATTTCAGTGGAAGTGAGTACTCTCCTAGAGAGGTTGACTATTAGGCTCTCCTCCCCCTCGTTGTACTCCTGGTTTCCATCGGGGCAGATGTCGATGGCTGGTCTTGCCACTGTACCCCTCTTGCGCCGCCCCGCTTGCGCCCTTTTCCTCTGCCCCAACCTCTGTCGTGAAAAGGGGGGTTCTGGGGGTAGAATTGTGGGGGTCCCTGCGGGTAGAAGGGGTATTGCCAAGGGGGCAGCATTTGTGGTGGTCCTTGGAACATGGGTCCCTGATGGTAACCTCGGTTCCAGTTTGAGCGGCGTTGGTGGCGGTTTTGGTTGAATGTAGTGCTTCCACTGGAGTCACTGCTTGATGACCCTCTGCGACTGTCACTGCCAGAGTTCTCGTCGGACGAGTACCCGGTTTTCTTATTGGTATATCCTTCCTTAAGGTAAGGATAAACTTTCTCCTTGTCAAACCTTGCCACGTCTTTTTCAAGTTTAGCCAGTTTCTGTTTAAGGAGATACTCTTGGTTATCAGCAATCTCCTGGTTAATTTCTGCGAGTTTGGAAGTGAAGGCCATCTTAGAGTTTTTATTGACAGCTGCCTTCATTGTCGTCTCTATTGTTGTGATCTTATCCAGCAGAGCATCAGCAAGTCTTTTTGCTGTCTTGACAATTAAGAATAGAAGATCTTTCGTACATTTCCAGGAGACCTGGCACCAGTCCCCCTTAAACTGGATGTCCTCAAGGAAGATTCTGGGGAAGATGTTAACTATGAGTCCCTGGGGGGCAATATTAACTCTCAGGTACTCGGTCATAATTAGTCCATGTATGGTGATTCTAAGCCATTCCTTTTTCATGGTAGTGAGTGTTGTCCAATCATCATTGGAAGAGCCTGTGGCGGCTGCTTCTGATGCTCCAAGGAGCGAGGGTGCTGATCTCAAGACTTCGGCTATAGCTTCCTCATCGAAACTGATGCCCGGGACGTCCTCCATCATGGGACAGTGAACCAGGGCAATAGAATCGAGGGAAGTGGTGGGTAGGGTAGACGAGATAGGGTGTACGCTCGAATGCGACCAGTAATTCGAGGTATCCGTTGGACCTCACAGCAATTTGTGGCTTGAGGTAACCTGAATGGTTCCGTGGGACGGGCCCACGCAAAGAAGTTGTAATAGACATATCAGGTCATCCATTCTTGCCAACTTAGAGGTTTTCTCCATTTTTCTTTTTTAAAACACACTTTATTGATTTTATATTTTGTCGAGCCTTGCCCAATCCTGAATACGGTTGGTACATAGTTGGGTTAGAAAAGCATTTTGACATAAATATTTGAATACCAGCAAGTTACAGCCAATAGGTAGTTGTTATCTTACATAAGTTGCAAATAAGTCAGACTGTGTTGTCGTTCCATTGGTGCTGGTTTCATATATAGAAATTGTGTCTAAGTGATAACAGAACAGTCCCATCCATTCCTCCCTCCCCACCATCTTTTCTGGCTCACTCCCTGTTTGATGATACTGTCATGTGTTTCTACCTCGGTTGCCTTTATACCACATGTAGGGGACCGTGTTTGGTAGGATGTGGTATTGTGCGTCGGTCTTAATACTAGACGGGACTGTTCCGTTTAGTGTTATGCAGAGGGACCTTTCTTATGTGCCATCTGTTGTGGGGAAGGGGGGTTCAGTGGATTTAAATGCTTCCAGTGTGAGGTCCCAATCCATGGAGATCGGATTTGTCTTCAGTCATCGGTACTCCTCTTTTCTAATGACTGCGCATTTGGCTCCCCCCAACGAACAACCTCCCCATGCCAGGTATAGACCGTTGGGGTGCGGGCCGATTTCCATCGCATTGTTATGGAGCGTTTCACTAGTAGGAAGGCTAGGTCAGTGAAGCGAAGCTGCACTGTCTATGATTTAGGATGGCAATGCAGCCCTATTAGAGGTACTCTCCTTTAGTATTGCCAGTTTTATCCCAACTCCAATTAGGGTTTTATTTTGGAGAGTTCCAAACAGTTGAATTGTCTTTCATTGATCTAAGTAGAGTGACCTGTTCACTGGTGAGAGCTGATTGAATTTTCCAGGGCCTCAATAATTTCTGTAAGAGTGGAGTTAATTGCACCCATAGCAGAACGCACTGGATATATTGCAGGAGTGTCTTGATCCTCTTTCGGTAGTTGTTCTTGGTTAACCAAGACTGAAGATTTGCCTCTTCCCTCTATCAGATGGGAGGATGAATTATTTGTTGCATTTGAGACAATTCTTTTTATTTCAAACAGTAATTCTGAATAGTCCAAGGAGCTCATCAGCTCATTTTGTTCACTTACATCTAGAATCGATATTTTTGTAGTGACTGGTTTAACTTGGTGGTAGTCTTGTTTTAAATCTATTGAGGAGGCAAATAAGCCATTAAACGTGGACCGCTCAAACTCTTCTCTCCCATAGATTGAATCACTTTCAATAGCCGAGATGTTTAAATCTAGTATATGCGAACAACAATTCCCAGGCAAGCACAAACGTAACTAGCAAGTACACATGTAGATAAGGTTATCTACAACAACATTCGACAACTGCTTTCTCCAATAAAATTGGTTTTAATTTCTTTCAAATATTCATAGGAAATTAATATGATAAAAATGCATTACAATATTCAAAATCAGTGCAGACTTCATTGTATCTATACATGATATGTCAAGAATAAAATTTCAGTAAACATTTTAAAAAATGATGGTTTCCTGTCGACGCGTTTCGACACGTGAGTTGTGTCTTCTTCAGGACTGTACCATCGATGTTCTGTGAAAATAATAATTATGAACATTTTTTTACTATGTGATTCTTTTTCCGGTTGAAGCAGTTTCTAATTGTTTATAACATGTTCATTGTACCGCTAGTCATTCTTTCTTCTATATATGATGATAAACCGCATTATTGCTCTAAGCATCTATGTTGAACCCATTAGAGTGTGTCCATTATCTATATACATAAGCATCTTCAAGATAAAACAAACACATTTTAGAGGCCAAATGTCTGCATTTGTTGTGTAACATCAAGGAATAGAGCAAAAACATGCCTTATAGTTCTTTCACATTGTTGACATTTGGCATATACAGTTCAAATTGTCTGGTTGCCCTGGTCAATCGTTGATAGCTTCAAGACAAACTTAGGTCAGGACAGGCTGACATAGGTATATACTGTGCTGTATATATATTTCCCATTCACAGTTCAGTTAGTTTAGTTACCCTAGGGTTACGTTTATAATTTAAAGGCAAGGTTGATATTAGGTCAAGATGGTATCAGTATATACTGTGCTGTATGTATATTTTCTCAAACACTACAAAGAGTGCCCACTACTCTATGACAGAATTTATGATTTAAAAAATATTAAACAAATTACTCATGCATTTGTACCTGCATGTGTCTATGCATGTATCAATAGATACACGCATATTACACCTAGCCTATTCCTATTTAGGGGACAGATGTTTCAGATACTACAAGCATAGATCACGGCAGACTGTCACTTCCCTATTTTCTAAAGCTTTATTTCTACTCACACATGCAGTTGTCTCACCTTTTAATATGTCACAAAAAGTAGCGTAGATATATATTGGGTTTAGTTTTCTACGGGCGGATTTCCCAACAAAGTACTCCGATTGCAGAAATATCCAGGCACTTAATATCTGAAATGGTGTGAACACAAAACGTATCATATGCGGTTTTTTAGTTGAAATAAGATAGCACAGTTCGTTTTAAAAGCGGTGCATGTTACCTTAAGTATAGTGACTCGTGACTGGTAGCTTGTGTTGATCTGATAATATTTAAAATATCTTCTTTCCACTCTATGGTGTATCAGAACGCTGGGGACGCTGCGGGACGCTCGTATTACCGACCCTAAAGTTTAAAACATTTTCTATTATACACTATCTTTACTTTTCCTAATTGTTTGAGTAAGAAAGCCAGCGTTTCTTACCGACTTAAATTCCAAAAAGCCCCACCTGCTCAGAGGGTTCAGTATCCCGTGTGGACAAGCAGGAGGCCAGTCAGGCTTTGACGGAAATGTAATACGGCCGTTTGGTGTCGGGTCAGATAAGGGACCACTCTATGTAAACACCGGCAGCTGTAAAAATAATAATAAAGTCCTGATTCAGGAGGAAATAGTATCTATAGCCTACCCCCCTTAACATTAAAGGACATGTACACCGTATAGCTGATTCTTACCGGTGCACTCGTAAACATCTAGCTGATTGGCTGGAGCGGTACAGCGTGTAGGTTGTTCACGTTGCCATATGTCTATATTTATTAGGCAAAGGAAAAAGGGTGTCATCCGAACGTCGTTCTTAAATGGTTTGCACACGGAACAAATCTTTACTAGCACCTATCTATTCTTACCGTTCTCCCAGGTCTGTTAGTCCCGTATATCGTCTTCCTTCGTTCGGACAAGGGTTGAATCTGTGACTCCCCGCGTCTTTTATATAAACGGACTGGTCATTGGTGAGAACAGTCTGTTTTATTTAAAGAGATATAGCGTAGATGCTGTCCATTGTGTTTAAAGGGATATGGCGTATTTTACTAAGCGACGCTCATTTTCAACCCTCGACTTAAAAACAAGCAACGGTGGCGCATGCATTTATTTGTCATTTATTTTCTCCTGCAGGAAAATTATATAGCGATGTTTATCTAGCCTTTAGGGGGTTCGTTTCCCCCCAAGGAAATTAAGTGTGTTTATTTTATTACACCCTGACTTAAGTATTATTCTATTCCCACACTACGAGTAGATTGTGGTGAAATTGAGTGGACCCAGGGGGTGGGGGGGGGGGGAAAAAGGGGGGGGGGGGGAGAAAGGGGAGGGGGGGGGAAAAGAGGGCAAAAAGGGGAGGGGGGGGGACAGAGAAAGAAGGGAAGGGGACACACTTCATCTTTGAGTCCAGCACAGATTAAGACGCCAACTCCTCCTAGATACCATTGGGTGTGTATCGGAGACAGTATTTTAGGCTCCTAGAGAGCTCATTTTACAGTGGCTACGCTGCTATTCCTATTAGAGGATGGCATTTGACCAGGGCAAGTCATTATTTAGACCTTGCGAGAATGTCTTAAGTGAAAAAATCCAGAAGACTTCTTTCTTCTTTCTTATTTTATCGCCGCCAGCATTATCGGGTGTGTGTATTTTTTCAAGAATACGCCATCTGATGTCAGTTGGGGCATGGCGATACTCTATGTAATGATTCACTAGGGGAGATGTTAGTTTCCTTGTCTTGATCGCAGATTTATGTTCCGTCAAACGTGTTCTGATCATACGGGCAGTTTCGCCAACGTACCCTTTGTTGCACGGACATAAGATTAAATAGACAACATTACTTGTCTTGCAGGTCCAGAGTTCCTTTGCTGTTATTTTAAAATCATTATGTGTTAGAGTATCTCCTGGGATGATTCCATCACACGATAGACATGTACCACAACGAGAAGTGCCTTTAGGGGCATCAGTACCCGTTATCGACTTCTGTATGAAGGGAATTTTTGCCATTGGACTGTCAAAACGCGATCTGACTATCAGATCTTTGAGGTTCTTATTGCGCCGATGTGCGTACATCGGTTTAGCAAGTTTAGGTCCAGATGGATCTGTATTCAACAGATGCCAGTTGGCATTGATGGTTTGTCTGATGGTGGCGTTCAATGTGGAATGCTTAGTAATGCACACCAGCTTAGGTTCTTGAGTTGGTTTATTCTGTTTGAGAAGACTCTCTCGGTTATAGAACCGGGCTCTCTTATATGCTTCTCGCACCAGACGACGTGGATAGCCCCTGTCTATAAATTTCTGTTTCATTTTTATAGATTGCTGGTCGTAATCTCTAATGTTGGTGCAGTTTCTCCTTACACGCAAGAATTGGGAGAAGGGAATTCCATCTTTCTGGCATCTGGGATGGTAGCTGGAGAAATGGAGGAGGGTATTCCTCGCGGTAGGTTTCGTGAACAGATCCACCTCCAATTCGTTAGACTGATTTCTGATATATATGTCCAGAAATTCAACCTGGGATTCATGTACGTGTGCAGTGAACCGAAGGTTACTGTCAGCCATGTTAATCCATTGAAGGAATTCTCGTAGAGTCTGTTCCCCATTGGTCCAGATGAAAAAGATGTCATCTATAAACCGGTACCAATGGGAAACAGACTCATAAAAGGGGGCCATTTCATTGAATATATGGTGGGCCTCAAAAAGGGCCATATATATATTCGCTATGGACGGAGCCATGGCTGCCCCCATGCTCACGCCCTTAGTCTGCTGGTACATATGGTCTCCAAACTGGAAAACATTTTCCTTCAGTACCAGGTTGAGGCAATCAGAAATGAATTGTTTATTACATGGGATGCTATGAAGATCGATGAACCACATGGTGGCCTCTACCGCTTCTTTTTGGGGGATGTTGCTATACAGAGCTTCAACATCAAGAGTGACTAATAGGTCACTATTGGTGTTGAAGGGAAGATGCTCTATCTTAGTGATAATTGCTCCAGTGTCTTTAATATACGATGGAGACAATGATACGTATGGTCTCAAAATGTTGTCTAGATATTTTGAGATGGCCTCAGTGGGGGTGCCTATGGTGGATACTATAGGACGATAGGGTGGATCTAGTTGGTCCTTGTGCATTTTAGGCATCCCATAGATGCATGCTATCTTTTTTTGTGATGCATTGAGGAACTCATACTCTTTCTTATTTATTATGTTTTCCTCTAGAGCCTTGGTGGTGATCTTTTGGATTTTGTTGGTTATTCTCATGGTAGGGTTTTTTGTTACTTTTTTGTAAAAGAGGGGGTCATTCAACATCTTGAGCATGTTAATTTCATACTGTGTTGAATCTATAAGAACAATACCCCCTCCTTTATCGCTGCTCTTTATTACGACAGATTTATTGTTTTTTAAGCTATTTAAAGACTCATATTCCTTTTTGGATATATTGTACCTAGGTTTTGGAATGTATTTAAGAACTTTTTCCAACTTAGTCATAACTACTTTTTCGAAAATCGCCATTTCTGGGCCTAATTGGTCCAGATTTGGGGTGAAAGTAGAGGGTAGGGCTACAATATTATTACTTCCCATGTCTACATCACCGTCAGATTTATCCTGGAAGAATTTTCGAAGTCTTATCTTCCTGAAGAAAGAGTGTAGGTCCTGATGTAATTCAAAGATATCTACGTTTGTATGGGGGACAAAAGTAAGCCCTTTTGTTAGCAGAGATACATCTGATGTTTCCAGATGATATTTAGAAAGATTAAAAATCGGTATTAAATCCATTGTTTGTGGTATTGTTTGTGGCGTGTTTCTAAGTAATTCTGGTGTTCTGGAGGATGTTGGTGTGTCTGGTATTGTCCTCGGGACTGGGGTTGGAACCGAACCCGTTGCCGGCCCCGTCTGGCCCCACGGTGGCCTAAAAAAGGCTGCCGAGTATTTCTTCCTCCCCGTTGGGGATTATATGGGCCTTCCTCCTGATAGTTTGAGTCTATGTCTGAGTCCGGATCGGAAGAATCCGAAAAGTTATTTATTCTAGGTTGATTATAGTTGGCTCCTCCTGAATACTGTTCAGTATTATAGTAATTCTCTGTTAAATAAGGGTAGGTACGCTCTAATGTAAAGAACCTTTTATCTTTGACAAATTTTTCCCCCTTCCTTTTAGAGAGATATTCCGCAAATGACGCAATATCCTTTTTAAGGGCTTCTAGTTGGGTATCTGCATCTTCAATAGTACTGGATCTTTTAATTTTTTCCTCAAGCTCTTCTATTTCTTTTTTTATATCCGCTGCTAACTCCTTAGAAGTTGTTACAATAAGGATCATAAGGTCCCTCGAGCATCTGCTCGCAATCATGCTCCATTTGTGTAAGAAGGCTTTAATGTCTACAAACAACCCGGGAATGTTCCTAATTCGTAGTCCCATGGGTATAATGCCTGATTTCAAATAATTTAACATAAACTCCCCATGGGCTTCTATTCTTATGAGTTTCTTTCTAAGATTAGACAATTTGCCCACATCACTGTTGTTATGGGTGTTAGACATAAAACCTCGGCTGGAGGAAGCTGATATTCCAACCAGTGTTTCAAAATCAGCATCTGAAAACCCAAATGTTTCCATTTGTGCCATTATGGCTGAGGGAGTGGGGACAATAAACGTTTATATATGTACAGCACAGTAAAGACTGAATTACTACCAGCCTAAAAGGTTCAGAATCTATGAGCAATAGCGGTAATGCAGTAACAAAGACTATCACCCCACACGGACAGGCCGTGGGTAACACTATGTAAAGTAACAGGAGCCCCCTGGTGCGAATAGCAATCCTGGGTCAGGGTAGAGAATATATGTGAACAACAATTCCCAGGCAAGCACAAACGTAACTAGCAAGTACACATGTAGATAAGGTTATCTACAACAACATTCGACAACTGCTTTCTCCAATAAAATTGGTTTTAATTTCTTTCAAATATTCATAGGAAATTAATATGATAAAAATGCATTACAATATTCAAAATCAGTGCAGACTTCATTGTATCTATACATGATATGTCAAGAATAAAATTTCAGTAAACATTTTAAAAAATGATGGTTTCCTGTCGACGCGTTTCGACACGTGAGTTGTGTCTTCTTCAGGACTGTACCATCGATGTTCTGTGAAAATAATAATTATGAACATTTTTTTACTATGTGATTCTTTTTCCGGTTGAAGCAGTTTCTAATTGTTTATAACATGTTCATTGTACCGCTAGTCATTCTTTCTTCTATATATGATGATAAACCGCATTATTGCTCTAAGCATCTATGTTGAACCCATTAGAGTGTGTCCATTATCTATATACATAAGCATCTTCAAGATAAAACAAACACATTTTAGAGGCCAAATGTCTGCATTTGTTGTGTAACATCAAGGAATAGAGCAAAAACATGCCTTATAGTTCTTTCACATTGTTGACATTTGGCATATACAGTTCAAATTGTCTGGTTGCCCTGGTCAATCGTTGATAGCTTCAAGACAAACTTAGGTCAGGACAGGCTGACATAGGTATATACTGTGCTGTATATATATTTCCCATTCACAGTTCAGTTAGTTTAGTTACCCTAGGGTTACGTTTATAATTTAAAGGCAAGGTTGATATTAGGTCAAGATGGTATCAGTATATACTGTGCTGTATGTATATTTTCTCAAACACTACAAAGAGTGCCCACTACTCTATGACAGAATTTATGATTTAAAAAATATTAAACAAATTACTCATGCATTTGTACCTGCATGTGTCTATGCATGTATCAATAGATACACGCATATTACACCTAGCCTATTCCTATTTAGGGGACAGATGTTTCAGATACTACAAGCATAGATCACGGCAGACTGTCACTTCCCTATTTTCTAAAGCTTTATTTCTACTCACACATGCAGTTGTCTCACCTTTTAATATGTCACAAAAAGTAGCGTAGATATATATTGGGTTTAGTTTTCTACGGGCGGATTTCCCAACAAAGTACTCCGATTGCAGAAATATCCAGGCACTTAATATCTGAAATGGTGTGAACACAAAACGTATCATATGCGGTTTTTTAGTTGAAATAAGATAGCACAGTTCGTTTTAAAAGCGGTGCATGTTACCTTAAGTATAGTGACTCGTGACTGGTAGCTTGTGTTGATCTGATAATATTTAAAATATCTTCTTTCCACTCTATGGTGTATCAGAACGCTGGGGACGCTGCGGGACGCTCGTATTACCGACCCTAAAGTTTAAAACATTTTCTATTATACACTATCTTTACTTTTCCTAATTGTTTGAGTAAGAAAGCCAGCGTTTCTTACCGACTTAAATTCCAAAAAGCCCCACCTGCTCAGAGGGTTCAGTATCCCGTGTGGACAAGCAGGAGGCCAGTCAGGCTTTGACGGAAATGTAATACGGCCGTTTGGTGTCGGGTCAGATAAGGGACCACTCTATGTAAACACCGGCAGCTGTAAAAATAATAATAAAGTCCTGATTCAGGAGGAAATAGTATCTATAGCCTACCCCCCTTAACATTAAAGGACATGTACACCGTATAGCTGATTCTTACCGGTGCACTCGTAAACATCTAGCTGATTGGCTGGAGCGGTACAGCGTGTAGGTTGTTCACGTTGCCGTATGTCTATATTTATTAGGCAAAGGAAAAAGGGTGTCATCCGAACGTCGTTCTTAAATGGTTTGCACACGGAACAAATCTTTACTAGCACCTATCTATTCTTACCGTTCTCCCAGGTCTGTTAGTCCCGTATATCGTCTTCCTTCGTTCGGACAAGGGTTGAATCTGTGACTCCCCGCGTCTTTTATATAAACGGACTGGTCATTGGTGAGAACAGTCTGTTTTATTTAAAGAGATATAGCGTAGATGCTGTCCATTGTGTTTAAAGGGATATGGCGTATTTTACTAAGCGACGCTCATTTTCAACCCTCGACTTAAAAACAAGCAACGGTGGCGCATGCATTTATTTGTCATTTATTTTCTCCTGCAGGAAAATTATATAGCGATGTTTATCTAGCCTTTAGGGGGTTCGTTTCCCCCCAAGGAAATTAAGTGTGTTTATTTTATTACACCCTGACTTAAGTATTATTCTATTCCCACACTACGAGTAGATTGTGGTGAAATTGAGTGGACCCAGGGGGTGGGGGGGGGGGGGGAAAAAGGGGGGGGGGGGGGAGAAAGGGGAGGGGGGGGGGGAAAAGAGGGCAAAAAGGGGAGGGGGGGGGGACAGAGAAAGAAGGGAAGGGGACACACTTCATCTTTGAGTCCAGCACAGATTAAGACGCCAACTCCTCCTAGATACCATTGGGTGTGTATCGGAGACAGTATTTTAGGCTCCTAGAGAGCTCATTTTACAGTGGCTACGCTGCTATTCCTATTAGAGGATGGCATTTGACCAGGGCAAGTCATTATTTAGACCTTGCGAGAATGTCTTAAGTGAAAAAATCCAGAAGACTTCTTTCTTCTTTCTTATTTTATCGCCGCCAGCATTATCGGGTGTGTGTATTTTTTCAAGAATACGCCATCTGATGTCAGTTGGGGCATGGCGATACTCTATGTAATGATTCACTAGGGGAGATGTTAGTTTCCTTGTCTTGATCGCAGATTTATGTTCCGTCAAACGTGTTCTGATCATACGGGCAGTTTCGCCAACGTACCCTTTGTTGCACGGACATAAGATTAAATAGACAACATTACTTGTCTTGCAGGTCCAGAGTTCCTTTGCTGTTATTTTAAAATCATTATGTGTTAGAGTATCTCCTGGGATGATTCCATCACACGATAGACATGTACCACAACGAGAAGTGCCTTTAGGGGCATCAGTACCCGTTATCGACTTCTGTATGAAGGGAATTTTTGCCATTGGACTGTCAAAACGCGATCTGACTATCAGATCTTTGAGGTTCTTATTGCGCCGATGTGCGTACATCGGTTTAGCAAGTTTAGGTCCAGATGGATCTGTATTCAACAGATTCCAGTTGGCATTGATGGTTTGTCTGATGGTGGCGTTCAATGTGGAATGCTTAGTAATGCACACCAGCTTAGGTTCTTGAGTTGGTTTATTCTGTTTGAGAAGACTCTCTCGGTTATAGAACCGGGCTCTCTTATATGCTTCTCGCACCAGACGACGTGGATAGCCCCTGTCTATAAATTTCTGTTTCATTTTTATAGATTGCTGGTCGTAATCTCTAATGTTGGTGCAGTTTCTCCTTACACGCAAGAATTGGGAGAAGGGAATTCCATCTTTCTGGCATCTGGGATGGTAGCTGGAGAAATGGAGGAGGGTATTCCTCGCGGTAGGTTTCGTGAACAGATCCACCTCCAATTCGTTAGACTGATTTCTGATATATATGTCCAGAAATTCAACCTGGGATTCATGTACGTGTGCAGTGAACCGAAGGTTACTGTCAGCCATGTTAATCCATTGAAGGAATTCTCGTAGAGTCTGTTCCCCATTGGTCCAGATGAAAAAGATGTCATCTATAAACCGGTACCAATGGGAAACAGACTCATAAAAGGGGGCCATTTCATTGAATATATGGTGGGCCTCAAAAAGGGCCATATATATATTCGCTATGGACGGAGCCATGGCTGCCCCCATGCTCACGCCCTTAGTCTGCTGGTACATATGGTCTCCAAACTGGAAAACATTTTCCTTCAGTACCAGGTTGAGGCAATCAGAAATGAATTGTTTATTACATGGGATGCTATGAAGATCGATGAACCACATGGTGGCCTCTACCGCTTCTTTTTGGGGGATGTTGCTATACAGAGCTTCAACATCAAGAGTGACTAATAGGTCACTATTGGTGTTGAAGGGAAGATGCTCTATCTTAGTGATAATTGCTCCAGTGTCTTTAATATACGATGGAGACAATGATACGTATGGTCTCAAAATGTTGTCTAGATATTTTGAGATGGCCTCAGTGGGGGTGCCTATGGTGGATACTATAGGACGATAGGGTGGATCTAGTTGGTCCTTGTGCATTTTAGGCATCCCATAGATGCATGCTATCTTTTTTTGTGATGCATTGAGGAACTCATACTCTTTCTTATTTATTATGTTTTCCTCTAGAGCCTTGGTGGTGATCTTTTGGATTTTGTTGGTTATTCTCATGGTAGGGTTTTTTGTTACTTTTTTGTAAAAGAGGGGGTCATTCAACATCTTGAGCATGTTAATTTCATACTGTGTTGAATCTATAAGAACGATACCCCCTCCTTTATCGCTGCTCTTTATTACGACAGATTTATTGTTTTTTAAGCTATTTAAAGACTCATATTCCTTTTTGGATATATTGTACCTAGGTTTTGGAATGTATTTAAGAACTTTTTCCAACTTAGTCATAACTACTTTTTCGAAAATCGCCATTTCTGGGCCTAATTGGTCCAGATTTGGGGTGAAAGTAGAGGGTAGGGCTACAATATTATTACTTCCCATGTCTACATCACCGTCAGATTTATCCTGGAAGAATTTTCGAAGTCTTATCTTCCTGAAGAAAGAGTGTAGGTCCTGATGTAATTCAAAGATATCTACGTTTGTATGGGGGACAAAAGTAAGCCCTTTTGTTAGCAGAGATACATCTGATGTTTCCAGATGATATTTAGAAAGATTAAAAATCGGTATTAAATCCATTGTCTCTTCTCTCCCATAGATTGAATCACTTTCAATAGCCGAGATGTTTAAATCTAGTATATGCAGCACTCTATGAACTACAGCCCAGGTTACAAACAATAGTTAATGCACTGAGAGGCTATTTGGATCAGATTTGAGGCTTGACTGTGGGCTCTGGACTTGGGGCAGATTGGTTCCTTAAGTTGGCTCGAGCGAGGGGAAAATATCATTACCTTGTACTACCTTCAAGTTAGGCGGCTTTGGCAATGTAATAAACCAAGTACTGATAGTTTTCTGTTTTAAACAGACAGGATTTCCTTGTAAGTCAGACTGTGAATGGTGCGAAAGGATGGAGGCCCTTTGTTGGCATACTCCTATATTTATTTTGGTCAAAGACAGATGGCTACTGTGTAAAAGGTTCACATGCGGTAGGAGGCTTATTAGAGTTGAACCTGGAACCACAGGCTCACTTTGATTCTGAGAGCCCTGGGCAGAGACCTGCGGAGATCCCAGCCTACAGTCTGATAATGCTACCACAGCTGATGTTTCTGGGCCCTCGCGGCTGGACTGAGCTGATCTTTTTCTGCTGTTATTGCTGACGCCTTATTATTGCTGTAGGTGCAGTTGGAAATCCAATCCACTGGACGTTACCACACAGCTGCTGAATTTCCTTCAATAATTACATTGATGATGAATGGGTCTGTATGCAGTTTGTTGGGTGCAAGGAGCTTTAGTAATGCTAGTGCTGATAGCAGGAGTGCAGTTTAAATCTGGAGCCCCCTCAAACCACAAACCACACCTGAGGCTGCCTTACGAATGAGAAATGGCTGGGAACTGAAAATAGTGACACCAAGGCTGTGCCAAACTCTTGCGAAAATCTATACCCACCGATTCCGACTTTCAGGACAGCCAGAGTATCAATGTACTGTCTGGGACCCCAACCTCCCCTGCCACCCACCAGATTCTACTGCTAGTGATGTGACACAACCCTGCACTCCCATACTCCCTGCTCAGCCATCACTCAGTGGGGAATCCAAAGGTTGGGGAAGGTCAGATCCGAACTGCCCTAGGATTCAGATGGCAGAGAAGCTGAGAAGGGCAGGATGTGCCTGGCTATGCCGTTGGACTGAGAAATAGTGACTAAAAATGGTAAGAAGTCAGCAGCTGGTAACCAACAGCATACTACCTCCAGGCATTAGTGTGCTCTGGCGGCATTCTGCTGTCTCTTTCCGCTGCAGAGTAATGTGTCTGTGTGTCACCAGTAGGTAGTTATAGTTATGAACTAGCTTCCATTGGAAAATCATTTTTTTGACTTGCCTATACATTTGGTGGCGTTTGAAGAATCTTCACGAACTTTTCGCAAATAAGTGTGCCACAGATTCCAGTTGTGCATGGAGAGTTTCAGGGTGATCCGTCAAGTCGGGGTGGAGAAAAAGAGGGAGTAAAAAAAAGTGCTTTTCCCATGTTAATGCTCATAGGGATTTTAGACACAACTGCAGCCTGATCCACTGAACGGAATTACAGCAAATTTGGTAGAAAGGTAGATCTTGGTTGAGAAAGTGACCTTTTGTGATTTGGTGTGAATGCATTTAGTAGTTTTTGAGATATGAACTGAAATCCAAATCTGTATATCTAGGGACGCAGATCCTCCTCTGATCATACCTCAAAGGAAAGATGCAGCCACCATTTTGTTAATCAGAACTCGGTTCCCAGTGAGGACAATATAGTTAAAAAGTGATAGAAGGATGCAGAGTAGAGGTATCCTGATCCCATGGGACTAATGGAAGGATCTGTGAGGGACCCCTCATGGGCAAGAAATTGACCAAAACCCTTTTTTTAATCATGCAAGGATCCACCAATCCTTTCCAGATTCTCTCCAGATTCTCCTGTATTCGTGTGGATTTGAGTGTATATGCTGATCCAGACCCCGATTTAAAAAACGATACACTCATTCATAGATCCACCCCCCTACTCACCTACTCACACTACCACTCACACACCCACTAACACACCCCTGCAGCCACTCACACACTCACACACACACTCACAGACCCACACAGCTTTTACACATCTACTCACACACCCACTTACACACCCACACAACCACTGACAAACCCATAAGGCCACTCACCCACCGACTCACAGACCCTCAAAACCACTCACACAGCCACTCCCACACATACTCCCACACAGCCACTCTCACACCCACTCACAGACCCACACAACAGTCACATACACACTCACATACCAACCACACAATCATACACCCACTTACAAATCCACACAACCAATCACATACCCACTGACACCCCCTCACATACCAAGGTTGCAGAGACATTATCGTTAGGAAATAGCATTCAAAACATAGAAATTCACTGAAAAAACAAAGGTTATAGGGACATTGTAATTGAGAAATAAAATGTAAAAACTTTAGTATTTCACTGAAAAAAACAAAGGATAAAGCATTTCAAGGCTCAGATTTTACACACTCAAAACCATAGAAATTCAACAGTTATAGTTTTAGTTATCTCAAGTAACTATATCCATTTTAATGGGGCCAGCACTGGGTTTGCACCACTTTGGGGACAGGATTGACAGCAGGCTGTCCAGGTGCAGGGTTCAAGGTGGTTCAAGCCTTTGCTGTACCTGAGGCTCTGATCAGGATGCCAGCGAACAAGCACTTGAATTCACTCTGGTGGTCCTGGGGTCAACATGGGTCCAGTGCTTCTCATTCAGGCAGCAGGGAAGCAGAGTAGCAGACCTTCTTGCAGCAGTCTTCCACAGGTCCAGATGTGTACTGAAGAGTTGACTCTGATGGTCAATTTTTTATACCTGGTACCTACTTAGAAATGAGAGAAGCTTCTAGAGTCTTCCCCCTACGGTGGTGTCTGGAATTTCCTGCCTTCCTGCCCTTGTTTAAGGGGCACAAACGACTAGTGTGAAACCCTTGCTGAGTGTGCTGAGGCAGAGTCTTTGTGATGTGCAAGGTCGTACATGACAGCTCCACCCCCCCATCAAGTCAGAGATGGACCATCCCGCCAACACCTATTCCCTCTTTGTCTCACCATCTGGGAGCAATTCATAAAGATCAACTACCTGCTACACCTAGTCATGTGACCCACGATACAGGAAGCAGACACTATGGGCCAGATGTAGGTGAAATAGATTTACCGATTTTAAATTACCGAATTTTACAGATTCGGTAATTAAAAATCGGTAAATCTATGGGGTCGACATGTAGGTATGCCAGATGTGCAGGAATACCGAATCGGATGATTTCGGTATTTACCGATTCGGTAAATACCGAATCGGTAATGCCCATTCATTCCTATGGGCTATGAAGCCCATAGGAATGAATGGGCATTACCGATTCGGTATTTACCGAATCGGTAAATACCGATTTCCACAAGGGTGCAGGGGGTGTCACTTTGACACCCTCTGGCACCCCCAAAACAGGCTCGGGTGCCATGTGGCAGGCATACATGCCCTAAGGCCAGGTCTGCCTGTCACATGCCATAGGTGTGCATGCACACATGTGCATGCACACTGGAATCGGTATTTTACCATCAAATGTATTTGATGGTAAAATACCGATTTGGTAAGGCTCCTGGGACTCTGAAGAGTCCCACCTACATATGGGTGGCTCAGATTCGGTAAATTTACCGATTTTTTATTTTACCGGATCGGTAAAATTACCGAATCGGTAATTTTACCGATTCGGTAAAATAAAGCCCCCTACATGCCAATCACCTATTTACCGATTGGTAACGGCCGAAAATACAGATTTTCGGCCGTTACCGACCGACCTACATCGGGCCCTAAATGGTTGGGACAAAAAATGGCAACTTTCTAAAAGTGCCATTTTATGAATTATGACTTAAAATCTGACTTCACCATTGAGAGGGTTTCAAATTATGATTCTTTAGACACTAAGCTCGACATTCCTACCTGCTCTTGTTGTATATGAATTTAGGATTTACGGCATGGTTACTTCCACTAGTTCCGAAAATCCACAACGATTTCTTGGAAAAACCCGCCTTCAGCAGTCAGGGACTTCCCCTTGCTTGAATATTGATTTATCCATGAACTCATGAAGTTTTCAAAGAACTGAGTCCTTGATGACGTTATTATGTCCAATCTTACGTCAAACTAGGCCCCTTTAAGGTATAAATATACCCACACTTGCCCAGGCAAACACACAGTTGTTTGGAGCAGTTCGACAATCTACTTGCCCGACGCCCTGCTACAGCAAGTGCCGAAGGAAGCCGACCCTCCAGCAGATGCACTGAGAGAGACGCTTTCTTTTCTTTGGCCGAGAAATCCAGCTCCAGTGTTTCCAACCTACCCTTGCGGGTTGTTGGGAAATCGAGTCCTGAGAGAGAGATACCAGACCTCCTTCATTCTAAACCAAGGTACGGAGCTGATTAGACCCTTAGAGAATTCTTGGATAGATTCTTGGCAAAAGAATACTGAAACTAAGCTACACTTCACTTACTTCTTCCCTTGTAGTAGACCTAGGTCAGGTACACCGAGGTAGGCGTATTTTAGAAGCACCAGTTGAGTACATTTAGTCTTTATTTATTAATGTATGTATTCTATGTATTTTATGGCTTAGAAACCATATCATGCTTTTACAGTATTATTTTATAATACTCTTCATACTGTACGCATTATACTTTGCAACCAGTATTACGATTGTAGCAGTTCATTTCCTCTGCATGAGAAAGAAGTCTGTTCAATAAATCCTTTTATTGAAAACGCCCGTCTCTCTATTTCTTTGTACCTCTGGTGAAACGAAGCATGCACGATTGACTGAGTAAAATAACTATCTATTGTTTCCGCGACTCTAGAGATAAATTTCTTATTCTTGGGAAACAAAGTTGTCATGTTTATGCGGTTATCAGAAACGAATCCCTTCTTGTGTATTCGAGAAACTTTCTAGTGATCTCTGAGCTAGCTGTCACTCACAATTAAGTCTAGTATATTCGATAGAGACCTAGTAGACCTCAGTCCTACGTCAAATCTATAGGATATATTATTCCAATGTGCAGAGCCTATTGGGAATATAGGAACTAGACTACATGGCACCCAACGTCTGGTAAGGCGATAATTTAACGCTAGATACTAGAGTTACTCAGTCGTGCTTTTCACACAGACCCCTTTTTCCTGTAAAATACTCCAAAAGACGTCTGGAGTGGGTAAAAAGGATATAATATCCACCAAAACTGAGTAGGATGAAAATCCTTTGTATTAGTTTTTGGTTTGTTCAACGTTGAAGGATACAGTGTTCCAAAATATTGTGCACCTAATCTTTGTTTCCTTGAAACTTGCTCTGCAAACTTTCGGTCAACAAAATGACGGATAGTGATGACGAAAGGGAGAGAGCTGCAGCAGCAGCTCGGGTAGCTTTAGACGTCACAAATCTCCAACAAAATGACCTGGAAGCTGTACTCATCCTGGTAAATATAAGGAAATCAATCACTATAAAACTTATAGAAAATGGAGTATCATCAAAAGGTGGTAAAGTAATCCTTGTAATAGAGGCACATGAATATCGGCAGACAGAGGTATTCTATTCATGGATTCTGTTTCCTGCAGCAAATCCAGTAAAACACGAGTTCCACTACTACAAAGTAGAGGAACCTCCAGCGGAATACGTTCCTTTCTTACCAAGAGCATCAGCTCTTGGTAAGCATCAGCTCTTGGTAAGCATCAGCTCTTGGTAAGCATCAGCTCTGGTTTAATGTAGCCCTACAACATCAAAATCACATTACCAGGCTCAATCCACTTGGTAGACCAGGAGCAACATGGCCGGTATTAGCCAGCTATACACCACATCCTGACATTGAAAGAATGACAGCTCCAGAACTATTAGCTCAGCTAAAACAGCTAATTAAAATACATAGACAATTGGTTCAATATGTCAGGCGGACTTTAACAGTCCAACCTACTATAAGAATTCCACAGCACACCCCTCATCAGGGGAACACAAACAAAATTACACCACAGACTATACAGTCAGTAATCTGTAAATTGCCCGCAAAACGGGAACAAATTCCGTTCTGGTTAGATCAAAAAATTACTCAAATAGAGGCAGCATTCCCTGATAGTGCACCTCATGAGAAACACAGGATTCTGACAATCTGTTTACCAATGCGGATTGCACCACACATAGATGACTGCGACACTTGGGGTACAGTCTTTGCTTCAATCTACACAAAAACACATGGTGTTCAGTCCATGGCAGTAATACCAGACGTCCTAAGACAGATTCAAAATGAATACGGACCAGAACCTGCCTTAAATCATGGATGAAGTTAGTGAAAGATTTTAAACAGGTCTCGGCTATACTATTAGCCAACATTAAAGGTGAAGCAGCATCCGTGGCGATCCACTAAAAACTAAATGAAACAGATATTACCGAGCAACCGGATGAGCTTGCCAGAATTATTGAAAAATCCTATGAAGAACTAGGAAGAGATAGTTTGGGTGGGAAACCAGTAAAACCCAAAGTAACTGAAAATCCTGAAAAAGTTTTTATTAAAAATAATCTCACTAGCCCTAAAAAGAAGTGGGAAAACACTAAACAGACACTTCCTAGAGAGAAGCGTTCCCAGTCCAGAGGAAGGTCTCCTCAACAGGAGCCCTCTGAAAAGAGATATAACCTTAGAAATAGGGATAATTTTAGAAAACATGATAGATATCAAGATATTGATACACGTTCCTCTCATACCTTTCAGACTTCCTCGCAGAAATCTGAAAGAAGAGGACGATCAGAACAAAAAGAAGAACGCGTGAAGTCCAAAGACGAACAGCACGTTCCAAAAAATAAGAAAACTCAATTCACCAAGAAGAAGGTAGCAAGTCTAAAGATCAAACATGCCGAGGATGTTGAGGACACAACTCAAGAATAGGGAGTGGGCCCAGACAATGCTAGACAGCGCAGCAGAGGCCACCATAGCTCACAAGATCCTGAAGGATGATCTGGAGACAGTGGACTTGAATGAATGCATTCAAGTTGAAACTGCCGACACCGGGGTTAGTGTACCCCAAAGGTTATATGAAGTAACACTCCGGATGGAGGGGGACATAACTAGGAAAATAAAGGCACTCTTTTGGGAGAAGCTATCTAAGGGTTATGACATTCTTCTAGCTGAACAAGACTGGCCACCTGAATTTGTCAGGGAGTGCCCACACGGAGAAGAGATAATTATGCCAGCCTTCTCTAATCACATTCCAATTTATAAAAAATACACCTAGAAAATGGGCTGTAGCCCAGGCTCCAGCATTATACAAAAATCACGTAGGATGGGATGAGGACTCTCCTCACCATAAAATCCAGTTAAAAAATCAACCTACTGCACAAAGGCTGTATCCAGTTAAGCAAGAAGCTACAAAACAAATCAGGGAGATCTTGGATCAACTTGAATACCAAGGGGTGATTGAAACATGCACCTCATCTATAAACAATACTTTGTTTCCTGTCTCCAAGCCAGACAATACATATCATCTAGTTTTGGACTACAGACACTTAAACTCTTGTTGCAATACTTTTGCAGTACAAAATGCACACAGTGCAGCACTAATGAATAACATTGTGCGTAAAAAGTATAAAATCACATTAGATATTTCTAACGGTTTCTTTTGTCAAAAGATTGCACCAGAAAGTAGGTATTTGACCGCTTTCTCCATCATGGGGACACAGCGACAATTTTGCCATTTCCCCTAAGGATTCAAGAATAGTCCAGATTTATTTTCAGCCAGAGTAACAGAGTTACTACAAACGTATGATGATGAGGCATTATCTTATGTCGATGACATCTATCTTACAGACGATGATTTGGACGTGCACTTGAAAAGAGTGAACACCATAATACTTGGGTTCGTTTCTGAGGGGTACAAATTCAATTTTAAGAAATCATGAATTGCCCACCTCAATGTCCTATTCTTAGGATACGAGCTATCAAGTGAAGGCAAAAGCCGGGCAGCCAACTTTCTAGAGAAATGTGCGCTGCTTCAACCTCCAAAAATGCTGAAAAACTTACAGCCAATTCTAGGTTTCCTTAATTTTGGTAGAACGTATGTTCTAAATTACGCAGAAAGGGTTAGACCTCTCTACGAATGAATCAAACCTGATTTCAAACCAACTAATTGGACTCAAAAAGACTCAGAAATTTTGCGGTCAGTACAAACAGACATGTTAGCTAAAACACAGTTACAGACACGCGACAACGTGCGCAATCTTGTAATCCTATTCATCCCAGGGAGATGCGGATTCACATACCTGACCTTTAATGAACGTGAAAAGGTACCAATAGCGTACAAATCACATTTGTACACACAAGCTGAAATGAAATTCACTTCTACAGAAAAGATTCTGACAGCGGTTCAAACTGCAGTAGCAAAAGAGAGAGCTCTAGCACAGGGTAAACGCATAATGATCGTTACACCTGTACCTGCCTAGCTTTACATCCGAGATGTATATAATGGGTTAAATCTCTTGGTGCAACAGACGTTGAATACGTTTTTCACCCATACTTGAAGACACAAGAATTTCTCCAATACGAACAAGAATTTCCTCTGCCGACCGAAATTTAGCCTCTAGAACATTACGGATGTATATTCTATACAGACGGATCAGCACAGCATGGAATTGGGGGTAAACAAGCCTATAGTGCTGCATGCGCGATTGTTAAAGGTCGCTGGCTCGAAGGTAAATTTCGACCTATGGTCAACTAAAACGCAATCACTCGGAGACTGTATAGCTCAGCGAGCTGAACTACAGGCTTTCAAGATGGCGCTTGAAAATACTGATCGCGAATTCCCCACACTCATAGTGTGCGATTCGTATTACTGCGTTCAGTCTTTTAATGAATATCTGCAGAACTGGGTTCAATACAGTTTCAAAGATGCAAAAGGTAGCACAATTAAGCACCAAATGCTTTGGGAACAAGTAGTTCTATTACAAAAAGAACTACAAAAGACTCACGTGATTCATACACTGAGTCATCAGCGTGATGGCGTACACGTTGCAGGGAATTCATTGGCTGATGAGGCCGCGAAGGCAGCTTTGCAAACGGCTTCCATAGCTTCAATCACTCATTAAAAAAAATAAAAATAGACGGTGAAACAATGCTAGCAGTAAATGCCTCAATGAAAGGCAGCTATGCAGCGTTACCTCTCAATTATCCATTCGGATATACATACATAATTGATGCAAACTCCGTTCCTTTTGCTCGAGTCGCTGGAGTGGGGGATAGAGTAATTCCAAACAGGAACCAGAGAGGTGCTTTGGTTCACGAAGCACATATGGGAGAGAGTCTGACACATCACGGGTTCTTAAAATTTCTAATAGAATGAGAAGAGATGTACTGGTGGCCGAGAATGAGCGTCAAAGTTTACAAATTCGGAATTAACTGTGATACCTGTTACAGAGATCATAGCTTTGAAAGCCACCAGGTGTCTGACTACAGTGTAGCCAGGCCAGTACAGACACCATTGTTAGACAGCATTAGACTTTCTACACGCAGACATCACCATGGATGGATGCGCTCCCACAACTATTAGGACAAGATTCATTTAGATGTGGCCTCAGCGCTCGGCTGACGCCCAAACTGTTATAAAAGATTTGCGAGTCTTTATCGGCACATAAGCAATCGGCACGCTACATTCTGACCAGGGTCCTGCGTTTAACTCTCGAGTTTACAAAGAGGCCATGGCTAGCTTGGCCGTTGCATTGCGGTACTCAAGTCCATTCCATCCTGAGGGAAATGCGGTAGTGGAAAAAAAAAACGTGACATAAAGCAATTTATAACAGCTAGGGTATTAGGCTCGGGTGACGGGTGGGTCAAACATCTAATAAATGTCCAACGTAGTCTTAATAATCTGCCAAGAAATTCTCTGGGGGGAATCACTCCATATGAACTACTGTTTGGTACTAGAATGCTCATCCGGGATCTTGATTGTCAAACTTCAGTGGTGGAACAAAAACCCTTTGATATCAAATACCGTTTGGCTGTTTTACAGGACTTAAATGAAACAAGAAGAAGCCTGAGTAACACAACACAAAAGCCAACGACCACTGAAGAAAAACCACCTGTCCCAGCAAGACCTGTCTGGATTCCAAAGATTGGGGATCTAGTCAGGGAAAAGATCGAGGTGAAGAAAGGGATTTTGGTCCTTCTTACAGAAAAGCAGTACCTGTCTTAGCAATCCACGGAACAAGATCAGTGTTACTACCGCCCTGAGGTTACGTAGTTTTCGGCCCGCTTCGCTATAGCCGCCATTTTGTGTTTAGTCGCCATTTTATGTTGCCTCACTCAGGCAGCACGGCTAACGCGGAAAAATGGTCTTTCTGCCACTTTCAGCTGCTCGATGTTTTTCTTGTTGAAGAACAACCTTTGTCCTTGTGTGCGATACTGATGTCAGGGTCCGGCCGAGTTCGCAAAGCCATGTCTAGACTGATTAATCCACGACTTACTCCACTGTTTGGGTCCCACCATTCTTCTCTACCTTATCTTATTTAACTGGCCTTCACTATTCTCTTCGTGTGTTCTCTTGTCACATAGCCCTTCTTTTGAAGCATTCTACACATGTTTTGCCACCTGCAAATTGAATTACGGGCACTAGTGTTGATTAACCTGATGGGAGGAGAGCACACGGGGTCTGAAAGGAGGGTGTGTTTTAGACATCTGATAGCTTGTTTTCGAACTATTCCTATTTGTCAGTGTTGTGTATATTGGGAGTTGTCATTGTAAACTTGTGTTGTATAATAGACTGTGCGCCACAGATTGAAGTGGCAGTCTCTTGAGAACCTACCTGTGTGGTACTTCTTAGATAACTGTGCTTAGCTGCAGCTAATAAAACTACTTTTCTACGCCTAACAGAGTGTCTCGTGTCTCTGTCGGTCGAGGCAGGTGAACTCGGAGATCTTAGGCGTGCCCTGCGCCGCCTGGCCCATAAGGCCGCGTTCTCCAGCCCCTTGCTGGAAAAAGGGAGAACAGAATCGTGTCCATCGACCTAGTCAAACCACATCATGTGGCTGATAATAAGTAGTAGGCCCAGTGGACTCCCAAGATGTAGCAGACGACCAAATCTTGCTACAATCCAAGAGATTCAAACTGAAAGACTTATCACCTTTGATAAACCTGCAGTATGAAAAGAAGGACTATGCAACAAGGCCATGGAACTTGTACCTCTTGAACCCCAAATAACAGTTCGTCAAGAAACACCTATCTACAATGATATAGCCTCTGACTATACAAATATGACAAAGGAAGAAACAGCTCCAGCGATTCCGAAAAATCCGGATGCAACCCCAACAATTGACAGAACTGCCTCTGGCTATTTCATCAACTTTGATACATTTTCTGAGGATCCCAGTGAACCTGAAACTACTCCAGCAAATAAAAATTTCAAAGAAAGAATAACAGATCTCTTTCATCAACTTGAAAATACATATCTGGCTTCACCATGGGTTGAATTTTGGATTGTGTTAGGTGTGCTTTTTCTCCTACTTAAGCTCATTCTTGTTTTAAGTTTGGGACAGAAGATAGATGGAAAATACAGTACATTGGACACAGCAAGTAAGAACATCAACTTGCTCCTGAAACCTCACAAATCATCTCATCGTGAACGAAGTGACCTTTCATCAGTGAACATCACACCCGTTCCTATACCTGGTGGTATGGCATGGGACACAACTGATTATGACATTTATGGCCCGGTGGAACTGTTGAAGATTCCACACCAATTTAAGGTTTCTTTGAGTGACTTTGTTTCACCCAGCAAATTTTGGGATGATTGGGACTTTGAATCTGTTAATAATATGATGACAGATTTAGAAATGTCAGCTAAATTCACAAAACATGAACACTTAGAAGGTTCATCAGATTATGAACAAATGTATTGTTTTAATCATTATGGTCACCATTACTTGCACAAATCTGCAAGCCCTAGAAATGTTTTTACTTATAATCAATGGGAACATTGTCCAATGCCGCCAAAGGGCAGCTCAAAAACATTTAATGAAAAGCTTCCATACTTCTCAGGTTTTAATGTCACAAATCCAGAAACGTTTTATTTCAAAAATATGAATTAGACAGGAATGAAAAACATGCTGACCAATACTAAACACATTTATTCTGTGAACTTTTATGCTCAGCTGTCTACATTAGGTTTTAACTTTTGGAAAGACAACATTGAGACAAAAACTGTTTGGGGCACAAAAGACTGGCAGGTGCAAGGTTTAGAGGCCTTATTCAGAGCCTGCATTATACCAGAACAAATAATGTTTTTAAATGACAATGTACAACAAACATCTTGTTTTGGCTTAGCTAAGATAAAAGATTTAAACAAACCGTCCATACCTAAAGCCACACCTGACAGTAATGGCACTGCAGATGAAGAGGTAGACGTCAAACAGATTTTACAACAGAACAGAACTATTCCTGAATGGAAAAAATGGTTAATCTGGCCCACAGACACGAATAACTGTCAAGATAGATTCCTGAACAAAACACAAGGGTACACAGTAACTAGGCCAGATCCAAGATATTCCCAGAGATAACATCCAGGGATAGTTACAACATACAGTGTAGGAAAACTATGCCTTGAGTGGCTACAGAAATCCACCCTTCCAGAAATTAAACAACACTTAACTTTACTTAAAGAAGGCGTTGACTTACGAGACTTCTTACTTGGACCCCGTAAACCACATCAAAAATGTTTCATATACGCCGGTATATATTCTGCTTACAACGAAGCATGGAAAGTCAAGCAAATGGAAACTACAGACAGAATATGAGAAATTGATCTTATTCATTTAGAGAAAGCTCTCTCTGTAGTGGACAATGGGTTAACGACTCTGTCCTCCAGAATATATTCTTTGGACAGCATTGTATCCTCTGCCATCGACATAATAGAGCAGGACTTGCTAATGTTACAACATGGCCAGTCTCAATTACGTTCTATAATGCTGCTAGGCTGGACATTACAAAATCTGCGTTCAGGCTACGCGCCATGGCGTCTAATCAATACCACGTCATTGTTTACTGTCTTTAACGTTACACAGATAAACAAATCTCTTTGGCACAAAGAGGAGGAGACTATACAGTGCTGAGCATTGAAAAACTGGAAAGATTACCATTAACTGTTTCTGAGAAACCAGTCGTGGAATGGATAATACATGGCACTATCACGATATCAATCAATCAATCAATCAATGCATTTGTATAGCGCGCTACTCACCCGGAGGGTCTCAAGGCGCTTGGGGAGGGGGGGTCCGCTACTGCTCGAACAGCCAGGTCTTGAGTTGCTTCCTGAAGGCGAGGTGGTCTTGGGTCAGGCGGAGGTGGGTGGGGAGGGAGTTCCACGACTTGGCGGCCAGGTAGGAGAAGGATCTTCCTCCCGTAGTGGCTCTTCGGATGCGGGGGACGGCGGCGAGGGCGTGGCTGGTCGATCGAAGCTGGCGGGTGGGAGCGTAGAAGTTGAGGCGGTCGTTGAGGTATCTTGGGCCTTTGTTGTGTAGAGCTTTGTGTGCGTGGGCGAGGAGTCGGAACGTGATTCTCTTGTTGACGGGGAGCCAGTGCAGGTCTCTCAGGTGTCCGGAGATGTGGCTGTGTCTTGGGATGTCCAGGATGAGACGAGCTGAGGCGTTCTGGATCCGCTGGAGTCTTTTCTGGAGTTTTGCGGTCGTTCCGGCGTAGAGGGAGTTGCCGTAGTCCAGTCGGCTGGTGACGAGGGCCTGGGTGACCGTCTTCCTGGTTTCGGTGGGGATCCACCAGAAGATCTTCCGGAGCATGCGTAGGATGTTGAAGCACGAGGACGAGACGGCGTTGACTTGTCTGGTCATCGAGAGGGAGGAGTCCAGGATGAAGCCCAGGTTGCGTGCGTGGTCCGTTGGTTTGGGTGCGGTGCCTAGGGCAGGGGGCCACCAGGAGTCGTCCCAGGCGGAGGGCGATGATCCCAGGATGAGGACTTCCGTCTTGTCTGAGTTCAGTTTCAGGCGGCTGTTCTTCATCCACTCGGCTACGTCTTTCATCCCTTCGTGTAGGTTGGCTCTGGCGGTGGCGGGGTCGTTGGTGAGGGAGAGGATCAGCTGGATGTCGTCGGCGTAAGAGATGATGTTGAGGTTGTGTTGGCGTGCGATGGCCGCAAGGGGGCTTATGTAGACGTTGAAGAGGGTGGGGCTGAGCGAGGAACCTTGAGGAACGCCGCAGATGACTTCGGTGGCCTCTGATCTGAACGGTGGGAGGCGGACCCTCTGTGTCCTTCCGGCGAGGAAGGAGATGATCCACTCCAGTGCCTTCCCTTGGATTCCGACGTTGCTGAGGCGCTGCACTAGGGTGCGGTGGCAGACAGTGTCAAATGCCGCGGAGAGGTCCAGGAGGATAAGGGCCGCTGTTTCTCCGTTGTCGAGCAGGGCTCGGATGTCGTCAGTGGCTGCGATGAGGGCGGTCTCGGCACTGTGGTTGGCCCGGAAGCCGGACTGCGAGGGGTCGAGGGATCCATTCGTCTCGAGGAAGGCGGCCAGCTGCTTGTTGACGGTCTTCTCGATGACTTTGGCAGGAAACGGGAGGAGCGAGATGGGGCGGTAGTTTTTGAGGTCGGTGGGGTCCGCTGAAGGTTTCTTCAGGAGGGCGCTGAGTTCGGCATGCTTCCAGCTCTCCGGGAAGGTTGCGGTGCTGAAGGAGGCGTTGATGATGTCCCGTAGATGGGGAGCGATGACGGAGTCGGCCTTGTTGAAGACGTGGTGGGGGCAGGGGTCGGATGGGGATCCGGAGTGGATGGAGTTCATCGTGTCTATGGTTTCTTCGGTGTTGATCAGGGTCCAGGCGCGGAGGGTGGTGGTGGGGGTCGCTGGTGTGGTCGTGGGGTGCGTTGGCTGTGTGCTGAAGCTGTTGTGTATGTCTGCGACCTTGTTGTGGAAGTACGAGGCGAGGGAGTTGCAGAGGTCTTGCGATGGGGTGATGTCGTTGTTTCCGGCGCTGGAGTTGGAGAGCTCTTTGACGATGTTGAAGAGTTCCTTGCTGTTGTGGGCGTTGTTGTCCAGTCGTTCCTTGAAAGCTGTTTTCTTGGTGGTGTGGATCAGTTGGTGGTGTTTTCGAGTGGCGAGCTTGAGGGTGGTCATGTTGTCTGGTGTCGGGTCTCTGCGCCAGGCTCTCTCGAGGGCTCGGCAGTTCTTCTTGGATCTCTTGAGTTCGTCGGTGAACCATGGTGCTTTCTTACTGTCGGGTCTGTTGGGCGGGGTCCTCAGTGGGGCGAGGTCGTCTGCACAGTTGCTGATCCACGTCGTTGGCGGCCTGATTGGGGTTCGCTGAGCTGGCGGGAGGGTCCTGGCTCAGGGATGCGGCGAGCTGGTCGGCGGTGATCTTGTTCCAGCATCTGCGTGCAACCTGTTGCTGGTGGTGGTGGATCGTGATCTTTCTGAAGGTGAAGTGGACGCAGCTGTGGTCCGTCCAGTGCAGTCTGGTGGCGTGGCTGAAGGAGATGTCCTTGCTGGAGGTGAAGACGGGGTCAAGCGTGTGGCCGGCGTAGTGGGTGGGGGCTGTCACCAGCTGCTTGAGTCCGAGGTTGGCGAGGTTGTCTAGCAGGGTGGTGGTGTTGCGGTCGTTCTCCAGGTGGAAGTTGAGGTCCCCGAGGAGGATGTAGTCAGCGGAGGGGAGGGCGTGCGGGCTGATGAAGTCGGCGATGTCCTCGCTGAATTGTGTGCGTGGTCCCGGGGGTCTGTAGATGAGGGTGCCTCTGAGGGTGGTCTTGGGGTCGGTGTGGATCTGGAAGTGCAGGTGTTCGGCGGCTGTGAAGGTGGTGTCGGAGTTGGTCGTGATGCGGATGGTGTTCCTGTGGATGATGGCGATGCCTCCTCCGATCTGATTGACAAGGTCCCTACGGGTGATCTTGTATCCGTCCGGTATGGCGATGGCGATGTCTGGTGATGTTGTGTCGAGCAGGTTCCAGAGCTCCACGGCGTGTCTGTGGACGGAGCGGGTGTTGAGCAGGATGCACTTCAGGTGGTTGCTGCTCGTTCTCGGCTCGGCGGATGTGAGTGCAGTGCAGGTCCGGATGCAGGAGAACTTGCAGGAGTGGCAGCTGATGGGTCCGTGGGTGCGTCTCGGGGTGGCTCGGTAGCAGCCGGGGGTTCGGCCGGTGTTGAGTGCACAGAGGGTGGCGGCGTCGTAGGTCTGGCGGGTGGCCTGGCATCTTCGGGGGCCAGGGGTTCTGGCGCTGGGCGCGGGCCAGGCGCTGACGGGCGCAGACGGGCTTACCTTTGGCGCGCCTTCGGCGCACAATCGGCGCACCCGCTGCGCGTCAACGCTGCGCGTTTGACACTCTGCCATATGTGGAGAGTGGGGGGGGGGCGGACGGAGGGAGGAGCAGCTGGGAAGCGGGAGCGGGGCGGCGAATGGGAAGGGCGACAGAGGGAAGGGGGCGGGGCCGCAGGGGGGCAGCGGCGGGGAGCGGGGAGGTGGCGGGAAACACGGCAGGGGCTGGGCACAACAAGGGGCAACAGGGGACAACACAGCGAACTAAGCAGAACAAAATTAACACAGGGTAGAAATACAATGACAAAAATACAAATACAAAACCGCAAACTAAAGCGGAGCAAAATTAACACAGGGAAAAAAGTACAATACAAGGCAGCGCAAACAGGGCAGAAACAGCAGCAGCGGTCGGGGACCAGGAGCACAGCTGCGGGCAGCGGCGGCACTCGGCGGGAACGGGGGCAGCCTGGACTCACACACGGAGGAGTGAGCGCGATGCATGGGGTGACCGGCCCAGAGGGTCAGAGGTCACTGCTCACCACCGTGCGTACTCTGTCCTATATGGTCCAGTGGGAGGGAGGAGCAGCTGGGAGGCGGGAGCGGGGCGGCGAATGGGAAGGGCGACAGAGGGAAGGGGGCGGGGCCGCAGGGGGGCAGCGGCGGGGAGGTGGCGGGAAACGCGGCAGGGGCTGGGCACAACAAGGGGCAACAGGGGACAACACAGCGAACTAAGCAGCACAAAATTAACACAGGGCAGAAATACAATGACAAAAATACAAATACAAAACCGCAAACTAAAGCGGAGCAAAATTAACACAGGGAAAAAAGTACAATACAAGGCAGCGCAAACAGGGCAGAAACAGCAGCAGCGGTCGGGGACCAGGAGCACAGCTGCAGGCAGCGGCGGCACTCGGCGGGAACGGGGGCAGCCTGGACTCACACACGGAGGAGTGAGCGCGGTGCGTGGGGTGACCGGCCCAGAGGGTCAGAGGTCACGATACCAGTGACGATTTTCCAATGTCAGTATTGCTTAACACACATACCAGCGGGCCTGTATGAAAGGTTGGGTAAAGGATACATTAAGTCAACCTGGAATTTACCATACACACACAAATGTTGGAGTGGGGGAAAGGAAGTGTTTCTTAGTAGTAAAAATGGTAAAACTTCACTAAGCAGTACACTTTTATGCGAAGGTATTAATTTACACAGAGCCTGCGAAGGTTCTTCAAATAACCTTTCTTGCCACCTGCACGGATCACCAGCAGCGGTGATAGAACCAACTTTCAGGCCGCTTTCCAATGGCAGCTACGTTATGCTCAATGATCACAGCTGTTGTGGCATGTTGCCAGGAAAAGCGTATCTAGTTAGTGTGTCAGCCAGGGTCACTTGTTGTATGCAAGTATTGTATCCAAAAAGCAAGACAGACAGGGAGTCGGCGTTATAGCCTTCACTGAATATCTCTTCTATACGAATTAATACTTTAAGCAGAATGAAAGCCATTCTTTTGCAAAAACTGTGCCACTGACCTCGTCTAGAGAAACGTATGATCTGCAAGTTGCAAGGACTTCTGCAGATATACATGCATTATTATCAACCAACTGTCCAGTACATTTCGCAGAAATGCTAGGTCAAATCTTAAACATGTCTGATACCAGCGGTATTGCACATGTATTTAAGACGATTTTTTCGGAGCTGTTAGCACCCTTTGAAGCAGTCCTGAGCATTTTCCCTAACTTCGTCCACTCTGTGTTCAGCGGCCTGCCTCTCATTTTGGGACTCATAGCAGGGATCTTATTTTTTACTGCTCCGTTATGGCAAATCCGGCCACCAACGTTACCCAAGCCGGCATAGAACATGCGCTATTTGCGATGAGGTACCGTGACAGAATAACACAAATCCTTGGCTTGGCTCGTTTGAGAGATCTGACAACCACATGGTTCCTTTCATTCAGACCAATCTGGCAAGATTGTATCTTACCTGTTCTACGATGCCTGCTTTGTGGAGAGGAATGCGTGTTAGATGTTTGTCTAACCCTACCATCGGTTGCGCCTACGGATGCAGACGCATTACTGGGTCCGGTAACGGCTCATGTGTTGTGTTGCCCCCAACGGCTACCAATCCTGATGGCGGCGTTCATTGAGATCTCACCAGCACATCCAACTGGAGGTGAGGTACGAGGAGCAACAGGCACACAGGTACCATCTGCTATGAACATTGCTAACGCGACAACTGACGCTGACTGAGATGCTTCTCAACTGTGCACAATTGATCTACTTAATAAAGTAGTTCCACTTTCACCTACTGTGGTAGACGATTTCTTTGCCAGCCTAGATGATTTGATGTTTTCTCCAGAATAACTTTTGAAACAGGCACACAGCGTTCCATGAATTCTGAATTTGGCCTTCACTTTTCATAACAATCCTTCCAAAAGCCTTTGGAACTCTATTTTTCTACGGCTAATTTTGACTTTTTCCCAAAGAACTTAAAAGAATGTTTTATTTATTTTGGCACAAAGTAATCTGCTTAAAGTAGAACTATTCTTAGAGAACAAGAAATTATTTACATACTTCCTAAAGAGACAATATTTGACTTGTGCTCAAAATGAAAACAATATATTATTTCTGCTATAGAATGGTCTCAACCTTTTATTCTGTAACTTAGAGCCATTCCATAAATGTCATTACATGATTCATTCAAGTAGCATTGCCAACATCATACTTCATGTTTTAAATGACGCCTATTGCTTTTAAATGCGTATTATACAAATGCTCATTTTTTCGTGTGCAAACCTTTTCAAATGCATTTTTTGTATTTTGGGTGGGATTGTAAACACATGCTTTAGATATGTTTTAGTGCTTATAATTCAGTAATGTTAAACATGATAAAGTGGAGTGGGTGTTGTATATGAATTTAGGCCCCTAGTGTAATTTTCCCGATTCATGCCCATATATAGGTATAAATCACCCTATCCTTATATAGGTATAGAAGTCATAACCATATTTAGACTTAGCCTATGCAGTCTAAATACGGCATGGCTACTTCCACTAGTTCCGAAAATCCACTACGATTTCTTGGAAAAACCCGCCTTCAGCAGTCAGGGACTTCCCCTTGCTTGAATATTGATTTATCCAAGAACTCATGGAGTTTTCAAAGAACTGAGTCCCTGATGACGGTATTATGTCCAACCTTAAGTCAAACTAGGCACCTTCAAGGTATAAATATACCCACACTTGCCCTTGACTAAACGAAGATTGCAGCGCTAGCGCTATACTTTTACCAGCGCTATACTCGCACTAGAATTATTACAAACACCTCATAGCATTTTACTGCATTTTACTGATCTTTTTAGGATTTTAAAATATTTTCGAGTGTGATTATTGATTATGTGCTTTACATGTGATATGGGGTGATATTGTGTTTTAGAAAACAATAGCTCTGCCCATACTTGCAGTTTGCTCGCTACTCCCCGGTCCACCACAGCTTCTGTGCTGATTGTCGTGGAGGGAGCTTTGGAGCGACATCACTTCCTGGTTCCTGGCTGTTCCATCCTGGCCAGCCATCTTGGAGAGGTCGGCGGACTAGTCTCCCCCTCGCCCTGACTATTTGAGGGCGGGAGTCTCACGCGCGCAATCATTGACTAAACGAAGATTGCAGCGCTAGCGCTATACTTTTACCAGCGCTATACTCGCACTAGAATTATTACAAACACCTCATAGCATTTTACTGCATTTTACTGATCTTTTTAGGATTTTAAAATATTTTCGAGTGTGATTATTGATTATGTGCTTTACATGTGATATGGGGTGATATTGTGTTTTAGAAAACAATAGCTCTGCCCATACTTGCAGTTTGCTCGCTACTCCCCGGTCCACCACAGCTTCTGTGCTGATTGTCGTGGAGGGAGCTTTGGAGCGACATCACTTCCTGGTTCCTGGCTGTTCCATCCTGGCCAGCCATCTTGGAGAGGTCGGCGGACTAGTCTCCCCCTCGCCCTGACTATTTGAGGGCGGGAGTCTCACGTGCGCAATCATTGACTAAACGAAGATTGCAGCGCTAGCGCTATACTTTTACCAGTGCTATACTCGCACTAGAATTATTACAAACACCTCATAGCATTTTACTGCATTTTACTGATCTTTTTAGGATTTTAAAATATTTTCGAGTGTGATTATTGATTATGTGCTTTACATGTGATATGGGGTGATATTGTGTTTTAGAAAACAATAGCTCTGCCCATACTTGCAGTTTGCTCGCTACTCCCCGGTCCACCACAGCTTCTGTGCTGATTGTCGTGGAGGGAGCTTTGGAGCGACATCACTTCCTGGTTCCTGGCTGTTCCATCCTGGCCAGCCATCTTGGAGAGGTCGGCGGACTAGTCTCCCCCCTCACCTAATCTATAAGACCCCTCACAGACTAGCGCAGCGGTGACGCGCAGCGGTAGCGCCGAATACGCGCCGAAGAGACGCCAAAGAGTAGCCAGTCTGCGCCAGTCCGCGGCACGGAGGCGGACGGGGCCGGACGGCCTTCGTATTTACCCTCTATCTGTGCTAGTGGCACTATGTGTCGCAGTATACTCACGTATTCCAGCCCCGAGCTACGCTCCTTCCGCCCCCCGTGTGGTCGCTGCCATCATGTATTTCCGGGAGGGCGGGCGCTGAAGAAAGGGTGTAGTACATGTGGCTGGCGCCTTCCTGTTCAGAAATCTTTTACACAGGTTAGCCCACCCATTCAGCATAAATGTTTACTACTGAATACTAGATCCCTACCCGGCCATGCTCTAGACATTTGAAATATGCTACAGGATTCTAAGATATCCTGTCTGTTCCTTACGGAAACTTGGCTGTCTGAATCTTCCTCTCCCGATTTGGCAAATGCCGTACCTTCCGCCTATAACATTTATAGGAAAGATAGGTCCTCTGGTAGAGGCAGTGGAGTGGCTATTATAGTTAATAAGAATATTGTATGCCATACGTTCTCAGTAGATAATATACAGGGCTGCGAAGCATTAGGCTTTACTCTCCAGCTCTCATCTTCCCAGGCCTGTACTGGTATCCTGGTCTACAGACCACCAGGTTCGGTGGGGCTGTTTTTGGAAGAACTACAGGCAGCCCTATCAATACCATGTCTTAGGTCCAATCATTGCTTTTTATTAGGTGACTTAAATATCCACATGGACAATAGCTCGGATCCGGACACTCTAAAACTGTTAGATATTACTTCCGTGTTTGGCCTATCTCCTTATGTGGCAGGACCGTCTCATAATAAAGGCCACACGCTCGACCAGATTTTTTCTACTTTTCCTATCTGTGTTGACCCTCCCATGCCGGTTTTGTGGTCAGATCATTTTCTCATCACTTTTTCCATCTCTGTCATGGTTCCATCACGGTCCAAACCAGTAGGGTCGTTAAAGCATCTCTCTAAATCTTTCCATCTTCTTACTAGAGAGATGCTATCAAATGTTTTAACTAACTTTCCGTGTCCCACCTCTGACAATGTAGAGGAGTACATCGATCTCTTTCATAATTGGTTCACAGACCGTTTAGAGAGCTTGGTTCCGGCCAAGAAACAAAATTCTGCAGACAAGAGAACATCTGCCCCTTGGTTTACCCCTCATCTAAAAAAAGCACGACAAGATCTTAAGAAAGCAGAAAGAGCATGGAGGCGATCCTATGATCATTCTGAGAGGCTAAATTTTAAGACGCTGACTCGAGCCTACCATAAATTAATTTGGGATGGTAAAAAATCCTATCTGGAATCTAGAATAAATGAAGCGGAGCATTCTTGCAAGGAAATTTTCAGGGTGGTTAAAGATTTCACCTCTCCCTCTGCCTATACTCCGACCCATGCTCACTCCGAAACTTGGTTGAAGGAATTAGCTGTCTATTTTGTACAGAAAATTACCTCTATTCAATCATCTCTCCAGGCCACTTTCCAGCAGCATACGACAAGTGTGGGGTGTCCCTTGCCAGATCATGGCCCCTTTCTGTCCAATTTTCCCCCATTAGATCATGAGAGTTCTCTTGCTATTCTGACAAGTCTCAAATCTGGATCTCCACAGGATCCTTGCCCTGCCAAGTGTCTAGCAAATATGGCACCTGTTCTTAATGACTTGATAAATCCCATCTTGAATCTGTCACTCTCTTCTGGGGTAGTTCCCAAAGCTTGGAAGAGTGCCATGATCTTGCCACTCATTAAAAAACCAGCGCTCGACCCTTCAGTCCATGCAAATTACAGACCCATCTCCTTACTCCCAGCTCTGGCGAAAGTGACTGAGAGGTTTGCTCACAGATCTATTTCCAATTTTATCGAGGAAAGGGGTCTGTTGCATAGTACTCAATCTGGCTTCCGTGCAAATTTCAGCACGGAGACCGCGCTCCTTGAAGTCACTGATGCCATCAGGGAGGAGTTGGATGTTGGTAAAAAAGTGGTACTGATTATGCTGGATCTGTCGGCGGCGTTCGACACCGTTCCCCACGCACTTCTTCTCTCCAGACTCTGGGACTTTGGTCTGCGGGGAACGGTGTGGAACTGGCTCAAATCCTTCTTAGCCGACCGCCGGCAGACAATCTGGGCGCCACCCTTCTCCGCTGAAATGTCACCACTTGAAGTGGGGGTCCCTCAAGGTTCCATCTTGAGCCCCCTCCTGTTTAACATCTTTATGGCCCCCCTGGCGGTGACAGCGGAGTCTTTCGGCGCCCGGATTGTCAGCTATGCTGACGACACCCAGCTCCTCTTTGTAAGCAACAGGGATGGTCAGTTTGATGGTGTCCAGGTCAACGGATGTTTGAGTGCTGTTTTTGAGTGGTTTGGACGCCATGGGCTGAAGTGCAACGCCGACAAGTCGGAGTTGCTCTTCTTTGGCTGTACATCTGAGCCCGATTGGAAAACCTGGTGGCCGCAAGATATGTCTCCTCCCACTAGCTCGTCTGTGAAAGCCAAAAATTTGGGAGTGGTGATTGACAACAAGCTATCTTTCGGACCAAATATCTCATCTCTCACTGGGAAATGTTTCGGCATCCTGCGGATGCTTCGCAAATTTCTCCCCCTAGTCTCTATCCAGCACAGAAAAATTATTGTCCAGGCACTGATTTGTTCCAGGCTGGATTATGCAAACATTTTGTTTCTGGGACTTCCCAAATACCTGGTCAGGCGTCTGCAAATCGCCCAGAATTCTGCAGCCCGAGCCATCTTTGGTCTTCCAAGGAAAGCCAGAGCCACGGATCTTCTCGCCACACTGCATTGGCTCCCAGTTGCAAAAAGGATTCTATTTAAAACTTTGACCACGACTTTCAAGGCCTTGCATGGCATAGGCCCCAAATATATCTCCAAACGACTGTCTTGGTATACCCCTCCCAGATCTCTCAGATCCTCGTCCTTATCAAAAATGAGTGTTCCCATTATTAAACGGGCAAGAGCAGGAGGACGGTCTTTTCGCTACTTAGCTCCTCATGCCTGGAATGATCTTCCAATCTCTTTAAGACAGACCTCTAGTCTTCTGTCTTTCCGCAAGGCCCTTAAGACTTGGCTCTTCCCGTAATCTTGATGCTATTTTTGTGTTTGTACGCCTTTTTGGTGTTATGTTTTTCCCCATATTCGGTTGGGAGTCTTCGTTAAAGCGCCGGGATACTCCAGTGGAGTGGCCGTGCGCTATAGAAGTGTACAAATAACATAACATAACATAACAGGAAAACACACGGTGGTTTGGAGCAGTTCGACTATCTACTTGCCAGACGCCCTGCTACAGCAAGTGCCGAAGGAAGCCGACCCTCCAGCAGACGCACTGAGAGAGACGCTGTCTTTTCTCTTGCCGAGAAATACAGCTCCAATGTTTCCAACCTACCCTTACAGGTTGTTGGGAAATCAAGTCCTGAGAGAGAGATACCAGACCTCCGTCATTCTAAACCAAGGTACGGAGCTGATTAGACCCTTAGAGAATTCTTGCATAGATTCTTGGCAAAAGAATACTGAAACTAAGCTACACCTCACTTACTTCTTCCCTTGTACTAGACCTAGGTTAGGTACACCGGGGTAGGCGTATTTTAGAAGCACCAGTTGAGTACTTTTAGTCTTTATTTATTAATGTATGTATTCTATGTATTTTATGGCTTAGAAACCATATCATGCTTTTACAGTATTATTTTATAATACTCTTCATACTGTACGCATTATAACCAGTATTACGATTGTAGCAGTTCATTTCCTCTGCATGAGAAAGAAGACTGTTCAATAAATCCTTTTATTGAAAACGCCTGTCTCTCTATTTCTCTGCACCTCGGTGAAACGAAGCATGCATGATTGACTGAGTAAAATAACTATCTATTGTTTCCGCGAATCTAGAGATACATTTCTTATTCGTGGGAAACAAAGTTGTCATGTTTATGCGGTTATCAGAAATTAATCCCTTCTTGTGTATTGGAGAACGTTTCTAGTGATCTCTTAGCTAGCTGGCACTCACAATGAAGTCTAGTATATTCGATAGAGACCTCGTAGACCTCAGTCCTACGTCAAATCTATAGGATATATTATTCCAATGCGCAGAGCCTATTAGCCTATTGGGAATATAGGAACTACACTACACTCTCAATTGAAAGTTATCATTTATAAAATGTAATAAGGTAACCCATGTTATCCTATGGAAGAGGTTGGCATTGTAGTAGTGAAACACGAATGTAAACGTTTTTCACAACCATGACATATAAAACTTAAAAGTACATGTACACTTTTTTAATACACTACACCCTACCCTATGTGCTGTTTAGGTCCTTATTATGGGTGGCCTATATATATTAAAAAGGAAGGTTTAGGCCTGGCAACATGTTTATTATGCTAGGTTGAAATTGCAGTTTTAGAACTGTACACACAGGCAGCACTAGCAGGCCTGAGACATGTTTAAAAGGGCTACTTAAGTGGGTGGTACAATCAGTGCTGCAGGCCTACTAGTAGTATTTAACTTAGAGGCCCTGGATGCAGGTAGTTTCACTTTACTATGAACTTCCAAGTCAATCAAATGTTTCCAAGTTTCGGGAGAGAGCACAGTCTCCTTTGCACTGGTTAGCAGTGTTAAAGTGCGCAGAGTCCTAAGGCCAGCAAAAGCAAAGTCAGCATAAACAGGAGGCTTGAAGGCGGAAAGTTAGAGAAAAGCCACAACCAGGGATGTCGAATTCAACAAGGGTCTTTCTGCTTTTATGTTTAAGACATGTTATTTGGATCACTAATTCATTGAATACTAAACCTGAAACCTGATGGAGCATGTGCATATTTTCCATAAGTTGTTCTTAATTCATTCTTTAATTATTGACAACAAATAAACATTGATTGGTGCTTGACAAAAGTTCCAGTGGAAAAGTCAGAAATCAACCCTGATAGGCTTATCTTTAACATTTGAAACATTTGAAGTACATTTCGGATATTCTAAGAATTCAAGAATTTTATAATTATTCCTGGATAGCAGGAACACTCAAATCCGTATCCATTTATGCAAACTGAATAATTTTTCCCATGTAGAAACACCTTTCTTTCACCCCCATTAAATATAGTTGTGTTCCCCCACCCTTCCTACCTTTAAAACCCATTTATTCTTGCCATAGACTGGAACAAATTCACAAACCTTTTCATAATGGAAGACTTGCTGCACACATTGGGCACATACCCACAAACTTGCAAGGTTGTGGGAGGTGTGATGATGATTTGCTTTGGGACCACTTAGGGATACCCAAAAGCCACCAGGTTTGTACGTTTGCTAACCACCTTATTGACAAAATTGACAAAATTCCTGTTTAAGCCTATCCAGTTTGAAGGGGAATAACCTACATTGATTTGCTGAATCAAGATTGGGATTTTGCTAAAACAAATTAAGCTATTTGTGCACCTGTAGTTTGCCTAGGCGTACAAATATATTTGGGAATTGGGCACAAGGGATTAGTTGTATCTCAAACATTTGATCTTATCATGTAAATATTAGAATTAATCTGTCTTCATTTTTATAGAAATTTGCTAAAATATTGTACTTCCTCATCAATGGAATTAATTTCTTGCCATAAGAAAGTCTGCCTATTTACTGTTACAAATAGGTTACACTTTCATTTGGTATGTAGCTGTTTAATTCTCACCTGGACAACTATATGCAGGCATGGTATCAAACATAAAATAATAGCCACTCATTTCTTCTTCAGGAAATTGGAGTTTAATGTCCTTGCTAGTATTAAAGTAGTCAGTGTTTGACCTCTGAGAGCCCTGCATGACCAAAGCAGCTGATTAATAGTGCCCCAAATAGGTAGTTAGGATTTATAGCACCTGTTAAAATCTGATACTCCATGGTTCAGAATTTATCAGATGTGATCATTTCTGCATAATCTAAATTAACGGGGAATAGTATGCAGATTTTGGTGTTTACTGGACCAAAATCATCATGCCCTGGTAAATACTGGCCATTTTTCTCTTGGTAAATTCAGAAGCTCTGACCTTCTTAAAGTTATCAGGAAATGAGAACTTTATTGCACCCAGTAGTTGTTATAAACTCCACACAACTCAGAATGCTAATCCTGCACCAACAGTGGTTTCCAACAATATTGTAATAAGCTCCTCAGAGAGCTCAAATGTTCAAAGAACCAAAGCCATTTGCTGAATCATTTTCAGGGCCATTGGAATTATGTGATTGTACAGTCACGGCGATTTTCGCATAATTTTTAATTTGCTGAATTTGCCTCATAATCCATCATCTGCTGCATAATCTGCAGATTTAAAAAAAAATCTTTTTATTGGATAAAACAAGCTCCACACAGTGTGCACATTAGTCAGCAGTCATGGGCATACAGAAAGGACAATATCACATATTTTCTCATATCAACAGTTCGGCCTGCACTGGAAGATCAAACTCTAAGTTGACATTCCCCCGCCAGCAGTGAGTTCGCTGGGCATCATTCACTGTAAATGGTCTACACCGGACAGACCTGTTGACACAATTACATCACTGCAGTCACTCCCGCCCCACCCCTGCATAATCTGCAGATTTTAACAAAAAAAATGTGTTTTTCTACCTCAAACGTCTCAACGGTTACTAAAAACACAGCAGTACGTGTTGCAGCGCAATGGAAGGCCTTTTGAAAAGGTTGCCTGGTTACCTTTTGTTGTGTTTCTATCTAGGACCCTAATTCGATATTCCCGATTTATGTCCTTATATGGCTATAATAAATAATATCCTTATAAAGGCATAAGGATGATATCCATATTTAGTAATAGCCCATGCAGTCCAAATACGGCAAGGCTACTCCCCTAGACTCCTAGAAAGTACAACGCGTTCTTTAAACAAACCAAACCTCCAGGAACCTAGGAATTCCCCATGCTTTTGTTTTGATTTGTCCTAGAACTCCTGTGAGCACTGAAAGAACGGCCAGTTCTTAGTGACATCTTTTATTGACGTCCAACCTTACGTCAAACCCGGCACCTTTCAGGTATAAATATACCAACAGTTGCCTTAAGCAAACACACGGTGGTTTGGAGCAGAGCGGCTATCTACTTGCCCGAGAGCCCAGCTGATGCGAGAGCCCACGGACGCCGCCCCTCCCTTTTGACGCACTGAGAAAGACGCTGTCTTTTTCTCCAGCCGAGAAAAGCCAGCTCCGGTGTTTCCAGCCGCCCTTGCGGGTTGCTGGGATATCGAGTTCTGAGAGAGAGATACCAGACCTCCTGCTTTCTATTACCCAGGTACGGAGCTGACTAAACCCTTGAGAGAATTCTTGATTCAGATTCCTTGGCAAAAACCAACTTAACTTAAACTGCTAGTTACTTACTCCTTCCCACGTATTAGGCTTAGGTCAGGTACACCGGGGTAGGCGTAGATTAGAAGCACCAGTTGAGTACGCTAGTCAATGTATTTATGTATGTATATATTTTATCCATTTTAAAGTATCATAGGGCTAAGAAACCATATCAATGCTTTTACAGTATTATTTCATAATACTCCTTTTACTGTACGCACTTTACTTTATGTTAAGTATTGCAATTGTGGCAATTAATTTCTCTTGCATGAGAAAGAAGACTGCTCAATAAATAACACCTTTTATTGAAAACGCCCATCTCTCTATTTCTCTGCACTCTGGTGAAACTAAGTATGCACGATTGACTGAGTAAAATAGCTGTCTATTGTTTTCACACGACTCTAGAGATACACTCTTATTCTGAGGGAGCAAAGTTGTCATGTTATATGGTTGTCAGAAGCTAATCCCTTCTTATCTATCCAGGGAAGTTAAACTCCTCCTTGTTTATTCGAGAAAGTTTCTAGTGACCTCTGAGCTAGCTGGCAAAACTAATTAAGTCTAATATAGTCAGTAGAGACATAGTCGACCTCAGTCCCACATCTACACTGCTGTTTATATTATTCCAATGCGCAGAGCCTATAGGGAATATAGGAACTACACTACATGGCGCCCAACGTTTGGTAAGGCGATAATCTAACGCAAGACACTAGAGTAACTCAGTCGTGCTTTTTCACACAGACCCTTTTTCCTGTAAAAACTCCTAAAGACGTCTGGAGTGGGTAAAAGGTTAAAATCCGCCAGAACTTAGTAGGAAGAGATTCCTATGTATAGTTTTTGGTTTAGTCAACGTTGAAGGATATAGTGTGCCAAAATATTGTGCACCTAATCTTTGTTTCCCTTGAAACTTGATCTGCAACAAAACTTTCAGTCAGTAAAATGGTGGAAAGTGAAGATGAAGCGGAGAGAGCTAGAATAGCACCTCAACTCCTAGCGGATGACACAAGTTTCCAAGAAAACGACCCGAATGTTATACTCATTCCGGTCAATATCAGAAGAACTATAACTATTAAACTTATAGAAAATGGACTATGATCACAAGGTGGTACAGTCATATTCGTGGTAGAGGCACATGAATATCGGCAGACAGAGGTATTCTATTCATGGATACACTTTCCAGCAGCAAACGCTGTAACAAAAGAATTCCATTATTTAACAAATAGAGGAACCTCCGGATGAATACACTCCTTTTGTGGAGGTTTAAATCCCACTAAATTACCAAGAGCACTTGCTCTGGTTTAAAGGCGCCCTAAAACATCAAAATCACATCACCAGGCTCGGTCCATTAGGTAGACCAGGAGCCATGTGGCCGGTTCTAGCCAGCTACACACCACGTACTGACATTGAAAAAATGTCAAGTGAAGAACTTTTAGATAAAATAAAAGAATTAACAAAGGCATATAGAGAATTAGTTCAATTGGCAATGGAGTACATAACATACCTCCAGAAATTGAAAGAAACAGATATAGCAGAACAACCATTGGAACTTGCCAGAATCATAGAAAAATCCTATGAAGAACTAGGTAGAGATAGTTTGGGTGGGAAACCAGTAAAACCCCATCTAACTGAAAATCCTGAAAAAAACTTTTTTTAAAATAATCTAAATACTCCAAAAAAGAGTTGGGATGGTAATAAACAATTCACTCCCAAAGAAAAACGATTCCAGTCCAGAGGAAGGTCTCCTCAACGGAGAGAAAGATCTCTGGACCAAGGAAACAAGTCTCTCCAGAGGGAGCCCTCTGAGAAAAGATACAACCTTAGAGATAGGGATAAAATGACAAAACCTGATATATATCAAGATATTGATACACGTCCCTCTCGATCTTTTCAGACTTCCTCACAGAAATCGGAAAGAAGAGGACGGTCAGAACACAAGGAAGAGCACGTCAAGTCCAAAGACAAAGAACCTGCTCATCAAAGTAAAAAATTACAATTTCCAAGAAAGAAGGTAGCCAGTATTAAAATAATAAAACATGCTGAGGATACTGAGGACACAACTGAAAAACGGAGAGTGGGCCCAGACAATGCTAGACAGCGCAGCAGAAGTGACAATAGCTCGCAAGATCTTGATGAATCTTCTGGAGACAGTGGACACGAATGAATACATTCAAGTGGAAACTGCAGATAGCAGAGTTAGCAAACCTCGTAAAATATACGAAATAACATTACGTATAGAGGGGGACAAGACTAGGAATGTAAGGGGTCTCTTTTGGGATAACCTTTCGAAAGGCTATGACATCCTGTTAGCTGAGAAAGACTGGCCACCAGAGTTTGTCAGAGAGTGCCCTCATGGCGAAGAAATGATTATGCCTGCCTTCTCAAATCATATTCCAATTCATAAAAAATACATATTAGCAAGAAAATGGGCAGTAGCCCAAGCTCCTGCATTATACAAAAATCATGTAGGATGGGATGAGGACTCTCGTCCTCACAAAATCCAATTAAAAAGTCAACCTACTGCACAAAGGCAGTATCCTGTTAAGCAAGAAGCTAAAAAGCAAGTCAGGGAGATCTAAGATCAACTTGAATATCAGGGGGTGATTGAAACATGCACCTCACAAATGAACAATCCTTTGTTTCCTGTCTCCAAGCCAGACGATTCATATCGTCTAGTTTTGGACTACAGACACCTTAACTCCTGTTGCAAAACATTTGCAGTACAAAACTCACACAGTGCAGCACTAATGAATAACATCGTGTGCAAAAAATATAAAACAACATTAGATATCTCTAATGGTTTCTTTTGTCAAAACATTGCACCTGAAAGTAGGTATTTGACCGCTTTCTCAATAATTGGGTCGCAAAAACACTTCTGTCGACTCCCACAGGGATTCAAGAATAGCCCAGGATTATTCTCAGCAAGAGTAACAGAGTTACTACAAATATATGATGATGAAGCATTATCTTATGTCGATGACATCTATCTAACAGATGATGACCTGGAGACACACTTGAAAAGAGTAAACACCATAATACTTGGGTTTGCGGCTGAGGGTTACAAATTCAACTTTAAAAAGTCACGAATTGCCCATCTAACTGTCCTATTTTTAGGATATGAATTATCAAGTGAAGGCAAAAGCCTAGCAGACAACTTCTTAGAGAAGTGTGCTGTACTCCAGGCACCTAAAACGCTGAAAAACTTACAATCAATACTAGGTTTCCTGAATTTCGGAAGAACATACATTCTGAATTATGCAGAGAGGGTTAAACCTCTCTATGAATTAATAAAACCTGATTTCAAACCAATCAATTGGACTCAGAAACACACAGAAATTTTAAGAGAATTGCAAACAGACATGTTAGCTAAAACAAAATTACAAACTCGCGAAAACGTACGCAACCTTGTAATCCGAGTCATCCTAGGAAAATGCGGATTCACGTACCTAACCTCTAATGAGGGAGAAACGGTACCAATAGCTTACAAATCACACTTGTACACACAAGCTGAAATGAAATTCAGTTCTACTGAAAAAATTCTAATAGCGGTCCAAACTGCTGTAGCAAAAGAAAGAGCACAAGCCCAAGGCAGGAAGATAACTGTTTTAACAGCAGAATCAGCCCTTGAGGCATTAACAAGCCCACGCAATTTGACTGCTGTGGCATTAGATCCAAAATGGATACAATGGGAAAATTCTCTTGCTGCAGAAGACGTGAAATACTATTTTGACCCGAAAATGAAAAAACTAGAAGATCTAGAATATGAAGAAGAATATCCTCTGCCAATCGAAATTCTACCTCTCGAACAATACACATGTGTAATCTACATGGACAGATTTGCACAACACTACGATGTAGAGAAAAAATCCTACAACGCAGCGTGAGCGTTTGTTAAAGGTCGTTGGCACAAAGGAAAATTTAGACCACTTGTCTCTATAACTCAATCTCTAAGAGATTGTTCGGCTCAGCGAGCTGAACTACTAGCATTTAAGATGGCGCTTGAAATTGCCGATCGCGAATTCCCACACTAATAATGTGCGATTCGCATTACTGCGTCAAGTCTTACAATAATGACATACAGACATGGATTCAAAATGGTTACAAAGATGACACAGGTGCCACAAGCAAGCATAAAAGGCTTTGGGAACAAGTGGTTCTTTTGCAGAAAGAACTACAAAAGAATCACGTGATCCATACACTGAGTCATCAATGCGATGGCGTTCACGTTGCAGGGAATTCATTGGCTAACAGAGCCACAGCGGAAGCGGTCCTACCGGCTTCCGTAGCCACAAAAAAGCATTCTAAAAAACACATAGACGGAGAAACTATGCTAGCGGTAAAAGCCTCATTAAAAGGCGACTATGCAGCATTACCTCTGAACTATCCACTCAGTTATACATACATAATTGATGAAAACTCCGTTCCTTTTGCTCAAATCCCTGGAGTGGGGGATAGAGTAATTCCAAACACGAACCGGAGAGTCTTTTTAATAGCAGACGCACACATGTGACTGGGTCTGAGGCACCAAGAGATAGTGAAATCTCTAAAAGAATTACAATCAGAATATTGGTGGCCGGGGATGAACTTGCAACATTACAAACTTGCAAAGGATTGTCCAGACTGTAACCGAGATCTCAGTCGTGAACAGACCAGAGTATTGCCAGGACCCCTTTGTTAGAAAGCATAAGGCTATCTATACGCAAAAATCCAGCAGGAGAAACGCGATCCCATAAACATTAAGACTAGATTCACTTAAAATGCAGACACCAGCACTCGGCTGACGCCAGAACTGTTATACAAAGATTTGCGAGTCTTTATCGCCATATAAGCAATTGGCATGCTGCATTCTGACCAGGGTCCTGCGTTTAGCTATCGAGCTTCCAAAGAGGCCATGAACAGCATGGGCATTGCATTGCGGTACTCTTCTCCATTCCATCCTGAGGGAAATGCGGTAGTGGAAAGAAAAAACTGTGACATAAAGCAATCTATAACGGCGAGGGTATTAGGTTCGGGTGATGGGTGGGTCAAACATTTAACAAGTGTCCAACGTAGTCTTAATAATCTGCCAAGAAATTCTCTAAAAGGTCTCACGCCGTACGAACTATTGTTCGGTACTAGAATGTATATTCAGGATCTTGATAGTCACACTTCAGTGGTAGAAGAAAAATGCTTTGACATCAAAGACCGTTTGGCTGTTTTACAGGACTTAAATGAAACAAGAAGAAACCTGAGTAACATAATGTTAAAAGAACAGCCAACAGCCACTGAAGAAAAAACACCTGTCCCAGCAAGACCTGTCTGGATTCCAAAGATTGGGGATCTGGTCAGAGAGAAGATCGCGGTGAAGAAGGAATTTGGGCTTTCTTACAGAAAAGCAGTACCTGTCTTAGCTGTCAGCGGAACAAGATCAGTTGTACTACCGCCCCTTGCTGGTAAAAAGGAGAACCAAGTTGTATCCATCTACCTGGTAAAACCACAATCATGTGGCCAATAATAAGTAGTAGGCCCAGTGGACTCCCAAGAAATAGCAGAATACCAACATTTGCTACAATCGAAGAGCTTCAATCTGCGAGACTAATCACATTTGATAAACCTGCAGTGAATAAAAAAGGACTATGCAACAAAGCCATGGAACTTGTGCCTCTTGAAACCCAAATTGCAACAGTTCGTCAAGAAACACCTGTCTACAATGATGTAGCATCGGACTATACTAATGTCTCCAAGAAAGATCCAAGGACTAAAGAAAATTCGGAAGCACTTCCAACAATTGACAGAACTGCATCTGGCTACTTCATCAATTTCGATGACTTTTCTGATGATCCAAGTGAACATGAAGAAACGCCAGCATCAAAAACTTTCAAAGACAAAGTAACTGAACTCTTTCATCAACTCAAAGAAACCTATCTGATTTCTCCATGGATTGAATTTTGGATTGTGTTAGGTGTACTTTTCCTCCTGCTTTGGCTCATCATGGTTCTTTGTTTGGGAAAATTCATTGAAGGAAAATACAGTACAATGGACACAGCAAGTCAGAACATCAACTTGGTCCTAAAGCCTCACACATCCTCTCACATCACAAAAAGAGAACTGTCACCAGTGAACATCACAGCCAATCCAATACCCGGTGGGGTAGCATGGGACAAAACTGATTATGAAATTTATGGCCCATTTGAGCTCTTGAAATATCTACACCAATTTAAGGTTTCATTAAGTGACTTTGTAAAACCAAGTACTTTTTCTGATGATTGGGACTTTGATCATATTAATAATATGATGTCAGATTTAGTAATGTCAGCTAAATTCACAGAACATGATTATTTACAGGGTTCATCAAATTATGAAGAGTTATATTGTTATAATCATTTTGGTCATCACTATTTGCATAAATCTGCTCAACCTAGAAATGTTTTAAATTATAATCAATGGGAACATTGTGCAACACCGCCTAAAGGCAGCTCGAAAACATTTTATGAGAAATTCCCATACTTCTCAGGTTTTAACACAAGTGATGCAGAAACGTTTTATTTTAGAATGTCAAATAAGACAGGAATGAAACAATGTTGACAAATACTAAATTGATTTATTCTGAAACATTTTATGAAAAAATGACTACATTTGGTTTTGAATTCTGGAAAAACAACATTGAAACAAAAACCATCTGGGGTACAAAAGAATGGCAGGTCCAAGGTTTAGAAGCATTATTTAGAGCCTGCATGATCCCAGAACAAATAATATTCTTGAATGACACCATTCAACAGACAACCTGTCTTGGCCTAGCCAAGATTAAAGACTTAAACAAACCGTCTATTCCGAAGCCCATACCTGATAGTAATAGCACTTGAATGACACCATTCAACAGACAACCTGTCTTGACCTAGCCAAGATTAACCCCTTTGCTGCTAGGCCTTTTCCCCTCCTGTGCTAAGCCTTTTTTTGGCATTTTGGGGTAGTGCGTGCTTAGGCCCCTGTAACTTTTTGACCACATAAGATATCCACGCCAAATTTGCGTCCTTTTCTTCCAACATCATGTGGATTCTAAAGGCACCCAGGGTTTGTGGATTCCCTTGGAGGGGTCCCAGAAATTAACCAAAATATAGTGAAATATTAGTTTTTTTCAGAAAAATGGGAAAAACGGGCTGCAAATGAAAGCCTCTGGGTTTTTCCCTGAAAATGTTATCAAAAAAGGGGTTGTGGGGCTGAAATCTCAATTTTCTCAGCTTTTAGGGAATGACAGTTTTTGTCAGAGAACCAACATTTTTTACACAGTTTTAGCATTTTTCTGGGACATAGCCTATTTTTGCTATTTTTAGAGCTTTCCACCTCCTTCCAGTTAATGGTAAAAATGAGTTTGAGAGCAATAATGGATCCTGGAAAGCTGTACATTTTCGAAAAGTAGATAAAATTCTGAATTCAGAAAGGGGTAATTTGTCTAAATCCATGAAGGTTTCTTTATAGAAACTAACAGTTAAATATTGGAATAATTGAAAATTTGTTGAAAAAAATGGCCTTTTGTCTTAACGTTTTCACCTATAACTTTTTCTAATTTTTACAGCTCTTGGAAAGCAATATACCGTTATATCCGTTAGACCTTCCTGGTTGTGGGGATATATAGGACTTGTAGTTTCACCAAGAACCCGACGAACCCAGATCCAAAAACTGAGCAGCAACTTGCAATAGTATTTTTTCATTTAGTGGGTATAGAGCATTTTGTCTTGGAAAATGTATACATGGAAAAATCTGTATGAAAGACACCTATGTATTTCTGAATTGGGTACAAATTATAGAGTTCAGAAACAGTATATAATTGCACATTTTCAAAATTGTGAATACTCATACTAGCATAAGAATTATTGGTCATTTTTCAAAAAGATTTTTCTTTTACACAATGTCTTTCATTGAAAGGGAGAAATGCATGAAAGCTTAATAGGTAATAACAGTTTATTTACAAATCTGAATTACCCTAAGTCTCCCGATAAAAACGGTACCTCACTTGTGTGGGTCAGCCTTGTGCCTGCAACAGGAAACGGCGCAAAATGCAACGTGGTCACACCTCAATTTTGCAGTTACAAATTGACCCTTTTATGGCAAAGTGCCTACCTGTAGTTTTTGCACCCTAGCTCTGCCGACACCTAGAGAAACCTAGCAAACCTATACATTTTTGAAAAGTAGACACCCAGGGAAATTTAAGATGGGGTGGCTCGACTGCCTACCACCAGGTTTTGTTACCCAGAATCCCTTGCAAAGCTAAGAATTTGACAAAAAAAACACATTTTCCTCACATTTCTGTGGTGGAAAGTTCTGTAATCTGCGTGGATCAACAAATTTCCACCCACCCAGCGTTCCCCCAGGTCTCCCGAAAAAAATGGTACCTCACTTGCATGGGTAGGCATAGTGGCTGCGATACGAAACAGTGCAAAACGCAACGTGGTCGCACCTCAATTTCCCAGTGAAATCTTGCGCTTTTTGGACAAAGAGACTACCTTTTGTTTTTGAGCCCTAGCTCTGCCGGCACCTAGGGAAACCTAGCAAACCTATACATTTTTGAAAAGTAGACACCCAGGGTAATTCAGGATGGGGTCACTCGACTGCCTACCACCAGGTTTTGTTACCCAGAATCCCTTGCAAAGCTAAGAATTTGACAAAAAAAACAAATTTTCCTCACATTTCTGTGGTGGAAAGTTCTGGAATCTGCGTGGATCAACAAATTTCCACCCACCAAGCGCTCCCCCAGGTCTCCCGAAAAAAATGGTACCTCACTTGCGTGGGTAGGCATAATGGCTGCGATACGAAATAGCGCAAAACGCAACGTGGTCGCACCTCAATTTCCCAGTGAAATCTTGCGCTTTTTGGACAAAGAGACTACCTTAGGTTTTTGAGCCCTAGCTCTGCCGGCACCTAGGGAAACCTAGCAAACCTATACATTTTTGAAAAGTAGACACCCAGGGGAATTCAGGATGGGGTGACTCGACTGCCTACCACCAGGTTTTGTTACCCAGAATCCCTTGCAAAGCTAAGAATTTGACAAAAAAACACATTTTCCTTACATTTCTGTGGTGGAAAGTTCTGGAATCTGTGTGGATCAACAAATTTCCACCCACCCAGCGTTTCCCCAGGTCTCCCCAAAAAAATGGTACCTCACTTGCGTGGGTAGGCATAGTGGCTGCGACACGAAACAGCGCAAAACGCAACATGGTTGCACCTCAATTTACCAGTGAAATCTTGAGCTTTTCGGACAAAGAGACTACCTTTTTTTTTTAGCCCTAGCTCTGCCAGCACCTAGGGAAACCTAGCAAACCTATACATTTTTGGAAAGTAGACACCCAGGGGAATTCAGGATGGGGAGACTTGACTGCCTACCACCAGGTTTTGTTACCCAGAATCCCTTGCAAAGCTAAGAATTTGATCTAAAAAACACATTTTCCTCACATTTCTGTGGTGGAAAGTTCTGGAATCTGCTTGGATCAACAAATTTCCACCCACCCAGCGTTCCCCCAGGTCTCCCAAAAAAAATGGTACCTCACTTGCGTGGGTAGGCATAGTGGCTGCGATACGAAACAGCGCAAAACGCAACGTGGTCGCACCTCAATTTCCCAGTGAAATCTTGCGCTTTTTGGACAAAGAGACTACCTTTTGTTTTTGAGCCCTAGCTCTGCCGGCACCTAGGGAAACCTAGCAAACCTATACATTTTTGAAAAGTAGACACCCAGGGGAATTCAGGATGGGGTCACTCGACTGCCTACCACCAGGTTTTGTTACCCAGAATCCCTTGCAAAGCTAAGAATTTGACACAAAAAACTAATTTTCCTCACATTTCTGTGGTGGAAAGTTCTGGAATCTGCGTGGATCAACAAATTTCCACCCACCCAGCGCTCCCCCAGGTCTCCCGAAAAAAATGGTACCTCACTTGCGTGGGTAGGCATAATGGCTGCGATACGAAATAGCGCAAAACGCAACGTGGTCGCACCTCAATTTCCCAGTGAAATCTTGCGCTTTTTGGACAAAGAGACTACCTTAGGTTTTTGAGCCCTAGCTCTGCCGGCACCTAGGGAAACCTAGCAAACCTATACATTTTTGAAAAGTAGACACCCAGGGGAATTCAGGATGGGGTGACTCGACTGCCTACCACCAGGTTTTGTTACCCAGAATCCCTTGCAAAGCTAAGAATTTGACAAAAAAAACACATTTTCCTTACATTTCTGTGGTGGAAAGTTCTGGAATCTGTGTGGATCAACAAATTTCCACCCACCCAGCGTTTCCCCAGGTCTCCCCAAAAAAATGGTACCTCACTTGCGTGGGTAGGCATAGTGGCTGCGACACGAAACAGCGCAAAACGCAACATGGTCGCACCTCAATTTACCAGTGAATCTTGCGCTTTTCGGACAAAGAGACTACCTTTTTTTTTTTAGCCCTAGCTCTGCCAGCACCTAGGGAAACCTAGCAAACCTATACATTTTTGAAAAGTAGACACCCAGGGAAATTCAGGATGGGGAGACTCGACTGCCTACCACCAGGTTTTGTTACCCAGAATCCCTTGCAAAGTAAGAATTTGATCTAAAAAACACATTTTCCTCACATTTCTGTGGTGGAAAGTTCTGGAATCTGCTTGGATCAACACATTTCCACCCACCCAGCGTTCCCCCAGGTCTCCCAAAAACAATGGTACCTCACTTGCGTCGGTAGGCATAGTGGCTGCGACATGAAACAGCGCAAAACGCAACGTGATCGCACCTCTATTTCCCAGTGAAATCTTGCGCTTTTTCCCTTTTTGGACAAAGAGACTACCTTTTGTTTTTGAGCCCTAGCTCTGCCAGCACCTAGGGAAACCTAGCAAACCTATAAATTTTTGAAAAGTAGACACCCAGGGAAATTCAGGATGGGGTGACTCAACTGCCTACCACCGGGTTTTGTTACCCAGAATCCCTTGCAAAGCTAAGAATTTGACAAAAAAACACATTTTCCTCACATTTCTGTGGTGGGAAGTTCTGGAATCTGCGTGGATCAACAAATTTCCACCCACCCAGCGTTCCCCCAGGTCTCCCGAAAAAAATGGTACCTCACTTGCGTGGGTAGGCATAATGGCTGCGATACGAAATAGCGCAAAACGCAACGTGGTCACACCTCAATTTCCCAGTGAAATCTTGCGCTTTTTGGACAAAGAGACTACCTTTTGTTTTTTAGCCCTAGCTCTGCCAGCCCCTAGGGAAACCTAGCAAACCTATACATTTTTAAAAAGTAGACACCCAGGGGGATATAGGAGGGGGAGACTCGACTGCCTACCACCAGGTTTTGTTACCCAGAATCCCTTGCAAAGCTAAGAATTTGACCAAAAAAACAAATTTTCCTCACATTTCTGTGGTGGAAAGTTTTGAAATCTGCGTGGATCAACGAATTTTCACCCACCCAGCGTTCCCCCAGGTCTCCCGAAAAAAATGGTACCTCACTTGCGTGGGTAGGCATAGTGGCTGCGACACGAAACAGCGCAAAACGCAACGTGGTCGCACCTCAATTTCCCAGTGAAATCTTGCGCTTTTTGGACAAAGAGACTACCTTTTGTTTTTGAGCCCTAGCTCTCTCAGCACCTAGGGAAACCTAGCAAACCTATACATTTTTGAAATCTAGACACCCAGGGAAATTCAGGATGGGGTGACTCGACTGCCTACCACCAGGTTTTGTTACCCAGAATCCCTTGCAAATCTAAGAATTTGACACAAAAAACACATTTTCCTCACATTTCTGTGGTGGAAAGTTCTGGAATCTGCGTGGATCAACAAATTTCCACCCACCCAGCATTCCCCCAGGTCTCCCGAAAAAAATGGTACCTCACTTGCGTTGTTAGGCATAGTGGCTGCGACATGAAACAGCGCAAAACGCAACGTGGTCGCACCTCAATTTCCCAGTGAAATCTTGCGCTTTTTGGACAAAGAGACTACCTTTTGTTTTTGAGCCCTAGCTCTGCCAGCACCTAGGGAAACCTAGCAAACCTATACATTTTTGAAAACTACACACCCAGGAAAATTCAGGATGGGGTGACTCGACTGCCTACCACCTGGTTTTGTTACCCAGAATCCCTTGCAAAGCTAAGAATTTGACAAAAAAACACATTTTCCTCACATTTCTGTGGTGGAAAGTTCAGGAATCTACGTGGATCAACAAATTTCCACCCACCCAGCATTCCCCCAGGTCTCCCGAAAAAAATGGTACCTCACTTGCGTGGGTAGGCATAGTGGCTGCGACATGAAACAGCGCAAAACGCAACGTGGTCGCACCTCAATTTCCCAGTGAAATCTTGCGCTTTTTGGACAAAGAGACTACCTTTTGTTTTTGAGCCCAAGCTCTGCCAGCACCTAGGGAAACCTAGCAAACCTATACATTCCTGAAAACTAGACACCAAGGGGAATTCAGGATGGGGTGACTCGACTGCCTACCACCAGGTTTTGTTACCCAGAATCCCTTGCAAAGCTTAGAATTTGACAAAAAAACACATTTTCCTCACATTTCTGTGGTGGAAAGTTCTGGAATCTGCGTGGATGAACAATTTTCCACCCACCCAGCGTTCCCCCAGGTCTCCTGAAAAAAATGGTACCTCATTTGCGTGGGTAGGCATGGTGGCTGCAACAGGAAATGGTTCAAACCGTACGGTGGTGAATTTACAATACCCTATTGCAAAACTACCTTGATTTTTTGGAGGGGGCACCTGATTTTTCGGCCCGGGGCGCAGTGGCCATCTTTTGAAACTACCAAACCCAAACAGTTCTGAAAACTAGACACCCCGGGGAGTCCAGGAGGTATGGCATGCGTGGGTCCCCCAATGTTTTCCTACCCAGAATTCCTTGCAAACTTTAAAATTAGGTAAAAATATCACTTTTCCAAACTTTTTTGCGTGGGATCTCCGTGCCGGCAAAAATGTCCTATCACCCAGCGTTCCCCTTGTTCTTCCGAGTAAAATGATACCTCACTTGTGTGGGTGCCCCAAAGCAGAACAGGCTAAAAATGAATTTTTAAAAAGGTAGTATTTAAGTTTGACAAATTAAGCCCCCCTACCTTAGTCACAGGCCTTTGGCCAACCCACACAAGTGAGGTATCATTTTACTCGGGGAACGCTGGGTGGTAGGACATTTGTGCCGGCGGGGAGATCCCTCCCAAAAATGTATGGAAAAGTGGGTTTTTTAACCTAAATTTAAGGTTTGCAGGGATTTCTGGGTAGGAAAACATTGGGGGACCCACGCATGCCATACCTCCCTGGATTTCCCCGGGTGTCTAGTTTTCAGAACTGTTTGGGTTTGGTAGTTTCCAAAGATGCCCGCCAAGCCCCCCAATGTTTTCCTACCCAGAATTCCTTGCAAACCTTAAAATTAGGTAAAAATATCACTTTTCCAAACTTTTTTGCGTGGGATCTCCGTGCCGGCAAAAATGTCCTACCACCCAGCGTTCCCCTTGTTCCCCCGAGTAAAATGATACCACACCTTAACAGAGTTACTCAAAAGTCAAACATTCAAGCACGGCTATCTATTCCTCAAAGACACACACATACAGGTTGGATTTGGCACGAGGGCGAGTGATGGTTCAGTACATAAAATTTTATTAACAAGATATTTCAAAAAAATGAAATGCTCTGTCAATAAATAAATGCATAAAAACGGAACCAGTGACTCGCAACTCGTGAGCTGTAAAGCCGCGACAAGGCACCAACCGTTTTACAGGCCATTCACACACCTTTCATACCTGATACAAACTAGACCATTGACACCATCCGGAAGGAAAAGCAACACAAAACAACAATCACAATAAGGGACAAGGTACACCCTACTTCAGAAAGAGATAAAAGAAAAATATTACTGCACAGCCATCTAATCCGCAAGCACACACACATACTGGTTGGATTTGGCACGAGGGTGAGTGATGATTCAGTACATACAATTGTATTCGCAAGTAATTTCACAAAAATGAAATACACTGCGTATAATTGAAAGTATGATAAACTGAACCACTGACTCACAGCTCGTGAGCTGTAAAGCCACGTCAAGGCACCAACCTCTTTACAGGCCATTCATACACCTTTCGTACGTGTGACACATACAAAACATTCACACCGCCAGCCGCGGACCCATCACATTTCAACACTCACACCAGCAGACAGCGCCATTCAAGGGCCCATCACTTTCACACGCCCACATTTCTGACATTGCAACTACACAAAATGATGGACTGCGTGGAGTGTCACTCAACTAGCAGTCTGTGTAGTGACCAACAGAAAGTAACTACTCACACACCGCCAGCCGAGCGCCAGTCCACCCACACCACCATCCAAGCATCAGACCATGCACACCGCCAGCCAAGCACCACTCAGCGCACACCGACAGCCAAGTACCACTCCACACACACCACCAGCCAAGCATCACTCCACGCACACCACCAGCCAAGCGCCAGTCCACAAACACAACACCAGCCAAGCACCACTCCGTGCACAGACAGCCAAGTACCACTCCACGCACACCATCCAGCCAAGTGCCACTCCACACACACCACCAGCAAAGCGCCACTCCACGCACACCACCATCCAGGCACCAGACCATGCACACCGCCAGCCAAACACCACTCAGCGCACACCGACAGCCAAGTACCACTCCACACACACCACCAGCCAAGCATCACTCCACGCACACCGCAAGCCAGGAGCCACTCCACACAGACCACCAGCCAAACACCACTCCGTGCACAGACAGCCAAGTACCACTCCACGCACACCACCAGCCAAGCGCCACTCCACACACACCACCAGCCAAGCGCCACTCCACAAACACAATACCAGCCAAGCACCATTCCGTGCACAGACAGCCAAGTACCATTCCACGCACACCATCCAGCAAAGCGCCACTCCACACACACCACCAGCAAAGCACCACTCCATGCACAGACAGCCAAGTACCACTCCACGCACACCACCAGCCAAGCGCCACTCCACACACACCACCATCCAAGCACCAGACCATGCACACCGCCAGCCAAACACCACTCGATTCAGAAAAGGGGGTGGTGATGAACAGAGTGCCTGAATTAAGCAGACAACTCTTACCCAGTCCAAAGATCAGGGCTTGATCCATCACCGTTTTTTAGCTCACTGCACCATCCCAGCTCAGAACTTGGCTATATGCAAATTAGTCTGTTCCTGTCCCAGTGCATGATGGGAACAGGGCAAACCAAACTACCAAGCCAATTCTTGTACTGGGAAGGAAACAAGCTTCCGGGGACCGGTTTCTGCCATTTCAGGCGTCGTCGGCCCGGCTTGCTTGAATCCTGATGGTGCAATGAGCAAGTGACTCACATCTGAGTATACCCTTCCACGCTTATGGTGGACAAAATGATTCAGAAAAGGGGGTGGTGATGAACAGAGTGCCTGAATTAAGCAGACCACTCTTACCCAGTCCAAAGATCAGGGCTTGATCCATCACCGTTTTTTAGCTCACTGCACCATCCCAGCTCAGAACTTGGCTATATGCAAATTAGTCTGTTCCTGTCCCAGTGCATGATGGGAACAGGGCAAACCAAACTACCAAGCCAATTCGTGTACTGGGAAGGAAACAAGCTTCCGGGGACCGGTTTCTGCCATTTCAGGCGTCGTCAGCCCGGCTTGCTTGAATCCTGATGGTGCAATGAGCAAGGGACTCACATCTGAGTATACCCTTCCACGCTTATGGTGGCCAAAATGATTCAGAAAAGGGGGTGGTGATGAACAGAGTGCCTGAATTAAGCAGACCACTCTTACCCAGTCCAAAGATCGGGGCTTGATCCATCACCGTTTTTTAGCTCACTGGACCATCCCAGCTCAGAACTTGGCTATATGCAAATTAGTCTGTTCCTGTCCCAGTGCATGATGGGAACAGGGCAAACCAAACTACCAAGCCAATTCTTGTACTGGGAAGGAAACAAGCTTCCGGGGACCGGTTTCTGCCATTTCAGGCGTCGTCGGCCCGGCTTGCTTGAATCCTGATGGTGCAGTGAGCAAGGGACTCACATCTGAGTATACCCTTCCACGCTTATGGTGGACAAAATGATTCAGAAAAGGGGGTGGTGATGAACAGAGTGCCTGAATTAAGCAGACCACTCTTACCCAGTCCAAAGATCAGGGCTTGATCCATCACCGTTTTTTAGCTCACTGCACCATCCCAGCTCAGAACTTGGCTATATGCAAATTAGTCTGTTCCTGTCCCAGTGCATGATGGGAACAGGGCAAACCAAACTACCAAGCCAATTCTTGTACTGGGAAGGAAACAAGCTTCCGGGGACCGGTTTCTGCCATTTCAGGCGTCGTCGGCCCGGCTTGCTTGAATCCTGATGGTGCAATGAGCAAGGGACTCACATCTGAGTATACCCTTCCACGCTTATGGTGGACAAAATGATTCAGAAAAGGGGGTGGTGATGAACAGAGTGCCTGAATTAAGCAGACCACTCTTACCCAGTCCAAAGATCAGGGCTTGATCCATCACCGTTTTTTAGCTCACTGCACCATCCCAGCTCAGAACTTGGCTATTTGCAAATTAGTCTGTTCCTGTCCCAGTGCATGATGGGAACAGGGCAAACCAAACTACTAAGCCAATTCTTGTACTGGGAAGGAAACAAGCTTCCGGGGACCGGTTTCTGCCATTTCAGGCGTCGTCGGCCCGGCTTGCTTGAATCCTGATGGTGCAATGAGCAAGGGACTCACCAGCCAAGCGCAACTCAACACACACCACCAGCCAAGCACAACTCCACACACACCGCCAGCCAAGTACCACTCCACGCACACCACCAGACAAATCCAAACACAACACCAGGCAAGCGCAAGAGCACGCACGCCGCCAACCAAACACCAGACCACGCACACCGCCAGCCAAGCACCAGTCCTCAGACACCGCCAGACAAGCACCAGTCCACAGACACCGTTAGCCAAGCGCCAAACCATGCACACCGTCAGACAATGGACACTACACGCAAACCAACATCATACTTTAGTTTTTTTTTTAAATAAAACAAAAACAAAAACAAATTGCTAATTGATACAAATCTACTAACTCAACAACTAAATCTAAAAAGACTACACAAATGCAAACTTTGAAACTGAACAATAAGTTTTAAAGAATAAAGACCAACCAGTTCACTTTACCACTCATTGATACTCCCAAAAATTATTTTGTGTGTGGTACAATCTAAAACAAGCAGGTACACACAGCCCAGGGTTTATTCATTTATTTATATGCTTATAAAGCGCCTGAGTCAATTCCCGAAGGGATATCTCTGCGCTTTTGCTTACACTGGACAGTTTGCTCTAGGAATGCAGCTGTGGAAGGGGGGGTAGGCTAGATTTATGACAGTGTAAAGAGGTGTGTTTTAAGTTTTTTTCTGAATGAGTCAAGATTGCTGATCTGTTTCAGTGCAGTGGGTAGGGAGGTCCAAAGGATTGGTCCTTTGTATGACAGGGCTCGACCGCCTTGTCTAGCTCTTCTTATCTTAGGGACCTGCAGCAACTGATGGTTGCTTGAGCGTAGAGTGCGTCCGGGGATATAAGGGACACATTTTTCTTTTAGGTATTTGGGGCTAGTTCCAAACAGGCATTTGTGTATCATACTACATATTTTAAATTTGATGCGCTGATTTACCGGCAACCAGTGAAGTTGGCGGAGTAGTGGGCGGGAGGGTGTTCTGGGAGGAGCATTAAGAGCCAGTCTTGCTGCCGTATTTTGGACAACCTGTAGTTTATCCAGCTGTTCCTCATTTGCCGATAAGTATAGTCCATTGCAGTAATCCATTCTGCTTATTATTAGGGTCTGAATGAGTGTTTTTCTATGATTGTCTGGCAGAAATGGGAAGACTCGTCGGAGTAGCCCCACCACGTGGAGGCAGGCACCTGCCACTTGAGTGGTGTGTTCCTTGAGTAGGAGCGCTTGGTCTAGTTTGATGCCAAGGTTTTTTGCTATTGGTTTGGGGTTAGGGACAGGACCCAATTCCAGGGACCACCATTCTGGGGACCATAAAAGAGTCGCTCCCCCGAACAGCATGACCTCGGTTTTGGATACGTTGCATTGGAGGAAATTCTGAGCCATCCAATGCGCTACCGCTCTCATCCCATCCGCAAAAGTTGACTGAATTGCCGGTGTGAGAGTTTGGAATGGGAACAAGAGCTGGGTGTCATCGGCGTATGACACCGGGGAGAAACCATAAGATCTTATCAGATTTGCTAAGGGGGCCACATATATGTTAAAAAGCGTAGGGCTTAAGCATGAGCCCTGTGGCACTCCCTTAGTTAGCTCCCTTGAGGGTGAGGAGTGGGAGCCCAGTCTGACACCTTGAGTGCGGCCCTTGAGAAAGCTTTGCAGCCATGATAGAGCCGCTCCTTCTACCCCCACATCACTCAGTCTTTCGAGAAGAAGTTCATGTGACACCGTGTCGAAGGCAGCGGACAGATCTAACAGCACTAGAATCACTGAGCCCCCCCTGTCCAGTGACATCCTGATTTTGTCGGTCACAGAAAGGAGGGCTGATTCAGTGCTGTGATTGGGCCTGAAACCAGATTGAGATAGGTCCAGGCCCTCCGCTGCCTCGATGTATTTCGACAGGTGTGTATTTACATGCTTCTCGGTGAGTTTACTGACGTAGGGTAGAAGGGAGATGGGTCTGAGGTTAGAAAGGTCCGACCAAGGTAGTGTGGTATTTTTCCGGATGGGATTGACCACTGCTTGCTTCCACTCCGATGGCACCTGTCCTTCTCTGAGAGATTGGTTTATAATTGATTGGATGAATGGACTTAAGAAGGAGTTTAGAGGGGCCATCATTTTGGCTGGTATGAGATCATTGGGGGAGCCAGATTTTATGTGGCTAGTTAGGAGGGGGAGATCTGTGTTAGAGACTGGGGGGAAAGAAAGTAAGGATACTTTCTTTTGTTGCGGTGTAATGGGGACGGGATTATCACAGTTGGAACTGGTGGCTTTCAAGATTTTCTCATAAATTGTATTAATTTTGCTCTCGAAAAACAGGGATATCTCGTTACATAATGGCAGTGAGAAGTCATCCGAGCTCACACATGCTGTAGGTTTTACAAAGGTTTCAAGTATTTTGTATAGTTCCTTCGAGGAATTTCCTGCCTCTATCAATTGTTGGGCCAGACTGTCCTTACGGGCCCTTCTGATGTTTTTATAATATCTTGATTGTGCTACTAGGTAAGCTTTCCTATCCTCTTCGAGGTGTGACCTCCTCCACTTTTTTTCTAGTCTTCTGCTTCCTTGCTTTTCAGTTCTCAATGTCTCAGTGTACCATTTCTCCTGTTTGTGTGTGGGAAATTGTTTGTGCAGTTTCAGCGGGGCCAGCTTGTCTATTGCCTCTATAAGAGAGTTATTAAATTTATTTAGACTATCTTCCACTTTGTCTGTTTCCATAAATTTGGGATTTTTCCAGATCTTCTGTAGCCCTTCTGTTGTAACTTTGTGCCACTGGCGTCGCCATATAGGAGGAGGGGTTATTTTAGATGGTCGTTTGTTTGTTATAGGGAGGTCGAATTCTAACAGATAGTGGTCTGTCCACTCCAACTGAGAGGTGGTTTTACAGGGGATAGTGGTGCAATTCGAAAAGAGTAGATCTAGGGAATGACCTCCCTCATGAGTTGGACCGGAATTCTGTAGTTCTAGACCTATCGTGGACATATCTGCGAGCAGAGATTTTGTTTCAGTGAGTTCTGGATTATCTGCATGTATGTTAAAGTCTCCTAGGAGGACAAAGTCTTCTTTGGCTCTAAGATAGGGGACTAGCAGTTCCATGAGGGAAAGGGAAAACTCTGCACATGGTCCAGGTGGGCGATATATAAGTGCTCCTTTCTTAACTATTTTGGTGGATAAGTTGATTCTGAAAATTATGATTTCTAATGTGGGACTGCATTTTTTCTCTAGTATGGTGACTTTCAAGTGTTCTTTATATACCATAGCCAGACCGCCTCCTGTTTTGATGGGTCGATCCATGTTTAGGAACTTGTACCCCGTGGGGATTCCTAATGTAATAGCGGGGGTTGTATGGGGTTTAAGCCACGTTTCCGTGAGGAAACATAGATCTGGATGTAATGTGTGGAGTAAATCCCATATTTGAAGTTGATGTTTGGGCATTGAGCGTACATTCAACAGTAGGCATCTTAGTCTTTCTTTTAGTTTGCTTGCCTCTATGGTCGTGGGTTCTGAGTGGATTAAATGGTTGGCTTGAAAGTGACATGTGTTGCAAGAAAAAGGGCCTTCTGGGAGTGGCCATTTATCGTTGATACACTTTGGCAGGTGGGCAGGTTTCAAAGATTGTAGGTCTAGTGCGGAATACCTGATTATTCTCTGTGGGGTATCCGCGCAGAGCATAGCCCCTGGCTCCTGGCACCGTCCTGGCGCGGACGGGCGCAGACGGGCAGCTCTTTGGCGGGTCTTCGGCGGGAATTCGGCAACGCGCGATCGCTGCGCGCTCCAGAGGGGGCGAGGGCTAAATAGCCCCTGAGATTTTTTGGACCGCATCTGGACCCAGGGGGGCAGAAAAGCCCACTAGACACCAGGGATTGAATTATATTTATAAAGGAAGCGACCCCTTGGGCAAGGGTCGCTTCCTTAGGGGGATAAAATATTTTTCAGACTTTTCTGCCCCCCCCTGGGGCAGATCGGCCGTTTTTTTGGCCGATCTGCACCCAGGGGGGGGCAGAAAAGCCCACTAGTCACCAGGGATTTGTTTACAATTGAAAAGGAAGCGACCCCTTGGGGAAGGGTCGCTTCCTAGTGGCCCTTATTTTTTTTTAGACTTGTCTAGCCGTTTTTTGGGCCGCATCTGGACCCAGGGGGGGTAGAAAAGCCCACTAGACACCAGGGAATTTATTATATTTATAAAGGAAGCGACCCCTTGGGCAAGGGTCGCTTCCAGGGGGCATTTTAAACATTGTAGACTGTTCTGCCCCCCCTGGGGGCAGATCGGCTGTTTTTTTTACCGTTTCTGGACCCAGGGGGGGATAGAAAAGCCCACTAGACTCCAGTTTTTTTTTTTATAGGGAGCGACCCCTTGGCCAAGGGTTGCTTCCTTGGGCCCATTTGTTTTCTAAATTATGTTCTGCCGTGTCTTTATTTGGCCTCTCTGCCGTCCGTAGGGTTGCTTCCAGGGGGCCCACGTTTTTAATGATTTATAATCTTCCCCCCTTTGGGACAGACACCCCATTTGTGACATACCTTGTGACATAGCCTGTTGTAATGTTTCTTCTAATGTGTATTGGTTTTTTTTCGCTTTAGATTGTTGCAGTGTGCGGTTCCGTTACTGGTGGTTCTGTTGTTCTGCTGTTTCTGTAGTTGCATGTGTTTGGTAAGAGACCTCTTTTTTGTTCAATTGTAATGTAATTGTTTATTTTGCAAAGTGTGTAGTAATACGAGTATGTTTGGTTTCTGTTTGTTGTGATTGTAAAACATGTTTTGCATTTGTTTTTGATGTGTCCTTCTGTAGATGTAAGTTTTTTTTCTCTTCTTGCTAGTGGGATATCGTTGCCTTTTTGCTGTGTCTTGGCAGAGTAGGTGCTGGTGAGTGTAGTTGTGTCTTGTAAGTGAATTGTATATTTTTTCTAATTATTTTGTGAAAAAGGCTTACATTTTTTATCTTACTTTGCGCAGTGTTGGGGTTGTTGAGTTGTTTGTGCAGACTCCTTTAATTGTAAGGATAATGGCTAGCCGCCGGATTACTGCTCAGCAAGTTGTTGGAATGCTTTTTGATTCTTCCTCTGACCATGGTCCAGAGACTGACTCTGAATCTGAGCCAGAGGTGGGAGGTGAAGATTCAGGTAGGGAGTTTTCTCTACACATGGCTTCATCGGATGATGAAGACACTCTGAGTGCTGATGAAGCTACTTTTGATGTGGATGATGTGCCTGTGGTTGCGGAGGGCATTTCTGTGCCTGTGGTTGCGGAGGACATTGCTGTGCCAATAGTGCGGCAAGAGACATCTGGGCTTCAGCCTGGGGCTGCTAGATTTCCAGTTGGTGTAGTGAGACAAGAGGCAGCTGTGCGGCAGCCTGCGGCTGGAAGACTTGACATTGAAAGTTCTGACCTCTGGGTTGCACCAGGCATGGTGCAGCCGGCATTGCCTGAATTTACTGGTGTTCCAGGGTGTAGGGTGAACACTGAAAACTTTTTGCCTATTGATTTTTTCAAGTTGTTTATGGATGATGTGTTTTTGGCAGAGATTGTAGAGCAGACTAATTTGTATGCTGAAAATTTTTTGAGGGTGAACAGTGCCAGCCTTAAGCCCCACGCTAGAGCTACCCAGTGGACTCCCACAAATTTGGAGGAGATGAAAAAGTTTTTGGGTTTATCTTTTTTGATGGGCTTGCTTAGGAAACCAGCAATGGCTTCATATTGGTCTACTAGTCCCTTGATGGCAACAGCTATATTTCCGGCAGTCGTGATAGGTATTTGCTTCTGCTTCGGATGATGCATTTTGTTGACAATAGTCTTGCTTTGCCACGAGATCACCCTGAATGTGACCGTCTTTTCAAGATTCGGCCTATCATTGATCATTTTGTTGATCGATTTCCTGAGATCTTTTATCCTGGGAAAGAAATTGCAGTGGATGAGTCTTTGCTGTTGTTCAAGGGCCGCTTGGTATTTCGGCAATACATTCCTAGTAAGAGGGCACGCTATGGAATCAAACTGTATATGCTGTGTGACAGTGAGACTGGATATGTCTCTAATTTCAGGGTGTACACTGGTAAGGAATCCAGGATTAACCCCCCTGGTTGTCCGTTGACTTTTGGAGTGACTGAGAAAATTGTGTGGGAACTTGGTCGTGGATTTTTTAACAAAGGCCATCATTTGTATGTCGATAACTTCTACACTGGTGTGCGGTTGTTCAGGGAATCGGCCAAAGTGGACACTGTTGCTTGTGGCACAATCCGCTCAAACCGTAAAGGTTTCCCAAAATAACTTGTTTGTCGAAAGCTTGCTCGGGGACAGTGCAGTGCATTGCGTTGTGAGGAACTTCTAGCTGTGAAGTTTTCAGACAGGAGAGATGTCTACATGTTGACTACAATACATGATGAAAGCACTGAACCGGTGCCTGTTTGGGGTCAGGTTGCAGAAGTGCGCAAACCTGTGTGCATAATGCACTACAATAAGTACATGGGTGGTGTTGACAGAGTAGATCAGAGGTTGGAACCGTATGCTGCTCTTCGTAAGGCTTACATTTGGTACAAGAAGTTGGCTATCCATCTTTTCCACTTGGCAATCTTTAATGCTTTTGTTGTGTTCCAGAAATCTTGTCCCCAGTCAAAGATGACTTTTGTGAAGTTTCAGGAGTCTGTAGTAGGCAGCCTTGTTTTAGTGGAACAGGCAAGTGTTCCTAGAGTTGGAGTGGTGGAGGATGTTGCCAGATTGAAAGATCGCCACTTTCCTGTTGGCGAAGAGGTTTGCGGAAGGAGGTTCGTATGTACTGCCCCGACTGCCCTTCAAAAATGCAAAACATGTTTTACAATCACAACAAACAGAAACCAAACATACTCGTATTACTACACACTTTGCAAAATAAACAATTACATTACAATTGAACAAAAAAGAGGTCTCTTACCAAACACATGCAACTACAGAAACAGCAGAACAACAGAACCACCAGTAACGGAACCGCACACTGCAACAATCTAAAGAGAAAAAAAACCAATACACATTAGAAGAAACATTACAACAGGCTATGTCACAAGGTATGTCACAAATGGGGTGTCTGTCCCAAAGGGGGGAAGATTATAAATCATTAAAAACGTGGGCCCCCTGGAAGCAACCCTAAGGACGGCAGAGAGGCCAAATAAAGACACGGCAGAACATACTTTAGAAAACAAATGGGCCCAAGGAAGCAACCCTTGGCCAAGGGGTCGCTCCCTATAAAAAAAAACCTGGAGTCTAGTGGGCTTTTCTATCCCCCCCTGGGTCCAGAAACGGTAAAAAAAACAGCCGATCTGCCCCCAGGGGGGGCAGAACAGTCTACAATGTTTGAAATGCCGCCTGGAAGTGACCCTTGCCCAAGGGGTCGCTTCCTTTATAAATATAATAAATTCCCTGGTGTCTAGTGGGCTTTTCTACCCCCCCTGGGTCCAGATGCGGCCCAAAAAATGGCTAGACAAGTCTAAAAAAAATAAGGGCCACTAGGAAGCGACCCTTCCCTAAGGGGTCGCTTCCTTTTCAATTGTAAACAAATCCCTGGTGACTAGTGGGCTTTTCTGCCCCCCCCTGGGTGCAGATCGGCCAAAAAAACGGCCGATCTGCCCCAGTGGGGGGCAGAAAAGTCTGAAAAATATTGTATCCCCCCTAAGGAAGCGACCCTTGCCCAAGGGGTCGCTTCCTTTATAAATATAATTCAATCCCTGGTGTCTAGTGGGCTTTTCTGCCCCCCCTTGGTCCAGATGCGGCCCAAAAAATGGCCGATCTGCCCCCAGGGGGGGCAGAAAAGTCTAAAAAAAAATTAGGGCCACTAGGAAGCGACCCTTCCCCAAGAGGTCGCTTCCTTTTTCAAATATAACAAAATCCCTGGTGACTAGTGGGCTTTTCTGCCCTCCCTGGGTGCAGATCGGCCAAAAAAACGGCCGATCTGCCCCAGGGGGACAGAAAAGTCTGATAATTATTATGGTGTAAAAAAGGAAGCGACCCTTGCCCAAGGGGTCGCTTCCTGCACAAACAATTATGGCCAAAAACAATCCCTGGTGACTAGTGGGGCATTCCTGGTGCACGATCGCGACGCTGTGCGCGATCGTGCACCAGGAATACCGTGCATTGGGACATCAGGGGAGAGGAAACACAGTTTCCTCCCCCCCCGATGCCTCAAGGCACCGAAAAACGGCCCCCCCCGCCCCACCGGAGCCACACAACACCCACCTCTCTGCTGGACGCGCTGGAAACAAATGGCTTCCAGCGCGTCCAGCGCTTCCTGATGACGTCGGCGCGCGCTGACGTCACCAGGAAGCGTGTGGGCGCCAGGGGGTGGCAGCGGAAAGTCTTCCGCTGCCACCCCTCCTAAAACGACCAGGATCGATGCCCCAGGGGGGGAGCGCCAGCGCTCCCCCCCAGGGCTGTACTGATAACGGAGCGGTTCCGTCATCAGCACAGCCCAACCGATGCTGATGACGGAACCGCTCCGTCATCAGCATCGAAGGGGTTAAAGACTTAAACAAACCGTCTATTCCGAAGCCCATACCTGATAGTAATAGTACTACAGATGTGGAGATGAACGTATCCCATATTTTACACCAAAACAGAACACATCCTGATTGGAAAAAATGGTTGATCTGGCCCACAGACACAAATAACTGTCAAGATAGATTCCTGAACAAAATAGAGGGGTTTAAACAGACCAGGCCAGACCCTAGATATTCCCAGAGACAACATCCAGGGATAGTTACAACATACAGTGTAGGGAAACTATGCCTCGAATGGCTACAGAAATCCACACTGGCTGAAATTAAGCAACACTTGACTTTACTTAAAGACGGTGCTGACTTGCGTGATTTCATACTGGGACCACACAAACAGCGTCAAAAACGTTTCATAGCGGCCGGTATATACGCTGCATACAACGAGGCTTGGAAAGAAACACAAATTGAAACAGCAAAAAAAATACGAGAAATTGATCGTATTAATTTGGAAAAATCACTTCCTGTTGTGGACAATGGGTTAACGACTCTGTCCTCCAGAATATATTCACTGGACAGTATTGTATCATCTGCTATTGATATAATAGAGCAGGACTTACTAATGTTACAACATGGTCAGTTCCAATTACGTTCTATTGTACAGCTTGGCTGGACGTTGCAAAATCTGCGTTCAGGCTACGTGCCATGGCGTTTAATCAACACAACGTCATTAGTCTCTATCTTTAACCTTACTGATAAACAAATCAGTTTGGCACAAAAAGGAGCAGACTATACGATTCTGAGCATTGAAAAACTTGAGAGATTACCATTGACAATGTCAGAAAGACCTGTCATTGAATGGATAATACATGGAATTATTACATTTCCGATAACAACTTTCCAGTTTAAATATTGCCAAGAGTATATACCAGCGTGCCAGTATGAAAGGTTGGGTAAAGGATACATCAAGTCAACATGGAAATTACCTTGTACACACAAATGTTATAGTGAAAAGAAAAAGGAGGTATTTCTTAGTGGTAACAATTGTAAAAAATCACTAAGTGGTACACTTCTGTGTCAAGGTATTAACTTGCATGGAGCCTACAAAGGGTCTTCGAATAACCTTTCATGTCACCTGCACGGCACTCCTACAACTCAGATAGAGCCATTTTTCAGACAACTTTCCAACTGCAGTTTTGTTCTAATATGTGACCACAGCTGTTGTGGCACGGTGCCAGGAAAAGCCTATCTCGTGAGCGTTAGTTCCATGGTCACTTGCTGTATGCAAGTATTGTATCCAAACAGCAATCCAGACATGGAGGCGGCAATATGGCCTTATTTGAATATCTCTTCTATTCGAATTGATACTTTAAGCAGAATGAAATCCATTCTTTTACAAACAACTGTGCCTTTGACCTCGTCCAAAGAAACGTATGATCTGCAAGTTGCAAGGACAGCGGCAGAGATACATTCCCTATTATCAACAAATTGCCCCGTGCATTTCGTAGAAATGTTAAGTCAAATCTTAAACAAGTCTGATACCAGTGGCATCGCACATGTATTTAAGACGATTTTTTCGGGACTGTTAGCACCCTTTGAAACAGTTCTGGGCGTTATCCCGAATTTTGTGCATTAATTTTTTGGCCGTCTGCCTCTTCTTTTGGGACTCGTAGCAGAAATTTTATTTTTGATTCTTCTGCTCCAATATGGCAAGCCAAGCCACAGACAAGACTCTAGCAACGATGGGAGAAACGATCCTAGCTTTACGCCACCGGGAACGCATCACTAAATTGCTTAGATTTGCCCGGTGAGAGATCTAAGTACAACTTGGTTTCTTTCATTCAGACCAATCTGGCAAGATTGCATCTTACCTGTGCTTCGATGTATGCTATGCGGAGAAGAATGCGTGTTGGACGTCTGTCTTACACTACCATCAGCAGTACCAATGGATACAGATACCTTGGTTGGTCTGGTAACGACTCATGCATCGTGTTGTCCCCAGCGGCTACCTATTCTGATGACGGCATTCGTTGAGACTTCACCACTACGAGTATGTGGCAGTGGAGTACGAGATGAAAGCAGCACCACACAGGTACAACCTTCTGTGAGCATTGCTGATCCTGACATCGATGATAGCAATCATTCTCACACATGCACTGTTATACAGCATTTTCAAACTTGGTCGAACTTTCACCTGATGTCGTAGACCAATTTTTTGCAAGTCTGTCTGATATGATGTTCTCTCCTGAACAGAAAGAATAACTTTTTAAAAACAACGAGTACACAGCGTTCCCTGAACTCTGAATTCGGCCTTCAGTTTTTGATAAACACAGCTACTGAAAACAATTGGAACTATTTTTCCCCCTGAAAGCAAAATTATTTATTTTCACTTCCAAAATATTTACCCTTTTTCTGGCACAAAATACTCTGCTTAAAGTATAATTATTCTTAGAGAACAGAGCTTCTATTTTAGGAACTCTAGAGACAATATTTTACCTCAGCCTCTAGCACATGTACAGCATTTGTATAAATATGTGATGGAATGATCTCAACCTTCTTTTCTGTATTCAGAGCCATTTCATGTGTAATTTTCGCAATTCATTCAGCTGATATATATATGCATTTAACTGAATGATGACACTGCTTAATAAGCGTACAGTACCAATACTCATTTTCGTGTATTTACCATATACCATTTCAAATGCGATTTATGTATTTTGGGGTGGGTTGGAAAACACACATGCATCGATATGTTTAATATTGCTTAGTTTTTAGTAATGATGGACATTAATTTGTGGAGTGGGTGTTGTGTTTCTATCTAGGACCCTAATTTGATATTCCCGATTTATGCCCTTATATGGCTATAATAAATAATATCCTTATAAAGGCATAAGAATCATATCCATATTTAGTAATAGCCCATGCAGTCCAAATATGGCAAGGCTACTCCCCTAGACTCCTAGAAAGTACAACGCGTTCTTTAAACAAACCAAACCTCCAGCAACCTGGGAATTCCCCATGCTTTTGTTTTGATTTGTCCTAGAACCCCTGCGAGCACTGAAAGAATGGCCAGTTCTTAGTGACATCTTTTATTGACGTCTTATGTCCAACCTTACGTCAAACCCGGCACCTTTCAGGTATAAATATACCAACAGATGCCTTAAGCAAACACACGGTGGTTTGGAGCAGAGCGGCTATCTACTTGCCCGAGAGCCCAGCTGATGCGAGAGCCCACGGATGCCGCCCCTCCCTTTTGACGCACTGAGAAAGACGCTGTCTTTTTCTCCAGCCGAGAAAATCCAGCTCCAGTGTTTCCAGCCGCCCTTGCGGGTTGCTGGGATATCGAGTCCTGAGAGAGAGATACCAGACCTCCTGCTTTCTATTACCCTGGTACGGAGCTGACTAAACCCTTGAGAGAATTCTTGATTCAGATTCCTTGGCAAAAACCAACTTAACTTAAACTGCTACTTACTTACTCCTTCCCACGTATTAGGCTTAGGTCAGGTACACCGGGGTAGGCGTAGATTAGAAGCACCAGTTGAGTACGTTAGTCAATGTATTTATGTATGTATATATTTTATCCATTTTAAAGTATCATATGGCTAAGAAACCATATCAATGCTTTTACAGTATTATTTCATAATACTCCTTTTACTGTACGCACTTTAATTTATGTAAAGTATTGCAATTGTGGCAATTCATTTCTCTTGCATGAGAAAGAAGACTGCTCAATAAATAACACCTTTTATTGAAAACGCCTATCTCTCTATTTCTCTGCACTCTGGTGAAACTAAGTATGCACGATTGACTGAGTAAAATAGCTGTCTATTGTTTTCACACGACTCTAGAGATACACTCTTATTCTGAGGGAGCAAAGTTGTCATGTTATATGGTTGTCAGAAGCTAATCCCTTCTTGTCTATCCAGGGAAGTTAAACTCCTCCTTGTTTATTCGAGAAAGTTTCTAGTGACCTCTGAGCTAGCTGGCAAAACTAATTAAGTCTAATATAGGGGGTCATTATGATGGCGGATTTCCCGCATACTCCGGGCCGGCGGAAGCCACCGCCGGCCCGTAGTATGCGGGAAATCCGCCGAGGAGGCCTGAAAGACCCACCGCCAAATCAGGATGGCTGGTGGGTCTCACAATCTGTCCGCCGCTTTTCCGCCGCGGTCGGAAGGCGACCACGGCGGAAAAGCACTAACATGGCAGGCGGTGTCTATCAGACACCGCCAGCCATATTAGGATGTAGGGAAAGTAATGCTTTTCCGCGGCGGCTTTTCCGCCGTGGAAAAGCATACGGACAATCACTTTGGGGGCCCGTTGCGGGCCCCCTGGGTGAAGGTTGCGTGGGGGGTGCACATGGGGGGTACCTATGGTACCCCCCTGCCTTTGCGTGCACGAAGTGGCAGGCACCGCGCGGTGCCTGCCGCTTTGTGCATGCAAATGCACAGCTTTCGTTTTTTACATTGCGGCGGGTGCTGCTTCAAGCAGCACCCGCCGCAATGTAAAACATACAGGATGTGACCGCCAGGGTGGCGGTCACATCCTAATTGCCATGGAGGGACCGCCGCTGCCCATGCGGACGGTCCCTCCTACTCAGGGGTGGCGGACGGATGCAAGTCCGTCCGCCATCCTAATCGGCCCCATAGTCAGTAGAGACATAGTCGACCTCAGTCCTACGTCTACACTGCTGTTTATATTATTCCAATGCGCAGAGCCTATTGGGACTATAGGAACTACACTACACTTTCTGTAGCTTATTGCTGTGTTTGGTTATTAAACTGGTACTAATGAGTTGCAACTAATGCCCAGGCAGTCTTAACAAGTTTAAAAATGATAAAATAATTAACTAATACTATCCCAAAATGTGACACATAATTCAACATAATTCGACTTTTCTTGCCGCATAATTTACTCAACCTTGCCGCATAATTTGGCCCTCCCTGCAACATAATTCCAGTGGCCCTGATCCTTCTTTTCCTGCTGTTCCAGGTAGAGATGTTGAGTAACTACATGACGGAAACCATCATATAAATTATTTGAGGTGACTGCTAAACTTATCATTTTTTACTTAGCCTTTCTGTCATGATAAGCAGAAAATAAACACATTGAAAATGAAAAGAAAATGTTAGTCTTGCTTTATAATTTTGTGCACATTTGTTTTTATAGGCATTGCAATAAAAGAATCAGCGAAGGTGGGCGATCAAGCACATATGAGGCTCACACAAGGTGTGGATGATTTAGACTTCTTCATTGGGGATGAGGCTGTTGATAAGCCTACTTATGCAACAAAGGTAAGACCACTCATGCAAGATAGGTAAGATCACTTATGCAACAGAGGTAAGTACAACTTTCCTTAGTGGCAAGCTTTAGTATTACGAAACCAGATTTCTGTTCCTTGCCACAAATGCTTTTTGATGACTGATTAGAGTAGATCTATATTGTTATGCGTGTATTTGTTATTTCCCTTAACATAAGAACGTGGGTAATAGCAAAACAGACGTTTATTTAGCGTTTGTCAAAATAAAATTTAATATTATAGGGCTAATGGTGACAAAAGAAGAGTATGAGTTAAAAAATAAAACTGCCTCTCTCTTAAAGCAGTTCCAATTTACACTTGGCTGCCTGCTATTACCATCAGCTTGAACCAGTGGAATTAAGAGCATTACTGAGGCCGGCCTCTTTTAAATCCCTCTGGTCCCAATTTAATACGCTTTTTTTGCCCTCCCATGTGCAATTTAGTTCACAAATTATGGCATTTACACTTCTAAATTCCAGATTCATGACATTGAGGTAAGTAGGACGCTAAGATCATAAATACACTCTGACAGGGGAAAACTCAGTAGTATGTCATATTTATCGTGGACTTGGGTTATGGCAGGAGAGTAGGAATGAGTGGTGTTGGTCATGCTAAATGCATAGGATGTCCACAAATCCAGTGATGTGAGAGTAATCACAACTATTTCGCAAGGTCATTCACAACCTGAAAACATCTGTAAAGTTACTCTAAAAAAGGTCGAAGTCTGTGTGTTTCCAAACTAGGGCTAGGAAGGAAACACTCATTCATGGCGAAAGTTGTTTTTTTGACAGAGTGAAACCGAATAAAGCTTATTGAATCGAATCGAATCGACAGAGTGAAACATATTTTCCTTGTTGGGAGAATCTTATCCCCAGAATTACCAGGCTGTCCACCGAGTTGACTCATCTGATTTAGGGCAGGTAACACATATATTTTTGCACATCTAAGTTCACTTTAGGTAAGGCCAATAGGGCAATTCCAGGAGTTGCAAGGGGCAGGAAAAGGGCTACAGTTACTACCAAAATAACACCCATGTTAGTAGTCTTGGTTGTTCATTTGGTCGACAGTCAGAAATAGGCGAGAATTGAATAAACACGAATGTGCAATGAAATAGGTTGTGCATGCAATGGCGTGGAGTGAATTTTTGTGGATTGGGTTCCTAAGTTTAAAAATGATGAAACATAATTACAAAGAAAGGCAGCCTTTTAATGTGCGCAAATTAACAAAATTAAAACACGTTGCTTCCACCACAAAATGTCAGAAACACACAAACGCCTATTCAATTTCAGCCCAAGCAAGGAGGAGCAGCAAAGAAAACACACACGTTTAACATGAGCAGAAAAAATAGTTCTAAGACCAATCACTTCAGCATACTAGTGGAAGCTTACCAGTAGTTAGGCACTGCTCTCTGGACGTTAACAAACCAACAACAAGCATTGGCAAAGCTAATAGTTTTCGCCTATGGAAGAGCTATTGGCTTTGCCAATGTTTTTTAGCCATTTCATACATTGCGTGGCTGTGCAGCATGGCTAAAAGTTAAATTTAAAAAAAAGCAATATATGACGTGGCCAGCACTGGATGGAATGGGCAAGCATGGATGGGAGTAGGGGCTGGGGGTGACAACGTTTTTGGAGGCATTAAGGGCCTGATTACGAGTTTGGCGCAATAGTGCTGGCTCAACGCCTCTGGGGATCAGAGTTTAAGCAAGGTGGGGAGGAAAAAGATAATCGAGAGAAAGAAATTGGGAAGGTAGAAAGAAAGGAAGAAGGAGCACGTATGAGAAATGGAGAGAGACGAAGGAAGAGACAGTAAAATAGAAAGAGTAAAAGGGATGGGGAAGAGTGGGTCGGTTAATGTACACGTTTTTTGTCAGTCATGAGCCGATGTTTGTCGTTTGCTCTTCTTTCGTTACGAACGTGGTAGGAACGGTCTGCAGTGATTTTATTGTAGACGTTTGAGCGTGTTTTACTTCAGAATGAACATTGTCAAGTGACCTCAGAGTGCTGATTTTGAAGCATGTGCAATCCGTAGATAAGAGTGGAATACGGAGCGAGGAGAAACGGAACGGGTGAGAGACGGAAAGGGAAACAAAAACAGAAACAATTGGGGATAAAGTGTGAGAAATAGCGAGAAAATGAGAGAAAGGGCATCATTTTTAAACCAGGATGAGAAGTGCCGGGCAAGCGTGTCCAAGGCTTCTGCAGGAGGGGGTCCACATGGCTGGGGGGGCTGTGCTTGTTATGAGCGGGTCCAAGAGCACTAGTTCGGTGCCCCAGTTTGCGTTGTGGGCCAGGGACCAATGTGTACGAAGGAGGGGTCAGCTCAGTCACCGGTTAGTCAGGCGTGCGTCTGTCAAAGGGAGGGTCTCCCGCCCGGATGATGCGAAGCGTCCCTTCCTCCCTGTCTGTCACCGCCCCTCCAGATCCCTGTGCAAACACCCTTTGCTTCCTGTCCCCGCCCGCTCACGCCACCAGTGACTAGGGACTCCTGACGCCACGGAGCCTTCATCCTCCAACCAGCGACGAAGAAACACTGACTAAGCTTCAGCAGCTGGCCTTCAAAGCAAGGACAACTAGACTAACAAAAACATTGCTGTTGCGTGGGGCGGGGCTGGCAGTTGTGGGCGGGCAGAATACATGAGGTAGCAAACGGTGCAATACAGGAGGAACAAGCTGCCTGCCACCGCATCCTAGATTAAGAACGGCGAGGAGGGGGGGTGCAGACAGCGGTGACGCCAGGCCCCCCCCCGAAAATGACAGGCGTTTCTCCGAGCCATTTGTGAATGACCTCGGAGAAACATGGTGGTGTGGAGCGCTCCTCTCTTGCCTTATGATCTCGGAAGGCAAGAGAGGAGCGCTCCACACCACCATGTTTCTCCGAGGTCATTCACAAATGGCTCGGAGAAACGCCCATAATCTTTTGTATTGAGCGGCGTGTTTAGGTCAGACTGGGACCTCGGCAAGAGGGAGGGTGTAACGCCCACCACTAGAAAAGGGGCGGGGCTCAAAAAAAGAGAGAAAAACACCCCCGAATCTGCTCAAGCCAGGGCTAGAACCGAGTGACGCCCCTCTCCTCCAATGGCTGGCCAGCATTTACGAGGCCAGCCAATGGAGAAGAGGGGCGGGTTCAAGCCCCCATACTACAGAACATAAAATCTTCGGCTCCGCCCACTGCTTACACAGTGCGACAGTAGCCTTGACCTAAAAACGATCCAGCACGGCATGGACGTGGACGTCTATGTTGTGCTGGATCTTTGTGGGAATAAAGACAGGGGGACACATGTTGTGCCCCCCTGAATGATCCCCACGGTGGGGTGCAATGGGGCCCAGTAGGTCCACATTTGTTACTGTACCGCCAGCCTTTTCATGGCGGGCTCCCACCATGAAATGCTGGCGGTCAACGAACTTGTAATATTCTGAGCGGGACTGCGCCAGTCCCCGCTCAGCATATTGTGTCGTGGCACAGCTGTGCCACCACCAGGTGACGACTGTTCCCTGGAGCAGCCGGCGGTCCACCGCCGATACGACTTTAACAGTTGTAATACGGCAGATGGTGAACCACCTGTGGACTTGTAATCAGGTCATTAGTTTTTATGGCAGGTGAACAGAAGTAAAACAAGCAACAGAATGGGATGGGGTAAGGAGCAATGTACACCAGGAAGGGCGAGATGGCCAGCAACCACACGCACTCTTATGTAGTGCTGCAACTTAATGAACAAGTAGCTTCAAAACTGTGAGAAGTGGAATGTTACTCGGTAAGGAAGCAGTTTTTAAGTAACGCTCTGGTGGAGGGACACACAGATGAAGAGAAGATGAAGCTGGTATGCACTGACTAAAGAGAAGCAAGGAAATTAGAGTAAGGATTAAGCTTACCAATGCTAAGCAATGGGCGGCATCCATGCCCCTTAGTGGTCCTTCTAGGTAGCAGTTTTGATCAGAGAAGTGTAACAATACAGCGGTGTGAGCTTGGGGCAAAGCACAGGTTGCTGAGCAGAGCCAGGGCATTGTTTGTATTATTTTTACTGACTTGAAAATGCAATAAATGCACTTTTTTGTGAACCCCATAATCAACTTCCTTTATAATCCTGGCAATATTTATTTCCTTTATTTATTCAAGATGCCCAACAGTTAGGGCTGGGGGCCATCGGGAAAGGGAGCAGTGTATAGCTGTTAAAGCCTGAATGGGCTGTAGCTTTTACGGGGACTAATATATACAATATAAGCCCTGACGGGGTGGGAGAAGCAACAAATAGAACACCAGGCATAAAAGCGTAAAATGATTTGGATGGAAGCATTCCTGATGCAGCGAAAGAGAATGTGAAAAACAGCATAAACACCAAATGGCAGATAAAGTATTTTGGAGAGCATGGGGTTTGCAATCTTTTACCAAGATAAGCCCTGAAGGGGTGGGAAAGCAACCTGCAATACGTTATTTTGCAAACAAATAAAACGGCAGGCATACAAGCGTAATAACATGTTTGTGGAAGCCCTGCATGTATGCTTTAATGACTAAAATTATTTGTATGAAAACAGCCTAAGAGCATGTGAAAATAGCATAAACAGCAAACGGCAGACAATGGGGTTTCCTGCAGGTACCGGGAGGCCTCTGGGAGGTGTTAAATTGTGGGCAATTTTTATGCGTGTCTGGTTAGGGGGCAGCCATGCTGTACTGATTACACCTGCTTTCTTAAGCTGGACTCCGATTGTGAGGAGTTACTCACTGTTTTAATTGGGCACAAAAAAGAAGGTAAATAGAAACAGAAGAATGCTGAATTCGAATTTACAAGCTCCCTTTATGTGTGAGGCTGAACAGGCACTTTTTTTGATTGGCATTGACACAAAATCTAAACAAGCGACACAAGGGGGGAGGGAGAGATGTTGGTGGACATTGAAGCTGGGTAGAGGGTAGGGTGGAGTGGCAGGGTGTGGGAAAGCAAGCAGAACCACCTGGGAGGTGGGGGAGGAAGGGAACCAACAGAAGTGATGAAGCAGCAATGGCATGGCTGAATTATAGACTGCAGAGACATGCAGAAAGTTAATAAACAACATAAACATGCATTGTGAAAGAAAGCCAAACAATAAGCACAGCCATGTTGTATTCTGGCAGCTAATAACTTCCAGATGTAGACGCAAGTATTTTAACAAAGACTCAGCATTTTCGCCAGTCTAGAGTCATTACCCGCGCCCCGGGGAAGTTCACGGATCCTTCCTCTTCCTCCTCCCCTCCCCAGTTAAAAGGCACTGCTGAAACGGTATTACCAGAAAGTCACTCTATGTCTAGCGATACAAAGCTGTGAGCAAGCAATAAGTGAAATCTGATGTCTTAAAAATACCAACTTTACCTGAGTGCACAGTCTTCAAAAAAGAAGTGAAGGCTATTCTCATGGCTAAATTTACTTGAACTATTTATATGTACCTGTTATATATCTGCTTGATTGTTTTAGGAATATTCTGTATTAGTCTTACCTACATTCTCTCTACTATTTATGTTTTTGTTTTTCTGTTTACTTACACCAACCCTGTAAAGCCCTCTGATACCCGTTAGGGTCTTGTTCGCACTATACAAAACCTTCAAATTAATAAATAAATAAATACAGAGTGAGCCAAGAACCTGCTCATGTGCATAGTCTACAAAATCACGGGACAGGCGGCGAGGTAGGGGGAAGTTTGCGGTAAAAGGTTTTTATTTAAGATTACCAGCAGTCTGCCGTAAGCTGATGCGAGCTGTAAGGGATCTACCTCCAGAAAGCAAAGGCTTAGGCAACTCTGCCTGTCAAGACGTATGATTCCTCCTTAGGAACATAGAGCACAGACTGCCACAACAAGGCTCCGACTAGTTAAAGCAAAACCAAATAAGCAGGGATTGGCAGGAAAGCAACTATAAAAAAAAATAAAAGTTCTCCCAAAAAGGAGATAAAGAAGCCAAGCGTAAGTAGACTGTACTTTACATGTGTGCCTCAGCCTCGAAAGGAAGTGTGGTATTGGCACCGGGAACGAGACAGGAGGCAACAAAGAAGAGCGATGCTGGAGTGCACCATTGATAAGTAGGAGGTGGAAATACAGTTGCTTTATCGATTACAACAGGTCTTGCAGACAGCGCAGACGTGCTGTAATGTAGTGTAGTGCCTATATCCCTGATACGCTCTGCGCATTGGAATAATATACACTATAGATTTTACATAGGACTGAGGACCATATGTCTCTATCAAGTACATTAAACTTAATTACTTGTTTATGCCAGCTAACTCAGAGGTCACTAGAAACTTTCTTGAATGAACAAGAAGGGATTAGTTTCTGACAACCGCATAAACATGACAACTTTGTTTCCCTTAGAGTCGGAAAAATATCTTCAGAGTTGTGGAAACAATAGATTACAGTTTCACTCAGTCAATCGTGCATGCTTCGTTTCTACAGGATTGCACAGAAATAGAGAGACGGGCGTTGCAATAAAAGGGTTTATTGAACAGTCTTATTTCTCATTCAAGAGATATGAACTGCTACAATCGTAAGACAGAAAGTGAAGTATAATGCGAACAGCATAAAGAGTAATATAAAATAATACTGTAATAGCATAGTCTGTTGCTATGACATATATAAAAATACAAACATAAATAACACAGGCTAAAAATACTCAACTGGTGCTTCTAAAATAATCATACCCCAGTGTACCTAACCTAAGTCTAGCATGAGGGAAGAAGTAGGTGCTGCTTTAGCTATAGTCTAGTTACATTTTAGTTTTGCCAAGAATTGCCAAAAGTTTCTCTAGGTTTCAATCAGCTCCATACCTTAGAATGAGAGAGGTTGGTATCTCTTTCCCGGGACTCGATCTCTAACACCCCTCAAGGGGAATCAGAAACACTGGAGCTGGATTCTCGGCAAGGAGGATGACAGCGTCTGGTCAGTGCTTCAGTTGGGGAGATTACTTCCTTCGGGACTTGCTGTGGCGAGCCGCGTTGTGCAAAAAGGTAGCCGAACCACACAGTGCCTTACCATAGTAAGGTAAGGTATATTTATACCTTGAAGGTGTTTAGGAATGCCAGTATTGGCATAGAAGTCGGGCATATGAACGCCATGAATGAACCCCTAAGGAATAGATGTTCATGCATAATAAATGAGTTCTTGGAGAAATCAATATTCAAGCAAGGGGAAGTCCTAAAGGCTTAAGAGTCTGGTTTTCCAGGAACTCGTTGTGACGCGGATGAATGGATGTAAGAAGCCATGCCTGTATTTGGGTAGCATGGACTATGCCTAAATAAGGACTGGATTTCTCTGCCTATGTAAGGGCAATGTGAAATATACCTATATAAGGGCATGAATCGAGAAATTCATACAGAATCTAAATCGATACAAACCAGTAGGCTTGACCTAAAAATGACTGCACTGCTAATGATTTGTGATGCAACAATTACTTGATCTTCCTAGAAGGGACCAAACATTTTAACTTCTATAAATGCATTGTATCTATGTACGGGTCCTATTCAATGTGGTTTGTCTGATTCAGAAAGTTTCAGAAAGTTTTTCATTTTTTGCCAGATCAACACAAGACAAACATGACTCAATACTTTTCCTTGGGGATGCTGATGGTGAAAAGATGGCTCCAGAGATGTTGTGAACTGCTGGGAGGACATGTATTGATCAGCATTTTTATTATTTAAAACTTGGTTAGATGTGGTGGGAAATCAAGATTTTTAGAATGGAACATCCAGGAAATTTTTGCACACATGGCAGGGGATGTGTGTATTGGTGGCTTGGTAATGCATTGCTTTGTATATCATCTATCTAATGTATCCTGCATTAGCAGGTTTATTTTGTGTAACTTCTTCTCAAATGTTGCTTGCATACTTGTATGCTTTTACTTGCTTGCTTTTTTCATACCTAAAACATTTCAAAATAAGCATTGGCAATGCCAATAGGTGTGGCTTATGAATAAAAGTGCCTTTTGTGTCGTTGGTGGGTTTAGGCGCTCATGAAGTCATCATACATGCACTTTATCACTCATCCTTGCTCTTGTGCATCCGTTCATCCATTTGCTGACTCATTCTTTCATTCACCTTCTAACACTAACACAATAAAGCACATCCAAACTCAACAACATAATAAGTAAAATTAAAAGAAGTAGAAAAAAGTAAACATGCTGCAGTCCAAACATGGCAGGCATATGATTGCTATAATGAAGCTAACCGTAGCAGTAGATGTCCTTCTTGCAGAGGTATTGTAAACAGTCTTGTTGTTTTAAAGTTACTGCATGGCCTCCAACCAGTGGCGGCTGATGACTTTTGAAAGTGGTGAGTCATAAAAGTAGGGGGTGAGTGCTTTGCCTCGAGCGTGTCCTATCGTCATAAGGTGAGTTCATGGGGGTTCTACCCACAGGAACATTTTGGAAATAGAGTGGGGTAATAGTGCTTTTTGAAGCTAATTTGAGGAAGCATAAAAGTTTATAAAACAATGGTGAAAGTGCAGACTTGAAATATTTAAACAAACTAAACACATAAAAAATGCTACGTATCTTATTGAATTAAAATTGTTCAGTGTGACAAGCAAGGGTTTCAGTTATCTTACCTGCACAAGGGTTGTCTCTGCACTGCATTTATATTGTTTACACTACAGCAGAGCAGACTACAGCCTGAGTGTGAGGCCAAACGGCCTGCCATCTGTTACCAGGCCCCGTGTTTGTGTCATGACAAATGGTTTGTATTGATTGCTTGCATCATTTGGAAGGTGCAGAAGTGCCTGAATTCGGCAGTTTTATTCAGGCTGACTCCATTTGTCAGGACATAAACCCAGGCATGTAAACTACTAACTTTGGTGAAGGAAAGCCTGGGCACCCCACACTTAGCCTTTGATGCCACATCACAGGCAATCTACCATGAGCAGGCACATTCATTGCCACAATATCAATGACAACATTGCAAAGCGCCACAATATCTACAAAAGTGTCATCAACATATAACTGGCAGAGGAGGAAACAACCACCCTGGTAATTCTGCACTTCACATCGGAGGGAATATACATGGTTTCTTAAAGTACAACCGAAACAGGAGAGGCCTGCTTTCAGAGCAAGTTGGGGTGCCATGACCCGTCCATGCCCCCATTTTGAGTAGTCTCCTGCAGCGTGGTATGCTTTGCACTGTTGCACAATTAGTGTCAGGGCAGAATTAACAGATGTTAAAACTTCAGGAGCCCAGTGCTGCACATTTAATTGACATCGGTTCAGAAGCATAAATGACGCATCTCCTCCCCCCCGAACAAATACTGTACTTGTGCACACCTGTTCCACACGGCTCTCTAAAGTAAGTGCATTAATCTTTACTGCTATTGCAGCAGACGCGGCACACCTGGACCCCTGAGGGTCCCAAACACTGGGAGGCTGTCTCCTGTGCCTCTTGTGGCACTAAATAGGCCGCCCTTTCAGTGGGTCACCTCCGTGGACCCCAGGCAGCCTGCACTCATCCCCTTTTCCCGAAGACAGAGGCCGAACATACAGTGTCCACCAACTTGAGGCAGTACACTTCTGAGTCAATTATGTTATCAGTCAGACATTAACCCTCAGGCTCAATGAATAACTTCATCCAGGCATTGCGTATGGGGCTGGTCCCCAGCAACAGCAGTTATGAGAAGTAGCCTCTCTCTGCCTGGCACACTGTGGCCACCTGAAGACATTAGCAGTTCTCGGGAATGGATGGCATGCTCCCTGCACGCCTCTCTATCGATTTCAGTAGGCTGAACGCATGGCTGACAGGGGGTGATGATGAGCTTGTAACTGATCTGAACCCAAATCATCTCATTATTCCTTTGCACCGTAGTGAGCGTCTCGCCATCTCAGGGCTGGTCAGGATAGAACTTTGCTGGAATGGGAACCACCATGACACGACTCATCACTACCACTCCCTCTTGCTCGATGCCGTTTGGCGTTGCACACATCACGGAGGGAGGGAAGAGAGCACCAAACAGAATGGCCAATCACTACATAGCTATTAATAAAGCCATGCAATGATTGGCTAGGTGTTCCATGGCAGTGCCTCATGTGCAGGACCACTGGTGACCAGAGCCCTAACTGCGTATCCTGGCCAACACTGGTGCTGCTCCCTTGCTGAGAGCAGCACCAGGATTGGATCGGGCAGGTAACACCAATGCTCATTCTGAGTCTAGGGGGCTACAGCTTGCATCACATCCCACACTCGATATGCAGAGGTGGTAAAGACCTCTAGAGCACATGTCAGGTTGGCCACAGAAAGGCATCAGCCAACCTGAAATGCGTACTTTGAAGTGCGAATGTTCAACGACTAGGAGGTGAAGCCCTGCCCACTACTCATCATGATGTCATGCAGGAACTAAACCACAGACCGGAGGCTGGAAAAAAAGTAAACTAAACTGTACATTTTATCTAAATATAAATTGGGGGCTGGCAGCCAAATATAGGGGGCCCCTATGTCCTCAAAGGGAAACCGCCGCTGCCACCATCTTGAAATGGGAAAACAATGATACTCTATGGACAACATCATTTCATAATGGCATCCTGGTTTAGAAAAAGTGGCCACATGTGATGCGCTGCGCTGTGGATGAAATGAGAGTCAGGGATGCTTTAGCACTGTCTGAAGTGCTATAGTATCCTCTTAAAAACATTGAAATAAAAAGAGGAGAAGTGAAGAATGTAAGGGGGACTATAAAAGGGGAAAACTGAAAACTAAAGGACTGACCAATCACCCCTGACACTGTTGTGTTTCTATCTAGGACCCTAATTCGATATTCCCGATTTTTGCCCTTATATGGCTATAATAAATAATATCCTTATAAAGGCATAAGAATCATATCCATATTTAGTAATAGCCCATGCAGTCCAAATACGGCATGGCTACTCCTCTAGACTCCTAGAAAGTACAACGCGTTCTTTAAACAAACCAAGCCTCCAGCAGCCTGGGAAATCCCCCTGCTCTTGTTTTGATTTGCACAAGAACTCCTAGAGTCAGAAAGAACTGTTAGTTAGTGGAGTCAGAAAGAACTGTTAGTTAGTGGAGTAGTGTGGCTCACTGGTTAGAGGCGGCAGGCCCGAGAGCAGAAGTCAGCCCGGGACCAGGGTTCAATTCCCGACGCGGCAGGGTCGTGGACCTTGGTCAGCGGACTCGATAATTCTCGCTTCGGTGCTTACTCTAATCAGGGGTTCCACTCGGCAACTCTGGGCATTAGCTTGCCTAATCTCCACAGCGGCCCCACCAATTCCGGGGATGCCTGGCTCCACCTTGGGGACTCCCAGCAAGGGACCATCCCACAAGGAAAGCCAGGACGGGTTCCCCAGAGTTATACAGCGCCAGGAAACCTATGGACGGGTAGCAGTGCGCATTACAAGCTCAAAAAACAAACAACAACATAGTTCTTGGTGACGTCTTATGTCCAACCTTACGTCAAACCCGGCACCTTTCAGGTATAAATATACCAACGTTGCCTTAAGCAAACACACGGTGGTTTGGAGCAGAGCGGCTATCTACTTGCCCAGAAGCCCAGCTGATGCGAGGAGCCGAAGGAAGCCGCCCCTCCCTTTTGATGCACTGAGAGAGACGCTGTCTTTTCTCTTGGCGAGAAATCCAGCTCCGGTGTTTCCAGTCACCCTTGCGGGTTGCTGGGAGATCGAGTCCTGAGAGAGAGATACAAGACCTCCTACATTCTATTACCAAGGTACGGAGCTGACTAAACCCTTAAGAGAATTCTTGATTCAGATCCTTGGCAAAACCAACTTAACTTAAACTGCAACTTAATTACTCCTTCCCACGTATTAGGCTTAGGTCAGGTACACCGGGGTAGGCGTAGATTAGAAGCGTCAGTTGAGGACGTTAGTCAATGTTTTTATGTATGTATATATTTTATCCATCTTAAAGTATCATATGGCTAAGAAACCATATCAATGCTTTTACAGTATTATTTTATAATACTCCTTTTACTGTACGCACTTTACTTTATGATAAGTATTGCAATTGTGGCAATTCATTTCTCTTGCATGAGAAAGAAGACTGCTCAATAAATAACACCTTTTATTGAAAACGCCCGTCTTTCTATTTCTCTGCACTCTGGTGAAACGAAGTATGCACGATTGACTGAGTGAAATAATTGTCTATTGTTTTCACAGGACTCTAGAGATACACTCTTTATTCTGAGGGAGCAAAGTTGTCATGTTATATGGTTGTCAGAAGCTAATCCCTTTTTGTCTATCCATGGAAGTTAAACTCCTCCTTGTTTACTCGAGAAAGTTTCTAGTGACCTCTGAGCTAGCTGGCAAAACTAATTAAGTCTAATATAGTCAGTAGAGACCTAGTCGACCTCAGTCATACGCCTACACTGCTGTCTATATTATTCCAATGCGCAGAGCCTGTTGGGAATATAGGAACTACACTACATGGCGCCCAACGTTTGGTAAGGCGATAATCTAACGCAAGACATTAGAGTAACTCAGTCATGCTTTTTCACACAGACCCCTTTTTCCCCGTAAAAACTCCAAAAGACGTCTGGAGTGGGTAAAAGGTTAAAATCCGCCGGGACTTAGTAGGAAGAGATTCCTATGTATTACTTTTTGGTTTAGTCAACGTTGAAGGATACAGTGTTCCAAAATATTGTGCACCTAATCTTTGTTTCCCTTGAAACTTGATCTGCAACAAAAACTTTCAGTCAGCAAATGGCGGAAAGTGACGACGAAAGAAAAAGCAGGGGAGGCTCTAGGCTCATGGCGGCCCTGGGCGGAGAGCGTAGGTAGAAGGCGCCCTGGAAGAGGGGGTCCGGGTGGGGCGGAGCGTGGAGGCCAGTGAAGGGGGGTGGTCAGGGTGTTTGGAAGTGGAACAGAGCAGGAGGCCGTCAAATCCCTGCCAGGGGCCGCCACGCAAATAGGTATCCATTCTCAGAGGATTATTATATTAAGGATATATATTAGCGTGGTGGCCCCTGGGGTTTGGTGGCCCTGTGCAGGTGCACTGCTTGCACATTCCTAAGGCCGCCCCTGGAGAAAGAGCTACAATAGCAGCTCAACTCCTAGCGGATGACACAAGTCTCCGAGATGAAGACCCGAATGCTATAATCATTCCGGTAAATGTAAGAAGAACTATAACTAAAAAACGTATAGAAAATGGAGTATCATTACGAGGTGGTACAGTCATATTCGTGGTAGAGGCCCATGAATGTCGGCAGACAGAGGTATTCTGTTCATGGATACATTTTCCAGCAGCACACGCTGTGACGCACAAATTCCACTATTACAAAATAGGGGACCCTCCAGATGAATACGCTCCTTTCAAGGACGTTGAAATCCCACTAACTTACCAAGAGCACCTGCTCTGGTTTAATGGCGCCCTAAAACATCAAAATCACATCAGCAGGCTCGGTCCACTAGGTAGACCAGGAGCCACGTGGCCGGTTCTAGCCAGCTACACACCACATCCAGACATTGAAACAATGTCAGACCAGGAACTTTTAGCTCAGCTAAAATTGCTAATTAAAATACATAGACAATTAGTCCAATATGTAATGCGGACTTCAACAGTCCAACCAGCAATAAAAATTCCACAGACAACCCCTCACCAGGGGAACACAAATAAAATCACACCACAAAATATACAATCAGCCATTGGCAAAATACCCGCAAAACGGGAACAAATTCCATTCTGGTTAGCACAAAAAAATCACTCAAATAGAGGCAGTATTTCCTGATACTACGCCTACTGAGAAACACAGAATTCTGACTATCTGTCTTCCAATGGGGATCGCACCACATGTGGACGACTGTGACACTTGGGGCACAGTCTTTGCTTCGATATACACAAAAACACATGGTTAAAAATGAATACGGTCCAGAACCTGCTTTAACTCTGGGTATGAAATTACTGAAAGACGTCAAGCAGGTCTATGCTATATTGTTAGCCAACATAAAAGGAGAAGCAGCATCTGTGGCGATCCGCCAGAAATTGAAAGAAACAGATATAGCAGAACAACCTTTTGAACTTGCCAGAATCATAGAAAAATCCTATGAATAACTAGGTAGAGATAGTTTGGGTGGGAAACCAGTAGAACCCCAACTACTTGAAAATCCTGAAAAAACATTTATTAAAAATAATCTAAATACTCCAAAAAAGAGTTGGGATGGAAATAAACAATCCACTCCCAAAGAAAAATGATTCCAGTCTAGAGGAAGGTCTCCTCAACGGAGAGATAGATCAAGATATTGATACACGTCCCTCTCGATCTTTTCAGAATTCCTCACAGAAATCGGAAAGAAGAGGACGGTCAGAACACAAGGAAGAGCACGTCAAGTCCAAAGACAAGGAACCTGCTCATCAAAGTAAAAAATTACAATTTCCAAGAAAGAAGCTAGCTAGTATTAACATAATAAAACATGCCGAGGATATTGAGGACACAACTGAAAAACGGAGAGTGGGCCCAGACAATGCTAGACAGCGCAGCAGAAGTGACCATAGCTCGCAAGATCCTGATGAATCTTCTGGAGACAGTGGACACTAATGAATACATTCAAGTGGAAACTGCAGACACCAGAGTTCGCAAACCCCATAAATTATACGAAATAACATTATGTATAGAGGGGGACTAGACTAGGAAAGTAAGGGGTCTCTTTTGGGATAACCTTTCAAAAGGCTATGACATCCTGTTAGCTGAGAAAGACTGGCCACCAGAGTTTGTCAGGGAGTTCCCTCATGGCGAAGAAATGATTATGCCTGCCTTCTCAAATCATATTCCAATTCATAAAAAATATACACTTGCAAGAAAATGGGCAGTGGCCCAAGCTCCTGCATTATATAAAAATCATGTAGGTTGGGATAAGGATTCTCATCACCACAAAATCCAGTTAAAGAATCAACCCACTGCACAGAGGCAGTACCCAGTTAAGCAAGAAGCTAAAAAACAAGTCAGGGAGAACTTAGATCAACTTGAATATCAGGGGGTGATTGAAACATGCACCTCACAAATAAACAATCCTTTGTTTCCTGTCTCCAAGCCAGACGATTCATATCGTCTAGTTTTGGACTACAGACACCTTAACTCATGTTACAAAACGTTTGCAGTACAAACCTCACACAGTGCGGCACTAATGAATAACATCATGCGCAAAAAATATAAAACGACATTAGAAATATCAAATGGCTTCTTTTGTCAAAACATTGCTCCTGAAAGCAGGTATTTGACCGCTTTCTCAATAATGGGGTCGCAAAAACACTTCTGTCGACTCCCACAGGGATTCAAGAATAGCCCAGGATTATTCTCAGCAAGAGTAACAGAGTTACTACAAATATATGATGATGAGGCATTATCTTATGTTGATGACATCTATCTCACAGATGATGACCTGGGGACTCACTTGAAAAGAGTGAACACCATAATACTTGGGTTCGCAGCTGAGGGTTACAAATTCAACTTTAAAAAGTCACGAATTGCCCATCTAACTGTCCTGTTTTTAGGATATGAATTATCAAGTGAGGGCAAAAGCCCAGCAGACAACTTCTTAGAGAAGTGTGCTGTACTCCAAGCACCTAAAACGCTGAAGAACTTACAATCAATATTAGGTTTCCTGAATTTCGGAAGAACATACATTCTAAATTATGCAGAGAGAGTTAAACCTCTCTATGAATTAATAAAACCTGATTTCAAACGAATAAATTGGACTCAGAAACACACAGAAATTTTAGGATCATTGCAAACAGACATGTTAACTAAAACAAAATTGCAAACTCGCGAAAACGTACGCAACCTTGTAATCCGAGTCATCTCAGGAAGATGCGGATTCACGTACCTAACATCCAATGAGGGAGAAACGGTACCAATAGCTTACAAATCACATTTGTACACACAAGCTGAAATGAAATTCAGTTCTACTGAAAAAATTCTAACTGCGGTTCAAACTGCTGTAGCAAAAGAAAGAGCCATAGCACAAGGTAAACGAATAATAATTGTTACACCAGTACCTGCCCTAGAAGCAGTAACAAAAGCAAGAATTCCAAATGCTAAAGCACTACATCCGAGATGGATACAATGGGTTAATTCTCTTGCTGCAACAGACGTAATATACGAATTTGATCCCAATTTAAAAACACAAGAATTTCTCCAATATGAAGAAGAATATCCTCTGCCAATCGAAATTCTGCCTCTGGAACATTACGGCTGTATAATATATACAGACGGATCAGCACAACCCGCAGTTGGGGGTAAACAAGCTTACAGTGCTGCGTGAGCAATTGTTAAAGGTCGTTGGCACGAAGGAAATTTTAGACCACTGGTCTCTATAACTCAACCTCTAAGAGATTGTTTGGCTCATGAAGCTGAACTACTAGCATTTAAGATGGCGCTTGAAATTGCCGACCGCGAATTCCCTACACTAATAGTGTGCAATTTGCATTTTTGCGTAAAATCTTATAATAATGACCTGCAGACCTGGATTCAAAACGGTTACAAAGATGACACAGGTGCCACAATAAAGCATAAAAAGCTCTGGGAACAAGTAGTTCTTTTGCAGAAAGAACTACAAAAGACTCACGTGATACATACACTGAGTCATCAACGTGACGGCATTCACGTTGCAGGGAATTCATTGGCTCACAGAGCCACAGCGGAAGCGGTCCAACCGGCTTCCGTAGCCACAAAAAAGCGTTCTAAAAATTACATAGATGGAGAAACTATGCTAGCGGTAAAAGCCTCATTATAAGGCGACTATGCAGCATTACCTCTTGGCTATCCACTCCGTTATACATACATAATTGATGCAAACTCCGTTCCTTTTGCTCAAATCCCTGGAGTGGGGGACAGAGTAATTCCAAACACGAACAGGAGAGTCTTTTTAATAGCAGACGCACATATGGGATTGGGTCTAAGGCACCAAGAGATAGTGAAATCTCTAAAAGAATTACAATCAGAATACTGGTGGCCGGGGATGAACTTGCAACATTACAAATTTGCAAAGGATTGTCCAAACTGCAACTGAGATCACAGTCGCGAACCGGACCAGACTAGTGCCAGGATACCTCTATTAGAAAGCTTACGGCTATCTATACGCAAAAATCCAGCAGGAGAAACGCAATCCCATAAATATTAAGACTAGATACATTTAAAATGCAGACACCAGCGCTCGGCTGACGCCAGAACTGTTATAAAAGATTTGCGAGTCTTTATCGGCATATATGCAATTGGCATGCTGCATTCCGATCAGGGTCCTGCTTTTAGCTCTAGGGCTTACAAAGAGGCCATGACCAGCATGGGCATTGCATTGCGGTACTCTCCTCCCTTCCATCCTGAGGGAAATGCGGTAGTGGAAAGAAAAAAACGTGACATAAAGCAATCTATAACGGCGAGGGTATTAGGTTCGGGTGATGAGTGGGTCAAACATTTAACAAGTGTCCAACGTAGTCTTAACAATCTGCCAAGAAATTCTCTAAAAGGTTTCACTCCCTACGAACTATTGTTCGGTACTAGAATGCATATCCAGGACTTAGATAGTCACACTTCAGTGGTAGAAGAAAAAGCCTTTGATATCAAAGATCGTTTGGCTGTTTTACAGGACTTAAATGAAACAAGAAGAAGTCTGAGTAATATAAAGTTAAAGCCAACGGCCACTAAAGAAAAACCACCTATCCCAGGAAGACCTGTCTGGATTCCAAAGATTGGGGATCTAGTCAGAGAGAAAATCGCGGTGAAGAAGGAATTTGGGCCTTCTTACAGAAGAGCAGTACCTGTCTTAGCTGTCAGCGGAACAAGATCAGTAGTACTACCGCCCCTTGCTGGTAAAAAGGAGAACCGAGTTGTATCCATCGACCTGGTAAAACCACAATCATGTGGCCAATAATAAGTAGTAGGCCCAGTGGACTCCCAAGAAATAGCAGAAGATCAAATCTTGCTACAATCCAAGAGGTTCAAACTGAAAGACTAATCACATTTGATAAACCTGCAGTGAATAAAAAAGGAAAATGCAACAAAGCCATGGAACTTGTGCCTCTTGAAACCCAAATTGCAACAGTTCATCAAGAAACACCAGTCTACAACGATGTAGCCTCAGACTATGCTAGTGAAACAGAGAAAAATCCAAAAGCAAATGAAAATCCGGAAGCACTTCAAACAATCGACAGAACTGCATCTGGCTACTTCATCAATTTCGATGACTTTTCTGATGATCCAAGTGAACATGAAGAAACGCCAGCAACAAAACTTTCAAAGACAAAGTAACTAAACTCTTTCATCAACTCAAAGAAACCTATCTGATTTCTCCATGGATTGAATTTTGGATTGTGTTAGGTGTACTTTTGCTCCTGCTTTGGCTCATCATGTTTCTATGTTTGGGAAAATGGAACATATAGTACAATGGACACAGCAACTCGGAACATCAACTTGGTCCTAAAACCTCATACATCCTCACACATCACAAAAAGAGAACTGTCACCAGTGAACATCACAGCCAATCCAATACCCGGTGGGGTAGCATGGGACAAAACTGATTATGAAATCTATGGCCCGATCGAGCTCTTGAAATATCCACACCAATTTAAGGTTTCATTAAGTGACTTTGTGACACCAAGTGCTTTCTCTGATGATTGGACTTTAAAAATATTAATAATATGATGTCAGATTTAGTAATGTCAGCTAAATTCGCAGAACATGATTATTTACAGGGTTCATCAAATTATGAGGAGTTATATTGTTATAATCATTTTGGTCATCACTATTTGCATAAATCGGCTCAACCTAGAAATGTTTTTAAAAATATAATCAATGGGAACATTGTGCAACACCGCCTAAAGGCAGCTCGAAAACATTTTATGAGAAATTCCCATACTTCTCAGGTTTTAACACAAGTGATGCAGAAACGTTTTATTTTAGAATGTCAAATAAGACAGGAATGAAAACAATGTTGACAAATACTAAATTGATTTATTCTGAAACATTTTATGAAAAAATGACTACATTTGGTTTTGAATTCTGGAAAAACAACATTGAAACAAAAACCATCTGGGGTACAAAAGACTGGCAGGTCCAAGGTTTAGAAGCATTATTTAGAGCCTGCATGATCCCAGAACAAATAATATTCCTGAATGACACCATTCAGCAAACAACCTGTCTTGGCCTGGCCAAGATAAAAGACTTAAACAAACCGTCTATTCCGAAGCCCATACCTGATAGTAATAGCACTACAGATGTGGAGATAGACGCATCCCATATTTTACACCAAAACAGAACACATCCTGATTGGAAAAAATGGTTGATCTGGCCCACAGACACAAATAACTGTCAAGATAGATTCCTGAACAAAATACAGGGGTTTAAACAGACCAGGCCAGACCCTAGATACTCCCAGAGACAACATCCAGGGATAGTTACAACATACAGTGTAGGGAAACTCTGCCTCGAATGGCTACAAAAATCCACACTGGCTGAAATTAAGCAACACTTGACTTTACTTAAAGACGGTGCTGACTTGCGTGATTTCATACTGGGACCACGCAAACAGCGTCAAAAACGTTTCATATACGCCGGTATATACTCTGCTTACAACGAGGCTTGGAAAGTAACACAAATTGAAACAGCTGAAAAAATACGAGAAATTGATCGTATACATTTGGAAAAATCCCTTTCTGTAGGGGACAATGGGTTAACAACTCTGTCCTCCAGAATATATTCACTGGACAGCATTGTATCATCTGCTATTGATATAATAGAGCAGGACTTACTAATGTTACAACATGGTCAGTCCCAATTACGTTCTATTGTACAGCTTGGCTGGACGTTACAAAATCTGCGTTCAGGCTACGTGCCATGGCGTTTAATCAACGTAACGTCATTATTCTCTATCTTTAACCTTACTGATAAACAAATCAGTTTGGCGCAAAAAGGAGCAGACTATACGATTCTGAGCATTGAAAAACTTGAGAGATTACCATTGACAAAGTCAGAGAGACCTGTCATTGAATGAATAATACAAGGGACAATTACAATCCCAATAACAACTTTCCAGTTTAAGTATTGCCAAAAATATATACCAGCAGGCCTGTATGAAAGGTTGGGTAAAGGATACATCAAGTCAACATGGAATATACCTTATACACACAAATGTTATAGTGAAGGGAAAAAGGAGGTATTCCTTAGTGGTAACAATTGTAATAAATCACTAAGTGGTACACTCCTGTGTCAAGGTATTAACTTGCATGGAGCCTGCGAAGGGTCTTCAAATAACCTTTCATGTCACCTGCACGGCACTCCTGCAGCACAGATAGAGCCATTTTTCAGACAGCTTTCCAACGGCAGCTACGTTCTAATAAGTGACCACAGCTGTTGTGGCATGGTGCCAGGAAAAGCCTATCTCGTGGGCGTTAGTTCCATGGTCACTTGCTGTTTGCAAGTATTGTATCCAAACAGCAATCCAGACATGGAGGCGGGAATATGGCCTTCTTTGAATAACTCTTCTGTTCGAATTGATACTTTAAGAAGAATGAAATCCATTCTTTTACAGACAACTGTGCCTTTAACCTCGTCGTATGATCTGCAAGTTGCAAGGACAGCAGCAGAGATACATTCCCTATTATCAACAAATTGCCCCGTACATTTCGTAGAAATGTTAAGACAAATTTTAAACATGTCTGATACCAGTGGCATCGCACATGTATTTAAGACAATTTTTTCGGGACTGTTAACACCCTTTGAAACAGTTCTGGGCATCTTTCTGAATTTTGTCCATTCTGTATTCGGCGGTCTGCCTCTTCTTTTGGGACTCGTAGCAGGAATTTTATTTGTGATCCTTCTGCTTCGATATGGCAAGCCAAGCCACAGACAGAGCTCCAGCTACAATGGAAGAAACGATCCTAGCTATATGCTACCGAGACCAGATAACTAGAGTCCTCGGATTGGCCCGGCTAAGAGATCTAAGTGCAACCTGGTTTCTTTCATTCAGACCTATCTGGCAAGATTGCATCTTACCTGTGCCTCGATGTCCGCTATGCGGAGAAGAATGCGTGTTGGACGTCTGTCTTACACTTCTATCAGCAGTACCAATGGATATCGATACTTTGCTAGGTCCAGTAAAGACTCATGCATCGTGTTGTCCCCAGCGGCTACCTATTCTGATGACGGCATTCGTTGAGACTTCACCACTACGAGTAGGTGGCGGTGAAGTACGAGAGGAAAGCAGCATCAAACAGGTACAACCTTCTGTGAGCATTGCTGATCCTGACATCGATGATAGCAATCATTCTCACATATGCACAATTTCAGCATTTTCGAACTTGGTCGAACTTTCACCTGATGTTGTTGACCAATTTTTTGCAAGCCTGTCTGATATGATGTTCTCCCCTGAACAAAAAGAATAACTTTTTAAAACAACAAGCACACAGTGTTCCCTGAACTCTGAATTCGGCCTTCAGTTTTGATAAACACAGCTACTGAAAACAATTGGAACTATTTTTTCCTTGAGAGCAAAATTATTTTTTTTCACTTCCAAAATATTTACCCTCTTTTCTGGCACAAAGTACTCTGCTTAAAGTAGAACTATTCTTAGAGAACAGAGCTTCTATTTTAGGAACTCTAGAGACAATATTTTACCTCAGCCTCTAGCACATGTACAGCATTGTATAAATATGTGATGGAATGGTCTCGACCTTCTTTTCTGTATTCAGAGCCATTTCATGTGTAATTTTCACAATTCATTCAGCTGATATCTATATGCATTTAACTGAATAATAACACTGCTTGAAAGCGTATAGTACCAATACTCATTTTCGTGTATTTGCCATATACCATTTCAAATGCAATTTATGTATTTTGGTGTGGGTTGGAAAACACACATGCATCGTTATGTTTAATATTGCTTAGTTTTTTTAGTAATGATGGACATTAATTCGTGGAGTGGGTGTTGTGTTTCTATCTAGGACCCTAATTCGATATTCCCGATTTTTGCCCTTATATGGCTATAATAAATAATATCCTTATAAAGGCATAAGAATCATATCCATATTTAGTAATAGCCCATGCAGTCCAAATACGGCATGGCTACTCCTCTAGACTCCTAGAAAGTACAACGCGTTCTTTAAACAAACCAAGCCTCCAGCAGCCCGGGAAATCCCCCTGCTCTTGTTTTGATTTGCACAAGAACTCCTAGAGTCAGAAAGAACTGTTAGTTGTTGGTGACGTCTTATGTCCAACCTTATGTCAAACCGGGCACCTTTCAGGTATAAATATACCAACATTGCCTTAAGCAAACACACAGTGGTTTGGAGCAGAGCGGCTATCTACTTGCCCGGAAGCCCAGCTGATGCGAGGAGCCGAAGGAAGCCGCCCCTCCCTTTTGACGCACTGAGAGAGACGCTGTCTTTTCTCTTGGCGAGAAATCCAGTTCCGGTGTTTCCAGTCACCCTTGCAGGTTGCTGGGAGATCGAGTCCAGAGAGAGAGATACAAGACCTCCTACATTCTATTACCAAGGTACGGAGCTGACTAAACCCTTAAGAGAATTCTTGATTCAGATCCTTGGCAAAACCAACTTAACTTAAACTGCAACTTACTTACTCCTTCCCACGTATTAGGCTTGGGTCAGGTATCGGGGTAGGCATAGATTAGAAGCACCAGTTGAGGACGTTAGTCAATGTTTTTATGTATGTATATATTTTATCCATCTTAAAGTATCATATGGCTAAGAAACCATATCAATGCTTTTACAGTATTATTTTATAATACTCCTTTTACTGTACGCACTTTACTTTATGATAAGTATTGCAATTGTGGCAATTCATTTCTCTTGCATGAGAAAGAAGACTGCTCAATAAATAACACCTTTTATTGAAAACGCCCGTCTTTCTATTTCTCTGCACTCTGGTGAAACTAAGAATGCACGATTGACTGAGTGAAATAATTGTCTATTGTTTTCACACGACTCTAGAGATACACTCTTTATTCTGAGGGAGCAAAGTTGTCATGTTATATGGTTGTCAGAAGCTAATCCCTTCTTGTCTATCCAGGGAAGTTAAACTCCTCCTTGTTTACTCGAGAAAGTTTCTAGTGACCCCTGAGCTAGCTGGCAAAACTAATTAAGTCTAATATAGTCAGTAGAGACCTAGTCGACCTTAGTCCTACGTCTACACTGCTGTCTATATTATTCCAATGCGCAGAGCCTATTGGGAATATAGGAACTACACTACAACACTAAAGCACACTCATTTTCAGGTGGATGTACACTTATGATCAGAAAATGCTGTCATTCACAGGGCAAGAGAGCCAATGACTAGAGTGAACTAACCCATTACCTATCGCAGTACACTGTCATAGATGGAAGTGTAAATGTCACTCAGACATTTCAGATCCAACAATGGCAGAACACAGCTGACCGAAAGGCCCTCAATGTGTGTGTGTGCGTGGGTGTGTATATATATATATATATATATATGTGAGCATGTGAGCAAGGGCTTGTGTAGCCCGAAACGCGTAATGCACTTTTTCCAGCTGTATCTGCCAAAATAAAGAAAACCTGTTACTGATCCTGTGGTCCATCTCCTGTGTGAACGCCTCGCTGGTCCGTGTGGATTGGAAGTGGCGTGGAGGAGTTTTCGTACACATATATATATATATATATATATATTCCACAAAAGTCACAGTCAACACAGAATCACGTACTCTCAAGACACGGCTGGTTTCTTAATTTCAGGAATATTTATTGCGCTTCTTAGTATATATATATAAATAAATATATATATATATGTATATATATTACCTACTGGCGGTCGCCAGTAGGTATATATAGTTAGGATTTTTTCCCTATGGGATTTTTGAAAATTCTATGTCTAATAACTTTGGCGTTTGTGGACGGAATTGCCTGAAAGTTTCTGGAAAATGGAACATTTTGTTTCTGAGCAGCCCCTGGAAATTTGGGGGGGGTTCGTCCAGGGGGGGGCGAGAAAAAAGGGGGGTCCCAAAACGTGTTTTTAACATTGAGTTTTCCATAGGGCGGTTGGCCTCACTTTTAGCCCGAACGGCTGAATGGATTTGCATGAAACTTGGCAAAATTGTAGGGACTGGTAGCCCGATGTGCCTTTTGTAGGTCTCAATATATGTGCTCCAGTGGATTTTGAGAAATTAACGTTTAAAAAAAGATATATATCTGTAAGCGCGCTCTGGGCAGCGCTCCGGTCCGCGGACCTTAAGCGTACCGGAACTTCACGTAGCGAAGCTGATTGGCTCTCCGGTGTCTGTCAACATTCTAAACAGTCCGGAGCGGCCGCCATCTTGTCTCTCGGTAGGATTGAGAGACAAGAGGAGGCCAAAACAAAGGGGGAAATAACCATAAGGGGGCATACTAGATCCTCCCTGACCCCCAGGTTTAATGTGGAGGTTTTAAAAGGGCCCCGCGGGGCAAAAAAAACAAAACATTTTTTTTGTTTTTTTTGCGTGGGGAGCGCCCGGTCCGCGAACCGGGAAGCGTTCTGGGCAGCGTACTGCAATGAAAAATGAATGATAGACTTTTCAAATACTGTATGTTAATTGATTGTTGGTTTTGTTGATTATTTTTTATTTTTTTTATTTTTTAAGCAATTATTTATTATTGTGATTGTGTTTCAAAATTTAATAACATTTCTAACATTTCACTGTCTGAAATGTCGTCATTTTCATTGAACATATCTTGTAATCTATGAGGGTGTAAAATGTCCTCATTTTGAAGTAGGTCATCCACTGCTTGCACACATTGCAGTAGTTCTTGGTCCCAAGTTTCATCCATAAATTCTATATAATTTGGATCAATTAATTCTTGGCTGCTCTCTTGCAGGACAATTTGAAATGAAACTTTCTGTTCGCCTTCCATGTTGCCTGAAATTTGGATAAAAAAAATATATATTAGTAGAGATAGGGCACTGTTGGGATTAATTTTAGATAGGCATTTTTTAACAGAGAATTTATCTTTGGGCAGTGTATAGTATCAGAGTGGAAGTAGGAATATAAAAAAGTGTATGTGATTTAACGTAAGTAAATTCATAATTATAAAAGAGAAGCCTAACTCCATCCATAACTATAACAGAGAAGTCTATCTAAATCTATAACTACTACAGAGGGATAGTATATAACTATCAGAAAAAGTTTACCATATTAACTTATAGTGCACAATATAGTTCAGTTTTTAAAATAACAACTTACCTTTAGAAAGAAGTTGAAGTGATTAGTGAAAATCCAATTGAAATGTACACCAGGAAGTAGTAGTCAAAATGGCTGTGTTTCATTCTCTTCTTTTATATATATTCAGGTACATAACCAATCAAATGTCAGGTAAAAAAAGTAGAAAATGAAAGTAACATTTTAATTGGTTGTCAATTCCAACACTTCAGATGTGTTTTGAGAAGTAATTTACCTCAGGGTATTTAGAGAGGTCTACAGGCTAAATGGCTAAATGGAATTCCAATCAAATTTGTGAAAATAGTAGGGATTGGTATGTAGTATGAGCTAATCTATATTTGGTGAAATTGTCTCCAGTGGCTTTTCTGTAAACTACTTTCCCACCTTTTTTGATGGTGCGCTTCCCAGGGAGCGACCCGGTACGCGAACCGTTGAGCGCCCCGGTTCGCGAACCTTAAGCGTTACGGGAGTCCACCATTTTGTGTTTCGGTCGAATTAAGATACAAAATGGAGGGCAAATAATGTTCAGAATGGGTAGAAGGGGGCACGGTAGACTTATCTTGACCCCCTAGGTTTTGTGAGGGTGGCTGAGGAGGCTTATATGTGCGAAAAAAAACAATTTTTTTTTTAAATTTCGCGAGGTTAGCTCCCGGTTCGCGTACCGGGTAGCGCCCCAGGGAGCGTACTTTGTTGAAAATTAGTGAAAAATGTTACAGTAAAATAATAATTGTGAGTGATCAGATGTAGGGTAGCTCTGAGAAGAGCTTTTGGGTTTATGGTACATTTAGGTACTTATAAGTAGGTACCAATGCACAGTCTTAAATTCAGAGTGAAAATTCTGTTGCCCTCATCTGAGAAGTGAACTCCATCTCCTCTGTAGATATCTTGCATGTAGTAACGCAAGTTATTGTTGTACATGGAGCCCATTCCATGGTCTCTCATGTAAGCTGAAACAGATTTGTTTACATGCTTCCTCGACTTCTCAATTTGTGGACAAAATTGGTTTGACCACCTCCATTTCTGTCTTTGGCATATATTTGAATATACCAAGGCAGTCTGAGGAAAAAGTGCCATTAATTGCTCAAAGGTGTCCTTTAAAAGCATTTCCAGACCTACCCCAGTCAAAGTGCCCAAATCATTACCTCCACAGTGCACAATTAACAGGTCAGGTTTGGGCAAATGCATAAAGGTTTTCACCAATGGTATCAATTGGTGACATTTTAATCCTCTGTGGCCAAACCACTTAATTTCCACATCTTGTAAATTGAGGTTAGGTAATTTTCTGTTCTCAGCATACCTGTGAGCCCAGTGGATATAACTATGTCCAACAATCCAGACAGAAAACATGGTGAGAGAAGGTTCTCCTGCAGTCAGATGAAGTGTGGCAATGAAATGGCAGTTGAAAAAATGAGAGTGTAAAATGAAAAAAACTGTGGAGTTTCTGTGTTCATGAAGCAGTAACAGTGATTGGTGGATTTTGATTGCTGAAAACAGAAAGTTAGGGTGCATGGATGAGTTATTTGAAAGATGTATTTTGAATGGTCAATAAAAAATCATTAAATGAAAGAATGCACTGGATATGCAGGTGCACTGAGAGTTCAGAGTTCAATTGCAACATTGTTGCGTGAACTTGCAAACACCAGAGGTCTTCCAAGAGGTGGTTGCCATGCAGAAAAGGCATGAAATGGCAGAGGGGGGAAGGGTTTTCATTTGAAAAAAAGTGAGGGAAGAGTTTTGATTGGGTGACATGAGAGATATGTGTGAAGAATTACAGCATTTCTGTGCTTTTGATAGCTGCAGACTCTGGAGTGCATACCTTTTGCTCTGCTGAAGACAAATTGGTGTGTTTCTGAGACTGTTTTCAAACTCAAAGTATTTGCTAAGGTGAGAAAATATTTCTTTAATTTAGATAGAGAATAGTGTGCTTTAAGGAGAAAATTATGAATTATGTGGCGCAAATTGCTTGTAAATATGCTCCCACCTGTGCATGGAAAATTTAGATTTTGAATGTTTGTGTTACATAGCCATGTTAAAAGTGATACAAACATGCTGCAAAGGCAATCAAAAAACGCTTTTATGTGTCTTAAGGACATTTTAAGTAATTTTCCCATGTGCAGTGTTTTGAAATTATGATTTGAAAATCGTTTTTGGGGAAAAGGAATTGTTTTTAAATTTATGACAAGGACATAATGGTGTATGCTTCTTTATAAGGCAATTGACTGTCCCTGATGTTATTTTTCCCATTTTAATGTAAGACCTTTCTCTGTGGCACAAATTGCTTGTAAATATGCTCCCACCTGTGCATGGCAAATTTAGATTTTAAATGTTTGTGTTACATAGCCATGTTAAAAGTGACCTAACCATGCTGGAAAGGCAATCAAAAAACACTTTCATGTGTCTTAAGGACATTTTAAGTAATTTCCCTGTGGGCAGTGTTTTCAAATTATGAATTGAAAATCGTTTTTGAGGTAAAGGAATGTTGTTAAAATTTATGTGCGCCATATGCCCCCAAATTTCTTTTTCAGGGGTGCAGCAGGGTGTTCTTGAGACAACCCTGCACCTTTGGAAAAATTCCTAATTTGCGATGAGCTAATTGCTAATCGCAAATTGCACCTTCATTCATATGGGCATCCTGGCCCATGGAAATGAATGGGTAATTTGCAATTAGCAATTTGCTCATTGCAAATTTGGAATGGTAAAGAATCTCTATTTATTCCTTAAAATTCGCTATTTAGGAAATGCAAAATAGTTTGATGGTACATATGGCGGTTGATGTCTAACAAGATACATAGCTGCCAAGGTTTCAGATAGCTATGTGTGACAATTTTCTAATTTCAGTGAAATTATGGGTGACATTCAACGATTATGAGTGACACTTTCTCGGAAGTTAAATCAATCAATGAAGACAAGAGAAACATACAAATATCAGAAATTACACCCATTTGAGCAAAAAAGAAACTCTAAGAAGATCTTTAAATTGCTGTAATCACCAGAAATGGAAGGCTATCGTGGGACCCCGGAGATCCAGCTACTGCTTACTGAGGAGGCCAGACACAGTGTAACTGTGTACAGTACAGGAGGCTCGGGGTTTGCAAGTCACAGTGTACAAAGGAGGCCCAGAGATTAACGATGGCTTGTGGTTTATATAGGAGAGCAGTGTGCACAGAGAAGGAACGGAGGTTACATTTAAAACGGTTATACAGGATGTCAATAGACTAAGTATTGAAGGTTACGGTGTTTACATGGGGCTCATGGCTTTCCTGTGGGTTCTGTACAAAATACCTGGGAGGCCTGGGCCTGCTTGGTGTACAAAAGATGTCCACGGACTCCACAGCCAGTGCAAGTGCACACAGAATGGATAGGGGTTATAGAATGATACTGTAAGGTGTACACTGGAGACCCGGGGTCTGTCTATTGTTCACCGTCTTGACTGCCTTTTGCTGTTTGGCCTTCCCTACCAGCGCTCCTCTCCCTCCCAGGAATTCTCCTTACCAGCAGGGTCTAGGGTAGCTTGAAGCCTTGGTCCTCTTTGCCCGTCCTACGCCTCCTGCTGTGACCCTCAGCTCCACTCACTTTGGAACAGCTGATCGCACTGACCTTACTTCGAGGCTCTGTGCACAGGAAAGTGTGATTCACAGCAAGGGCCTTTCTGGGGCTTGTAGCTCTTCCATTTTCGTTCTCCAAAGGAATCTAGGAAAGCTTGGACTTAATGTCCCAGAAAGCAACGAGGTAAACTGAGAAAAGATTCACGCCCAACACTTGTAGATAAAAAGCAGGCAGAAATGACAAGCCGGTTATAATCTATTGTACGTTGTAATAAGCTGCACTCAGTCTCATTCATGCACAGTGCTGTAATTAATAGCAAACAGAGGCTTTGTGTACTCTCTTGCCACAAATCATGTGCCACCCAAATGCGTCCATAACTCAGCCTAACCTGGACGCGTGTCTGTGTGTGGTGGAGGGAGTGGGGGGCGGGGGAATGGTGCAGGGTGAAGGTCTCGTCTTGTGAAGCACCTGCAGTAGTGTGTGACATGGAGCACGTGGGTGTCCGGACCGTGAATTAAGAGCAATTTTAAAATGTGTATGATGCATGTTGGGCAATTAATTGTGGGAAATATGTGGCATTAGCAGAAGACGTATGAGTGACTACGTTTAGGCCAGCTACAGGGGAGTCAAATGTACATCTACCGCCAGAGGCGTAACTAGAGCCAAATTTCGGGGGAGGAGGGGCGCTAAGAAAAAATGTCGGGTGGGGGGGGGGGCTGATGCTTCTAGCAAAAGGCAGAGTCGAGCTGCAGGAGTTCTTAGAATGGGGTGAAAAACATTAAAGCTTCATTAACAAGGAAAGGGTCTTTAAAGACCTGTGAAGTGCTCAGCTGCAGCTGTGTGTGTGCCCGGGAAGCCGTGTCATCATCCCAGGCTTACACACACAAGGGGGGTGGGGGGAGGATGAAGCCCTTTGAGTCCGCCTCTCTACCGCTCAATTTTCAGCCAACCTTAGTCAGGGATCGTGGTGCCTGAAGTGAAATATGTGGCTGCACGTGCAAGCGTCATATGTGCGAGGAAGGAGGAAAGCAAGAAAATACCCGCAACATTAACTGAATATTTTTAATGTATGCCTCTGCTTACTTGCTTGAAGATGATTTGCAGAAACGGCCAACTGCAGTCAGCGAGAGCTGCATTTCCCGACGGGTCCGGCCGCTGGATTTACTGCGGCGCAACGATCTAATTCATCACAGCAGCCTCTGCGGTGGCCTTTACAACACTGGTCACTCCCCTCGGCAAACTTGCACGGTGTTCGGCTTAGCAACAGGCGCCCCTGCTGCACAGTGGGCTCCACATGCACAGCGGTCCCGTGGGGCTGGGTCCGGGGGTCATGGTGACTGATTTTAATTTGCCACCATGATGCGCTTCTATGATTTGCCATAGCCTAGGCCTTAGGGCAGCCTCCCACAGACTTAACTGCAAGCCCGGGAGTTTGCAGTTGAACGTAACGTCGCGCCGACCGGCCGGCGCCTATGACGTCAGTCAATTTGCAACGTCTCTATATTGATACATTTTAGCACTAGCAGCTTCTAACTAAGCCATCCCACATGAAGCCCTGTTTTGTGAGCTGCAAGCACACCAGTTGTGATGCGCTGCCAGCCACTCGACTCCAGCTTAGTCTAATCAGTATAGCCGGTTTGACAGCCAAGGCGCTATCAGCCTATTATGCGTGACAAAGCATTTCAGTGCGGTGATGCGGATCACCACACTGAAATGCGTTAGTATCACGCCTGATGCGTGATACTTGGCAGGACTGCAAGATAAGAAGCTTAGGGATACATTTATGATGACTGGCGCAATGAAGTGGACATTACTTACTTCATTGGTAGAGCTTTACATGTATTATGTCCTCTGTATTCTTCATCAAGCGTAACTTTAATCTGCAATCCTGAGTAGGCCTCACCTTAAACAAACCTCTGGATAGGCCACACCTTATCGTCATCCTGAATTAATCATTTAAAATGCTAGGGACACATTTATGATAGGTGTATGCCTCTTTTGCGCCACTTACAAAACACTGTCCACGGGGAAATGACTTAAAATGTCCTTAAGACACATGAATGTGTTTTTTTAAAGCGTTTGCAATTTTTTTGGGTCACTTTTAACATGGCTATGTGACTCAAACAGTCAAAATCTAAATTCACCATGCACAGGTGGGAGCATATTTACAAGGAATGTGCTCCATGGGGAAAGGTCTTATAATGTAATATGGGAAAAATGACATCAGAGACAGTGAAATGCCTTATAGAGAAGCATACACCATTATGTCCTTGTCATAAATTTGCAAACCATTCCTTTTCCCCCAAAACGATTTTCAAATCATAATTTGAAAACACTGCACATGTGGAAATGACTTAAAATGTCCTTAATTCAAAATTTGCTATTCTTTATTTTGCGATTGCACTGAAGGATTTGCAAATTTTGCGATTCCTTAAATGCAATGTATCAAACAAAAAATATGTAAAAAATAACATTAAGGATTTGGAAACTACCACCAACTTCTAGTTTGTGGTAATTTGCGAATTCTTTTCAAAAAGCATTTTTTTCCAAAAAACAAAAGGTGCCATATGACGCCAATACATGTCCTTAGGGCATGTATGTGCGCCATATGCCCCCAAATTTCTTTTTCAGGGGTGCAGCAGGGTGTTCTTGAGATACCCCTGCACCCTTGAAAAAATTCCTAATTTGCGATGAGCTAATTGCTAATCGCAAATTGCACCTTCATTCCTATGAGCCTCCTAGCCCATGGAAATGAATGGGTAATTTGCAATTAGCAATTTGCTCATTGCAAATTAGGAATGGTAAAGAATTGCTATTTATTCCTTAAAATTCGCTATTTAGGAAATGCAAAATAGTTTGATGGTACATATGGTGGTTCATCTGTAACAAGATAAGAAGCTTAGGGATACATTTATGATGACTGGCGAAATAAAGTGGACATAACTTACTTCATTGGTAGGCCTTTACATGTATTATCTCCTCTGTATTCTTCATCAAGCGTAACTTTAATCTGCAATCCTGAGTAGGCCTCACCTTAAACAAACCTCTGGATAGGCCACACCTTATCGTCATCATCCTGGATTAATCATTTAAAATGCTAGGGACAGATTTATGATAGGTGTATGCCTCTTTTGCGCCACTGTGCGTCACTTTTATGATGCAGCGGCGGTGCAAAAGATTTGCTATGAGGCGACAAAATTACAAATTGATGCATTTAGGCAGATGTGTCATGGTGTAAAAAAAACGTGCCACATGAAACCGATGCAGCAGTGATGCAAAAGATGCACCATGTTGCAAGACAGGCCTCACTTGGGGCCATATGTATCAAGCTAATTAGCATTCGCAAAGATCAAAATTCTGCGAATTTCGGCCTTTGCGAATGCTAATTAGACAAATGGTATGTATCAAACAAGTTTGATGCAAAATAAGGAATAGCAAAATTTGCTATTCCTTATTTTGCGATTGCACTGAAGGATTTGCAAATTTTGCGATTACTTAAATGCAATGTATCAAACAAAAAATATGTAAAAAATGACATTAAGGATTTGGAAACTACCACCAACTTCTAGTTGGTGTTAATTTGTGAATTCTTTTCAAAAAGCTTTTTTTCCAAAAAAGAAAAGGTGCCATATGACGCCAATACATGCCCTTAGGGCATGTATGTGTGCCATATGCCCCCAAATTTCTTTTTCAGGGGTGCAGCAGGGTGTTCTTGAGACACCCCTGCACCCTTGGAAAAATTCCTAATTTGCGATGAGCTAATTGCTAATCGCAAATTAAACCTTCATTCCTATGAGCCTCCTAGCCCATGGAAATGAATGGGTAATTTGCAATTAGCAATTTGCTCATTGCAAATTAGGAATGGTAAAGAATTGCTATTTATTCCTTAAAATTCGCTATTTAGGAAATGCAAAATAGTTTGATGGTACATATGGCGGTTTATCTGTAAAAAGATAAGAAGCTTAGGGATAGATTTATGATGACTGGCGCATCACCAGGGATGTGCCAGTCATCCTGCGCCGCTGTTCCGCCACCCATGGTGTGCTGCATTTACAATGCGGGGCATCATGGGGCAAAAATGGCACAGATGCGTGACGTATCTGTGCTGTAAAGGTAGTGATTGCTGGAGTTGTATCGCAAGTGCGATGCAGCTCAAGCAAGGCTCAGGGGTGCCCCATCTCCACAATGTTGCGTCAAGACCTATGCCTGCTTAAAGCAGGCGCAGGGTTTTGACGCAGCTTTCTCCTATCTGATTGTAAATACGGCACACCATGGGTGGCAGAGCAGCGGTGCACGTTAACTGGTGCATGCCTGGGGATGTGCCATTTAACATAAATCTGCCCCTTTACATTTAAGTATGTGCAGGGGACACAGAGTTGGTGAGGCTTATCCAAGGTTAAGAAGAGATGAGTCCTGTTCACTGAAAAATTAGACATAGGCTTCACCTGCTCAGCATCGCTGGACATGGCTAAATAATAGCTGCAAAATGTTACTCTTGTTAAACAATTTTACTATTATAATCTCTGAGATTTGTCTCTTACTCTGCAACATCTCATTGTTGTTATCTTTCTTTAAAGATAAAGACAACATCAACATGAGCGACAATCTGCAATCAGTTGATTTTGACCTCATCATTGAACTTGTAATTGAAACATCAGTGGATGTTGATCCCTTGGATGATTTAAATCCTGAGGATGAAGAAGAGCGTGATGAGGATGCAGATTTGTCCGAATTATATGACATAGGGTGGGAAGCTGACCTGCTTGAGCCTATGGAACTATAAACATTTATTTTTAAAATTTATAATAAATAAAAAGTAAAAGTGTAAACCGTTTAATTTAAAAATAAAGACACCTTCAAAAACAGGTTATGTGTAGTGTCTTCAATAAAATATTAAAATATGCTCATAAAATTAGATCAGATTCACATATAAAATAGCACAGGTAACATGAACCTAAATTCCATTTCTTTTCTGCTATTTCTGTATTGTAAATTTGCCAAGGACTAAAAAATCTTCTATTTAAAATGTCAAGTAGTGTGTTAAGTTTTTGATCACTGTTATTGATTTACTGTTTGGTAATAGTGGTTAATAACATTTTTTAATATATTTTACCACAGATTCAACTGCAGATCATTTCAACATTTCACCATGCCAACGAAAGAAAGAGAGAGAAAGGCTGCAAAACGTCAAAGACAGCAGGTGAATCAAAAGAAGCAGCAGTCCTCTAACAAAAAGATTTGTCAAGTCACGAAGAAAGCACCGGGTAAGAGTACAAAAACATTCATAAGAAATATGTGTAGTAAAAAAAATATTACTACAGAAAATGTTTCAGTCCATAAAAAGAGAACCAATTCAAATGGAAAGGAAAGGCCAATCAAAAATGTTACTGCTAGAGCAAGAGATAACTCTGTGCATGATAGTAGAAGGAAACAACAGTTTAGGGACATTCGGAAACGAATGTTCCGCAACAGGATAATTGGCAATTTGTTAAAAAATATTAAGAAAGGTCAACAGAAAGTGGTTTTTTATAAGAGAAAAAAAAAGTTGAGAAAGTTATTGATCAGGCATTTGAAATTAAACGTAAGTTATTTATTTTGATAATCAATAGAATTAGGAAGCTAAACAAGGCAATTTATGATTTCAAAAGAAATAGTAGATGGAAGAGAATAGTTAATCGTAGTAATTTTTGTGAAGTTTTTTCTGGAGAATGGATTCATAGTTCAAGCTGTGAGGCATTTTTTAATGAGGAGAGTTATTTCCAGGATAATGATTTGGTGCATGCAGTTGACACCAGTGGTCGTGCTTATGAAGTGAAAGATGGTTGTCCAGTTGAAAAAGAAAAACTTGTGACAACAGAGGCAGAAGAGGTGTTAGGTAATGAGGTTTTAGGAAGACGTGCTAAGGGTCCTGTGTACACCTGGAAGTGTAGTAGTATTTGTAGTGTGCGACAGGATTCCATCAATTTGCTTTGTGATTTTGTACGGTCATTTAATAAGAAAAGTTTGAAGCAGAAAATAAGGTTGTTGCAAGAATTAGATCCTTGCAGAGTGAGAGAAGTGACAGGTTTGCATGGTCATTCACTGGCTTGTCTTTCTAGGAGAGTATGCCAGAGTGTTTTTCATCATTTCAGAATGCTAGCAGTGCATCATAATAAAGTGAGGAAATTAGTTAGAATGTTGTATTATGCTAAGAGTCCAGCAATTATGCTTAAACAATTATGCGCTGCTCTTTTGCATGGTTCTGAAATAGATGTGAAGAATATATGTGAAGAAATTGAGTTTTGTTACTTTGGAAGTAAAGAGGAGAATGTTGAAATTGACCAAGAAGAAGCGGGTAATGTGGAAGATAGTGTACAGGTTTCCAGTACAGATAATTTCCAGAGGGAAATTGTCACATTTCAGGTCAAATCAAGTGAGAGGCCAAATTTCACTTGTGTGTGTTGTCGACGCACTTATTATAAGAATCAGACTAAGTTAGTGGATTTATATGCAAAAAGTGAAAGGGAAAATAATAGTGAATGGAAGGATTTTGCAACATACTTGATGGTAGAAAATTGTTTTGATTTGGGATTGGATCAACGTGTGTGTACTTATTGTTGTTGCAAATTAAATCAAAACCAGATGCCTGCTAGAGCAGTTCATAATAATCTGGAATTGGTTGAGATTCCTTCTGAATTGAAGGATTTAAATACTTATGAATCTATTTTGATTCAAAGTATCCATCCCTTTCAGGCTATTGTAAGAATGGAGCCAAAGACAGGGAAATTGCCTCCATCAGATTTACAGAGAGGATTAAAGGGAAGAGTTGTTTATTTGCCTCTAGATTTGAAGAAAAACATTAACACAATTGGAGTAGAAAAAGTGGAAGAGGAACCTCTGGTTATCTTAGTTAATGGGGTTCCGACAAAGAATAAGAAAATATGGCAAGATTTAGTAGATGTTAGGAAAGTTAAAAAGGCAACATTGTATTTGAAAAAAAATAATAAATACTATAAGAATGTATATGTTGCAGAAGAGGAAGTAAGTGAGGAAGAGGATAGCGATTTGTGTGCTGGTCAAATTGAGAAAGTAGAACCCTCTACTAGTGAAGAAATATATGAACATTATAGTGTTCATCCTTTGCATTCCAAGGAAGTCATGGGGAATGCTATTGAGTTGTTTCAAATGAAACAAGCCAAAGGGAGTCCCATTAGTGTTTGGGAGGAAAGTTTGGAAGCTCGGTGTTTCCCACAGCTTTTTCCAACAGGTCAGGGAGGAAGATATGATGAGCGACCTCATCAAATTCCTGCTTCTGAATACCGGACTTTGCGATTGTATGCAGGAGATGCTAGGTTTCGACAATGCATTCCTTATTTGTTTCATCTCCTGTTTGAAAGCAATCTGTCTGGACTGTCATATGCAGTGAACCACATCTTGAAAAGTGGTATACACATGCAAAACATCTCGGCAAGTGACTTTATGGATAAAGTCAATGTCCAAGACAGTATTTTGGATTCTCACCTGATTAATCTCATGGCGTGTCAGCGTGGTACTAATGAGTACTGGTACCGTCGTCATGGTGATTTAAAATGTATGCTGAGGAACTTAGGTACTCCCACATGGTTCCTCACTCTGAGCTGTGCCGAGTATGGCTGGGAAGACTTACTTGAATTTCTACGAGAGGCAAATGCTAACGTAGATAACATCGAATTCAAGACACCCGGAGAACTGTGCTCTTTGGATCCAGTCAATGTATGTAGGTACTTCAATCATAGATTTGAAGCTATGATGTCTTTCATCATGAATAAGAAGAATCCACCTCTTGGAGAGGTGTTGGATTTCTTCTGGAGAAAGGAGTACCAAGCATGAAGTGCTCCTCATATACATATGTTGCTGTGGATCAAGGATGCACCTAAATTTGGAACGGATCCAGAAGACTCAGTGATGAGTTTCATCCAACAGTATTCTACGTGTGCTGTTCCAAACGCAAAGGAGAAGAAAAGCCTAAGAGAAAAAGTTCTGCGTTTCCAAAGCCATCGATGTGGAAAGTACTGCCGTCGTAAATTCCGAAACAAGGACAAGTTCTACACCAAATGTCGTTTCGGCTTTCCACGACCGGTGATTTCTAAAGGAAGAGTAAACAGTTTGATGTCTTCGCTGCGACATAATGTCATGAAGAAATCACCTAAAAACACATACAATTTGAAGAGGAACGAAGAGTCCAAGTACATCAACGACTACAACCCGGTGATTTTGTCCATGTGGAATGCTAACATGGATATACAGTTTGTGGCTGGTAACTGTATGGCTGTGGCTCGGTATGTGACGTCTTACATCACCAAAAAAGAGAAGACAGAATTGAAGGATATGTGGGAGGACATTTCCCATGAAAAGAGCCTCAGCAAGAAGTTGTACAGTTTCAGTCTGAAGATGTTGTCGCATCGAGAAATTGGAGCTTACGAATGCTCTGACCGGTTGTCTTCAGCAAGTCTCTATGCCAAGTCCAGGAGTATCATTTGGGCGAGTCTTGGTCTTGCTGCAACGCGTAATCGAGTTCTGAAACCTGCGCGGGAAATTGAGTATTTGGCGGAAAAGGAGCCAAACAGTACCGACATTTTGAAGACCAACATGTTGGATACATATTATCCAAATAGAAGCAGTCACCTCGACAATGTTTGTCTGTATGAGGTTCTTCAAAATTACATATTCAAGAGGAACATCAAAGAAGATACTGAGAAAGGAGTGTATGCTGTAATAGGAAGTGAGGGATGTCTGGTCAAGCAAAGAAAATGCCACTTGGTAAACCATCGAAAATTGAGTGGCGAATCTCCTGAAAAAAAGGAGTTTTTCTATTTAGCACTTTTGCAACTTTTCAAGCCTTGGCGTGCAGAAGAGGAACTGCTTGGAGATTTCCTCTGTTACGAAGACTCTTTCAATGCCGCCAAGGAGACCATAGAATGTCCTGCTTTTCCCAAATATGTAGAAATGTTGAATGCGGAAATTGAGCAGGAAGCAACGATTGCAGCCGAGATTGCCAGAGACAGTTCTCAGGACAGTCAGAGTTCTGCTTCATTGAGTCAGGATCCACTAGGAGGACCTGTTATCGAAAATGAAGCTGCCACTGCCATGAATGAAGTGGAAAGAGCTATGGCACATGCTCAGGAGGATGCGGTTAACTTAGAAGACAACTCAACGTTGAGCAGAGGAAAATATATGACGAAGTTACCATGCAAATTGATCATGGATTAAGTCATGACAAGAAAGAGTGCTCATGTACGTCGTTCAAGCCTGTCCGAGTGTACGTGAGTGGAGAAGCGGGAACTGGAAAAAGTTTCCTCATTAAAGCAATTTCATGCTATTTGCAGGAAAGGACAGAGTCATCGCTGTCTTGTGTTGTCACCGCTCCAACTGGACTGGCAGCACATAACATTAAAGGGATTACTTTACATCGTTTACTGATGCTGCCAGTGGAGCATGACAACAAATTACAATATCACAAGCTATCTGGAGATGCTTGTTTTGAAGTTTCAAGAATCTTGAGGAAAATGAAACTTCTTATCATTGACGAAGTAAGCATGGTTTCCAATGTCATGCTTGCCTTTGTGCTTTTGAGAATGCAAGAAGTTCTCAAAACAGAGTATGATGTGTTATTTGGTGGCAAACACATCATTGTTTTCAGAGATCTTCTGCAGCTGACACCAGTGAAAGGGCAACCTGTGTTCAAAATGCTCACGCATGAAGATACCAGGAAGTGCCTAGGCAGCATTGGCAACGTCAATATATGGTTAAACTTCAATTATGCTGAACTGCATGAAAATATGCGTCAGGCAAAGGATGAAGTTTACAAGACTATTCTACAAGATGTTAGAATTGGAAAAGTGACCGAGCATGGGAAAGAAGCTGTACATGCACGATTACTGTCAAATTTATATCCAGAACAAGATGTTGTGCCTGAGAATATTTTTCAGAAAATTACTGATAAGAAATCTGGAATATGTTTGATGCCAACTCTTGCAGAATGTGCCAAATTCAACAACAAAATGTTGCATTTAGAAAAGCAAGAGATTGTGAAACTGGAAGCTATTGACAGAGTAGAGCATATGGGATCAACAATTATTTTGTCTGAGAATCTGAAAACAAAATTGGATTCATTAGAGAAGAGTATATCTAAAACTGCAGGTTTTGAAAAGACTCTGAATGTGTGCTTGAACTGCCGTATAATTTTAAGAAGGAATTTACATGTTGAAAGAGGTCTGGTAAATGGATCAATGGGTAATGTTGTTGATTTTGTAAAATACAGAAATAGAGATGGAATGGAATTTTTAAAAATTAAATTTGATGGCATTGAGGAAGTACAGCTAATTGGTCGTTGCTCTGCTAGATTTTTGCTTGTAAAAGACTTATATGTTCGCCGTAAGCAGTTTCCTGTTTGCTTGGCATATGCGGTGACAATCCATAAATCGCAAGGTTTAAGTGTAGACTGTGCATTGGTGAATATTGGCAGTTCTGTGTTCAAGGAGGGTATGGCATATGTGGCATTGTCACGAGTTAGAACTTTATCGGGATTGTACTTGATTGAGTGTGATGTCACAAACATTTGTGCGGATCTAGATTGTGTTAAGGAATACAATAGGTTAAGAAGAGAGTATGCGCCACATTTGCCTCAGTATCCTTTGTTTGAGAAACGTGTGGTAGGCCGGAAACGAACAAATGTGACCAATACTGGGGAGGTTGTAGCAAAAAGACGAAAAGTCGATGAACCTAAAATTACAAGCAGAAACAAAAAGGATTCTGTTGAAGATGTTGTTGGTTTTCAATTTGAAAACAGTTCTGGTGTCAACTGCTATGCTAATGTAGTGGTTAATGTTTTGTTTTCTCTAGAAAATGTAAAAGAAGAGATTGTGGTCAATTCTGATCAAAGATTTTGCAGTTTGTTAAATTCTGTGTTAGAGAAATGTAGCACTGATAGAACAAACATAGAAAGTGTGTCTGAAATTCGAAATCTGTTAGACAGATGTTCAGGCCAAACACAATTCTCTCAAAATATTCAGCAAGATTGTCAGGAGTTTTTAATGTATATGCTTGATGTATTGCATGCTGAAGGTGTAGATGTAGATCAGCTGTTTGGGCTTTCTTATCAATGGCAGCATGACTGCGAGAACTGTATGGTATCAAGTACTACTAGTGTAGACTCAGAAAGATTTATATATTTAACTTTGCCAGACAGTAAATCAGTCTCCTTTAATAAGCTAGTAAAAGCAGCTGATCACAACATGGAGTGTAGCCAATGTAAATCTGAAATGATGTCCACATTATTTATACGAACATATGGCCAGTATGTCATTTTAATGTTCCAACGATGTAGGCCTGATGGAACAAAATTGACAACTTTAATTAAAAATTTTGTAGCTTCGCAGTTGTCAATATCAGGAAGGACTTTTGTAACTGCAGCAATTATATATCATGACGGCCCTTCAATAACATCAGGACATTACACAGCTTATTTAAAGTCTAGAAATGGCTGGTCATTCTGCAACGATTCTGTTTTAATTTTCAAAAAAAAATTGCCGTATGACCTTAAAAACTCTTACCTGGTGTTTTTAAAACCAAAATTTTAGGGAAAGAATCTTGGGATGTGCTCTGTGGAATTTCAAGAAGTTCTAATGGCTCCTACACAATTTGGCCTTGAGGATAAGTGTAGTTCAGAGACATAACTTCTAACCATAAGACTGGACGTCATGGAGAAATAAGTGCACTTTGAATGAGTTCAGAAAAACTATTTCTTTGTATAAGCTAATTGAAGCAGCCAATCAAAACATAGAGTAGAGGGAATGTAAGTCTGCAATGCTGTCTACTGTTTTACATTGCTTTGTGATTGAAAGTGATGTAGAGAATTAAATAATTGTAGTAGTCATAGAGTTAGTGTAAGTCTGCTTCATAGTAAGCAGTATCAGTGTCATAGGAAATGTAGAACATGACTGAGCAAGAAGGGGAAGATATTACTATTCCTGGATTGTGAAAATGATCTTCAACATTTTAATTCTGAAAGTTGCAGAAATGCCAAATGACGGGATTGGCTTACAAGAAATCCAAGAGTTATAAATGGCTCTGACAAGATTTGGCCTTGTGGAAACTTGTGGTAGAGAGCAAGAAGTCATTTATTGCATGTAACATGTTTTTAAAAACGATGGAGATTTTCTTTCAGAAAGTGGCGGGCTGAAAGTAATAACAGCACAACAGAGTGTAAGCTGTTCATAGGACATCCTTTGACGTCATGGAAAGTAAGTTAACTTTAAGGAGTTCTGAATTCTGATTTGTTATGTTGTATGGGTTTTTTAAACACAATCATTTTGATTGTGTTTTTTTTTCCCCGCTGTTATATGATGAATACCTTCAAGTCACTGTTTTTAGTGAATTTTGATACATTCTGAGAACAGCAAAAATAAACCATTTAACATGTATAATTAATTCTGTACTGTTTGCATTTATGATGTATATGTAGAACTGTGTAGGAGGCATGGAGAAGGTGAGGCTTCTGTAAGTGTCAAAGTTGTTGCATGCAGTGCTGCGCTTCTGCGTATTCTTTCATATGCTAGACTACATCTGCACAATGAGATACCTAAGCAAAGGAAACACAAGTGATGTGATTGTGAAATGAGCAAAATAAATTGCATGTATTTCATTTACATCACCTGTGTTTCCTATCATTACGAATCACATTGTGCAGATCAAGTTTAGGTCTGTCCAGGGAAACATAGGAGGTTTGGACTTTGTTCAAGAGTGCAGTGGACATGACTCACTTCATTGGTAGACCTTCACATATATTATGTCCTCTATTCTCTTCAACAACTCGAAATTTCATCTGCAACCCTGAGTAGGCCTCACCTCAAACAAACCTCTGGATAGGAGACATCTTATTGGCATCCTGAAGCAATTATTTAAAATTTTAGTGTCTTGCGACACTTTTCTGAGACAACAGCAATGCAAAAGATGCACCATGTTTTAAGATAGGCCTCACTTCATCTGCATCAAGATACTGTTAGTTTAAAATGTATATCTTTAGGACTGTGTAGGGGGCCTGGAGAAGCAGAAGCTTCTGTAAGTGTCAAAGTTGTTGAAAAACTGTTTGTCCTTCAATCTTTTCCCTTGTCTTTTGTAATTTTTAAATACATGTTTTAATATTTTTCAAATGTTTGTTCTCTCTTTCACAGATTGAAAGTATAAAAACAAAAAGTGAGTAATTTAACGACAATTATAAGGTAAATGTTTTGTACTCTTTTCGTTACATTTCTATCACATTTAACTACTATTAGTTCCACTGCTTCATTTCTTTAACCCTCAGTTTCCTGCCTTTGCTACTTCCCTCATTCCTTTCTCTATTACCTACTTACTCAACTCCTTCCACTCTTTTTGTCAGTCCCTCTCTTCTCATAGTTCCTCACTCTTGTTCACTCACTCCGTCTCTATTACTCTTAGTGTCTTTGACTGATCACTCTATCACTATTTGTTCATAATGCTTTCTCTGTGTAGTTGAAGCACACTAAGGGGCATATTATAAACACAGCCAATAAAATTATTGCTCTTTTTATTGGCAGAAAACTGGTGCAAAAGTGGTTTTAGCGGCAGTTTTCTGCCGCAAAAGCAGCTTTAGCGACACATTTCTGCCAATAAAAGCTGCAAAACTTTTATTGCCTATGTTGATGATATGGCTCTATGTTACTTACATTTCTTTGCTGTTTCAATTATTCTTTTTCTGTTATTTTTTGTTTTCTGTTTTCTATTTTTTCTCTCTGTTATTCCTCATGTTTTAATCTTATTTTGAACATTCACTCACATTCTCCAAGAAACTCTTCTTTGTTAATGTTATACTCTCTTTTTTTTTCTTTCACTTCGTTATCTATTTTGTTTTTCACAATTATACCCTCTTCCGTCTTTTCTTCGGTAAATAGATCTATTAAACAGTATCTCTTCTTTACTCCCTATAGCTGTCTTTCTTTTAACATCACTCTCTGTTTACTTTCCTTATACTTACTCTTTTTAAAAAAAAAAAACAATTTTTGGTTAGCTCCCGGTCCGCGTACCGGGAAGCTAACCGGGAAGCGAACCAAAAGAAATAGAGCTTGCCAGAGTGCTAAACATTCTAGCAATTTTTTTTGAAAGGGAAGGTAGTTCTGAAAAGAACTTTTTTTTAATATTTTTGTTGTTTTATATATTTTTTTATTTTTTGAATTTTTTTTGTTTTTTTTGTATTTTTTGAACGATTTTATATTTTTTTTGGTTTTTTTGGGGGGGGGGGGAAACAACAAAAAACAGGCATTGAAAAGGGCTCAACAGGAGCAAAAAAAAAATTACTGGGGGCGGTTAGGGCAATTATGGTGTTCATACGCCAGGTTGATAGCATTTATGCTCATATTGCCACATGCTAACAACGCACGACAGTGCATACAAGTGTGGATCATGTGGCCAAAATTTTCTTGTATGTTTGGCACAGGTTCCCGTGCCTCTGCTGGTGTCAATGAAATGGATATTCTTGATCTGGCCACAGGTGTTGATCTTGGATTTTCCTGCAAATCCCGTATTTCCGCCCGGCTATAATTGAGTGGATGCTTCCTTGTCATGTGCCTGTGCATAGTATGGTTGCCATAACTATATTTCTTATCCGTCCCTCTGGATAATTTTTCTTTACAGATGAGGCAGGTGACATACCTCGCATTCACTTTTTTTTGGCCAGGAGGGATCGAATAAAACTGCCAGATGAAACTGGCTTTCTTATGGGAAACCCGGGGCACCTCTTCTAAGAACTGTGGTTCTTCTCCCTCCTCTTCATCCATTTCTTCCTCTTCCTCCTCAGTGTTGGTCATCACCTGGGGAGGTGGTCCTCTCTTCCCATGAGGAGGTGGAGGTGGTGGTGGGGGTGCACCAGCTGAAGCAACTACTGAAGCCATTTCTGATATAGTAATAAAGGTCTTCCTCTCACAATGATGAAAGTCAGAGTGAGGAAAGAAGGAGGGGTTTTCATCATTTGGGAAAAACAATACTTCTCAACCAATGAAAAGTGTTATTTTTAGGTCACCTGACCTAGCCTTACATCATTATGAAACCAAAAGTGAAATGAACCAATGAAAAGTTTTATTAACAAGTCACATGACCTCTCACGCTCATGTTACGCGCTGCGGAACGCGCCCCGGTTAGCTTTCGGGTCGCTGAGCTTCGCGCCTCGGTCCGCGCCCCGGGACACTTCCGGGTGCGCTAACGCGGTACGTCACAAGACGCATTACGCGGCAACGCGATACGTCGCGCTTTCGCGACGCGCCGCGGATCGCTTCCGGGGAGCTGCGTTTCGCGCCTCGGTCCGCGCCCCGGGGCACTTCCGGGTGCGCTAACGCAGTACGTCATAAGACGCATTACGCGGCAACGCGATACCGTCACTATGTTGATTTCTTACCGGTTCGCGGACCGGGTCGCGGCATCAATTTGAGCTAACGGAAAGCTTCCCGGTTCGCGGACCGGGAGCGAAACAAAAAAAATATTTAAAAAAAATGATTAATAAACATATAAAATATATTTTTGGATTTAAAGAAGAATACATTTTACAGCTATAGATATTAGCTTTTAAAAAACCAATGAAATTCACTGAAAAAACCATAGGTTATAGACCATATATAGTTAGGAATTAGCATTTACAAAACCTTGAAAATTCACTGAAAAAACCATAGGTTATACACCATATATAGTTAGGAATTAGCATTTAAAAAACCTTATTTTACTCACACAAAACCATTGAAATTCCATATATAGTTAGTTGTACTAACTATATATCGCGCACCCGCAATCCACTGCTGATCATGTCACATATTACATCATTCATGACATGGTCAGTGACATCACTGATGACATCACTGATGACATCTCAAATGACATCACTGATGACATCACTGATGACATCTCAAATGACATCACTGATGACATCACTGATGACATCTCATTTGACATTACTGATCACATCACTGATGACATCATTCATGTGATAATACGATGAACCTCTTCAGACTCTAATATAACCTTAGATACACTTAGTGTAAACAGACACTCACAGACTGTCACTCATCCATGGAGTTACTTACACACCTAGTCAGTCATGCAAAGAATCAATCACACCTCCATTTTCACAACTATACAGTTATACACACCTTACTTATTCAAACATATACTAAAACATATTTACTCACTTATACAATCCTGGATACAAGTGCACAATGATCCATACAGCCACTCACACATTCACTGGCTCTTATGCACAGTTATTTATATATGTCAACTCTCACATGTACTGTATTTTACATATGTACTTACTTTGACATGTAGCACTGAGATATCTATTCACTCACCAATACAGTCATGCACACAGTCAACCGCCCATACAGCTGTTTCCACATGCACTTTTGAACCCATACATCTATGCACAGAGTCATACACCTCCCAGCCACCCACACACACACTCAGTCTCCCATACAAATGCTTGGGCAACCAATCAATAACCCATATAGTTACTCATATAGCTACTGATCAACACATGCAGCAGTTTACAGAACAACAGACATAATGATGCACAAATTAAGACAGTTTAGTCACTAACCCATGCACTCAGTGAGACACATTTAACCACTCACTCATACAGTCAGTCATGCACCTACTAAATCCTTCATCCAGACACTTATACATCCACTCATTCTTAAATATGTAAGACATATTTTAACTTTACAGAAAAATACAGTCACTGGATGTTGTCATCAGTGATGTCATCAGTGATGTCATTTGAGATGTCATCAGTGATGTCATCAGTGATGTCATTTGAGATGTCATCAGTGATGTCATCAGTGATGTCACTGACCATGTCATGAATGATGTAATATGTGACATGATCAGCAGTGGATTGCGGGTGCGCGATATATAGTTAGTACAACTAACTATATATGGAATTTCAATGGTTTTGTGTGAGTAAAATAAGGTTTTTTAAATGCTAATTCCTAACTATATATGGTGTATAACCTATGGTTTTTTCAGTGAATATATATATATATATATATATATATATATATATAAATAACATATAGATAGATAGATAGATAGATAGATAGATAGATAGATAGATAGATAGATAGATAGATAGATAGATACGTAGATAGATAGATAGATAATGTAATGATTTTATTTTCAAGATCCTGGCAGACAACTGAGAATAATTTCTAGGTATAATTGTCACAGTGCAAGTCTTGTACCCCTAGGGTGTGTCAGAGGTGATAATTAACACCAAAATCCTTACCTACATAGGTAATCTTTGACATTTTAAGTAACAAAAAGAGTAATAACAGTCCACTCTTAAATGCCTATTAACGTGTGACTTTCACAATCAATATGAGAAGCCTACTTCATTTATCAGAACTTTCATGTTAAACAGATGAGCACCATGACATCTGAAACATTTTTTCTCAGTGAACCAATCAGACCTCTAGCTGTTATCATTGGCTTGTCACCATAACTAACGGAGGCCTCTGTAACTGAACATAAGCTTTTCCACAAGGCAATCATCATGAATACACTCATACAATCACATAGTATACAAAAATACAGTTGGAAATACGAAATACTATCTCTCCTAAGAGGGCCTAACAAGGATTCGAAGGGTGCAAACATTCTATACCCGCTGTTTCTAAAGGGGATAACAAGCATCAAAGTTAAGGCTTACTAGGGTAATCTGTGAAATTCCATGTAATAAAATAGCTATCTGTAGGCTTTAAAACAGATAAATAATAATTCACGTTAAATGTCGATATTGACTTTAACATATGCTTTTCACCATCAGTACATCTGTCCAACTGCCTTTATCATAACTTTTCATCCTAAATAATCAGGTTTATAACCTTTTTCATTGGCTTGGCTATCATTACCTACTCAGACCTACTGTGGTTGATCTTAAACCTTTTAACAAGGCAACCATTGTGTATCCCATAATAAAATTACACATATTTTCAAAATACAGTTATATAAACAATATAAAATCCTTACTAATATAGCCAGATAAGGATTATCATAGCTCAAATCATCTAGCTCCATCGTTTGTATGCGTGGGTCACCAACAGCAAAACCCTTGCCTTCTACAGTAATCTGTGGGATTCCATGTAATAAAATACATGCCTACAGGATATAGGACAGTGTAATAACAATCCATGCTTAAAAACCTATTGTCCTCAACACATGCTTTTCACAATAAGTATTCCACCTTGCTTTGTCATAATGTTTCATTATCAATAGATCATACCTAAGGAATCTGACATAACATTTTCCAGTGAACCGATAAGGGCTGTACCCTTTACTAATGGATTGACACTTTATATAACACAGGCCTACTGAAGTGAGTATACATTTTTAACATTACAAATATGTACAAAAATATATTTGGGAAAACACAATACAACCCCTCTCAATAGGGCCTAACAAAAATGATCACATTGAAACCGCCCAGGGTTTGTCAGAGTGGGTGACTAACACCAAAATCCTTACCTGCTGTGTTAATCTGTGAGAGAAGATGTAACTAAATTCCTTCCTACCGCCTGTAACATCATGTGACTACAATCCACCGTTAGAGGCCTATTGGCTTTACCATATGCTTTTCACAATAATTAGCCCAGGTCTACTGCCTTCATAGTAATTGTTCATAATGAACAGACCAGACCTATGACATCAGGCATAATATTTCCCTGAACACTAATCAAGCCTACAGCTATTATTATTGGCTAGTTACCAGAACCAACACAGGCCTATTGCACTGAGCATTGGCTTTCCCACAAGGTAACTATCAGGCATACGTCTTAAAATTGCAAATATATACAAAATTACAGTTCGCAAAGTAAAACGCTATCCCTCCTAACAGGGCTTAACAAGGATTCTCACAGTGCAAATCCTCTATACCCATGGTTTGTCAGAGGGGGTAACCAACACCAAAACTCTTGCCTATTAAGGTAATCTGTGATATTCCATGTAATGGTAAACCTATCTGTAAGCTTTAACTCAGAGTAATACAAATCCACCGTCAAATGCTTATTGCTTTTAACATATGCTTTTCACAATACATATGCACAACCTCGTGGGTTTATTATAACTTTTCATAATAACAAACTAAATCCTACTGTACTGAGTGTAAGCTTTCTACAAGGCAACCATCAGGCATACAGCCATAAAAGTACAAGTGTACACAAAATTACAGTTGGCAAAGCTAAATACAATCTATCCTAAAAGAGCCCAACAAGATTTGTTTTAGTGCATGTCTTTTCTCTAAACCAATTGTTTGGGTGGGTCACCAATACCCTTGAATATTACAATAAGCTGTGATTCCATATAAAAAAATACCTGCCTCCAGACTTTAGTACAGTGTAATAATGACCCATCCCTAAACAACTATGTTATGTATTGCATGCATTTCACAATATCTTAGTCAGGCCTACTAGCTTTGTCACAATATTTCATAATAAACAGATCAGACCTATGAAATCTGGTATCACTTTTCCGAATTAACCGATGAAGTTGATACCCTTTATCATTTTCTTTGCACCTTACCTAACACCAGCATATTCAGGTGCACATACACTGGCAACCATTATGCTTGCAGTTATAAAATTAGAAATGTGTACAAAAATACAGCTTGCAAAACAATATACAACCCCTCTGAACATGACCTAACAAGAATCATCACAGTGAAAACCCCAGGGTTTGTCAGAGTGGTTGGGCAATGTCAAAATATTTGCTTACAGTGGTAATCTGAGATCACGTGTTACAGAATACCAGTCCATAGCCTGCAACATAATGTGATAACAACCAACTGGTAAAGGCTAGGTTATAGCTTGTTCAGACAAAAAGGGAGTGGCCCCACTTACCAAGAGACGGGGTATCAAATACAGACAATGTCAAAGTAGAGATTTCTCTTGGATCACAACTCACAGAGGCACACACTTCACTCCATTGAACCAAACAGGAAGCATTCAAATATATTTAATCCACTTTAGATTCGTAACCCGTAAAGCAATTATAAACATAACAAAAACCTCTAGTGAATCTCATGAAAAATCATTTATTAAAAACACAATTAAAACCAATAAAACAATTCATTAAAAATATATATATATATGGCTGTCAACAAATGTACACATATGACAAAGAGATAAAAAATGATTCCAATATAGATGAAAGACAAAAACAAGTGAAAGCATGAAAATTCATCATAGCTTGGTTAATTCGATTGAATCAATTGCATTGGACTCTATCAATCCTTATATGATTAGGCTCAAATGTTCCTCGAATTTAACAATGCAAAAAGGGGGGCGTCGACGTGTTTCGGAGAACTATATAATTTTCTAAGCCACCTTCTTCAGGACTTTTGATTTTAATATCTCTCCTAAGTTTACAACAATGTAACATATGCCTGTTTAAAAAAAAGGAAATGATAAAATATCTCAAATGATACAATTCTATTGTATATATACTTCATCAAAGTAACACGTATAACATTGTACTGTTTAAAAATCTACTTACCAACAACAATTCTAAATATATATTTCAAAAAGAAACAATGCCATTATATAATTTATAATTGTCTTAAAGGGCCCCATTGTCCACAAAAAAACTCATTCACACTGATATGTGTCAGACATCATCGCTCTCTCTTCTCAAGGTCCTTTTCTTTCTTTTTTTACCTTTATTCTTTTTGCTCAGTACTCATATAGACGGAGGTATACAAAAAACCTTCCTTACTGAGTTTTTTTTAAAACAAACTATATGTATGTATGAGGATATATTCCAGGGTCCCCAAGTATCTCATACATCTGGTGATTAGGACTACAACGTCACCCTACAACTCTCTATCGTTTACTGAGGATGGCGATGGTTTTATGAAAAGCCTTAAATACACATTTTAAATTTCTATTGTGCTAATGAGATATACCTTTAGTGCCTCCCTTACATCAAGGGGAAATGAACCTTCAATTCTTTTCCATATCAGGATTATATATCTTCTGTGTTTATAAGGTTATAATTTCTAATTCAGAAAAAATATAAATGCTGTCATGGTGATAATCTCCATTTTACATTTCTAGAGTGCATTAATGACCCACCTCAGATTTTGACAATTAATGTTTAATCACGGATAGAATTAATTGATGGTACAAACCACGTAGGATATGGTAATCCTATAAGAGATATATGAAAAAGGAATGTATCACGTTACAACGCATACATTTACAACACATGCACTTACAATGCCGTTTTTACATCGCAACATCCACTACAAAACATTCCATTACATCGCATGACACTACATCACATTTTAAAAAACTACCTTTACAACGCAGTCCAATACATCGCATACTACCTTTACAATGCATACCATTACAACACATACCAATACATTGCATTTAAGGCAAGAATTGAATAGTATAGGGGTAAAAATTACTATTCTAACTCCAGGGGGTGCCACAGTAGGGTAAGTGTTGGATAGTGTAGGGATTTAAATTGCTATTCTAACTCCAGTGTCATGTATTCCTATAGGTTCTGAATCAATCCCCCTATTCCTGACCCTATTCTGGTTAAACTAACTATCAAGTTAACTAACAGTCAGCCCATGAGGCAAGACAAGCCCCCATGATGCAGATACCGTTATCTGACGCAGTCACACTACGGCACAGGAATGTGTTATCTGATTAGGTCATAACGCTTGAGATCTAATTAGACAAGCGACATTCCTCCAGCCCCTGATAAGGCATACGACGTTCTCATAACAAATCAAACCTATGACAACCTGGGCAAAACCCTGCGGCCATTGTTTTGATTTCACCGAGAACTTTAGTAAAGAATGTGCTAACGAGCAAGTCGTATGACATCTTTATTGACGTATCTATGTCCATCCTTACGTCAATCTCGGCACCTTTAAGGTATAAATATTGCCGATCTTGCCCTATGCAAACACACGCGTGGTGACAAGACGGAGCAGCCATACTTGCCGAAGCCGAGAGCAGAAGCAGACCCCGCTGGCAGCAGCCCTGCCTTCCTGACGCGCTGAGAGACGCACTGCTATCTCAAGCCGAGAGACCCAGCACCGGCGCTTCTGGGCAGCCCTCGCAGGCAGCCTGGAATATCGAGACCAGAGAAAGAGATACCATTCCTCATTCATCCTAAATTCCAGGTACAGAACTGAATAACCCCTCACAGAGAATTCTTTAGTTATTCCCTTGGCAAAAACAAACTTAACTTAAACTGTAACTTTCTATTCCCGCCCACGCATTAGACTTAGGTCAGGTACACGGGGTAGGCGTATTTAGAAACACCAGTTGAGTACGTTTAGTCAAATGTATATGTGTATGTAAATATATTTTAATCATTTTAAACATCATATGGCTCAGAAACCATATCAATGTTTTTACAGTATTATTTTATACTATTGCTTTTAATGTATGCACTTTACTTAACTATAAGTATTGCAATAATATCGATCCATTTCTCATGTATGAGAAAAGAGACTGATCAATAAATAACACCTTTTTATTGAACACGCCCGTCTCTTCCTTTTCTCTACATTCTGATGAGTCTAAGAATGCACGTACTGACTGAGTAAAATAATTGCCTTGTGCTCACACGACTCTCGAGATTGACTCTTGATTAGGGGAGAGCAAAGTTGTCATGTTCTATGGTTGTCAGAAACTAAATCCCTTCTTGTCTAATCAGGGGAGTTAATTCTTTCCTGAACATTCGAGAAAGTTTCTAGCGAACTCTGAGCTACGCTGGCAAACCCAAAACTTAAGTCTAGTATCGACAGTAGTAGACCTAGTTAACGTCTGGCCTAGGCCTTTACTGCTGTAGGTATTATTCCAATGCGCAGAGCCTATTGGGAAGATAGGAGCTACACTACATGGCGCCCAACGCGTTTGGAAAGGGCGATAAAACTAACGTAAGACATTTAGAGTAACTCAGTCGTGCTTTCTCACTCAGACCCCTTTTCCCATTATACTCCAAAGACGTCTGGAGTGGGTGAAAGGTTATATCCTCCAAAACCTCGCAGGAGGGAACTCCTATGTATGGTTCTTGGTATAGTCAACGTTGAAGGATAAACAGTTCCAAAATATTGTGCATCTAATCTCTGTTTCCATAAAGAAACCTGATCTGCAAACAAATATAATACCATCCGGTCAGTAAAATGACTGAAAGTGATGAAGAAAGAGAGGCAGTTAGATTAGCAACTGAACTCGCAGATGCTGATGCTACCATGCAAGCAGCAGACCCGAATATAACACTCATTCCGGTCATTAAAAGGAGATATATAACCTTAAAACTTATAGAAAATGGACTGACACCTAGAGGTGGCACAGTCATATTCGTAATTGAGGCACACGAATATCGGCAGACAGAGGTATATTATTCATGGATACATTTTCCAGCAGCTAATGCTGTAACAAAGTACTTCCACTATTACAAAGTAGAGGAACCTCCTAATGAGTACACTCCTTTTGAGGAGGTGGAAGTACCACTCAAATTCCAAGAGCATTTGCTCTTATTTGATGGCGCCCTAATACATAACAATCACATTACAAGGCTCGGTCCTTTAGGTAGACCAGGAGCAACGTGGCCGGTCTTAGCCGGATACACACCACACCCAGACATCGAAAGAATGCCTGCAGCAGAGCTATTAATACAGCTAAAACAACTACTAAAAATCCATAGACAATTAGTTCAGTATGTAATGCGGACTTCAACAATTCAGCCAGCGATTAAACTTCCACAGCTGACCCCTCACCAGGGGAACACAAATAAAATTACACCACAGAACATCCAATCCTGCCTAGGTAAAGTTCCGGCTAAACGGGAACAAATACCATTCTGGTTGGCACAGAAAATTACCCAAATAGAGGCGGTGTTTCCTGACACCACCCCATTAGAAAAACACAGGATTCTGACTATATGTCTCCCAATGGGAATCACACCACACATTGAGGACTGTGACACTTGGGGTACAGTCTTTGCTTCCATCTACACAAAAACGCACGGTGTTCCATCCATTTCGGTAATACCAGATGTGCTAAAACAAATTCAAGATGAATACGGTCCAGAACCTGCTTTAACTCTTGGTATGAAATTACTAAAAGACTTCAAGCAGGTCTCGGCTATACTATTAGCCAACATAAAAGGTGAAGCAGCAAACGTGGCGATCCGCCAGAGGTTAAAAGAGACAGATATAGCAGACCAACCAGCTGAAATTGCCAGAATCATAGAAAAATCCTATGAAGAACTAGGTAGAGATAGTTTAGGTGGAATACCAGTAAAACCGCAACTGACTGAAAGTCCAGAAAAAATATTTTTTAATAATAATTCACCAAAAAAGAACTGGGATGGAAACAAACAATCCAATCCTAAAGAAAAGAAATTCCAGTCCCGAGGAAGGTCTCCTAGGCGAAGAGAGAAATCTCCAAACCGAAGACAGAGGTCACCGCAGAGTGACCCCTCTGGGAATAGATATAACCTTAGAAATAGGGATAATATTAAAAAACCTGATAGATATCAAGACATTGATACACGTCCCTCTCAATCATTTCAGAATTCCTCGCAGAAATCGGAAAGAAGAGGACGATCAGAACAAAGAGAAGAGCACGCCAAGTCCAAAGACAAGGAACCTGCTCAACTAAAAAAGAAATTACAATTTCCAAAAAAGAAGGTAGCCAGTATCAAGGTAGTTAACAATGCCGAGAATACTGAGGACACAACTGAAAAACGGAGAATGGGCTCAGACAATGCTAGACAGCGCAGCAGAGGTGAGCATAGCTCGCAAAGTCCTTATGAATCATCTGGAGACAGTGGACACGAATGAATATCTTCAAGTGGAAACTGCAGACACCAGAGTTAGCAAACCCCACAAGATATACGAGATAACATTACGTATAGAGGGAGATAAGACTAGGAAAATAAGGGGACTATTTTGGGATAATCTCTCCAAGGGCTATGATATCCTTCTAGCTGAAAAAGACTGGCCACCAGAGTTTGTCAGGGAGTGCCCTCATGGCGAAGAAGTAATTATGCCTGCCTTCTCGAATCAAATCCCGATTCATAAAAAATACACACTTGCTAGAAAGTGGGCAGTGGCCTTAGCACCTGCTTTATATAAAAATCATGTAGGATGGGATGAGGATTCTCCTCCTCACAAAATCCAGTTAAAATCACAACCTACTGCACAAAGGCAGTACCCAATTAAGCAAGAAGCTAAAAAACAGGTAAATGAAATACTAGATCAGCTAGAATACCAGGGGGTGATTGAAACTTGCACCTCACAAATGAACAATCCTTTGTTTCCGGTCTCCAAACCAGACAATTCATATCGTCTAGTTTTGGATTACCGACACCTTAACACATGTTGCAAAACGTTTGCAGTGCAAAACTCACACAGTGCTGCACTAATGAATAACATAGTTCGCAAAAAATACAAAACTACCTTGGACATCTCCAATGGATTCTTTTGTTAAAACATAGCACCAGAGAGCAGATATTTAACTGCATTCTCAGTAAATGGCACTCAAAAACAATTCTGTCGGTTAGCCCAGGGGTACAAGAACAGCCCGGGGGTATTCTCAGCGAGAGTAACAGAATTACTACAATTATATGATGATGAAGCATTATCCTATGTCGATGACATTTACTTAACAGATGATGACTTGGAGACTCACTTGAAAAGAGTGAACACCATAATACTTGGTTTCGCTGCAGAGGGTTACAAATTCAACTTTAAAAAGTCCAGAATTGCCCATCTGAAAGTCCTGTACGTAGGATATGAATTATCAAGTATAGCCTGGCTAACAATTTTCTAAGAACTAGAAGACATGGAAAATCTAGAATATAAAAAAACATATCCTCTGCCAATCGACATTCTGCCTCTACGACATTACGCCTGTGTAATCTATACAGACGGACATGCTCAACCCTCCGTTTGGGGAGAACAAGCATACAACCCCACATGTGAGATTACAAAAGAAGTGTGGCGCGGAGGTAAACTAAGACCTCTATTAACAAAATCACACTCGGTAGAAACTAATTCAGAAAAACAAACTGAAATAATAGCATTGAAAATGGCGCTAGATAATGCGGATCGCGAATTCCCGACACTTATAGTGTCAGATTCATATTACTGCGTCAAATCATACAACAAGGATTTGCAGACATGGATTCAAAACGGTTACAAAGATGACACAGATGCACCAATAAAGCAGAAACTGCTCTGGGAACAAATAGCTCTTTTGCAAAAAGAACTACCAAAGACTCACGTGACACACTCACTGAGTCACCAGCGTGATGGCGTTCACGTTGCAGGGAATTCATTGGCTGAAACAGCCGCAGCGGCAGCCACTAACTCGGCTCCCGTAGTTCGAAAAAAGCGTACATTAAAATACATTGACGGTGAAACATTGCTGGCGGTGAAAACGTCATCAAAAGGCGACTGCTCAGCACTACCGATCAACTATCCACTCAATTATACATACATAATCGATGCAAACTCCGTCCCTTTTGCTCGAATCCCTGGAGTGGGGGATAGAGTGATTCCAAACATGGACAGGAGAAACTTGTTAATCACAGACGCACATATGGGCGAGGGTCTCAGACACCTCAAACTAAAAGATTCTCTGGAAGAATTACAATCACGGTACTGGTGGCCAGGCATGAGCCTGCATTACACCATGTTTGTAAAAAACTGCCCAAACTGCAACAGAGATCGCAGTGGGGAGAGAAACAGTTTAATACCTCGTCGTATCAAGGCAGATAATATTACCAGTAAAAAGAATGGCTTGCGATTAACATATACAGGCTAGTTTCCACTTATAATGTAGATCACCAGCACTCGGCTGACGTCCGGACTGTTATACAAAGATTTGCGAGTCTAAATGGCATATACGCTAAGAGTATGTTACGTTTGACCATTGTTTTCACTAAGGCAAACCAGCCTGGGGGGAAACATGGCCAAATGAGCACAGTCCAGCGGGAATCTTCTCACTTCCTTCCTGAGGGTACGGGATGGTGTAAAGAAAAAACCAAGGCAGAAAGCAATCTATAATGGAAAGGATATTAGGTTCGGGAGCTGGGTGGGTCAAACATTTAATAAGTGTCCAACGTAGTCTAAATAACTTGCCAAGAAATTCTCTGAAGGGATTCAGTCCGTACGAATTATTATTTGGAACTAGAATGATTATCTCTGACCTCGACAGTCAGACTTCAGTGGTTAAAGAAAAAAGCTTTGATGTCAAAGACCATTTGGCTATTTTGCAGGACTTAAACAAAACAAGAAAAGACCTGAGCAACATACAGTTGAAACAACAGCCAACAACCACTGAAGAATCACCACCTGTCCCAGCAAGACCTGTCTGGATTCCAAAAGTCGGGGATCTAGTCAGGGAGAAGATCGCGGTAAAGAAGGAATTTGGGCCTTCTTACAGAAAAGCAGTTCCTGTCTTGTCTGTCAACGGGACAAGATCAGTTGTACTACCGCCACTTGCTGGAAAAAAGGAGAACCGAGTTGTATCCATCGACCTGGTAAAACCACAACATGTGGCCGATAACAAACAGTAGGCCAAGTGGACTCCCAATAAGTAGCAGAACACCAAGGTTTGCTACCAGTACAGAGGTCCTAACGAAGAGGCTCATCACATTCGAAATGCCTACAGAAGAACAACAAGGACTATGCAACAATGCAATAGAACTCAGACCTCTGAACACCCAAATAAAGACATTTAGCAGAGACACACCAATCTATACTGAAGTACCAAGTGACAATGCAAGAAACAAAAATCCTGAACCAATTGGAACTATTGACAGAACTGCATCCGGCTACTTCATAAACTTCGATGATTCCTCTGAAAGCCTCAGTGAATCAAAGACACAGCCATCATCAAAATCCTTTAAAGACAAAGCGAAGGAACTTTTGAAACAACTGAAAGAAACATATCTGATTTCTCCATGGATTGAATTTTGGGTGGGTTTTGGTGCATTTATCCTCATACTTTGGCTCATCATGGTATTTACTTTGGGACGCTTCATTGAGGGAAAATATGCTAAAATGGACACAGCAAGTCAGAACATCAACTTGATCCTCAAACCACACACATCTTCACACGTCGAGAAAAGAGAACTTTCTTCAGCCAACTTCACAGCCAATCTGATACCTGGTGGGGTAGCCTGGGACAACACTGACTATGAAATTTATGGTCCGGTCGAGATCCTGAAATATCCACACCAAATCAAGATCTCCTTGAGTGACTTTGCAAAGCCAAACTCATTTGCTGATGATTGGGACTTCGAAAGCATTAATAACATGATGTCTGACTTAGTAATGTCTGCTAAATTTACAAAACATGATTATTTGCAAGGTTCTACAAATTATGATAGTATGTATTGCTATAACCATTATGGTAACCATTTTTTACATAAATCTGCACAACCTAGAAACGTTTTAAATTATAATCAATGGGAACATTGTGCTACACCTCCAAAAGGGAGCTCTAGAACCGTATATGACAAATATTCATATTTTTCAGGTTTTAACACAAGTAATGCTGAAACATTTTATTTTAAATTGTCAAACAAGACAGGGATGAAAACCATGATAACCAACACAAAATTGATTTATTCAGACTCATTCTTTGAACAAATGAATACTTTTGGATTTGATTATTGGGACAAAAATGTTGATTTGAAAAGTGTTTGGGGTACTAAAGAATGGCAAGTACAGGGTATAGAAGCTTTGTTTAGAGCCTGCATGATCCCAGAACAAATGATATTTTTAAATGACACTGTTCAACAAACCACCTGTCTTGGCTTAGCCAAAATCAAAGATTTAAATAAACCGTCTATTCCAAAGCCAACAATGTTTAGCAATAGCTCTGATACAGATGAAGAGATAGACGTAAACCATATATTAAACCAAAACAGAACATATCCTGATTGGAAACAATGGTTGATCTGGCCCACAGATACAAATAACTGTCAAGACAGATTCCTGAATAAAACACAGGGGTTCAAAATGACCAGGCCAGACCCAAGATATCCCCGAAGACATCACCCAGGGATAATAACAACCTACAGTGTGGGCAAATTATGCCTTCAATGGCTTCAAACTTCCACACTGCCTGAAATGAAGCAACACCTAACTTTACTTACTGATGGTGCTGACTTGCGTGATTTCATAATGGGACCACGCAAACAGCGTCAAAAGCGTTTCATAGCAGCCTCTGTATATGCAGCATACAATGAGGCCTGGAAGGTTACTCAAATTGAAACAGCAGAAAGAATACGGGAAATTGACCGTATCAATTTGGAAAAATCACTTTCTGTAGTGGACAATGGGTTAATGACTCTGTCCTCCAGAATTTTTTCATTGGACAGCATTGTGTCTTCAGCAATCGACATATTATCGCAAGACTTACTGTTATTACAACATGGACAGTCACAATTGCGTTCTATTGTACAGCTTGGCTGGACGTTACAAAATCTGCGTTCAGGCTATGTGCCTTGGCGTTTAATCAACTCAACGTCACTATTCCAAATCTTTAACCTTACTGATAGACAAATCGGTATGGCGCAAAAGGGTGCTGATTATACAATCTTGAGCATTGAAAAACTAGAAAGATTACCAATGACAACGTCAGAACGACCTGTCAGTGAATGGATAATACACGGAATCATAAATATTCCTATCTCAACCTTCAGGTTTCAATACTGCCAAAAATATATACAGGCTGGCATGTACGAGAAATTGGGAAAAGGGTACCTTAAAACAACTTGGAACCTGCCCTATTCACATGCATGTGTCAGTAATAAAGGACAGAAAGTGTTTCTTAGTGGCAACAATTGTGCTATGTCGCTAAGCGGCACGCTTCTGTGTAACGGAATTAGTTTGCATGGATCCTGTGAAGGGAATTCATACAACCTTTCATGTCACCAGCAAGGCGCACCTGCAACAGAAATAGAACCATTCTTTCAAAGACTCTATAATGGGAGTTACATTCTTATTGTAGACCGCAGATGTTGTAGTCTTATGCCCGGGACTCCTTATCTAGTTACTACGACAGCGAAGGTCAAGTGCTGTGGACGTTCTTTGTTCCCCAGCTCCTTTCCAGACAGGGAGGCAAGGGCATGGCCCAATTTGAAAATTACTTCTATTCGAATAGATACTTTAAGCAGAATGAAAACAGTGCTTCTTCAGACGCCTACAAGGCTCACGTCATCAAAGGAAACGTATGATCTACAAGTCGCAAGGACGACTGCAGAGATACATACATTATTATCAACTAATTCCCCCGTACATTTCGCGGAAATCCTGAGCGAAATCTTAAATATTTCTGATACCACAGGGGTCTCAAAGGTATTTAAGACAGTATTTTCGATGGCATTAACACCATTCAAAGCCATACTGGGTATTTTTCCAGATTTCGTCCATTCGATTTTTGGCGGACTTCCCCTGATCCTGGGACTAATTGCAGGAATTCTATTCTTAGTCCTTATTTTTCGTTATGGCAACCCATGTCACAGATCAAACTCTCGCGACAATGGAAGATACGATCCTAGCCATTGGATACCGGGACCGGATATCAAAATTCCTGGGACTCTCCCGGCTTAGAGACCTGAACATGACTTGGTTTCTATCATTTCGACCAATGTGGCAAAGGTGTGTTTTACCTGTACTAAGGTGTCTGCTATGCGGAGAAGAATGCGTGTTAGACACCTGTCTGACGCTACAATCAGATGCGCCAGTGGATGCAGATACACTGTTGGTTCCTACCAAGGTTCACGCTTTGTGCTGCCCTCAAAGGCTGCCAATCCTGATGACGGCATTCCTGGAATCTTCACCACTACGATTGAAGAGTAGTGAAGTTCAAGATGAAAGCAGCATCGAACAGGTACGACCTTCTGTCAGCAATGCGAATCAGAATGTCAATGGAGACAATCATGCGCACGAATGCATGGTTACACCTATTTCCGACTTAGTGGAACTTTCCCATGAAGCTGTTGACAGTTTTTTCGAAAGCCTGAATGATATGATGTTCTCTCCGGAACAGAAATAGAGACTTTTGAGTAAACTCGCACACGGCGTTCCCTGAATTCGGCCTTCAACTTTAAAAATAAAGTCACATGAACAATTACACTCCAGTTCACGGACAGCAATTTTTCAGCAACCCCCTAAAATATTTTCCCATATTTTTTCCGGGACACTGATCTTCTGCTTAAAGTAAGAAACTATTCCTAGAGAACTAAGATTTCTATTTTTAGATTCTTTATAAACTTTATGTGCCCGCTGGTATGTTCATAAATATTTTATTATGTGATGAAATGGTCTCGGCCTTCCTTTCTGTATAGCCATATTAAGAGCCATTTCATGTGTATTTCTCAAATACCAAATTAGCAATAATGCATACATATGCGTGTTTACTTTTGCATTTCATTCGTAGCTTAAGTGCATACAATATATATGACTGCAATTTTTCAGTATATTTGAAAATTTCAAAGTGATTTTATGTATTTTGGGGTGGTAAGGTATACACTATACTCTATAGTATGTTGTACTATGTTATACTATGCATAGATTAGTAAATATGACCATAGTTAGCGTGGAGTGGGTGTCATGTATTCCTATAGGTTCTGAATCAATCCCCCTATTCCTGACCCTATTCTGGTTAAACTAACTATCAAGTTAACTAACAGTCAGCCCATGAGGCAAGACAAGCCCCCATGATGCAGATACCGTTATCTGACGCAGTCACACTACGGCACAGGAACGTGTTATCTGATTAGGTCATAACGCTTGGAATCTAATTAGACAAGCGACATTCCTCCAGCCCCTGATAAGGCATACGACGTTCTCATAACAAATCAAACCTATGACAACCTGGGCAAAACCCTGCGGCCATTGTTTTGATTTCACCGAGAACTTTAGTAAAGAATGTGCTAACGAGCAAGTCGTATGACATCTTTATTGACGTATCTATGTCCATCCTTACGTCAATCTCGGCACCTTTAAGGTATAAATATTGCCGATCTTGCCCTATGCAAACACACGCGTGGTGACAAGACGGAGCAGCCATACTTGCCGAAGCCGAGAGCAGAAGCAGACCCCGCTGGCAGCAGCCCCGCCTTCCTGACGCGCTGAGAGACGCGCTGCTATCTCAAGCCGAGAGACCCAGCACCGGCGCTTCCGGGCAGCCCTCGCAGGCAGCCTGGAATATCGAGACCAGAGAAAGAGATACCATTCCTCATTCATCCTAAATTCCAGGTACAGAACTGAATAACCCCTCACAGAGAATTCTTTAGTTATTCCCTTGGCAAAAACAAACTTAACTTAAACTGTAACTTTCTATTCCCGCCCACGCATTAGACTTAGGTCAGGTACACGGGGTAGGCGTATTTAGAAACACCAGTTGAGTACTTTTAGTCAAATGTATATGTGTATGTAAATATATTTTAATCATTTTAAACATCATATGGCTCAGAAACCATATCAATGTTTTTACAGTATTATTTTATACTATTGCTTTTAATGTATGCACTTTACTTAACTATAAGTATTGCAATAATATCTATCCATTTCTCATGTATGAGAAAAGAGACTGATCAATAAATAACACCTTTTTATTGAACACGGCCGTCTCTTCCTTTTCTCTACATTCTGATGAGACTAAGAATGCACGTACTGACTGAGTAAAATAATTGCCTTGTGCTCACACGACTCTCGAGATTGACTCTTGATTAGGGGAGAGCAAAGTTGTCATGTTCTATGGTTGTCAGAAACTAAATCCCTTCTTGTCTAATCAGGGGAGTTAATTCTTTCCTGAACATTCGAGAAAGTTTCTAGCGAACTCTGAGCTACGCTGGCAAACCCAAAACTTAAGTCTAGTATCGACAGTAGTAGACCTAGTTAACGTCTGGCCTAGGCCTTTACTGCTGTAGGTATTATTCCAATGCGCAGAGCCTATTGGGAAGATAGGAGCTACACTACACCAGGAGGTGCAACAGTAGTGTAAGTGTTGGATAGTGCAGGGGTACTATGTGTTGTGATGGTATGCATTGTAATGGTATGCGTTGTAATGCCTGCGTTGTAGTGACATACGATGTATTGTCATGCGTTGTAATGGTATGCGTTGTAATGCCTGCGTTGTAGTGACATGTGCTGTAAAGGATGTTGCAATGTAATGACTGCGTTGTAAGTGTAGTGCGATGTAATGACTGCGTTGTAAAGGTTGTTTCCCATGAAAAAGGGTCATAAATATCATGTTCATATGGTTTCTAACTTCTATTGCCTGAATAAACATCATGTTTTATAATGAAACTATTCCACATACGTCAAATTGTGGCAATATTCCCACAAGAGGTTAATCAGTCCTCCATCTTTTTGGTATGCGTTGTAATGCCTGCGTTGTAATGCCTGCGTTGTAGTGACATGTGCTGTAAAGGATGTTGCAATGTAATGACTGCGTTGTAAGTGTAGTGCGATGTAATGACTGCGTTGTAAAGGTTGTTTCCCATGAAAAAGGGTCATAAATATCATGTTCATATGGTTTCTAACTTCTATTGCCTGAATAAACATCATGTTTTATAATGAAACTATTCCACATACGTCAAATTGTGGCAATATTCCCACAAGAGGTTAATCAGTCCTCCATCTTTTTTTAATAAAATTGATCAATAACTTCTTGCACTTTTTCCGAGCGGTAACTTCTATAATCGTTGGAATAATATCCACTGTATTTTACACAATTCTGAAAGGATATATTTAAAGTTTTAATATCTAAGGGAATTAACTTTCCATTTTGACAGTGGAAACATTTAAATTACATATTGTTCGTTTGAACATAGCTAAAAAAGATGACCTCGTTCTTTTTAAATTAAACAAATCGAGGTCTGGAAGATAGAAAAAAGAGTACAGAAAACAGAGTTAAAGGGGGTGTTAAACCTCTGCTTCATCCCAGGTATTGTGCCCTTTCCACCTTACTCCTCACCTTTCAAAGATGCATATTTCTGCGTAATCCATCCTTCAATACTGCTCCGCAATAGGAAGACGGGAATGCCCGGTTTCATTGGTCTTATTTACCCGGATCTGATGGAGAGCACCTGATGTTGCCCAAGGCGTCATCAAGGTGCATCTAACGCCGTGTGCGTCGGCATTTCATTTAAAGCGGTAGTCTCATATAAACTTACACATTATGGCTGGTCCGTCTTTAAGGATTGAAGAACAACAAAAATAAAAGAAATACTTTTAATATAATGGGGACCTTATTAAAAGTGTTTGAATTACTATCAAACATAGTTATTAATTTGGAGGTATATATTATTTACTATTCTAGCATTATCCGACAATAAAGTACTTTCAATGTAAAGAAGATTTTTGTTAGGAATATATGAATTATTATCCAAGCATAATAATTGACTAGGAAGTTTATAGGTTACTGTTTAGACAGAGTCCCAGTAATAATTTCTTGAGGTTGCCAATAGTGGGTCCAGAATTGGACATTGTTTCCAATAATAATCTATTCAATAATGTATTTCTTCAAATTTACTAATAGTGGATCCATTGGTATCATGCAGTGGGTCCTGGCAGGTACAATACCCAACTGCTAATCCAAAGTTTTCCATAATGGCAAAGCATGAAGATTGGGGTACTCTTATATTGTTTGCAGAGAAAATTGACCTGTCCCCTTTTAAAAGGCAGGATAAAGATATCTTAATCAAAGAATACTCTTATTAGGGCCTACAGTATATAGCCAATTACAAATTATAGTCAATACAAATTACAGTTTGTTTAGGCAATTAGTCTCATCCAATCTTATTTGGTATTGAGACCCGTCCTTACCGTGTCCAAAATAGAGACATACCCCTGCTCACAATTTTTTCGTTTTGTAGTGAGATTACCTCCTCTTTTATTCCCCTTGATTTTTTCAACAATGAACCATTTAAAATCAGTACATGTATGACCTGCCTTATTATAATGGTCCACTAGTGGGTCATTATCCTTGCTGTTCTTAATAGCCAATTTATGTTCTAAAATGCGGACTCGCAATTCTCTCGTTGTTTCGCCCACATATTCAAAGTTATATGGGCATAAGAGTAAGTAAACAGTTTTGCTACTCCTGCAGTTGTTAAGGTCCTTTGCGACAAGAATGTGTTTGTTATATATGATGTTATACAGTGGTCACAGATCATACAACTACCACACCTGTGGTTGCCTATAGCTTTGGTTCCTGTGATCGTAAGTTGTCCTGTTTCATTAACATCTCTATGAGTGTGTTCCAGTTCTCTTCTTAAATTATTGTTGCATTTAAATGCAAACAAGGGTTTATCTAGGATGTTTTGTTCATTGTCATTAATAATACTCCAATGGGAGTTGATGATGTTTTTTATTTTGTTACTAATGCCTGAGAAGTGGCTCACAAAAAAAAAAATTGCATTTCATTTCTCTCTTATTAATTTTTATTTGTATTTGTTAACATACGGCTGCGGTCATAGAAATTAGCGCTTTTGTTAGAGTGCTCTATTAATTTCTTTGGATAACCTGTTTGTTTGAATGGAGTGAAGTGTGTACCTCTGTGAGTTGTGATCTTAGAGAAATCTCTACTTTGACATAGGTTATAGCTTGTCACAGTAACCATCTCAGGCCTTTAGTTCTGAGTGTAACCTTTTCCACGAGGCAACCATCAGGCACTAGAAAGGTATACAAAATGACAGTTGGCTAAACAAAATGCTATCTCTTTTAAGACAGTCTAGCGAAGATACTCACAGAGAAAACCTTCTAGATCAACGGTTTTCCACACAAGGGTAACAACAGCAAGCCTTTGGTCCTATGTTGAAATATAAAATCTGATCCTTCACGTTTTTTAATTTAGCAATGCGTCATCCATTTTACCTCTGCCCTTGTTCCCAGCCCCGGTTCTATGCTTTACACCTCACTTGCGCAAACATTTGTAAAGAATCTAGATTGGGGTATTGCAGGCTGTGTGCACATGCAGAGTCAGCGCAAAAGAACAGCTGTTATCTGCTCGGAGTTTCCAGCCAATGGTTAAGTCCTGAATAAAGTTTACACAGATAACATATCTTGTTGTGCAGCCTCAAGACGCGAAGATTGCTCAAAACATCAAGGCTGCCGATTCTCACCATTACCTCATTTGTGTGTTTTTCTCAAAGCTCTATTTACACCATGGAGCATCACTAATTGTGATCTTTTCCTATAAAAACCCATGGAATCATTGCTTGGTGTGCTTCCTCCTTGTGTATCCCTTGGTTCTTGTTGGACGAGGCACCCGCACTTGAGGGTTAATAAATGATCTGATCTTTACTTCACTCCAGTGTCGATTCTCCTTACTTGTTTGAAACAGTGGACCAAAGGTGACCCTGCACCAGTGTGTCTGGCAGAAGGCACACTTCCACAACTATGGTAATCTGTGAAATTCCAATCAATAAAATACTTATCTGTAGGCTTCAATATATAATGATAAAAATAGCCACCTAAATGGATATTGACTTTAACATACGCTTTTCACAAAAAATATGTCAGGCCTCATTGCTTCATCATAACATATCTTAATAAACAAATCACGCCTAGAGCCATGATCATTAGCCAGCCACCATAACCAACTCAGTCCTGGTATGTCGAGAATGAGCTTTGCCACAAACAAAAAGTGCAATACAAGCAGTCTTTTTAATGGAAGCACCCAAATTCAGCTCAATCAAATTCTGTACTCAGGGGAACCAACATTCAAGTGGAGCTTAGGTCCCTCTGTCAATAGTACTCTGAAAGCTCTGTTTTGTTGGACACATAAGGTTAGGCAGCAGCTTGACTGTCAAACAGACCTAGAAATCTGGAAGGGAAGGGTACTGGGACTGTAATGTATTTCTCATGAATGCTCTCCTTTATCTAGTTATATAGGAGCCTATAACCACATTACAATGCCTTGTATGGGCCCCTGAAAATTCAACCTGAGTCAGCCATACTGCTGCTGGCTCAGATAGCTGATAAATAAGCAAAGTAATAAGAGCTCCGTGTAGGGTAAGCACTTTTTCTGTGGAAGCATTCAAAACATGCACTCCTGGCTAAAGCCGCTCTCTGTAATACTCCTGCCAACTTCTTTTTAGGTTGATCACATTATGTCTGGTGACAGCTACTCTATGAAGCCAGACCTAAAAAGGACTCAAACAAATTTACTCTTCCTGGCAGGATGAGTAACTGTTTGGCAGGGAAGGTATTTCCCAAAGAATAGGCTCTGCATTTTATTCGTAGTTTATGTAGCAGGCGCTGTGAATGCAATTTGTGCATTCAGACCAGTGATTGGATAAAAAGTGTAAACTTGCTAGTTCCCTTAAAAACTCAATGTGTTAGCCCCGTAAAAAAACGATGGACAAAGCTATTTTGTGGTCGCAAACCATGGGATTCATACAATCACAAAGTGTGTGACTATAAAAGTGTTTTGAAATATTCAGAACACCTTTTACGAGTCAGTAAAGTCTTTTCGACCCCAAAAGTATTTTGCGACCAATTACAAATGACAAATAGGCGAGGTCGTGAAGGAGGAGTCCCCCTTCTATTTGGGAATCACAATGGAATGTGTTAATACTTTGTGACTGTAATTAATCAAATACTGACACCTCAAAGGCGGTGGTATCTCATTCGCAAAATGGATATTTGGCCAAGGGGACAGCTTTCTCTTCTGGAATATCAGTCTCATGGAATACAGGTAATGTTGAGCAGACCATTTCCTGCTCCTGTAATATGTTCTCCAATGGGATTTTTTTTTTTTTTAAAGTAGCACTTGTCCACTGAATGGATAGCAGCTATTTTTTTTTTTTAAATAATCCAATTTTGGCATGCAAAGACAAGAATGGTGGCCTGCTGTCCCATGCAGCAACTGTTTCTGCGTTTGGAGCCAGTCACAGGAGGTTATAAATTGAAACCTGGGTAATTAATATTCATTAGTCCGGCCATTTTGTGGCTCACTTTGAATGTGCAAATTGCATTGCGGCCTATTGTTACATAGGTAAAATCATAATTTGTATACCCATTCGCAAACCGGTCGTAATGCAAATTACACATCTTGCTTTGTGATTGGTTCTTCATATACTAGGCCCCATATTTCCGTTTGAGATGTTGAAAATACGTTTTGGGAATTTTCCTGGGTACACCAATACCTTCCAAATCTTATATTTGTAACTTGTGCAGCCGTTTACATAAATAACAATAAAATATTGCCTCATGATGGTATGAAGTCCTCTCACTGCGAAGCTGGTAGGCAGATGGAGCCATATACTGCCAGTGCAACAGAGAAACCAAGCAGGGCCTTTAAAATAATGCTAGGCATGTTATCGAGGGATCCTTGCGGTGGTGGCGTGTGCCTCCTGCGGTGATGCGTTATCTGGGCCGGTCTGGACTCGCTTTGGTGTGTGAACCCTGGTGGGACACATTTGGGCCTGGAGTTTTCGTACAGCGCAAGGCCACAGAGTCATGGCGTTGATGACCCCAAGGCCTACGCCTCAGGGGCCAGCCTATGTCCCCAGAGAAGGGATCCCGGACTTGACTAGCACAGAGTTGATGGCCCTGGATACACTGCGGCCGGCACAGGCACCCAGCCACGGGACGGTGACTTGCAGTGCAGTCAGATGGGCCATGCGACCTGAGCTGCTTACTATCAATGTCCGAGGTGTATGTTGCAGAGTGTTTCAGGGGAGAATGGAAGGTGTCCATAAGGGCTAGACACCGAAACGTTGGATTTGATCTAAAAGCAACAAATGGAGGAGTGGAATGCGACAGCCCGTTGCCACCACCAATTCCGTATCAGCTACATGGGGGTGAAAACTGCCCCCTAGTCCATAGGCTCAGACATCACCACTTTTTGACCAGAGAGTGTCCATGAATGTCGGGGAACAGTCTTAGTGGCACCGGGGCTGAGGGGGGATGCAGGCTGTGATGATGCTGGTGCACTGATATGGCCTCCGCCATTGCTGAATCATGACTCTGTGACCTACTGGACCGCAGTGTAGGTTGTAGGCAGCGGTCAGCAGTGGCCCACAGCCACGTGTCTTGGGCTCGCAATGCACAGTGCTAGTGACACCAGGGCCGTTGTCGGTAGAGTACGAACAGCTCCTTAACAATGATCCTTTTCTCTCCGATGGAAGGTGACATCCTCTTAGGCTTCTCCTTGCGTGCAATGACGTGTAATCTGCCTTTGCATACTCGATGTTCAGTTCCAAATCTGTGACCTACTCGAGCACAGCCTAGGCCGAGAACAGTATAGGCCGGGGGCAGCGGTCAGAACAGGCCATTCACTGAGTGTCGCCAGCATAGTTTGGTGTCCTCCCCACCAGCCTGCGTAGTTCAGGTTCAGTGGCACCACGTGTTCGGTCACCTCTGTGACTGTGACCCGGCTTTCATCTGGACTGAGCTGCATCTTCCACTTACTCCTCTCCATGCGACCACTGGTGTGGACTCTGCCATTCGACAATCATGACTAGGTGCAGGATGTGAGACCTACTGGTCCTCAGGGTAGTCCTGGTCCCTCATCCCTGGCTCGCCGGATGGCGTTGGACAGGGTTTGTGGCAGCACGGCTCGCTGGATGGCGTTGGAGAGGGTTTGTGGTAGCACAGCTCACCGGATGGTGTTGGACAGGGTTTGTGGCAGCACGGCTTGCCGGATGGTGTTGGATAGGGTTTATGGCATGATGTGTCGCAAGAGGTGCATATGGCACTATGCCTCACGGATTGAAGGGGGTCTGGTGCTGTGGCCGCTGGCCCGTATTTGGGGTCACTGCCATGCAGGAGCAAGGACACAGTCTCACATATAGGACCCACTGGGCCGCAGAGGTCGCCGGTAGAATATGTAAATGAGAAAGGAGTAATGTGGGCCAGTGTCGGGGGGGCAGTGGTGGTCTGAAAGGCTGGCCGGGTGACGGGCTTCGGGCTTGGAGCTTACACTGGCACGTGGTGGGACCTCCATGACACACGCCAGTATCGAATGCAGATTGGTGTGGCCTGGCTGCGTAGGGTCGGCCCTGATGGGTTTGAGGTCCAGCGGTCCGGGGTATGGCAGGCACACAGGATCTCAGGCAACTCCGCTAATGAGGACTCGTGGAGGCGTCACCCTGGCAGAGATGTTGGGCTTTCCGGAAGAGGACAATGCCCAGGACTACGTGCTTTTTATTCACACCCCTATGCTGGTCTGGCGTACGCCAACCCATCCCACTCTGCTCACGCTTACGGGTGGGGCGTAACAGGCAAGATTTCCGCAAGGACCCCCTCTGGCTGGGGTAACTTGGTTGCGTCCACTACACTCCATTCACCAGAGGTGTATGTCGCCGTGGATATGGGTGTGTTCTGCATACTGCGGTTTGTTCAGCACTTTGCCGCCACTCTTGGCATTGTGTATTATCCCAATCATGGTTCTACCGCATCCTTCACATATGCCTGGTTGCCTACTCTCCCAACATTCGTCTATTGTGTGGCTGAGGTGCCATGCCGTAGATTGGTCATGTTCACGGCTTGCGCAGGTTACCATTATGAGTTGTTCTATCATGTCTGGTGGGTGGGCATGTTGTTGTTCATCTTGGTTGTGGACTTGTGACGTGTGCATTGCCAGAGTTGTGGATTGCATGGTGTGGAGTTGAGGTGAGTGGGGTGTTAATTGGGAAGTCGCCAAATGGCTGTGCATTTCCCTTGGTGCCATCCTGTGATGGCTGGTTGCAGTTGGACTGTCGGAGGGTGAAGGGGTCATGCACACTGGCTGTGTATTTGGAGGCGACATTGGTGAAGGTCGCACGGTGTTCGGATGTTGCTTGCACATTGATGTGTGACGTGTGCTTCCTGTTGCGCTGATTGTGTGCTGTGTGACCAGGGAGCACAAGAAGGACATGTGCGCAGTAGATTGCCCCCTACACGTGCGTGCATCCGGCTATGGCGCATGGTCCTTGCTTGATCTCCAGCGGTTCCTGTGCATTGTGTTAGCCGTACGGGGACTGGGGTACCAGGATGATGGTGATGTCCAGGACAGGTGTGCGGGTCTTGGATGTGGCTGGCTCTGAGACTCCGCTGCCTCTGGCGGGTGTTGTTTGGGGTGCCCCAGGGGCCACCGGGTGGTGCACAGCCAGCAGCTTGGTGTGGGGTGGGATGTTGGTTGTCCGTTGTGTTGGTGCAGTTGGCCTGTTGGGCGATGACGGCCAGGATGCGTAGGATGGTTATTCCTTTCAGCCTGTAGTGGACAGTGACATTGTCAGATGTTGGGCCTGTGAGGCAGGTGCGTTTCCTGGGAGGCCGCTGTCTTTGTCTCCACTGCCTCTGGGGTGGTCCGGGGGGGGGGGGTGCCGGGTGGGTGTTGTGGTGCTCTTGGTTGTCTGGGCTGCATGATGACTGACTTCATGGCATCTGTTGCCCTTTCTATGACGCCCTGGGCAGGGCTCCATATTGTGGTGCAGGCTGCCGTCCGACTTTACACCAGATCCGAGCAGGTGCCTTATTGCGTATTTTGTGTTCTTATCGCCGATCTGTCTGGTCGTTGTGAATGTTGAGGTGTGGTGTTGTTGCTGCTTTTTGCCTGTTTTGTGTTATTTTCGCGGTTCTGTTTGGTCATTGTGAATGTTGAGGTGTGGTGTTGTCTCGGGTTTTGACACGGGAACGCCTACTCTGCATCTTATTAGCGATAGTTGCGGGGGTCCACTGTGGCGATGTTTTTTGCGGCTGCTATCGTGGGAAAACTGGTGCTGTGGACTGTTTGCACCTGCTTGTGAATGGTGGGGTAAATTTATCACGACTTAATTCGGCCATAGCTCCTTGTGAATATGCCCCTGAGACTTCTGTCTTCTGTGCATACAAGCAAGTATGAGTCACTTTTAAACAAAAATACACATACCGCAAAGCCCCAGCCCCACAGACCTGAGAGATGCCAGGCCACGCTTATGTGGGCTGTGTTGTTGCACCTTTAGATGCACCAGTTCTCATCTAAGTCAGAAAACCAAATCACCTGAAAATAAAGTAGGCCCGGTGTATAGAACAAACACCGATTATTTCTCACAGTACTCATCACGTTTGTCATTAAACTATGCGATATTTCATACTGATTTGCTTTTCTAGCTGTTCCTGCAACTAGAGTGCTAATTGCACACTCCTCACAAAACGTTTGGCACCACACAGCCTCAGGAAAGAGCCTCCAAATATTCACGAAACAGCATTGAAACCATGGTGTGTTATTCTCAGTGCCACATTTCAAACAAAACCATTTTGCCGTCAGTTCTGAACAAATGCACTGTGATGGCACAATTTCACATCGATTAAGGGTGTGATTTTTTTTTTCCTAATTTCATTTCATTTGCCATGTGCCCATGTGTGACACAATCATGTTCTGAACTGTGGGTTACCGAAGACGGTCAGCCACATAGAACCCATTTTCACATGTCAGACATCAGTATAAAAACCATATATTAAAGCGCTTCAATATCTCGTCCGGAATGTTAAGCGCTATATAAATACAATTTACAACACATTGCTTCTCTGTTGAGTTAATCAGCTACGCTGGATCCTCATAGCTGCCAGCTTCAGAGTTGTCAGTGCCAAACCGTTGCTGTTCTCACACTGGGCATGGCCTGTTTGTTTACAGCAGGAGGCAATTGGAACAGGATCTGCTTCCTGAAAACCAACCAAACTTCACAGGCAGCTCCAACTGTTTTGTTTGACATTGAAACTGTATGTAACCGCAAAACATCTCAGAAACCCATGAGAACGGGAACAAATGATTTTTATTATTTTCCGTCTTCCATTTTCTGAGGATTTGTACGAATTCCCTCCTATATGTCACTTTCCTAAAATTATCTTGTCAAAGCAGAAAAAATAAAATATTCCTAAGTATATATGAATGCTTCCATGTTTAGGGTGACAATTGTTCGTTTAAAATGTACAGGAATGGTTTCTGGTACCACTTTTTCGAAATTAACACTGGACATGTTTTTAGGGAATCACTGACGCGACGTTGTAAAAAAATACGCTGACAAACATATCGGTCAACGTTATTGTTTACTACAATCGTTTTCCTATACTTATAATGGTAAGTACAAAATTATCAGAAAAAATTATAGTTAACACTAATAATATCAAATAATAGACAAAAAAATATCGATTTTTAATATCAATATAGTTTAAAGTAGTAAATGTTCAATATGTTAAGATATAAATGTAATATAATGTATTTTAAATATATTTCAATAATACTATATGTAAATATATACTTATATAATCACCCAAACGAATATATATGTATGTGTTTGTATTTATATAAATATAAACGTATCTATACATATATATACATATTAAAGCTCCAAGAACTCCTCTCCCGGCCGAGAGAGAAGAAGAAAAGCAGCACTCGCGGGGTGAGTTTCAGTATTTCTTTAATCCTTATATATATATATATTCGCCAACACAGCAACAAGTTAGTACACTCTCAGGCATGAAGACACAGCACCCATCAAAGTGTCAAGGATGTTTAATGCTCACAACGCGTTTCACCACACGAAGTGGCTTGATCACGTGGTCAAGCCACTTCGTGTGGTGAAACGCGTTGTGAGCATTAAACATCCTTGACACTTTGACGGGTGCCGTGTCTTCATGCCTGAGAGTGTACTAACTTGTTGCTGTGTTGGCGAATAGTTATTTGCCGGTTTTCTCCGCCGGAGTGTACACCACTTTCCACGGGTCCACGGAGGTCCGGACGGACTTACTTTGGCGTTTTTATATATATATATGAAAAAGTAGTCCTTTGTTCCGTCAATGGTCGGCGGAACCCAATAGGTCTGGACCTCCAAAAGCCCCTCACAATGCAGCGAATATCAAGCCAAGAAAAAGTCACTCCTCAAGTGAGTTGCAGGATGACGATTTATTCAATTAGAGATGACGCGTTTCACTCCACTAGGGAGCTTGTTCACATAGCGCACTCAGAGCACTTTTGGAATATTTATAGTAACAATAAAGGTGGGACAATACAAAAAAATGTGCACGCCCTCTCTGCATTTCATGATAGAAATAGTGAACAGACTAACTTAAATACAAGTGCAAAACTGTAAGAAGACAGACTAGTATTTACAAAATCAATTTGCAGTTCATAAATGAGTAATGTGATCAAATGAATATATGGTCATTCAAACATAGAATTTGAAATTCATCAATAGATAATACAATCAAATACATAAATGATCTTTCAAGGATAATTTTGTTCATTGTGAAAAAACTAAAGATTGCTTTAAAAAAAATAACGACATAGTGCCATAAAATAGAAAGAATCACAAGTCTTCACAATAATTAAATGAAAAACACATATCAAATGTTTCGACATAATGCCTATTTCCAAAATTCATCAATGATCACATTATGGTGCTAACAAAGAGATGTACTGTCTGCACAAAGAAAATAACCTGAAAAAAGAGCTGTAGTGACAAATTATGTGTGAAAAAAACACAAAGATTAAAGTTTTAATCCATAAAATAAAAATTTATACAAAAAGCACACAGCAAAAAGGAACACAGATTAATGACAGTCTTGTTCCATACTGATAGAATATAATGTGGAAATAGCAAAACGAATCACTCTATTCCCATATACTTTTTCTTCATTAGTATACAATTAAAATAGTCACCAGCCGGTGACTAAATCCAGGCAGTCACACCATAGCGGCCAACCGAGATGTGAAAACATGATGGTATTCAGCAATAGTAGAGAACACCCTTAGGATTTTCAAGGACTAGAGATAAAGCAACAGATCGGCCAGTTCATAAAAAATTGCTCAGGTCTTCCGTTAGATTAAGACCGTTAGGGGCCTTAGTGTCTAAGGACAGTATGAGATGTGATTCCTTCTGCCTCAGTAGCTTCATGCGGTCCCCACCCCGGCTGGGCTGAGGTACCGAACATAAAACAGTATACTCAAAATCTTTGAGTTTGTTATCATGTACCGACCGAAAATGCCTGGCTACAGGGTAATTGTTGTCACTGTTGACAATAGCACGAATGTGCTGTAGAATTTGTTGATGTACAGGGAGCTTAGTGCTCCCAATGTACTCGAGATTGCAAGTACATTTCAATTTATACACAACGAATTCAGACCTGCAGGTGAGATATTCGCGAATAGGTATCGGTGTTGTACTGAATGCTGTGACATAATGTGTACTGTTTTTAGCGAAGGTGCAAGCACGGCAGGAGGTGCATTTGAAGAATCCTGTTCTATTCACAAGATTCTTTTTAAGTGGACCTTCTGGCATCGGCCTATCGAGTGCATCACGCATGGAAGGCGCCCTTCTGAATGTTATAGTCGGTGTGTTAGACAGTAATGGTCCAAGGATGACATCAGTCAAAATTATGGGCCATTCTGTGCAAATCATGCGTCTGATTTTGCGTTCCTGTGTGCTGAAGTTGGTTATGAGTCTCACAGTGCATTCAGAAGTTGGAGTATTGGGAACCTGAGGTACAAGGAGTGTTGCGCGATCAACTGAGCATGCTTTCTGAGGGGCTAGTTCTAAAATATGATTAGAATAGCCTCTATTGAGGAAGCGCTGTTTAGATTCTTTGAGACAAACATCAAGTGAATCTTTGTCACTGCAAATCCTGCAGATGCGTATGAATTCCCCATAGGGGATGCTGCTGATGGTGTGAGCCGGATGAGCGCTCCGAGCATGCAGAATTGCATTGCCCGCTGTAGATTTGCGGTGTAGTCGGGTTTCAATTTTGTTATTTTTAATGAAAATGTGGACATCTAGAAATTCTGCTGCACCTATTGTAATGATAGATGTGAATTTGAGATTTAGTTCATTTGTATTCAAATCCATAACAAATGCATTGGCTTCCACCACTGTCCCCTTCCAAATTATACAGACGTCGTCAATAAAACGCCAGTAGTTTACAATATTAGGTAGCCATCGTTGGTGCTTGGTTTTGAGCTTGTGCTCCTCCCACCAGCCCACATGCAAACATGAGTAACTGGGGGAGAAACAGGAGCCCATCGCCACACCGCGCAACTGCTGGTATATTTGGCCCTGAAAACAGAAAAAGTTAGTGGTGATATATATATATAGTTTGCTTTAATTAATAAAAATATGTTTTACATTAAATAATTCTTTTATATTTTAGACGTATTAGTATGAATATATTTAATATATATATATATATATATATATAAATATGATATAATTAATAAAATATGTATTGTACTTTATATTCGTTTTTAACTATTTTAAAATTTAACAAGAAAATATACATGAATACATATAGTCATGGTAATGAATTCAAAGCTGTGATAAAATGAATCTATATATATATATATATATATTCACTGAACATAACAAAGGTTAAAGTAACGTTATAGTTAGGTGTGATAAAAAGTTGTTTTTGAAAACAAAAAGAAACTCATTAAAAAAACAAAGGTTAAAGGAAAATTATAGTCAGGTGAATATATCAGTGACAACAGTAACTAAGAAGAACACAGAGATTGATCAGTTATAGTTAGCAGAGTTAACGATAACTTATGCCCCTGCCATGCACTGCTTATGACCTCACATATTCCTTCACTCATGACATATACTATGACATAATTTATATCACGGATGACATCTCAAAGGACATAATTGATGACATCACTGCAGCCCCCCTTCGTGAGCCTTGTTAGGCCCTGGGGACCCCACCCCTGTGGCCCTTTCTAAAAACAAAGGGGAGAGGTCCGCATGGCTGCCCTCCCCGAGCTATCAATCGGCTCCAGGGACCCCATTCCCTGGTGCACTTAACACTTAAAGATGGGTGGGCTGGTGCGCCCCCTGGGCACCCACTATATAGTTGTTGGTGGGCACGGGGGGAGATCCTAGGCCACTTCCCCACTTGCAGCAGGAGCCAGCATTGCTCCCGCCCGGAGGTAGGCATACTCCTAATGCTGCTTACTCTGGGTGAGAGCAATCTCTTGATCTGTTTTCCTATCTGCTTTAGCCCAAGAGTATAGGGTCCTTTTTGCCATTAATGGCTCGGGGCTCTACCCATTTTATTAAATTTTGGCCCTAGAGATATGCTCCCCAGGGTCTTTTGAGGCTCGGGGAGGAAGACTAGGCAGGCCGCCTCCAACTTTATTGATACAGCCCCAGGGCTGAGCTCTTAGTGAATACGAATAGTACTATTTTCTTTTTTCAATCCTGTGAGAGTCTCGCGTGATCGCAACATGTTTTGCCAATTTATATTTCTTTTTGGCCCTGGGGGTCCCCTATGGTTCCCCCATGGGGCCTAGGGTTGCAGAGTATTCCCACCCTGCACCCTTATATTAGTGTTAGTTTTTTAACTTCAGAACAGAGGACTAAGTCCCCAAGTCCTGCAATGGCTGAGAGCAACATTTTTCAGATTTTGCTGTAGCCCTGTTCAAAGAAGTGTATGTAAAATGCATGGGGATTTAGCTTCTGGGACCTTCCTTTTTTCTCGCCCCCACTGGATGATTTCATCAGTGATTTCACCAGTGATGTCATTTGAAATGTCATGAGTGATGTCACTGAAAATGTCGTGAGTGATGTAATATGTGAGGTCATGAGCAGTGCATTGTGGGGGCGTGATTCATGCAGGCCCCTCAGTTGCAATTTGCTTATGTTTTCCTGGGGAGGTGGCTGCGCAGGGGGTGCCGCATGGGCATCCCCACATTAATAATATAAACACTGCCCCTGGGATTCGGCCCACCCGGGGAATTCTTATAAAAGTTGCGTGGGAGACCCCGTGTATTGTTTAAAAAAACTGTTGTTGCCTCAGATCTTCTGGTCCACCCATAAATTTGGTAAAAAAAAAAGATATGCTTTTATCCCCACACATATCTGGGGGTTCATGGTATTCCCACCATGCCCCCTTTTCTTTATTTTTTTTTTTTGTTGACTCGGCTTGAAGTCGAGTCCCAAGAAAAAGCTGCAAACACTTCCTAGTTGAAGTGTTGGTAGTCAATCAAATTTCAGTAGTATCCACTAGTCCACTGCAAGGATCTGCGTCTTCAGATATCTATATTTTTTAAAGTTAAATACCTCTGAAACTACTGAAAAGATTACTTCCAATCACAAAAGCCCGCTTTCTGTACCAACATCTAGCTTTCTGCCAAATTTGGTGCAATACCGTTCAGCACTCTGTAGTAGTGTTCAAAAAATGAAAAATCCCCATAGACATAAGAGGGAGGAAACGTGTTTTAGGACCCTACTTTTTTCTTGACCCCCCGCCTGACAGATCACCCCAAAACTTTCAACACAACAGCTAAACTAAAAGGGGATTTTTTTTTAAATTTCATGGAGATTCGTTAAGCGGCGCCAAAGGTATTGGCAAACCAAATAACATGGAAACTTTCGTCCTATCTTTGGTAGGCAATATATATATATATATATATATATATATATATATATATATATATATATATATATATATATATATATATATATATCAAAACAAAACCCTTTCAGGCATAGAGTGACGCATAAATTATGCAAAAAAGAAGGAGAGAACTCTGGGTAGGTCTCAGTTTAGGTGGAAAGCAGCTCCTGTTAGAGCACTCTCAACACCAGCGACACTCTAGATCTGCCCACCTCAAATGTCTGTTTTTCTATCAAAGTTTTTAAGCATAGGATTAGACAGTGCTATCCATGCCGAGATAGAAAATGACAAAGTCTTTCGCCATTTAAACAGCAAAGTCTTTAAGCATAGGACTAGTACAGTGCAGTCCTTGCCGAGCTGTCAAATAACAAAAGCCATTTATCACTCCAGGCACAATATTACAGCTTTGAATTGGTAAAATACCAACTCAAGCCAACCTGCATGGATAGCACTGTCTAATCCTATGCTTACAAACTTTGATAGAAAAACAGACATTTGAGGTGAGCAGATCTAGAGTGTCGCTGGTGTTGAGAGTGCTCTAACAGGAGCTGCTTTCCACCTAAACTGAGACCTACCCAGAGTTCTCTCCTTCTTTTTTGCATAATTTATGCGTCACTCTATGCCTGAAAGGGTTTTGTTTTGACTTAATACTGGGTGCTCCCTTGTGTCTGGACAAAGCTATACCTCTCTGAAGAGCTCTAATTAGAGCGAAACACTGTGTCAGGGGTTGCTTTTATTCATTTCAGGTTGGCTTGAGTTGGTATTTTACCAATTCAAAGCTGTAATATTGTGCCTGGAGTGATAAATGGCTTTTGTTATTTGACAGCTCGGCAAGGACTGCACTGTACTAGTCCTATGCTTAAAGACTTTGCTGTTTAAATGGCGAAAGACTTTGTCATTTTCTATCTCGGCATGGATAGCACTGTCTAATCCTATGCTTAAAAACTTTGATAGAAAAACAGACATTTGAGGTGGGCAGATCTAGAGTGTCGCTGGTGTTGAGAGTGCTCTAACAGGAGCTGCTTTCCACCTAAACTGAGACCTACCCAGAGTTCTCTCCTTCTTTTTTGCATATATATATATATATATATATATATATATATATATATATATATGTGTGTGTGACAACATTAACGTTTTGAACTTTAAAAAACCCAGAAATTCACGAGTTACAGTTAGCAGGAGAAAAACAAGACGCGGCAAAGGAAACAACCACTGATCGAGGAACCAGAAAGGAGACGCGATACAGGAAACAGAGTCACAAGAAGAACTAGAAATGGCCATCATAAATTTGTTAGCTAGAGTACTTTCTCAGGAGGAGGAGAGTGACTGAAGTTTATTCATTTGATAGAAATTGAACATTGGTGAAATATAATGCTTTGAGGGAAGCAGTTGGTAGAGAGAGTCCTAGGATGTGCAGAATGAGGCCCAGTTCCAAACTATACATGGTAGATTTTGTAAACATTGGTGAATTAGAGAAACCTTTTAGGAGAAAGTGAAGATTATTAGAAGAAGTCACAGAACAAGAAATGTTGGATGAATTAGAAAAGAGGCAGATCAGTGCAGGCCTTTGTGACTTGAAGGAAAAATCTAGATCTTGTCCGAAACTACCCCCAGGGAACAAAATATGTACATTACAAGAATGTGTGATGAGAGACCTTGAAAAATTTCAGAAAATGAACATCCAAAGTAATTATCTGAATACGAGATAATGACAAGTCTTACAGGTATTGAAACAGGACAAGGAAATAACTTTAGAACAAGCACGACAAAGGAGTCAACATAGTAATAAAATTCAGAAATAATTATATGAGAGGAGCATATTGGCAATTCAATTATGCTAATTGTTATAGGAAAGTTCCTGATTATTCCCAGAAAATATTTATAGAAAATGTATTGGGGTAAATTGGCTAATTGAAAGGATTTGGGATGCTTTAGTGGAGAAGAAACAGGATTCTTATGGTTGAATTTCCACTCATGCCCTCAATTTACTTTTTGCCTAAAGTATATAAAGATGTGGGAGAACCCCTGGGTAGACTCAATGTTTCTACCATTGGAACTCTATTTGAAAGAACATCTCAATTTGTGGATTTGTTTGGCTCCAAATGTTCAACAACTGAATTCATATTTACAGGATACCAAAGATTTCCATTTCCATTTGCAAAATATCGCTTGGCAGAGATGATACCAGCTCATTACCACAGATTACACATGTATAATTCATGAATTGGGATTGAAAGCTTGCAAATAGTTTCTGAAAAAGGAGAGTGTAGAGAAATTGTCTCAGGTGAACATGCTGTTGGAGATGTTAGAGAGCATTTTCAAGAATAACTATTTTCTCTACACAGAACAGCAAAGGGAAATTCATCAGTTCACAGCTATGCCAACTTCTGTTGGGGTGATGGGAGAGAGAATTTGCATGGGCAGAACAACATGAAAAATACCTATTATCATCTGGTTATGCTATAATAATGATGTATTCTTAATCTGGGATGGTGAGGTGAAGGATTTTGAGGAATCTTTCACAAGTTTCAATCAAAATCCGTACATTATCTGATTAACATACACCATCAGCCATGAAAGGATTGAATGTTTAGAATAGTATATGTGGAAAACCAGAAATTGGAAGCTATACTCTTCAGAAAAAGCACTGCTACTAATAATGTTCTCCATTCCTCGAGCCACCATGACAGGAAACATCATATTAGGAAGTGTTTCAGAAAATAAGAAATTGCTCAATTGAATATGAAATGCCAAGAAACCTCAAGGGAATGAAAAGGAGATTCCTGGTCCATGGTTATACACTGAAGTTGTTGGTACAATCTGAAGAGCGAACCAAGAGAGTGTCAAGAGCAGAATTACTTAACAAAATGGAAAAGAAAACATCTGGAGAAAGTTACAAGGACAAAATAAGGCTCATCATCTCCTTTGATAAAGAAGTCAACTTAATACAACAAATCTTAAGACACATTTGCATCTCTTAAATCATGATGAAGATTTGAAAACAAGAATAGGGGCATATCCAAGTCAGACATGCAAAATAGCGCCCTCACTGTCCAGTATTTTGACAAATAGCCAATTCTTCCAACAACATGATGAGGGAAAAGGGATAACCTGGCTAGAATCAGAAGAAAGCAATGGATTTTGGAATGTATGAAGTGCAAAGCTTGTGAGAATGAAGTCTCATTAAAAGAATATGTGATTAACAGCAAGACGTATGAAATAAGAAAAGTAATCACATGTGAGAGTACATTTGCAATATACATCCTGAAATGTGCGTGGGAATTTTGGGAGCAATATACATCCTGAAATGTCCAAGTGAATTTTGGGAGCACAACATGTCCATTACAGAAATGTATTTGAGAGCACCTAAGGTCGATCAAGAACAATGATATTAATTACCCCATTGCAAGACATTATAAAACAACACACAAGGGTGATGAGACAGTCTTGAAATACTGGGGAATAGATATGCAGGAGAAGCCGATAAGGGGCGGAGACAGGATACGTTTCCTACGCCGAATGGAATACATCAACAATTACAGAATTACAGAACCAAATCCCCATATGGCCACAATCAGGATGAGGAAACTTTCATACCTTTATGAACTACCCATTGGGAGGTTATTCTCAAACTATGTTTCAGAATCCTGTTAAGATGTTCTAAAATAAACTATGGAAGTTAGAGTATGCATATACAATGACATTATAGAGACATCTTTTTTTTGTCATCAGAAGTCGAGGGAAGCAAGATGTCGGTCTGCTGAGGCGACCGCTGGCAGCACCCAGACCTGCTGTGACCTCCGCTGACCCCCCGCATTGACTGGAAAAATGCTATCTGACATTTTAAATGCCCTTCAGAAGCTTCTAAATGAGGAATCTATCCGATGTATCCCCACATGCAAGATAGTGGCTCGACAGGAGGAGCTGTTACTAGCCTGCCGGTAGCTCCACAGTGCCCTGGATCGCCCTGACTGCTTCCGTCCCAGTCTACACTCACCCGCCACAATGAAGCTGAGGGCTTTCCCTACTGCAGCGCGAGGGAGGGCGAGCGTGGACCCTCTCGCCGGTGGCAGTCCTATTGCCGATGCGACCCCCGCGACAAATCACTCCATGGCTGAGGTAAGCGCTGGGCAGAGGCTGCTGCACAGCAGCCTGGATGCAGAGGACAGACTTTAACCTGGATGGAGAACGCTCCGGAACGGAAGGGGAAGGCTGGGGCACAGCTTACCCGGCCCCACACTCATGGAGTTACTCTGAGGCTCCAAATTTTGGGCTGTACCTAGGGCCATGGGGGATCCCGAAGCCCCAGATGGGAAACTAGAAGATCAGGAAAACCGCCAGCGTCGGAATACTATGCGGTTCTTGGGTATTCCTGAGAATAAGGAGGGCACAGATATGCTTCTCTTTATGGTAAATCTACTGAGAAGGGCATTCCCCGATTTGGAAGGATGGAACTGGGCACAGGAGATTCAACGTGCCCACCGGGTGCCCCCTATTTTGAAACAGCCATCCAGACCAGATGCAAAGCCCAGTGCTGTCTTAGTCTATTTTGGGAACTACCTCCTCAGGTGGAATATTTTCGAGAAGGCCAGAACAGAAAATAGGCATAAGGTGGATGATGCCTGACTTGACTTTTGTCACATAACTGTTGAAAGGCACTGGAGACTACGGCAGATGATCAACTTATTTCAGGCAAAGGTTGCGCAGGCCTTTCTGATGAATCCAGCAAACCTGAAAGTGATAACTGGCAACCGGGTTCTCTTCTTTACATCCGAGATAAATAGAGGAAAAAAACAGAAAGAGTAAGCAAAAGAAGATGATCAAGGAAGGAATACTAGGGTAACATGGTTTAGATAGATGGTTTCCTTATATAATCATGGCTAAACTGAGGATCTGTTCAGTAAATGTGGGGGAACTGAATGACAAAACAAAAGAGCCAGAGTATACGAAATACTAAAAGCTATTAACACTGAAATAATATGCCTACAAAAGACACACATTCCATGGGGCAATAAGGATGCCTTTCAGATAAGGGGATACGAGCTGGCTACACGCCCAGACTTCCATCATAAGAAGGGTAGCCATACATATTAAACATCAAGTCAGAGTTGTAAAGCGTGCATTAGCTGATAAGTGGGGAGTTGGGCAATAGCTTCACTAACTACTGGACTGAAAATAGGGACAATATATGGTTCGAACCCAGATGATCCAAAAATCTGGGAAAATTTTAAAATGGAGTTAGCCTCCTGGCCGAACCCTCTGGTTATATGTGGCAACCTGAATATGCATCTCTGAGTCACTAACATTGGATTGCCAAAATACAATGGGAGGAAGTCCCAAGTACATAGAGAGCTAACTGCCTTTAAGGATAGTCATGGCTTGGCTGATGTCTGGCCAGATTAGAACTCTACCAATCCTGGGTACACCTACTTCTCTCACCCCCACAAAAAGTATGCTTGTTGGATTATTTTTTGACTTCAATCAATATCCTCAATAAGATTGAGATTATGAAACTCCCCAAACTGTTTTCGGATCATAATCCGCTACTCCTGGAAGTAACAGGGCAAGGAGTAGATGTGAGGCAGCGTGACTGGTCATTCAATAGGAAGCTATTAGCTAATGAAGAATTTCTTGCTTATATAAAGCACCGGGCAGTGGAATTTCTTTACATGAACCGATATAGCACCTCACATAGGGTAATGTGGAACTCCTTTAAAGCTGAACTGAGGGTGAGATCATTAGCTATGTGGGCCAGCGCCGTAAGTAGCAGAAGGATGAGGTCAACTCATTGATAGCACAGTTGGGCAATTGGAGGTGGAACATCTGAATTTGATCAGTAAGGGGGGCGAGGAGGAGAAATTGAGGGAGCATACAGTGAAACTATCTATAATAAAGGCAGAGATCAGTAGCTATTTTCAGGAAAAAGTGGCCCAAACCTACCAAACACATAAAAGAGGGATGTATGAGTATGGAGTGAGCAGGAAGGTTGCTTGCCCTACGCCCAAGGCAGCAAGCTGTCAGAAACAACGTAACCAAACAGTGATGGGCAACATGAGAAGAGGCCTGCGGAGTTCATGGGCGACTTTGAACAATTCTATAAAGAATTGTATCAAGCAGACACTCCCAGATCTAGCCTAATGGAAAAATAAGGTAGACAGCCTGAACCCAAAAGAGTCGATGAAGCAGCATATCTGGAGATGGAAGAAGATTTTCCACCAGAAGGGGTTTTGGACGTTTTGGGCTCCTTGCCTTCTGGAAAGGCTGCTGGTCTGGACAAAATACCTTTGGAGCTATATAAGCTACACCAACATGAACTAGCCACGATAATGCATGATCTCTTCTTAGATGTATAGCATAAAGGGATCCCACCCTCCTCCTGGCATGGAACAGACATAGTAATATTTGTTAAAAAGGGGAAGCCACCGGAACTACCTGCTTCATACAGCCCTGTCTCTCTGATAAACTTTGATGCCAAAGTATTTTCAAAGGTATTAGCCAATTGGCTACAGAGGATCATAGTCAAACTGGTCTCACCGTGACAACAGGGCTTTGTACCGGGTAGTGGGACCACAGACCATGTCAGACGAGTTATATCACTACTGGATATAGCTGAGGCAACAGGGGCTGATATGGGTGTGATCCTCCTAGACACCAAAAAAGCTTTTGACCGGGTATCATGGCAATATCTCTGGAGAGTTTTATCCGAGAGAGGGTTTGGCCCACGACTTATCACTGCTAGAGGGGCAATGTACTATAAACCCTATGACCGACTGCAAATGATGGGTAATGCATCAGGGAAAATAAAGGTAGCTAGAGGGACGAGGCAGGGTTGCCCATGCTCCCCAATTCTCTTCGCTATGTATATAGACCCCTTTATTAACCAGATCTTACAAAATAATACCAAAGTCGTGGCCTATGCGGATGATATTGCTGTCATTACAACAGAGCCAGAGAAGACAAATAAAGAAGTCGAAAGCATGGAGGACGAATTTGGGAACAAATCTGGATATCTCCTGAATAAAGGAAAGGCACAAATAGTCTGCTTGCGGCAATGTGATATCCAAGATCAACGCAAAGCTGATTCCACCATGTATCTGGGGGTTAAGATAAGCTCCAATATGGACGCGATATGGCCCATTAATTTAGATCCGGTACTCGATAGTATAAGTACGGAACTGAGACACTTAGATAAGCTGCATTTAACAATTATAGGGAGGTCCAATGTATTAAAAATTAAAATCTTCCCTAAATTGTTGTATCTGTTTCGCTCAATCCCCCTTGAACTAGCAGATGCAACTCTAAAAAAAATAAATGTAATGTTTCCCAACTTTATATGGAACTACCAAAAAACAGTTGGGCGCTGAAAACTCTGACGCTCCCTCGAGACACAGGGGGGTGGACTGTCCCGAATTTGTTGTGTTACTATTGGGCAGTTGCACTACAATAGATGGGTACCCTGCTCGTTTCAGATAGCTTGAGAACTGGTGACCCAGAACTGCCCTCTATTTATCACTTAGCTATCGGAAAAGAGGCAGAGGGGCTTTTCCTTAGACAACTAGCACCTAGTTACTATAAAAAGACATGCTTTAAGTGTATAAGGTGGCCTGAAAGATCTGGATAAAGGTCAGCAGACTACTGAAAATGCCAAAGTACAATAGGTACACACTCCAATGTCGCTCTTCTATCTTTCCGGCTGTGCTGTACGATGCAATGGGCAGAAATTGGGAACAGGCCGGAATTGACAGGATAGCTAACTTGTACAATAATGCAGAGATGATCTCATTTGCAGATGAGTACAAAACCAAGGAGTAGACAACAAAACACAATTTAAATATATACAGATTAGGGAATGTCTAATGTGTCTGCCCACTGGGTCCTTCAACCGGTCGGTTGAGCAAACCCAGCTGGAAAAACATCACAGAGCATCCTGATTTTCCGATGAGGGCCAATGAAAGTAAACCCACAATGATGGGAAACACCATAACAGACAATCAACGCTTTGGGGACTGGATCTGTGAACTAAGCAAGAAGGCGGGCCTCACAGGTTCAGATACTATATCTCGCCGTAAGAAAATGTCTGCACCTTGGTTCTCACGGTCCTTAAAAGAAAAACAAGGCGAAGTCAGGGCGCTTGAACGAAGATGGCGCCGAAATTACGATAGCAAGGACCTTAGCCTCTATAAAACGGCTAGGAGATGGAATGTAATGTAATGTAAGACATATTTTTATAGCGCGAACTGTCACCCAAAGGGTATCCTGGCGCTTTGACTCTAGAAACATCACGAACAGAACAAGATCACACAGCCCTAGGAAAGAGATGAAACTTCAGCCCCTTTTTGAAAAAAGACAGTTCATTCGAACTCCTCAAGAGGAGTGGAAGGGAATTCCAGAGTTTAGCAGCCGTAAAGCCAAAGGAGCGGCCACCCATCCGTATCCTCTGGATTCTAGGAACTGCCACCAAATAGGCAGAAGAGGAACCTAAAGGTCTGGCTGCCGAATACCATAAAAAGAGTTCCTGAAGTGCAATGGGCCCTTGTCCGTGTAGTGCCCTGAAGACAATGCAAGAAGCCTTTAAGCAGATCCGCTGATGAACAGGCAGCCAATGAAGGTCTCTGAGTGCCAAAGATGATGAGGCTGAGCGCGCCCGTGAGAGGGCCAGCTTGGCTGCCATATTCTGGATCCGCTGCAGTTGTCTAATCAGGGAACTAGGACCACCTAGGAGCAATGCATTGCAGTAATCCAGTCTGCTGAGTATGATGCTACGCACTACTTCAGGTCTGGCCGATGCAGGTAGCATGGGGAGGATCTTATGCAACATTTGTAAAAACATCATACAGGTACCAATGGTCTTGTTTACAAAGGCATCCAGCTGTAGCTGTGGATCAAAGATGACACCCAGGTTGCGTGCAGCATCCGCTGCTTCAACCGTGACCAAGGTAGTGGGGGGGCAGAAGTCTGCAGGCAGAGGGTGAGATATTTTGTCCAGTGAACAGTGCAGCACCTCTGTCTTTGATCCATTGAACTGAAGGGAATTTTGTCTTAGCCAGTCCGCAGTGGCTAGCATGCAGCGATGGAAGGTCTCCATGGAGACAGCGTCCTTACCTTCAAAAGAGAAGATAAGCTGCGTGTCGTCAGCGTAGTTAATTACAGTGATGCCAAAGGATTTAATCAGCCTGATCAGGGGGAAGAGATAAAGATTGAACAAAATTGGTGCTGATCGCCGACCCCTGAGGCACACCTTGCCCCACCATTCTGATGTCAGACCTAAATGGGGGCAAGGCCACCACTTGATGCCTATTATGAAGGTAAGAGACCAGCCAGTCCCGGGCCAAACCGACCACCCCATTCTCTTCCAATCTCTTAATTAGAGTAGAGTGGTTTACCGTGTCGAACGCGGCCGACATGTCGAGCAGCACCAAAAATTCTGCTCGACCACTGTCGACACGCGAACGAAGTTCGTCCAGGACAACCACTAGTGCAGACTCCGTGCCATGAGCTGGCCGGAAGCCGAACTGGGCTGCATCTAGACAGGCATTAGTCTCTAAAAAACTAGACGGAGATTTAGTGACATATTTTTCCAAGATTTTAATTGGAAAAGGCTGTAAAGAAATAGGCCTGTAATTCACCGGACAAAGAGGATCGAGAGTGGCTTTTTTCAATAGTGGAGATACCACCGCCAATTTCCAACTATCAGGAACCGTGGCAGTACTGAGAGACTGGCAACAGATAGAGTGTAGAAGAGGAAAAAGCTCCACTTGGAACAGCTTCCAAAACTTATGTGGTAGTGGATCCAGCGGAGAGCCTGATGAGACACTGTTGGCCAGAATACAGAAATCCTCATAAGATGGAAGGGTGAAGCTAGACAGTGTTGAGTGTGCCATGGCTTCCCTAGTGTCAGCTGGGGTCAGTGTAAACTCCAGCTCAGTGATAGACTGGGTATTAAAAGTACTAGAAGCAGAAAGACCACTCAGGATGGCGGTAATCTTGTCCTCAAAAGTGGAGGCCAGAGAATCACACAGTGCCTGCGAGGCAGGGATGCTATTAGTGGCACAGGCAGGATTGGAGAGATCATTAACAATTTTAAAAAGGGTTTGTGATTTGTTAGTCACGTGTGCCAGCGTAACCTCAAGGTATGTGGCTTTAGCACGTTTTATCTGTGCTTTATAGCCCAGGAGTAGCTGTTGAAAAATAATTTTATCAGACTCAAGATAGTGCTTTCTCCAGGTTCTTTCAGCTTGCCTGCAATGCAGTTTCAGCTGAAAGAGTTCATTAGAATACCAGGGGGCAGCATGCTTGGGTCTATCCTTTACTTTCCTTAATGGGCTCATTCTATCTAGGGATTCTGTGATCTGATGACAGAGGCTCCTGTAGCTCTCCTCCACTCCTTTCTCCAGGGTAAAGCCACAAGATAGCAAAGCAGGTAGTGTAGAGCTTTTCAAGAATTTAGACCACTGCCTGCTGAATTTGGTGTTACCAATGCAATTATCCATATGAGAGTCATTAGGAAGTTGTAATGAAAATTGGATAAGGGCATGGTCAGTCCAGCATTGAACGGTTATATCCCTAATCTTGACCCACGTATCTTCTGCGAAGACCAGATCCAGGATATTTCCCCTCGAATGAGTTTGGGAAAGCACCAGCTGCTGAAGGTGGATATTGCTACAGGCCTGACATAGATCTTTGTAGGCGGTATCCAAGGGGCCATTCAGCCAGAGATTAAAGTCTCCTAAAACCATGAGCCTGGCATGGGTGTTTGAGAGGTCATAGATGAGATCTACCAAGTCATGTGAGACTGTCATGGCACTGCCAGGTGGTCTATAACAGAGCAGACCGGAATACAAAACTCCCTTATGACCTTTAAGTGAGAAGCCCATCAGTTCAATACCTTGAACGTCTTTGACCTCAAACTCTGACAGGGCAAGTATCTCCCTGAAAATAAACCCCACACCTCCTCCTCTGCCGCCCACACGAGGTTTATGTCTGATCGTATATCCAGGGGGGCAGGCCAGCCCAAGCTCCACCCCGCTGTCAGCTCTTGTCCAGGTCTCCGTGAGGAACAGCACATCCAAACCCTGGGATTTGATTAGGAGTGATATTTCCAAATTATGTTTACACAAGGACCTGACATTGAGCAGACCGCAGGATAACGCCAATGGAATATTGGTGGGTGCTGAAGAGTGACTAATTGAGCTGGCTTGCTGGCCTACCTGAATAAGTTCCTCCCTGGAGTAGGTATATCGAACCGGGGCAGTAATGGCAGCATGGCTGGCGCTGGTCGCGGCCTGTGCGCGGACGGGCGCGGACGGGCGCAGACGGGCTTGCCTCTGGCGTGCCTCCGGCGCGCAATCGGCGCGCCCGCTGTGCGGGCGCGCTGAGCGCTTGGGTGTAATGCATTATATTCACCGTTAGGCGCGAGAGTCCTACGAGTCAACCTCTGGACCCGCGACAAAGATGGTGCCTGAAAACCGGCACCTTCGTGGTTCCCACACCCAAGATGGCGGCCAAATCGCCGCGACACGGTTTAAGAAAGCCCTAAATCGGCCTGAATCCCGCTAAATGCGGGGTGAAAACCTTTTAAAGTGCGGGTAAGAGCTAAAAGTTATTTTGCAAAGCAAAAAGCGGCGAAAATAAAATGCGGCAGCGCTATACAGCAGGCTGCACAATTACACAAAGGTGCTTCCTAAAAGAGTAAAAAGGTTGTCAGCTAGTGAGCGTACGCGCTGCAGGTCAGGTAAGGAAAGTCTACCTGTGTGTAGATGAGTTCCTGCTTTTAAGTCCCTCAACAAGCGCGAGAGTCCTACGAGTCAACCTCTGGACCCGCGACAAAGATGGCGCCTGAAAACCGGCACCTTCGTGGTTCCCACACCCAAGATGGCGGCAAAATCGCCGCGACGAGGTTTAAGAAAGTCCTAAATCGGCCTGAATCCCGCTAAATGCGGGGTGAAAACCTTTTAAAGTGCGGGTAAGAGCTAAAAGTGATTTTGCAAAGCAAAAAGCGGCGAAAATAAAATGCGGCAGCGCTATACAGCAGGCAGCGCAGTTACACAAAGGTGCTTCCTAAAAGAGTAAAAAGGTTGTCAGCTAGTGAGCGTACGCGCTGCAGGTCAGGTAAATAAAGTCTAGATATTACCATGCCCTGATTAAATGCGCAAAAGCTGATTTTTATACGGCAGCCATTGAAGTTACTAAAAACAAACAGAAAGAGATTTTTAGGATCGTACCAAAGATTTCCCCCATTCTGTTCCACCTATCTCTGATGGGGGGGTCATGATGGTACAAATACTGCCTGTATGAGGATTTTCTGTCCTATAAGTCTGGAGGAATCCCGCCAGTCCATATTATATATCAAATCGGGATCCCCTTTTGATCCTTGCCCCCCTATGCTGTTACAGGCCATGGTGGATACGGCTAACCCCATTATTAATAGTATCATCAATTCCTCACTTTCCTCCGCCGAGATTCCGTTGGAATGGAAACTCGCAGCAGTAAAGCCACTTCAGAAGAAACAACTAGCAGACCTAACAACCCTTTCGAATCTACGGCCCATTCCACTACTCCCGGTACTATGTAAGCTAGCGGAAACATTTGTTAACAGGCAGCTTACCACGTTTCTGGAGGACAATAACATATTACATACCAATCAGTCGGTCTCTAGAGCCCAGCACTCAACATAGTCCGCCTTCCTGTTTACGGTAGAAACCCTACGGGCCGCCATGGATCAGGGCAAGAAGGCTGTCTTGATTTTATTAGATGTATCGCGGTCTTTGATACGGTCTCACATGCTATCCTTATAGACCGCCTACCAACATCTGGCATAGCAGGATTCATATTGGAGTGGTTTAAGAATTTTCTGAAACATAGACGTCAAGTGACTACCCTAGGACAGTTCTGCTCAGAAGAAAAAGCTCTGACGACAGGGGTGCCTCAGGGCTCTAGTCTGAGCCCAACGCTTTTTAATCTCTACATTCTCCCCCTGATCAAATTAATGTCGTCCTTTAAGATCAGTACCATCTCTTATGCAGACGATACGCAGCTGATCCTAGTCCTTGACAATGACATGATGAATGCTGAAGAAAATCTAAAAAACTGTCTCTCAGCCACCTTCGAATGGATGAGAAACAATCACCTGAAATGTAACGTAAAACAGAAATCCTGCCGTTTGGACAACAAAATCTGTTTGTCCCCAAACAATGGTGGCCTGAGGATGATGAAGCGCCCCCTAACACAATTAGTGCTGCCCGCAATTTGGGAATTAAGTTCGATGACACTCTGTCTTTTAAACAACAGGCGTTGGCTGTGGCAGGCACCTGTTTTAACATCATAAAGGGATTGAGGAAATTCTTTGACCTTCTCCCTTAGGCAGCAAGACGAACAGTGGTGGTTGCATTAATAACATAGAGATTGTACTATTGCAACAGCCTATATGCGGGATCGAATAAAGCGGTCCTACATAGGCTGCAGATGGTCCAGCATGCAGCCGCCCGTTTGGAGCTTAGATGGCCCAGGAAGTCCTCTGCCTCGGCAGCGCTGGATACTCTCCATTGGCTACCTATTCACAAGCTCATCTTGTTTAAAATACTAGTCATCACTTTTAGGGCCTTTCATTCTCAAGGCCCTAAATATCTCGAGAAAGGTTTCAGGCGCTACTGTCCATCACGTAACCTCAGATCCTCAAATGCAAATCTGTTTGCCATCCCCAAGTTTAGGCTTGCTACCAAGGGAGGGAAATCCTTGGCAGTGATTGGGTCCGGGGCCTGGAACAAACTCTCCTCCCAACTACGTCAAATCCCTTCTGAAACACGTTTCAGAAAATTACTTAAGACCTGGATATATAGTCTTACGGACACAGCGTACAAAGCATTAGTGTGAGTATTGGACCCCACGGACAAGTGAAGTTTTTGATCAGCTTTTTCATCTGTTGCTGGTCTTTAGCGCCAAAATGCTCCTTGGAGTGATAGGTGTGGTATAGATATGTTTCTTTACATTACATTACATGTCATTACATTACATTACTTGGCTAACATCCCAATCTTGGAAACAATAAGCAGAGGGGATAGTAGGATCAGGGACTTTTATAAAAGTTTAATCGAACCCCTCCCTGATGACTTGGAAAAAACTTAGGTAAAATGGGCAGCAAAGCTGGGGGATGGGGAGGTAGACTTGGACATGTCGATTGAAATGGGGATGAAGAGCTTTATATCAGCCAATCTGAAGGCCCAGCACAAAAAAACAATCTTCAACCTGTACTACATTCCTGTGAAGATATGTGGCTGGGGTAAAAGGGAGGATGCCAACTGCCCTAGATGCCAAACAGGTCCTGCTAACAGTATACATATGTTCAATGCATGCAGTAAGCTGGTACCCTTAAAAACCAGCATGGAGACCTTTTGGCAGCAAACAATCAACAAGGTAATTCCAATTAGCCCAGTTCTGATGTTATTAGGATATAACTGCTGGGTTAATTTAGATGTATCACAAAGGGATTTTGTATTCATTACAGTAGCTGTAGCTCGGCTACTGATTGCCACCACATGGAAAGATGCTGAACCCCTCCACATATCAGGCCTGGCTCCACTGCCTGTTGAGCAACCATATGCAAGAAACCGCACTATATAAGAGTAAAGGCCTACGGGCAAGGGAGAGGGGTCGAAAGATTTGGGCACACATGACAGTATGGCTTAATAGCAGGGCAGGATAAGGAGGGCAGCTCTAAGCCAAGCTAACTGCAGGAAAGAAAAAGAGCTTCAGGACCTAGCTGTGATATTATGTGTGTACGTCTAACATTAGAGAGACCCCCTGCAAGTCCTACTCAATATGGTAACGTAGCTCCTCCACTTCTGCAATTTTGAAATGCAGCCCTATCCATGCTTCCGATGAACTAAGGAAACACCATGATACAAATATAGTTATTTAAGTATTTATTTATTTATGCAATCATGTATGAACTATGAATTATGTAACCTATTTATTGATGAAACTATTACTTCTGTAACTGAATATATGTTTTGTATCTTTCTGGTTATAAAAAAATAATAATAAAAGACATTATAGAGACATCTGATAATAATAAATCCCGGAATGAGTTACATTTCCTCCATGGGATTTTATTGCATTGAAAACATTTATTAAAAATTGGGAAAAAACACTGTATATTGTAAAGAAGATAAACATGAACAATAAGTGATATACCGTTGGAAAGATGAAAGAAGCAGCCAAAAAATGCTAAACATTCATGAAAGGCTTTAATTAGTTATTATGGGTCTGTCGGTAAATTGCGGGATGGTAATTGTGATTTTTCTTTACATATTTAACAGTTAAATAAACATATATAAGAGCAGGAGTGAATGTGCAATATGTTCATTGAAAGGCTGGAGCTTTGGTACAATGGATCAACATATGTTACCTGTGTATGTAAAAACGAGCATCCATATTGGGGAATAAAATGCCCACTGGAGGGTTTCAATATGTAACATGTATGATATAAATCAGCATGTGAAATTAAGTGTGACCATAAGTGTTACAAGGCATTGTCACATGAATATAAATGTGTCCCTGTAACCTTTGTTTTTTTCTGTGAATATATATATATACACACACACACACACACACCCAGCCATGCGCGCACACACACACACACACACACACACACTCACACACATATATATATATATATATATATATATATACCGGTCACCAGTAGGTAGTTATAGTTAGAACCTATTCTCCATAGGAAAAACGTTTTTTGATTTGCCAATATCTTTGGCGCTGTTTGATGAATCTTCACAAAGTTTTTAAAACTGGTAGGGCGCTCCTGTCCTGAAAGTTTCGGGGTGATTCGTCAAGTGGGGGCTGAGAAAAAAGGGGGGGGTCCCAAAACACTTTTTCCCCATGTTAATTTCCATAGGAACTTTAGATACGGCTACAGCCCGAACTGCTGAACGGAATTACACCAAATTTGGCAAAAAGGTGGCTCTTGGTTCAGAAAGCTCCCTTTTTTTAAATGTTGTAAATGATGTAAATCCATTCAATAGTTTCTAAGAAATAAAAAAATATATAAATATCGATATCTGGGCGGAGCCTAACCACACATCTTATCGTGAGATCTGATTGTCTGTCAGCACTTCATCCTGGAATTGCTGGCAGCCATCTTGGGACCAATATACAGAATTGCACCCCATTGAAATGTATTGTAGTGAATAGAAGGTTTTGAGGGTCACCAAAAGGAGAACTATAAAGGGTGTTAACAGAGTTTAGTTACATTAGAATTCATTTGTTGATGGTACCATACTAATTTTAGGAATCGTGGTGTGTGCTAAAGTAATTTTACCCTGTGAAAAACCTGCTGGGATATCATGAATCATGTTTGAGAGAAAACTATTTTCTCATGCTTGTCCCATAGAGGTTTGGAAGGTGCTCCAGAAGCTAAAATGAGAGCATATTTTCTGTAAATTCACATTATCTTTCTCAGTCATGTGAGAATGAAGACTGACATTCTCAGTAAAACATGTCCATCCAACAAGGGCAGAGACTGTCAGTTGATTCCTTTGTATTCTACTGCAGCTTCCCAGAGTGTTCGAAAGAACAACTAGAGAGCTAACAGTCTTACTTAGGACAAAAGTATTGCACCCCTAAAGCCATCTTGATTGGATTAAACTGATAACACTTAAAACATATAATTAAAAAAATGTACAAAAGAGGGGGTTCATTTTGTCATAGAAATGATGGTTAGTGCTGTAGAAAGAAAAATTAGGATATGTTTTAAGTGAGATCTCAAATATCTTCCCGTTATATTTCAACAGGAGCAGCCTATCAGTTGATTCCTTTGAGTTCTACTGCAGCTTCCCAGAGTGTTCTAAATAAACAACTAGAGCACTAACAGTCTTACTTATGACAAAATGAAGCCATCTTGATTGGAATAAACTGGTAACACTTAAAACATTTAATTTAAAAATCAACAAAATTAGGTGGTTCATTTTGCCATAGAAATGATGGTTAGTGCTGCAGAAAGAACAATTAGGGCATATTTTAAGTGAGATCTCAAATCCTCTTCTATTTCATTAGAAAATTCTGACATGCAGTCTGAAACAATCACTTTCTATACCAGCAGTAGACTTCCAGTTAACACCCTGGTGAGCAGTGGCTTTACTACAGTGATCTAATGAGCAACTAGAGTGCTAACATTCTGAATTTATGGCAAAGGTGTGACACATCTGAATGTCTTCTTGATGGAATCAAAGTAAAAAACTGAAAGCATTTCCAACTGAGGAGACTGCAGTAAATGAGGAAATTAGAAAACTTCATAACAAATATGTCTAATAAGATTGCCACCAGAGAAAAAAGAGCCCAAATGTAGCACAAATATCACCCAGATGTAGCCCACATATAGCCCAATGGCCGACGAGTGCAAAACACTTTTTATTTTTTGTATTTTTTGCAGTTTTATATAGTGCAGACAGGTCAGGTATTGGAGCATTTCATCTTACTTGGACCCCTTAGTGCGTATTTTTCACGAAGTACATGAGAATAATCTTGCGAAACATTGAACTTTACTATTCTGTTAACCTGAAGTTGCTCTGAACCGGGCTTTGTAACACCCGTTTTCACCTACTGGTTTTAATTAATTCTCACTGTATTGTATTAAGAAAGAGGATTCACTGTTTTTATGTACACTTTTATGATCTATGTTTCTAAATCAGATCGAATAAAGTTTAATGAAATTAATCGAAGTCTCCCAAGATGGCCACCAGAGAAAAAGGAGCCCAAATGTAGCACAATTATCACCCAGATGTAGTCCACGTATAGTCCAATGACAGAAGTGTGAAAAACACTTTTTATCCTTTTTTTTCAGTTTTATATAGTGCAGGCTGGTCAGATATTCTAGTGGTTTACATGCGCATTGGTTACATCTTACAAGGACAAACTCATTTTGGTTGTAGGCAGGGGGAGATTAAGTGGTTTGACCATAATCACAGAATGTCGAGCTGAAGCAGAAACTCCAACATGATTCCTCAGTTGCAAAGTCTGCAGCTCTGGATGTAACACCACATTCTCTCCCCTAAGGGTAACATTGATCAAGTGGTCAACTGGATAAAAAAAACATGAAGATAATCTGATGCACCTAGTACCAATAAGCGAATCTTGCATCTGCTTCCTAGAATCTGAACAAAGGAGGTCATTAGGAGAGCGGACAGACTTTCGTCCGACCGCCATCTAATCATATTTGGGACCACCCTCCAACAAGGCGGTGGTCCCACAGAGCAAATACGGATGGCGGTCGCATTGCCCATGTTTTGTATTGCTGCGGGTGCTGCGCTCTGCAGCAACCGCCGTAAGACAAAACAGACATCCCACACATATCCCTGCACTACATGGCAGGCACCATGCAGTGCTAACACATGGTGTAGGGATATGTAGGGGGCACCATAGGTGCCCCCCATGGCCTATGTCCCTGGCCAAGTGTGTTAGGGGGGTCAGCTATGGGCCCCCAAATCCGTTTTTGCCTGCCGTTTTGCTGCGGTTTCACCAGCGCAGGATGACCCGCAGAAAGGGATATTGTAACCCCTACGGTGGTGCCGGACAAGCACTACCGCCATTCTGTGACTACAGGGAGGTTCGACAGGCTGTTGGATAAAACCTGCCTTTCAGGATCGTGGCGGTCTGTGTTTCCGACCACCACCCGTTCAGAAGCCATTGTAATATGGCGGATGGAGATCCCTGTTACGATGGGCGAGGGAACGCCACTGACAGCCTGTCAGTGGCGGTTCCTCAGCCATGGTAATCAGGCCTAAACACCTTAGCTCATGGACTGTATAGCCCAGGATACACAGCAGCAAATACCCCAGACTTTTATTCCCGACAGTGGTTCTGTAATCTCACACCAGCAGCCTGGATAATGTACCCGGAATCTGTCCCAGATACATAGCCTCACACTAGGGGGTCGATTACGATGGCGGACGGATTGCCTCCGCAGGGCTGTCCGGGGCAATCCATCCGCCATTCTCCCTGAAATGACCCCCCGCCACATTAGGATGGCTGGGGGGTCCACGGCGGACGGCAAGACCGTCCGCCGCCTTTTCCGCTGGTCGCGAACCATATTAAGATGCTGGCGATCCAATGCCTTTCCACAGCGGCATTGCCGCCGTGGAAAGGCATGCGGTCTTTGCTTTGGGGGCCCGTTGTGGGCCCTCAGGGTGAAGGGGGGTGGGAGGTGCACATGGGGGGTACCTATGGTACCCCCCTGCAGTTGCATGCACAATGCGGCAGGCACCGCGCGGTGCCTGCCACTTTGTGCATGCAAATGCACAGCATGCATTTTTAACTTTGCGGCGGGTGCTACTTTAAGCAGCACCCGCCGCAATGTTAAATATACGGGATGTGACCGCCAGGGTGGCAGTCACATCCTAATTCCAACAGAGGGAACGCCGCTGCCCCTGCGGACGGTCCCTCCACCTCGGGGATGGCGGACGGACGCAGGTCCGTCCGCCATCATAATCGACCCCTTGGTTTTTGAAAATGGACTCTGAAGCATATTTAAGCTAATCGCGCACCAGCACCATTCTTCAATTACACTAACTGCCCAGCAGGACCTGTGCTTCTTGAAAGGGGGCACCAGTACCTACGATGTTATGTGCAGACCCTCAAACATCGCGGCACTCAGAATGTTCTAGAATGTATCAGCAACACAGAAGGCACTGTTCCACAACCCCCTAAGCCTGCACAAGATGGCTGCCAGAACCCAGTCCAACACTCATCCTCACGTCACACTTCAGGCAGTAAAATCCATATAACCTATAATTTACCCATTATATTTTATGATTTCTGGTAGACTGTTGAGTGCTTGCTTGATGATTTAAGTAATTTAATACAGCTGCTGCTTGAGATAAACCTGTTCAAAGCTGTCAAGTGTTCCCAGGTCATTTGGGATAGTGTCAGCCAGTGCAACCATTTCAGACAGCAGAACATATCACACTCACTGGGATTTAGCTCCATACTCACAATAAATTTAAAAAAAGCCTGGAAGGTCATGAAGTAGGTCGTTACTGCCATCGATATGTGAGAGTACGAGGTGTTCAACAGCAGTTCTGAAGTCGATTTCTGCAAAAAAAGTTTCACTTTATTTAGAAAAGGGAGCTGGTACTTGTCCATCTTTGTTTTTTTGGCCATTCACTCTTTCACGGTGAGGGTGGTGTCTAAGATGACTGCTAGTGACAGGCCATTTAATGAAAGTTGGGGGGTGACGCCATCACAGTTCATATCATTGAGCTAGATTTAAACTGTCTCTTGTTTGTTGTTCTTGGCAAATAAAAATAATTTGCTCTTGGTTGGGTAGAGTTTCAGGCAGGCACCTGAAATCCAGGTCTGGATGATATGCAGGTGATGTTTAAAGCATTGGCAGTTTGAAGTAGAGGAGACTTGCAAGTAGATTTGTGCATCATCAGCAAGTTGGTGAATCTTGGTGCTGTTATCTTTCAGTGGAGAACCAACTGGCTCCTTGTCTAGGTTGAAGATAACACGAGACAATATGGAACTCTGGGTGACTCTGCAGGTGAAAGAGAACATTTGGGGTGTGGAGGTGCCCAGGTGAACAAATTGGTATAGGTTGAAAATGTAGAAAGAAAACCAGTAAAAGACATACCCAGTGAATCCTGCTTGAGATTGCAGGGTGAAAATGAGGGTGGGATGGTTGACTGTGTCTGTGTCGAAGGCAGCTGAGAGGTCCAGCAATATCAGGAGTCAGGGGTCAGTTTCATCTGTGGTCAGTAAGGTATTGTTTATGATATGTAAGTTAGTGTTCTTCCTGCTGCAGTGTGATCTGAAGCCAGAATGGTATTCATGCAGCAGATAGTTATCATTGATGTGATCTTGGATTTGAACATAGACTGCGTTTTCAATTATATTGTTGATAAGTGGTAAGTGAGTGATGGGGTGGTAGTTGTTGAGGTCATCAGGGTGTAGGTTTCTTTAGGAGTGAAAGAATATGGCCTGTTGTGAACACTTCAGGGAATAAGCCTTGAATGAGCCTGGTGCATACACATCAGTGAGTAGGGGTGAGAGAGCATTCCCAGAGAGAGATTTAATGAAGGAGAAGGGTAAGCCATCATCTTCATATGAAGTGGCTTTGAGGGAGCTGAGTATGTGGTTGAGGTCTGCAAGACATAGGGCTTTGAAAGCCGACCAATGCGGGATTCTACAGAAAGAGCTGGTCATAAGGGATGAATCATGATTGTGGTTGTTGGTGTACTGTGAGATCTTCTGTTGTTTTGTCACTGAAGAAGAAGTTGCTAGTATTGCACTTTTCTGGGGTATGAGAAATACATGGATGTAGCAGCGGGTTGATGCAGAGCTTAATTGTCTTCAAAAACATTCCCCTTCTGTTGGTGATTTAATTGATGATAGTGGTATAGTACTTTGCTTTGGCTTATGAGTGATGAGTTGTCTCTGTGTTGCACAGAGGTACTTCACTGTCACAAGATCATTGGGGCTCTGCTTATTTCCATTCTGCTTTCCTGTCTGTGGATGGATCATTTATTGTCAGCAAGGTCTTTAAAGTACTAGGGTGCTGAGGGCTTCGGCTTGCACTTGCATGTTTCAATTGGGGCATGGATGTTCATGTAATTTTCCCAAAAAGTGTTGACGTTTTTTACGAAGAGCGTTTTCATCGGATGTGGAGTTAATTGGGTGAGAAATGAGTTCAAGGATTAGGTTGTCTGTGGAAAAGTCTTTGAAGGCTCTGAAGGTTTGCTCTTCATTTTTGTGTCAATATTGGTTTCCTGGTAGGATGGTGAGCACAGAGATTTGGATGGATGTCAATCGAATCTTTGGGTAACAGTGGTTTACATTGGATTTGTTACTTGTGTTGAGAAGATAAGTTTGAAGAGATGGCCATTAGAGCGCGTTGGTTATGTGACATGCTGTTTTGAATTGATAGTGTATATAAAGTCAAAGAGGGTGTCTCTTGTTTTTATTGAGCTTGTGTTGTCTGGGAGGTTGAAGTCATGCAAGAGGGTGGTGTTGTGGGCAAGTCGGATGGACATAGTGATGAGGAGAGCTGAGAATCCATCATTGAAGTCCTTGTCTTGCCCTGGAGGCCCGTAGGTGAGAGATGGGATAAGTTGCAGAGAGTTGGAAATGGCATGTCAGCAGCTCCATGGAATTGAGTGTTACTTGCCTAGGGTGCAGGACCAGGAGGATTCATGGATGATAGCGAGGCCTCCACCGTTCTTATGTGCGTGGTTCACATGATGGATGCTGTACCCTCTGGGAAGAAGAACTTATGCAAGGATATGGGTGTGAACTTGCTTCTGTAATGAAGAAGGCATCAAATCTAGATGGCTGTTATCAGCAGAAACATCAAAAATTAAACGGATCCATTTCTGTGTATGTTTATGATTGTGACTCAAAATAAGCTACTGTCTGACAATCTGCTAGCTTTTAAAGAGATCATGTCCTTTCCCATTTAATGACTTCTCTTGCATTGGGGTTTCAAGGCAAAACATACATTGAAGGGCAAAGAGAGAAATAGACATTGCACTTATTCCAATGAATAATCTCCTCTTCTACATGGGCCTAGATCTGAGCCCTGCACTGATGTTCTAGAAAGATCACTGTATGCTGATCTAGTTCAGACAATGGCCATAATGCAACAGGTGAGTTGCCATGGGCCCCTGCTGAAGTGTACGAAATGTTATTTTAGTGGAAGGCAAACTCCAGCCTAATGATGGTTTCAACTTTTTCCTTTGAATGCTAAACTGGATTTGACAATGATCAATTTTCCAGCCAGGCAGGTTCCGGTTGACTGTCACAAAGTCTCTGCTAGTAACATATTATACTCGCTTGATGTTTGACAGACACCTTCTCAGCCCTATCTGAGTATTTTTTCTCACTGTTGTGCCTCTCGTATGAGGCTCAAGGAATGTTAGAGTGAAGTGAATCACATAGCCTTACTGGTTCTGCCATTTTGATGTACATTTTGCAAGCGGCAGGGTCTTAGAAATGTTTTCCATTAGGAAATCTTCTGAACGACTTAGTCATTGTTTAAGTAGACTTAGATACTATCAGTCACCTTTTAATACAAAACATTACCTACTGTGTAGTAATGATTTTGTTGACAACATCATTTTTTGTTTAACAGGGTTTAGGTTGGGTTCTTCATTCACGTCTTATTTTTCCTTTGCTCGCTTTAGTGGCCCATCAGGCATGGCATTGTTGAAGACTGGGACCTAATGGAAAAAATCATGGAACACGTCATTTTTAAATACCTGCGAGCCGAACCTGAAGATCATTACTTTTTAATGGTAAGCAATGCTCATGGTCGGTTGTCGTCAGCTTAATTTTTTTAATGTTTTGTTTAGTGCACATGCAAACGTAATTGCTTTTGGGTGCTTGTGAGAGTGAGGGTTATGAGGAGAAGCAAGCCAGTGAAGATTATTCAGATTTAGACAACATGGGATTTTGTGGGAATTGCATATGTGTAGGTGGAGGTTCTTCAACTGGAAACATGACAATGGCACTTTGGTTTTTTGGAAATCTGTTAATTTGGTAGCAGTAGCATCTGCTACTGAATGGGGTAGTGGGGTGGGGAACGGAGGGGAAAATACAACATAAATAAAAGGACTTACCTGGGTGCCACCAGCTGATGGCCGCCACCTCTCTTCCATCGTTTTCCCAACAGGAAGCAGACAACCCCCAGAATCCCCTGGCCAATCACAATACTGCCTTACAACAGAGTTGTGATTGGTCTGGGCACCATGATACAGCGGTCAGACGGGGACAGGGAGCCTTAGCATGTTCTCCACCAGGCTGTGCATTACAGCCTGGTGGGAACATGCAAAGTGCGCATGACTGGCCAAAATGTAATGCGTACTTTAGAGAGTGCATAATACTCCTTCCCTTGGCCCCTGCCAGCCCCGCCTTGCACTTATGCAGGAAGGAAAACTAAAATGATAATAACATTAGTTTGTATGATTTTAGTTTTCCTTTTTAAACTGCTCACAGGGCAGTGGGGCAACGCTCCTCTGCCTTAGCGGAGGAGTCGCTGCCGTTTGGTAGGAAGGCTAGCCATTGCATTGGGAGATGTTGAAACCTAGTTTACCAGTGCTCCGACTACTGAGGAGTGGGGTTCAATGGGTATGAAAGTACAGGGTATTTTGAGCAATTTTTGCTGGTAGAATAAGGAATTGAGGACTGCTTCAGTTTGAAAGCCTAGGGAGCACTATGGGAACATGGTGAGCGGTGTCCAAGAGGATGTCCAGGTTCCTCAACTTAGTTTTAATAACTTTTTGAGGAAAAGATTATCAGAAAATGTCATTTATGCAGCCTTCGTATAGCATCAATACGTCCCAAGACGGATCACATACTTCATGAAAATAGAAATCGCTATCTCGGTTTTCAGGGTACAGAAACTCATCAATGAAAAATGGTTAGCAATCAGAGTTCATGTGGTAAATATGGTAAATAAGGGAAAGGTTTTGGCCATGTACAATAATATTAAAATATCTTCTGCACCACTTCTGTTTTGCTTTGCTACGGGTGTTTGTGCATATGAAGTGAATTCTTGTGTTTTTGGTTCACTGGCTGACACGTAACACAATGCTCTGCAGGGATAATGCCAAAGTGAACACTGGGGCATCTTGTCACAGAAGCATTCTTGGGCAGAGGCAGAATGCCCTTGGTTAGGTAGAACCATTATCCTGAATGGCTGTGGTAGGAGGGCAGTAAATTGAAATTCCAGAAAGCCGTTATGAAAAGATTCCTCATGACATGTTATATGTATTTTACCACACCCAGTGACTACTGGGTATGATAAAAGTTGGATCCTCTCAATACATTTTTGTCAGATCAAACCTGCTGATATTTACCAAAGGAAAAATTTCCCAAAAACACCAGTACATGTAGATTTTGATGCAGTAAGTTCCAAAATCAGCATGTTATGCCATATTTTGTAGCCAAAACGTGTAATAGGCCAGACTTGTCATACATTTTAAATTCAAAACATCTCTCTCCACTCCTGTTTCAGGAAAAAAACTGAAGGCGCATCTCTTTTCCACGTAACAAAATTCCCTTGTCAGTTAATGCCACAGAGCACTAAGAGACCCTTGGGCAGACATTAATGTTGTCTACACAGTTATAGGATTAGTGAATAGTATTATAAGTTAACAACTGACCAAAAACATTATAAAAATAACAAGTTATTGTAAGAAATTGGAGTATTAGTTGAGGGAAGTGAGAACCTACCTCAAATAAACATAATCCCTGTTAGTATGAACCACAAAAGTCACTATATACACCTATGCTTAACCCTCTAGTAGATTGACCCAGATGTAGGCCTGGAAAAAGGTTTATTTTACCAGGTCGAAATGGCAATAGAGCTACTTTAGTGGGTTGCACAATGAGTGCTGCAGAACACTAATAGAATTTAATTTACAGGCCCTGGGTACATGCAGTACCATATACTAGGGACTTGTAAGTAAATTAAATATGCCAGCTAGGAATATGTCCATTTTACCATGTTTAAAGAGAGAGCACAAGCACTGTACCACTGGTTAGCAGGAGTAAAGTGCAGAATTTTACATCAGCATTAATGAACGAAACTGGCATATATGACCTATATAGCTTTGAGTCCTTGGTCTTCCTTAAAAATATTACTAATAATACTTCTTTCCTTGAATTAAGGGGGAAGCGCTGCTCTCCTACTTAAATAAATGTAAACATCAAGGGGTATGATCCAATAAGGCCTACTGTATGGGGAGGGATCAATACATAATCTATAGGAAATCCCACAAGGCCTTTAACCCGTTCCGTGCTGCCGTCGGCCATTGGCCGACGGCAGCACTACCTCCCCAGTGCTGCCGTCGGCCAATGGCCGACACGGCCCCGCCCGTTTTGCAGAAGTGCCGCACTTCCACAAAATCGCGCCCGCCATAAACGGGTTAATGAACGTCAATTTAAACACACACAACATACACATTCATCTAGTGTGTGTGAGTATTTATCTTGTTGTCTTATTTCATAGACCTATTTGCATAGTATGTTGCACAGTTTTTTGATAATATTATCTCTCTTGTACAGACAACACAAATACATAACAATAAACTGTAAAACATATTATGCAAATAAGTCTATGAAATAAGACCACAAGATAAATACTCGAACACACTAGATTAATATGTATGCTGTGTTTGTTTAAATTTATGTTCATTAATGGCCATGTGGGGTTTTCTACTTCACTAAACAGCACTAAGAGGAGCAAGAGAGGTTTAGAGAAAGCACCTTATATAATTCAAGTACCAAAGAATCAGAGTCTGCGGCTTTACTACTAGGCAGAGCTTGGAGCCTTTCTTGGACTTTTGCCATAATAAAAGTAGTATCATGCTCATTCATATCATCTCCAAATATTTTAGGGAGAGCAAGATCAGCTAACAAGTTAGTAACTTCCCCTGGATTAGCTTGCAGAGTACTTATGTAGAGGTCTGAATAACAGACAGACTAATGTAGAGGTCTGAATAACAGACATGATCGAATAGGTCTCAACAACCTATTTTCCCTCCTTAGTAGCTATGCATTAAAGATAACTCCTTTTTTTCTTCCCCTTTTATTTTTAGGTCAAGCCTAGCAGCCAGAATGCTGTAGTAGAGTATGGGAGAGAAGTTATGCCCACTCTCCACCCATATTTTTCATTGGCTTGGGTCATTGTCTTTCGTAAAGGCTGCCTCCGGATTCGTCAATAGGCTTGTTAGTCCCTCCTTAGTAGGGCTTTGTCTTCATTTGTAACCTCCCATGGCTACTGGCCCCTTTACTTTGGATGTTACACAGGACCTGTCCTTTAGTATGTAAGCACTATTTACTTTATTGAGTTTCTCTTACTACAGGCCGGACATGCGCTGCTTCAGCTGAAACCGCTTGTGGTTTTTTTAAGCAGCACAGCCGCCCCCATAACACGGGTGCCCGCTTTCAATCACGTTAACCCGGCATTATCTAGTGTCTGTTTCGACCCCGCCAGTAAAATGGATTTAGAAATGATTAGCAAATTAAGTCATGTGAGTTCCTGGTAGCATATAATCCTGTGCTAATGGACTGCAGCTGACAACAGCACATCAGTGTTACATGTCATCTAAACTAAAGCCACCTGACGGGTTGTTTTCAATAGCCTATTTTATTAACAACAACAACACCACCAATACCACCCAAACCAATACCACCACCACCACCACCACCAAAACCAACACCACCAATACTACCACTACCACTAATACTACCACCACCAATACCACCACCAAGCCCACCACCAATACCACCACCTCCACTACCACCACCAATACCACCAGCACCAATGCCACCACCAGTGTTACATGTCATCTATACTAAAGCCACCGGACGGGTTGTTTTCAAAAGCCTGCTATTAACAACAACACCACCACCACCAATACCATCACCATCAAAACCAACACCACCAATACTAACACCACCAATACCACCAATACTACCACCACCAATACACCACCAATACCACCACCTCCACTACCACCACCAATACCACCACCACCAATGCCACCACCAATATCATCACCACCAATACCACCACCAATACCACCACCACCAATAGCATCACCTCCACTACCACCACCAATACCACCACCACCACCACCAATACCACCACCAATGCTACCACCAATACCACTACCACCAATACCACCACCACCACCAATACCACCATCACCAATACCACCATCACCAATACAACCACCAATACCACCACCACCACCACCAATACCACCAATACCACCACCACTAATACTACCACCAATACCACCACCACCAAAAATACCACCACCACCACCAATACCACCAACACCAATTCCACCAATACCACCACCACCACCAATACTACCACCAATACCACCACCATCATTACCAATACCACCACCACCACCACCAATACCCCCACCAATGCCACCACCTCTAATACCATCAATGCCAATACTACTGACACCAATACCACCTCCACCAATACTACCACAACATTACCAATACCACCATCAGTAATACCACCACCAGCAATACCACCACCAATACTACCACCAATACCACCACTAATACCACCAATACCACCACTAATATCACCACCACCAATATCACCACCAACACTAATACCACCGCCACTACCAATACCACCACCAACAACAACAATACCACCGCCACCACCATCAATAACAATACCACCATCACCAATACCACCACCAATGCCAATACTACCATCACCAATATCACCAAACCCATACCACCACCACCAATACCAACACCACCAATACCACCATCACCATTAATACCACCACTACCAAAACAATGACCAATACCACAAATATCACCACCACCAATACCACCACTAATACCAATACCACCGCCAATACCAATGCCACCACCACCAATACCAATAATACTACCGCCAATACCACCACCAATACCACTTCAACCAATACCACCACATACCACCAATACCACCACCAATATCACAACCACCACCAAGACCACCACTACCAATACCACCACCACCAACAATACCATTGTCACCACCAATACCACCACCACCAATAACAATACCGCCACCGCCAATATCACCACCCCCATTAATACCCCCACCACCACCAATACCACAAATATCACCACCACCAATACCACCACCACAACCACCAATACCACCACCAGCAATACCACCACCAGCACCAATACCAATACCAATACCAATACCACCACCACCAATGCCAACACCAATACCACCAATTCCACCACCACCGCCACTAATACCACCACTAGCAATACCAATACCACCACAAGCAATACCAATAGCACCAATTCCGCCAATACCACCACCACCAATACTACCACCACCACCAATACCAACCCTACCACCAATGCCACCACCACCAATACCACTACCACCAATACCACCACCACCACCAATACCACCATCACCAATACCACCATCACCAATACAACCACCAATACCACCACCACCACCACCAATACCACCAATACCACCACCACTAATACTACCACCAATACCACCACCACCAAAAATACCACCACCACCACCAATACCACCAACACCAATTCCACCAATACCACCACCACCACCAATACTACCACCAATACCACCACCATCATTACCAATACCACCACCACCACCACCAATACCCCCACCAATGCCACCACCTCTAATACCATCAATGCCAATACTACTGACACCAATACCACCTCCACCAATACTACCACAACATTACCAATACCACCATCAGTAATACCACCACCAGCAATACCACCACCAATACTACCACCAATACCACCACTAATACCACCAATACCACCACTAATATCACCACCACCAATATCACCACCAACACTAATACCACCGCCACTACCAATACCACCACCAACAACAACAATACCACCGCCACCACCATCAATAACAATACCACCATCACCAATACCACCACCAATGCCAATACTACCATCACCAATATCACCAAACCCATACCACCACCACCAATACCAACACCACCAATACCACCATCACCATTAATACCACCACTACCAAAACAATGACCAATACCACAAATATCACCACCACCAATACCACCACTAATACCAATACCACCGCCAATACCAATGCCACCACCACCAATACCAATAATACTACCGCCAATACCACCACCAATACCACCCCAACCAATACCACCACATACCACCAATACCACCACCAATATCACAACCACCACCAAGACCACCACTACCAATACCACCACCACCAACAATACCATTGTCACCACCAATACCACCACCACCAATAACAATACCGCCACCGCCAATATCACCACCCCCATTAATACCCCCACCACCACCAATACCACAAATATCACCACCACCAATACCACCACCACAACCACCAATACCACCACCAGCAATACCACCACCAGCACCAATACCAATACCAATACCAATACCACCACCACCAATGCCAACACCAATACCACCAATTCCACCACCACCGCCACTAATACCACCACTAGCAATACCAATACCACCACAAGCAATACCAATAGCACCAATTCCGCCAATACCACCACCACCAATACTACCACCACCACCAATACCAACCCTACCACCAATGCCACCACCACCAATACCAAAACCACCAATACCACCACCACCACCACCACCAAAACCACCACAAATACCACCACCAATAGCATCACCACCAATACCACCGATACACCACCAATACCACCAACACCAATATCACCAATAGCACCACCACCACCACCAATACCATCACCACCAATACCACCAATACCACCACCACCAATACCATAAATATCACCACCACCACCAGCAGCAGCAATACCACAACCCCCAATACCATCACCGCCAATACCAGTACCATCACCACTGATACCACCACCAGTACCACCAATGCCACCCCCACCAATACCACCACCACCAATACCACCAATATCACCACCACCAATACCACCACTACCAATACCAATACCACCAATAATACTAGTACCACCACCAATATAACCACCACTAATACCACCACCAACACCAATACCACTAATACCATCACCACCACTACCATCAATACCACCACCAGTAACACCACCAGCACCAATACCACCAAGAACACCACCAATACCACCACCACCAAGACCACCGGCAATACCACCACCACCAATACCAATACCACCACCACTACTGCCAATACCAATGCCACTGCCAATACCAATACCACCTCCACCAATATCACCAATACCAATACCACCAATACCAATAACACCTCCACCAATACCACCACCAGCAATACCAATACCACCACTGCCAATACCCATACCAATACCACCACCACCACCACCAATACCACCACCTACACCAATACCACAACCAATACCACCACCATCAATACCACCACAAATACAACCACCACCAATACCAATACCACTACCACCGATACCACCACCACTACTGCCATTACCAATGCCACTGCCAATACCAATACCACTACCACCAATATCAACACCAGTACCACCAATACCAATACCAGCAATACCACCACCACCATCAATACAACCACCTCCAATACCAATACCACCAATACCACTAACACCATCAATACCACCACTACCACCAATACCACCACCACAACGAATACCACCACCACCAATACCACCACCACCATCAATACCACCATCACCACCAATACCACTAATACCAATACCACAACCACCAATACCACCACCACCACTGATACCACCACCACCAGTACCAGTAACACCACCACCAATTCCACCATCAATACCAATACCACTACTACTACCACCACCAATCCCAATACCACCATCACCAATACCACCACCACCAATACCACCAATATCACCACCACTAATACCACCACTACCAATACCAATACCAATACCAATACCAGCACCATCAATAAAACCAGTACCACCGCCACTAATACCACCACCACCAATACCACCACCACCAATACCACCAATACCACCACCACCACCATCAATACCACCACCAGCACCAATACAACCAATACCACCACCATTGCCACCACCACCACCAAGACCACCACCAATACCACCACCACCAATACCAATACCACCACCACTACTGCCAATACCAATGCCACTGCCAATACCAATACCACCACCACCACCACCAATATCACCAGCTACACCAATACCACCACCATCAATACCACCAAAATACAACCACCACCAATACCAATACCACTACCACCAATACCACCACCACTACTGCCATTACCAATGCCACTGCCAATACCAATACCACCACCACCAATATCAACACCAGTACCACCAATACCAATACCAGCAATACCACCACCACCACCAACACCAATATCACCAGCAATACCACCACCACCAATACCACCACCACTATCAATACAACCACCTCCAATACCAATACCACCAATACCACTAACACCATCAATACCACCACTACCACCAATACCACCACCACAACGAATACCACCACCACCAATACCACCACCACCATCAATACCACCATCACCACCAATACCACTAATACCAATACCACAACCACCAATATCACCACCTCCACTGATACCACCACCACCACCACCAGTACCAGTAACACCACCACCAATTCCACCATCAATACCAATACCACTACCACCACCAATCCCAATACCGCCACCAATACCACCATCACCAATACCACCACCACCAATACCAATACCACCACCACTACTGCCAATACCAATGCCACTGCCAATACCAATACCACCACCACCACCACCAATACCACCACCTACACCAATACCACCACTATCAATACCACCAAAAATACAACCACCACCAATACTAATACCACTACCACCAATACCACCACCACTACTGCCATTACCAATGCCACTGCCAATATCAATACCACCACCACCAATATCAACACCAGTACCACCAATATCAATACCACCAATACCACCACCAACACCAACACCAATATCACCAGCAATACCACCACCACCAATACCACCACTACCATCAATACAACCACCTCCAATACCAATACCACCAATACCACTAACACCATCAATACCACCAATACCACGACCACCAATAACACCACAACAAATACCACCACCACCAATACCACCACCACCACCAATACCACTAATACCAATACCACAACCACCAATACCACCACCACCACCGATACCACCACCACCAGTACCAGTAACACCGCCACCAAGTCCACCATCAATACCACCACCACCACCAATACCACCAACACCACCAATACAAGCACCACCAATACCAATACCACCAATGCCACCAATACCACTAACACCACCAATACCACCAATAGCATCACCACCATGAATACCACCCCCACCAATAGCACCACCACCAATACCACCATCACCACCAATACCACTAATACCACAACCACCACTACCACCACCACTAGTACCAGTACCACCACCACCAATCAATACCAATACCACCACCACCAATACCAATACCAATACTGCCACCAATACCACCACCTCCAATACCACCACCACCACCAATACCACCATCACCACCAATACCACTAATACCAATACCACAACCACCAATACCACCACCACCACCGATACCACCACCTCCAGTACCAGTAACACCACCACCAATACCAATACCACCACCACCAATCCCAATACCGCCACCAATACCACCATCACCAATACCACCGCCACCAATACCACCAATATCACCACCACTAATACCACCACTACCAATACCAATACCAGCACCATCAATAATACCAGTACCACCACCACTAATACCACCAACACCAATACCACCACCACCAATACCACCAATACCACCACCACCACCATCAATACCACCACCAGTAACACCACCAGCACCAATACAACCAATACCACCACCAATGCCGCCGCCACCACTACCACAAAGACCACCACCAATACCAATAGCACCACCACTACTTCCAATACCACCACCAACACCAACACCAATTTCACCAATACCAATACCACCACCAGGAATACCAATACCACCAGCACCAATGCCAATACCACCACCACCAAGACCACCACCTACACCAATACCACACCAATGCCACCACCAATGCCACCACCCCACCACAAATACAACCACCACCACTACCAATACCACCACAACCACCACCATGAATACCACCGCCACCAATACCACCACCAATGCCACCACCACCAATACCACCACCATCAATATTAACACCAGTACCACCAATACCACCACCACTACTGTCATTACCAATGCCACTGCCAATGCCAATACCACCACCACCAATATCAACACCAGTACCACCAATACCAATACCACCACCACCAATACCACCACCACCACCAATACCACCACCACCACCAACACCAATATCACCAGCAATACCACCACCACCACCAATACCACCAACACCACCAATACAACCACCACAAATACCAATACCACCAATGCCACCAATACCACTAACACCACCAATACCACCAATACCATCACCACCATGAATACCACCACCACCAATAGCACCACCACTAATACCACCATCACCACCAATACCACTAATACCACAACCACCAATACCACCACCACTAGTACCAGTACCACCACCACCAATTCCACCATCAATACCAATACCACCACCACCAATACCAATACCAATACTGCCACCAATACCAGGACCTCCAATACCACCACCACCACCAATACCACCACCACCACCAATACCACCAATGCCACCATCACCAATACCACCAATACCACCACCACCAATACCGCCACCACCAATATCAATACCACCACCTTAGCGCTTCTCACTCACTAGTAATTGCAGGGGCACTGTACGTGGCCGGAGCTGCAGCCAAGACCATCCCCCCCTTTCTGCCTTAAAGCATAGCCCGCCGTGCACCAGGAGGTGAAGCCAGGGCCCTACTACAGCTGGAGTGTTTTTAATTAGGCCAAAGAGAGCAATGACATTACGCAATACCACACTGCACTCGCAAATCACGGAGAGGGCAGGAAAGAGCCCCCTACCATTCTTCCTCCTATGCCATGACAGTGTAATCACAGAGCAAAAGGTGTTGAAGCGCTTTGTTCGTTTTTATAGCTCAGATCATATGTAACTCTCACTTCACACTTTGTGTTTGTGTAATTTACAACACTACCACATCTTCTTCAAAGCACTATTTATGACTACTTTGAAGATGTCGCACGCCGGTCTCTTCCTATGATATTTACAATCTAACAAGCGGTCGAGAAGGCTCTTTATTGCAATGCAATAGGTCTTGCATTTGCAAGAATTTAAGCTAGTAGCATTGTAAATGACAATGCCTTTTATTTATGTTTTAAAGCCAAAACATAAATAAAAGGCATTGTCATTTACAATGCCGATAGCCCAAACTCACGTGAATGCGAGACCTATTGCATTGCAAATGCTTGTTTTTAAGGCAAGCTATCCCCATGTTTTCAGTGCATACACAAACTGATGGCCTATGTTTATTTATATTGCTATTTGTTAAATTGTAAAGCCCATGGTGACCCAAAGGCATCCATCCCCGTGCTGGACCAGAGGCAGGACCACAAAAGCAGAAAGAGCACCTGAGTACTGAATTATTTGAAAAACCAAGTTTTAATTGTTTTCTGAAAATGTAGCTCATTCTCTGAAACCTGAATGGTTAGAGGGAGGGAATTCCAGAGCTTTGTTACATTAAAGCTAAACAACCAACCACCTCTTCTAACTCTTTTAATAGTTGGGGTGACGGGCAGGTAAAGATTTGTAGATCAAAGTGATCTGGTGGGGGAGTAATGGGTGACTACAAGTCTTAAAATGGACGGGTCTTGACCTTGTAAAGCATGGTGGGCAATACACAGCGATTTAAATTCCACTCTTTCAGTTGTCGGCTGTCAGTGAAGCTATCACAATCCCTGTCTAACTGACTGTGACCTGGGGATTCCCAGCAATGCGCGTGCGGCCACATTTTGCACAGTCTGCAACTTCTGGGAAACTCCTTTAGGAGAGCCCATATATTTATGAAGATCAGTTGCTATTTTATATCTTTGGGTTGCTTACAATCAAAGATCGTGTAATTATTATCTCTTTGTATACTCATTTTGCCATAGCTGACAGGGCAGTTTTAAGTACTAAAGAGTGATGTTTACTTTCTAACCTTCCTAGTCACTGATGGACATTATCCAGGTCAACTCAGGGTGCCTCGTGTTTCAGTACTTTAAAGTTCAGGATGGCTCCCCAAATAAAAGCCTTGCATGAATCCTAGACTTAATGAACTAAGGTCGAACCCAGATTATACTTGATGTAATTATTTAGAAAGTTTATCAGATATCCCTATTATACTCTATGGTTGTAAAGAGAGTGCTGAAATGTCCTTCTACTAAATCCACCTTTTTTGCAATGATACAACATGGTGCTTTTTAGGAGGAAGGGATTATGGTCCAAGATTGTCTTTAGAAATAGGGTAAGATTAGCACAACTTTTAGTCAAAGAGGCTGAACCAAAAATAATAACCATGTGTGAGTACACATGATGAGGAGCAGAGTAAAAAGTTAAATATAGCTCTTTATACTTTATCTCTCATCTAGCATCTAACAAGTCTAAAGCCCAGATGATTTGTGCTACTGTTGCCCTGAATTTAATAATTTTATGACTTCCTTCTCTAGTCCTGCTATCAGTTGAGGATTCAGCAAAACATTAAAATCCTTATAAAAATTATAACCAAACTTTTCAATAGGTCTCTGTAGACAAAAATCCATCTTTAGCATCGTGTACTCTCAGATGTTTTGCTGGCTGTAGAACTCTGTACACTTTACTTCTGCTGACCCACATTAATCTGCCTGAGCTCCCCCTTTATTAACATGGCTGAATTGGCAATACCGTAATTGGCATATGTAAATTACCAATAAGTCCCTAGTATACTATACCAGGTGTACCATGGGCCTATATTATATATGCCACTAGTGGATTCTAGCACCTACGGCTTCATTGACTACAGTGGCAGTGCATTGTGGACTTACTCAAGCAATTTTTAAACTACAATTTGACCTGTCAAAATAAACTCTTTAAACAGGTCAAAACCTTCCTTTAAAAATATGTAGAAACGTAATGTTACACATGCCCTTACAGTGGCTAGCACCTACAAGCTTTTTTCACTGTAGCAAGGCTGCTTTTCAATAGAGAATTATTACATTTAATAATGCTATCTTCGGCTAGGAAACAGCTAGAAATGTCATTCTTGGACTCTTTGTAATATTTATTAAAAGGCCAATTCACTGCTGAAGTCCGATGTTACATAAATATTTTTTACAACTTTATTTTTATATTAAACAAGGACATTAGTACATCACTAAAGTAGAGTGACTAAACCGTTAAGGGTAATAGTGAGATATGGATTGTGAGGGGCCCATGGAGCCTGGACATGGGAAGTCGATAGTCATTTCCAAAATGCCAAACCAGTCCTAGAAAAGAAAATGATAACATAGTATATGACCATGATTTTAACCCTCTTTCATAGTGACATTTCACAGAGGCCGGTGTCTCGTAGCATGCAGGATAGGATCACTGGATCACCACACAATCACTTGGTGTCTTTTCTTGTAGGTAAGAAAAGAATGTGATGTTCTTACAAATTTAAGTACAGTGTCCCAGCTGAGAGTTTTTCCATCACATAGGTGTGCCTTTTTTCCCCACCACATGTTGAGCAAGGGAGTTGAGGGTAGTTTCCATATATGGGCCACTGACAACCGAGTTGCCAATAATAAATGCAAGATGAATTTCTTGATGGGTGTGGTGTACTGTAAAACACTATTGTAGCAGGGCTAATAGGGTTGGAGTGGGAGGCAGATACCAGCTAACGATTTATTGATGTTGATGACTTGGTCTCAGAATGAATGGATAACAAACCATGACTACGTTGTGCATAGCAGTATTACCCTCTCACCACAGACTTTCCAGAAGACATTAAACTCTTCTAACAAGGCACTCAGCCTAGTTGGTTCTTTGTCAGCCGCATGGCCCTGGCATCCCTGGAGTGGGCTGGGGAGGTGATCCAGAGAAGGGTCATAGTTAATCCCCGATGCTCCTTGACCATATTCTGGGAATGAGTTGCTACCGGTGATTGAAGAGCTAGGAGGGGCAGGGACCGTGAAAGTTTGGGCATCAGGGCATACCACTCCCAAACGGAGGGTACTGAGGCCCAGATGGAAGGGTGGGGGACGAAGGACTGACCCCTAATTCCTCAGAGCAGAGATCCTGGGCTGAGGGATAAGTCTCAGTCTACCATCCCTGGATTGGTGGGAAGGAGAGTGGAAAAAGGGTGCCGAACACATGTGGCTGTTGCCCCCCCAATCTGATAAACCACATAGGGCATAGGCTCTTGGATGTTTACATCAACAGTTGCCAGTGGCCTTTCTTGGGTGCTGTCCTTATGGGCAGAGTTTTCCTTGGGTTGGGGACAGAAGTCTGATCCCGGGAGTGGAATGGGCCACATCACCTTGTTGGCCATGGTTGTACTGTCTGCCTACTTCCCTGAACAGATGATGTTTACAGGTGAGGAGACGTATTCCCAATGGGTCAGTTCAGCTGCTCAGGAGAATATAGACAGAGGGACCCTACTGAGTTCAGAGAGCCATAGAACAGACAAGTGTCCCTGCATACCAGTGCCTTTGTCCATATTTTATTGCCTAAGCAGGGAAGCCCATCTAGGTATTGATTAGTCCACCCTGGAGTTTGGCAGGAACGGGGTTGTGTTGGACTTGGCCCTTACTGCAAGTGTTTTTGTGAATTAGTTTTTGTTGGCCCTAGGACTCTGTGCACTTTATCACTGCTAATCAGTTCTAACGTGCTTGTGCTCTCCCTTTTAAACATGGTAACATTGGCATATACCCAATGACATATTTATTGTACTACATGTACCCAGGGCCTGTACATTACCTGATACTCGTGGGCCTGCAGCACCTATTGTGCCACTCACTTAAGTAGCACTGTAAAATATGACCAGGCCTGCCACTGCAGCCTGAATGTAGTTTAAAAATGCCATGTCTACTGACATTTAACCCCCCTTGCCAAGCCTTAAACTCCCCTTTCATTATATATAGGTCACCCCTAAGGTATACTCTAGGTAGCCCATAGCGCATGGTGCTGTGTAATCAAAAGGTTGGACACATGCTATTAAGTTTTACATAACCTGGTAGTGAAAAATTCCCAAATTCGTTTTTCTCTACTGTGAGGCCTATCTCTCCCATAGGAGAGTCCTCAGTGGTGGTGGAACAATTTTCAGAGTGAGGGTGCTGACAAGTTGCATCAGCTACCGAGGGTTTATACAATTCTGGAGTTAATAAAACGGTGAGTCATGCAACTGAGCAAAATGCCGTAAGTAAAAGTGCATGTTTGTGTGTGGGAGTTAAAAGCTGGTTTGCATTATTCCTGTGCCAATCAGAAATCTTTCAAATTAACATCTGAAATGTTTTCTTTCCAGTGGGAACCCTACATATATTTTGAGGAAATATTATTGTGGTAGCCAAAATCTTTTCTATCTAAACTATTAAGCCACATCAGAAATAACCCTCATCCTATATAAAATGCCAGAGAAATAATGACCATCAACAATATTGTGTTATGATAAATAATAGAACAAAAATAAGCCTGGGCGAAATTCCAGTTATGCCAGTGTAGTTTGCATAATTTCATGAATTTTACAGTATGATTGTATCGTGAAACTCGAAAAATGATGCCAATATGCCATGTCACATCATTATATCACCATTTTTAGAAAGCTATAGTGTGAGACCCTTGGAACAAACAAAATGCGAACTACGGTTCACTGCAATTGTGTTAGTGTTTTTCATTTAATGTAGCACAAAATGCGTCATTGTGTCAAAAATTGGCTTGTGGGCGCATTTTACGCTAAAACTGTAAATGATGAATTAAACGTAATTTCATATAAATATGCATAATTTTCCAGATATTACATGTAATTACGAGAATGCCTATCATGCAAATTTTGCACACTTCTAGTTAGAAACACCATAAGAAATTCTGTGGCGGGAGTAAAACTGCGATAAAAAATAATGCATGGTCAGTACAAATAATGTGTTATGGTAGAACTGTGCAGTCCCCTAAATGGTCCTCTGAATATTGGTTACACATAATACCCATCGATAAATAGACCAAAGAAATAGGCCTTAGAATATTTTGAAGTACATTAAAGTCCTTGTTTAAAAAAATTCTGAAGTATGTATTTTGTTGGAAGTATTGGAACATTAATCGTAAAAGGGGATTCAGAATATCAATTCGGATTGTTATATACTAGAAGAGTTTTTAGAGTTTTTAAATAGCTGGCTGGGTGTGTGAGGGTCTTTTTCGGAAAGGAGAGGTTCCCTCTCCACGCTCATATAACTCCATACAAGTCATGGAGCGGTTGCATAAAACACACTAAACCCTGCTTGATAATATACAAACTCCTCTCTACTTCTGTTCACGTTAATGCACATACTCTCATATGAATGTGCTACTTATAGCATCCAGGCTCAACCAAAGCCATGCACCTGATGACATTCAGACTCTCTCACAGCCCTGCTCTGGTAATGCCAGTACTCACTCTAAGCTCTGCTTCTGATTCTATAAATAACAATAGGTTTGCTTTTTATGAGAAGAAAACTCACTAAGAGCCCTAGCCCTCATTATCCCAATACTTACTTAAAGGTCTGTGGCAAATGCTATAGAGACGCACTGAGAACTCTTAGATAATACTCACTTAGATACTCACTGAGAGTTCTGTTCTCAATAGTACCAAGGCTTTCTTTGTGCACTACTATAGCCTTATACCTCGGCGTAGCAGTCCATACCGGCCCTTAAAGGCTCGCTCCAGCGTTAAAGGGTCGGGTCTTTAATGCCGATATAGTACAGCTAAGGAGGGCTACAAGGCTATTAGAACATTCTGCTACTAAAAGGCAGAATGTTCTAACAAATAAAACAAAGGCCTCAGTGAGGCCTTTATTCAAAGCAACAGCTTTTAACAACAATGTTGAAATGTTGGAGCTTCGACCATTAGCGGCAATTGTTGTCAATGGTGCTCCCAAAATTCCAATGTTCTAAATCTGATTATACGTATCCTCCGCCATAGCTCTGCTCTTGACAGCAAAGCATTAACCAGAGCTCTTTTTTGATAATGCCTACATTTCTTCGTAGCCCTTCTTCTAATACTACAGTGGCTTGCTCGAAGGTCTAATTAGCGGCGACTCCTCCACTATGGCGGAGGAGTGTCACCCCCTAAAACGGCAGGAAAATAAAATAAAATGGTAATAAACACAAATTATATTTTTCCTTATCTGTCGAGTTTTAAGGGCAGGGCTAAGGGGATGACAGGAGAAGTGGTGGGCACTGCCTTCAGAAAGAAAACTCACTCTGGAACATGTATATGGCAGAACCAACACAACCTGCCCGGACCAGCATAGTAGGGCATGACGTTCCAAGATGAAAAGGTAAAATGAAAGAAAATATCTCAGAGTGGCTGTTAGATCTGGCTTTCTTTCTTTGGTTCGGTTTCCCCAGTCTTTTGCCTCTACCTCCTGTATTTTTGTTGTGTGCTGGATTTCGTTTTTGCTGGTCTAGATGCTTTGGGCACTTTGCAACTGCTGATCAGTGCCAAAGTGCAAGTGCTCCCTATGGAAATTGTGTTTATGGATTGGTGGTTCCATGATTGAATAATTTGATTTACTAGTAAGTCCCTAGTACAGTGCACTGTGTGTGCCCAGGGCCTGCATATCAAATGCTGCTAGTGGGCCTGCTTTTTATGAAAAGAGAAATGCTGGCCCTGCGGTTTTTGATGGCTATTTTATTTTAAGCAACAAACCAAATCTTTGTTATGATTTGTATGGTCAAATTTATTTAAACCATTTACTTTTTATATAAATCTCATTAATTTAAAGCATTAGTTGCATGAGAAAAACACTACGTGCATACAATTTGTACAAAAAACATTTAACTCAAAAACATTTGACAAAGAATATTTGACAAAAAACATGTGACAAAGTGACATCCAATCATTTAGTGTACATAGATATACGAATACTGTAATACGAGAAGCATCAATCGTTATGTGGTATTTAGCAAAAACTTAATTAAAAGAATGAAGCTATTTGCAGTTAGGAAAAGGAAACAAAATGAATTGTAACAAATACAAATTTTTCAATTGTCTGATAAATGAGCTTAAATCCTTTCTGCTATTGCCAATTCCTTTCTGCTATTGCCGACGCGTTTCGAACTCGCTCTGGCATTTGGCAAGTTCTCATCAGGGCTTTCTCATTTTAGTCTTCTTTATTTTCAAGTTGGCAGCGGGTTTTCAGTTTTCAAGAGATCTTATTCAATCATTGTTGATTCTTTTCTTAGAGTCAGTAGTCTGCACTTCTGTTTAGTATGTATTCAAATCGGCCGTGCATAGGACAAAAATCAGCTCCCACCCGCCAGCCGGCGGTGGACACGTCTTGTTGCACCTTATTGTTGGCGCTTGGGTTGTTTCAGTGCAACTCCCCTGTTTTTCTAACTTCTAGCCGGTTTCAGTTCGATTTTCATATTCTAAGTGTTGTGGATCTTGAAGATTAACACGCTCCCAAGTGCACTCCAAACCAATTCGAGGAGTCCTTCAAGATCCACAACACTTAGAATATGAAAATCGAACTGAAACCGGCTAGAGCCAATCACTCCCACCTGTATCACCAGAATTCACACGTGTCTCACCATGTCATAGAGAGGCCCCATTTTGATAGTTGTTGTCCTTTTATATATTTTTTGGTTGCTTCCACAACAGTTAATTTGCGATTGCTGTTTGTAGTTTTTGTCACGTTGTTATTCTGAAATGTGAGTTGGCAATTTCAATTCCTACACGCAATTTGCAGGCCCTTATTTATTCGCTGCTCAGTACTATTGTTGCAGTACATTGCGGTTTGTGATTCGCAAATTGTGATTCTAACTCTGATTTTGACAGTTGACCAAATGTTTTGTAAATGTGGGGAACTTACTATTTCCCCCAAGATTTAAGCTGCTCCTTGAAAAGAGCTTGGCTACGCCTGGAGCTAAGTATACTCTCTAACAAATTTCTGAAAAAGAAAACACGATTTTTATAGTGTCTGTATCAATATAGAGCGGAACCATTAGGAGCTATAAAGAAGGACATCGCTTGATAAGAAGCAGGGTATAGTAATGAACAGTGCTTAATTTGCATAAAACTAAGTGCCAGGGCCAAGGTATTTCTCATGGGGCAACTGCAGTTGGTGCAACACACAAATCACTTTAAACTTTAGCTTTAATTCAAAGTTTTATAATTTTTTAGAGATAAATTAAACAATGAAATGCTCCACTAAGGAACTTTGTTTATAAGTTACACACACGGCGCCACAATGTGGTGGATTCTCATCAGTAGGTGTGGTGTTTACAAATAAGTGCTGGTGCCAAGCGCTAGAAAACACCGGCACAAATTACCTAGCTTGGAGGGAAAGATTCTGATGGTTATCATGAGCAGAAATATGTGTGAGATTTGAGTATTATTTGGAATGAATCCGAGTTGGTCTGAGTATTTGATAAAACTCTGAGTGAAACTATGTATTAGTCTTGTTCGCGCTACATAAAACCTTCAAAATGAATAAATATATTAAGGACTAAGCCCTTAGTGAGAATGGCTATTATAAAGCACACTGCTTGAGGGAGTACAGGCTATTCTGAAAACCTAGACATTGGCAACACAGATTTTAGGTGCATCATTGGCTTCCATTAAACATGCACAGTAAGGGGGTCATTATGATGGCGGATTTTCCGCTTACTCCGGGCCGGCGGAAGCCACCGCCGGCCCGGAGTATGCGGGAAATCCGCCGAGGAGGCCTGAAAGACCCACCGCCAAATCAGGATGGCTGGTGGGTCTCACAATATGTCCGCTGCTTTTCCGCCGCGGTCGGAAGGCGACCACGGCAGAAAAGCACTAACATGGCAGGCGGTGTCTCTCAGACACCGCCAGCCATATTAGGATGTAGGGAAAGTCATGCTTTTCCGCGGCGGCTTTTCCGCCGTGGAAGAGCATACGGACAATCACTTTGGGGGCCCGTTGCGGGCCCCCTGGGTGAAGGTTGCGTGGGGGGTGCACATGGAGGGTACCTATGGTACCCCCCTGCCTTTGCGTGCACGAAGCGGCAGGCACCGCGCGGTGCCTGCCGCTTTGTGCATGCAAATGCACAGCTTTCGTTTTTTACATTGCGGCGGGTGCTGCTTCAAGCAGCACCCGCCGCAATGTAAAACATACAGGATCTGACCGCCAGGGTGGCGGTCACATCCTAATTGCCATGGAGGGACCGCCGCTGCCCATGCGGACGGTCCCTCCTACTCAGGGGTGGCGGACAGACGCAAGTCCGTCCGCCATCCTAATCGGCCCCAATATCTGTTGTAGCTTTGGTATTACCAGGCAATTTCTTTGAAGGCAATCACCTTGTTTCTGCACGTCTTTCCTTAAGTTTTGTCACATAGCTAGTATCAGATATTTGCTGGTGTTGACAGGCAGTCTTTCCTGTGCTGTAATGCTCTGATGCTCTGATTACTTACCGGTAATCCTCATTACTCCTAGTGCTACTCGTCCTCGACCTAGTCATAGCAAAGGAGGTATATTCCACTGACAGGAAACAAAAAAAGAAATGCTTTTAAGCTCCACCCTCCTGCAGGGGCTATAAGAACATAGCCAGTAAAAACACTTCCTGACATACCAATCACAAAGGCCTGAACCTAAGTATGACTGGGTCGAGGACGAGTAGGACTAGGAGTAAAGAGGATTACCGGTAAGTAATCAGAGTATTACCTCCATGTCTGTCGTCCTAGACCCAGTCATAACAAAGGAGGCATACCAAAGCAACAACACATGAAGGACTTTGGCACTTCAGCAGGAACAATACAGACAACACACAGGTGTGAAGCACACCAAAGTAAAAATTTTAATGACACACAAGAATCAAGTGGGAGCAACAGCACACAAAACACCACAACAGGAGTTCATACGGTCATCCAAGGCACAATTCAAATGGTAACGCTTGACAAAAGTAAAATCTGAAGCCCAAGTCCCAGCTCGACAAATCTCACCCAGAGGCACACTATGAAAAGCAGCCCAAGAAGCAGAGACACCCCTCATAGACCAGGCCTGAACCCTAGAAGGACAAGGCAAACCAGAACCCTGATAGGCCAAGGAAATGACATAATTGATCCAACGACCCAACATAAGCAGGAAAGCAGTCTTCCGATGACCAGCCTGCCCAAACGGCACAAACAGGGAATCAGAAGAGCGTAAAGCCGCCGACCAGTCCACATACATGGTCAAAGTACGCTTAACATCAAGAGTGTGCAACAATCGATCAGTAGGAGAAGAAAGAGAAGGAGAGAAAGTAGGAAGGATCAACTCCTGAGAAGAATGACATTTAGAACAGATCTTAGGGAGAAAACCAGGATCCAAACAGAGGACCACAGCGTCATACAAGAAGAAACAACAGGCAAGTGCGGAGGACGGCCCGCTGCAGCAAGGAGGCCGTGTACTCTGCACCAACCTCGAGCAGACCAGCAGCAACGCCCAGCAGGAGCCAAACACTCCAATCAGAAATGCAGGCAATGATCCCCCCACGCCCAACCACAGCGACGTGGCAGGGGAACACAGCAAAACCCTCACCGCTGCACGCCCAGCAAAAAGCAGTGGGAGGGAGAGCACCCATACCCTGCCACACAGCGGACGGACACCAGAGGCCCCGGGAGTGTAATGCTTACAACAACGAAGAGGAAATTGAAGACCACCCGGGAACAAACTAGGCCAGCAAGTCATACACCCGAAAGTAATCACGGAGTCCAGGAGGCCAAGCGTCCCAACACCAGCTGCTGCCTTGAAGGCCCAACACCACCCCCAGAGCCCGGCAAAGGAGGAAACTGACACGCATCCAGCAACAAAGTAAGTGCCCAGCAAATACCTAGCATCTCCCGTCATGTCCACCGACAGGAAACAAAACAGGAAGTGCTTTTTGCTGGCTATGTTCTTGGGTGGGTGGAGCTTAAAAGCTCCTTCTGTTTTGTTTCCTGTTAGAGGAATATACCTACTTTGTTCTGACTGGGTCGAGGACGAGCGAGGTGGAGGTAATGTGATCTTACTGAATTTTATCACTATTGGACATCCTTACATAAAACATGAATTTTAGAGATTACTGTAAGTTTCTTCAGGGGACAAGGATGGCCTCATAAGGTTAATGTTACAAATAGAGTAATAAGCATTTCTACAGATAACTGTGATAAGGATTCAGTGCTAACGGATAGTATTCTGAGGCCACATTGTCTGATTGAGTAATCTGGTGGCATGGTGTTCCCCAGTAATTGGATTAATCTCGTCCCATGACACGGTATTGCAATCAGTGGCGTAACACTAAATTATGATTCCCTCCCCAGGTGAATGGAACGTGACGAGGGGCTCCTGAGCCTCAGATATCTTACAGGTATACATTGGCTTTGAGCTCAAATGAGGCCCAATGAAGGTTTTGGGGGGGTTGGTTAAAGTGCCTTCCTAGCACCACAAGTGGGCCTGCATTACACCCCAGATTACAATGGCAACTATCCCAATGCACAGTGCTTAGTGTTTCTTGTGACTGTATTGCTTATGGCAAAGTAAGCTCCATGTTTGTATTTAACCACACACTGCATCAATGGTTTCCAATGGTCACAAAATGTTTCCAATGGAATATAAAGAGTTTTCAAAGAATAATGCATTTGGGACACTCTGACAAAATGTAAATTATAGGATGCATTTATGAGCTTTCGATGGGAACTGTCTTTAAAACAGGCTAGAGTAAGTTGTGAAAAGCAACAAAAACATGACTCCGCATACAAGATTCTAAAACAAGTGTCCACAGGTCATTCTTGGTAAGTTATTAGCACCAGGGTTTCTTTTCCACTGACAATGCGTTATACTTTTAATGACCATGCACTACCATGCCACTTCTAACCATATAGTACTGATATGTTTCAAAATATAGCACTGGGTTCAATTTCCAAAGAAATAAGTTGGGTGAATCCTTTCCCTCAGACTCTCCTACTAAAGGATTTTGGCTGATGTACTTCGCTTGTATCTTAAGCGACATTGGGACTTTTCACCCCCCTCCTGTTTTAATTAGCTGATACTAATACCCAGAACTCCCACTCTGAAAACCGGTCTGCACCACCTCCCAAGCACCCACATTACTGCCTCAACCCTAAATTCAACAACTCCCAATTCTGTTATAATCATGATGGTGATTACACTATTGCATGTCATCGTTTTTAGGTCGAGCATTCGAGACCTCTTGTATATACTTTAATATATACTTATACGTGTATGTACTTTTTGGGCCCTGGAGATGAGCACTAGGACTTGTTTGCTTCCACTTACGAACTTTTTTTTCTGTTCAACCGCCTCTATTTAACTGTGTTGATAGAAAACGACCAGTAGAGGTCAGTAAAATACCAGAATTGCTTTCTTGAAGGACTTTCTTTTTAAAAAAATTCTGTCAACTGCCTCTATTAACTTTCTTGATAGAAAACGACCAGCAGAGTTCAGTACAATACCAGAATCACTTTAGCATTCTCTCGATTACAGTCCATAGCCATTGTACTCCACGAGCACCCGTAGACAATAGTAGTTTTTTCAAATCTTGCATTTTCAGTGATCTGACTACCAAAGGCCCTGATTTTATATTAAAAACAGAGCCTTGGACTATACCATTTCCCGCTGAAAGGCAATATTTCTCTCCATCTGTTCCCATACCTGGTGTGCCATGCAGTTTGGTGCGTACTTTCCCTCCATGTTAAAGAACAGTAGATGTTTCAGCACCCAGGCTAATGTGATCCATAGCTAAATACATATAAGGTCCCATATGCGAGACCGATTGCATTGCAAATGCTTGTTTGTTCCTGTGTATTACTTAGGAGCACAAAAATGTTTGTGGATTGGGTGCATACTGACCGCTCTACAGAACCACTGAAAAATAATTGGGAATTGAAACAAACCAAAGTAATCATGTGTTACAGTCTTCATCGCATTCATTCATATGTATCTTGGCACCAACCACTATTCAGTGTGGCAAAAGCTAGTGGTAATAGTGGAACCCAACATAACGCAAAGTTCAACTGCAACTAAATTCCAGTTCACTCATCGTTGGTTGGTATTCTGGGTTCATTTTTAAGACTATAAATGTAACTCATAGTGTTTTGTTTTCAGTCGCAGGCACTACTGCGTGATCTGATTTAATTTAGTTGTGTTTAATTACTTTTAATTACATTTTAAAAACTAGAAAAGGCGCCCAATATTACAAAAATAAAATGTGGGCTGAACATAAATATATAAATATATAGAAGGAAGGTCCTATAAAATAAACGCATTAGGTATCGCTACAGGTTACACTCACATTAATATTATACTGACACACACACACACATGCACACATCCACCCCCGCCACACACACACACTAGACAAAAAGATTGAGAAACTAAACCAAGATGACAATTTCAGACTAATAGGACTTCAATATTTCTCCACATTGAGATGCAATTCCATTGAGCTTCCGTTGTTTCTGTACAAAAAGGCTACCACAAAAAATATCTGGACCTGGTCTGTTCCATTCTGAACTCTTTTCATTATTTTCGGATCTCAGCTGTTGTAAAGCTGTACACAACTCAAGCATTTTGAATCAGGAATGTAAGGAAGCCCAAAAATTCAAAACTGATTTAATTAGAGATTAATGAGCAGTGTGCCTCAAATGCAAGGTTTCTGGCAGAAAGGAGAAATATTCTCTGCTAATAAAACCTTTCCAATGAAATATGTACCCTGGCGGCGCATATAAAAAAATATAACTTCAGATTTCAAGGATGTTATAGGAGTAGTCATTTTCTCTGCAATTATCTGTCATTAAAATTCTATGAAATGTAAGTCTGGCCCAGTTACAGCACTGCCTCCCACTCTTTACTGCTGAGTTTGGAGTCAAGTTGATTGCTTTTGGCTTGAATACTTAGAGACTCCATGACATATCTTGTTTTGAAATTGCTGTAAGTGTTGAAGTTTTTAAAGATGAATATTGCAAGCATTTTGGGCTGGAATTCAAGCCTAAAACAAAACAAGAACAGTGTTTTGGATGTCATATCTTCGATATTGCAAAATGTTAAACGATGCATTTGATTTTATGTTTTGAAAAATGTGCCCATATCAGTGCTTAATTTGAGCCGATGGGTTCTCGAGCACTTGATTGTCAACATGGACACTTATGACAATCTTCCACATGGTTGTGTTGTTTGCTTGATTTAGAGAAGAGCACAACAAATGTTATTTATTATTCCAATATACATAAAAAATGACTACTACCTGCCACCCAGGCCATTCTTATAGATTTAGGGGTCTGGAATAGTCCGAACTGTGACACTTGTAACCGTGTGATGGTTAGTAGTTGTGTTGGTGCTATCATTCGCAGCGCTGGCAGGGGCAATGTGTGGTGCAAGTAGCAGTGGCCTCCTGACCAAGGCTCTGGCACTTATTTTTTATTTTATTTATTTTTTTGCACATTATGCACATAAAATCTGTAATGGCCATTCATCAACTCACACTATCCTTACTCTGTGTTGGGTAGTGTCTCTCACTCTCTTTCTCTCTCTCTCTCTCTCTCTCTCTCTCTCTCTCTCTCTCTCTCTCTCTCTCTCTCTCTATCTATCTCTGTCTCTCTCTCTCTCTCTCTCTCTCTCTCTCTCTCTCTATCTCTCTACCTCTCTCAATCTTTCTCCCTATCTCTTTCTCTTTCTCTCTCGCTATCATTCTCTCTTGCTCCCTTCTATCTATCTCTCTCTTTCTATCCATTTCTATCTATCTCTATCTATCGCTCTGTCTCTCTATCTGTCTCTGTCTATCTCTATCTACTGTCTCTGTCTGTCTCTGTCTTTATCTGTCTCTGTACGCCTCTGTCTGTATCTGTCTGTCTCTGTCTTTGTCTCCATCTATCTCTACAGCAACAAAGAAGTAAAGAAGTTTTATGCTTAAAACAATTGTCCTATTTGCCGGTGGAAATCCAATTTTACTCTGCTCATAACCTAGTTATCCCTCAATTATGTAGAGGGGTACGCAAGTGCCGCTGGTTGTGCTGCTATCCACGCCATTGGAATGCTCAACAGAAGTCTACTAGAATCTTAATGGTGAATAGTAGAGACACAGAGATTCAGAGTTCGTTTCGTTGTCACAACATTTCTCCATTGTAGTCTGTTTTCTATTCATGAGATACACACGCATTAAAACGGTTAGCACCTAGAATAATAAGGTTGTATTTTTTTGTACTTACGTAAGTTGTGTTACTAAAGGTTGTTTGGACTACAAAAAATTATTCTGGTTAGAATGATTACAAGATGCTAACTTATTGCTATAACAGTTTGAATGACATATAATACAAGTCTACCATTGATTAATGCCCAAGACCCTTGCTTGTTATAGCAACGTACATGTCATTTGTAGAACCAGTTGTGAGTGTTTGTGATAACATGAGACTGTATTTCTCTCTGCAGACCGAGCCTCCATTGAATACTCCTGAAAACAGGGAGTACCTTGCAGAAATTATGTTTGAATCATTCAACATACCAGGGCTTTACATTGCAGTACAGGTAAATAAATAAAGTCCAGATACAGGATATAATGTAGCCATATATGGTATGAGTGTTATAATGTAAAGTATACTTGATAGATAATTCGCCTGATTACAGTAAGTAGCATATTCACTTGACCAAACAATGTCGATGTCCAGCCAAAATGTACGATTATTACCGACAACCAGATTTCCTTTATAGTACATTGGGGGGCAATTTTGCCTTTGTACCTTCTGCATCAAATGTCTGAAGCCGGGGTGGTGAACAGTGCCTTTATATGGCCCACTGGTAGTGTTTGATTTGAGCCGGTGATTTCCAGTGTTCGGCACCGGCACTTAATTGCCAGAACCTGCACTTATGGCTGCTGCCACATGGTGGAGCTGTTTGGTTCACTTAAAAATGAGCAGAGAAACAGTTGTTTGTTTATTTAATATACATTAAAAAACAACTGATACCTACCACCCAAGTCATTATTAAAGCTTTGGCGGCCTCAAACAGTCTGAATTGTTACACTTCAGGGTGATGGTTAGTAGTTGTGTAAGTACAGAGGCAATGGGTGGTGCAAACTGCAGTGGCCTCCTGATGAGAGCCCGGCACTTATTGTTTTTTTTACAAATTAAGCACTGCCCACTTGGCATGTTGTATTAGGAGTGGGAATTCCTTCTCACCAAGACCCACGTCTGCAAAAGAAGACTATTTTGTAATGGAAAGTGATGTGCACTATGATAGCATTGTTGCCTTTGTGTCTATTGTCCCTGTAGCCAGAGCAGCCTACGTTGATTTGACATTGGTGGACGATTATGACAGGGATCCAAACCTCATATACTTGGGGGATGGCTGCATGCGAATAGCTGAGAAGTGCTCACTCTATGTCAGTTAGGAGTGAAGTCTCAAAGCGGTGGAATTTTTCTTTTCCTCTGGGCCAAATCAAATTTTCAAAAAAAGATGATATGCAAGTGTGTTTGGAAAGATGATCCATCGCACTGGCAGGCCGGCATGGCTTGAATAGAATAAATGCCCCTGAAATGGCCCATCATAATCGGAATGTGATTTAGTCAGAACTTTACTAGAATAAATCGATGTTGTGGATTTGACACAAATGTTAAGTATGAATTTACATTGAAAGTAATTGTAGGGACCATCAGATATAATTTTAGGGAAACAACCATTACAACGCAGTCATTACAACGCACTACCTTTACAACACAGTCATTACAACGCAACATCCTTTACATTGCATGCCATTACAATGCAGCCATTACAACGCATGTCACTACAACCCATGCAATTACAACGCATGCCACTACAACTAATGCCAATACATGCATTATAAGGTAAGTAATGGGAAATAGTTATTTTTACCTCTACACTATCCAACACTTACCCTACTGTTGTACTCACTGGAGTGGGAATAGTAATTTTTACCCCTGAACTATCCATCACTTACCCTACTGTTGCACTCACTGGAGTGGGAATAGTCATTTGTTCCCCTACACTATCCAAAACTTACCCTACTGTTGCACTCACTGGAGTGGGAAAAGTAATTTTTACCCCTACACTAACTAACACTTACACTACTGTTGCCATAAAGTGTTATGCGTTGTAATGGTATATGTTGTAATGGTATGCGTTTTAATGGAATGCATTGTAAGTATAATTTCTAAAAATGAGCTGTGATGGCATGCGTTGTAAAATCATGCTCTTGTAATGGATGTTGCAATGTAAACACTGCATTGTAAAGGTATGCGTTGTAAAAGTTTGCGTTGTAACTTGTCCTATTCATAATTTTACCACAGGTTTGTTACAATTATTTTCCATTCTCTTTCTCTCTCTGTCTCTTTCTCTCTCTCTCTTTCTTAAAAATAACCTTCTTATTCTCACTTTAGAGATTGTTAAGCAGTTAGCCAGGTTGTCAAACAGAACCTGCAAACCGATAGACCTCAGAGTATTTTTTACATATTGTAGCCATGTAAACTTGTGCACATCATCAAGGTTTAAGCAATCGCTCGTAATGCGCTGGACCAGGTTTACAGTCTTCCTTCTCCACACTGAGTGCCACATTAATATTAGGGCTAAGTACAGAAAATCTGTTATATATGGTACATCCAACTCAGTATGACAATTAAAGTTTGAGCAGCTTCCGGGGAGGGCTACCTACCAGCTTCTTGAGGAAAATATTCTCAATACGTTGGAGACCAACTACATCCGCCATATCCCACACACCTTCCCCATATGTGGCTACAGAGATGGCTTTGGCCATGTAGATCTTTTTTATTGCCTTGAGCGGTTTGGATCCAAGCTTTTTAATGAAGAAAAATAAGACCACAATGCTTTGTTTTGCCAATAGAAGACCTCTATTGGCTACCCTGTGATCCCATGTGTGCATTCTGTCAAACAAGACCCCTAGATAGGAAAAGGTTTCCGTCAATTCCAATTTGCAGCTATCTATATGCAAAAATGAGAGTTTCTTCAGCCACTGCCCTGTTACTAATATAAAGGATTTTTCTTCATTAACCTGAAGGTCAAGGTTTTTCATAAATTTTGCATACTCCTCTATGAGTTTCTGCAGTGCCAACTTGGTCTGGGCTATTCACACTGTATCATCTGCTTAGAGGAGTATTGGGACATGTGCTGAGTCCATCTGGGGAACGTCTAAAGTGGATCCTAATAGGGCTGCTTCCACACCATTTGTGTAAATTGAGAACAGGAAGGGCACAAGAACGCACCCTAGCCTAACTCCACTTTTAATGTGAAACTGTCTTGTACATTCCCCGTGATTTCCATACTGGACGCAAGCTCAAGCTTGAGAGTGCAGTTGTTGGATGAAAGTTATTATTGTTTCTTCTACACCCATCTCTTATGTAACTCTCCACAGCTGGGAATGGGAGTGTCAGTCAAAGGCTGCTGAGAAATCTATAAAAGCTGTATAGACTTTGCCTTTTTTGATCACCGTGTTTTTTTCTATTATCAAGCTCAAATTTAGGCATTCTTATTCCTCTCCTTGTCCACTCCTAATCTATTCAATGATAAACAACCCCTCAATTTAGCTGTCCCCTCTAAAAAGGGATATAGGTCTGTAGTTTTTGGGCAACAACTTAATCCCTTTTTTGTAAATGGGGATTATCATTGTAGTTTTCCACGAGTCTGGCGGCCCCACCCAAAAATAGATTTAAAACACTGGTCAATAATGATACACAAACATTTGAATTTTCAAAAAAGAAATCTATGGATGCTCCATCTGGACTGGGGGCCTTATCAGAACTGCACTGCACTAGCCCTTGTCTTACCTCAGCCATTTCAAAGGTAATATTACCTTTTAGCTCTAACGTTCTATCAATCAATGGAGGATCCCTAGCCTCAGGTGGCAATCCGAATATGTTACAGAAGTGGGCCACCCATGTGTCTTCATCCACATGGGTGTCTAAGTTAGGATCTGTACCATCTTTCAGGAGTGGGGTATTAATTACAGACCAGAATTCCCTAGAGTTTTTTAGATTGCTGCCTGACGCAGGTTATCCATGCCTCCTCCTTTAGAGTTTTAGGTTTAGTCTTCCGTGCTTCTTTATATTGATATCGTGAGTTCCTAACTAGGTCCTTATCTCTAGGGTCGGTCCTAAGGGCTGAATGTACATTTTTTAATGTATTCGTGCATGCCGCATCAAACCAGCTGATTGTTGAGGTAGTATCGGGAGACACTGACCAGGTCAACTTAGTGCTTCTTACTTCGCCCAGTAAAATCTCACATGCTTTCACTGCACTACTTGCATCTGTATGAGGGTCTAGACAGCACATTACCTCCTTCTGTTTATTGGCTATAATTAGGCAGATAGGTTCCTTCCTTCTTATTGATCTTACCCCATTTGAGGACAATTCCATTCTTCCTCGCAATGTACGGTATTAATACTCTGGTCATCAAGGGTTTGTGTCTCCTTCCCAGTTGAAGCTGGCAAGATAAGGCTGTCTAATCACTAAAGTCTGTTTTTTCAATATTAGTACAGTGGCCATAATCTTGTTCTACCTCATTCAGAATTGACAGTCTCTCTAGGTGTTTGCCATCAATTGAAACTCAAATCCACTAATTTACCTGGGTGTGTGTTTCATCCTCGTTTCGAAGTATAGCCCACATATTTTAATTCTCCACAGATTAAATATTTCCCTTTTTTTAGCTCTGTAAATGTTTCTTAAAGTCAGCAAGCACATGAAGGTCCATACGATATGGGTGCCAGAGGATGCTGTTCTTTGTCTTTTCCTTAGTAAGCAACCACAGTGACTTGCATGTGTGTGAGGCAAATATCTTTAAGGTTATGCTGACAGCCACTTTCAATATTATATTCAATCCAAGTAATGTGCCATAATTCTGAAATATGTTAGAATTTTCGTTTAGTGTGTCAGTAGTTCTTCCCACATTTTATTCAAATGGCTCAATTTAGTTAAAATGATTTACCCACGTAAAGACCACGTTCCTTAAATATTTGAAGAGGTTGTACTACTGAATATCGAACATAGACATATTGTGATATAGGAATATTGTGGACAAATGCTAAATGTCCAAAATATCAAAAGTTAAGTAAGTATAGAGGTAGAATATATTCACTATTACTAAATCCACATCCTCGCACCTTGAAGATATGTATTTTGTCAAGGTTCATGTATGTGGAGTAAGGGTTAGGAAATATTTCCACACCACTACCTTCTGTCTTCAATATTCGGGGAACACAACATCTGATGGGATTCACAGTGCGGTGACATACCACCTGAAATCACGTGTGTTTGTGCTGTGTTAGCCCTGTTTGTCTCTGAGACAAAACAAGGTCATGCAGCACATGAATATATATATCGTATTATTACTGGCAAATGTAAAACATCACATTTTGCCTTTGTCTCCTTAGGCTGTTTTGGCTTTAGCAGCATCTTGGACTTCCCGGCAAGTTGGCCAACGCACATTAACAGGCGTGGTGATTGATAGCGGTGATGGTGTTACTCATGTAATTCCGGTGGTATGTATATATTTCAGCATGTTAGTTATTTTCCAACGAGAGTGGTAACAAATAACTAGTTATGTGCTTAGATTATAACAAACGTTTTGCAATTGCCGGATTCAACAAGAAACAACCAATTTGCTTCCTGTAAGTATAATAATAAGTCTTACTTCACAAGACCGTTAGGTTGGTGGCCCATCAGTGGCATACACGAGACAGCTTTTATTTAATTTTTAAATAAAAAAATAAATGTACATGAACCGAAGTCCTCTGATGTCCTCCGTTGCGGACCTCTTTTCAACAGGCCCTCTTCTCAACCGGATGCTGCAGTGCGGGCATCAATCCTGGTGCTGCTCTCATGCTGTTAGAACAGCACCCTAGTTGGAGGGAGCAGATTCAGTCGCCGCTCCCAAGGAGACTGGAGCCCTGCACTTACTCTGACCTCCAGGTTAGAGGTTTCAAAGTCCGCATGTCTGGCTGGCCGTTGCAGGAAGGCCAGACAAAAGGGCATGCGCACTTTTGAAAGTGCAATCACAGCCCACCCTCCACCCTACTACTGTCATTCAACAGCGGCCCGCCCCCGTCCTGCCGCTTGGTTCAGGACCAGAGGATGAAAAATAAAATGGTAAAGTAATACCATTTTATTTTTCAGCTTTTAGGTGTAACATAAGTGGGGCGATGCTCCTCCACTCCAATGGAGGAACCGCCCCTAAGAGAGCTGCAGGGACACCACAGATTTCTTTACTTTCACCTGGAGATTTCGGAAGCTGAAAACAGATAATTTTCAGGGTGAAAGTATGGGGAAATAAGAGGAATTATCGGTGAATGAGAAATTCCTCATTCTTAATGGACCCTCAAGGTCTAACTTATAATTGGCCGGATTTCCTCACCCCTTGAGTTATTGGCTCCCCTGGCATTGAGAACTCCATGGAACGGGTAAATGGAGACCATTCATAAAGAGGGCCACACTGGAAGCTGAACCAGAGATGGACCTTAAAGAGACACTGACAAGAATAAATACAAATGCCGAGATTAACTTATTTTAAATTCAACATAGCTCAATATATTAAAATTTACTGCGTTGCATTACACAAGAGGGAAATTACAGTACAATATTTCCAAAAATGTGCCTGCTGTTGGAGTTGTCCCCTGCGCATGTGCTCAAAAAAGGCTACCTTGCGCGACGCATATCCTTGCACCTTGGTGCAGAAGAAAGTGTTTGCTGTACAGAATAGGATTTGTACTGGAGGTACACCCTTCCAGTACAAATTCCTTTTTATTTTTTTTATTTTTTATTCATACCCAGAGAAGACCATTTACAGAAATAAATATCATCAGATCGGCTCTTAAAAGCAGTTAATTAGAATACATTAAAATGGATATCACTTAATCAATACATACGGTAGTTAAATAGAGTACACAAAAATAAACATCAGCATTTCAGAACATAAACCATCAAAATACAATACCCTCAGAAATGTCGCCTAAACAGTTCATAAAGCAGTTGATACAATCTACAGCAATTTAAGAAAAAAACAACTGAATCATCCTATATTACCAAATCCAAATTTTCGAAGCTAGCTAGGATTAAAAAAAAAAGTTTTAACAGGATTTCGTGAGTTAAAACCCCAAACAAAATAATTGTGCTGTCTTGCAAATCATTCATTATTTTATACAATTAAGACTACATTGCCACCAGGCTAAAATATGGATGCATTTCCGCCATAAATCAAGTGTATAGGACACCCTATTCCTATCCCCTTACTCCTCTGCTCCATTCAGAAATAAGTGCCCATATTTTTAGCCCCTGTATTCTGGCTTGTCTGCCCCTACATGAATACAAAGCTGTCTCTTGTTTTCATACTCCAAGAAGCCTGGCTAACCACATCTGAAAAGTCAGAAGGCTCTATATCTTTCCATCTGGCAGCTAACTGTCCCCTAAAATAAGCGAGAGGCAAGATGGCGGTCGTCTGAGACCGTAACAGGGCACAGATGCAGAGAGCCAGTACCACAATTAATGCTATGATACAAGAAGGTGATATGCAGCAATGATATCTTAGAGTCAAAGTGAAACGCTACAGGACCCCTCAAGAGTATACGGACGCTATTTGCACTTAGTTGGAACGATTATCGGTCTAGCATTGCTGAGGTACTTTAAGAAGGCTTTTTCAACAGTACCTGAGTGTCACGCTGGTGGGCCGCTTCTGCTGACTGCGGCAGCAGTGGATTCTGTCGAGACCGGCGGGATGGACTCGAAGTCAGCGACAGCGATAGCCAAGGCAAGGGCAGTGTGTCTGTTAAAAATAGCAATGTGTATGTACATAAGCGGCGTTCATTTGTGTTCATAGTACCCCTTGGTGTAAACAGAAGGGATATCGCTAAAACTCTGACTGTGTTGTCCCACTAGAATAGACACACGTACACGACAGCCATTTTAGGTACCATGGTCTCCCTGTTCACGATCGCTCATCAGCGCACTTCCCTGACCCTGCAAGCATTCCCCCATGCACCCTGGCTGCCCCCGCTCTCTCATGCGCGAGTCATGAGCCCTCCCCTCCCGCATGACTCTGTCCCTAAGAATCGCACCCCGCGCCTGACCAACACCTCCTGTCCCTCCATGAATACCCCTCCTTTGATGACCTCTTCCTCTGAGCCTGAATGTCTGCACAGACCGCTGGTCATCCCTTAGCCCGAGGATACAGTTTATTGCCCACCACTGTATGCACTCGTCTCTCTTGAAAGAAGCCACTATTGATCATGACCGCCCCACCCCCCTGAGATTCGATCAGGCACACACATTCCAATGGAATCAGCAGAACACTCAGCCGCATGACAGCCCCCTCCTATTGCATGGAGGATAAGGGCCCTACTGTAGCCACGTGTTGGAATACCTCCATACTATACAAAGTGTTGATTGTAATAAAGGATGCCTGTGTGCCACCAACCTGTGTATAAAAGACGAAGCCTCAAAGAAACTTGTTAGAGCACCTCCCGAAGACACTATGCGAGTGTCCCAAAGGACAGGCTCTCCTCATGAGTAATAAACCCTGTTCTTGTTTTCCTACTTCCAGTGCCCGTCTCTTTTATTTGGTAATTATTCAAGATGAGAACGAAGAGTCGCCCTGCACCAGCAGCCTGGGCATCGGGTGCGATATGGGCTGACTTTTCCACAATTGGCGTCCCAACGCGGGGCCCATCAGCGACATAGGGTCCGGTAAGAGAGGTCCAGACGATGGGGTGAACATCTAAATGATTGGAGTATACCTGCCTTGAGAGGGCCCTCGTCCGGCTGCCGATTGAATGAACTTCACCGATTCCGAACGGACCTCTCTCAAAGTGACCTATTGTCCTGACTGGAATCCCACAGGAATGCTGCGGTAAAAACATGGAGAAAGAGAACGATCGGGCGCTGGAAAAAGGAAGGCGAAGAACTGCCCACATGGTCCGGTCCGGGTAAGGTCGTGACACACGACAAATTGCGAAATTGATTGATTGATTGATTGTTTGAAAATACTAGTATTTCCTATTGATTGCTTCTGGGAGATTCCCTATTTGCAAACAAACACAGAATCGCCATACTCTGTTTAGTCTTTGCAGATAGTGAAGGGTAGGCAACGCAAAACTTTAACACGTCGTGCCTATTTTTTTCCTCTCCATTGATTGATTGATTGAATCGAGCATTGAATTGTTCGAAGTTGGTTCTCTTAGGAATCTTCTCTGCCTGCAAACGGGGAAGAATAGGAATATTCTCTCTCCCTTTGCAGAGAGTGAAGGGTAGGTAACGCAAACCTTTAACACGTCGTACCTATTTCGTTCCTCATTGATTGATTGTTTGCCCGAACATTGACTGTTTGGGAATTGGTTCTTTTGGAGGTATTCTCTATTTTGCAAACAAGCACAGAAGTCGCCATACTCTAGTCTTTGCAAGTAGTGAAGGGTAGGTAATGCGGACCTTTGTCCCCCGTGGTAATCTGTCATGCCTATCTACTCCCCACTGGTTGATACGCCAGTTTCACCCGGACCATTTACTAGAGGAAGATCATCTGGCCCGACCAGAGAGCACCCCTAGTGAAAAGGACATATGAGATAATAAAGTGATCACTGTATCCTGTTAACAGAAACTTTAGCATGAAACGACCTGGAAAGAGAGGAATAGGAAAACGAAACCAGTAGGCCACTGATGAACATGAACTTTTATTTAAAATAACGAACAAAGAAACGATAACTATACGTAATAACAGAATCTATTAATGTCCTAGAAACAGGAAACGTTAGAAACAAGAACGGTAAACTGTAGAAAATGCAGGTCAGCAGAACATCCCCCCCCAACTCTGGAAACTTCCAAAGTGGAGCAAGGGTTGTGGCTACGCCCAGCCGGAAGCAACCCATATAAGGCGGGTCCTGCCGCCAACAGTCGGCCAGGAGATCGTAAACGTAGGGTGTAGCCGGAGGAGAGGCCGAGGCCAAGGCCATCGGGACCCGGCCAGGGGATTGCCTTGACAACGCTGAAGAGTTGCAGGGGGGGGAATGTCTATGTCCTCGACCCTCCCCTCTCTCTCCCAGTCCGGCCGCAGTGGCACTTGAGAGTTGCAGGTAGTCCCGCCACATTCTCCCGGTCCGGCCACCAACGGCCGGGGGTGGGCTGGGGCCGACGGGGTCCGGCTGCAGCTGATGAGCCAAGGAACCCGTTCATGGGGCCAAAATAAGGGGCGTCCGGCCGACATCCACCGGAAGCCCGGCACAAAGACGGACGGGACATTTTTCTTTTCTCCTCCGTAATGGCAGCAGCAACACGCCAGGCGCTACTTCTTTCTTTTATAATGGCTGCGACAACTCTGGGGGGGATGTCTTGCACACGCCACCGACCCCCCCTCGTCCTCATCGCCTGGTCCGGCCATAACAAATGTCAAGCGAAGGGCCGTGGGGTGCACTGGGAGGGAGAGACGGTGCGAACAGGCCTCTCCCGCCTCCCCAGGTGGAGGCTTCCCAGCTGCACCCTCAGCGCTCCAGGCGCCCGGAAAAGGGTTCTTCCACTGTGGCGATGCTGCAACGCCTCGCCCGGCAGAGTGGAGCCCGTCCGCTCATTTGACCCCGCGATCGCCGGTAGCTGCCGAACTTTCAAAATGGCGATCGACCAGGCAAGAGCGGGCCCAGCATGAAGGAATGGTCCGGTCTGTTGTTGACTCCACCACCATAGTTCTCCACAACCTTGAAGATTCTAGAGGAGCCACGGGAGTCCCCGACTCCCGCAAATACCCCCGATGGGGAGTGACTGCCATGATTGCCCACGGAACGATGGAAATGTAGCCGCAGGACGTCGGCGCCTCCATGCTGGCGCCAGCCTCAGTTTGAATGACTAGAATCCTGCAGACCACAGTCGGATCAGTTCCGGTGAAAGCATAGTATGACCCGGTAGGAACATTGTTGCACCCCCCCTTTTTGACTGACGGTTCAAACCACCGATCCTTTCTTTTGCCCTTTAATGGAACTTTTGGACTGCCAAGAGAAGCTCTGAACCAACCACGAGTTAATAGACATTTAGACTATGCCTGGTTCTGCCTGACTGCACCCAAAATGGCGCCTATGCAAACGAAACTTTCAACTCCTTGTTGTACCCCGATTATTCAGCCCTGGTGTCATGAGATATGTATGAAGGGTTTCTTTTAACCACATGAATTGATATAGGATGTGTACTGATTACATGTTCGGACAATTAATGGATTCAGGATGTGTACTGCCAGTTCGGGAATGAATTGATATGGGATGGGTACTGGTTATAGGTTCGGACAATGAATTGATATTGGATGGGTACTGATTATGTGTTCAGACGGTAAATTGACATCAGATGGGTATTGATTGAACATTCGGACAATGAATTGTTGTTTAAAGTTTTGCACATCGTGATTATTGAAAGTTGGAAGCCCAACACTTATGACACTCACTCACACTGAAGTCTCGACATGATTTTATTGCGCTTTTTCGCACTTTATTTATGAAATAAACGACCACCGACTCCATCAAGTTTTCACGAATAAAAGTATCCCCACATCTGCAGCTCCAGCATGCTCCGTGGCCGGTCCACGGGGTTGTAGGCCCGTATTTATGCACCGACATTCTTATTAAAGATTTTTTGAGAAAGCAACTATAAGTTGTCCGTGTAAATTGATAAAGTCTTGAATGAATAATGCCTATTTTTTCGATATAACTGAAATATAGGTGAAATGACTAAGCTCGATTAGATAAAGGGTTGAAAGGGTATAGCACGTAGAAATATTGCAAATATGAAGGGTCGAATTTTAGTTGTGTATTTTTCCTTTTTATACAGCCAAAAGCAACCGCTGAAGATCCAGGTATTTAGCCCATACTTTATATGCTACCTGTATAAGAAAAATCACACTAACGGTCCACCTGGGCTTAAACGCCCCAGTTGGCAGTGACTGCATCCTGTGGAAATAGGCCGAGTACGCAGTAAGTAAAAGCCTTTCTGGGTTTATGCGCGCGAGTGCGTATCAATGTAGCCTGCTCTCCCCTCCCTTCTTTTCCCTCTCTCTGCAGGACACCTCGGAATGCCGACGAAAATAGTGGTCCAACAGACGAAGAGACGGGAAAAGGGGTATGATTATAGTACCTAACAGCGACAACACCCCGAATAAAGCAAAAAGAATAATGTACACACATGATTAAGCATTCTTACGTTTAACTAAGTAGGAAAAGGTTTAGGGTATTTCGAGATAGGGGTTACACAAGTATCCTCCGCCGAGAGGACTAGGGATATTGCCAATATTTGAAAACCTACTACCTCCTTTTCCGCATCCTCATAAGCATATAACTAAAAGCTGCCCCATTGCTCTCCAATTGGCACCAACTGTTGTCTCAGCCTGGAAACGCACTTGCTAAAGTGACTCAAAAAAACCTCTGTGAGCATTAGCCCGACCAGGTTAGTTCATGACCAGTTGCCAAAGACGTAAGTGTGTACAATCAAAGCCACCAGTAAGAGGCAGCCAACGAATAAAAAGATAAGAAAAAGGTAAAAAGAGCGTAGGATGATAAAGATGCTCAGCATACAGAAAGGATAATTGTGGCCAATAACTGTTTTATGTTTTGTCTTGGATCTTTTTTGTGTATAATACATGTACTGTCTTCCCCGTCTGAGTTTGTGTGTACGTGATGCATGAATCTACGTCATCCCTCTGTCTGTGTTTCCGTGTTACTTAACCCCTGTTGTCCTGTGTTGCGCGCGCACTGAACGGTCCATTATCGTACACGCCTCTCTTTCTCTCCCCATGTCATACGTTTACCGAATGGACCATTTAGGGTGCGGTCTCTCTTTCTCTCTCACTCTCTCTTTCTCTCTCTCTCTCTCTCTCTCTCTCTTTTTCTCTTTCCAAAAACCCCGCTTCCTCTTTTCAAGTATAAAGACGTTGTGCCCCTCCGGCACAAAACATTATTGGGTTTTCTCGAACGCAAAGGTGTTCAGCAAAATTGACCAAAACCAAAGCGATTGTGACTTGCCATATTACTACCTCTCCTTTCTGCAAACGATAGAACCCGAGTTGGTAATGAAGGAAAGGACAGGTAAGACGACGGATGTCCCCTAATCTGGCTTTTTATAAGGGAACTATAACGTCAATGGCCTTCTGTTTCTCAGTTCGTTAGAAAATGCGATCCCCAAATGCCCCGATTGCCCCACCCCCTTGCACCTAAGTGCGGATGTCCAGAGTACCCCACTTCTCCCGATCGACCCCGGCTCCCTGTCCAAAGCACCCACGCGCCCCCGATCAACCCTCGCCTCATGTCAAGCTACCCACGAAACGTAACTAATGACCTTGGTTAACGGTCATTCCCCAGGAAAGCCATGTTTTACATCTGCCCCTTCCCCCTTCTTCATGACGATAACGCCCCTGCTTGCAAGAGTTAGCCGACCCCGAAGGGGGATGTAAGATTGTCGATACTTGGGTTAAAGGGAAGGACGAGTCTCTACATAAGGACTCGATGTTTAATATAACATAATACATTGTGTACAAAAGTTCAATTTCTCTTATCATATGTCACGAATGAACGCCAAACAAGTCTATGAATTCAATATGCAATACCCTTCTCCAGACTCCATAAGTGACGACCTTTGACTGTGACCGATGAACCTATCCCCCACCTACTCAGGCATGGGGATGGATTGAGATGTAAATCTATTCTCTCGACCAGTTTTTCTAAAACTTGTTTTTCACCCATTCAAAGATACAATCACCAAAGGAGAGGAGCTGGACGTGACGCACAGCCTGGCCACAGATCATGGAGCACGTGTGACGACCAAAGGTGGAGCCGCAGAGCAACGAGACGCGGGACGAGGCACAACTTTCAAGTTCAGCTGATGAAGAAATATGGGGCTGCCTTGAAGCCCTCGACTTGCTGACCCACTCGTGCCTGAAGTCCCCGTCCCTTTTTGAGTCCGACTGATGGGCCTGCCTGCTCATTGTCCTTTGCTCCCTTGGTCCCTTGGTGTGTTTGAAGATCTGGCCCCACTCCGCCCTCTCCTCCCTCGATTATTCAACAAACTCTTTCGTATAAAATTTGACTATGGACTGGGATTTTGTCACGGAAAAAGAAAAACACGCAGGTGCCCAGCATAAGGCACCCCTAAGAGAATGAGTTAGGAAACAGGACTGTGATCTAACAGCAGAGGACTGATCGCACCCTGCAACGTGTAAGGACGAATCCGAGCTGGACCTATAGCTCCACCGCCAGTGCTCAGCAGCGCCAACAAAAAGAAGACGGACTCTGTTAAAAGACATTGCGACAAAGACCCTCCCCCTTTCCAGAACTTTCTATTCGCCCCTTGACTAAATTACTTGTATCGAATTGAATACCTCCCTCAACCATTTTGTTTTGCCTTTTAAGAAATGTTTCATCGGTCACTCATGTGGTTAGTTTTCCAAAAATCCCCTATAGTACTGACAAGCCGGAAGGTATCAGAGCGTTCTTTCTGTATATGATGTCACTAGAGAGAAAATGTGAACTTGATTTTTGTGTCGGAACATTTTTCTTGATTCTACACCGACTAAATAATATGCCGATTTCTAGGCTTGTATAAAGAGCCCAACAGATGTAAATTGACATGTATTGTATTCTGCCTATCACATCGACTGTGTAGAAATTGAACGTGCTTATGTAAAAAGCGGCGACTGTTAAAAATAGCAATGTGTATGTACTTTATTTATTTATTTATTTTACACATTTGTAGAGCGCTCTGTTACCCGGAGGTGTCCTGGCGCTGAAAGGATAGGCTGGTGTGAAGGAACGTGCTTATAGAGTAAAGAGCCATGTGTTAAGTCCTCTTCGGAAGACCATCAGGTCCTGAGTTTGTCTGAGCACCAGAGGGAGTTTATTCCAGGCCTCTGCCGCTCCAAGGGAAAAACTCCTACCACCCCAGCGAGCTTTTTTAGTTCTGGGGACTGTAACCAGGGCCAGTTGTCCTGACCTCAGAGTTCTTGCTGGTTTATGCCAGCGGAAAAGAGATTTCAGGTGCCTGGGACCTGTATCGTGGAGGGCCTTGAAAACCATGCATACCGCCTTGAAAGGGATTCTTTTACGGATGGGTAGCCAATGTAATTTTACCAGATCTTGGGATACCGAGGAAAATTTGGGTGTGTCAGTGATTAGGCGGGCGGCTGCATTTTGCAGTAGTTGGAGTTTGTTGAGTACGCTCTGCTGGGCGTTTAGCATCAGACTGTTGCAATAGTCTAGGCGTGAAAGCACTAGACCTGTGACAATGGTTTTCCTATGTTTCTTCTCCAAATATGGTAGAATTTTTCTTATGGTTTTAAGTGTAAAGTGAAGAGAGGAGGAGAGGGCATTCACCTGGGATTTGAAAGTCAGGGTGGAGTCCACCAGAATCCCAAGATTCTTCACTTTATCCACCGGCTCTGGGAGAGGTCCCATTTCGTCTGGCCACCATCTCGGGGACCAGAAGTTATCTTTGGCACCAAAGAGCAGAACCTCGGTCTTTGAGGAGTTTAGCTTAAGGCAGCTTTGAGCCATCCAACGGCCTACTTCAGACATGCAGTTTCTAAATCTGTCTGCGGTGTTTTCAGTGTTGCCGGGAAGAAGGGACACCACAATCTGTGTGTCATCGGCGTATGCCGTGAGTTGAAAGCCGAACGATCGAATTACCGGGGCGAGGGTAGAGACATACACATTGAAAAGGGTTGGGCTTAAGGAGGACCCCTGGGGGACACCACAGGGAAGTACAAAAGGGCGTGATTCGTAGCTGCCCAGTGCCACTGTCTGGGATCTATCAGATAGGAAGGCTTGAAGGATTTTTAGAGCCTTTCCCTGAATTCCACAGGCCCTCAACCGGTCCACCAATAGTTTATGGTGGACCGTATCGAAGGCCGCAGAAAGGTCCAGTAGAATCAGGGCCGCTCTGCCCCCTGCATCCATCACCAGTCTGATATCTTCCATGGATTTAATCAGGGCGGATTCCGTACTGTGCTCCTCTCGAAATCCGTGCTGGGAGGAATCAAGTACATCTGCTGATTTTAAGAAGGAACTAAGTTGTGTGTTCAGATAACCTTCTATTATTTTGGCCGGGAGGGGGAGTCTGGCAATTGGGCGATAATTGTTCATCTCAGTGATGTCTAGATTGTTTTTTTTTAGCAAGGGTAGGATGGAGGCTTGCTTCCATCTTAAGGGGTATTCACCTATCTCCAGCATTTGGTTAAGGAGAGGAGTGAGGCCCCTGGCAATTGCATCTGGTGCCAGTTTCGTTATTGCTGTGGGGCAGGGATCATGAGGGGAGCCTGATTTGATTTTTAGTAGGCGACTCCTCACTTCCTTTTCCGTGATGGGCAGGAAGTATTGAAGCGTAGTTTCAGATCTGGCGGGATCAGAGGTCTCCCTCAGTGAGGGGGACTTCACTAGCTTGTCTAGGGGGAGGAAAATGTTCTCCACCTTCTCACGGAAGAAGGTTGCCAAACTTTCGCAAAGTGTAAGTCTTACTGGAATTTCAATGGGTTTGGGGTTGGCAAGGGAGGCGACCGTAAGGAACAGTTCTTTAGGGGTGTTGGCAGCGTCTTCTATCTGTCTCGTAAGAAAGGCTTTTTTCGCTTGCAGGATTTTATCCTTGTAGTGTCTTTGTTCCGCGTTGAGGGTTTTCTTGTCCGATTCCCTGTAGTTTGAACGCCAGATTTTTTCAAGCTTTTTGCACCTTATTTTGATTTCCCTTATTTGATCTGTGAACCACGGGGCGGCAGGCCTGGCCCGAGTGGAGTGAGTGGTTTTGGGGGGGGCTAATAGTAGGCAAGCCTGGTCCAGCCAGGTAGTATAAGAATTAGCTGCTTCCTCCACGTTGTTGGGAAGAGGGGTCAGTGAATTATTTAAGGCGTTGTCTAGCGAGTCCCCAGTGATGTTTTTCCATTTCCTAACTAGTTTCGGGATGATTCTCTTGTTGCCTGGTTTTTCAGGAGTGGAGAGGGAAATAGCAAAGTGGATTGCTGAATGGTCGGACCAGAAAACTGGTAGGACCAGGGAGACTTTCAGATTAGGCAGATTGGAAAAAATCCCGTCTAGGGTATGTCCTGCTCTGTGGGTGGGATCAGTAACTAGTTGTTGCATATCGATCCCAGCCAGTAGGTCAGTAAGTTCCTGGGTGTCTGAGGATGTCTTGCTTTCCAGGTGGAAATTAAAATCACCCAAGAGAGTGTATCTTTGGGAGCAGACAGCTGCTTCTAGTAGTTTACTTATGGCTGCTAGAAATTTAGTTTTCTCACCTGGGGGCCTATAAATAAGGCAACCCTTGAAGGACTGGTGATTAGAGAGGGTGAAATTGAAAAGCAGGGATTCGTCAAGTTCAGAGGGACCAGGTTGAAAGGAGCCTCTGATATCTTTATGGTAAATGACGGCTAGCCCGCCCCCTCTCCTCTTGTCCCTGTTTTGGGTGTGGCAGATAAAATCTTGGGGGGTGGCTTTAACTATGTCTGGGCCTGATGCAGCATCAGTCCAGGCTTCTGTGATGAAGGGCCCTACTGTAGCCACGTGTTGGAATACCTCCATACTATACAAAGTGTTGATTGTAATAAAGGATGCCTGTGTGCCACCAACCTGTGTATAAAAGACGAAGCCTCAAAGAAACTTGTTAGAGCACCTCCCGAAGACACTATGCGAGTGTCCCAAAGGACAGGCTCTCCTCATGAGTAATAAACCCTGTTCTTGTTTTCCTACTTCCAGTGCCCGTCTCTTTTATTTGGTAATTATTCAAGATGAGAACGAAGAGTCGCCCTGCACCAGCAGCCTGGGCATCGGCTGCGATATGGGCTGACTTTTCCACATGTCTCATGCCCAAGGGACATGCAGTGGCTGGAGAAATGGAGGCCTACGTGGCGGCCGAGGATGTAGTGCCAGCGAGGATGCCCAGGCAGGGATGCCCAGGCCAGCAAACAAAGCCAGTCCAAGAGAAGAAAGGAAGAGGCGGGGTTACAGGGAAGGCGCGCCCGGCCCGCCTTACAGTGGTTGCCCTGCTGAGGGGTCCTGCAGGAAAAGTAGCTCAGGTTCACGGTGAGGCAGGCCACAGTTGCGGCAGCGCGGAGCAAGGCATGGAGGAGAGCCCGATGGTACAATCTATGGACCGGCAGGACTTGGAACTAGCTCCAGGGCAAGGTAGGTCTGGAAATAATCCCCCGCTTCCACTGAGTGTTAACGAGGGAGGGGATGAGCTTGGCATTGTTATACAATTAGAGGAGCTTGATCCCACAGAAGCTAACCCTGGAGGGGCAAATAAGGGAGAGCAGACTACCTCTCTGGGGGATGCTGCAACTCCTCTTCAGGATATTCAGGGAGCCGGTGGATATAGCATGGACAAATTAACAGGCAAAACATATAACGCTCAGACTAAAAAGTTGCAAGGTCGAAAAATGGTAGATAAGGGGGGCTCGGAAAATGTACCTGATAAGGAGCCAGATAAGGAGCTGGATAAAGAGCCTAACGACTATTTTTTTCTGTATCTGATTGGGGGAGTGGTCAGAAGACTCCACGGACGGCAGTACAGATTTGAGCAATAGCGAAACTGATACGGCGGATGGGGGGAAGATAAAAATAATTTTGAGGAAAAAGAAAAGGAAATCAGGAGATAGAGACCTTACATGGGATTACACTCCATCGAATCATCTTACTAGTCTTTCGGCAAGTGGACATACAGTTGTCGATTGATGTGGGTCTAACCCTCCAACTTTAGAAGCTATTTTTCAGGACGTATCAATACATCGCGAGGAGATGCGACAAGATGGGCCGAAAGCTCAGGCAGCATTGCTAAAGGTGCAGGGTGGGGTACGAAATTTGACTAAAACTTGCAGTGTTTTTGGAGTACAATTGACTGATCTTGAGGCAAGGATTGTCACCACAGAGTCTGATCTTGTAACCACCCAGGAACTAACTAAATCCCATGAGGCGCAAATAGCTGACATACAATGGAAGCTGGAAGAACATGAGAATCATCAGCGGCGCAATAATCTACGGGTCCTTGGGGTTCTGGAAGGGGCTGAGGGGGCAGATGCTCGTATGTATGCTGTAGACCTGTTAAAAGATATGCTCCCAAAACTCACTGATTGGAACTAGGCACTTGAGGTGCAACGCGCCCATAGAGTACCTTTTGTCAGCCACAGCTCGTGCAGGGCGTTACACCGGGCGGTGATGTCAGGCAGAGGAGGGGCAGGGTGGGGGGTTGTAAAATGCAGGATATGGACGATGTCAGGTAAGTACCGAAAAAATTAAATTAAACGAATTTCGTTACCCGTGCTGCATCGCCAAATGTGATGCAGCGCACACAACGAAATTCGTTTTTTTGGTTTTTTTCGGTACTTACCTGACATCGTCTATATCCCGCATTTTACAACACCCCACCCTGCCCCTCCTCTGCCTGATGTCACTGCCCGGTGTAACGCCCTGCACGAGCCGTGGCTGCCTTTTGTACAAAAACAACCAGTGAGGGCAGGGGCATTACCACAAGCCATTCTGGTATATGTTGGCAGCTTTTTAGTATGCCAAGCCATTTTTGAATAGGTTAGACCTGAAGCTAGAAGATCCAGGAATGAAGTCTCTTATTTTGTAGATCCAGATTTTTCCACACCACCGTCGAAAGACGGTGGAGGTCACGGCAGTTGATCAAACCGTTTCAAGATAAAAATGCACAAGCTTTTTTGAATACACAGGTGATTTTTCATTTCAGACAGAAGGAGTGGGGGTAAAACTGAAATGGTCAGGAACCCCCCTTCCCCCCCCAAAAAAAAACCCCCAAGATAAACCAAGATAATAGGGAAAAATGTGGGTTTATAAAAAAAATATTTGGGGGGTTTTCTGGGCTATAATAAAAAAAACAGCATACAGAGGGAAATGGATTATGTAATTTAGGGCTTTCAGGTCTGTGCGGCCCATCCAATACACAAAGACCTGTCTGAGTGCCTCTCGGGGGTGAGGTTCGGGGGTAGGGTGTTGGGTGGGGGAGGAGGGGGGAAGAAACACAGAAAAGCATACTCAGAGGAGATAATGAAATATGTATATAATTAAATGGAAATCGAGAAAATCTGATTATTGTTTTGAAGAAGGCAGAAAGAATAACAGGGATACTAGGAACTTGATGAATCAATACAATTACATATGGATGGGAAGGATAACCATTTGCTCTGTGAATGTGGCAGGGTTGAATGACGGAGCAAAGAGGGCAAAATTGGTCGAATTAGTAAGGACAAACTCATTTGATATAATTTGCCTTCAGGAGACCCATATCCTAAGGGGGAATAAAGTTTGGCTGAGTATTCTGGGATATAATCTACTGGCATGTATCCATATCCAAGGAGTGGCCATATTGCCAAAAACATCTTTGGGCCAGGCTAAACGCAAAGTGGCTGATGCTCTAGGGAGGTGGACTGTAGTAAAATTAGCGAAGGGGCTTACTATATGCTCGATTTAATGATCAAATTATGACGACCCCCAGATCTTTGAAGATCTTGAGTTGGAACTCGCGACATGGCCTACTCAGTTAATTGTATGAGGAGATTTTAATATCGATCTTGACCCGCAACAAGGCCAGATGAATTAGGAGGCATACCAGGGGTGAAAGCCCCGAGTATATAGGGCACTAACTTCTCTTAAGAGGAGTCATGGATTGGCTGACATGTGGATTGTTAAAAATATAAATAACTCCAGATATACGTACTACTCGTGTCCGCACAAGAAATATGTCTGATCGACCATTTTTTGAAACAACGGACCTACTTAATTGAACTAGTATTAAGAAATTTCCTAAGGTAATTTCTGATCATAATCCGCTAATTTTGGGGAGGGAAATTCCAAGTTTATTGAAAATGAGGAGTAAATGGCCATTTGATAAGAAATTTCTAGTTAACAATGAGTATGTTGAGCATATTAAAAACTGGACACAAGAATATTTTGATATCGATTCCTTCAAGACTGGCCTTAGTTACACCGCTAGGGCAAGGACAATTGCTTCTGCTAAACACTACCCATCCCTAAGCCCTAAAAACCTTTCCTACTATAAACTCTACTCATCCTTGAACCCTAAAATCCTGTTGCTACTACTAAACTGAACCCATCCATGAACCCTAAAAACCTCTACTGCCACTAAACCCATTCAGAACCCTAAATACCCCTTACACCCATACACTAAACCCATACCTAAACTTTAAAAACTCCCTACTACCCCTGAGCACTACTAGTCTCTTAACCCTGAAAATATTTCTATCCCTAAACACTACCTATCCATGAACACTTACAACTCCTTACTATCACTAAAAATAATCTATCCCTGACCCATAAAATCTCCTTACTATCCATACACACTATTTTTCCGCAAACTTTATTGCGTTTATGATTTATGTATTACATACATATATGTTTCTTGTACACCACTGGTCATCATAGCAGTATTTAGGTTACAACAGTTGTGCTATGCTAGGGTGTTACATATATGTAGAGTTTATTACAGTTGTGCATACATAAAGATTGATAGGTGGGTATGTAATATGTTGCGTGATGGTCGTGGATCAAAATAACATACAAAACAAATCCCGTCCCTCTCCCGCTAGGCTCACCACATTACTATTCATGAGGTTTAAATAGGTTGATATCTAGTGGATGTCTATACCTGGTCTGCTAAGTCTGGGGTCTATGTGTTTCCGTGATCCTGGGCGGGCTCAGAATCACTATGTACTATCTGATTTGTTTGTTGGTAAATAATGTTTTATTAATGCCAAATAGGTATTCTGGCTCTATGAAGAATGGTTAGCTATTCAGCGATCACTCTGAGGTGGTAGGGGGACACCGGGTGGCTTTTATAGTTATTGTGTTGGAAGCTCCATAGCTTTGAAGGTTTCCAACAGTGCGTCCCATTCCATTGAGATTGGTGTTTTTCGCAGACCTTTATATTCCTCCCTATGTATTACTGAGCTTTCCGCCTTACCCCAGCTGACTATTTTCTCATGCCAGTTTAATATGTTAGGGGGTGTGGCTGATTTCCATCTCATAGCTATTGATCGTTTTGCAATGAGTAATTCCAAATCTGAAAATCTCGTCTGTACTTTCTAGTTTTTGGATCGATGTTATAAACCCACTATGTAGCTTTCACCTGTGTTCCAATGTGCGCCCTCAGTCGTTGCATTGGAGACCTATGCCCAAAAGGTAGGGAGGAGTCGACATGCTCACAGCATTCGCATCAGAGTGGCGTCTGCTGATTGGCATCTAGGGCATTTAGTCTGGGTCTCTAGGTATATCTTGCTTATTTGGTGTGGCATAAGGTAAGCTATGTGCACCATCATGTATTGTATACATTTAAATTTGGCATTTCGTGATATTTTTTTAGGGTATTCCAATTGAGAATCCCATTCTTTACCCAGTAGTTCCCTTCCTAAGTCTTGTCCCCATTTCTCCCTCAATTGTGTAAGAGACGTCGCAGCATGCGGGCGGACTCCTCTATAGAGCCATCAAATCAGATGATGACCATTACCCATTAGATATAAGGAATTAATACAGTTGTGTGTAGGGGGCTCCGTGCTGGTGGGGGACCAGTGTTTTCTAATGACTCTAGTAATGTTTCCATGCAGAAGAAACAGGGAACCTGGGAATCCCTGTTCGTGAACAAAGTCCTCGTGGTTTAGCTGCACTTCATCAGCAAACAATGCCCCTATTGTTGTAACCCCCTCCTGTTCCCACATGTGTATGCAATGCTTTCTTAACAACCCTGTAGGGGCGGGGAGACCCAACAGTGGGATATTTGAGGCATAGGGGATGGCTCGTTTTGTGTATTGCAGATCTTTCCTCCAGTATATGTGGGCTATTTTAGTAACAGTGGAGCTGCTGGCGGAGAATGGTATACAACCTTTACCACGCATTTTTTACCACGCAATACCATTACAACGCTGGCATTACAATGCAAACCATTACAACGCATTGCGCTGGGGGGCGCTCTAGGATAGGGAATAAGTTTAATTTTCTATCCAACACCTTCCCTAGTGTCCACGGGGACTGGAGTTGGAATAGAAAATTATACTTACCACTATCCAGCACCTCTAAGCGCTATGCGTTGTAAAGGTATGCGTGGTAAAAACTGCGTTGTAAAGGTATGCGTGGTAAAAGTATGCGTTGTAACGTCATACATCCGCGGAGAATTACTCTGGGGCGGCAGTAATTTATGTAGTGATCCTTAGGATAAGGCATTTGTCGCATACCCTATTTCATGTAAATTGCGTCCAGCTAGCTAATATGCAAGCCATTGTAATTGGCTTGCAAAGCATTATACTCCAAAGTCAGGAGCTTTCATGCAACTGTAGCTTAGAGAGACCTACCCTTCTGCAGCCGGTTCCCCATATTAGATTAGATAGAAGCGTGTTTAAGACTGTAAAAAACCTGAGGTGGGTTCACTATTGGGAGGTTAGTAAAATAATACAGTATATGTGGGAGCATGACCATTTAGGAGATTGCTATACGTCCTGCTACCAGCCGCGGTCGGTAGGGGAGTACCTGCCGGAGCGGTGACGTGGGGAGGGGGAGGGGCAGGGTGGGGGTTAGTAATGTAGGGATAATGGAGGTTTGCAGGTAAGTAAACATTTAAATAAATTAAACGAATTTCGTTGCATGCACTGCATTGCATTTGGGGATGCAGTGCGTGCAACGAAATTCGTTTGATTTATTTAAATGTTTACTTACCTGCAAACCTCCATTATCCATACATTACTAACCCCCACCCTGCCCCTCCCCCTCCCCACGTCACCGCCCTGGCAGGTACTCCCCTACCGACCGCGGCTGCCTGCTACCGATAAGGGGAGGGAGGTCCGGAAGGTTACTTGGGCCTGGAGAGCAGATACTACTTTTTGGAGATTACCTTCCAAAAGATCCTGTGGTGTCCTATAGATTTCGATGCCAAGGTATTTGAAGGTGGTAGGCGCGACCTGGGGATTGTGTAGCCCAAATGTTATTGCTGTTAGCAGTGTGTTATCTTTAAATAGGAAGGCGTATGATTTAGCCTCGTTTACAGCAAGCCCTAAAATTTGTTCAAAGTGCACAAACATGTTAGCTATGGGATGCAGATACTCTTGCAGGTTTTGATATAAATGACTATGTCGAATGCACATAGAGACAATGTGTGTACTGTAGGACCTATGCTGATGCCCTTTTCTACTTTCTCCTGTCGGGGTTTTAGTGCTAGTGGCTCTAGCGCCAGTACGAATAATAGTGGAGAGAATGGGAAACATTGCCTTGTGCCTCAGCATACTGGATAGGGCTGTGATATATGTGTACCTGTGCGTGCCCTCGAATTTGGCAGCATATACAATAATTAAACCCAACGTATGTATTCGGGGGGATGCCAAACTTGCAGAGTACCGCTAGCATATTCCCAGCTGAGAGTATCACAGGCCTAGCGTAGGTCTTGGGAGATGCATCCAGGTCCTCTAAGCTCAGCAGGGGTTACATCTATTTCATGGTATAGACGACGTATATTTAGAGAGGTGCTCCGACCGGGCACAAAGCCACCTTGGTCCACGTGTAGTAGCTGTGGCAATAAGGGAAGCAGCTGACGGGCAAGTATCTTGCTTAGTATTTAATATTCGGTGTTCAGGAGTGACAATGGGAGGTATCCTGATATGTCTTTAGGGTCTCTGCCAGGTTTTGGGAGTGAGGTGCCTGCATTGTAGTGAGGGGAAGGCCGCCCATTTTTAATGCTGTATAATAGAGACGTTCCAGCTGGGGAACTAATTGGGCCGAGAAGTTATCCTAAAATTCAGCTGGGAGGCCGTCTAGCCCTGGTGTTTTGTTGTGTGGATGTTCTGTGATGGGTTCTTTATCTCAGTGTTGTTGATTGGGCCTGCCAGTTATTTTTGATCTGTTGTAGATAATTGCGGACAACTAAGATTTTTAAAGAACATTTCTGTTTCTTACCTACTTCTGCTGGGGCCTCATAGTATCTTATAATAATCCTGAAAGGCAGAGTTTATTTCATCCTGTCTATCATAGTGATTTCGTGAATAGGGGTTGTATTCAGGGCGTTATTTATTATTTGTGCTAGGAGAGTGCCAGACTTATCAGCTTCGGCATTCATTTTCTGTGTGTAGGATCTATTGTGCGTAGGTGCTCAAGCAATTCTGCATATGTTATGCGTGCTTCTTGTAGTTGTTCTGCATTATTTGGGTAATTTAATTCTGCCTGTTCTAGTGTTCCCAGCTTTTCTTCTACTTCTTTCAGGTCCTTATGTACAGTCTGTCGTGCTCCTACTATTACACTAATAGCTGTACCTTGGATAACTGTTTTGAATGCTTCCCATTCTGTTAGACGTGAGGGAGCGGTTTTGACTTTTTCAGTAAAATAATTATTGATGGTGTCAGTTATAGTGTTTCGGAACACTGCATCCTCCAGCATCTGGGGATGTAGTCTCCAAGTGGGAACCGATGTAGGGATCCTCCCCCAGGATAAAGTGAGTTCCAGGAGATTATGATCCAATAATGTCTTCCCCACATAGGTAGTGTGTGTGACTTGGGTTATGAGGCTAGGGGAGCAGAATGCTGAATCGAGTCTAGTGTGTAACATATGTGACAGAGAATAATATGAGTATTCACGAAGGCCTGTGTTTTTAATGCACCAGGCATCTGATAGGGATCAGCCTTGCGCCCAATTTTGAACGGCTTTAGCTTGCTGAGTTGTTGCCACTCCTTGTAGCGGGGGGGGCGGTCTAGATTAATGTCTAACACTGCATTGTAATTGCCCCTGGCACCCAGGGGTATCCTGCCCATTCTGCTAGTGTTGTATTTAAGTTTTCTAAAAACTTGTCCTGGTCGTAATTTGGGGCGTCTATTCTACCTAGGACCACATGTATCCCATCTAGTGTGCTATGTAAAAGTACATATCTGCCATTGGTGTCTATACGTTTGCTTCAGGTTACAAAAGGGAGACCATTTTTGATCCATATGGCGGCTCCGCCTTCAAATGCTGAGTATGATGTGGTGAAGATTAGGCCTCTCCATTTTTCTCTGAAGTTTCGCTGCTTCAGAGTTGGTGAGGCGTGTCTCCTGGAGGAAGACTATCTGTGCTTTTCTCCTGTTCAGTTGGGCCTACACTCAATGTCGCTTGTGCACCGATCCCAGTCCCCGGACTTTACAAATAATTATATTTTATTTCCCGAAAGTATCCATGTGCATATAGATATTGTTAAATTTTTAGCTACATCTCGTGGATGTGAAGTCAAGGGGGGACTGCAGTCCTTCATGCTGAGTAGGGGTCTGTATGGTGAGCCAGGCACACAAATTATCCCTTTGTATCCCAATACTGGGTTCAACAATTTAACTATGGTGGATCAAACAAAGAAGCATAAAACTAACCAATCTAACTGTAGCCATTGGGCATACGCAGTTGGGGACATGCTTTGCCGTGCCTTATAGGTCATATATGACCTCTGGTTTCTTGTGGCGTGGTACCACCAGGGGGGATCCAGGCCATTTCATTAATTGAGTATGGGTGGTAGTGTGAGGTAGGGACAATACAAGGGCATACCTACTATGCTAGTGAGATCTGGGGTCTTCTTGTTTATATTGTGCAACCGGTATTCCCACATACTTTACCACCAATTGTGGTGAGTTCAGAGTCCAGTATCTTTATGAAGTGTTCACTGTGGATTCAGACTCGTTAGGGTGGGGGGGTCTGTCAACATAAGATGTGTCCAAGAAGATGGCCGGAACATATTGTGTATGAACGCTATATTGCAGTCTTACCCCAAGTTATCGTTCACCAGTTGTGGGGTAATAGAGGGGAATAGAGTCAAGCTATTTTCCGAGTCTGAGTGCATGGTAGTGTCTTCCGAGGACCCAGCTGAAGATGGGGGATCATTGTCTTTGAATGTTACTGCTGTTTGCAATGCTGATTTTCGGCTTTCCAGTATCTGTTTAGGTGATGGGCCTTTGCTTGCCTTTTTCCTGGTTGGTTTGCTGAGGCGAATTTTCCCTGTTGGCATTGATTGTGAGTTTAGGGAGGTGCCCTGTGTTGATCTTTCGGGATTACAGGATGGGAATGTCTCTTCCATCCAGGTGCGTACTGATCCACGGTGGTCAAAAAAGTATGATTTTTTCTCATGCATTATTTTGAGGCAGACTGGGTACAATTACGACGTATTTTAAATTCAAGGTTCTGAGTGTCGATTTTACTACATGTGATCGAAGGTTATGCCCATTATCACCTGAGTTGTGATAGAAATTTTTTAACTTAAAGCCGGGTGACCAGAATTTTAAAGCCAAAAACCGGGACATTTCACAAAAACAGAAGAAGGACTTCAACTTTACTTCAAGCGAGCTCACAGAATGACGGCGCTACTCAGCAGAGAATTACAGAACAGGCAGTAAGAACATGCATAAAAAGCAATTTTTAAGCCCAGAAGCTTGCCTGTTAATTAACTTGCTTTCTTGAAACAACTGCTAACTATTCCTGCTTTGTAAAACATAAGAAACACCTCCAACCGTTTTCAGTCGACCCTCACCAAAAACGGGGACATGAGCTAAATTTCTTGAAATTTGCTGGGACAGCTGGTTAAAAACAGGGACCGTCCTGGCAAAACGGGGACGCCTGGTCACCCTACTTAGTAAAGGCCTCTTGGTGTCACCAGGAGATGCCAAAGTACCGCATACAAACACTGAGTGCTTAAAACCCCAGACTGATACAGTAGCATGTCCTGTTGGCATTAAATCAAATAAACATCTGTGGTAAAATTTGAAATCCTGAAACACACAACCCCCAACAGCATCACAATCTACCTGACATTTAATATATGCATTGCAAATGCTTGATCATGATGGACTAATAGAAAGGTGCTATTTTGGGAACTGTTGTTTGTCTCATGTATCAAAAAGGTTTTGTTTCTTGTGGTTTTTTTTATCAAGTTGTCGTGTTAATTTGGCTTAAATAACGTTGTTCAACTATTTTTCCTATCATTGTGACAGTTATGCAGCTGGGGTGACAGAGCTATGTGGCAAGAAAGACAAATTATGTGGTACAATATGGCATAGTCTGTTGCAGTATTATTTCACTAATTTGTAATTTTAACACATATTAATACTGTGTGTACAAACATTTCAACTCATCAGTATAAATGTAATACCTGAATGCACAAATTAATAACTGAAAGGTGACCAGTAATTTTGCAAAACGGATGGCACATTTCTAGTAACTTTTTATCCAATTGAGGTCGAAACAATTTTTTAACTGATATCTGGAAATTATGCAGCAAATGGAATGCGTGGCACAAACAGTAAATCCATAATTATGTATTATAATTCCAGTGGGCCCAGAAGACTGGCTTTATTTTGCTGCCTAGCATGGCCATTTTTTCTCGAATTCATATCTGCAATTCAGTGGATTGGAATCATTTATTTGCGTCCATGGCTGCCATTTTATAGACCATCAGCTTTCAATGTAACACTCAATGTGTGAATTTATTTCTAGGCACTTTGATTTTTTTCAGATAACGCAAAATCACAATTGATGAAGCCAGGAGCAGATAATTGACAGAAGCCGCTATAAGAACCCATGTGTTCCAGTTCCACATTTGACAACATACACTCCAGAGCAGCTCTCCTCAGCCCACTGAGAAGTAAACCTTATCATTCCGATCAAAGAGAATAGTTAATTTTTCATATCATCAGCAGAAACTCATTTTAAAAGGAAAGTGGTGACTTAATTGGCCTGTCTTGACCACTAGCTTTGACTTTTTCCAGCAGAGCAAACAGGGGTAATTAAAAAGGATAGGGCCACTCAACTCTAATAGGCTTTTCACACTGCAGGCTACATTTTGATGAGATAATCAAATCTATTGCTCTGCCATGTGAATTTTTCCATCTTACTGATGCAGAAATTCAGTAGAAGATAACAGGTTTTTGAAAGTAATAAACGTTTCGAGGCATCAAATAGTATCTCCGTGTGGACATGTCTAATTTATATAATAATGCTCAGAATGTCCAAAATGCGCCAAGAATCCTTCCTCTTGGGCACGGACTAATTTGAACATTAGTACAAGAGGAGGCAAGCCAGTATGGTAATGAGACTGCATTAGCCGAATTAGGCATTGGGTGCTGCCCCTGATATGTGCCAGTGTGCATCTTCATTCAGTGCACATGGTAAAGAAGGGGCTGGGCACCTAAATATCAAATAAAGGGCTTAATTTAGAGTTTCTGAGGAGCCCAGCATCTGCCAGCGGAAGTCATTGGTGGAAGTTATTAAATCTGCCACCCTGAGAGACTACTGCCTGCCATATTTAGAGATTTATGAAAACATGGCGGCATAACCTGCCCGCCAAAGACTGAATGAGGCCAACGTCCTATCTGCATTGAATGCATAGCTGAGAAAACATTACTGAAACAAAGCATGGCTTTCTCACTCTATGCTGAATGTTTCCATGCAAGTGGACACACAAATCTTGAGTCGGGTCCTGAACACCCCCAATTCGCCAGAGTGCAGTCAGAGATTACACTGCCACAGTGGGTACTTTTGCCGGGGCAACGTACATCCTGGCCCCGGCAGAGACTCTGAGGGCCCGATACACACAGGGCATCTGCACTCGTAGCAGAGGCCCGCGTTCATGGCTTGGGGCCCGCACTCATGGTGGAACCTCCACATTGCAGTTTCTCATTGTGGAGGCCCCCCCGGCGAGTGTCGGCCCCCTGCCACGATTCCAGGGCCTCCGTCACAAGTGGAAAGGTCTTTTGTGAATCAGGCCCAGACAGTGCACCTCCTACTCCGCTGTTAGTGTCTCTGCAGGAGCAGCCCTGGTTTCCATTTGGAGGTTGACTGGCTGTGTTTGCACCCCATAGTGAGTGTCTGGAACAGGGGTCTCCAACCTTTTCTGTAATAAGAGCTTACTTGTCTGAGGCTTCACACATTATTGATGAAAATCCTACCGAAGTACTAATATTAATAGAGTTGCAATAGTGACATCAGACATGAATGAATGAATGAATATTAGCCTTATAAAATGCGAACTATGCCCAGAGGCATCAAGGTGCTGTAGAAAGGGCCACCAGACGAGAATTCGTACAAGGCTCACAGTAATAAGTTGGTGAAGAGCCAAGTCTTCAGGGCCTTAGAGAGAGTGAGACTCCAGTCCAGAGATTAAGGAAGGAAGATAATTCCAGAGCCTAGTCGCAGCACAGGAGAAAGCTCTATCCCCGCATCTGACTCTCTTAAACCCGGGAACTACTAGCAGATTTTTACTGGCAGATCTTAAGTGCTTAGCAGGAGCGTATCTTCGAAAGAGCCTTTTAATGATTTCCGAACCTCAGTTATAAAAAGCCATGTGAGTGAGACAGAGGGCTTTAAACAGGATTCTCCGGCCAAGGGGGAGCCAAGGCAGCTTACTAATAGTAGCCAAGACTGAATGGTGTTTGGGAAGGCCCATCACCAGCCTGGCTGCTGCGTTCTGCAACAACTGTACTCGATGAACAAGTCCCTTGTTGATACCCAAGTAAAGGGCATTACAATTGTCCAGTCTGGACAACACTAGGGCAACAACTGCCTGCTTTCAGGAGGAAAATGAGAGAAATTCTGAAATCTTCCTAAGAACCCTGATAGTCCCAAAGCAGGTGGACACCGTTCTACTGATCTGAGGACCCAGGGAAAGGGAATTGTCAACTATAATACCAAGATTTCTTGCTATGGACCCTGGGGAAGGGCATGGGCCATGCGTGTCAGGCCACCAAGCATCTGACCACATATCCTGTTGGTTTCCAAAGATCAAATCTTCTGTTTTGTCTCTGTTGAGTCTGAGATAGTTCTCTACCATTAGGAAGACCACTGCCTGTATGCAATTTTTAAAATTAGTTGCTGATGCTTCTATGTTGTTGGAGATAGACACCATAATTTGGGTGTCATCAGCATTGGACAGCACCTCCAGCCCAAAGGATCTTACTACTTTGGCTAGAGGGGCAACATAAATGTTAAAAAGGGTAGGGCTCAATGTGGAGCACTGAGGGACTCCACAAAACAGATGACTGGGGGCTGAGTAAAATTGATCCATCCTAACTATCTGTGACCGGTTTGTAAGGAATGAGGTAAGCAGCTCCAGAGCAACACCTCTACCCCCACTTCTTTCAGCCTGCCCAACCCTCTCAAATGAGATATGGTATCGAAGGCCACCGTCAGGTCCAGAAGGATTAGGAGTGCAGTATGACCAGAGTCAACCTGACCTCGGATGTTGTTAATTACAGAGGTAACGCTGTCTCAGTACAGTGATCACTTCTAAAACCATGCTGAGAGCTATCGAGCAGCTGATGTTACTCCAGATAGGAACTGAGGTGAGAATTCAAGTGTTTCACCAGAATTTTTTCTGAGACAGGTAATAGAGAGATATGGCGATACTTTTTTACCTCAGCGGGGTCTAGAGAGGTCTTTTTTAAAAGGGGGTTATCTTCCACAGTTTTCCTGGAGGTGGGGTACTGCCCAGATGAGATGACTGCATTAAGTATTGAGGTAAGGTGAGGTGCAATAACCTCCCTTCCTAATTTCAAAATCTTCAAAGGGCAGGACTCCAACGGGGAACCAGACATGATTACATTAGTAACCACCATATGCAAGATTGCCAGCAGTGATCACCTCAGTACGCCAGACAAGGCTGCCAGCAGTACCGTAAGGAGCTTTTATCAATTTGGAATGCCTGAACATTGGTAATACATAAAGACCATAGCTGCAGTACCCCTGGCACTAGGGTAGTAATATTAATAATGTATCTCCCCAGTGCTGCTGGTAGGGTGGTGGGTGCAAGTAGCGTTTGCATTTAGTGTTACTCCGCGCATCTGAGGGGGTTTGTGAGAGACAGTTTGTTTAGATGTTTATGATTCCCTATTTCCACGACAAATAAAATTGCAGTAATATTTTTCTTAAAGCCTACATGTATTATCATTTCAAAAGGCAAAAGGAAATATTTAAAAAAGTCACGTTAAATGACAGGCCAATTGACAGATGATGTAATTCCCTTGTAAAATTTGAAGAATGAGACATGAAACACTGGGAAGCTCTGTTATTGACAGATTTGATTTATAGAAGAATAAATACTATAAAAACTGTTACACTGAAATATATATATATATATATACATGTATATATATTGACTGAAAAAAAATATAGGTTTCAGGGACGTTATAGTTAGAAATTAGCATCTAAAAAACCATAAAAATTCACAGAAAAAAACATATGTTTCAGAAACGTTATAGTTAGTTGGACATTTGACTCATATAAAACCAGAGAAATTCACTTGTTATACTTAGTTGAGCTAACTATAACTCGAACGCCCGCAATGCAATTATAATGACGTCACATATTACATCACTCATGACATGGTCAGTGACATCACTCATGACATCACTGATGACATCTTAAAGGACATCACTGATGGCATCATGCACGTGACAATCTGACATCCCTCATCACACACTAGTATAACCTTTAATCATTCACTGTAAAATACAGAGTACCATTTTCGAAACCATAGACACACCAATATCAGATACTAGATACCCATCCACTGATTCCTATCTATATATTATGAGCCAGACATACACTCATACAGTCACTTATACATGCTGTCACTCATGATAACATCAGTATAATATCCACTCAAACACCTATTCATACATTCACTCAGTGCTACTGATGCATAGAGTTGCTCACACATCTACTTAGTCATGCCAAATATCAATCACACACCCAAGTACTTACCTATGCCGATATATACACACCACCTGACTCATTTATACACACACCACCTCCCTTATTTACTCACATATATACAACTGAGACATCAATTCACTAATCAACACAGCTATACACACAGTCAGCTACCCATACAGGCCTTCCGAGATGCACTTTTGAATCTATACAACCACATAAAGACTCAGACACCGATACAGATACTCATACATTCAATCAATAACCCATATAGGTACTGATGTAGCTACTCACCAACCCATGCACCTGCTTACACACCAACTGAGAGACTAATATAGACATTGTGGAGAAGTGTGGCTCACTGGTTAGAGGAGGCAGACCTGGAAGCAGAGGTCAGCCCGGGACCAGGGTTCAATTCCCAGCTCGGCGGGGTCTTGAGTCCTAAAATGTCCATGGACTCGACAATTCTCGCTCCGGTGCCTACTCGATTCACGGGTTCACACTCTGCGACTCTGGGCAATAGCTTGCTTAATCTCCACAACGGCCCCTCGCGGCGGGATGCCTGGCTTTCACCTTGCGGATACCCTGCAGGGGTTATCTCACAGGGGAATACCAGGACGGGTTCCCTAAGCAAGCGCTTAGAAACCGCTCGGTGATTTGCGCTATATAAATTCCTGTACATTTACATTTACATTTACATTCAGACAGTTTAGTCACTAACCCATGCATTCAGTAACATACGTTCAATCAGTGACTTATACAGTCAGTCATGGATCTACTAAATAATTCATTCAGGCCCTTGTACATCCACTCATTCTTCAATAGACCTTGGCATAGATATATATGAAAAATATTTAAACATTACAGAAACACACATTCACTGGATGATGTCATCCGTGATGTCATTTGAGATGTCATCAGTGATGTCATGAGTGATGCCACTGACCATGTCATGAGTGATGTAATATGTGACATCATCAGCAGTGCATTGTGGGTGCACGAGTTATAGTTAGCTCAACTATTTATAACAGGCACATTTCTCTGGTTTTATATGAGTTAAATGTCCAACTAAGTATAACGTCTCTGAAACCTATGATTTTTCAGTGAATTTCTAAGGCTTTTTAAATGCTAATTTCTAACTATAATGTCCCTGAAACCTATGTTTTTTTCAGTGAATTTCTAAGGTTTTTTAAATACAAATTTCTAACTTTAACGTCTGTAAAACCTATGTTTTTTTCAGTGAATTTCAAAGGTTTTTTAAATATCTAACTACTATTATGTATTTGTCATTAGTACTGTTTTTTCTAACTTTTCAACTACATAAAATAAACTGCAAAAGTTCTATGTAATATAATACATTTCACAAATTACAATGAGTTTTTAAATAATACAAAACAATTTAACATTCAGATAACAATTTTTCTCGTTTTTTTGCTGTCATCAGCTACTACTTAACTTCACTATTCACAGTGATGTCAGAGTAGTTTCATCATAAACAGCAGGGAAAAAAACAATCAAGTAGATTGTTAAAAAAAAACAAATCCTTAATTCTCACAAATATAATACAAAATCAACACAAATAACACATCCAATACTATTTCCAATCTTCAAATCTTACCTTTACTTCGTAGTTTCTGTGCACAATTTCCCAATACGCCAAATAATGTACCACAAATTTTGCTTCGAAAGCATCCAGTATGAATTCCTTAAAGTATCTTTACAACTTCCCACAAAGCCGAATGGTGTATCTAAAATCTTTGTTTGAGAAATATCAAGTATGAGTTGGGTAATTCATAAGGCAATCTCGGTTTCATTTCCAAGTGTGTATTGTTGCAGTGACTCCAACCATTATTACACTTTAAATAAACTGTATAATGTCCACTCGTAGTAGTACTTCAAGCATGGAAAACAATATCAACTGTTGCAAAAGTTCTTCCAGAAATAGATACTTGACTAGCAACAACATTTAACATTTTGTTTTCCCCTTTTCTTCCATTTGGTCTACAGCATTGCAACATTATAATCAAATATTTTCCATATCTTTGTAGGCATAATGTAGATAGCATTGTTGATTTACAACGAGAACACATCATCTCGTGATCAGCTTCTTTTACTAATTTGAAAAATGGTACAGATTTGCAGTCAGGTATTGTTAAATATAGAAATCGTTCTCTGTCAACTATAGTGCTTGAAGTTAATGAACACTGTTTACATTTATGTTCCCATTTGTAACTGATTCCAAATAAATTCTTAATCTGAATTCCTTCATCTTCTAGTACTCCAAGCATAACCATCCGAAATTCTTGTGCATCGTGTTATATATTAGAACTAAACGTTAAAGATCCAATTCATGTATCCAACAGTTGGCGAATATCAGAAGCAGAATGGAACTTACTTCTATCAGTTCCCAATTCTTTAAATATAGTATAAAGTGCAGAACATAATCTTTTTTCCTGACTTTCCACAATTTCACCATAAATATCTTCAAGATAAAATATAACGTTTAGAATAACATTACCATAGCAGTTGACACCAAAAGCATTTTCTAATTGGTATCCGACAACTTCATCACTTGTTTGTATTTTCTGCTTCTTTAAAATTTTTCTTTTCTCTTGATTTTCTTTCTACTTTTCAACATGTTTCCGTTTTGAACACACAACACGTTCCTCATAAATAGGATATTCACCTAAACTTGGAGCATAAAGCCTTATTAAACGATTATATTCTCTCACACAATTAACATCAACACTAACCTTGTTCTCATCAAAATCAATTAAATACAAACCAGACAATGTTCTAACACGAGATAATGCAACATATACCATTCCCTCTTTAAACACAGTTCTTCCTACATTTACCAAAGCATTATCTACACTTAAACCTTAAGATTTATGAATGGTTATTGCATATGCTAAACAGAAGGGAAACTGTTTTCTACGAACATACAAGTCTTTTACAAGCTAAAAACGTGCAGCACAATCCGCAAACTGTCATACCTCCGTAATCTGAGCAAATGTAACTTTCAAGAATTAAATTCCATTTCTATTTTGATATTTCACAAAATCAACAACTTTCCCCATTGCTCCATTCACTAAACCTTCTTCTAAATTCAGATTACGCTTCAAAATGACCCAACAGTTTAAACATACATCTACATTTTTTATTAAGCCAGCAATTTTTGATGCAGACTTTTCTAAAGAATCCAATTTAGTCTGTAGTTTTGCCGAGAGAACAATTGTTATTCTTTGATGCTTGATTTTATCAATAGCTTCAATGTGAACTATTTCTTGATTTTCCCATTTCATAAGCTCTCTATTAAATGTATAACACTCTTCTACTGTAGGCATTATTCAAACTATAGACTTTTTTTCTTACATTTTCTTGTACATTACTTCTGCTGGTGTGTTTTAATTTCTAAACAAGTTCTTTAGTAGACGACTTTGAAAAGCTTGTTTACCATGTTTGCTTAGAACACCAATTCTTACATCTTTTAGAATATTTGCATAATCTTCTTCTCTTGCTTGTCGCATATTCTGAGTGAGTTCTTTATATTTAAAATGTAACCGCAGATTCATATTTCCAATACTTCCCAAAGATTTCTTAGTGTCTTCCTGTAGAAGAGTTTTAAACATTGGTTCTCTTTTTACAGGGGTTAGTTTTTTTTTTGTTTTTTTTTTAGTCATCATACACCATATTGGGCATTCTTGAAGGGATTCCTCCATTTGTCTCACCTGGCTAGCTCGTTCCAACCCTAGTATTGAGCCAGTAATGATAATGAGATGGGGTTCCCTCAAGTCAAAACTGTTTCCTTAGTCCACTCCTGTTCAGCACAGCTCCAAAGCCGTGCGTTACTTGGGAGAAAAAGAACCAACAGTACCCAGGTAAAATCATGGGACCACTTTTACTTATTAAGCCAGGCCACAAGGGCCAACCATATCTTATCCAGGCTCGTATTATCACAGGCTATGTCTGATTCACTGATAAAAAAAACCCAACATTTGCAGAATGCCTGTCACATATAATTTTTACCAGTGACTCAGACATACAGGGGTTAGTTGTAGCAGATCTCCAAATGCGATTAAATGTTTTCCTCCAAAGAGAACGTCGTAATCTGTTTTTAATGCCTGTTGCATTCTTAAGGGTACAAAAGCAAGCATTAAGTTTGAGACCATGCTCACCTCATCAATAATTAAACGTTTCATTTTCTTCAGCACTCTTGACACGTCATGAGAACCTTCTCTGGACAACTTCTGATATCCTAATTTATTATCATGTTCAACTGGTAGCATCAATAATCTATGCAAAGTAACTCCTTTAGCAATGTGTACAGCTAATCCAGTTGGAGCTGTTACCACACAACATAAATGTGAACCACTAGTTTTTTGAAGATAACTGGTTAAAACTTTAATTAAAAAACGTTTACCTGTCCCAGCTTGACCACTGATGTACATCCGAAGAGGTTTAAAAGAAGAGGTTTAAAAGATGAACACACACATTCTTTTTTTTCATGCAACAAACCATGTTCTATCAGTTCTCTCACTTGCACATATATTTCTTTCTATTCAACATTTACTTGTTCTTCTAAGTTTTCCAATGTAATATTCTCCTCGTGTGCTTGTTACATTGAAATTTTAACTTCATGCATAGCAATCGCTTACCTTCATTTTCCAGCATTGGTTGTCCAAGAGGATCTTGACAACATGGACCACTACTTTGACTATCTTGAGAACTTTCATGAGCTATTTCAGCTGCAATAGTCTTTTCCTGTTCAACTTCATCATTCAACATTTTTAAATATGAAGAAAAAATTGTGCATCCCATGCTATCTTTACATGCATTAAAATAATCTTCTTAGCAGTCAAAGTCTCCAAGTAATTCACTTTCGCTATGCTATGGATTAAACAGTTGCAGAAGTGCTAAATAGTAAAATTCTCGCTTATCTGGAGTTTTACAAGTATGGGCTAGATGTAGGTAATTGACATTTACCGATTCGAAAATACCGAATGTTACCGATTCGGTATTTTCGAATCGGTAAATGCTATGTACATAATTTTTCAGTAAAAAATACCGAATGGTTAAGATTCGGTATTTTCCGAATTGGTATTTACCGATTCGGTATTTGCCAATTATTCCTATGGGCCTGCAGGCCCATAGGAATGAATGTCAATTACCGAATTGGTAATTACCGATTCGGTAAAATTGAGGAAAAGTCAAGGGTGGCAGGGTGGCACTTTGACACCCTGTTGCACCCCTGATTAGTGCTTGTGTGCACATGTGGCAGACATACATGCCCTAAGGGCATGTATGTCTGTCACATGGCACAGGTGTAAATGCACAGATTTGCATTTACATAGGAATTCGTTATTTACCCCCAACTAATAGTTGGTGGTAAATAACGAATCCTTAAAGCCCAGAAGCACTCTTTGAAGTGCTTCCTACATTTCATTTACCGATTCGGTGAATACCAAATCGGTAAATGATGATTCGGTACATACCGAATCGGTAAATACCGATTCGTTATTTACCGAATCGGTAAATGTGCCTCCTACATAGGAAAAGTCTATTACCGACTGGTAATAGCCTTCCTACATCTGGGCCTAAGTTTCTTGTGGTTTATAAGATTAGCCTTTGCAAGTTTTACTAAACAACCATGACATCCAACTACTGCAAATTTTCCATCTTTTAAATTCTGTTTAACATTTCTTTTGAAGCTGTAATGTTGAAGTACTTCATACAGACATAGCTGTTCCAGATGTCGACTCCTTTTCGGATAGTATGTGTAAACAAATTCGTTTTAAGAGTCTCTGTACTGTCTGGTTAATTTGCTTCTAATTGGTAAATTTCTTCCAATGATTTCAGCACTCTATTTCGTTTGCAGGCAAGACCTAAACTTACCCAAATGATTCCTCGGGACTTTGAATATAAACTTGAAGAGCACAAGTGGTCTGAACATTCATAGGATCCAATTTCTTGGTGGGAAAGCATTTTCAAAGTAAAGCTGTAAAGTTTTTTGCTAAGGCTTTTCTCTTGTGCAATTTCTTCCCACATTTGTTTCATCTCAGTTTCTTCTGATTTTGTTATGTACGATGTAACATAGCGTGCAACAACAATTGAGTTATCTGCAACATACTGGATGTCCATGTTGGCATTCCACATTTTTGAAAATGACTGGATTTTAGTAATTGATATACGTTGACACTTCTGTTCTTTTTAAGTTGTAGGTATTCTTTGGAGATTTCCAAGGTTTTGTGTGCCTTACAGAAGAAAAAAAAGAATTTACTCTTCCTTTAGAAATGACTGGACGGGGAAAACCAAACCGACATTTGGTGTAAAATTTTCCTTTAGACTTGTATTTTCTTCTGCAATACTTTCCACAACGATGACTTTGGAAACATAAAACTTGCTGTCTCAATCTTCTATCTCCTTCTTGTCTTGGAATCTCACATACTGTTCGATGAAAGACAATACTATTTCATCAGAATCATTTCCAAATTTAGGTGCATCCTTGATCCATAGTAGCATATGTATATGAGGTACACCTCTTGCTTGATACTCCTTTCTCCAAATGAAATCAGTAACTTCTCCAAGAGGTGGATTCTTTTCATTGCAGATAAAAGACATCATAGCTTGCAACCTATGATTAAAATATCTGCACACATTTACAGGATCCAATGAACACAGTTCACCAGGAGTCTTTATTTCAACATTTTTTATATTGGAATTCGCTTCTCTTAGAAACTCAAGAAAATCTCCCCATGCATGCTCTGCACAGCTAAGTGTGACAAACCATGTTGGTGTACCTAAGTTCCGTAACATACACTTGAGTTCTCCATGATGACGATACCAATACTCATTTGTTCTACGTTGACATGCCATCAAATTGATTATTGTGCTTCTAAATTTTCATCTGTTTCTTGAACTTTCTCCACAAATTCTTCCGCAGAAAGAAGTGATTGATGAACTCCAATTTTAAGTATGTGGTTCACTGCATACGACAGAGAAGACAGATCACTTTCAAACAAAAGGTGAAATATGTATGGAATGCACTGTCGAAATCTAGGACCTTCAGAATATAATCTTGTTGACTGATATTCTGAAGCTGGAATCCGTACAGGTCAGTCTTCATATCGTCCACCTTCTCCAGTAGGACACAGCTGTGGAAAACAACAAGCTTCCAAGCTTTTCTCCCATACACTCATTGGAGTTCCCTATGCTTTTTTATTTGAAATAACTAAATTCTGCTTCCTATTACTTCTTTTGAATGCAAAGGACATATTGTGTAATGTTCATAAATCTCTTCAGTCCTTGACTTGTCCACTTTCTCTATTTGACCACTTGAAATTTCAGATTCATCTTCTAAACTTATTACCTGTTCATCCACATTTACATTTTTGTAATAAATATTGTTCTCTATAAGATATAAGGTAGCCTTTTCAACTTTATTAACATCCACAAATTCTTGCCATATTTTCCGACTCTTTGTTGGTACACCATTTACTAAAATAACTACTGCCGCATTTTCATCTTTCTCTCCAGCAATAGTTTCAATATTTTTCTTAAAATCCAAAGGTAAGTACATCACTCTTCCTTTCAGCCCTCTTTGCAAGTCTGTTGGTGGCAGTTTACTTGTTTTAGGCTCCATCCGAATTATATTTTGAAAAGGATGAACAGATTGAATTAGAACCGACTCATATGTACTCAATTTGGCCAGTTCCTCCGGAATAGCTACTAATTCTAAGTTATTATGTACTGCTCTAGCAGGCATTTTGTTCTCTTCTAATTTGTTGTAACAATATTTACATATACATTGATCACTACCTAACTCAAATCGACCTTTCACAAACAAGTAAGTTGCAAATTCTTCCCACTTACCATTGTTCTCTTTTTCACTTTTGAAATACAAATCAACATTCATACTATGACCTTTATAATGAGTACGTCGACAACAAACAAAAACATAGTTTGGTATTGCAGAGCACACTACATTAAACTTTCCAATTTCTTCTTCAAACTGATCAGTACTAATCACTTTCCCATCTCTTCCAACATCTGTAATTGTCAAACTTTCCCTTTCTATAGGCTGCTCTTCTGAACCAAAATATCGCATTTCAATATCATCACACTTTTTTTCAACATCTGAAAAAGAACCATATAAAAGACATGTATTCAGTTCACTTAAACCTAATACAGGACTTTTTACATAGTACAGTTTCCTTACAAACTTCCACTTTTCTGAATGGTGTACTGCTAACATCCTCAAGTAATGAAAAACACTTTTACAAACTTTTCTTGAAAGACAAGCCAGAGAATGCCCATATTTTTCAGTATATTTTCTTACATTACATGGATCTAGTCCTTGTAACAACTTAATCTTCTGTTTAATACTTTTCTGTGTATATTCTCGTAGCAAATTTCACATTATATTAATAGATTCCTGTCGTATACTACAAATATTACTACAACCCCACTAAAACACAGGAGCTTGTGAACGTTTCCCTTGCACTTCTTCAGCTATTAACTCCTCTGCACTTTTACCAACCATTTCCTCCTCGGAACTTCGTATCAACGACCTCCAGTATCAACTGCAAATGGTAAACTATTTTCCTGGAAGTAACTTTCCTCATTAAAAAAAGGCACACTAGTAGAAGTATGTTTCCAATGTCCACTAAAGATTTTGCAAAAGTTGGTTCTGTTCACAAGTCTCTTTTTTCTACTTTTGTCTTTCAACACTTTGACTATTTTATCCAACAGTTTTATTCTCTTCAAAATTAGAATGAATAACTTCTGTTTTAAAATGAAAGCAGTATCCACTATACTTTCAATACGCTGCTTCTCTTTGAATTGCAACACTTTCCTTTTATATTTGTAGCATGTTTTAAATTCTGAATCACTCTAGATCGAAAAAGTCTCTGATGAATTTCTTGAAATTGGTTTTGTCTTCGAATAACAGATACTGTTTCTTTATCATGTTTCCTTTTCCTGGTATTTGAACTTGAAGTCTGCTTCACCTTACTTGAAAAATTCTTCTATTTGCTTTGTGTGATGGTTTTTTCATTAAATGTTCGTAATATTCTTTTCACAAATTGTCTACTACTTTTAGTAGAACAAACTCTTTCTGTATAACTTGCATTTTTTTCTAATTCAAGCTCTTTCCTTTTGGCCAAATATATATTTTTCTTCTCTTTTCTTTTTTTTCACTTTTTCTAGGCATTTGCAAATTTTAATCCAAACAAAACAATTTTCAGAAAAACTAAAAATAGATTCAATTATTTTTTACATCTATTCACTATGTTAAAATCTTAACATACAATTACAAAACTCTAATAACGACTTTCAGACCCAGTGCTGCAACGTGATGGAGCACGACAGGGGAGCAATAGGATGACAAGTACTGCCATACAGCATACAGCAATTATTTATTTAGTTATTTACATACACCTTTACAATTTATATGTAACTGCACTACCTCATACTTTTTACCTCTCCACCGCACCCCACCAACCCACAGCACTCTCTCTGCAACCCACCGCAGACTACTTTATAGATAGTATTTTTAAAAATTGTAATCTATGTACTTAGGATAATATTATCAACTAAACGGCACGCACAAAAATTACCATTATTAGCCTAACAATATTATCTACAACTTTGCAAACATAACACTGCACCCAAGGCTTTAATTGGGGGTGGGGGTGTCTGTGGGGGTCTGAGCACCAGCTCTTTATTTTTGGGGGCCTCGAAATGGGTCTTTATGAGGCTCTATTTTCGGGCCTCGCAAAGGTAGTTAATTTTTTTTTATTGCACTGCAGTGAGACTGTGAGAGCATGCATATTTCTCACTACTGAGAAGTGCAGACATCATTCCAGGTGAGTCACATTGTATGAGAAGGGAAATCCTTTAAAGAGAGCCATTTCCTCTCAGGATTTCCCTTCTCTTTTTGCAACGCAGGAGCAAAATTATCATGGAGTGATTAGCAGACAGACCACCAGGCGCACAACGCCCATTGCCCAGGACTCTCTGAGACAGCTAACCGGGCACTCAAACAGAGCTGCACCCGAGTACTTCACAGGTCTTCAAAAGACCATTTTTTTATAAATGAGATTGTTATTTTTCACTCCTTTTTACAGCCCCTACATCCCCACTCTGCCTATTGCTGAAAGAATTAGGCTGCCCGAAATTTCGCTCTCGTTGCTCCTCTGCAGACAACCACAAGCAGGCAACTCCAGCACAACCCTGCTCTGACCTTACACAGTGTCTTGTTTTAGTGCTTCGAAAACACACACTTTGCCTGGCTCACTTAGTTCTCACCCCCCTCTTTAATATGAAGATAAAAGCATTGTAATTCCTTTTATATTCCTATACTGTGCTTCACATGGAAATATAGAACTGCAGGTTCTCACCACCCCAAATTATCTCTCTCGTATACTCTCTCAAATGTAAGAAGCACAGGTATTCAGTATCTGTAAGTCAAAACCACTTTAAAGCAGTGTTCCTATATACATCTGGACAAACTGTTATGTTTCTAAATTAATGTCTTACACTGAAAAGCTCCTTTACATTTCTTTCCCTAGATGAACCTTTGTTTAAACACCACTAGAGAAGGATGGTGAACTATGTTCCACAAAGAGCAACTCAAAGCTTTGTTGTTCTTTATAAAAACATATGTCTGTCAATGCTTATCACCAGCCTTTTCCACCCCTTAAGAGGCTGGGTGGATGAGTATCATACGCCCTATTTAGGAGAGGGGGCAGAGGGTGCACGGAAATAAGAACCGATAGTTGAATAAAGGGCCAGTGGATGCATGGCCAGAAGGATGAATGGATAGGTAGATGGATGTATGTATCAATGTATGGATGGGAGGGAAAATGAATGCATGGACCAGTACTTAGGATAGACGGGTGGGCTAAAAGATGCTTAGGATTGGTTCTGGGACAGATGTATCGATGGATATATAGGCGTATGGCTGCATGGATGGCACAGTGTTTACCATAGGCGAGTGGGCTGATAGATGCTTAAGATAAGTGCAGGAACAGATGTATGTATGTATATGAGTAGGAATGTATGCATCAATTAAAAGATGGTTGCATAGCGCAGTGCTTAGGATGGATGGATGCTGGGCTTTAATTGGGCCGGGTCTGACGGTCTGCAGTTATTTTAAGGGAGCCTCCAAACGGGTCTCTATCGGGCTCTATTTTTGGCCCTCGCAAAGATAGTCAAATTTTTTTTATTGCACTGCAGAGGCAGCATGCACATTGATGTACGCATGCTTATTTTGCTCACTACTGAGAATTGGAGACTCAAAACGGGTCTCTATCGGGCTCTATTTTTGGCCCTCGCAAAGATAGTCAATTTTATTAGTGTTTTATTGCACTGCAGTGACAGCATGCACATCAATGTACAAATGCTCATTTTGCTCACTACTGAGAATTGGAGACATCATGCTAGGTGAGCCACGTTGTAGAAGGAATTGAAATCCTTTAAAGAATGTTTCTTCCGAACGTAGGAAAATTGGAGGCGATTTTCTAAAGCACACAATGCTACTTATCTTGAGTTAGAGCACACCCCTACTTGCATAGCCCACACCCCTTTAAGAGGTTTGGCCCCCCCTTTTACCGCACCCCCAGTTTATTTTTTCCCACTTAAAACCCTGACTACACCATAGTAACAAAGAAATACTCTAAGCTTCAATAGAAATCTACAATGTCACCAAGTTTCATAATTTGCCATCAATGCTGGCAACCTTCTACCACAGTGCAAGAATGTCTATCAGCTCAAAGATTTGTTATCCACAGAAATGTGTGATTTGTGTAGCTGTCTGCTGAAATACTCATCACCAAAAAGTATTAAAACATGGGAATTTGCCAGAAAAACATATACCATACCATAAAGCGATTCATAAATGGGCCCACTGACAGACACTACACCACCCTCTTCCCATCCTTCCTTAACCTTACAAAATCAAAGGAAGGGCCCCAGCAAACCTAGTAGAGCCACTATAGCAATACAGAAACTTAATTTCAACAACTGTCTGCCGGAACGCTTATCAGCAAAGCGTATTAAAACATGCAAATTTGCGAGTAAATCATATACCATGCCATAGGGCGCTCTATAGGTGCTCCCACTGGTACTAGATCACCTTTAGTACCTTGACAGCTGCACATTACTAAATTCTGTGTTTTAATCACCAACATACCCACCTCCCCCACACCCACCCCGCCCTTGCTTAACCGTACAAAATCAAACAGAAACCCCCACCATTCCTAGTAGTGCCACTATACCCATACACAGGGTAAATTTTAACTGTTGCCAGCCAGAACACTTATCACCAAAAAGTATTCAAACATGCAAATTAGCCGGTGAAACATAAACGACCCCAGAGCACGGTTTCTAAATGGGCCCAGTGGCACTACATTACCTTTACTAGCTACACATGTCCATGTTACAAATGTCTGTGTTATAATCAGCAACATACCCACCACCTCCACCCCTGCCCTTGCTTAACCTTATGAAATCAAACAACGAACCCCAGCACTCCCCTTACCGCCACTATAGCCATACATGGAATTAATGTCAACAGGTGTCTGCCTGCACGCTCATCAGCAAAAGCTATTAAAACCTGCAATTTTGCAACTAAAACATACACCATACCAGAAGACGGTTTATAATTAGTTCCAGTTCCACTACACCACCTCCGCACCCGCCCTTGCTTAACTTTACGCAATAAAAGAAAGAGCCCTAGCAAACGTAGAAGCACCACTATAGCCATACAGAGGCTTCATTTGAACAGATATCTCGTGAAACGCTCATCAGCAAAACGTATTAAAACATGCACATTTGCAGGTAAAACATATACCATGCCAAAGAGCGCTTTATAAATAGTCGCAGTGGTACTACATCACCTTTAGTAGTGCAATATCTGCACGTTACTAAATTCTGTGATTTAATCACCAACATACCCACCTCCCCCACACCCACCCCCGCCCTTGGTGAACCGTACGACATCAAACAGAAATTCCCACCATTCCTAGTAGCGCCACTATACCCATAAACAGGGTAGATTTTAACAGGTGTCTGCCAGAACACTTATCACCAAAAAGTATTCAAACATGCAAATTGACGGGTAAAACATAAACAATCCCATAGCACGCTTTATAAATGGGCCCAGTGGCACTACATTACCTTTACTAGCTACACATGTCCACGTTACAAATGTCCGTGTTATAATCAGCAACATACCCACCTCCCCCACCCCTGCCCTTGCTTAACCTTACGAAATCAAACAACGAGCCCCAGCACTCCCGTTACCGCCACTATAGCCATACATAGACTTAATGTCAACAGGTGTCTGCCGGAACGCTCATCAGCAAAAGCTATTAAAACCTGCAATTTTGCAACTAAAACATACACCATACCATAAGACGGTTTATAAATAGTCACAGTACCACTACACCACCACCACACCCACCCTTGCGTAACTTTACACAATAAAAGGATGAGCCCCAGCAAACGTCAAAGCGCCACTATAGCCATACACAGGCTTAATTCCAGCAGATGTCTCCCGAAACGCTCATCAGCAAAACATATTAAAACATGCAAATTTGCGGGTAAAACATATACCATGCCATAGGGCACTTTATAAATGGTCCCATTGGTACTACATCACCTTTAGTAGCTCGACATCTGCACGTTACTATATTCTGTGTTTTAATCACCAACATACACACCTCCCCTACACCCACCCCGCCCTTGCTTAACGGTACGAAATCAAACAGAAACACCCACCATTCCCAGTAACACCACTATACCCATAGATGGGGTTATTTTAACAGGTGTCTGCCGAGACACTTATCAGCAAAAAGTATTCAAACATGCAAATTGACGGGTAAAACATAAACCATCCCATAGCACAGTTTATAAATGAGCTCACTGGAACTGCACCACCTTTACTAGCTAGACATCTATATGTTACTAAAGTTGTTTAAACACTCTGTCGAGTGCATAGCAGGGGATGTGGAGAGTAAAAAAAGTTGTAATTCCCAAACTTTTGATATACCGTCCCTTTACTATATCTATATTAAAGACATTACATAGAATTTAAAGATTGACGCGTGTCTCAAAAGGAATAGTGAAGCTGAGCACTGGTAAAACCTTCAACACCTACGTATATCCAGCAGAGGGACACAGCCTGACAAATAGTATCACTTATAATCACATGTACTTTACTAATGTCAACAAAGTCAGACAGAAAATATACCACACATTTTCATTTCTTTTTTATCTCTCACACATTTATAAAACATCTCTTCTAAAGAAGTACTCCCCAACCAATTCGATTTCAGAAGAACAGACAATGATTAATACGTTTACTACCATATATTTTAGTATATCAACCTTTTTATTATTCACTAGTCTGTAACTACTAAAACTATTAACTATACCCAAATGCAAACCAGAAACCATATTCATATTATAGCTCAACCTATGATCAAATGATTCAAACTATGCATACATATAAAAGGAACGTATCGCTTTTACTATCTCCATCTCCTCTCCATGTAATCTCAAAACTCTGTAGACGGCCTCACAGTACAGCAACCTACCTCGACTTACCTTCAAATCTACCTCTCAGTATCAAAAATGACACCACAACCTGCCCACATAACAGTTCTGGATTTCGTTTTATCGTTTTTACCTTAATAACACATACATCTCCCACCCCTCCACCCCACTATTTCCACAAAAAATATAATTTGCAAACGTTGGACATTTTCTTTAGCTCGCCCGAATACATTAGCAAACCCAGATTAACGCTGTACCTCATTTTCAAAACCACACAGCCCTTTAAAGATGACAAACTACACTTCTTATTTGTGAAAAATTGCTAAACATATATAAAGTACTTATTTAACAACAGGTCAAACTTTATACATATTTTATAATCAATATGAAACACCACACTTTACTAACACTATATTATTTTGAAATAAAAGATACTTTCAAACTTAAAAACATCACCTCAAATACTTAATCACTACTACAGAACACACAACACACCTTGTCATTTCTACCTCACCTTTGTAGTTGGTATTCAGATTGCAAATATCACACACGCATGGAATTCTTTATTTGTCACACAGTACGTGTAATGCACCGCTTTCATCCAGAATGGAACCAGTAATGGCACCATTTCTCTGTCGCTCCACACATAAATACATGTAAAGAACAAATCAGAATACTTCATTCCTTGAACGACATTCCAAAACTTATCTCCATTGGTTAATTTTCAATTTTCCATACGAAAAGCTACTTAATATTCCGCGCCACATGCAGGTCAGAAGTTCAACCTATTTTATCACCACACTTTCTGCAACATTCTACGACACATGCAGGTTAAAAGTTCATCTATTTTTTTTAACCTAGCGATACAGTTTTGCAACATTTTATAGAACATTTAGCGGCACGTGCAGGTTAAAAGTTCACAATAGGGGTCAGTAGTCCATCAGATTTATCCCCAACTCCAGCAGCACCTCAGCTTACACCCCCAGCGCCATCAGACTGGCAGGAGTCAGTTCTTTTCACGTTACAGATACCGAATTCATTTGATACGTGCAAATTTACCTTCAGACTCCCTATATAACACCCCCTAAGCACCATACACAACTTACAATCTTCAAAACAAAGTTCCACCGAGTAGGTATAACTGCATGCTGACACTACTTGGACAGATGTGGCACAGCGGCCAGAGCACATAACTTAACAGCATATGACACACAGTTTGGACTCACGCTTTTATCCCCGAGTCCGGCAGCAGCTCAGCTTAGCAGCATGAGACTCTAGACAGTACCTCACATATTTACCGTACCCCAGGACTTTCAGACTAGTTGGGGTCAGTAGTTTGTCCTAGTAGCTATAAACACATGCTGACACTACTTCAACAGGTGTACAGCAGCCACAGCACATAACTTCACAGCATTAAACACACAATTTGGGCTCACTCTTTAATCTCCGAGTCCTGTACTAGCTCACCTTACCAGCATCAAACTCTATGCAATACCTCACTAAATTTCCGTAGCCCAGTACTTTCACACCGGTAGGGGGGAATACTTTGCTTTGCACCACCTCTATATCACGCCCTAAACACCCCACAAAGGTTACAACGCTCCTCCCCTCCTCTTTCCTACTTTTTTCACCCTTTTTTCTCCTTATTCGCTTTAACGGAATCACAAAATGGCGACCAACACTTCCTAGTTGCAAATGTTCGCAGCGCTCGCAGCCAATAAGCAGCAAGCTCGTGCTCGTAACGCCTCAGCCAATCAGATGGCAGAATTCCCAAATATCGATATCTGTAAATTTAGATATTTCTCGAAAACTACAGAACAGATTTACATTAAATAAAGAAAAGCTTGCTTTCTAGACCAAGACCCTTCTCCCTGCTAAATTTGGGGTAATTCCGTTCACCCGTTCGACCTGTAGCCTTGTCTAAAGTTTCTTATGGAAATTAACATGGAGAAAACACATTTTGGACCCCCTTTTTCCTCCACCCCCCCTTGACAAATCACCCCCAAACTTTCAACATAGGAGCTGATATAAACAAAGAATTAGTTTGGAAAAATTCATGAAGATTCATCAAACGATGCCAAAGTTATAAGCAAAACAAGAAATGCTCTTCCAATGGAAACTAGGTCCTAACTATAACTACCTACTGGCCACCGCCAGTAGGTAATATATATATTTTATATATTATATATAATATATATATATAGTTGCTCCTCTTGAACAATTGTGCCACCAGCAATGGGGTCCTGCTCTTTATCCACCTCAGTGATGTCAGGGAGTGCTTATCCCATACCATATTTGCCTGACCAGCCTAACTCTAAGCATGCATCAGCTTGCTTGCAACATGCACTAGCAGCATGTTGCATTGTGGGACCCACTCGTACGATTTCAATGATCTACTCCACATTCTATGAGACAAAGTGCTGTTTATTACAAAGACAGGTCAGTCTCAAGGGCCAACACATGTTATGGCCCCACTTGGCAACTGTAGGCAGGGGACATGAATATCTTAGGGACTAGCTGAAAACGTACCTATTGGTTAGTAGGTGGAGAGCCAGTGGGCTTCTTTAGTGCTTTTACTGGTGCCTTGGTGGCACGCATTCACTGTAAATGTTCCTCTTGTGTCTGTTCTTACTAATGACAAAATTACATTATGTGCAAGCTTGGTTGCTGCAAACTTCACACGCTGTTCTTTTTTATGTAATATTTGACTAGACTCAGTACGGTCAACTACATGACTTTTTCCTACACCCGCTTTTTGTAAAGCACACAGCGGGATGGGAGGGTAGTCAGAGCAAGCAAACACTTGGAGCAAGACAGGAGGGGGAGACCATCCGCAAACAAATGCAGTCTTATGGAGTGCTGCCCCTAAAATAAAATGATTGGCAAAGCACGTAGGTCTTGCCTATGCCAAAGCTATTGGCTTAGTCAGTATGTTTTAGGCATTTTGTACAATAACATGGCTGCTGCGCAGCATGGGTAAAAATGAAGAAATAACACGCTATTGCGCAGCCAGCGCTGGCTATTGCGCAGTCAGCGCTGGTCATGTCTTAGTGCTTTTTTTCTGGCAGGATGGGTTGGAGGGAAGAGACCAGCAACAACAGTGGAAGGTAGAAGGGGTAGGGGGTACGCAGCAAGCAATATTGCAATCCTGGAGTATTTTGCGAATTCAGCATCACATGTGTTCACAGAGGAATGCATTGTCACATTACAAGGTTCAACAAAGCACAATCAACTGATCACTGCCAAAGACACACTCATCAATGTTCTGCTTCTAAAAAAAATCCAGTTATGGCATTAATTTGTGTATTGATACTAAAATTATTTCTCATTTAGTCACACATAACTCTAAATAGTACTATGTGGTAACATTTCTACAACATCAGGATATTACCTCCTGATTTAACAATAGTGTCAGGTTGAGAAGATAAGCAGCTTTTTTAAGACTTACCACCCTTCTCCACCAATGTGAAGGAAGAGGGGATAGTAGATGTAATTGTCTCAAGCAGGCTCAATCTATAGTTCTTCTGTGTCCACAGTACAGAAATAGTCACCAGTTTTATATGCATTACAAAATCATTTTTATGTTCTGATAAACTACAAAAAAAATCTTATATCTTATGTGACTCTGGTAAGTAAACAGATGTTTGCTTTTCAAAACTCAAGTAGCTCTGGGTTGCACAAACGTTTGTGATCTATGGAAATGTACATTTTGTATCAGAAAAGAACACATCAGGTACACCAGGAGAAATATATATTTACTCTGTACCATGGGGAAAATGAGGGCAAGCAAGGGAAATGTTGAAAACAGTAGTTTCAACAAATATTGAAACGTCCCAAAGCAATGTACAAAATCCAACCTAAGTCAAAATAGCTCACGTAAATTAAAAGTCAGTCACCCAACTCAGACACTGTCTCCACACTGCTGCCCTGGATTAGGAGTAAACATTTCTGGTCATCCTGTATGTCAGACACTTGGACTACATGGAACTCCTATTCGAGTGAAGGCATTGCAGGCTGCTGGTCAGAACCTGAGGCCTCCTGAATAAAATACATTTGTAATAGTTTGGGGAGCAGAGGGGCTAGTGGGGAGGAATCTGCAGGAGTAAGTGAGGACATGGCTAATGTCCAGGAGGATAGGAGGCAGTAGACTTGCACCTTTTGGTGGGTCTTGACCACCACCACCACCTGTACAAGGCTCCTAGAGATCACTTGCTGACCAGCAACCATTTGCTTCTTGGCTTCCTGAAAATCAGCCAGGATGATATACTGAGTGGGAGGGGTGAGGTAGCACTAGGTTGTTCAATGGTGCCGGGCTGAATCTTACCCTTGCTCACTGATCGTCCAGATGTTTGCTTTTTTTTCAGGGGGAGGTGTGATGGGGGTGTAGTTACAGGTGCCTGTGTTGTGGTGGCCTGCTCACTGAAGGGGTGGCAATTTAAGGTGCCAATGATGGAGATGCCAGAACATCAATGATGACTATTTCTCCAGGGCTGGAAGAATTTCATCTTCAGAATCCTTCAGGCATATTGTGTCCAACCTAACCACCCCTTTGTGCTGGCCTTAGCCTCTGCTTGGAATCTCTTTGTTTATGAGCATCTCACTGTCTAGGGCACAAGCTCACCCTTTTGGTGCCCAATACCTCCTCAGTGATGGTATTGTCTTCTTGTGCCTACTGACCTGCTGAGGCTCTAGGTTAGTTATCTTCGCCCCTTGGCCTGCTGTGCCCTGCTTCCATCTTGGATGCCAATTAAAAATGAATGGTGAGTGAACAAAAGACTCTTACGTTAATATGTTCCTTACTTCATGTACAGAACAATAAACAATGTCATTATTGTAGTAGTCACTGAGACAAAGACTCACATTTTCACAATCCCCACTCCTGTTACCTACGCAGGATTAATACTCCCATATGCCAGATTTAATAGTGTGTGACTATGGGCAATAGAGGTGCATCTGTACCAAATGTTAGAGAAAGGTAATCATTGCTCATGGGTTGGGACTCAATCAAAGCCACCATTACATTTTCTTATGATGACAAACCAGAATGTATGCATAATTCTATATTCAACAGGTAATGACTGGTGGAGGCAGCTTGCATGGCTGTTCACTGAACATTTGATGAGAGAGAGTTACTTCCCAATGTACATTGTTCATTCATGACTTAACAAATACATTTGTGTGTGTGTTACAATGTCATAATGTGTGAGACATCTTGTTCACACTGTCTATGATCTGAGAGAAATAGACATTGGTGGGATTACTTCATTCATGCCAGGCTATTTTGCTAGCAGAGAAAGAAGGTACTTTGAGAACATCTTGCTGTCCACATCTAAGAGTAGAATAAGTTGATAGCATCCGGGGTCCGGTTTTGGGCCCTCTTTATACATGGGTTCTATGAGAGAGCCTTTCTATGACTGCAGGACCTCATCAAAAAATTTGGTTGAATTAAACAGGGATGTTAGAATAAAGCTCCCGTTGTTTGTAGATAATTTTATTACGCTTATCGTAATGCCATTTGGGCATGATGCGTGAGAATCCCTTCTTCCTTCTAAAGATTCTGAATCTTTTTGCAAAATTATGTATTTTTGTAAACTCACTTCATGAGATGATTTTTACACATTGTTGAAAGTCCTCCATATGAGTTGATGATAAAAGCTTTCCAAATGGAATATGTGATGTGCTATTCAATACAATGTCTAAATTACTGCAGGCCAAGTCCTATACTGAACTGTTCTTGATGCTAATAATTGTATTTTTAAGTTGTCCACCTCTTTGTTACAATATTATTGTGGCTTTTTGGTAGCTTGTGCTGCAGTTAATAGTGATTACTATTGCTAGATCATGACCACGGCTAAGATTTGTTAGTGCAAAAGGGTATTTGACTTGCTTGACCATTTTAATGCCCATTACCCATTCAGAAATGTTTTGTTTTTTACTACCAAATTCTGTTCATGAGGTCATTAAACCACCAAGTAGTGCGAGTGACCTCCGTTTGAGTTAATTGTTCTGGGATAAACACAATCCTTAGTAGGTCTTCTGAGGTAACTTGCTCCAATTCTTGAACAAAGTTCTTGACTTTAGATGTTTGCCATTTTGTATGTCATGTTTATCCTCGGAGTGGTATTGTGGGAAAAAGTTAAGTTGAATAGGTTGGAGATTGTTAAGTATATAATAACTATCTGTGAGAGGACAGTAATACATCCAGACTCAATGTGATTTTGGCTTATAAGATTTTGGCTATGATGATGAGGTAGATTTTTTTTAGATCATTGTTGTAACCCAACTTGCAGTGGTATTAAAATTGTGTGTTAAGGGGTTTTCCTCATTACTATGAATATTCTTCTACAGCGGTTTTACAGAAGTTAGGCTGATATTGTTTACTATTTCATTGCTGCGTTTTGCCTTGTCCATTATTATTGCAGTATCTTTCCATCCAGTTTCACCACTGGGTATGCTTAATTTTATTTATTTTTCTGTTGGTTGACTTGACAATGAAAGTAGACTATTGATTTCTTGTTTGTCATTATTGGATTGTGCTGGGTTCATTATAAAGTGGTTGTAAATAACCAGTTGTATAATACATTTTTATTTGTGTAGGGTTCGTTGATCTTTATGTTGTTCAATTCCTGCATACATTGGAACTAGCCTCTGGATATTAGTTTTTACTTCTATATTATTGCTTTTTTTAGTTTAATTTCCTTAATGTTTCAGGTCTGCACTTACTAATATTTCTTTCACAACCTTTAATCTCTTGTTGTACATTCCTTGTTAATTCTTTATGATGTTGCAGATTTGTTGTACTAGTAATATGAGTTAGTGGTATGAAGGTGTACAAAAAGTGTTAACTCATTGTGGCACTCGTGGGGCACTGTGTCTGTGTTTTGTGTCTTCATCAGGTCTTTTTCAGACTTCGCAGGTCCACCAATGGAGCTGCTTTAGAACTGCACTTTTCAGCCAAAGCTTCAGTCTTACGGGGTGGGCTGCAATCACAGGCTGCACTGATGCCGCCTTCACTGGATGGCCTAGCCGCCGCCCCTCAGCCCGCACCGCCACCTTGTAATCCCTTTGCCCTTCAGTCGGCTGCCCAACTCTAAGAGCCTGGCAGATGGTAATGGGTGGGGGATACCATCATTCCCACTACCACTCCCATAGTTACACCAAACAACTTAAAATTAAGGGTAGAATTCTGCATGTTAGAGATAGCAGAGGTGTAGGCAAAGATCTCCACCTGAAACCTAGTGAATTGCATTCATGAGAACGTGAAGCGGTGCTACATCAATACTACTTCACATACTCAAAAGTGCATTGGAGAATAGGTCCAGCGAGTTTTTAACAGAACCATTTAGCCAAAATTAAACATTCTGGGCCCAGCTGTCAGAGAGATTTCTTTGACTTACACTTGTAATACTCTTGTCTTACTGCTGGATTGAAGTCAGGAGTATGACAAGAGTATCTATTCACAGCAAAATCTTTGTGAATTGGTCCCCCCTCTCTTTATTGACGGTGTTCACATCATTAAGAACTTTGGTAAATAACTTCAATAAAAGATTTAGCACAAGAGCTCCAGGGATGTTCAAATTAATGCATTCTTTTCTCCCTCACGCCCCGAGTCCAAGTGTTTTAAAAAGACAAAGGATAGAGGCCCCAAAAGGCAGGAATGAGCCTCAAACAGGCTTAATGGCAATTTTGAATCGAAACATGTGCCTGGTGTATTGAACAATGCAGTAGATGCTTTGTCTCATTTTAGGTTGCAGGCTTTCAGGTATCACCATCCAGAAGAAGTAGAGTTAGCTTCACCATTCCCAGATTGGTGGCTTAGTGCCTCAGTCTGCCAGACCACATGGCAGCCAATTTAGTGCCCAGAACAAGGCATGCCTATGAGGGGGCATATTGCACATATCATAGGTTTAAGGAAGACAAGAGGTGGCAGATTGGTTTTCCCAGAGTCAGTAATCGTATTCCTGGAGACCCTGGGAGGTGGGTGGGAGGGGTAACCTGTGACCTACGCCAAGTGACATACTGTGGCAATTTCCTTTTTTCGCAAAGATGCTAGGGCACAAGAATGGGACAAAAGCTTTCCTGGTTCAGAGGGCGCTGAAGGACTGTCAGCAATTGGAGGCGCAGAGGCAAGACTCCAGGGGCCCCAAAGACACATTGAAAATGGCAACTATCATGGCCAGCCTTGACAGGGTGTGCAGGTCACCAGATGAGGATCGCCTCCTTAAGGCAGCTTTCTCCCTGGCATTTAATGGGGCATTAAGGGTGGGGGGAACCTGGTATGAAAGAAGAAAAAAACATGAGTGGTGGTCTGTAGCTAGCACAGATTCAGTGGCCAAATGGCTCCCTGGTGGTCACCATTACTCATTCTAAAACTTACCAAATGGGTAGGGGGGATAACATACTGCTTCACTGGAAATGAGTGCTGTCCACTGGGGAACCTGTGATCCTTTACGGCCCACCAGGTACAAGGGACGGTAGGCCCCTTTTTGGTAAAGGCTTCAATTTGTCAAGGTACTCAGCTGGTCCCTAGTGTCAGCAAATTTCGACCCTGCAGACTATAGTTCCTATTCATTTTGGATTGGCGCAGCCACCGCTGCGGCATACATGGGACTGGCAGGACAGGCAGTTCAAAGGATATGCAGGTGGAAGTCGGATTGCTACAAGCACTATGTGAGAATAAACAATCAATCAATCAATCACTGCATTTCTAAAGCGCGCTACATACCCGTGAGGGTCTCAAGGCGCGGGGGGTGAGGGGCGCTACTGATCGAAGAGCTAGGTCTTGAGGAGTCTTCTGAAGGCCAGCAGGTCCTGAGTCTGTCGTAGGCTGGTAGGGAGAGCTTTCCAGGTCTTGGCAGCGAGGTAGGAGAAGGATCTGCCGCCGGCGGTGGCTTTCCGGATACGAGGAACTGTGGCGAGGGCGAGGTTGGCTGAGCGGAGGCTTCGGGTGGGGGTGTGGAAGCTGAGTCGGTTGTTAAGGTATGTAGGTCCGGTGTTGTGTAGTGCTTTGTGTGCGTGGATGAGGAGTTTGAAGGTGATCCTCTTGTTGACGGGGAGCCAGTGCAGGCCTCTCAGGTGGGGTGTGATGTGGTTGCGTCGGGGGACTTTGAGGATCAGTCATGCCGAGGCGTTCTGGATTCGTTGTAGTCGTCTCAGGAGCTTGGTTGTTGATGTTCCTGAGTAGAGGGCGTTCTCGTAGTCGAGTCTGCTGGTGATGAGGACCTGGGTGATGGTCTTTCTTGTGTCGGGAGGGATCCATTTGAAGATCCTGCGGAGCATACGGAGGGTTTCGAAGCAGGACGCGGAGACGGCGTTGACTTGCCTGGTCATGGAGAGGTTGGAGTCGAGGATGATCCCCAGGTTGTGTGCGTGGTCTGTGGGTTCCGGGGCCTAGCGATGTGAGTCACCAAGAGTCATCCCAGGCTGATGGGGTGGGTCCGAGAATGAGGACCTCCGTCTTGTCTGAATTCAGCTTCAGTCTGCTGTCCTTCATCCAGTCGGCTATGTCGTAAATGTTCCATTTTTATAACTTCTCCATCCTTTCCTGTATTCTCATGTCAACACAGGTGGAGAAAATGTTAAGGTGATGCGGCCGCTAGATATTTAATTGCCTCCTGGAAATGAGGGAACAAGGGGTATTACATATGTGCCGGTGTTGGTCCACTCCTATGTGAGGTGCGCAAAGGTCTTTGATTCTGCCGGTGACTATGCGCCGCAGGCAAATAAAGCCAGATATCAGCTGACTTTCCACTGACAAGGGGGGCTATGATTGGTTGACTAGAGAACCGCATTGGACGGTTCCATGTTTAAATATCGAAAACAAAAATATAGTCAACAAAAATATCGATGTAAAAATATTGATTACTAAAATATCCACTCCCTATACTTAAACAGGTAAGTACAATAATATAGACTCAAAAATATCGATGTAAAAAATAAAGATGTAAAAAATATCGACTTTAAAAAATAACATAACTTAAAATAAATTAATTAAATATTATTATTATTATTAACAAATGAAATTTTATGTAATATATTTTAACTAATTATAACAAATAAACTTAATTTAATAAATATAAACACAAACAAGTGTACAAATACATATATTTACTTAAAAACATTTTATCAACTATTATCTTTATTTAATTTATAAACTTTATTAATTATATACAAATAAAATTAACACATATATAAATAATGTAAAATAAAATAAAATATTCTATATTTAATTAACACATTAAACTATTTAAAAAAATACATACATTTAATAAGAAAATAAAAACATTAGTAGTTAAAACATTGGATAGCGGGAGGGTAAAAATTACTATTCCCACTCCAGTGAGTGCAACAGTAGGGAAAGCGCTAGATAGCGTAGTGGTAAAAATTACTATTACCACTCCATTGAGTGCAACAGTAGAGAAAGCGCTGGATAGCGTAGGGGTAAAATGTACTATTCCCACTCCAGCGAGTGCAACAGTAGGGAAAGCGCAGGATAGCGTAGAGGTAAAAATTAATATTCCCACTCCAGTGAGTGCAACAGTAGGGAAAGCGCTGGGTAGCGTAGGGGTAAAAATTACTATCACCACTCCAGTGAGTGCAACAGTAGGGAAAGCGCAGGATAGCGTAGGGGTAAAAAATACAATTCCCACTCCAGTGAGTGCAACAGTAGGGAAAGCGCTGGATAGCGTAGGGGTAAAAATGACTATTTCCATTCCAGTGCGTGCAACAGTAGGGAAAGCGTTGGATAGCGTAGGGGTAAAATTTACTATTCCCACTCCAGTGAGTGCAACAGTAGGGAAAGCGCTGGATAGCGGAGGGGTAAAAATTACTATTCCTACTCCAGTGTGTGCAACAGTAGGGAAAGCGCTGGATCCCAAAACAATAAAAAACAAAACTATCAACATTTTTATTAAATTTAATTTCCAATTTTAACATAATTAATATATAAATGTAAATATATTATTATGAGCAAAGATAATACAAAATAATTATTTACACATTATGTAGCACTATAATATCCACAACACACACCTAAAATGTATTACACCATTACATTTAATATTTACTAATTAACTAATGAAAATTAATTTATTATTATTTATTAATTAATCAATAAAAAAATAATTACTTACCAGCTTTCACACCATTTATACATATAAACACCACAAATCACATCTAAAATTAATTACACAATTACACTTAATATTTACTAATTAATTAATGAAAATTAATTTATTATTATTTGTTAATTAATCAATAAAAAATAATTATTTACCAGCTTTCACACCATTTACACATAAACACCACCCTTCGCACGGGAAGGGGGGTGGCTTGGCAATTATTTGTAAATACCATTATACCTGCCACTGCTCCTCTGACCCAATTCCAGATTGCGAAAGTCTGTCCTTCTCTATTGACTTCTCCCCCAACAGTAGCTTCTCTGGGACTCTTATTTATCGCCCACCCGGAACCTTAAAACAATTCCACAATGTTTTACCTTACATCGTTGCCGACCTAGCTACCAGTCCAGCCAATTACACTCAACTGGGGGACCTCAACATTCATTTTGACGATAACTTAGATCATCCCGCATCGGAATTGACAGCCAGTCTTTCCGCCCTACAATTAAAACAACTTGTTTTCACCCCCACCCATTCCAAAGGTCACCTTCTTGACCCCGTCTTTAGTAACTGTACAAACCTCACGTTGGGCTCCCCTTCCCCGCTCCCTTGGACCGATCATTTCCTGATCCCCCTCATCTGGAACACCTATATCCCCCCTCTCTCAAACACAACCACACGAAAATCGCGCAACTGGTCAAAACTTCCCCTGGAGGACTGGAGAACAGCTTTAGAGACCTCCAGACCCCTGAAAATTCAGGACCCCACATTAGCTAATGAAAGCTACAACAGCTGGATCTCAAACTCACTGGACTCCACACTCCTATACGCTGCACCAAATCCAAACGACATTCAAAAAATGCACCATGGTACTCCCCCGAACTTCGGGAAAGGAAACACCAGTGCAAGAAACTGGAAAGGAAGTGGCGATTATACTACTCCCCTTTAAATAAAATAATTTATAGGGAAGCGATAAGGTATTATGAAAACGAAATCAAAACCACACAATCCTCCTTTTACACCGAAAAAATGAGCGCAGCTTCTTCCAAGTCAAAAGAAATATATCAGATTGTTAAAACACTTACTAAGCTCCCTCACAACTCTTCTCCCACTCATAACGCACAAAGCCATTGCAATGACCTAGCGGAATTCTTTTTCCACAAAATTCAAAAGATTTACACCTCCTTTTTCCCTACCGACACTGATCCCGACTGCACAGCTATGTGCCTATCGGAACACGAGTGGCATCCTCCAAACAATCTGGAGAACTTCCCACCTCTGGACTCAGAGACGCTCGCCCTTATTATGCAACAAGTAAAGTCCGGATCTTCCTGTGACCCAGCACCCCCACGCACCTTGATGTCTGCCACTCATAGCATCCTCCCCATTATTCTGGACGTGCTCAATGCTACTCTCTCCACAGGCATCGTTCCAACTCCTTGGAAACAGGCAATGGTTAGAGCACTTATCAAGAAACCAAATCTGGACCCTAACAACCCCAGTAACTATCGCCCCATCTCCCTGCTTCCTTGGATGAGTAAAATCTTGGAGAAACACGTCAATAAGATCTTAACTGAATTTCTCGAGACTAACCACTTACTCGATCCCTCTCAGACGGGTTTCCGCCCTAAGCATGGGACGGAGACTGCTTTGGTTGTTGTGACAGAAGAAGCAAGGGGGATCTTGGATCGGGGAGGATCGCTGGCAGTCATCCTCCTCGATCTAAGCGCCGCCTTCGACACGGTGAACCACAGAATATTATTACATCGACTCCTCAGTCTGGGAGTCTCAGGGATAGCTATTGCTTGGCTTCAATCCTTTCTGGGCAACCGCTCATTTCAAGTCTTGGAGGGCGACACCATCTCCCCCAGCAAACCCCTGGGCTGTGGGGTGCCGTAGGGCTCTTCTTTGAGCCCGACACTATTTAATGTGTATATGAGCCCAATAGCTGAGATAGTCCGCCCGTTCGGGATAAAGATCATAACATATGCCAACGACACTCAGCTAGTGGTATCTCTCAACCAACTCGATTCTCATAATGCACAGGTCAACCTAAGGGGCTGCTTAGAAGAAGTCAACAGCTGAATGACCTCCTCTTGCCTGAAACTGAATGGAGACAAGACGGAGCTGATGCTTCTCGGCGGCTCCCCAGCCTCCTCGATCAATTTAATCAATTCAATCTGGCCGGTCTGCCTTGGCCCTTCCCCTACACCTAAGGACATAATAAAAAGCCTCGGTATCTGGCTGGACAAATCACTCAGCTTCAATTGTCAGGCAACCAAACTATCAGCTACCTGCTTTGGGATTCTTAGGCTCATTCGGAAGATTCTCCCCCTGCTGCCATTTGGGGCAAAACAGATTGTAGTCCAAGGCCTAATTCAGTCCCGCCTGGATTTTGGTAATGCCCTCTATTTAGGATCCCCTGAAAACACCCTAGAAAGCTTCAGATAATACAAAATTGTGCAGCACGTACTCTGCTGCAGCTTCCCCGTCGTCTCTCAGTTAAATCCGGCCTCAGAAGCCTTCACTGGCTTCCGGTCAGGGAGAGAATCAATTTCAAGACCCTCTGCATTTCCCACCAAGCGTTCTGGAAGACAGGCGCTGCTAATAATCATTCCTTAATTACCCCCTACCACTCTACTAAACAGCTCCGTTCTGCTCAGTCCTTCCTTGCTATAGTCCCTAGGATTAAAAGAGCAAGATGTGGGGGTTGATATTTCTCCTACAACGCGGCTAAACTGTGGAATTCCCTCCCCCTCCATCTGAGATCCCAGCCCAACCTACTCCTGTTCCGCAAACACTTAAAAACCTTCCTCTTCACAAAAGGTTGATAATCTTTTCTGTTAACAGTTTGACCAGAAGGCACAGCTTTTCTAGTGCTAGGACGCCTCAGGGCTGCTATCGCGCTTTATAAATTTAAAAAAACAAACAAAAAAACTCACACCTAAAATAATCACGCAATTACATTGAATATTTACTGATTAGTTAATGAAAATTAATGTATTATTATTTATTAATTAATCATTAAAAAAATAATTACTTACCAGCTTTCACACCATTTACACATATAAACACCACAACACACACCTAAAATTAATTACACGATTACAATTAATAATTACTAAATAATCATTAGTAATTAATTTTAAAATATTGAATAATTAATCGATAAAAAATGAATTACTTAGCACCCTTCACAACATTTACACATATAAACACCACAACATCCACCTAAAATTGATTAAACAATTAACATAATTAATTATTAATTGACTAATTGAAATTAATTAACAACTAATTATTAAACTATTATTGATTAATAAATTAACACATTAATTAATCAATGAATTTTATTGCAATAAATTACTTCCCACCCTATTCCCCTATAATCCCACAACCCGCTACGGAACTAATAACGCAAAATTAAACTTAAAATAAATTAATAACTAGAAAAATCCTAAAACATGTAATAAAATGACAAACAATTCTTATTACAAACACTAAAACGCATAACATTATTAATAAATCGATGTTTTTGTAAACTATATTTTTGTAAACGATATTTATTACGACTATATTTTATTATTGATATTACTTACCTGTCAGTCGATATTCTTGTCAACTATATTATTGTTGTCACTATTTCTTCCAAACTATATTTTTGCGGCGATATTAATGTCCCACGATATTTCTCTGTCGATATTCCTGCTCTGCACCGCATTGGACAGATGTTGCCTCAGAGGCTTCTGTTACCCGGATTGTAATAATGCATCTACGAGGCAATGATTTGACAGAGCTAGGTTGAAAAGACTTATTTGAACTGATTGTCCCTGAAATGTGTTGGCTTTCAAAGAAGTTCCCAGAGGCCATAATTGCCTGGTTCAAAATGTCCTGAGGTTGAGTTGGAGAGGTGGTAAGTTGGCCAGGGCTCTCAACGTGTCGATGAAACATTGAACCGGATGGTGAGTAAGTTGTTTAAGACAGCTTGTTTGTCCGCCATACATCATGATTGCTTCAAGGGTGAGTGTTTTTTCTTACAGAATGGGGTGCACTTTCCAAAAGAACGCTGGTCCCGTGTGCACTGTGCATGGGGGTGAGGACCAGATAGTAGGTGGACTATGCTGGCCTGTGGTCGGTGAGGTCATGATTAGTAGGGACACTTCAGGTCCCTTTATGGCATCCTTTCATACCAAAGTAACATTGGCATCACTGGACCCATCAAGGGGTGCTGGCAGCAAAACCAAAGTAGGTTGCAGGTGGGTGGGGGATCACAGATACTGAATTGCGGTAAATAGCACCGGTATAATTGCACACAGCCGTCCGTGAGACCTTTTTCGAACCCCACAAATGATTTTACGATTTCAATCTTACATGGTGCTGGCAGCAAGCCAAAAGGAGGTTGCAGGGGCATGGGTGGTTTGGGGCGGTTGCTGACACACGGTCCTTACCTATCAACCACCCGCTCAGGTGCAGTTGGCACGAGCTAGCACAGGTCCTTGGCAGATGAGGAACTTGGGTGTAGAGGGTGCCTGCAGTAGGTATCCAAGGGCAGCTGGGCCCCCCTGCACAAGAGCTCCCGAGGCGGGAGAGCATTTGTATGGGAGAGGGAAGTTGGGGCCCTGCCATAAGGAGGGACTCATCCTCTGGACATGGGGGTGTAAGAGGAAGGGTCACAGAGCTAGTTGTGATCTCACTTGGAAAAGTTATGTTTTTTGTTGGTAGAACAGACTAGTTATGGTTAGGTGATTCCCATGTACTAGAGTCACTGTTAAGGCTAGGTCTCACTTGAAAACAAGATGTAAATAATATGGTTACTGTGCAAATTTATATGACAAAAATGTTTTTGTGTGCGTAAAAAGAAATACAGCCGGTGGTCTTATGATCCCTAACCCAAAGAGATGGTCTCAGTCATTGACATGGAGGTTTTGAATGGAGTGGCAAGTACCCATGAGACACCTGTGAGCCCCTGGCCATATTTATTTTTTTGTGTCATTATTACAGGTAGTGCCATGGTTTGAATGAACACGATTGTCTGCTATTTGTGGTAGGCAACTTCTTGTGTTTTGGCACCTTTCATACGAGCAGAGATGTATTTGCTGGTGGATTGATTCTGCTGGGTTTGCCATTGAACGCCACAACTAACTAGTTCTGGGGTGAGGAGATGAAGCAGAGGCCCCTCAGTGTCCAAAAGCGAGAGCGTAAATGACGCGTGATAAGCAGCCTGGATCTTAATGAGTATGGCACTTTTGCAGACATTTGAAAGAATGCATTATTTTTGTTTGTTTTAGAAGTTAATTTACGCAGAATTGTTCTCTTTAGCTTAAGTGTGATTGGTTTTTTTTCGTGTTCAATTCAGGTGGAAAACAATCTGCACAAGTACAAACGTCCTTACAGCTTATCGCTAATACTGCCTTTCTATTTCAGTTCCAAACAAGGCACATTCTTTTTTGGTCTCCGATCAAATATAATTTCATTACTGAATAAAGTATCCAAAATTCGTGACTTAATACAATTCGCATTTGCAATAATCAGACGGAGCCCTCAGGCCGGTGTTGTAGGCTTTATCACCTCAGTTTCCAAACGCCATGAAACAAGCCCATTCACAGAATTTAGGTGTCAACCTTCCTACTGCCTGGCACCCTATCTTAAACGAGTAGAAACTTAACAATTCAACCTTTGCCAACCAGTGGGCGATACAGGTCGTAAGGAGACCGCCTTTTAAAATATTTATAAGTCTAATGCCCTATTCTCAAAACAATTGTTCTTAATTAAAATAAAATAAAAAATAAAAACACTTTATTTTCTTTACTCTCATGGAGATTTTGCATTTCATGACAGGTAAAGGTAGTAACATTGTGGCAGATGGACCTATTACATCTTCTAAAGTTACTGTACTGGTCCAGTTGAAGTGATTGTTAGCACAGACTGGTCGTATTTTTCCACATTTCCACAAGCTGCTGTGTCTGTAAATGACTGGCCCAGAGAGGGTTAGATGATCTGAAATGTACAGTAAAATGCAGGAAAGAAATATGATGCTCCAGAGATTTTTAGTAGAATTATGCCACACCTAATCTATATGAATGAGTACGCCTCAAGTGACCTGGCTTCAAAATCCGAGTTTGAGTAGGCGAAGGGAAAATTGATGACCCTCTTTTAGTGGTGCCTGGAAGAAATTAGGTAACACGTCTCACATGGCTCAGCATTATGATTCCTCTGCATTTAAGGCACAGGGTTCACAATAAACCAGAACATGGCCATTGTGACAGGGACATCAGGGGAAGTAGGCAGCATTCAAGGTGGCAGCTTTATGCTCCTTCTGAAGAAAACACCTAGCCCAAGCAGAACTTAAGGTACCAAAACTATCAGCTTCCACTGCGCCACCTACCGTTGGAAGGCAGTAATCATTCAATGCTCTGTGACTGCTGGAGAAGTGGTAAACCATTTGGGCATAACCAAGATATGAGTTGAAATTGCGAAAAAGCCATTCTTCCATACCCCACTCCTTGTAACTTGCAATGCACTTCGATGTGTACAATGAACATTTGTGCAGAGTAAATTGATACTTTGCAGTAGCTAAGTCAGATGTGCTGGCTTTGTGAATATATATATATATATATATATATATATATATATATATATATATATATATATATATATATATATATATATATATATATATATATATATATATTAAGGTATATATAGTTAGGATTTTTTCTCTATGGGTTTTTTGAAAATTCTATGTCTAATAACTTTGGCGTTTGTGGACGGAATTGGCTGAAATTTTCAGGAAAATGGCACATTTTGTTTCTGAGCAGCCCTTGAAAATTTGGGGGGGGTTCGTCAAGGGGGGGCCGAGAAAAAAGGGGGGTCCCAAAACGTGTTTTTAACATTGAGTTTTCCATAGGGCGGTTGGCCTCACTTTTAGCCCGAACGGCTGAATGGATTTGCACGAAACTTGGCAAAATTGTAGGGACTGGTAGCCCGATGTGCCTTTTGTAGGTCTCAATATATGTGCTCCAGTGGATTTTGAGAAATTAACGTTTAAAAAAAGATATATATCTGTAACAGCGGACCGGGCAGCGCTCTGGTTCGCGGACTTTTCGCGCAACGGAGCTTTGTGAAGCGAAGCTGATTGGTTCTCCGGCGTCTGTCAACATTCCAAACAGTCCGTAGCGGCCGCCATCTTGTCTCTCGGTAGGATCGAGAGACAAGAGGAGGTCAAAACAAAGGGGGAAATAACTATAAGGGGGCATAGTAGATCCTCGCTGACCCCCTAGGTTTGATGTGGAGGTTTTAAAAGGGCCCCGCGGGGCAAAAAAAAAAAAAAATAATAATAATCGAACGGCTGAATGGATTTGCACGAAACTTGGCAAAATTGTAGGGACTGGTAGCCCGATGTGCCTTTGCTAGCTCTCAATATATGTGCTTCAGTGGATTTTGAGAAATTAACGTTCAAAAAAAGATATATATCTGTAACAGCGCACCGCTTCGCGTACTTTTCGCGTTACGGAGCTTTGCGAAGCGAAGCTGATTGGCTCTCCGGTGTCTGTAAACATTCCAAACAGTACGTAGCGGCCGCCATCTTGTCTCTCGGTAGGATCGAGAGACAAGAGGAGGCCAAAGCGAAGGGGCAAATGACCATAAGGGGGCATAGTAGATCCTCGCTGACCCCCTAGGTTTGATGTGGAGGTTTTAAAAGGGCCCCGCGGGGCAAAAAAAAATAATAATAATAATAATCGAACGGCTGAATGGATTTGCACGAAACTTGGTAAAATATTAGGGACTGGTAGCCCGATGTGCCTTTGCTATGTCTCAATATATGTGCTTCAGTGCATTTTGAGAAATTAACGTTCAAAAACAAGATATATATCTGTAACAGCGCTCCGCTTCGCGGAGATAAAATTATATCTGTATTACCTAGCTGTTGCTAACACCAGTTAGCGACGGCTAGTAGGAGATAGCGACCATCTTGGGTCCCACTTTGCATGTGAGTGATATTTATCACTAATGACATGCAAAGTGGGCATGCCAAGATGTTAGCGACTGGAAACAGTCGCTAACATCGCTATCTCCTATTATCAACTTTTGGAAATATTCGAGATAAGCGCGAATATCTCCAAAAAGTAACAGCTGCCCTGAGCAGTTCTTAGCCATGTTATCCAATGGGAGGTGGATAACATGGCTAAGAGCATTAGCTCGGTAATGCATGAATATCGCGGAGTTTTCAGCGATATTAATGCATTGCGCTCGTTTTTTATCGTATTTGCGATAAACCTTGATAATAGCAAGGTTTATCTGCGATAATTTCTGACGGTAAAAAAATCTTTGCAATGCATCGTTAGGGATAAATATCGCTTAACTTTGGTAATATGCCCCAACGTCTGTTAACGTTCGATTCGAAGGAAATCAGGAATTGTTGAAAAACATTGTGTGCGCCATCTTGTCTTTTTTCAAATGCCACACTTTTGTCGTGCACGGCAGCCATTTTAGATGCCTTGACCAGACCCACTCTGTGCACGCTGTCGATCCTTAGCATGGCTCCCCACCCTCGCAAGCATCTCACCCAGGCAGTGGTCACCCCCGCTCTCTGTCTTATGCATGGGTAATAAACCTCCCCCCATCTGCGCTGCTCTTCCCTGAGAATCACACCCTGTGCCCGCCCGACACCTCCCTTTCGCCCTATTCACTACCGCACCCTCTGACACTCCTTTTCCTCTGTGTCCGATTGTCCAGGCCGGTCCTAGGCTATCAGCTAGCCCTGCAGATGTAGTTTATGGCCACAGCTGTAAAGAATCACCCCTCTTCAAAGGAGTTATAGTAGATCAAGGCCCACACTCGATGAGATCCGTCACAGCAGAAGCGTTGCTATTATCTGAAAACCATCCTGTATTGTGATTGGGGAGGGGACCGAGCGTGAAGCGGAAGATTCCAGGGATGACTCTTTGTACATCAAAGTTTTTACAATTATGTGTCACATTAAAAATATATAGCACTCCGACAAAGTAGTAAGATTATAAAACTTTAATAATTTATAAATATATACAAGAAAACAAAAATAGTAATAACATATAAACATTTTTAGAGAAAAACAACGAAGTAGCGGTCGGCTGTGCGAATAGTCCCAACGCAGCACAACGTCCAGATTTCCGGCGTGGGGCGTCGCGGGGGGTGGGTCATCAGTAGCAAACTGTTGTGCGAATAGTTCCAAGGCAGCAGAACGCGCCGAAATCTAGATGACACGAAAGTGATGTCTAGTAAGTTGCCACCCAGCAAATAACGGCGTGGGGCGTCGCGGGGGGTGGGTCATCAGTAGCAAACTGTTGTGCGAATAGTTCCAAGGCAGCAGAACGATGGCACCAAGGTGATGTCCAGTAAGTTGCCGCACTGGTTTTGGTATCCTACAATGCTGCTCCGAATAACGGCGTGGAGCGCCCCGGGGGAGGCGGCGTGAACGGGCCTCTCCAGGTGGAGTCTCATCTGTTTTAGTGGGGCGCCCCTTTACCGTTTCAGTTGCCATTCCGTCCGCTTTTGGTCCACTGTGTCAAAATCCGCCATTCAGCTGAGTTGCACCCACTCTTGCGGTGCAGCGATAGGCGGCTGCCACAGGACTCTCAAAATGGCGGCAGGCTCTTTCCTTTTTGGGCGTGGTCCACTGAAATGGCCCTGGGACACCTTGGAAATCGGACGCTTGTCTGCTAGGTCTTGGACCCCATTCTCGAAAGCGTCCCCTCCGCCTTGAGAATTCATCAAAAGTTTTGGGGGCCCCGACTCCTGCAGGCTTCTGGTGGGGAGCGGCTGCCATGATTGCTCGCGGAATGACCACGACGGAGCTACGAGATGGTGGTGCTCTCATGCTGACGCCAGTTTAGTCTGAAACATCCAGAAACAAGGTGGGGCTTTCATCGTTTGGGGGAAAAAAAAAGTTTTCATCCAATGAAAAGTGTTGTTTTTAGGTCATATGATCAAGCCTTCCATCATTCGGAAACCAAAAGTAAAATGAACCAATGAAAAGTTTTATAAACAAGTCACATGACCTGTTATGCGGCATAGGGTATAAAATGCGGAGAAAATACGTTGGCACGTGAGGCGGCGTCAGTAGCGGACCGATGTGCGAATAGGCCGAAGGCAATACAACGCGCCAAGATCCGGATGGCACCGAGGTGGTGTCATAGTTGAGAGTTCTGAGCAGCGGTTGTAACACTGTCTGAAGCTTATTTGCAGCTGCTGCAGCTTCACTACGCGCCAAGATCCGGATGGCACCGAGGTGGTGTGTAGCAAGTTGCCGCACTGGTGTGGCCATCCTACAATGCTGAAAGTCGGCGTGGGGCGCCCCGTTGGCCTGTGAGTTTGCGTCAGTAGCGGACCGATGTGCGAATAGGCCGAAGGCAGCACAACGCGCCAAGATCCGGATGGCACCGAGGTGGTGTCTAGTAAGTTGTCGCACTTCTGTGGCCATCCTACAATGTTGAAAGTCGGCGTGGGGCGCCCCGTTGGCCTGTGAGATGGCGTCAGTAGCGGACCGATGTGCGAATAGGCCGAAGGCAGCACAACAATATTTTCTGACTGACACCAAAAGGCGCTGAGATGCCAAGATCCGGATGGCACCGAGGTGATGTCTAAGTTGCGGACTGATGTGCGAATGGGGCCAAAGGCAGCGTAACAATATTTTTTGTATGGAAGATACCACTAGGCGTTGAGATGCCAAGATTCGGATGGCACTGAGGTGATGTCTAGCAAGTTGGTGTGGTCATCCTACAATGCTGAAACTCGGCGTGGGTCGCCCCATTAGCCTGTGAGATGGCGTCAGTAGCGGACCGATGTGCGAATAGGCCGAAGGCAGCACAACGCGCCAAGATCCGGATGTCACCGTGGTGGTTTCATAGTTGAGAGGCACTTCATCTGCAGTGGGGCGCCGAGATCCGGATGGCACCGAGGTGATGTCTAGCAAGTTGCTGTACTGGTGTGGTCATCCTACAATGCTGAAACTCGGCGTGGGTCGCCCCATTAGCCTGTGAGATGGCGTCAGTAGCGGACCGATGTGCGAATAGGCCGAAGGCAGCACAACGCGCCAAGATCCGGATGTCACCGTGGTGGTTTCATAGTTGAGAGGCACTTCATCTGCAGTGGGGCGCCGAGATCCGGATGGCACCGAGGTGATGTCTAGCAAGTTGCTGTACTGGTGTGGTCATCCTACAATGCTGAAACTCGGCGTGGGTCGCCCCATTAGCCTGTGAGATGGCGTCAGTAGCGGACCGATGTGCGAATAGGCCGAAGGCAGCACAACGCGCCAAGATCCGGATGTCACCGTGGTGGTTTCATAGTTGAGAGGCACTTCATCTGCAGTGGGGCGCCGAGATCCGGATGGCACCGAGGTGATGTCTAGCAAGTTGCTGTACTTGTGTGGTCATCCTACAATGCTGAAACTCGGCGTGGGTCGCCCCATTAGCCTGTGAGATGGCTGTTCTTTGGATTTGGGCCTGGTCCACCAAAATGGCCCTGGGACACCTTAGAACTCGGACGCTCGATTTTTTTTTCCTTTCCTGTACATGCAAAAAAAGGTAAATGCCCGGTACGTTACACGCTTCATCTGCCACGATGAACTCTCCAGAGGAACCGAAAAAAAATATAGTTGTGGTAACTATACCATGCATCGTCATATGGAGAGGTGGCACCAATTAATTATAGTGCTGCATAAAAGAGAGATTTGGAGGAGAACCCCTGACCTGCTAGTACATTCATCAAAGAAGTGGCACTGAGAGCTTCAGAGGCAAGGGAAACGGTCCCAAATATTTAGAAGAACTTTGGAAAGATTAAAATGACATGTTTAGATTGTGGCAAATTAATTTCATGTGGACAGATGAGTGTTACTCTAATAAATACAGCATATGAACATCATCATAGTCGATGGTTGGTAGAGACATTTTGACTATATCCTGGACCTGCCCGTCCTCGCCCAAAATGGCGCCGGAATAAATGGGACTCGTAACTCCTTGTTGTGTACTGGTTGCAGAACCTTGAAATCACGAGATACGTATGCAGTTTTGAAGCACATGGCGGGCGGGGACGAGAATTGATTGAATATTTCGACATCCCTATTGATATTAAGTTCTGATGCGTTATTGATTACTGTACTGTTGAAAGTTCGAATTAACGTCACCCATGGTACTTGCCCGCAAATGTATATCTAGATAATTTTATTGTAACTGGCCCTGTCGTATTTTAATTATAAAATGTACGTCCACCGATTCCGTAACTGTTAGACACCTTAGTTCTTGCAACCTAATGGCCCGCCCGTTACGTTCCTCTACAGTGTAAATGTCTATTCATCATATACGATTACAGTTTGCTCTGTGGCAGGCCCACGTGGTTATAGGCTCGTATTTGTATAATGAAATTTTCACAATAAAGGTTTTTAAAAGAAAACATGGTAGTAGTATATACATTGGTAAAGTTTTTAATAATAGTGACTGTTTTAGAATCATTAAAAGGCAAGTGAAATAAAGCAGACCAATTACATGAAGGGTAAAAGGTATAATACGAAGGAACGCAGTAAAGATAAATGGTCAAGGGCTGTTGTGTTTTCTATTCCTGCAACATAAAGTGATCGATAAGAATCTCATATTCAGGCGTATCGGCGACTAAGACAGCAGGTCGACCCTCTTTTGCTCAACGGCTCCGTCATGGGACGAAGAAACGCTCTTTTTCTCGAAAAAAGAATATATTTTACTTGCAGGACAGTTGTAAAATTTCCGGGAAAGTACATTAGCCTGGAACATTATAACATATATTTAAGAAAAAATAATGTTCGGAAGTAATGAAAAGCGTAATTTTTAGGTCATATGACCAAGCCTTTCATCATTACAATAAGAAAAGTAAAATGAACCAATGAAAAGTTTTATTAACAAGTCACATGACTTGTTATGCTTACGTTACGCGCTGCGCGCCCCGGATGACTTCCGGATGCGCTAACGCGGCGCGTCATATGACGCATTACGCGACAACGCAGGTACAGAATATAGTCAAAATGTCTCCACCAACCAGCGGTCGGAACACAACCCCTTTCAGCAGGCTAAATAGTTCTGTTAAATGACAACAGAAGGGACAGGCAACAAGAACCATCAGTCAAAGAGGGGAGAGCTAGTTCTTCTCTACCGGGTTACATTGGGGCGCTACCGGAACTGATCGAATTGGTAGTCTACAGTGTTTCTGGATGTTTCAGACTGAAGCTGGGGTTAGCATGAGAGCAGCACCATTTCGTAGCTCCGTCGTGGTCATTCCGCAACCAATCATGGCAGCCGTTCTTTATCGTTATTTTGGGCGGGGTGGGTGGCGGAGCCGAGCTGTTTTGCAGCCATCATTGTGTGGAGTTCAGTTCATCTCACTAGTTTTGTATTTGTCATGAGGGGTTGTTCCTAATGTTTCTATTTTAGCGAGGTCAAAAAGAGATCCCATTAGTGGCCTACTGATTTTGCTCGATTCCTTTTCTTTTTTTTTTACACGATTTTTCGTTATCTGCAAAGACTAAACAGAGTATTGCGACTCTGTGTTTGTTTGTAAATAGAGAATGAACCAAAGAGAACTAATTCTAAAACAGTAAATACTTGGATAACAATCAATCAAATGGAGAGAGAAGCAGGCACGACGGATTACAATGGGGGCAAAGACCTGCGTTAACTACCTTTCACTATCTGCAAAGAGAGAGTACTCCTAATAGAAATGAGGGGGGGGGGGGGCACCATTCAAAGCAGATCAGTGTGCATAAACACGAAAATGTTTTCACTTACCACGTACTTGACATTCGACAGCTTATGATATTTGCTATTAAAAAACCATTGAAATTCACTGAAAAAACCATAGGTTATAGACCATATATAGTTAGGAATTAGCATTTACAAAACCTTGAAAATTCACTGAAAAAACCATAGGTTATAGACCATATATAGTTAGGAATTAGCATTTAAAAAACCTTATTTTACTCACACAAAACCATTGAAATTCCATATATAGTTAGTTGCACTAACTATATATCGCGCACCTGCAATCCACTGCTGATCATGTCACATATTACATCATTCATGACATGGTCAGTGACATCACTGATGACATCACTGATGACATCTCAAATGACATCACTGATGACATCACTGATGACATCTCAAATGACATCACTGATGAGATCACTGATGACATCTCATTTGACATCAATGACCACATCACTGATGATATCATTCATGTGACAATACAATGCATCTCCTCACATTTTAATATAACCTCTGTTTCACCCAGTGTTAAATACAGAGTATAATTTTTGAAACCATTGACACACCAATACTAGTTACTACATACGTACTCACTGATTCCTACGTCTACACACACATTCACTCATTCACCCATACAATCATTCATACATACAATCACTCATCTTTACAACACTATCATATGCACTCATACACCTTTACAGACACTCACACTCTGCCACTCATCCATGGAGTTACTCACACACCTAGTCAGTCCTGTAAAGAATCAATCACACTTCCATTTTTTTTGTCTATACAGTTAAACATAGAGCACCTTACATTTTCAAACATATACTAACACATACTTACTTTCTTATACAATCATTGATACAAGTACACATTGATCTGCACAGAGTCACACACCTCCCAGCCAGCCACACACACACTCAGTCTCCCATACAAATACTTAGACAATCAATCAATAACCCATATAGTTAATCATATAGCTACTGATCAACACATGCAGCAGTTTACAGAACAACAGACATAATGATGCACAAATTAAGACAGTTTAGTCACTAACCCATGCACTCAGTGAGACACATTTAATCACTCACTCATACATTCAGTCATGCACCTACTAAATCCTTCGTCCAGACACTTATACATCTACTCATTCTTCAATATGTAAAACATATTTAAACTTTACAGAAACACACAGTCACTGGATGATGTCATCAGTGATCTCATCAGTGATGTCATTTGAGATGTCATCAGTGATGTCATCAGTGATGTCATTTGAGATGTCATCAGTGATGTCATCAGTGATGTCACTGACCATGTCATGAATGATGTAATATGTGACATGATCAGCAGTGGATTGCAGGTGCGCGATATATAGTTAGTGCAACTAACTATATATGGAATTTCAATGGTTTTGTGTGAGTAAAATAAGGTTTTTTAAATGCTAATTCCTAACTATATATGGTCTATAACCTATGGTTTTTTCAGTGAATATATATATATATATATATATATATATATATTTTATATAAGGCCTTGGGACTTAGGGCTGGATCTACAAAGTCATGTTATGGTTACAACCCCTACATTTTGCAAAATAATAAGGGTTGAGGCTGTTAATGTCAATCTGCCACATGCATCAACAGAAGGAATTGCGATCCTAAATAGCCATTTTTAAGGAATTGCTATTTAGGCATTGCAAAAGTCTATGCATGTAGGAATCTCTATAAAATAGCGATTCCTACATATTCCTTAATTGCTACTCGCAAATTGCTAGTCGCAATTAAGGAATGCTGTCCCATTCATTCCTATGCGCCTCCAGGTCCATAGGCATGAATTGGAGATTGCATGAGCAATTTGCGAGTACCAAATTGCTCATGCAATTTCAAGGGTACAAAGGTGTCAAAATGACACCCTGTTGCACCCCTGAAATTGATCTGTGCACATATGTTGCACCCCTACATGCCCTTAGGGCATGTGTGTGCGCAACATGAAACTTTGAAAAATGCACAAAAGTGCATTTTTCAAAGTTTTTGCAAATTACCATGAAGTTCAACTTCATGGTAAATTGCTACTCCTATTAGCGAAATCGCTAATTTTATAACTTTCATGCAGTGCATTTAAGGAATCTCAATTTGGGATTCCTTAACCCCTCCGACGCTCATCACGACCTCAGCTCGTCATGAGCCGCGGTTCTCGTGTGCTCATGATGAGCTGAGCTCGTCATGACCGTTAGAACGCTCAGGTGCGGGGCTAATTCCCCTGCTGTGCTGGGCGTTCTAAGGAACGGGCGTGGTCATGACGAGCTCAGCTCGTCATGAGCACACGAGAAAAGTGGCTCATGACGAGCTGAGCTCATCATGAGCATCGGGGCGCTGTGCGCGCCTCCCCTCCCCCCATCACAGCGGGGGAATCAGCCTCGCAGCCAAGGGGTTAAATGCAATCGCAATTTAAGAAATCACAATTTAGAGATTCCTTAAATTGCGATTTTTGCATTTGGCATGATGCATCCCAAATGCAAAAATACCGGTCGCAAACGGGCAGATTCTGAGAATCTGCCCGTTTGCGACCGGTTTTTCCTTCGATGCATGAGCCTGTAAATTGTTTACTGGTAATTGTATTACTCGGAGTCCAATTTCCTCCCTTGCAGTCATAGTCCCTCCTACCCTGTCCAGTGAAACTGACAAATACTGTTGGCTGGAGCTTGTTATGACAGGAAGAGTAGCGGGGGAGGGGGGGCAAGGGGGGAGGGATATTTATTGGATAAGACTACCTGGGATTGGTGTCTAGAGAGACAGGAGGGCCTCAATTAAAGTGGTTGCAAGTGAGGGACGGGGGAGGTAAGGGGGGTTTCTTATTGCACAAAAAACATTAAAGAAACGGAAATTTCTGTCTGATTTATGAAAGGGCTTTTGCGATTATGTCTGAATTTCGAAAAGGAAGGTGCAAAAATGAAAGTGGAGTCCTCCTATTTCTGTTTTGGAAAGGATTGTATCAATTTGCGGTAGCAAACCCTTGATGAGTTGCGAACTTCTTAGTTGGGCTGGTAATTTGCAAAGGGGAAGATGGGCCCTTGGGACACCTTCTTATTTTTTAATAATGTCCGTGGCCTTGGCGGGGGACGAGGAAGTGGTCCCAAAAAGGAACATTGCTTTTTAAAAGCAGTGTACTTTGCGGGCCTCCATCCCTGATTTGGAAACCAATCAAGGTGGTTTGCACATTGCAACCTGACATTTCATTAGACAAGTTGTTTTTGTTTTCTGAAAATAGAGAATTCGCTATGCAACTCATTACTACACAAGTCGCATCGCAAACTGTATTTCCATTTGCAAGCCAGTCAGTGTGCAAACTGCACATCTCGGGTTTCTGAATGGGAATGATCCATCTGGCCTTTATTCAGGGTTTAGTGGAGCAGGAGGAATGCCATATATTGGTAGTCCTCCTGCCTCTCCAAACATGTCGTTCCTCGCACTAATTAGAGTCAGGTTAAGCACCGGGTTACCTTCGATGGGGCCTCCGCCGACTCACCGACCCAGTGGTCTGTATATCACAGTCAGGACTGTCTTAACAGCACTGTAGGCCCCTGAGCAAACACTGGGCCCTGCCTACACAACCACTCACAGGAATAAAAATGTTTAACTGAAATTAGTGTTAAATTCTGGTCTGTATGGGGCCCCTATTCTCATGGGGCCCTCGGGAAACTGCCCAGCGTGCCCATGCCTTAAGATGGTACTGGTCACAGGACCTCTGAGTCACAGGTCTGGCCGTCCTGCCCTATTAATGACAGGATGTCATCTACTAATTTTCTCTATTTATTTCTGTCAGGCACTGCCATGTTCAGGGCAAAGCTTCCTGTTCATATGGCTGTTTTACTTTTTTTTCATAAAAAAACAAACTCCCACTTTAGGGATTTGTTTTCTCTGAATTTTTTGGGGGGTGAGCTGACACTTTAAACATGGCGCCCGCTTGGCAACATTCACTGATGTGATGGGAGACCATGTTGGAGGCTCCCAAGACAGCAGAGGGATGTGCGTCAGGTGCCCGGAAGACGGGAACCTCTAAATTGGGTGAGCGGTCATGATCTTCACCACCATAGCGGGGCATCGTCCGCTAAATGAAGATATACATTTTTAGGAGAAAAAAACAGAAAGGCGCTGAAAACCTACGCTTCCTTTAACTACGTTAATTGTTTGTTCATGGGCGCCCCTGATTTTAGTCCATTTACTCGCACCTTAGGTACTGGTAACCGTGTAGGGTAGGACTTAACGGGGCTTACTTGTGGAGCTTTGAGGTTTTCTATTTCAGCAGCCTAAATCGGTAGGTGAAACACTACAGATAAGCAATATTTCTCAGGATCTCATGATCTCGATGCAACCGGTAACACCAGGTACAGGCCAAATCTAGGTTACTAGTTCAGTCGAAATCTGCTCCAAAGTCGCACTTGCAGTCAAGAATCCGCTCCTAAAGTAGCTTTTCACAAGATGTGCTGTCTCTGACACAGCTATGGTGATGCCCTTCCTGTAACTAATCAATGATTTCTTTACTGATGTCATCTTCTTATTACAGGTAAGTAGTGATGTCGCAATAAGATTGTAATATAACAAGTGTAGGCTGAACACATTTAAATGCATTAATGCTGCTCTGTATTCTATTATTTATGTGGAACATTCTTTTTTTTTGTAGAATGCTCTGTTCGGTGGTTTGCATTCTGCACTCTGCGCACCACTGGTGAACCGTCCTACACCCCTTATTTCTAACCTCTTTTCAGCCTCTCATTATCCTGCTGCCCTACACTAGAGCGGGGAAAAACTCATTACATCTACAGCTCACAGTTTAAATTAATCTTGCACCGAGTTATAATACATCAAACATCCCCAACCCCATTTAAAATTCCACATGAATTCATTTGGTTCTCCCCTAATTTATTGCTCGTCAAGCGCTCGGCTCATTTGTCATAATTAATCACCCTTCAGGAATCTATTCCTCTGTAATCCTTCCTTGCCGGCGACCCCGCAGACGTGGCGACTGTGGCGAGCAGCGCGCCGGGGCCTTTCTGAAGCTCACAAATGAAATATGACGCCAGGCCCCGCCATGATGATCACTGGGACTTTGATTATGATGCTGGAATCCTGTCACGTGGCACATTTGATGCGCGGGTGGCAGTGGCCAACAGATGGAATAGTAAAGCTGTGTGAGTGCCAAGTTAACCTACACAAACCACGTATACTGGGCGCAGGAGCAGGAGGAAGCTGGGAGCCTGTAGTGTCCTGCCAGGACACAGTCTAGTTGTTGCAGTGTAACCCTACACTAAACACCCACCCACCACAGACGTCACTGGGTCAGGTGACGCTGTTAATAAAAGAGCCTGAGCGCACGTGCTCGAGGCCAGATCTGCTATCCCCTAACTGGTGTCCGTGTGTCTCATTTCCTATACCATGTGGGCCTAAGGCCCAACACTACATTGGCGACGAGGCGGTAACGCAATGCCACGCGTGCCGTGAAAAGCTGAACAATCCCCGGAAAGAAGGAGGGAAGTGCCCAGGTGCAGGGCACCCCCCTGGGGAAGCGGCGCCGGCCGCCGAGAGGCCCACGGGGCGTGTGCTGTGCCCCGGGCCTGAGGATCCATGGTGAGGTGTCCGGGAGTCCACCCCGCACCTCTGTGCCCAGCGTGAGCCTCCCTGCGCGAGGCGAGAGTGGAGCGGACCGACCGGAGCCTACCCGCGTCGGCCGCGACTGAGCCCCTGCCTGGGGCGAAGAGAGAGCCGAGCGGAGCCTACCCGCATCGGCCGCAACACAGTGACCCATCGGTGCCGAGCGGACCGCCCAGTGCCCACCTGCGACGGCCGCGAGGCAGAGACCCCCACCGGAGAGGTGTACCGGCCGGACGGAGCCCACCCGCCACGACCGCAGCCCAGGACCTGGCCCGTCGGCCGAAGGTGAGCCGGCTCCCCCGGAAGACTGTGTACCAAAGCGGAGCCCACCCGCTATAGACACTAACATTACAGCAGAGCCGGCGGAGCCCACCCGCGGCCTGCTAGGAGCGTCCCCAGCCCCCGCCGCGCAGCGTGTGTAGTGTAAAGCTGCGGCGGCGGGAGAACAGTGAAAGCGGAGCCCACCCGCTGGGGCCGACAGTAAATCCACACTACAGCACGACTCGCGGAGCCTACCCGCGGCCTGCCTGAAGCACCTCCTGCCCCCCCCGCAGCGCGGCACCTGTGGCGAGCGGCCGCCGCTGCGAGAGTGAACTGGGAAGGAGCGGAGCCTACCCGCTGCGATCCCTACCTGTGCCCCGTGGTGTGCCAGTGGAAAACGCCCGCAGCGTACTCCCACGAAGCGGAGCCCACCCGCAGGACATGGCGCTTTGCCGCATATAGACAATTAAACAAAGCAACGCCAGCGGAGCCCACCCGCGGCCTGCCTGGATCAGCCCCCGCCCCGCGCAGCGTGTGAAAGGGAGCTGCCGCGGGCGGGAAGAGAAAAGCCAAAGCCCCAGTGCCGCTGGATCAAGCGGAGCTCACCCGCGATACAAGCAGCCTCATCGGATCCAGCATAGCCCCCAGCCTCCCCCTTGCCCGCGCGCGAAGGGACTGAGGCTGCCGCGGGCAAGGAGCGGGAGAAGGAAGGCATGAAGCGGAGCCCACCCGCTGCAACGAGGAAGGCGGCCCGGCCTGGCGAGGAGAAGCACTGCCCGGCACTGTCGCTCCAGGCGGAGCCTACCCGCCACCACAAGAACTCTGCCCCCAGCTCCCCTGCCCGCGCTAGGACTGTGTGAGGCTGGCGGGCAGGGAGAGCAAAGACAATGTCAGGAGTTCGCCGCAGCTAGCGAAATACACAATACCCTCATTTCACAGCAGAAGCATGTAATGCCGGCCAGCAGCCAGCGCTGGGGGGAGAAACGTGCCCCCACCTCCTGTGCCTTCACCTCCTGTGCCTCCAAAATGCATCCGGCTGACAGCCAAAGCAAACACCACAGCTGCAAGCTACATACAGCCCCCAACTGGCCCAAGTTACAGAAGGACATGAAAGGACTTACCTGCAGTGGCTCCAGCCCCCTTCTGCATACTCCTGGCATCACCAGGTCCTGCAAGCAAGCTCGGGACTCCAAGCCCAACCAACATGGGAAGGAAAGTCACCAAGAGGAGGCAAGCTGTTGCTGAAGGGAATCCAGCCCACACTGCCATCTAGTGGTCACTAGGTGGTATTGCACCCAAAAGAAGCCACAAGAACAAACAAGCACAAGTAAGCAACAAGAGACTGCCCACCCCACAGCGATCAGAGTCACCCCCTTCCCCCCAGAGCCTGTGAACATTTTGCCTGGGACAGGGAGTGGGGGGGGGGAAAGAGAAGACTGGCGGAAAGGGAAGAGGAAGCCTTCCAGAGGCCAGGGGAGCCCCAAGCACATTACCACAAACGCAGGGAAGCTGGTACCGGCACATACTTACAAATGAAATAAAGAAGACCTACCTGTCCTCCACGTTAGCCCAGCACCGACGGCTCAGATCCCTCTGGAAAATCTGAACGAAGCTCCAAAGCAGCACACCAAGACGCAGCCTGCCAACAGGATCTATCCAGCACTGCCACCTAGTGGCGAAATCGCAGCACTGCATCCGCTACACAAAATACTTTGTCATGTCCCTAACACGAGATTCTGGCACAGAAGTAATCTCAGGCTGCTGTGACCATCGCAGCACTACATCCGCTACACAAAATACTTTGTCATGTCCCTAACACGAGATTCTGCCACAGAAGTAATCTCAGGCTGCTGTGACCCACATCAAGAAAACCAAGGCACCTCTACACAAGCACGACAGTGCGCAAAGGAAAAGCACGCCTGCCACAGGAGAAATAACACAAGCATTGCACAACACAATTCAAATCAACAGCAGCAAGGGGCAACAGACTGAGTAACGCCCCAAGGAACCAAGCAGCAAGTAAATGCACAACGCAACACAACGCAACCACAACTAGGATCTACTACCACGCAGCAAGTAAGTGCGCAACCACGCAGAAGACACCCGCACACCCCAGCAAAGGGTCTGCCGATGTCACTTCCAGCGCGACGTGGGAAAGAGGCACGAACGCCTCACCAAGCATCCAAGCACTGACAGAACGTCTGGAGGGAAACGCCTGCCAAGCACTGGAAGAATGTCCAGGGGAAACGACTGCCGAGAGCAAACGACGGAGAGAGCAGCGACGCCTTGTGGCCACAGGTGTTCACCGCAGCATCAACCACTCCCGCCAACGGTCCAAAGCAGCAAGTCCCTGACACCAGCCAAAGCAGCAAGTACCCAACGACTCGCAACAAGCGTCCAAGAATTCCACACCCGCACGACAGGACTGCGCAGCACTGCGCCGGAACGTGCCAGGAATCAAGGGCGCCAAAGTGACGCTACACAGCGACACGCCAATGCCACGGGACAGCACACAAAGGTCCCCAACAGAGACTGCCATGTCTCGCAGCAACCGGAGCGCCATCGTCAGCACACATGGCAGCCTGCACCAGGGTTGCACCAGGAGCGGTGACGCAACCCTCCTCCGCGCAGACAAAGCGCGCCAACGCCAAAACACCGTGACGGTGAATAGCGACCACAAAGAAAATAGCACAGCATGACAACTCATGCCCAAGATGAAAACTGACCAACAAGGAAAGGAAGGGCGCGACGCCATGAAGAAAAGGAAGATGCGACGACAGGTCTAGTCACCAAGCCAAGTGAAGACAGTGTCCTACCACATGGACAAGACCACGGGGACGACATGTAGAGGGCCCGCTACATGGAGAATCCTGGTTAGCATGAGAAAGCAAGAAAGAAGACCGGACCGCGTCGAGGAAGTGAACGAAGAGGAAGAATGGAGAATCACATCACTCCACAGAGGAGGAGAGAGAACTACAGCACACAGGAACATCGGTGCTGTCCAAGGAGCATCGTAACAATCAGCACACAGGAACATCGGTGCTGTCCAAGGAACATCGCAACATCCGCGTGGATCCCAGCAATCCCTACAACCTGCATTCGAAGAGACCAACCACTGATGAACTGCATGGGTGCCCCGTGAACCTGAAGCTTACCGAAGCAGAGCATACCCGAGCACTAGACAATCCACCCTTGTGGACTACACAAGACTCGACTGTGGCCATGTCCGAAGTTCGGCAGCGACCCGTACAGCCCACGAGATCAAGTGGCGGTCCAGGGGACAAGGGCCTCGGCCGCATATCCTGTGTGAGAGGAATCCGGATGGGAGAGGTGCAGCAGCGGCAGCTCCACGACAGGCAACAGGAAGCATGGAGGCCCCAGATAATCACCTGGCACCGAGAAACGGTCGGTTGAAGACACTGAACCCATGTCCCAACGGCAAGACCATCCTGGCGGATGACATCAACACCCCCGAGGACATCATGAGAGACTTGGCGGTGAGTCCGTTGGCAGTTCGGCAGCGACGCCTTTGCGCGGCTCATGCGAAGCCCGCACGGCCCACCCGGTCCCGTCGTGTCCTGCAAGAGGGTCCTCCCAGCGTCTCTAGTGAGAGAAGAGTCCAAGCAGGAGAGGCCAGTCTTCAAGGCTCCCGTGAGAGAGGAGTCCAGCAAGAAAGGCAAGTCGGAAGTTACCTGGCCGGACGGAGATGTGAAGGCATCAAGATCAGCAAATCCAAAGAAAGACCTCTCGTGCCATGATCGTCTCCTACAACCAACAAGCGTGGTCATCCACTGGACTAGGAACACCTGCGAGACCCCTCAAGGGTCACACCCTTTCTGCTCCCAAAGTGAGAACACTGTACATAAGCGTCAACACAGCAAGACAAGGATGATCTGAAGTACACCGCCGAGGTGAAGCTCATCTGACTGACTTTGTAGTCCTGGAACTTTCAACATTCTCCCAGCTGATCGCCTGAAGAAGATCTGTTGGGGCTATCAACTGTTATTGTTCTGTTTTCTTACAGGTTGGACATTCGCTTTTCCTTTCATTAAAGTTGGGGAGGAATGTAGTGTCCTGCCAGGACACAGTCTAGTTGTTGCAGTGTAACCCTACACTAAACACCCACCCACCACAGACGTCACTGGGTCAGGTGACGCTGTTAATAAAAGAGCCTGAGCGCACGTGCTCGAGGCCAGATCTGCTATCCCCTAACTGGTGTCCGTGTGTCTCATTTCCTATACCATGTGGGCCTAAGGCCCAACACTACAGAGCCCATTTTAAGAAATCTCGCTTTATCCGTGCACGCAAAGACCCTGTAACGCTCTGGTGCTTTGGGCACTACAGTCCTGGACAGAGAGTTGCAACCACACCACTGTGTTTCCGAGCTGTGTTGTCTTTATGCACAAGCTAACTTGCAGAGTTACCGAATTCGTGCTTGTGCTGTAGACAACATGGGATCTTATGTACAAGGGGACTGCGCAATCGGAATGCCAATTTTCCCACGTCCCGGTAGTGCAATGCACTGCACCATATTTACAAGGCGACGTTAAGCCACTTTACATGGTACCCTTTCATGCGGTATCTGCTGCGTGAAAGGGGCGTGCAATGGGTATTGCTGAGGGCCTTCAAACGCAACACCTAATGCTTTTTGATGCTGTGTCAGATTTGCAAGGATCTGTAAATTTAGGGGCAGCACCAAAAATGAATGCCATGCAAAAGCAGGCGTTAGATTGACGCAACACGGAGAAATAATTTTCTTTCTTCTCGTTTCTGCTTTTTCTACGTGTGCCTCATTCTGCAGTACATATAGGAAAAGCAAATTGCCACGAATTATTGTTTTTCCCCCACATAAAAACTCATTAAATAATGACTATTTGCTACTTCACATATAGAAGCAACAAATCACCATTATGGATTGTTTATGTATAGGAAGGGACACATTCCTGCACATAAACAATCATTCCGTGCAACGCAGGCACCCTTGCACTATGGGTGTCTGCATTGGTGCAAGGCAGCTATTTTTGGCACCAGCACTAGGGAAAACACATGGGTGTTGCATATTCTTGTAAATACAGTGCATCCCTACATTTTGGAAATGATATAGTGCCGAAAATTTGCCTCAGCACCACACTGCACCATTTCCTTGTACATATGCCAAATGGTTTCTTAAAAAACATCTGCACAGTTCCTTGTTAGTGTTTCATGTGTAAAATAATAATTGTTGGGGCAAAAGTTTTGCTCAGAATCCCTTACCCTGACTCCCAAGGCTGTCTACTCTTGATTCCACATCATGTATCTTTCATCCACCACCATCCACCCCATGCGCCTTTATCTCACTCTTTTCCATACATGCTTTCTGCCTTTACCACCGTTTTTCCATAATCCCACCCCCTCCCCCTTCTGCCCTTGTCTCTCTTGCTCTGGGTCAAAGTCTGCTTTTATGAGCCAGACCTCACATGCAACCAGCGGCACAAATTAGGCACTGCCATATGGTCTCAATTGCAAGTGTCTGGGAGAGATAGGTGCTAATTATTGTACATGTTAAATTTGTAACAAAATGTGCATGTCCAGCTACTTACCTGGCCTTTTACAAATTCATGAGTATGTAATAGCATTTTGGCGCAAACATGAATGATGACGACAATACTAATTTATTTGATCTAGCACAAACATGCCCCATTATTCATCACATTCTAAATATATCGGCAGATGCAAGACATGAGTTGGAATACCTGCCAATTTCTGTCGCCCACATCTGAATGAGGGAAATATTTTGAAAGGGGATGAACTTTGAATGGATGGTTGGGTTGTACCCTTTTTCTGCTACACATAGGTTGACCTAAGTAGCTGACAGAATATTTAGATTTATAGACGGATAACAGTGAATTCTGGGTATGTTTTTCATCGAGTTGTTCTGAGTGACATGAAATTGATAACAAGAGTAAAGCTTGAATTGTCTATGATGTCACTCAGAACCCAGAGCTGAAAAACACACCTGTAATTTGCTTTTTACCCATCTATACATGTATGTCATGCCCTTACCCCCCCAAAATGAACTGCACCTGATTTCACCTGCAATATAGGGGTAAAGGTGTAATGAGGAGCCACACATACCATTGGCCTCTCCTCCCTGTCACCCACCCCCCCACCATTCTCTGTGCCTTTCTTCCCTCTCCTTGCAGAAACTGTGCTCCCTGCTATCCAGCAGTGGTCCGACATGCTGTGTGAGAGCCACCCCAGAGCAGCCTGGAATTCCTTTGTTGCTACCCATCGTTGCTATGTCACAGCAGTGAATTATCAGATTTAGAATCTGACATTCACACTAATGACTATCAGGGAGAGACATACATAACAAAGATGTTACCAAAAAAGTGAAATTGTTCACTGTCAAGTCCTAACTCTCATCTTTTGCCTCTGAGGCTCTGGTTAAATGGAGACTCAAAGCTCCTTCCTCTACCAAGCTGAGAACTAAAGAACTTCATAAAAGATGCTCCTCCATTATGGCTGTCCCATTATTTGCAAGCACACAACTATTCATTTTGATCACCCTGCCCCCTGCTCTCCTTCAGCAGGGACAACATGTTTGCATCTCAGTCAGCCTAGATCTGCAGTTGCTACATACAAACCAACATCTCACACACACTAGGAGTCTGAGTTTAGTGACAGATGCCACCCATGCTTTGGAACATTTGTCAATCAATTCATCTCAAAATGATAGTTGATGCGTATAAATGGCACCAACCCACGCACTAGCATTAGAGACTGTTTTTCTGCACTGCTTCAATGAGAATTTAGAGCTTTCTCAGTGCTTCACCAATGAAATCCCCCAGCATTTGGATAGTGAATAGGTCAAATGTCTCCTCCAAAAATCTCAGGGTTTAAACCCTCTAATTGTTGGACCCACATGATATCTGCATGTGGCGTTTGGGCTCAGAACATGATGCTACAGCTTGTGACTCCTGCTCTTTTATGCAACCAAAAGTCAACAAGGAGTAGAAGGTCAAACTATCTTAGGCTAAGGCCTGTAGATATATGTCAGGGTGATATCTGTCATCTCCAGGGAAGACTCTTGACAGGGAATGAACTCTGAATACACATGGTTATAAAAATCCAGTGACCCAGGAATGAGAAATCATTTTCTTCTCTAAGGAAATCCCCACTCCCAGGACTGTTGAGAGCCTCGGTGCTGTTTCTCAACACTAGACTCTTCTGCATCATCAGATAAGATCCTGGCATTGAGAAAGATGAGACTGGAGTCCCTGGCTTCAATAGCTAACCCTGTGCAAGATGAAGCCTTCTGGGAGGTCTTGAGTCCTTTTCCGAATTCCAATAGGGAGGGTGAAGTCTGTAGTTGAAGTGGAAGGTTGTTCCAGGACTTTGCGGCAGGTGGGAGAAGGAGTTTCCTCCAATGTTGCTGCAGCAGATACAGGGGGTGTTGGCGAGGAAGAGGGAGGCAGAGAGCAGGTATCTGGACAAGAGGTGGAAGTTTAGGTGGTGGTTCATGTATTCTGGTCCTAGGTTGCGGAGGGTTTTGAAGGCATGGATCAGCATCTTAAACTGGCATTTCTTCTGGATGGGGAGCCAGTGGAGCTTCTTGAGTAAGGGAGTGATTAGGGTCTGCTTTGGGAGGTCGGGGATAAGTCTTGCTACTGAGTTCTGTATCAACTGCAGTCACCTGAGGAGTTGTGTGGTGATTCTTGCATAGAGTGTGGTGCAGTAGTCTAGTGTGGATGGGGAGCCACTTGAAAATCTTACAGAGAATGCGTAGGGTGAGAAAGCAGGAGCATGAGAAGGCATTTATCAGTTTTTCCATGTTCAGCTTACTGTCCAGGATTAGCTATTCTGAGGTTGTAGGCGTTTTTGGTTGGAGTGGGTGAGGGCCCTAGTTCGGAGGGCCAGCATGTGTCGTTTCAAGGGGAAGAGTTTCCGAAGATCAGCACTTCTGTCTTGAGCAATGTTCTTTCTGGAGTAATGTTGTATTTGTTCAGGATGGCGAAGGCCCCCTCTTGAATACTGTCTAAGAGTGAGCACAACTCTTCAGGTTTGGTGGCCTAGCACCTAAAAGACAGTTAAAGCCTGTCAAGGCAACTCAATGCCCTTGCAATGCCTGATAAGGATTTTGCCCACACAAATGATGCATATGAGTCTCATAAACTGCTTCCTCATTATTTAACTGATGCTGGCTGGTTTTGGGACTAATAATATGCAAGTTGCCTAAATGATCTCTGACTCCACAGGCCCTGCTTCATAAAGAGTCAAATCATTTACCCTTTTGGTACGAAAGGCCACAGTAGCTTTGAAAGTGATAATGCACTCTTCAGGTGCAAAAACAACAAATTATGGATGGAATGCTGAACAAATTAAACATTCACTCCCAGTCACAGATCTGGGTTTAATCCATTGTTTCTTTGCTCACCACACCATCCCAGTTTGGGCCCAGCCATATGCAAATCAGTCTTGGTCCTGCTGCCCATTAGAAAAGTCCAGCCCGAACTGCCATGCCAGGTCCTCTCTGGACCAGAAAAAAGCATTCTGGGACTGGTTTCGGGGTATCACCCCATATCAGCCAGGCAAGCTTGAATCTGGTGGCATAGCGAATAGAGGACCTGTAAGTGAATGTTTGATTTGCTCAGCATTCCGTCCATCATGTTTTTTTTGCTTTTGATGCTCTCTACAGAGACATCTGTTTAAAATGTTGACAGAGATCCTGCAGCCCTCTTCTTCACTGTCAGAGCCCTACCATTTAAAGAGGTTCTTTGACTCTTTCATATCTACATGAGAGGAACCCTTTTATGGCCCAGCAGATCATATGTAGGTAGCCAGACACCATACATTTGCCCCGCATGACCCACAATTTCTGTCTTCTCACCATTCACTAAACAATCTGGTTGTCCAATTTTCTTTCCTGAAACTGAACCCAAATACTTTTGCGACGGCACTTGCAGATAATTGAAAAAACTCGGATCTATGGGCTGTAAAGTCTTTACTTCTAGCAACCATGCAGTCTGCACAGTGAACACCAATCTCTTTGGACTAGATATGCCCATGCCCTATGTCACTTGGTAAAACGTACTGTTATCAACCTCCTTGGCACAAGAAAAAGCCATTTAACCATTTGGTCAGAAGAGGATTGGAGGTTTCTAATTGTCATTGTGATTGAATCTCTCTTGGTTCCTATCTGAAAACGTAAAAGGGGCACAGACAAAGTACAAGGAGCTGATGCCAGTGAACTGGTCGGCACCACATACGCAAGAGTGTGCCATGTCCAGTGCTACTGGAGATTTATTCCAGGGGAAAGTTTTCTAAACTTCTAAGGATATGCATAAGTTGAGTAACATGTGAGAACATTATGCATCCACCGGAAATATTGTACGGATTGTAATATATTCTTTTGGACTGCACAATAGTTGATAGGAATAAACTTATGTCCTTTGCTTGGCTACATACCAAATGCCTCTGCATAGGTAAAGCACATTGATTTTAGGTTTCAATGAATACTTATTGAGTATTCCTTTTACCTGGAATAGTCACCTTGAATGCAAGAAAAGCCCCCCCTTCCACACACCATTCCACTAGCCCTATCCCACCCACCGAGTGATACCCCTTCTGTGCATGACTTTGTCCTGCTTATGCTACCATCCCTTTCCCTGAGACCAGCTGAACCTGGTGCCCCATTAAATAGTATCTATTTTTTATGCATTAATTGTATGGGCTTCCCCTCTCAGGTCATTAGCTAACTTTTCCTGGTTAAGCAGTTGCCATAACCGCTGGATTCATAAGTCTAAGGGAGAGATTGTGGCATTTCCCCAGAGTGCAAGAATAGATTGCTAGGCAGCAAGCAATACATGGGAGAGCCTTTCCTCTCTAGTTGAGTGTGGAGAATATGTCTCTGCTGTTGAGGCACCTAGGAAGATCATCTCCAGGTTTCTATTTGTAGCCCTGCCTTATATTTGGGTTACCGTAGCTACTATATCACCCAAAAACCCATTTACCTTAAGACATGGCCATAGTCTATGCAAAATTGTATCCGGTTCCCACAATGCCCCCACATTCAAAGGTCTTGCCTTGACAATTTTATTTAACTGGTTGAGGATGTGATACCATCGATAAAATATCGGGCATAGCATTTATCACCCCTGTGCGTGGTGCACAAAGTTGTCCGTCCATGTATATATTTCTAGTGCTTAAGCTCTAAATTGATATTTTGTTCTTTTTCTCATTGTCTTTGGTATGCGATACATGGCTGGGGAAGCCATGTATTAAGAATTGACAATATTCTGGAAACCAGGTGTTGTATAGTTGTTAGGGTTTCCACATTTCTTTAATGTTAATAGGTGCAGTACTTTATCGGTGGTTGCATGGCCCAACAGTAGAGAAGGTGTTGGACTTTGGGGGATTGGAATTACTATTCTGCTCCAATCCAAGCAACAGTAGGGAAAGAGTTGGACTTTGGAGGGGGTAGATTTACTATTCTTACTTCCATTTTTTTTATTTTTTTTCAATCTGTTTATTGTTTTCACCACAAACAGCTTACATAATAATCTATCAAAACTATACATGCTCTGCAATCTCGTGTAGGTAATAGCAAAAACATACCACATACGGTGATGCACAATATAGTTGCATACTCTGTAGAGCGATATAAATAAAGAAGCTGTTCCACCCACTATTCTTACTTCCATGTAAGCTAAATCAGAGAACGTTTTAGGCTCCGGAGGGGTTAGATTTCCTATTCCTACTCCAATCTAAGCAACAGAAGAGAATGTGTTTGACTTTGGAGGGGTTACATTTTCTATTTTCCAGTCCAGTGCAACTGTATGCAAATGAAGAGTTGCAGTTAGGAAGGATTAGGTATAGCATTACAATTCCTAATGTTTTCTTTTTTTTAATGTCAATACCTAACAACAAGAAATTATTAAAATAGGCGTTTTATGAATCAATGAAATTAAATGTAATGTAATTAAAAAACTATTTCATAATCAAAAACATAATTTGACATATGAAAATGAAAATAAATATATTTAAAATATATGCTCTTCCTTCCTTACTGCCCAAAAACACCAACCCAAAGCAAACAAGTAAAGAAATGATAACTAAAATGATAATGACATTAAAAGAGTAATCACCTAAAGTAAAAAAAAACTTAAGGCCAGAAATAAATATAAAAAGCATTTACAAAGTTTATTAATAAATATACCTATCAATAACTTTTTCAACTACAACAAAGAATTTAAGTAACAAATAATCAACTAAATATTTTACATACATAATTTCAAATTCGATATTCAAAAAAATAAAAAACATACCACATACGGTGATGCACAATATAGTTGCATACTCTGTAGAGCGATATAAATAAAGAAGCTGTTCCACCCACTATTCTTACTTCCATGTAAGCTAAATCAGAGAAAGTTTTAGGCTCCGGAGGGGTTAGATTTCCTATTCCTACTCCAATCTAAGCAACAGAAGAGAATGTGTTTGACTTTGGAGGGGTTACATTTTCTATTTTCCAGTCCAGTGCAACTGTATGCAAATGAAGTGTTGCAGTTAGGAAGGATTAGGTATAGCATTACAATTCCTAATGTTTTCATTTTTTTAAAATGTCAATACCTAACAACAAGAAACTATTAAAATAGGCGTTTTATAAATAAATGAAATGAAATGTAATGTAATTAAAAAACTATTTAATAATCAAAAACATAATTTGACATATGAAAATGAAAATAAATATATTTAAAATATATGCTCTTCCTTCCTTACTGCCCAAAAACACCAACCCAAAGCAAACAAGTAAAGAAATGATAACTAAAATGATAATGACATTAAAAGAGTAATCACCTAAAGTAAAAAAATAATTAAGGCCAGAAATAAATATAAAAAGCATTTACAAAGTTTATTAATAAATATACCTATCAATAACTTTTTCAACTACAACAAAGAATTTAAGTAACAAATAATCAACTAAATATTTTACATACATAATTTCAAATTCGATATTCTAAAAAATAAAAAACATACCACATACGGTGATGCACAATATAGTTGCATACTCTGTAGAGCGATATAAACAAAGAAGCTGTTCCACCCACTATTCTTACTTCCATGTAAGCTAAATCAGAGAAAGTTTTAGGATCCGGAGGGGTTAGATTTCCTATTCCTACTCCAATCTAAGCAACAGAAGAGAATGTGTTTGACTTTGGAGGTGTTACATTTTCTATTTTCCAGTCCAGTGCAACTGTATGCAAATGAAGTGTTGCAGTTAGGAAGGATTAGGTATAGCATTACAATTCCTAATGTTTTCTTTTTTTTTAAATGTCAATACCTAACAACAAGAAATTATTAAAATAGGCGTTTTATGAATAAATGAAATGAAATGTAATGTAATTAAAAAACTATTTAATAATCAAAAACATAATTTGACATATGAAAATGAAAATAAATATATTTAAAATATATGCTCTTCCTTCCTTACTGCCCAAAAACACCAACCCAAAGCAAACAAGTAAAGAAATGATAACTAAAATGATAATGACATTAAAAGAGTAATCACCTAAAGTAAAAAAAAAATTAAGGCCAGAAATAAATTTAAAAAGCATTTACAAAGTTTATTAATAAATATACCTATCAATAACTTTTTCAACTACAACAAAGAATTTAAGTAACAAATAATCAACTAAATATTTTACATACATAATTTCAAATTCGATATTCAAAAAAATAAAAAACATTTTTGCTAGGCCCTATTTCCCTATAAACTCAATAGCCAGCTACTAAATTATAGATTAGTAATTAAACTATAGAAAGATAAAAATGTACATTGAAAATCTCAAAATACACAAAAATAAATAAAATAACAATTAACCCCTTCTACGCTCATGACGAGCTCAGCTTGTCATGAGCGTAACCTGCGCTACGCGGATGACGAGCTGAGCTCGTCATGTAACGCGGGTTTTTCAAAATCGCAGCGCGCAGCGGGAAAACCGCTAGCGCGCATGCGGTTAATAAAGTAAACAATACACATAATTAATTAACGATTAAATATTATTTAGCATTGAAAATAAATGACAATAAAAAACAAGAATTTATAATGTAATTACTTCCAAACCTATTCCCCATGTAACCCAACCTGCTACAAAATTATAAATTACTAATTAAATGTAAAACATTTTAATTACACATTACAATTTACAAACTATACAAAAAAAATTGTATTATAACTCTAACATTTACAAGTAATGTAATAATTAATGTATAAACAATTAATTACAAAATGATATTAAATACAACTTTATTAAAGTGAACAATATTATATACAACAATATTTTTAAATACAATAATATAGTTGTAAAAAACAATATTCTTCCCCCCTAAATTTTGTTCCTCAATGATTTTATGTTGACAATATTTTTGACATGAGATTCATGCAATTTTGTATTTTTTAAACAATATTCTTGCCATTCACCAACAGAATATAGCTGACAGCTGAAAATGTATCTCAGCCCAAATTGAATCCCTTAATTCGCCCCTGCACTCTAATCTCTTGCAACTATGGGCCAGATGTAGGTAAATCGATTTTACCGATTCTAAAATACCGAATTTTACCGAATCGGAAAAAGGGATTAGGTAAAAAATCGGAAAAAAATACCGAATCGCTAAAATTCGGTATCTGACAATCGGAACTTACCGAATCGGTATTTACCGAATCGGTATTTACCGAATCGGTAAATACCGAATCGGTAAAATCCAAATCAGAAAGCTAATAAAAGTGAAACTCAAGTAGGCAGCCAATCAGGTGCCACCACCCTCCTCCTCCCTACCAGGAAGTGGATACACAGGCAGCTGCAACTAATTAGAAGCTTCTGGAAAGGCAGTTGGAGCTGAGCAGAGTGCAGGAGCAACAGAAAGAGTTTGGAGCACTTTTAAAAGTGAAAAATGACAAGCAGCCAAGAAAAAGAGCAGTCTGAGAGGAGGAAGAAACTGAAATTCAGCAGCATGGAGTTGCAGGTCCTTGTGGAGGAGGTGGTCAAGGTGCACCACAAATTGTTTGGCAGGCAGTCCCTCACTGTGGCTGAATCAGCCAAAAGAAAAATCTGGCTGGACATTATGGAGAAAGTAAATGCCGTGGGGGTGACCACCAGAGACATAGAGGACCTCAAAAAACGTTTTTATGACCTGAGGAGCCAAACCAAAAAGAAAATGGCAGAACAACACAAGCAGGCATCAAAAACAGGTGGAGGCAAGAACCCAGCACCCCCCCTGACTGACCTGGAGGAGATGGTGGCCTCAACCCAAGAACCAGAGAGCGTCTGCGGACTGGGAGAAGTAGACAGCTCGGCCAGAGCTGCAAGCAAAAAAGGTAAGACAAATGCACTGCATTCCCCCCAATAGCAACACCCTTACCTGTACCCTTAGTGGGTCACTGAACCCAAGTCCAGTACTGCTAGCAATATACAGGGACAATGCATGATGCGATATGTAGACAGGAAATGTAAGGACATGTCATACAGCACACCAACCAACTAGTTCATGTAATGACTGCATACAGAACATGGCCAATGTGATAAGTATTTAATTGCAGTGACTGTGAGACAGTAGCGCTTAGCTAATGTACGCTCATATGTCCACAGGTGAAACGTCTCGCAGGCGCTCGCAGGAGGCTGAAGGTACACCACCTGAGAGGGAGGAGAGTCAGGATGCAGGACAAAGTACCCCCAACGTACCACAGGAGAAAGCTGCATCAAGTATCCATCCACCTGCCCAAGACACAGAAATGGCCCAAGAGTTGCTGGCGTCCCCTAGCAGATCTCAGTCCCCTCTCCTGCTGTCATCACCAGATATGCCAGCATCACAGCATGATGTGATACCCCCATCACAACCAGGCAGGAGGCATGTCGTGGCTCCACTCCCCGATTTGGAGTCCGTAGCAGCTGACATGGAGGGCGACGGACAACAGAACTTGCCTGTAGTAGTGAGCCCTGGCACAACACACTCCAGTGCAGGGATGGGCCAAAGTACTGCAAGACGCCGCTGAGTGCAAGAAAGGCCAGCAGATGCACCAGTTGAGGGTCCAAGTGTGTTCCTTGGTCTGGAAAAACGCGGAAAACCTTGTCCGGCTTTCACACGCGGAAATTTATTCCTGCACCAGCACGCCGAATAAGTCAGATTATGTGCTGAACTACGGCCAGATCCCAGACGGCCTACTCAGGCACAGACTCATACAAGTGCCCACAAGCAGGTCCCAGACACCCCGTTATCGGACCGGCCCCATGCATCGCAGGCGGCCCCACATTATCGTGATGGTTTGCTAACTAGCCACCCTCCTTTCGGGTCTCCGGACTACTATCAAGCACGCCCCTAATCAGACAACCAAGTCCTGATGAGGATCCTAACCAATGAGGATCGAAACGCCGTCGACCTAACAGCCCAACAATAGGCGCACCCCTTCTTCGTGGCTCAACATTGAATTGAAAGATCTATTGATTACTGTGATATCACACTGTCACATGTGTCTTGAGCGACTCACTGTAAAATATTTGCACTCTTGCTCACAGTGCGCCGTCCGTGCTGTTCACTTCTTCACTTGCGTCGCCACCTTCACTTTGAACACCTTGTGCACCGAGTTTTATATGGTTGTCTCTAATTCAATTTATGCAGTGCTGCTTCTAACTGTATATAAGTCCGACCATGAAATTAATGTTATACTATAAAGATGATTGACTATCTTTTCTCATATCAATGACTGTTCTCCTTCTTTCCTTACAAGTAATGCTGTATACATGAATGTTTAATTGTCTACATATCTTTACCTCTCAGGACATTGTTTCTTTGTTTCACCTTACCTACCCAGTCCTGAATTGGTATATGGGTTACACTCCTGTAAAGTTTACTTGGTCTGGAGGGGAGCATGGTGCGGATACAAAGGATGCAGGGAAGAGCCATCCAGGCATGCCAACGACAGCTGAGGTCCCTGAATAGTAACATTGGAGAGATAGGAAAGGGCATCAGTGAGATGGTACAGGCCAGCAAGGAGATGGTACAGGTCAACAAGGAGATGGCAGCAGGGATGCAGGGAATCAACAACTCGGTGCAGCTACTATGCACCAAACTAGACAATGATTTTGCTGCAAGGCACAGGGATAGGCATCGTGCACATGCCCAAAGTACAGCCATCAACCGCCTGGTCACTGCCACATCCCTGTTATGCAGGAGAAGCTCCAACATGCAGGAGGCCATGACACAAAACACAAATGAGGTCACTAGGGGCATGGGCAGGATGACCAGTGCTCTTGAGGTGCTGTTGAATGCAAAAACTGCACACACAACTGCTCTGGATGTGCCTATGAGTGAGGAGAGCACGAGCAGGAGCAGCATTGGAAGCACCCTTGTAACTGAAACTAGGAGGAGCAGGCGCCACGTTGAGGCCACAGGCCAGCAAGACAGTGAGCAGGTTGAACAACCTACTAGTGTTACTGGGAAGCGAGCAAGGAAATAACTTTCACAGTTCATGGTGAACTTAACCAGAACTGAGAGCATTGCAGTTAAATGCTTTTTGTTGCACTTTTGTGCTTTAAAAAAACCAACGTCATTACAAAATTAAACTAGTGTTGTAGCATACTACGCCTGTCTTTGTCTCCTTACTTACTTAAAAATAGTTGCGTGTGACCTCTTCCTGTCTGTGTCTGCCATCAGTTGATGTTGCTCCTCCAGATGTGTGTGGTTCAGGGACTGCTTCCTCGTCGTCATGGTCCTCATAATCTGAGATTTCCACTTCTGTGCCCTTCTTGACCGCCAGGTTGTGCAGCATTGCACAGGCTGCAATCATTTTGCAGCAGGTGATTGGTGTGTACTGGCGGGCCCCTCCACTTTTATGGAGGCATGCCAAAGGTGCGCTCCACAATGTTTCTAGTTGCTTTGTGTGCCCTGTTGTATCTCCTCTGACTTGGTGTTGTTGGGTTGAGGTAGGGTGTGAGGATGAAGACCGGAGGGCATATGCACTGTCCCCTATTAGTAATAGGAAATTGACATTAATCACACCCACCCACCTGTAATACGATTCAAGTGATTTCCACACAGTGTCTCACCTAGCAAGTATCCTTCGCCTAATTCCCCCGCAGTCAGGCGTGCGTAGATCCCACTGTTTTGGAAGATGTAGGAGTCGTGGGTACTCCCTGGGAATTTGGCTACTATGTCAGTGATCACTTATTTTGCATCACAGATCACCTGTACATTTATGGTGTGGGTGGATTACGGTTCCGATAAATGTACTCTGTGGCAGCAGGTGGGCATATTGGTATGTGGGTACCATCAATGCAGCCAATGATGTTAGGGAACTGCGCCATCTGATAGAAGTCTGTCTTTGTCCTTAGCAGTTCTGACTGCGTAGCAGGGAAGCTAATGTAGTGCTGCATTCTCTGCAACATGGCATCAAGGAATTTTTTTAAGAAACGGGACAGACAGCTCTGGGACACCCCACCTACCGCAGCAACCACACTCTGGTAGCTTCCAGATGCAGGCAGGTGTAGGCTGCATGGGGTGGGTTGGCGTGCACCCTTGGGGTAGGATGGTCCAAAAGTGGGTGTAGGTCCCTGATGAGGTCCAGGATTGTTTGTGGGGCTAGCCTGTACCTATGTAGGATCTCAGGCTCAGTGAGCTAGAATAGTGTGATCCTCTGCCTATACACCTGCTCCTTCCTCCTCCAGACCCTCTCTCCTTCTGCCTGGAACCGTAGCCGCCTCGCAATGACATAGAATGCCGCCATTCTGGTGTAAGTGGTGTATTTTGGGTCCTTTTTTATAGCCTGCACCTGGTTACCAGCTGCTTTCAATCCATGGTAAATACCGACTCTTAAATGCCGAATTTCATGCAAATTCGGTATTTAAAAGGGGACCTACATCTCAAAATTCATTTTTACCATTTCTTATTTACTGAATCGGTAAATTTTTCGAATCGGTAACTTTTCCGATTCGGAAACTTTACCGATTTGGTAAATATACCGAATCGGTAACGTTTCCGAATCGGTAACTTTACCAATTCTGTAAATTTACTGATTCTGTAAATGTACCGAATCGGTAACGTTACCGATTCGGTAACTTTACCGATTCGGAGACTTTACCGATTCAGCTACTTTTTGGTCCCCTACTGCCCGAATGCCCAATGGCCGAAATTACCGAATTTCGGCCGTTACCGACCGGTATTGGGCCACCTACATCTGGCCCTATGTCCTTGCCTTGTGTCCCATTGGATTCTAAAACACGAGATGCCATTCTCTTGTATTGTATTCTGGTGAACCATAAAGCGCATCAGCCCAGCCCCTGAATCTGTCTTCTATCTCAGATCTAGGTAGTGTCACCTTTATCATGCCCTGATCTACCCTGTTGAATGTTATCTCCGGGTCGGTCCACAGACAACAGCACTTCCTTCTTACAACGTTTCTGCGCCAAGTCTTTTAGAGGGAAAATATTTTTTTATTCTTGCATAGTTAATCTGGTTGGAAAAAATCGGTCGACAATACCCATTTTATGCAGTTTGCCATTACTTTGATGAAGATCTTAGCCTCCGCATTCAACAGGGCGATCGAGTGATAAAATGAGCACAAAGAGTTTGGGTGTCAAGATAATTGTTGCCTCAACATCAGGTGAGAAAGTCTCTGGGAGTTATCAAGACTGTTTAAGACCTCCACATGGTTTGGAGCTAATAACGGCGCAATTTGTTAATAAAATCCTAGTGTGTAGCCATCTTGGCTATGGGATTCACCCACGTTCAAGCACTTTGCTGCAGCTACTACTTTGATGAGGTATGGCTGGTAAGGACACAGAGCACAGCACGTTTACTGCTGCTGGGTATGATGTGAGACCATATATACCCTGCGACAATATGCATGAAAAGCTTTCAGTTCGCCCTAATTGTTTGTTTGAACCTCTCCCTTTGCACTCCTAATTTCGCCAATGTACTGCTGCATTTATTCTGCTTGGAGCTTGTTTGCAAGCATGGGCCCTGCTTTGTTTCTACTTCATGAAAATGTGCACCTACTGTGGTCAGGATGTATTTAGCTGTATTGTACTCCAAAGAGTGCAGTTTGCTTGACATCGAGGTGAGCTGTCTCCCAATCTTCCTGGATGGGGTTGATTTGTGCTTTTGCTTTCCAGGATTAACTGGGTCTCTTAAGAGAGAATCGTTCAGATCTTTCTTTTTCTTTCCTAGGTCATTCAGCAGTTATCTGTTTTGAGCCATGGCCAGATATGGTTAGGGGCCCCTGTTCTACCTATTGAACACTCAGCACTAGTTTTTGGTCCATGGAGATATGCTCGATTCAAGCATAGGTTTGGCGGACTGCTGAGACATGGGAATAATTAATTGTTAGCATGTGTTTATGGCACCATGAGTCATTAGGCCCAAGTTATTGATCATTGTTTTGCTTGTGGATGATAGAACTGGTGTCCTCCCTATGCTCTGCTGTGATTTACCTTATTTAGGGTGCATCAACCAATTACAATTCTTGCCAATTATAATTGGATTGTCCAAGATCTGGACTACCTATTGTATTGTCAGGTAGAGGAATTTTTATAGCCCTACATTTGAAGCATAGATCACCTCTATTGTAGTAGGCTAGACTTCCCATTAACCCGTCACAATCAGTCACCTGCCTCATTTGTCAGCTTTAGCCGCTCACTCTACAAATGAATGTGTTTAACAAAGATGTATGGTGACCCCTTCTCCCTTGGAAGTTGTGGCTGCAGGTATATCTGTGCATCATTTTATTGACCTTTGTCATCCATGCGAGGAATGGAAACGGTCTCTTGAGACCTAGGAGCTGCTACATCAGGGGAGAAGAAATCTCATTGCCATGGGGAACTGAAGCTTACTGCTTCTGGTATAGCATAATCTGTCTTGCATTGAGAGAAGGATTTAAAATGCCCCTTGTGGAATAGGTCTGCTGGGGTTTTGCACTCTTCTTTTTCCCAGTTATGAAAGTTTTCTCCCTCCAGAGCGGGGGTAACATCGGTGTGGTGGTGGCTGAGGGTGTAGAAGAGGGGAAGGATGTCAAGCCACTACCCTCAGTTATATGGTCCCCTACCTCAGCATAGTTTGACTAGAGTAAACATTTTGTGGATGTTGAGTTTACCTCAACCAAGCTAACTGCTGCAGAGATTGTCCTACCACACCCAATTCATTTCTTCTCACTCTCCTTAATTATCTAGTTTAGAATAATATGGTAGTGTAGTGCTCAATATTATTGAAAGAGGCCAGGACAAATAAATCCTTCCTGATAAAAATTCTGGTCTGAGTTGATTCATTCACTTACTCACTGACTCACGTGTTACCTGACTGGCTCACTCACTCTTTTTGTTCAAGTGAAATTATTTTTTTTAAACATAACCAGGAGCCTATTGTGCATAGAGCAAAGAGTAGTGTCGTCTTCTATCCAATCTCACAAAATGTATACCATTGATGGTCTTTGCTTTAGAGTGTTAGGGCCCCGTCTCTCCAATCTTCAGGAAAGTTAGAACGCACTACTTAAGTCTTTTAAGCAATGTTAAAATGACCTGGCTGTTGGCTGCCTGACCCTCATTCTGAGCATTGTTATGAGACCAAAGCTGACAGGCACCCAACTGCGCATGTCTGGGCTTACCTTTCCTCAGCCCTAAGATCACACATATGGTCTGAAAGGGTGATGTGCACCAAATCCCTAGGCGATCCCATCACATCACTTGCTTGGGTAGTACTTAGTCTTCAAAGTCCCTTTCCAATGTTTTTGAAGAAACTCTACCTGCTAGTGACTGCTAGTAAATGTGAGCTGGCCTCACCAGTGGGTAAGGGTAAGGCACGAAGCACAAAACTTTGACCTAAATAAATACATTCAGAACATATTTGTTCCCTTAATCCAGAAAATGCAGCTAAATAAATTGTGCCTTTTCTTACAAGTCACATGTGGTTAAATCATTTAAGCAATGGAAATGTAGTACTTTTAAATAATGCAATTTAGGGAGTAACTTTAATTTATTTCATAATTTAGTTTACGAGTGACTATTTCTCTCGGAAGTTTGCTGCAGATTATTTCTTTTTATTAGCACAGAACAAATCATGGGCGTTACCTATTGAAAGGGCTGAACCAATTATTTTAGTGAGAATTTCGTTTTCATGTTCCATTACATATGTTCAGCAGACATTTTGCTGAATTTTTCAGTTTCTGAAGAACTTGAAAGTAAAGCTTGCAAATATTCATTATTTATTTAATCTGTATGCTTTCTTCACCATGAACCACTATTAATTGAAGTTGTATATCCAAAATTGAGCTCAAGTGGAGGAAACACAAGTAAGCCTTCCGACTGAAGACAGTCGAAGAGGACGCACAGCATTGCAGTAGGGTGGAGCGTGATAGAGGAGCCACAAAGTGGAAGATTTCCTTTGTCTTTGGAGAGAACCCTCCCTAATCACCCGTGGGATCTGTTGGCGTGGAGCATACCACCTTAAATACAACTCCAAGTGTGCTCGAACAACTAGGACTGGGAGCGGTGTAACTCCAATATGGGCTTACGTGCTCCCCCGACTGGAGCTGTCACTGTGGTCAAATAGGTCTAGTTGGTAGCAGATGATAAACATTCTAATATGAATGACAGACAAAGTGAGTAGTTGCAAATTTGTATGTAAAGAATTATAGGTAAATTAAAAAGCATGTGCCAGAACCAAAATTAGCAGCATAGTATAAAAATCATAAGTACAAAGAACTCAATACAGTTCTTAATAAAATCCGGCATAGATTCACCTTCTAAGAGTAAGGATAAAGATCTCCTTCTGATAGGCATCTACAAGTCCTTTTATAGGACTTACAACAAAGATGTTCATACATTCTACATGGGTATGTGATTCTCAGGAAATGCACCAATAGTGAACAAGCAATAAGAAACATTTTACTACAGAATACATTAGAATATTCTCTCATGGTGGTTCTACATTGAATTTGCAGACTTTCCAACATTTCGTTCGGTATTCCAATTGATACATTGTATGACAATAGGCTGAGACAGTTGAAAAGTGCTTGGTTGGATACACAGAGAAAAGGTCTCAGGGAACATCTCTCAGTTTGTTAGTGTAAATTTACAGTTCTTTATTTGGAATGTGATGAACAGCAACAATTACCACCTAATATTGATGACGTTAATACAAAGATGGAGGATATTGTGAACACAAATTTAGTTAGCATAAGACTCAATTTGCCATACATTTCAGATAGAAGAAAATCAGCTATCACAGAGAGATGGACTCACTCACTTCGGTTGATCGCTTAGTGCAATTCACAGTGGATCTTTGTGCCTCACTGCATAAAAATATCACCTGCCGCCACGGCCCAGGCAGCAAGTTCCCTTCTTTATTTCTTTAATTATTAATCTGACCCTGATCACGTTAGCCTTGTAAATCAATTTATCCTTTTTCAATCTGTTTCCAGGCTGAAGGATATGTCATTGGAAGCTGCATTAAACATATCCCCATTGCGGGCAGAGATGTCACCTATTTCATTCAGCAGCTTCTAAGAGAGAGGGAAGTGGGGATTCCACCTGAGCAATCCCTGGAGACGGCAAAAACCATTAAGGTAAACTTTCAGCGGGATTTTCTGGTGCATTGACCTCATATGCAGAACAGCAATAAATCACGGTGATTACTTTGTACAACGTACTGTTTCATGAAAGCATGTATTGTAATTCTTGTTCACTTGTGTCCTATTGTTTTCTGTTTGTTTGCTTAGTTTTACTTTTTCAATACTTTGGAGAGGTAATAAATTACTGGCCGTTCTACTGTTACTGGTGTACTGGTGCTTTTTTTCATTTTCCTTCCTGCAATCCCCTAAACAAAAATAATTGATATACCTTTGGGTATGACTGATAACTGTCAAGTTGCCCATGTCAAGTGGGCCACTGCTTGGGTTCAGGTACCACCTTCCATCCACAATGCACAGGATCTTTCTCGAGCAGGGTTTTACTTTACCACTACCAAATTGGTGCCATAGGAAATCCAAATATCTCAGTGCTTTTGATACATACTCGTCCTCACAGTCAAATTGGTTTTCCTCAGTATCCTGGAGGCTGAATCAGGCTGTTTTTCCAACTAGCCCTTAAGAGAGCTGTTAGATCTGGGGGTCTCTAGTTGGCAGAGGTAGGTACCAATGTCCAAATAAGGACCCTTGCTTCTAGTCAGGGTAAGGGGAATACACTCTTTAGATAACCCCTGCTCACCCCCTTGGTAGCTTGGCACGAGCAGTCAGGCTTATCAAAGGCAATGTGTAAAGTATTTTACCAACACTCACAGTAACACAGTGAAAACACCACAAATGGACTCCACAACAGTTTAGAAAAATAAACGTATTTAATCTTAACTACACAAGACCAAAAAGACAAAAATCCAACATACACAGTTCAAGAATATGATTTGCAAAGAGTTCTAGGGTTTGCGTCAAAATAATCCATAGTTGCGTCACGTTTAGCCCAAAGTACCTGTAAATGCGACAAAGTTCCAAAAATGAAGCTGCAGCGTTGAAAAACAAGCAATGCGTCCCTCCTGAGACCCTGGCGAGGCTATGCAACAGCACCACTGGACGCAGCGGGTGTGTTGCGACAAATCCGGTCTGTATGGGGAGGGATGCGATACCTTGTATGGATTCGGGTGCACAGGTTCCGTAGGAAGCGTCTCGCATAGGTACGATGCGACGATCTCCGAAACGGCGATGATCTCAGGTGCGGCGGCGATGCGCAGTGCAGTGTTGATCATCTCCTCTTGCGGCCCCTCGAAGGGATGGCTCTGTGACGATGTTCACAGCGATGTGATGTGGTCCGCAAGCAAGAGGTGCAGCGATCTCATCCAGCGATGATAGGCTCTGCGATGATACTCGCAGCGACAGAAAACTTCCCGCACCAGGGCGATGCGTTCCGTAAGCGAACGATGCGTCGGTTCTTGCAGCGGCAACAGGCGCTGCGATGATCTCGATCTTCGCGGCGGCGGGAATTTCCTCGCACTGTCAGGGATGCACTCCGCAAGCGATGAAAATTGCAGATTGTCTTTGTTTCTCCTTGTCCAGCTTCCCAAACAGCAGGCCACAACTTCCAGAGGCCCCCTCAGTCGGATTCAGCACTCTAGGAAGGGCAGAACTCTCTCAGCAGAGTTCAGGGGGAAGCTGGCGGTGAAGTCCTTTTGTTCCTGGGACTTCTTAACAGGAGGCCAGCTCTCTTCAGGCCCTTGGAGATCTCTTCAAGCAGGGGGACAAATCAACAACAAAGTCCTTCCCTTCTCCTTGGCAGCAAAGCAACTCCAGGTCAGCCCACAAACACACAGCAGAGCAGTCCTTCCTCTTCAGCTTTCTCCTTGGCAGAGGTTCCTTCTTAATTCCAGGATGATCTAATATTCTTTAGTCTGGGTGGCCCTTCTTATAACAGTCTTTCCTTTGTTCTCTAGAGGCAAAGAGGCCTTGGCTTGGTCAGAACGAGTTCAGGGCAGTTCCTGAGATCTTTGTTTTTCTGTCTTCTCCTCTCCTTTCAGAGAAAGGGGCAGGGTTGTCAGCTGCCCAGCAGGAGGTGGAGCAGGCATTGTGGAAGGCAGGCACAGCCCTATTCAGGCCCAGGTGCTATCCCCTCACACCTCTCAAGATGCAGATGCAGTTATTCAGCCTAGTGCTGACTCATCCAGCCTCCTAGGGGCTCCCCAGCCCCTGTCACTCACAAACCAGACAGTCAATTCACAAACAGGCCAAGGCACACAGAAAGGTCTGACAAGAGAACAGCCATTTTCTAAAAGTGCTGTTCTCAAACACAGGATTTAAAAACCATCTTTCCTAAAAGATGTGTTATTGAATTCTGAGTTCAGGGATACCAGACTTATATGTCCTATCTTGCTCCTATGGGAAGATATGCAGGTAAACATTATACTCTCAATAGTGAAAAACGAAAATGGCTGTAATTCACTACCAGAGCATGTCACACACACACTAGTACATGCTCTACCTTTCACATACTTCACCCTGCCCAGGGGGGTACCTTGGGCCTTCCATAGGGGGTCCAATGTGTACAGAAAGGGAAGGATTAGGCCTGGTCAGTGGGGACACTGGCCAGGTCGATATGGCAGTTAGCAACTGCCCACAGGCACTCATGTGGCAGGCCTGAGACACCATTTTAGGGCTACTCATGTGAGTGGCACAATCAGTGCTGAAGGCCCACTAGTAGCATTTGAATCACCAGCCCTGGCACACTCAGTGCACTTTACTAGGGACTTCCTGGTAAAACAAATATGCCAATCAGGTATATCCAATCACAATTACAATTTACACAGAGATCATTTGTGGAGAAGCGTGGCTCAGTGGTTAGAGGCGGCAGACCCGGAAGCTGAGATCAGCCGTGGACCAGGGTTCGATTCCCCGCCTCGGCCTAAAAAATTCCACGGACTCGACAATTCTCGCTCCGGTGCCTACTCGACTCACGGGATCACACTCTGCGACTCTGGGCAATAGCTTGCTTAATCTCCACTACGGCCCCTCGTGGCGGGATGCCTGGCTTTCACCTTGTGAATACCCTGCCGGGGTATCTCACAGGGGAATACCAGGACTGGTTCCCTAAGCAAGCGCCTTGAGACCCCTGGGTGATTAGTGCGCTATATAAATCGAAATACATTTACATTTACATTTACATTTAGCACTGATCAGCAGTGTTAAAGTGCCCAGAGTCCTATTGCCAACAACCACAGGTCAGGAAAAATAAAGAAGCAAAAAGTTTGGGGATAACCATGCAAAAAGGGCCATTTCCAACAAGAGCAATGCAATCCAGGTAGGCACTCTGAAGTTATGTAATCCAGCCAGGACCAGATTGACACGACTCTGGAGACTCTGGAAAGTTGCAGAGTAATTCTTAAATTTTAAAGCCATCACTCTGAACAGAAAGTTCCCCTGCATAGTGGAGAATGTGGGTCTCTTTTTTTGATCTGCTTTCCTTCCCCCAAATTACTATCGAAACGTTCCTTAGTGTCTTGCACAAAGTCAAAAGCGGTGCCCCATCTGACCCAGCCCCGATCAGTAAACTTAAACAAATTGCTTCTACCATAGCCCCCCCTCTCACTAACCTGATCAATGCCTCCTTTGAAACTGGCATAGTCCCAGTAAACTGGAAAAAAGCCACGGTAAAGGCTCTTATAAAAAAAACACACCTCGACCCTTCTGACCCATCAAACTTCAGACCTATCTCTCTGCTACCGGCAATTAGCAAAATCGCCGAAAGAGTGGCAAATCAACACCTTTCCGAGTTCCTAGAGTCCCATCATCTTCTCCGCCCAACCCAGACTGGCTTTAGACCTGGACAGGGGACTGATACCGCCCTGTTAGCCGTGGTCGAAGAAGCGAGGGGCATTCTGGATGGAGGAGGATCGGTGGCAGTGATCCTCCTCGACCTGAGTGCCGCCTTTGACACGGTGGACCACGCAACCCTTGTTCATCGTCTCGGGCGGCTGGGAGTGGCTGACTCCGCCTTGGCCTGGATCGCATCCTTCTTGGAGAACAGGTTTTTTCAAGTGACTGACGGACATTCCATCTCCAGGGCTCATGCACTCAAGTGTGGGGTGCCTCAGGGATCCTCCCTGAGCCCCACACTTTTTAATGTGTACATGGCTCCTCTCGAGGATGTTGTTGAACCCTTTGGGATCAAATCAATAATGTACGCCGATGACACCCAGCTCATCGTGTCCCTCAACCAACCCGACAACGCCCTCTCCAATTTGTCTAGCTGCCTGGAAAAAGTTCACCAATGGATGTGCGAATCCCGGTTAAAACTGAATGGGGAAAAATCTGAAATACTTCTGCTGGGAAACCCTAACAAAATACCCGCCCCCCTTCCCTGGCCACTATGCATGGGATCCCCTCCATCCCCAAAAGCCGAAGTGAAAAGCCTGGGGATATGGTTGGACCAGGACCTCAGCTTCAAAACACAAGCGAGGAAAACCACGGGAATTTGCTTCGGCCTTATGAAGATGGCACGAAAGATTCTCCATCTACTCCCCCCTCAATCCAGGAAGCTTTTGATGCAGGGGCTGGTGAACTCCAGACTGGACTACGGGAATGTCCTATATCTGGGGGCCCCAGCCTCTGTACTCCACAGACTCCAATGCTCTCAAAACGCGGCGGCAAGAATACTGACAGGAACGGCAGCAAGGACCTCTGCCAAGCCGGCCCTTAGAAATTTGCACTGGCTGCCAGTCAAAGAACGTGTCAACTTTAAGACCCTGTGCATGGCACATAAAATACTGCACAACGAAGGCCCCCCTATTCTCAGACTTCTTGTGTCCTTTCAACAATCAACTAGACAACTCAGATCTAACTCCCTCTCCCTTGCAAAAGTCCCCAGAATTAGAAAGGCCAGAACAGGTGGTCGCTTGTTCTCGTACAACGCTCCGAGACTGTGGAATGCTCTCCCTCTCTCCCTGAGGCAAGAACAAAACCACCTTAGATTTAGGAAAAAACTGAAGACCCTCCTCTTTCCATGAGCACTACCCCCCCCTGATCGCCCACTCTCCGGGATGATAGTTATCAGCGCCGGGATGCCCTAGGGTAGCTGTTGCGCTCTATAAAACCCATAATCAAATCAAATCAAATCAAATCAAATCAATCAAATCAATCAATCTCTCATTACGACTTGAGTAAGCTGATTTTTGGTGTAGGGATACTGGAGGGTCAGATTCACAGATTCTAGCTGTTACAGTCACACCAAAATCTGGCGCCTATGACTTTTCTTCTAGGAATGCCGAATAACTGCATAGACCCAGTACTGTGGGCTCATTTCTGTGCTGTTTTCAGTGATTCCAGTAAGAAAGCATTCCAGGCAGAAAGTGACAGTGGGAGGACCGGTGGCAGGGAAGTGGAAGTAGGGGTTGGTGGATGGAGGTGAGGGATGGGCAGGAGGTCATGCCAAGCTGCAGATGGTCCAGGGTGAACACTGTCTGTTGCCCTTTACCGCTGCAGGGGTCAGGTGAAGACCGAGCAGCTCTCTTACCCACAGCCCCTGAAGCCTCAAAGAGAATGTAGTGTCTCCGGCTTTAGAATTATCAGGTCCGGAGTTTGAGGTCTTGATAATTCAGGGCCCAAGACACTTGGAATTGCGAGTGCCAGAATTTCGCCCAAGGTGAAGTGTTGCCACTCGCAATGAGGGGCTTGGTAGGGCAATCATTTCCGGTGTCCAAAAGTGTTTGGGAATTTTGAAGTCCTTTATCTTTCCACAAGCTCGTTAAATCTAGTTATGACCGAGCATCTATCTAGCTTATGATCAGAGTTCAGTTCCATCTAGTCCACCCAATCTCAGTTCTGGAGTAGCCTTAGTAGTTGCATTGGTACCCAGCGCCATATGACTGGACCAATAACCACTGGAGAACTCATTGACCTTGAAATACAGTATTTTGACTACTTCATCTTTAATGTTGTGCTTTTGCAGGCATGCTGTCACCAGACTCAATATGACAGATACTCCAGCTGGTTAGTTCAGGTAGATCAGGGAGCAGATCAGAGCACTGCTGCAGCACTTTGCTGCAGTTATTCCTCTCTTCATTTTCCAGGATCTTAGATAGACTGCCTCTCTCCAATAATTCTTCTTTCTGTCCTCTTGTGGTAGAGCTTGAGCCCACTGTACTCTTCTTCCTTATTAGCAGCCAGTATGAAATAAAACACCCTTCTAGATCTGTGAAACTGGAGATTAAACCAAAAGATGAACAACTCTGAGGGATTGTATATGAGTCCTCAAATCAAGGTGGTAGTTTATGTACATTTTTTCAGGACCAAGAAGAGTCCACTATCCTGATCTTCAAGTGCCATGAGCACTACAGGTCTTGTCATCCAAGGTGGGCAGGTTGATATTTTGTGAGATTTGCTCTCTGGTCACACCAATCATACAGCATGTTTTCGTTAGCCTTCACTTCGTCATTGGTATGTTTCGTGTTGTTCACCAATGTAGGAACATAGTATAGCTCATAATGCACCAAGTCTGGGATTGTTTTCCTGGTTCTGTTCCAGAAGAGTGCAGGGCTCTTTAACCTAGCTTTCAAAAAGCAGTTCAAAAATCTAAATCTCACTCTCTTTTGTGGCACTTTCATGCAGGCATGCAAAGTGCAGGGGAGAGGATGTTCAACTTAATTATTGGGAGCTTATCCAGACCTCCAATCATGCCTTTCAGGATTCTATGGAATTTCTCAACAAACCCATTAGGATAGGGATAAAAAAGAGGAGTAAACATGTACATCCCCTGATATTTGTCTTTCAAAGTCTTTATTTAGCCTGCTATGATATGAAAAGCGGTCCCTTGAGCAGGGACCACTTCCTCTGGGAACTGCACATTTACAGACTCGGGCCTAGATTTACAAATAAATAAAACATCCTGTGCAGCAAGTGGAGCGGCTGTGCTGCATTGCATGAATTGTCAAGAACAAAACAGTGCAGTACCTTAAAAGATGTGGCGCTGTTCTGCTTCCTCCCTAATACTGGCACACTTTACCTAGATACTTCCTTATTTGTGTCTTTATGAGGCCTTGAATAACCCGTCTGATAAGCATCGACCTCTTAACAGAGGAGTCCACTCAATAGGGAATTCTTTGTGCGTAAAATGCAGCAAGGATTAAATAAAAAGAATCAGTATTTTCTTCTACCATCTTATTGCCCAGTATATTTGATGACCTCTTGGTGTTCTAAGTACAATTGATCATGTGTAGACATCCTTTGAACAAAAGAATATATCACAAGAACTGTGTTCTCTTTGTGCAAGATATATACGATCGATGCAATTATGTACGTACACATGCATCAATAAATATACTGCTATCACTGTATTTTTCATTGTTGGATTTTTTTATGTAGTCATGTTGAACTTATATGTATGTGTATAATCCTAAATACCATCATAAATTGAGCGAGGGAAATAGTAAATATGATACTGATAGAGCGCAAACTGCTCTGACGTTTGTAGGGGTGAGTTATAATCATGAGTAGTCCGCACCTGCATATAATCTTTTATCGTGTTAACATTTGTGACATTAGCTCGTGTGATGTATTAACGTGTATAGTGAAGTGATAGGTATAATTTCATACAACGTGGAGAAATCAACATTGACAACTGCGTACTATTAGATGAAAGCCTTAATGTGAAAAATTTTACATGTGACTTGTGAGAGATAATTTGTTCACGATGTAATGCATTGATCTACATGTGCACAGTTACAATGATCGCCTTTATGTGTGCTTAATGAAATTACATGCTGTTTCCTATGTTGGCCGAACCCTGTAGGCTGATGCGTATTTCTCCCTCCTGCTCTTGAACTATATTTACTAGTAGAATTCATGTGTCTGCAGAACTTGCTTGTTCTCACGTTTCTGTTGCAGGCGGAGAAATGCATCTTTGTTAGTTAGAATAATGTCTTTGTTTTAGGAGTTAGGCATAGGGATGAGAAGATACCTTGAACGACAATGCTGATAATGCAGGTTGGTGTTCTTTTCTCACTGGAGAGAGCCTGGGACTCAAGGTCATCGAGCCTTGGCCTGGGAGCATCGCTGCTGGATAGAAAATTACCTACAAGGAGGTGTCTTGGGTGGATAGGGTGATACCGCAAGGCCTGACTGGACAGTCTGAATCGATTGTTCTATTGGGGTTAGAGACAGAGTCCGGGGACTTCTGCCTTGTCCTGAGAGAGAGCATCTCAGAATGAGCTCTGTAGTTTTATGCTAACTGACCCATTCAATGGGAATGTTCTTCTTAGGAGCCTTCACTTGCTGACACCTTTTTCGAACTTTTCGGCCTCCCCCTGACTCAGTGCCGGCCAGAGGCAATGACGGACAGAGCGGGGTCTCACAAGTCCTGCTATGTTATTGCGCTGTTCTTGTTTTTAACAGGAAGAGACCTTCCCTATTAAAATTTCCTCTTTATGTTCTCTATCCTATTTTAATTCACCACTTTCTTGCTTTTCTGCACTGCACTAGAACCCATCAGATCAACATCATATGGTCCAACAGTGATTGCGGGTCGCAACCCTTATCCACCACAGGGTACGATCTTTGTCTCAATGATCCAGAGACACACGACCCTAAGGATGACCAAATGATAACATTGATCATCACAAGTCTTTGATGGGAATCCTATAAAAGGTTCTGTTGATCTACAATCACTGGTGGCCCCATTCCTGAGGTTTTTTGTGCCTTATGAGAACTTTCTAGTCTTAACTCCAACCAGATGTACTATGCTAGATGTCGGGTTAAGGAAATAGGAATTTCTATGTTACTTTCCTACAGAGACCCCTAGGTTTTCTTGTTGTTCACCTTTTTCGAACTTGCCTGGGAAATGCTAAGTAGGGATGCCACTTTAGTGATAGTGTAGGGACGGGCTAACACTTTTCACCTACGAACTTCGATGAAGAAGACTCTTGATGCTGGCGCAGTTATATTATGAGTCCTGATTCTGGAACTTGTTATTTTGTGTATGCTGCATCGTCTTAACTTCACCCATAGTTTTGGCTTTGTATTAGTTCCAATGTATTTCTACACTCTCATTATGAGGTGTTTGTATGTCCAGCTGTTCTGGGCTTTGTACTAAACTAACTAAACTTTGAATCTGGAGTCTGATTTTCTGAGTCATGGTTCATTGGAACTGTAATGTATAATTGGCTACCGAAATGTTCTCCCCTCTACACTTACAAGCAGACAACAAAGAACCATTGGCCAGGGGGTCCAGAGTAAGTTTAGAACCTGGAACGCGGCTCCTTCAGTTAGTAGCAGTGTAGGATGGTTGTCTCTTGAAGTGAGGGGAGAATCTAGAAAACTTTAGAAAAGATTTAGACCTGTAGAGCCCCAGAATTTGCCCAATGATTGAGAATGGAGAACGACAGATTTTGGCAGAGACTGACGGAGATTGATGATGCTGTGAGAACAGCACTTAACGGAGGAGTGACTATCAATAGGGATGCGTCATGTGCTAGATTGTGGTGATGATTTGATTGTGTGATGTCTTGCAGAGTTGGGATAATTGTTGAGTGACTGTGGTTTTGGGCTGGACGCGGACGATCCATGAGTTTTGTTTTGTTTTGGTTTACCGGGCTCAAGAGTAGCCTAAGATCCCGGAATATATTTGTGGTGTAGAAAACACTGATTTGTTGTAATTGTCTGACCGTTGGTCTGTTGGGAAGACTTGAAGTGCTATCGACAACCCGCCTGAGATAAAGAACTTTGTGTGACTGGACTTGTTAGAATATTGTGGAAAGCCTCGTGCGCAGAGGTGGACTACATCAGTTTGAGTGGCTAGCACAGGTTGAGGGTCACAGTGCGTGGATGTTCTTGAGTGATTGAATTCTATCAATCTTTTAGGGAGGCAGACAATGATTTATTTTGATGATTGTGAGAGTGAATGTGTAAAGTGAGATTGTGAAAGATGGTGAACCACTGTGAGGAGGAACAGAGTGCCGACAGAGAGTGTAGTGCTGCAATAGGTCAGTTAGTGTAACGCCGCTCTTGGATTGGTTGGTGATTGTCAGGAAGGTCAAAAAGAGAAATCTGGTCGGTTGAAGAAAATTGTTTTAATCATGTGATGCTTTAAGGTGCTATGTGATCTATGACGGGGAGATAGAGGAGTGGTGACTCGAGTGGGTGAGGAAGCCCCACCCGAGGACACCCTAGCACATTACATGGAAACGAATGTAGGACTTTACACTACAGTCTGTATTCAAAATTGGCACAAGATTACTGAGAAGGAGGGAGATTTGGCTTTTTCACATTATGGGTCATTTCAATTGGAGGTATTAAATGAATTGAAGGGAGTGATGTCTTCATTACGGCCCCCACCCAGATCAACACAGTTTGAAGCACAAGATGCTTGGATGCAAGCAGCTCAGGCAAAGAACAGGGGAAAATGTCAAGTAAGAATGAGGAAGGCAATGAAAGCATAGCTGGATGCGCGATGGGATGCACAGTTGAAGAGGTGGAGAATAGACATCATCGCTGTAGTGAAGCTGAACCTACTAGTAGTAAAGGAGGATACGCTAAGAATAAGGATGGAGATGATGGGAGTGATACAGATGATAGCTTGTTAGTCAGGTTATTAGCAGTCCCCCACCATACAATCCGCACTCTGAAGCGGGAAGGCGAGAATTGGCAAATACAGCGAGCACAGAAAGAATGGTAACGCCACAGGTAGGACATAGTGCAGGAGTAATGGGAATAATTTAAGCAGGAGCAGAAGGGACAGGAATACTAGTATTTGGAGTGGCAGAGGCAAGTGGAGTTAATGTTGCTATAAGGTTACCAGAAGCCCTTGCAGTACCAGCCACCATTGAACCTGTAGTTTCTGTGTATGATCTGAGTTTTGGAGAACGCGTGGGTCAACAGCAGTGGTGTGTGGAAACTAGTATCCCATTGCCAGCAACTGCAGACTCTTCAAGGGTGGGTGATGAGTCTAGTACAATGCAATCAGTGTCGCTAGCAAATTTGAATTCAGACCTTAGAATGTGGAAACTTCAGTTAGGGGACCCATGGGAAGGATATCAGAGGTAAGTACAGACCAGGGAGTTTCTGAAGATCAGCATGTCTTGCCAACTACAGTAGTAGGAAGTCGACAAAGGGAGCAGAATAGTGAAAAGGAAGGACAGAGCAGTGTCTCGGGTCAGGGAACGATCAAAGCTACAGTAAAGTCAAAAAAGATGTAGTAAGATTGAAAGCAGAGGTGGATGAGATAATCAGTGGGAACTTGCCTTCGGAAGGGATAGAAATTTATAAACAGGATGAACTGTTGTTCGTAGCAAAGGATGTCACTCATAAAGCAAGGCAAGCACATGAAAAATTGACAGAATTGGCCCAAAAGTATGATGTGGATTTGTCTAAGATAACAATGCTACAGGGAAATCGTAGGCTGACTTACTCTGATCAGGAACTAGAGGAAAATAGTGCCATCGGGGTAAAGACGCATATTTGAGAGTTGGTCATAGGGATACGCATATGGAGCATGCTTGATAAGTGGGAAGAAAGATGGTCGAAGCAGAAGAATGTTAGGAAGGTGAAATGGGAAATGCCTCCGCCAGTTGGAGGTTTTACAAGGAGTTGAAGCTTACCCATTGCGAGAGGTATCAAGAGGAGGGTATGTGCATGTGCTTTGGAGAAGGGGTGATTTGGCCGCATTTACAAATTACTTTCCTCTGTTAAGGGAGAAGCCTGGTGAATGGTATAAAGCAAGTTGATCGCTTTGTGAAGAGTTCAAAGGTGTTGTGGATTGATTTGAATATGCTATTTGACATTGTGGTTCCTAGGGACATGTGGTCCGCATGTAAAATTGCTATTGATTGGCCTTCTACCGAGCTAGATTGAGACCCCCATAACTCATGGTCCTTCACCTTTGGTCATGAAGAAGTTCGAACAGGTAATCACATGGCTACAGTCAAAGATTGCCCCCCTACATATCGATTGCCTTAAAATAGACCGAAACACGCAAGAGCCTAAGGAATTAGTGCATGCTTACTCTGAAAGGCTGTTACAAGCCTTCAAACAGGACAGTGGGTTGGATACTTTAGACACAAAAGATATAGGACAGTTTGTGTCCAAGTTGGTGTTGGGATTGAGACCAGAGATTAGTGTCATGATTCAGCAACATCTAATCTGCTGGCAGAACAAGTCCATGGACGAGATCCTACGATATGCCAGATACTGTAGTGATGAGGTGGATTCTAAGCACAGAAAGATTAGGAGTAAACGGATGCTGGTCCAGATGAGGAATACAAACAGGGCAGAACAGGCTCAGAAGAATGGAGGGACTTTAGGCCGGAATCAAGGGAATAGTCAAGGAGGGACTCAAAATACACTGAGTAGTGCAGGACAAGGAAAGGGGAAAGGAACAGATTCCAAGTCAGGGGTGGATATTGGTACACTGAAGAGAACCACCACCTGTCATTATTGTCACTAATTCAGGCATTGGAAGTGAGAGTGTCGAGCGAATCCAGCAGATCAGTTTCAGGATGAGGAAGGTATAGAGGTGCCTGATGTTATTAACACAGTGACAAGACCTAGATCCGTAAATGGGGGAAATCCGAATCATTTAGTGCAGGTACCCCAACCTCCGAGATTTTCTCAATGTATTCGAGCGTATCATCAAATGCCGTTCATGGAGACTTTAGATGGATTTGATCCAAACCCATTGCAATGACTTTGCCTGAGGGGGGAGGAAGACTGTACCTTTGGAGCAGTCTTAGAAGTAGACCAGCATGGACCATATGTAGAGGCAGACATGAGCGATCATCCCATCACATTCTTGATTTATACTGGTGCTACCCGCTCTACTGTGAGATCCCAAACTTACCAATCTCTGGACAATTGATCCAAGTTGTGGGAGTTGCTAATAGGAGAATGACAAACCCATAGACAGATGAGATCCCTTTGAGAATAGGAACCTTTCAGGATCAACACTAGTTTGTGGTGTGCGATTCAAGTCCAGTCTGTTTATTGGGACATAATCTCTTGTGTAAGCTGAACTGTACCATCTATTGCACGCCCAACGGAGAGGAATTGCAGACTAATGACAATGACATTGCACTCAAACTGTTGAATCAGAATCCTTGTGTAGACATGCACCCAGTGCTAACAGTTGATGATATGCCATGCAATCTGAGAGACATTGTTACCCCTGTGGTGTGGCATTTCATGGGAGAAGAGATAGGACTGATTTGAGGGGTTGAGCCAGTTGTTATACAGATCCCCAAGAACGCCTCAGTACAACCTGACCCTGGAAACGGTGGCAAGAATTACACCAGGGATTGAGTCCATGATTGTGCAGGGCATCCTAAAGGAAATCAGGGGAAGTCTGTGCAATTCACCTGTAATGGGGCTACAGAAACCTAGTGGCAAATACAGGATTATTCAGGACTTGTGGAGGGTCAATGCGATTGTGATGTCATGTTGTCCTGTGGTACTGAATCCAGCTGAGAGAAAGTCTGTGTCGTGCCCCAGCTCTGGGAATGCCTGATTACAAGAAAGCATTTTTGTTATTCAGCTGTGAGAGGGAGGGTTGTGCACTGTTTGTACTCACCCAGGTACATGGGGGTGTCTGCAGATCAGTGGCCTACTTCTCAGCTACATTAGATCCTGTAGCTTCAACGTTGCCCAGATGTCTCAAAGCCGTTTCTTCAACTGGTGTCAGCATTGGGAGATGTGAAAGTATTGTGATGGGTCATCCCCTTACTGTTAATGCTCCACACTCAATTGAGCTCCTGGTGATGACAACCAAAACACAGCACTTGACTAATAACAGGCTCACCCAATATGAGCATATCTTGCTGACCTCAGAGAATGTTACCCTGAAAAGATGCTCTGTATTAAATCCTGCTACTTTGATGCTTATTCCAAGTATTGAGGGAGAAGATTGTGAAGACTATGACTGTCTGGATGTTACTGAACTCTGTAGCAAACCGAGACCCAACATTATTGATGAACCACTACCAGAATCAGACCAAATCCTTTTTGTCAATGGTTCATGCCTAAGAGACAATGAGGGTTACTTGAGAGCACCTTTTGCTGTCTGTACCATTTCTGGAGTTGTGGGAACTGCTTGTTTACATGGAGTACACTCCCTGCAAGTTGCTGAAATCCTTGCCTTGACATGTGCATGCCTTGTTTCTGATCAAATCCGAGTCACTATCTATATCGATAGCCAATATGGTTTCGGTGTAGTTCATGACTTTGGACAGCTATGGTCACAGAGGGGGTTCTTAACGTCCTCACATTCTCCTATCAGAAATGAGGAATATGTGAGACGACGGTTGGAAGCCTTAAAGATTATTCTGGCAAAGGCACAGAGAGAACCAAGCTCAACATGATCATAGCCATTGCGGGCACTTGGGATTAGGTCAAGCGTCTGCAGGGAGAAGTGTCAAATGAAGAGGAAACTGGTTGGATCAAAGCAGGTTGTGAAAAGAGAGAAGATGGCATTTGGGTTTCAACAGATGGGAGAGCGGTGTTGCTGGATTGTCTGTTGGGTCCTATTATAAGAAAGATACCTGTAGCAGTGCACATTGGGAGAGATGCTATGGTGCGAGTGTTCAGGCAAATGTGGTTTAACCCGAGATTTCGTGTGTTTACAGAAGCAGTGTGTCACTCAGGTCTATAGCTACAATGCAGTCTCTGTTCAACTTGTTAAGCTGCACACAGTATCCTCAAGATTTCATTGTTGAAGTGTGTGCTTCGGTCTGATTCCAGCGAAGTCAGGAAGCCGAACCTAGGTAATAACTCCCTCAAAAGCTGCTTTCCTACAGTGAAACTGCTATTTCTCCTAGTCAGGTATGCCACAACCCATTGTGAAAAGATGCACACAACAACCGGGACATACCTCAACCTATTGCATCTCAATGAATTGCATCCTGTTGAAGGGTCCACCTGACCTTTCTGTGTGGCTCAATGTCACTCGAGTTCTTTTCCCTCTCTTGACACACAAAACATCTGTGACACAATGTTTCAGCCATCAATCTAAACCTTGGATTAAACCAAGTGTGACTGAACAACCTGACCATGGCATCCTTCCCTACATGAGTCAGACCATGATAATGCCTAGTCATTGCGGGCAAAATACTATTTGACAACACAGGTCTTCCATCTCTTGAAACCCAAATCTCATCCTCGTCCCTCTTCAAACAATCTGCACTAACCTATCTCTTCTGTTCTGCCTCTGATACCTCTTCGTGCAGCCCCTTGACTTCCTCCCACGTATCAGCTGTCATTAACAAAAGGTTGTAGTTTGTCTCATCTGTCCCCTCTTTAGTACTTCGCGACCTCATCAGCATATCTGTTTCCAACGGTGACATGATCATTCCCCCTTACAATGAGAGGCACATTTTACTACTGCATCTTGAGAAGGTAGTTGCAATGCCTCAAGAAACTTTCTTACTTGTTCTCCGTTTCAGATGAGGGACCCTGAAGAATTCAAAATCCCCCTCTAGGACCATAACTGTCCAAAATCGTGAACAACACCAAAGCCATATTGACTATCAGTGAAAATGTCCACTCTCTGCTGGTAAGATATACAGCATGCCCAGTAGGAGCAATCAATTCAACAACTTGTGCAGAGAACACTCCTTGGAGCTACGAAGCTTCAACTACTACTGAATATGTACAAACTGCTTACGCAGTTCATAAATATCCTTCATGGTCTCGCAAACATGGGCCATCCACAAATAAAAGCAAAATCAGATTCAGGCAGTGGCTCATCTTGTATATCTGGTCTTGACTTGGTGCACAGTTCAGTAACATTGAGACAGTAATGCTCCATCTCACTCTCATCATTGTCATTCTCAGGAAGGGGCAACAGGGTGGCAGGGTTCAAGACAGCACACCTTTCCAATGTAACATTCTCAGCCGCTAGTATGATCTGCGCATACCGAGTCAAACAGCTGTTTGTCAAGTGTTGAGTACAGGTACGAGCCAACAGTATCTCTAAGGAGTGGGGCACATACAACGTTAAAGGATGACCCATAACAATGCCTTCGCATCTCTCTTTGCTAACACTTGCAGCGTCCACAGATTTAAGACAGCTGGGCAACACTGCAACTACTGGATCAAGGGTAGCAGAAAAATATGCTATGGGTCTACGGGCACTTCCTTGAGTCTGTGAAAGTGTGTAAGCACTGAGAGAGAGCAACCCTCCCCCTCATTGCAGAAAAGCAAATATCTGCTTTGTTATAATCAGGCATTCCTAGTGCCGGATTGCGGCAGAGACTTTCTCTCGACTCGAGGAAGGCAACCAAGCAATCATTATCCCAAGGTACTTGATCCAACCCATCCTGGTGTGTTAGCCTCTGTAAAGACTTGCCCACTAAAGAAAAATTGGGTACCCACTTGCAACGTTAGCCCGCCACGCCCAAGAACATTTTGATCTCTTTCTCTGTTGTTGGTGGTTTCATTTGCAGAATCGAAGAGATTCTTTCCTGTGACACCTTCCTGACTCCTTTCTCAATGTGATGTCTGAGATACAGAACTTCTTTCAAACAGCATTGCAACTTTTAGGGGTACACCTTATGTCTATTCTCAGCCAAGTGGTTCAACGGGGCAATAGTATCCATCTTGAAATCTTTCCTGAGTGTTTGACGCAGCCAGCAGGTCATCAATATACTGTACCAGGACAGAGTTACAGGGCATAACCAAAGACTTCAGCTTATTTTTAAGGACCTGATTAAAAATTGATCAGCTTTCCGTATAACCTTGTGGGACTCTGCACCATGCCAAAACACAACTGCACAAAACCGAAACATGAAGAATTGACTGCCCTTGAGCACTCCTCCGTCAATGACACCTATTCGTTCCCGGGCAGACTGCGTGCTGAGGCAATGTTACTACAAGCCCCTCCACCCTGAAAGTCCAAGAGGCAGAGCGTTGCCAAAACAAAAATACTATGAGTCTGATTTCAACCGTATGTATTTAATTTTTGTGCTTACACATTAGATGTGCATCTGTTCTTTATTATATTATTTCTTTAGTATAGGATTGTTTTTCTCACGGAGTGGTAGTCCTGAAGAAGAGGTTTAGGGGACACCTCAAAACATGTCGACCAAATACTAGGGACATTACACACATAACAGTTACACTTCCTCCCTACTATCAATCCCTTTTTATCCATACCAACTAGGAGCAGGAATAAATTAATCGCTCACTAGCTAGGTATTTATAACCTCACCATCACCACTCCCCCCGTACACTGCCCTACATATTTTTTCACAAAAAGTGCTCCTACGTATTTCTGCAAGTTGCAGCACGCCCCAGACAGTAGCTGTCGGATGGCCCCAATGATGAAGCATGTCACCTAGGGGCAACCTTTGGTGAGTGAGGGGACTAAAGAAGAGAATTTTCTCTTCTTAGATTCAGGGTGTTGTTTCGCACATTTAGCGGAAGTCCTTCCCTTTGGTTAGGTTCTCTGATCTGTCATTTACAGATTTGTTAATAACTATACTCAGTCTGGAGGATGAATCTAATGTCTACCTCCATCTCCCCACCTTTTTAGGTCTCGTCTATTCCATCCCATAGGGATGGTAGGCATGATTTATAGTAAGCGTTCCGAAAAGCGTCTACCCAGCTGCGGATCGCGTACAGTTCATGTGAGCCAGGCGCGTGTACAGGAATTCGCTCCCCCTACCCCTCCCACAAAGCAAGACAAGACAAGCACATCCCAGCGACCGCGGCCGCTCTGATTCCATTTGCCACTAGCCACTTCACGCGCTCCGCAGGTCATAAACAGGACCATCTGCTCGTGAATCGGAATGCTGGCATTGTTGCCCAGCCCCCCTCCCAGCACTGCCTTTCCTCTGCCATTCTATGGTTTCCAATGCGTCTTACCAAAAGTGCACTTTCCCTGCTCCCTAACACAGGCTTCTCCACTATAACCCTCTTTTCATTAATTTTACTCAGCTCTCATCTTTAACCCAGCCCACAAACACACACACACAGACACACACACAACCCCGCTCCCCCCACCGCGCAATGCCGAGAGCTTCACTGACACTTTCACTTTAATTCGGTTCTGTAAACGCAAAATGCGTTCATTGCCTGTAACATGTCTAAAAGTATTTTAAGGTAAATTTCACACCGTTTTGATTTGAAATGGAACAATGCATGTGCCTAAATAGTAGAACAGCTTTTTCGGATGAAATTGGCGGCGAAAACTCTCAGTGAGAAAATTGGTCTTGTGCACTTTCCCTGCTCCCTAACACAGGCTTCTCCACTATAACCCTCTTTTCGTTAATTTTACTCAGCTCTCATCTATAACCCAGCCCACAGACACACACACACAGACACACACACACACACACATACACCCCACCCCCCGCCGCACAATGCTGAGAGCTTCACTGACACTTTCACTTTAATTCGGTTCTGTAAACGCAAAATGCGTTCATTGACTGTAACATGTCTAAAAGTATTTTAAGGTAAATTTCACACCGTTTTGATTTAAAGTGGAACAATGCATGTGGAACAATGCATGTGCCTAAATAGTAGTACAGCTTTTTTGGATGAAATTGGCGGCGAAAACTCTCAGTGAGAAAGTTGGTCTTGTGCACTTTCCCTGCTCCCTAACACAGGCTTCTCCACTATAACCCTCTTTTCGTTAATTTTACTCAGCTCTCATCTTTAACCCAGCCCACAGACACACACACACAGACACACACAGACACACAAACACCCCGCCCCCGCAGCGCAATGCCGAAAGCTTGACTGACACTTTCACTTTAATTCGGTTCTGTAAACGCAAAATGCTTTCATTGACTGTAACATGTCTAAAAGTATTTTAAGGTAATTAAATTTCACACCGTTTTGATTTAAAGTGGAACAATGCATGTGCCTAAATAGTAGTACAGCTTTTTCGGATGAAATTGGCGGCGAAAACTCTCCATGAGAAAATTGGTCTCAAGAACCAGGAAAAGTTTTGGTGACGTCATTTTGCAGCACTCATTTTAAAAAATCCCTCATCCTCACACCCCCTCACCCACACACACCCTCACCCTCACACCCCCTCACCCTCACAACCCCTCACCCTCACTCACCCTCACACACCCTCACCAGCATAGCATAACAAAACATAGCATAGCATAACAAAACACAGCATAGCATAGCATAACATAACAAAAAAAGCATAGGATAGCAAAACATAGCATAGCATAACAAAACAAAGCATAGGATAGCAAAACAAAACATAGCATAACAAAACAAAACATAGCATAGCAAAACACAACAAAGCATAGCATAGCATAACAAAACACAACAAAACATAGCATAGCATAACAAAACATAGCATAACAAAACAAAGCATAACATAACAAAACATAGCAAAACAAAACCTAGCATACTATAACAAAACATAGCATAGCGTAACAAAACACAACAAAACATAGCATAACATAACAAAACATAGCATAACATAAAACAAAGCATAGCATAACAAAACATAGCAAAACACAACAAAACATAGCATAGCATAACAAAACACAACAAAACATAGCATACATAACAAAACATAGCATAGCAAAGCACAGCAAATTATAGCATAGCATAACAAACCACAACACAACATAGCATAGCATAACAAAACACAACATAGCATAGCATAACAAAACAAAGCTTAGCATAGCATAGCATTAGCAAAACATAGCATAACAAAGCATAGCATAGCATAACAAAACATAGCATAACAAAACATAGCATAACAAAACATAGCATAGCAAAACAACGCATAGCATAATCAAACACAACAAAACATAGCATAGCATAACAAAACATAGCATAGCATAACAAAGCATAGCATAGCAAAACACAACAAAACATAGCATAGCATAACAAAACAAAGCATAGGACAGCAAAACTAAACATAGCATAACAAAACAAAGCATAGGATAGCAAAACAAAACAGCATAGTATAACAAAGCATAGCATAACATAACAAAACATAGCATAAAAAAACACAACAACACATAGCATAACAACACATAGCAAAACACAACAAAACATTGCATAGCTTAACAAAACATAGCATAGCAAAACAAAACATATAATAGCATAGCAAAACATAGCATAGCATACCAAACACAACAAAACATAGTATAGATTAGCATAACAAAACATAGCATAGCAAAGCAATGCATAGCATAATAAAACACAACAAAACATAGCATAGCATCACAAAACATAGCATAGCATAAATGAAATGAAAAATTGCACTTGTATAGCGCGTAACTACCCGGAAGCCTCGCAGCGCTTGTGACTGGTTGTTTAGCGCGGGCTCAGGGTAGTTCAGCAAGTTTTGGCAAACAAGTGCGTTTTCAGGGCTTTCCTAAAGGACATGTAATTACTGTTTCCTCGGATAGGGAGAGGGAGGGAGTTCCAAAGTTTTGCCGCCGAGTGGGAGAAGGAGCGGCCGCCCCAGCGGGCTCTGTTGACTTTGATCGAAGTTGCCAACTGAAGGGTGCCTGAGCGAAGGGGACGGGAAGGGATATAAGGCTTGACTATAGAGTGGAGAATTGCAGGGCCAACTCGATGGAAGGACTTGTGCAAAATGCCCATGGCCTTGAATTGCACTCTTGACCCTATTGGGAGCCAGTGAAGCTCCCTTAGGGCCTTCTTCGCTGACTGCCAGCGGGGCAAGTTGTAAAGTAAGCGGGCAGCACTGTTTTGTGTAACTTGTAGCTTCTGTATAACGGAAGCTGGGGCCCCCATATAAAGAGCATTCCCATAGTCCAGACGGGAGAGAATCAAGGCCTGAACCATGACCCTTCTCGCCTGGAATGGGAGCAGAGGGAGCACCTTGCGGAGCATCCTCATTAGCCCAAAGCAGGTGGCGGCAGTCTTAGTGGCTTGAACCGAAAAGTCTAGAGCTTTGTCGAGCCATATCCCGAGGCTCTTTATTTGGGGCTTGGGAACAGGGGGCAGGCCCAGACATGGTGGCCAGATGGTTGCAAGGGCGGACGGGGAGGAATTGCCCAGAAGGATGATGTCGGTCTTCTCCCCGTTAAGCTTCAAACAAGAGGATTGCATCCACCTGGCAACAACCTCTAGACAGGGACCTAAGGTGTTGGACGAGCCCTCCGGGTGGTCTAAAGAGACCACCAGTTGGGTATCGTCTGCGTAGGTGACAATACGCACACCAAAGGGATGGACTATCCTATCTTGGGGTTCCATGTAGGCATTAAAAAGGGTGGGGCTTAGGGAGGAGCCCTGAGGGACCCCACACCTAAGTGGGTGTTTGGGAGAAGCCACCTCCCCCTCAAAGACCCGAAAGAAGCGTTCATCCAGGAAGGATGTCAGCCATTCCAGGGCCGCGCCCGACACGCCCATGCACGCCAATCGATGTAATAGCGTGGCATGGTGGACCGTGTCGAACGCGGCGCTGAGGTCCAATAGGATAATGGCGACTTTTCCTCCCCGGTCCAACACGGCTCTTGCTGCTTCCGTTACAGCTAAAAGAGCGGTTTCGGTTCCGTGCTGAGGACGAAAACCTGTCTGAGAGGCACGCAGCAAACCGTTGGTCTCCAAGTAGTCCGTTAAGATGTTATTAACGTGCCTCTCAAGCAGTTTACTCAGCCACGGAAGCAAGGAGATGGGACGGTAGTTGGACAGATTACTTTGGTCCAGGGTAGGCTTTTTCAGCAGGACCTTCACCATTGCACACTTCCATGGGAGTGGGACAGATCTAGAGATGATGGACGTATTGAGTACGTCCATAATAACCGGACGAATAACGTCCCAGACCTTAATAATGGCCCGAGGAGGTGCTGGGTCAATGGGCGACCCAGAACTGATTTTAGGAATTAATCTGTCTAGTCTGCCGATGTCAAGAAGTGGGATAGTGTCAAGCCTACAGGGGACCAAAGGATCAGGAACTATGGGAGAGATAGGTCCCATGCTGTCCTTAGGGTTACTGAATGAGGAATATATGGTTTGATTTTTTTGGGAAAAGAACGCAGCCAAATCATTACAGCGGTCTTGGGTGCCTTCAGCAGAGGGACGCTCAGCAGGAGATGAGATAAGGGACTTCACTATCTTAAAAATTTCCTTGGTGGCATTAGCAGCTAAGTTAATTTTCCCTTCATAAAAAAGAACTTGTGCTGCCTTAATCTCTATTTTGTAGAGCTTTATAGCAGCCCTATATTCTGCCTTTCTGAGCTGGGAGTGGTTCTGTCTCCAGGCTCTCTCAAGTTTACGGCACTCTAATTTCATGATTCTGAGGGCAGGAGTGTACCACGGGGCAACTTTGGGTCTTGTTATAGATTTACGGGGGAGTTTGGGAAGGACCTGATCAAGGGAGGTGGTAATCCAATTATCAAAATTGTTGGTGGCCATAAATGAGTTTGTTGCCTTCCTAGGAGGATCTCGAGCGAGAGCAGCTGCCCAGTCAGGGACGGGGAGTAAGGGCCATTTCCTACCAAGGTGTTTAACAAACTTTTGAGGGGGAGAGGGAGAGTAAGTGGACCATGTGAAAGGAATTAAAAAATGGTCGGTCCAGGGCAGTGGAATGGGAGTATCCACCATGAGGTCATCTATGTTATTGTAGATATGATCAAGAAGATGTCCCCTATTATGGGTAGCCTGGTAGCCCCTTTGGTGAAGGGCAATAGCTTGCAAGTTAGAACGAAGGTTATTTGCTGCCAAGTCGTGGGGGTCGTCAAGATGCAAATTGAGGTCCCCAAGCAAGGTTAGATTGGACGAGGTCAGCACGACACTTGCCGTAAGCTCTGTTATCTTGGCGATAAAATTATTAAGGGCACCGGGAGGACGGTAGGCTAGGATACCTGAGAAGGTAGTCGTGGGAGAAAATTCTAACACGAAGTGAAAACTCTCACAGGCTGGGGAGGTGGTGGGAGAGATGCAGCACCTAAAGCTATCTCTGTGTATGATGGCAAGTCCACCCCCTCTCCCAGTCTGATGATCAAGTCGTTTGAGGGTGTATCCTTGAGGGGTAGCCCACACTGTGGCAGGGTCATTATCTATTTGGAGCCAGGTCTCCGTTAGGAAAAGAGCATCAGGATTGAGCTCTTCTATCAGCATGTACAGCTCAGTGTAGTGTTTCGGTAAAGACCGACAGTTGAGGAGAAACATTCTCCATTTCTGTACAGAGGACGAATGACGGCTGTGTGAGGAAAGGGTACTCCAATCACAGTTTTTACAGGAGTGGTCTACATTAGAAGGAAGAATCGAGTGCCGACAGGAAGGATTGGGGGGAGGTCGTAGGGCATGAAGCGAAAAAGTGTCATAGGAGAGGCGCTCCCCTACCATGATTGCAAAAAACACAGTTGATGGACAGAATGTAGAACAATGTCATACATTCACCCCAGTACAAGGATCTGGGCCTAAATCCATCGTTTTTTTGCACTCCACACCACCCTGGGTTAGACACTGGCTATATGCAAATCAGCTCTGACCCTGTGCCTCATGGGAACAGTCCAGTCCGAACTACCAAGCCATGTCTTTCCCAGACCGGAATCAAGCATCCAAGGACCGGTTTCTGGCTATCAGCCTTCATCAGCCTGGATAGCTTGACTCCAGTGGTGTGGAGAGCCTGGGACTCACGTCTGAGCATACCCAGCCCACTCGGGGTGAAAATTGCAAAAAACACAGTTGATGGACAGAATGTAGAACAATGTCATACATTCACCCCAGTACAAGGATCTGGGCCTAAATCCATCGTTTTTTTGCACTCCACACCACCCTGGGTTAGACACTGGCTATATGCAAATCAGCTCTGACCCTGTGCCTCATGGGAACAGTCCAGTCCGAACTACCAAGCCATGTCTTTCCCAGACCGGAATCAAGCATCCAAGGACCGGTTTCTGGCTATCAGCCTTCATCAGCCTGGATAGCTTGACTCCAGTGGTGCGGAGAGCCTGGGACTCACGTCTGAGCATACCCAGCCCACTCGGGGTGAAAATTGCAAAAAACACAGTTGATGGACAGAATGTAGAACAATGTCATACATTCACCCCAGTACAAGGATCTGGGCCTAAATCCATCGTTTTTTTGCACTCCACACCACCCTGGGTTAGACACTGGCTATATGCAAATCAGCTCTGACCCTGTGCCTCATGGGAACAGTCCAGTCCGAACTACCAAGCCATGTCTTTCCCAGACCGGAATCAAGCATCCAAGGACCGGTTTCTGGCTATCAGCCTTCATCAGCCTGGATAGCTTGACTCCAGTGGTGTGGAGAGCCTGGGACTCACGTCTGAGCATACCCAGCCCACTCGGGGTGAAAATTGCAAAAAACACAGTTGATGGACAGAATGTAGAACAATGTCATACATTCACCCCAGTACAAGGATCTGGGCCTAAATCCATCGTTTTTTTGCACTCCACACCACCCTGGGTTAGACACTGGCTATATGCAAATGAGCTCTGACCCTGTGCCTCTCTGGGAAAGACATGGCTTGGTAGTTCGGACTGGACTGTTCCCATGAGGCACAGGGTCAGAGCTGATTTGCATATAGCCAGTGTCTAACCCAGGGTGGTGTGGAGTGCAAAAAAACGATGGATTTAGGCCCAGATCCTTGTACTGGGGTGAATGTATGGCATTGTTCTACATTCTGTCCATCAACTGTGTTTTTTGCAATTTCACCCTGAGTGTGCTGGGGATGCTCAGACGTGAGTCCCAGGCTCTCCACACCACTGGAGTCAAGCTATCCAGGCTGATGAAGGCTGATAGCCAGAAACGGGTCCTTGGATGCTTGATTCCGGTCTGGGAAAGACATGGCTTGGTTGTTCGGACTGGACTGTTCCCATGAGGCACAGGGTCAGAGCTGATTTGCATATAGCCAGTGTCCAACCCAGGGTGGTGTGGAGTGCAAAAAAACGATGGATTTAGGCCCAGATCCTTGTACTGGGGTGAATGTATGACATTGTTCTACATTCTGTCCATCAACTGTGTTTTTTGCAATTTCACCCTGAGTGTGCTGGGGATGCTCAGACGTGAGTCCCAGGCTCTCCACACCACTGGAGTCAAGCTATCCAGGCTGATGAAGGCTGATAGCCAGAAACCGGTCCTTGGATGCTTGATTCCGGTCTGGGAAAGACATGGCTTGGTAGTTCGGACTGGACTGTTCCCATGAGGCACAGGGTCAGAGCTGATTTGCATATAGCCAGTGTCTAACCCAGGGTGGTGTGGAGTGTAAAAAAACGATGGATTTAGGCCCAGATCCTTGTACTGGGGTGAATGTATGACATTGTTCTACATTCTGGCCATCAACTGTGTTTTTTGCAATTTCACCCTGAGTGTGCTCGGGATGCTCAGACGTGAGTCCCAGGCTCTCCACACCACTGGAGTCAAGCTATCCAGGCTGATGAAGGCTGATAGCCAGAAACCGGTCCTTGGATGCTTGATTCCGGTCTGGGAAAGACATGGCTTGGTAGTTCGGACTGGACTGTTCCCATGAGGCACAGGGTCAGAGCTGATTTGCATATAGCCAGTGTCTAATCCAGGGTGGTGTGGAGTGCAAAAAAACGATGGATTTAGGCCCAGATCCTTGTACTGGGGTGAATGTATGACATTGTTCTACATTCTGTCCATCAACTGTGTTTTTTGCAACCCCTACCATGATAGCAGCCGTGGCCAGGATCCAGCGGGAAGCATCTGGACGCGGACTGGCGCAGACTGTCTTCTCTTTGGCGCCTCTTCGGCGCGTCTACGGCGCTACCGCTGCGCGTCACCGCTGCGCGGGGAGAAGAGGGGCCAAATAGATTAGGCGAAGGTGGAGACTAGCACGTCACCCTCCCAAGATGGACGCCCAATGTGGATCAAGCAGGAAGTGGTGGCGCTTTACCTCCCTCCACAACAATCAGCACTGGTAGCTGCGATGGACCGGGGAGTGGGCGAACAGAATACAGGTATTAAAACAAGTTTTTTTAGAAAATAAATGAAATGCAGTAAAAACGATTAAAAAAACGCTTGCAGCAGTCCTTGATCACTGCCAAGCGCTAGCGCTGCGGTGTTTGTCAGTCAACAAAGCATAGCATAGCAAAACACAACAAAACATAGCATAGCATAACAAAACACAACAAAACATAGCATAGCATAACAAAACAATGCATAGGATAGAAAAACTAAACATAGCATAGCATAACAAAACACAACAAAACATAGCATAGCATAACAAAACAATGCATAGGATAGAAAAACTAAACATAGCATAGCATAACAAAACAAAGCATAGGATAGCAAAACAAAACATAGCATAGCATAACAAAACATAGCATAACATAAGAAAACATAGCATATCAAAACACAACACATAGCATAACAAAACACAACAAAACATAGCATAGCAAAACAAAACATAGCATAGCAAAACATAGCATAGCATAACAAAACACAACAAAACATAGCATAACAAAACACAACATAGCATAGCATAACAAAACAAAGCTTAGCATAGCATAGCATAACAAAGCATAGCATAGCATAACAAAACATAGCATAACAAAACATAGCATAGCAAAACACAACAAAACATAGCATAGCATAACAAAACACAACAAAACATACCATAGCATAACAAAACAAAGCATAGGATAGCAAAACTAAACATAGCATAACATAACAAAACAAAGCATGGGATAGCAAAACAAAACAGCATAGCATAGCAAAACATAGCATAACATACCAAAACATAGCATAACAAAACATAGCATAACACACCAAAACATAGCATAACAAAACACAACAAAACATAGCATAGCTTAACAAAACACAACAAAACATATAATAGCATAGCAAAACAAAACATATAATAGCATAGCAAAACATAGCATAGCATACCAAACACAACAAAACATAGCATAGCATAGCATAACAAAACACAGCATTGCAAAATAAAGCATAGCATAATAAAGCACAACAAAACATAGCATAGCATAACAAAACATAGCATAGCATAACAAAGCATAGAATAGCAAAACATAGCATAGCATAACAAAACACAGCATAGCATAGCATAACAAATCAAAGCATAGGATAGCAAAACATAGCATAGCATAACAAACGAAACATAGGATAGCAAAAAAAACATAGCATAGCATACAACATCACTCAGCACCACCACATCATCACTCAGGGGCACCACAACATCACTATGCGCTACCACAGCATCACTGAACGCCACAGCATCACTCATTTGCCATCACAACATCATTCAGCGCCACCACAGCATCAGTCTGTGCAACCATTCAACAACAACTGGTTCAAATATGTTCTCTCAATGTTTCAAGCTTTATTACAAATGTAACAAAAAGATGTTAATATTTCACTTCTGTTCTTGGATTTTCATCACAATAAAATACACTGAACATAATCTTCACAAAAGTTATTTACAAAAGTTTAAGCTATTGCCATTATAAATTACAATAACTTTCATTTAAGTATTAATTATTAAAAAAAAAAATAATAGCCATTGTTATTTGTAATAAAAAAGTACATGTAAGTCACGTAAATATAACACATATTGCATTCCAAATGCTATAGGTGTCACATTTGCAAAAGTTTTAACTATTGGCATTGTAAATGTTAAAGCTATTAATTTTGCTATTTTCAAAAACAAAACATAAATAAAAAAATTCTCATTTACAATACCTATAGCTCAAACGTTCCTAATGCGAGACCTATTGCATTGCAAATGCTTCTTTGTTTATATCGTAGATGCTGTCCACAAGTAACTTGGACCCACCATATCAAATAAAGTATACAAATCAGTCCATAAAACTTTCAAGATATTGAAAAACCTTTTTGCCTGTCTCACCTTTGGTGAAATACTTCTGCCCACCTACAAATGAGTAAATTGGTGGTAGGAGTAGGAAGCATCAGGATCCATAAACAGTGGCACAAGCGGTCCTCGCTGATACAACACCTGCAGCATGTGCTGTATTTGTTCAGAGTAGGACGCATCACAGTGGTATTGTAAATGCGCCTCCTAATTCACACACACACCGAGGATGGGCAGGAGAAGTGGGAGTGACAGGTAATTATTTTTCTTTTCTTTGTGTTGTGTCTAGTCACTTCTTACTGCTGATGCACTCACTGATCTGGTAAATAAGGTCTTTCATAACACAATTTTTCGAAGGAGTGTAAATTTTATCCTGTTAGCAGGAAATGCTGTCATTTGGATGTGAAAGGCTATCCCTGCCCTTTCACTCAGTGGGCTGTTTAAGCTGTGACTGCCTACAAGAAAAAAAAAGGCAGATACCAGGCACTACATTTTATTTTGCATTAAACAACTCTGCGCTTTGGCATTCTTTTTGCCAACATCATGTTGCATTGTGGGATTGTAGTTTTGCTATTAACAGTTTCCTTATGGCTCGAAACACCAGTATGCAATATGATTTTGGCTAGAACTCCTGAATTGGCTGAATGTGTTATACATGACATGGAATCACTTGTCAGCTATGTTTTAATTTTTTTTAATTTGTATCGGTCAGTGAGTTTCCCAGAGGTATTTTTATTCTCACATCACCTCCAGCACCACCAGATGAAAACAAAAAAAAAGCTACACTGTAATCAGATGTCGCAGCACAGCTGGGTAGCATTCGGCTATCCAGCTGGGAACCCTATGATGAAGCATGACACCAACTAGGTTGGTGTGTGAGGGTTCTTTTAAAAAACCTTGTGGTGCCAGACACTACGGTGTTGACAAAACCACTCTCTAGTCTTAGCTGATTCATTCATCAATACACAGGGACAAGGACAGCCTACATACTCAGTGGCGTCATTAGGGGGGGGGGGGCGGGGGGAGCGGACCGCACCGGGTGACACCAGCACTAGGGGGTGACACCAATGAGCGGTGACAGACGCAGACCGCAGTGAAGCTCTAATTGTTGTATTTACCGATGAAAACTGTCACGCATAGTTTACTTTCTTTCAATAATTCTTCCTGCTGGCAATCATTTTGTAGTTAAGAACGGTTCCTGTCATTAATAGCATTATAGCAGACTCTGACAGACTGCCCCTTGTGAACCCTGGAGTGACGCCTTGAGTGCATGCATGGTCTGATTGGCCAGAGGCAGACACAGGCGGGCGGCAATTTTGTTTCTCCTTTCCACGCACGCAGGCGTCAAAACGGCGCCATTCTTCCAGGTCTGATCATATGCGCACAGGCCGGGGCCTGTGGATGTCCCTCTCTGTTTGGAGCCAGTGCTTGCCCGGCCGCCTCCTCCTTCCACGCACCGGTCACCAGGTCACTAGGCATCCGAAGATTCATGCCGTGTGTGTGTGTTGCTAATACGGACTCCTATCCCTGATCCAAGTCAGTGATTCTTCACGGAACGTGCTGTGTGGTAAGTACAGTGCTGTTGCTAATAGAAAAATTAAAGTTTCATGAGTTGATAAAAGGAGCAAAAGTACGAGTTAATGTTTGTGCGAATCAATGATCTGCTGAATGTGCACCTTCTTTTGGAAGCACTAATCTGTTAACACTTCTCCCGACGCAGGGACCTTCCGTGACGAGTCTGCTGCTTTGATTCCCATACTGAGTGTAAAATGTGTCTGCAACTTATAAGGCGCACGTGTGGGTTGCTCTGTCTGACGCCACTTGGACTGAGACATCCGCTCTACTGTATCATGAGCATCTAACACAGAAGTTAATGGCTAGCTGCGCCTTTCCATTTGTATAGCTGGCAAGATGATTCAGAGTTAACACACATTGCTGACATCAGATTACTGGTTCCAGTTGTCGGTCTCATCCATATTATTTATAGTGCTTACAGACCACTGTATGATGCACTATGCAAAATGTTATAATGAGGAGCCACACATTGGATGGGCGAGGAACTGGCCTGAAATGAAATACAAGGTATTTGTAGGCAGGTCAAAGTTGGGAAAACAAAGGGTGGGAGCGACAGGAAGAGGAGACAAGCTCTGAAGAGATGCAACACAACTTTACCACGGGGTTAGGGAATGAGCCAGGGACAGCAGGGTATATAGGGCAGGTAAAATAAGCTCCTCTTTCTGCGTCAAACACTGACAGGGGATATGCTTAATTTGTGCTGCTGGTGGGCACCGGCGCTCATTTTTAGCGACCGGAACTTATTTTTCAATATTAGACTTTAAGCAAGAGAGAGAAAGGTAGAAACAAGCGAAATAATGTGTGAAGATAAAGATGGGAAAAAGTAACAAAGGGAGAAAAGACAGATGAAAAGGAACCAGCGAGAGATAAGATAAAGGAAGGCAGGGTGTGGTGGGAAAAGGGTAAAGGCTTTGGTATTTGAAAACACCAGCATTCGGCCACCCCAGCCTTCAGGGTTGCCAGCAGCAGGCTCCCAAAGGAAACTTTGAACCCCTGCACTTTTTTTTAATATAATGTAATCTGTAAACCGGACTTTAGCCACAAAACATTTGTGATCTTGGTGAGGAGGTTGTGTACCTTCAGCTCCAGGTTCCCTGACAGTGACTGTTCATCACCAGCTTCTTCCTAGTGTTTATACCCACCAGTCCCACATCATGTTTGGTGCATCTGTAACCTCCCAAAACACGCAAAAAGTGTTATGTTTTGTGTGCTGAACTATTTGGTTGGTTTTGTTTCTTAAAAATCAAGACTTGGATAATACAAAATGTAGTATGTATGTGGACTCGCAATGCTAAAATAAGCATTGATCCTGTACTCTGTCAATCTCATTTTCTCTAAAAAAAAACTCTAGGTGAGTGTCTTCTAGCAATGTGAGACTTTCATTCCTTAAATAAGTTTCGTGGTAATTTCTGACAATATTCTTTTTCAATATACTTTGTGATGTATGGTGTCTATTCCAATATTTTTAAATGAGGCCTGAATAAAGTTGTGCATTGTGGTAGCATGATTCCTCTTAACATACATTGTATATAGCATTTAAAACCAGGGTTTAATTTGAGCTGGCGGTTTCCGGTGCTCGGCACTGGCACTTAATTGTCAGCACCAGCACTTGAAACTGTATTCCACAAGATAGCACTGTCTGGCTAATTTAGAGATGACAACAACAACAGTTAATTATTTATTCAATATACATTAAAATAACTGCTATACCCCCCTTACCCTCCCACCAAGCCATTCTTATAACTTAGGGGGCCTGGAATATTCCAAATTGTCACACTTGTAGGGTTGTAGGGTGGTGGTTAGTAAGTGTGCTGTCACTATCATTGGTAGCACTGGCATGGGCAATGTGTGGTGCAAGCTGAAGTGGCCTCCTGATGAGAGCACTGGCACCAGGCGCGTAGCTAGGCACTCTGCCTGCCACCTGTGGCGGACCCTGCCTTTTGCCACCACACGTCGCGTTGAAGAGCTAGGGGGGGGGGGTGCAACAGAATATTTTTGCCGCTGCCCCCAAAACTCGTGCCGCCGGGTTACGCGTCTTTGTTCTTTCTCGCCTCGAGGAACAGGAAGCACAGCCAGGCCCCACTGACCAATGTTGTGATTGGTTGGCACACAGGCACCCCAGACCAATCGCAACACTGCAATGCAGCGTTGTGATTGGTTTTGAGCATCCTGGTTCGACGCTCAAATAGGGAATGCGGGCCTGGGAATGTTCTCCATGCAGGCATGGAGCACAGGGAAAGAGTGCATGACTTGTGTGGGCGGCCCGAGAGTCATGACCAAACAGTCATTGTGCACTTAGGAGTGGACACACCACTCCTCCCTTGCTCCAAGAGCAGAGCAGCAACCTGCAAAGCAGCAGGAAACATCAAATGATAATAACTGAAAGTCTGTTATTACCATGTTATGTTTCTACTTCTTACACTGCTCGAAAGCAATGGGGCGATGCTCTGGAGGAGACGCCACTGCCACTATGTGCTATAAGATGTCACTGTGACTATGAGAAATATACACATCACGGGGATGTGTGCTGATCACATGTGAACCTTACCTCACGGTAATGATAGGACACAATTTGCAGCATCATTTGAACTGGTTTTTTTCTGTCTGTGAGATAGGGCGCGAGTGCATGCGTCTTTCTTTCTGTCTCCGTTCCACCATAGTGACAGTTTACATGTATTGAGTGCAACTAGAGATGATTTTCTTTTTTGTTTGTCTTACTAAAACTCTGACTGAAAGTTACTTTTCTGGCCCCGCATTACAAATGCTGCGCTACTAAGATAGGGCAATAGCTACCAGCTCCAATGGAAATACCCGACCTGCTGTATCACTGTGTGCCCGGTGGGTCTCGTGCACATCCAGCTGCCGCTGTGTCCAGTGGCGGACTTGGAGCGGAGGAGGTCCATGCAGTAAGTCGTGAGGGGGTGACACCATGAGTAACCCGCACCGGGTGACACCAACCCTAGTGACGCCACTGTACATACTGTCCTAACTCTCTCTTTTGGTTTATAGAAATAAGGTAGCATCAGCACATGCTTTTTCAATCACGGCAGGTACAAATTAGGCAGCAGCAGCGCAAGCTTCACTCCCTCACAGAATAGGGACAGCATGGCAGTAGCAAAGCAAGCTTCCCTCTCTCCCAGAAGGCACTACATGCAATGTATAGGCAAATGAGTGCGTGAATATGTGGGTTCTGACAACATTCTCACCTAGGTGATATTCCACACATTCTCCCTGAAAATTCTGCTGCCGTCACTTAGACACTCTTTAGTTTGTGTTGACTTTTTAGTTTTCCATGTATTGAAAAATTGCAGTAACCTAGTAGGTCAGTGTTACTTGCACCTGCCTCACAACAGGCTAAATAACTATGCTGTAGACCACTGTTTCCAAACTGCGGGTTGCGACCCACTGGTGCATCCTGAGCTGGTTTTTGGTGGGTCACAGAAGTCCAAGCTATCAATGAAGATGACATTAAATTCTGCATTTATCTTGTCGTACTTGCTGCGCTTGAAAGAACAGAGGACAAATGTCAGCCTATACATGGGTGCTTATAGTTTTTTGACATGGTGACTGGTGTTCACAAACTGCTCTCACTTTGCAATCACAAAAAGAAAAGTAAAGTGAATTATGTGACAATCTTGCTGGGTACAAACTGTGAAAAGAAAGGCTGTAGGATGGTATGTTTTTAGTAACACACAACAAATGTAAAATACCTGTAAAGTAAACTGTACACATTTAACAGTAACAAATGCAAAAATACATCTTTTTTGTTTTTTTTGTAATTTTGAAGTGTGATGAAACAGACCAAATCAAGACCCTTTACTGCACAATTAATAAATATTCGCTGAAGCCCAATTTCCTTCCACAGATAAACATTTGTGTGTTATCTAGTTGTATCAGTAAAGCTGTATGTTTGTGAAAATGTAGTGCCCATTTCATTCGAAAATGTACAGTCTGTAAAGAATAATGCACACAATGCTTCTGTTACATTGAAAAATCCTCCTCATGTCCAATAAAGCTAGTTGGGTCGCAAAAATATGTCCTTCTACAAAGTGGGACGTGGCTATGAAAGTTTTGGGAAGCACTGCTCCAGACGGACAGACACACAGGTGCCAACCTCTTCCAAGAGGGTTTGCATGCACACGCATCAGGTTCTGTGCAATAAAATCCCAGTCTTGGTGCTGCACCTGTTCAAAATGTTGAGGGCAGCCACTGTACAGTTATATTTTTAATTATCCAGCAGACTTTCATTTTTTTTTAACTGTTCTAAGTAGATGAGCAAAACACGATGTGCACGGCTGTTCTAAGAATCCTTACATTTTTTATGTAGGAGAAATATTGCTACATCTGCCCAGATATCGTGAAAGAATTCACAAAGTATGATGCCGATCCTTGCAAATGGCTGAAGCAGTACACGGGCACACATTCGATCAACAAGACCCCCTTTGTTGTAGATGTAGGCTATGAACGGTTCCTGGGGCCTGAAATTTTCTTCCATCCCGAGGTAAGGAAAGACTTTTTGTTTTTCTTCATAATGTGAAGTGTAACAGCCGTCTGTATGTTTGGGCACATGCCCTGCATGGAAACATGGAGCGCGCGGTCTGCCAGCATTCTGACTTGAGCGTCTGTTTGCCATGATCGTTGTTGACTCTGACATGCAGAAATGAAGTACAATATCGCCACCTAGAGGTAACCGAAATGTGTCTAAACCACCTAAGAAATTAAATTGGAATGTCACCTACCTACAACTGAGTTTAACAGGCTGTGCGAACAGCCTGTGCTAACAGAACGTGCCTGTGATTTTTATTTTTGTGCATAATTATTTGTTTCTACTAAATGCAAAATGTTTCTTCTCAGTACTATTTCCTGTTGATTTCAGGCGCCAATAGGAACTGGAAAACGAGAGCCTGCTTTAAATGTGCTCAATGCTTGATTGCTACGACAAAGATTGTTGCCCATGGTTCCTTATCAAATACAAAATGTTGATCAGTCGTTTAAGATGTGTATTAATTATATTTTGAAAAGTATGTGAAACACGGCTGATAAACACATGAAGTCCCAAAATAAATGTTATTTGCCTACTATATAAAAACACATGGGTTGAAACCTTAAAATGATCTGTTTTTATAAATCAGCTCAGTTTAGTGCTGACAAGTACACAGAAATGTGAAATGATGCGAGGTTCAAATCAATAAGGGTGGACAAGCTTAGAATGCTTAGCAGTAATCCTCTTGCACCAGGGGCTCATACTACAGAAAGTGACCAGCGAGGATTTTCTCCTGTTTCTTGCACACCTGGGGCACTCTGATATTGTAGAATGGACTGGAAAGATGCATATGTGGCCACTTCTGTAATATGTGTTGCTCCAGTGCATATTTAGTGCTGGCATGATAACAGTGGGGCATGACCTCATTTGCATGGGGGCATGGCCTCCTTTAATTAGGGAACACTTTGCATTTGAACCGAACAATAGATGTGGCTTACAGCCCTTGGAGAGAACCCCTACTGAGGGGGCGGTGGAACACCTCAGGCATCCTCCTTTGAAATAGGTGCCAGTCTACCTTCAGTGAAAGACAAAGCCAGGATTTCAAACTGCCACTTAGTCTTTCACTAAAGCACTCTCCTCAGCTGAGGCGACAATTGTCAGGATTTGCTCCTGCACGGAGCACTGCACCCACCACAGACTTTCGTGGTCTGTGTCTGTGCTACAAAAGGGGGTGGTGATGGACGGAGCATCTGAACCAATCAAACACTCACACCCAGTCAACAGATCTGGGTTTAATCCATCACCGTTCTTTAGCCCACTCTGCCACCCCAGTTCAGACAGTGGTCTGTGTCTGGGCACCAAGTTGAAGGTGTTCTGCTGTGCTAACATAGAATGTACTCCTGTTTTTTTAATTTGGGCCCAGGTCTTCTGCGTTTCCTCAGAGTGCTGGCAGATATGCCAGCACCTCTGGACATGAATTTTGGGTCTGATTTAGAGAAGTGTTGGCTCCTCCGTAAAAGGTGGAGGAGTGTCGCTGCACTACTTTGAAGCAGTGAAAGAAAGGAAAAATAAAATGATAATAACTTCATGATATTATCTTTTTATTTTGTTCTGCTGCAGCAGCTTAGTGAGGCGCAGCTTCTCTGCTCACAGAGCAGGGTAGGGGAGGAGTATGGGCACACTGAGGTTTCCTAAGTCATGCGCACTAAGCATGTTCTCCACCCAGGCTGAATTACTGCCTGGGTGGAGAACATACCCAGGCCCTCTGTCCCCATCTGAGAGCTGACCCACAGTGACCAGACCAATCACGAAGCTGCATTGAAGCCTTGTGATTCCCTCAGGGGAGTCTGGATGTTTCCTGTTCGGTGACTTCGGCCCTGATGCGGAGGAGAGACAACGTGGGAGAAAAGCGGCAGGAGGTACATTTATTTTTCTTTTTCATCTTTTTTAGACTCCGTCCTACCCCCTGCCACCCCGTACCAAAAGACCAAGTATGATGCGAAGATCTCATCAGCGTTGACCGAATTGTGTCCGAACTCAAACCTGTCAGTCCACCTCATTCGATTCTGAAATGTGCTACGCAAAGAACCGCCTTCCGAACGAGCAGGTACGATGCACGATTCGGACAGCCGTATCGACTTGGTGTCAGCGAGACAAACCAGCTGTGGGAATCAGACTTCAGGGGGCCGTAGCAGGCCCACCTTCACCCTGGGCCGACTGAATTGTTCACGGGGGTGCCCATGGGTCCTTCCGATCAAAGCATGCACAATGTGGCGAGCACCATTGTGCAAGCATTTCCCCACCCACCCCTTTTTGCCATGGGAGCCTGTGTATATGATCGGTATACAGGCTTCCATATAGTCCAAGCGAACCTAGTCTGTCCGGGCATACAAAACAAGATTGTACTCCAGAGTATGATCTCGTTATGAAAGCCCTCTGTACGACTCGGATCCGGAGGGTTTGAAAATCTAACTGAACGAGTACGATGCATCCGTATGCTGACGGACTCGGTTCGCTCGGCCTCCTATTGAACTCTATGGGAGCCTGTATACTGACCGATTCGGAGGGACCAGGGTGAAGGGGGGTCGACTACGCCCCCGAAGTCTGATGCCCTCAGCCATTTCAGTCCACACTGATGAGATCTTTGCATGGTACTAGGCCGTTTCGTACGGGAATGATTCAGTTGGGAACTGCATAGGACTTGCAAATTCCAAATCCGATTTGGATCAAATCATACTCGGTCCCTTAGTTGTAAATCAGTTGTGAGTCTGATAATTTGGTTTATCAATCAGACTGTTAGAGTGCCTGAAATTTTTGGGGAAAAGTCACATTTACCATGTTCCTTTTTATCTAAACTAACACATTGCTACAACAATATTACAGCAGTATCAAAATGCGATAATGCCATATCATACACACACTAAGGGGCAGACTTACTAACTTTTCACACAATACAGGGCAGCAAACAAAGTTGCTGTGCTGTTTGAAAGGTAGAGAGCAGAACAGTGCCGTGCCTACTTAGATATGGCACGGGTTTCCTCTATCCCTGCATTGGCACACTTTAGGCTGCCATACGCCAGTGCACACTCCCTTGCGCCATAGTGCAAGCGCTTCTGCGCTCTATTAAGCAAAGATTTTCTACAGAGAGGGGACTTTACCAGTACAAAAACAACATCTCAATGCATTTCCCTCTTTTTATGTATGCTGCACTGTGCAGAAATGTGAAGAGCTTTAAAAATTGCTCCACAGTTACGCCTGCCTTTTTCTTTGTTTCGGAGCAAATCCCTGTCCACACTTGTTAGTAGATCGTGATTAGCATCAATACCCATGAATATTTGCATGGGAAACACCCGTTTACCACACATAGAACATCCCTTGGAGCAATGTAGCTCAAAGAAGCACATAGGGCTACTTTGCATTACCTTAAAACTTTACAACGCAAAAACTTTATTGCGTTGGGAAGTAAATACCAACACACACTGGGGTGTTTACTGAACTGAGGTGATACCACAGATTGTGCACCAAAATATAAATGAGGGCATTGGGGATCTTGGTATAATGCCAATTGTAAGTATGTAAGCATCAGCTGCTCAGATTCCTTATAATTTTGAGAAAACGTCGAAGCATTTCCAGGTGCCTGACATTGAGCAATAAAGATACTGTGTGAAGTCTTTCCTAAAAGAGAGACAGGCACAGCATAGTCCATGTTATAATGTTTAATTATACAGGCAAATCCTTCCTATCTGTTGTACTGGTCTTACTATATTCAAGTCCCACCTACTCTGCTGTTCAAATAATAACATTCCAAAGTCTACCTCACACTATGACATCACTCACATTCTAACTTCTCACATTATCATTATATTGCTACACACAATAGCTGATGTTTGGAATGCACCTCTATTGCTTTAATTTGACACACTATTCAAAACTTGATAGCAGTGACCTTTGAATCTCCCACATGTACATTATAATGATCCACAAAAGTGAGTGGAGATACTGGTGTGGCTTCCCACAAGATACTCACCGGTGGGAATTTTAGCACCTCGCCCCTAAGGATAATACTCCTCTAGTCAATAGGCCCTGAAAAATGATAGGGAAAGACAGGTGAACAGCGTTTACAACGAAACTTTTACAACGCACTACCATTACATCGCAACTTTTACAACGCAAACTATTACAACGCATAGCGCTTGGGGCGCTCTAGGATAGGGAATAGGTTAATTTACTATCCAATAACCTTCACTAGTGTCCACGGGGACTGGAGTTGGAATAGTGAATTAAACTATTCACTATCCAGCGCCCAAAAGAATTATGCGTTGTAATGGTATGCGTTGTAAAAAGTGCGATGTAAAGGTAGGAGTTGTAAAAGTATGCGTTGTAACATCATACATCCGGAAAGACATGTTCTCCAAATCATAGACGAGCAAACACATCATTTGAATCCATATGGGTCAAATGGACAGCTTGAGACACTCGTGCAGCTTTTATTGCACGTTTTGCATTTGATGGTGAAGTTTGCTAGACCTCTCCCAGACTCTGTTCTAAAGCAAGGAGTTTGTTGTGACTGATTAAAAACTTCTTTAACATGTTTTGTTTTTGCTTTCTGTTGGGTAATAGGGAAGTTAGTAGTAACTGGGAAGTATGCTAGGAGGTAATTACTGTTGCTCTGCACTAGTGTCCCAAAACCAACAATACTGGTGCACTTTAATTAGATAACCAACTTACTCCCTTTGGCATTTTCATTCTGCATCTATGTAGCATTGGTGAGTAGAAAGGCTTACCCCATCAAAGACCAAAAGCTGTAGCAGTCACATTGAGAAATGGTCTTGGGTTAGTGTTTAACCTGAAACTTCTAAAGCTGTTACCTACAGAGCCAGACAACTGGAAATTTTCTTTAAACAGTTTTGAAATGAGGAAGACCTCCTCTAGCCAAAAGAACTAGCAACAAGCCAAAGGGGAAAAAGGGTGAAGGAGGACTGCCTCCTGGTCCATCTAGGCTTGGGTAGTGGATGATACACCATCCTACAGGATAGGTAGGGGATTCTGAAAGCTAACAAGGGGAGAGGAGTTGGCCTAACGGCTAGGGCGGTTTACCTCGAATCTGGGTTCGAGTCTCAGCAATGATGCTGAACATCCTGTGATTCTGGGCAAATCACTTACAGCCTGATTCATGTACGGGCCGTTTTGCGTAGCCCTAATAGCGAATCATAGCGACTCGCTATTGAGGACACGCAAAACAGCATTCATGTAGGAATTGCTAAATCAATAGCGATTCCTACATGTTCTCTATTTGCGAGTAGCAATTTGCTACTCGCAAAAAAAGGAATAACTCCCCATTCATTCCTATGGGCCAAAAGGCCCATAGGAATGAATGGGGAGTATCCCTTATTTGCGAGTAGCAATTTGCTACTCGCAAATCAGATAGCGATTTTAAGGGTGCCAGGGGTGTCCAAAGGACACCCTGTAGCACCCCTAAAATGCACATTTGAACAGGTGTTGCGCACACACATGTCCAAAGGACATGTGTGTGTGCAACATGCAACTTAGAAAAATGCTTTTAAAAGCATTTTTCTATGTTTTTGCTATTTACCGAGAGGTCTGACCTCTCGGTAAATAGCGGCCCAATTTTGCTTAATCGCAATTTTTGCAAGTGTCATGAATAGCATTTAGAGATTCCTTAAATGCTAATCCTCGCATATTTGCTAATTCCTCATTAGCGATTTTTGCATTTGGGATTGTGAATCCCAAATGCCAAAATTGCACTCGCAAAAGGCAAGATTCTGAGAATCTTGCCCTTTGCGAGTGCAATTTTGCTTCATGAATCAGGCTGTTAATCTCCCCGTGCCTAACAAAAATGAATGTGTCCTCATGTACTGCAACTGGTGCTATGTAAAGCGTTATGATACTCAATTCGGGTCAAGTTTGCGCTATATAAAACTCCGTGAAAAAAATAAAATAAAATAAAACAAGTTCCCAAAACTATGCAACACAGCAGCTCGGCAACCTAAACGCTGTAGTTCTTTGGTTTGTTTTTGCTGAACAGCAGGTTGGAGTGATCTCATGACTCCTGTGTTAACTCTGCACTTTTAGATATTTTTTTAGATTCCCGGTGGACCGATTTAGAGTGACACGTCATGTCTTTTTGGAAAAACGTCCACACTGTTATCGATTAAGAAGCAATGAGGTGTTGTTATAACTAAAGGAGCATGACACTGAGTTAATCTATCACCTGTTAGAATGTATGCAGAATAGTAGTTGTTTTCCAAGAACGTCCAAGACTGAGTTCCTGTAAAGGGAATATTTCTTATTTGGCATATATAAGACTGGGAATTTGTCACCAGCGAAATAAATGGTTTGACCAACCTTCTGTTAGAATAACTGTTACCCTTGCTTAGTCCTGAGGGTGGTCACATAGAAATTATGAAAGGGACCGAAACATCGATTCATTATGACATCAAAGAGGTTGACTTTTGCTGTGAACTACTTTCTGTGCCTTTGCTTTTCTTGATGGAACTAGCCTTTCTGCTGCTGATGTTTTAATCACTTTGTTTTTGTGTTTCCTATTGCATTGGTGTACCTAGTTCTTTTAATCATGTTGAAGGGTTGATGAAAGGAGTCTACCTATACGTTTGTATTCCAATCCAAAAAGCTTTATTCGACAGACATGTCATAAAAGCACAATAAATAAAATAAGTAGTTATTACGTCACAGTGTGTGAACACAGTTAAAATCTTTTTGAAGTGATTAAAATCTGCCCTCTGAATGATAAAATACAATTAATACAGTTTAAAACGACTGGAAATGCTAAGACTTATAAAGCCATTTGCAATTCATGGAATTGAATAATGCAAGGACAAAAAAATTAAATCACGGGTAGTTAACAAATATACCAAAACAGTGCCACAGTATCTGGTATATGGGTGTCCACTCAATTTGCCCATGTGAAAAAAAAGCAATGACAGGGACAAGCCTTCAGTTTGCAGGGAGTGAATGCGATCTAATAGCCCAGGTCCAACCCAAGCACTTTCCTAGTGCAACAACAATGGCGGTTGATGTATCAGTGCGCAATAGTCTTTGCGCGTCACCGTTCTTTATGATACCCAATGACCTGCAAATTGGCGTCAACCATGCTTGACGACGGGCAGCATATGCTAGGCAAACAAAGAACAGGTGGGCCAGTGACTCCAGATGGGCCTGACAAACGGGGCAAGATTTATTGTCCAAGCTAACCCATCTTGCTGTGTAAGATCTTATTGGTGGTGAACCCACCCTGACTTGGAAGTATAACTTCTGCTCGTGTGGCTTGGTTATTATATCCAAATACTGCTCCAGGCTTGGGGCTGGTTTAGCTTCTAGGAATCTTCCTGTGAGTGAGGACGAGTCACTTTTTCTATAGGTATTTTGGGTCAACCAATCCCAGTATTTTAGTTTTAGGATCTCCTTGGAGGGAAACGAGGTGCATGTTGGGTTTTCCCACAATGTTGACATACCTATCCTTCTTAGTGAGGCTCTGACCTCCCCCAGCCATTTAATTTTGTTAAAGCGGTCTGCTCTAATTAGGTCATCAAGGCCCGCAGCGTATGTTGCCAATTCTGGTGTACACCAGATTCTTCGCCAATATAGTGGAGTGCGCAATCTTGCTATATCAGCCAGTGCTCTTCTACCAAGGTCATAAAGCAGTGGACACACTGGGATACTTTGCAGGAGGCTGATGATCTTACGTAGAAACCTGTTTTCTGCTACATTTAGTTTGGACAGATTCTCGTACCCCCTAAGCTCTGCACCATGTAGGGCAGAGCTGACCACTATCATGTTGTATATTTGAAGCACTTGACTAACTGGTTTTGTAAGAGAGGTGTTGAACTCACTTTGTAAAGCTCCAGATAGTTGCCAGTGCTTCAACGTGTCAAGCTGTTGATTCCACCTCAAGTCCTTCTGCATAATAATCTCCAAATATGTAAAGGCATTAACTTGTTCCAAGGGACTTTTATTCAACAATATGCCTCCTCTGAATGCTCTATGTGGGTTAAAAGACATGAATTTTGTTTTTGACACGTTAATTTCTAAGTCCCGTGCAAAAGAGAACTCCTCAAAAAATAGCAGACCTCGCTGTAGACCACTCGGCATTTTCGAGATAATTAACGTGTTATCCACAAACATTAAAATAGGAATTTTTACACCTGCCAGAACTGGGGCATCAGTAGGAATAAACTCCAGCCGTTTTGCAATCCTGTTAATAGACGGAGAAAATAGTGTAGGTGCCATAACGCAACCTTGGCGTACACCTTTCTTGATGGGAAAGGGATTTGTAACGCTACCCTGCGAGCCCCAACAAATTTGGGCATAATTGCCCTCATGAAGTCTAGCAATAAGGGTTAGCAGTTCAGGAGACATCCCCTGCTCTTGCAGTACTGCCCACAATTTGCTACGAGGGACGAGGTCAAATGCTGACTTGAGGTCCACAAAGGCAGCGTACAAGCTGCCTTTCCCCAGAACCACAGGTCTTCCAGTAAAATAAGATGAATCGGAACACCTGGTCAATAGTACTGGTACGTGCCCGGAAGCCACTTGGATGACAAATAGCAAGGAAAAAAATTGAGCATTTCCAGTGTACTTGCATGAATATTGTGTTTACTGAAATCAAAAAAACATGACCGATAGAAAACAATGGGAAAATCAGGGTGGCTCAACTTATCCAAGCTATGTAGAAGACTTTCATTCCAAATCCTTCATTTCTACAGGAGAAGGGTAAGATTTATTTATTTATTTATTTATGCAATTTTATATAGCGCAAACTTTACCCGAAGGTGTCAGAGCGCTTTACATAGGACCCAGTTTCAACCATAAGGACTGATGGTTACATTCGGAAAAACAGATTTGCAAATTTTTGACTTACATAAGAACCAGTTGAAAACATACGGACTTAGGATTACATGCGTTACAAAAAAAGGTATAAACAGAAAAAATTGCAAATGTACAAGAGATAGAGTCACACAAGGAGGAGATACAAATGGATAAACTCTAGGCATATACTAGAGATATCTCTATCTACTTAGGGAGGGGATACACATGGATATACTCTAAGAGTCACAGAGGAATGGTAGAGAGCACAGCGGACTCCAGCATAAACTAGTGATTAGAGTTATCTCTATATACATAGGGAAGGGGTAAGACTGGATATACTCTAAAAGTCACATAGGAATGGAAGAGAGCAAAGCGGACTACTGCATGTCCTAGTGATTAGAGTTATCTCTATATACATAGGGAAGGGATACACATGGAAATACTCTAAAAGTCACATAGGAGACTAGTCATTAGAGTTATCTCTATATACATAGGAAGGGATAAGACCGGATATACTCTAATGGACACATAGGAACGGTAGAGAGTACAAAGGTCTACTGCATACACTAGTGATTAGAGTTATCTCTATATACATAGGGAGGGGATAAGACTGGAAATACTAAAGAGTCACATAGGCAAGGTATATGGTGCAAGGTCTAAAGCAAATACCATTGATTAGAGTTATTACAATAAGTCAAAGAGCAGAGTTCCATAAGTGTGGATGCAGTCACAGAACAAAGGGAGGGTGGGAGGGATGCAAGGGTATGGAGAGAAGGGGAAGCGGAAAAGGGAGGGAACATTTGAGGATCATCCACGGGGAAAAGGGTTGATGGACGAGGGAATGGGAGGAGGGCTAGAGTCCATCGAAACTGTCCGAAAACAGCAGCAAAGTTATTGTTATTGTTATTGTTATTGTAGTTTTATATCGCGCCTAATCACCTACAGGTCTCTAAGCGCTTGGAAAAGATGGTAACAGACAATAACTTAACAAGTGGACGCATTGGCAGAGACTAGATTATACTGTACTCAAGCTTCTACTGAACAGTAGCGTTTTTAGGCTCTTTCTAAAACGTAGCAGGTTTTCTTCCCCACGTAGCACCCCAGGCATGCTGTTCCATAGATGGGGGACTAACACTGAGAAGGCTCTCCCACCCTTAGTCACCAACCTGTAACGGGGACAGATCAGTAGCTGGGAGTCTGAGGACCGAAGTGTTCTCATAGGGCAATACCGTTGCAAGCGATCTTTAATGTAGGTTGGGGCCTTGCCATAAATTGCCTTATGAGCTGTACATAAGCTCTTAAATTCCACTCTTTCTTTAATGGGGAGCCAATGCAAGCTTTGTAGTAGGGGAGTAGCTTTAGATCTCCTCGGGAGTCTAAAAATCAGCCGAGCAGCGTCATTCATTATAACCTGAAGCCTACTGGTCAGGGTTTTGGGTAATCCAAGGTATAGAGCATTACCATAATCAATTCTAGAGATAATGGTGGCTGCTACTATTGATCGCATCATGGGTTGTGAGAGGACAGGAACTAGCTTCCGCAATTGCCGAATGATGTTTGTACAGCTGCCCACAACCGACGAGATCTGAGGGGCCATTGACAGATCACCATCCAGCTTGATCCCCAAGCTTTTAACAGACGGACTTGGTTTCGGAGCAGGGCCTAACTCCGTAGGCCAATAGAGGTCACACCAAGGTGAGGTAGTGGATGAAATCACTAATACCTCAGTCTTGTCAGGGTTGATTTTTAACAGGTTATCCGTCATCCATTGCACTGTGAACCTCAAGATGTTCTGAGCCTGAAGTTGTGCGGCCATGGTGTCATCGACACTTAACAGCAGTTGCGTGTCATCCGCGTAGTTAAAGACTTTACAGCCCATAGTGGCCATAGAAGCAATCAACGGTTGCAGATAGAGGTTGAATAGAAGCGGGGACAGGGCAAAGTGATGGTCAGGACAAAGCAAAAAGTCAAGAAGTCCAGGAGTGAAGGTGGGAGATGAAGCTGGAGGCCAGCCGCAGGCGCGACACCATCTTGGAGAGCTTGCAGTCAGCCGTCTCGGTGGGGGAGAGAGTGCGCCAGGTGGTGAAGGCCATGTTGACGCTGTTGGTACAGTCACGCGTTGGCCATGGGGCGCTGCACGGCTGCCGGTGGGTTGTGTGTGGATTCACCTGCAAGCAGTGTGGAGTCCATTCAGAACACTGGTGCCCTGTGGGGGGGAGGGGGAGGGTGAGTGGTCTGGAGATCCGGCCCGTGTTGCAGGGCCCCAGGGCATTCCGGCACTGGCAGTGGCCCCACACTGGCAGCCGGTCGGGAGGCAGGCCAAAAATCCAAGAGAGGGCCGGATTAGCAGGAGGCTGGGGAGAAGTTGGGGCGAGCCAGTGGAAGCGGCGATCGCCCTTCAAAAGTCGCCTCCGGCCGCCATCTTAGAGTCAGGCAGGGGCTGGAAGGATTCCCTCGGTGGGGGTCTCCACCGAAGTGAAGGTAGAGGAAATTATGCCAGCTGCTGCGGCGAGAGTCTCGACCAGCCGGGGTAGCGCAGGACGCAATCCTACCTCCCAGCGGCCGCAGTCAGCGGAGTGCACGGCGCAGTGCCGCCCGCCATCTTGAGCGCCTCCGCCCTCTCCTCCTTCACCTCGGGAGATCGAGCCTGTCTGCCAACCTCGGAGCGATCGCTTCTGCTCCGCACCTGCCCCACTCGCTCCGCTTCGTGCTGGAAAAAAGAGCGGTCAAAATGAAGGGCTGCATCAGAGCATCTCGTGGACCGGGAGCCGAGACGATCAGCGTCCGCTCGGCTCCCGGCTCCGCCTTCAGGAGGACTCATTGAGCCCAAGACCAATTCATATCTGTGCGATCTGGGAGACTCTGAGGTCCTTCATCACAGTCTGAAGGGCGGGGCATCATTTAGCATTTTACCACTGGTTTAATCACCTCATGCGGTGGACAAGTTAATGTTTCCTTTGTCCAAGCTGCTGTTACAGCCTTTTAGCAATATTGGGACACTTATTATGGATATGACATGCTCTTTGAGGCCACTTCAAAAGATGAACCTCATTTTCGAGGCAGTGTATCTTTAGTTTGTAGTATTTATATGCCAGGGAGACTACAAGATCTCTACAGAACACCTTCATTGTATTAAAGATAACGATTTTTTACAGGTCATGTAATGTCCCATTAACTGCTGTTGGTGGGCTTGGGCGTTCTTTCTCAGGAGTCCTATTTTGCCCTTCAACACCCAGCATTTTCTCATTTTTTTTATTCGACACAGTGCTGAACTGTTATAGCATTTCCTACAAATTCTTTGCATTATCTTTCATGTAAACACATGAGTAACCTCCAGGAACTAAAAAGTAAATGATGATAGTCATATTTATACTTTTTCTTTATCTGGATTTCTAATATTTTTTTCCACCATATGTCATTGGAGAATTCCACACAATCCCATCCTTGTCACAAGTCACGATTCTCTCTCTTGTGTGACTCATTTCAGTGTGGAAGTGTAGACATTTTTCTAAATGTGCAAGTTTCTGGAGACAAATCATTTGTGCAAATTAGGGATTTTAGTGATGCATATGGATGTAACCAATGAGCTAATGAAGTTGCACTTGAAAAGATTTGATTGTTTTGCTTGGAAGTGTAACAAACAATGTAGTGTAATTATGCCAAATGTGTGTGTGAGACATCAATATTTTGAAACTGATACAGTTTCTGGTGTTCTACTCATTGTGCTCCTGCTCATTTCCTCTTCCAGTCAGTGGCTTGCTGTGAGTGTTCTCTCTCCACAGTCTTCGCAGAGTACATAGTGCTATGACGTAAATGGACAGTTAGTTGTATTAGAAAGCATATATTGTGAATGAAACTTTCCATTGTGTGCCTGATGTATGCAAGCATGCAGAAAAACATCTTTCTATGAGTTATTGTTTGAGAAATTGTTCCTATTATGTTGTACATCTCTGCAGTACAGCTGCACAGGAGGCAAGTAGAAGATTTCTCTTACCTTAAGAAATGGGGTAGGGTTAAGAATACTTAATTGGTACAAAGTTGTTTTTGATTTGCCGCTGCGATCTAACCATGATCATACCATGCTGAATTTGCAGTTTGCTAATTGTTATGCATACATTGTTTGTAAAAACCTCTGGTTTTAAAGGATTGGGGCAACTTCTCATTTTCCTCCTGAGACTCTGCCCGATTATTTTGAGACTTTCTTTTCCTCACTTAGGATGCTCAGTCAGTACTCTAAATGAGTTTGATACTTAGAATATGGAGGGATTAAATTGCTTAGCTAGGAATTTTGTTCTGACTTTGTGATTCTGTATTCTGTATCTGGGCAATGCATTTCTTCTTTATCTTTTCATCAGTGATTCTGTATTAAACCTTTAAAATACAATTCTTATCTAGAACTCAGTTCTTGAGTGTCCCCACTTTCTAATTCTGAATTTTACTTTGCTACATTTTTTATGGAGATGGGGAGGGTAGTCTCTTGCTGCTAGATCAACAAGAGATTCCGGAATCTTACGTAAACAATTACTATCTCTTCAGCATGATAGAAATAAAACATTCCTCATAGACGTTATCACTTTGAGTCACAACTTCCCAAAGCATTTTAAAGCATCTGGCATAGACTCAAGACTGTTCACACTTTGTCATGGAAATTGTCAATGGCAAGAGCAATTAGTAGTATAAAGGGAGGTATAACAATACACCCTCCCATTAAAATACACCGTCTGGATGAATCCACCCCTAGTTTTTTAAGTTAGGTAGTAAGCTACCAGGCACACAATGATTTCAAGAAGTACTGAGCACACATCAATACAGGCTAATGGACAAACAGTTCAACAATTTCCAACTTTTTGCAAGAATTTGGAAACTTCAAGACCGTCTCTGTTTGTGAAAAGAAAAAAGTCTTCCCTTCCTGTTTTGCTCTTGGACCCAGAGGAAACAAGATTGAAGTTTCAGTACCCGAGTCCATAAGATCATGCGTTTAGTAGCCATAGAAGCTGGGTAAACATAAGCATTATTTGGACTCATGTAGTGCACGTTTTTTCCATCCTCTGCTTCCACAACAGGAAGTTCCTAAACCGCCTTAGTCCCCGATACATTCCACTTATTCTCCATTGTACCATTTTGTTTGATTCTTCATCATGTTTTCATGCTTGTATTATTTCATGCTTACCATGTTATCTCAATGCTTTTTTCCCTTCTCTCATCTTGCACTCCGATTTCTTTTATTATACTGCTTGCTTTTGTATGTTCATTTTATTTTGCTCAGAGTTTTTATCTTGATATCATATTGTACTTTGTTTTGACACCTGATTTTCTCTTTTATTCTCATCAATAAAAATTTTCTTGAACTTAAAGAAGTTTCAGTACCCTCAAAAATTACGTTCTTTGTGATTTTTGGCAGCTTCTACTTGAGAGTGAGCTGACTCAGATCTGGGAATATGTGTATTTTTGATCCTTTCCAAAGACGATCCAAACTCTGCGACTGATTCTATATAATTCTCCTCTGGCTAGGATGTTCTAAGCCCACCAGAGCAATGCCAGAGCCCTGTCTCTTCTGCCCCTCTTGGCCTCTTTTCCAGAAGCCTAATGGACCTACCACATTCTATCTGAGAACCAGTGTCCACACCCACTGCCTCTTTATAGAACCAGTTCTGTAATACTGACCTTAGGTCCTGTGGTGTCCCAGAGGACGGTAGGCCTAGAATCCTAAGGCAGGGAGTTTTCACCTTGTTATCCAGAAACCTAGTTTTGTACTCTAGAATAGACAGGGAGGTGAGAACACATGGTTCAAAATCCTTCTTTTTGTCCCGGGGGAGCTACTTATGTTCAATGAAACGGATTGAGAGCTACTAATATTATTAGTGTTATACAATGTCAATCTTGTTCTATCTTTATTAATTCAAACAAGCAAAAGCTTTCTAATTTAATAAGATGGGCTGCACACAGGTGGGCTGCTCAGAGGTAGCTAGAGAGCTACAGTAGCTCATGAGCTACTGGTTGGAAACCCCATAGTTTCCAGCACACCCTCTAATGATGAAATCTTATTTACAATTCACTAGTTACTTTGCTGTAGGTCTTTAAGAACCAACATCATCCCTAGATCTTCCTGGGTTATTTCTGAGGCCATGGCAGAACTTATCTCTGGTTCAGTCTCTTGGCATTCCCTGGTGGATTGTGTTTCCTGAGCAAAGAAATCTTTCTTTCTTTGTTGTGGTTTCAATTTCTGTTCTTTAGTGGACATTGTGTAAAAGGGTCAGTCTGCCCTTAACTAGACAGTAGAACACATTTTTCCGGTGCTCAATTTGTTAAAACCTTAGTTCATAAGGCCACAGTTGGCGCTATTGAATGTTGGAGTGCCGCATGCCAAGGATGTATAGTCTTGATTGCACCTCATGCTTCTTTAATCCACCATCAGACACTCCCTGCTCCCTTGATCTCACTCCCGCAGGTTATATTTCCTCTTTGCTTTCACCTCTTGATATGGATTTTCCATCTTTCCCTTCCTACTTGTTGATCTAGGTCAAGGTGTGATGAAGAAAAATAAGTGCCGGACCCCAAAAAGTGCTGGTAGACTCTACCTGCACCCGCCTGCTCAAATTAAGCGCTGGGAGTTTTTTCTGGGTTCAATGACTCATACCAGTACAGAAAGGTGTTCTTTGACTTCTCCTCACAAGTTCCACATGACAGTACACTGTGCGAGAGGCTACTGCCCACACTACCCAGTGGACTTCCAACTACAGGTCTCCCCCTCACCACAGCTGCAGACTAATGAATGGCTGTAGGTGCTGGTATGCTCGGAGGCTCTTCACTCCTCCTACTTTCTCTCCAGCTCACCTCTCTGCGGTGCGCAGCTCTCAGGTTTGGCTTCCATCTTCATGAACATGTGGCCCATTTGGAGACAGGAGTAATCTGCAAATTTCCAATTGAGAATATACGCCTGAAACCCGGTGCAGCGTCTCTTGACGGTCATACCCTTCACACCAGGATGCTCTGCATCCCACTTCCACCACCGAATGAGAACAGAATTATGGTCCAGTTGAAGAGAGCCTTGCTGGAGCCCACAAGAGAAGCAGCCATCCCTGTGTCCTGTTTGCCCTGCTCCCCTTGCAAGAAGGCCTTTTATTGCGATTCAAGTTGATAGTAAATATGGTTGATCTAGAAGCCTATGGCAGATATGGGCCCAGCAGGACTTACCTCAGTGTTGGAGTGGCAGGGCGGGCAATCAGGCTTTGCCCTAGAGGCCTGAGGCAAAGAGCAGCTGGCAGGCCAGTTCCTACAGCTGTGGATAAAATCAAATTTTCTTGGCCACTGAAGCTCAATCTTAAAGGCTGTTGTAACCTTAAAGCGAAGATCAGATTATAACCAAGTGTAGAGAATGGCTGGCTCATTGCCTTGTGTAGTAGTACAATGGGCCAAACTGAGACAGCACAGCATGCTGTGGGTCTCCTCCTGGCCCGAGACTCGCAGCATGACAGTAAGGCCACTGGGAGTGGCTGACCTCTTTTTGAGCGTCATAGCCAGCACTAATGTTACCTGGGGTGAGTGAAAGAGGCTGTGCAGGGATACAGATTAAGCGTGATGGCCATCTAAAAGGCTCTACTTTTGTTTCCACCAGCAGCCGTCTGCCACCTTGTTACCTGGGGGGGGGGACTCTGGTTCACCACTAAATGAAAATAAAAATTAATGCAAGCAGCAAAATGAGCAAAAAGAAAAATGTTTTTGACAACACAAAATTATGATTTTCTTGTAAACATTCCTTTGTAAAAGGATCATTTGTGGTCAAAATAACAAAGGGAAGGGAGAATAGACATGGCAGAACAGTAACAAAATGCACTGAGCGAGGAGAGTAATGTGGAGAGAGGCAAAAAAAAGTGAGACATCAGAGTGGAGAAGAACGACAAAATATGGGAAGAAGAAATCAAGTTAGGAAAAAGGAAAGGTAGAGGAGAGAGGATAAGAGTGTTAGATATGCAAACAACTGGATGGAGTAAGGAGGGAGAGATTAGGGAGAAGTACTGATGAAAGAGTGGAGAGATGGGCAGAAATTGTTAAAGACAGAGAGAAAGCTGGTTAGCAAAAGTGATAAAGATGGAGGCAGGGAAGTAATAGACGATGTGGCAAAATGGCCACGCTGTCAACTTTGGAACTTGAGAACCAGGTTTGAGTCTCAGTGTTGGCTCAACATTCTGTGATTCTGGACACATCACTAAAGATCCCAGCGCCTAAAAAAAATGAATGCGTACATGTAAAGTACTTCAAAACCTTTGAGTAGAGGGTGCGCTACATAAAACTACCAAAAAAGTGAATGACGAAGGAAATGATGGAGAGAAGAAAGCCGACGAGTGTGTCAAACATTTCCTGGGTTACGAGAAAAAAGGAAGGATGATTACTACTCCTATGCACTATCCTAATTATCTCCCTAAGCTTAGTTTAGAGGTTATTGGCATTCCAGAAGGTAGTGCTAAATGTAGATTACAATCCACTAGTGGAATTTCCTTCATCAAAGGGATGGTAGAGGAAATTCCATATGTGGATTCTCCTTTGGTTTAAATGCTGCTTCCAGGCACATGAAGACTTTTTGTTACTGCCTGCAGCAAAGCAATAAAGAGACACATAAGAATATAACATTAAGGGGGATATTTACTAAGATTTTACACCATGTTTGCATCACAGAAGTTACACAACTTGTTTAGCACTGGAAACTTTGTGTAAGTAACACAAAGCAGCACATAGCGCTGCTTTGCAATACTTAGCGCCAAGGAGGCATACCATGGATGGAGCATGGGCCTTCCCATGCAACCAGCCAAGGTTTCTCATGCTAAACCCAATTTACTAAATAAAGTAGACAGGGTTTAGCGTCAGAAAACTGTGCCCTTTTGCAGTAGGCGCAAGGAAGGAGAAATGCTTTCATTTCTCCTTCCTTTTCCAACTTTGTATTTGTACTGCACTGTACAGCACACATGCACAGATGGAAAATGGTTTAAGTCAGTCTAAGCAAAGTATTTTGTACTGGAAGGGTACCCTTCCAGTACAAAACCTATGCTAGACTCACAGAGACACCCATGCACATAAGCGCAAAGGTGTCTCCGTGGTGCACAACAGCTAATTCCAGCGCTGCCGCTAGGGACGGGGGAAGAGAGTGCCATATTTCAGTAAAATTGGTGCTCACCTCCTCTCTCCTTTTAGCACAGCACAGCCTTTGCGGCTGCTGCCCTGCACTGCATAAAAAAGTGTTAAATCTACCCTTAAGTACACTACAAAGACATTCAAGGGGTAGTGGGACGTGAAAGAGGCAGACAGGAGAGAGCAAGACAGGAGAAAAAGGAAAGGTTAGCAAGATAGAGAAATCAAATAAAACTTCAATCAGTGATACAATGGTGATGTATTAGGGCCTTATAGATATACAAATAACTGAAGAAAGAGCCCACAGGGGAGTCATCAGTGGGAGCCAGAGGAGGATTTGTAGACAGTGAGAAAGATAGGAAAAGAGAGATGGAAAATGTGAGAGACTGAGTGAAGCACATAGGTAGAATGAGAGACAAAAAAGGAGATGAAAAGAAGTGGAGTAAGAGAGAACAATGAAGAATTAGAGAAAATGTGATAGGGAGAATGAGAGAGATGCAACCAGGAAGTAAGAAAGGGGTATAGAGACAGAGAGAAATAAAGGCATTTGGAGTGAATTCCTGCAACTTTTCCATATTCTGATCAAATCTCTACCCACAATACAAAAGACATCAAATACATAGTTGTATGCAATCCTCAAGGACATCACTTGCAGAAAGGCTCTTGAGTGACAACCAAAAGAGGAAGACCCCATGTTCCTTGAGGGTGAACAAAAACCTCCAGGAACAAAGGATTTGGATGGTTCTCCGACTCATAGACTGATATAATACAGGATTTTCAGAGATCTTTGGGGTGGGGATTGATAAGCGTGGCTCAAATCCACCTGAGTGACTTACCACACTCACCTATAGTTACCTAATAATAAGTCAGCCGGACAGTGGAGAAGAATAAACAAGCAATTTTATTAGGCCACAAACTCCCATATGAGAGGGCCCTGTCTGACCTCACTCTCTAAGAGTGTGCCGAGAGGACTGACTCATATCATCACAGTAACACATTATAATACAAAAAAGGCAGAGTAAAACACGCCCATACTGGAAAAGTACTGGACCCCGGAGAGGATAAACAATGGCCTCATACAAGAGGCATCTGCACCTGGAATTGCAACATTCTCTCTTCTGACTCCAAGGACACGGAGCCAGGCCTTAGCATCTCCAGCACATGAGAACAGAGTGATAAGGGGTTTCGCTAGTAGTTTCAGTCACAGTGAGCTGAGAGACAAAACTGCTGACATGTGGAATATTCCTATTCCTACGGGAGGGGGATGAGCAAGTGCAACTCGCACGCAAAGAGAAATGCTTCAAAAATGGTGGCACACAGGCCAAGCTAAGAAGACTGAAATAATGTCACACGCATAAATGAATAACTAATAGAAGAATATAAACGTAAATGCATAAATGAATATATCAGTAGTTAGACACATTCTGCTAACTCATAAGCATAATGTATGCAGTGGGCGGGGCATGGAGAAATGAAACCTATCAGACCCTCCTTTTAGCAGACTGTGGCTAACTTTATTAACTAAAAGGAGAGCCTTTACATCAAATTCTAAGGGCCAGGACACTATACTGATCAAAAATATCACCATCAATAAGCATTAGCCAGTGAATTTCATGAAGTTCAACAGCATTGGAAACAGGATGTAGTCTTGTTGGCCTTCTGGAAACTCGTATATTGCTGGCACACATGGAGCAACAAGGGGGAAGGCAATAAACACAGAGGGAGCAAGTCAGTAATACACCTACATTTCCTACAACCCAGTCGGGGAGTCAGGAAATCAGGCTGTTGAAAGAATTTCACCCTACCAATCAAAGTGTACCAGCCCACGCAGCTATTCACAGGTGTCAAGGGAAGTGCCAGTAACCTGTCCTTCTTATATGCAGCGGAAAGGAGTAACCCACAAACCCAGCAATCTGTCACCTTACACAGCAAGGTCATGGTCACAGAAGTAGTGCAGCATGCTATAGGGCAGGAAATGCAGAGGCAATAAGTAAAAGAACAACCCCTGCCATACCTACTAGGACAATAATTATTCTCTGGGTGTGAGGCACCCTCCTTTTTGACTAATCTAAATACATCACACTTTAAGTCATGAGCAGGAATTAATGCAAATAAGATCAAACTGTCATCATCAAGGAAAACACCCGATTGAATCCAATACTGAGGGCTCACTTGCATTATCAGCTAGGACCTATATCTAACATCCTTGGAGTAAATATTTTATCAGGCTGAGAAATGTGTTTTACTAAACCACTCAAAGTATACTAACCCTCACAGCTACTTCCATAGGGCAAGAATACAAGCAACAATTTTCCACCCCTGTGTGTGTGTATGAAGGCAATGACCCACACACCCAATAATGGTTTTGCTGTTCTATGAATAACATGTGTCAGGTGCAACATTTGAATACTACATCATCCTAATGAACTTCCCAGTGCTCCTCTTCGTGTGGATCTAGAGTACCAATGATATTATCAGGTGGCGTTGAAATACTCATGAAGGTATGTGTCAAGCAACAAGAAACTAATTCTCTAAAGAGAAATATGAAAGCAACAGTAAGGATACAAACGAACTCAATATTAAATTTGTAGACCATGAGAACCAAAATGATCAGGGACATCTGGACAAGGAGCCGCAGGGGCTGCTCCTCCATGGGAATAGGAACATTCAAAACACAAATTTTCCTAGCTAAAATGTCCAAATTAAACTAAAGGAAACAATCTGCAACACAGCCAGCCAGAGGGGGGTCTTCTCCCTGTGTCCATCTGAGCCTCACAGGTAAGCTCGTATTATCCATCAAAAATTCAAAAATCATCTGCGTTGGAGCTGCACTTGCTAGCAACTCAAATGGAAAACAATCTTGGCCAATGATGCAAAGTCTTTCTTGCAGAATTTTAGCAACCACCAATCCAGGTAGTGCCCTCTACAAATTCTGTCCAGTGTCTCGCTCAGTACACCAGATATGAATCTAACAGATACTAAGAGCACTGTATCTGTACCCTAAGACTAAAGTCTCTCCCTATCTCCTACTTTTCTTCTCCTGGTGTACCGCTCTTCTGTCGAGGCCATAGATTGTATAAAGTGTGAGCAGGTACCTTAGTAGACAAAACTGTAGATTTCAAAACAGATGGGGAACAGGGAAACCTGAAGCATAACCACTGGAGAACTGGCGGCAGCCTTTTGCACAGACAGAACTGCCCCTCTCAAGTATTTCTGAGAAACGAACCACTGGGGAACTGGCGCAAAAGCGAAGAGTGAGTCCTCCATCTCGGTCAGGCCTGCCCTTTTCTTACCCAGGAATCACACACCTACAGCAGCTTCAGTGGTACCTTGGCTCCAAGCTAAACTTCCATTGGTATCTTATGACGACGGGACTTGACTTGCACTTGAAGTTGGATCCGATGCTTGGGTCCCCTCTGGCTCGGGCTGTGTGACTCATTTCTATTGATGGACAGAACAAAGATCTTTAGACAAGGCATATGAATAAAATTCAAATTCAAAGAAACCAAATGAGGTCTAGTCTGTGCTTTCATATTTCTTTACCCATGTCAATTTGAAGGTGAACACATTGTACCTATCAATAAATTTGTGCACTGACATTAGGTAATACATTACATATCTGACTTTTCGCTGTATTACCTGTAGATGGACGTATGCATTTATTGAATTCTAAGAGAAGAGAAAAAAAATAAAACAAAACAGACATGTTGTATTCCCCCATTTGCACTTGAGAAACAGCAAAAAGGGAAGTTCAAACCGCTCTTCCTATAGCGAGTACACAGCGTCTACTTTATGAACCTTCACTGTTGTGCAAAACTTCAAACACTTCTAATATTCTTTTTCTTTACTCAAAACAACTATATTTTTGCTCATGACCATGCTCACATATTACTAATTTCTACAAATCTTTTATTTCTAAAAATATTTGTGCTGAGGATCACACAAGCATCTTTTCACCTTTTTCACTATTTAGACCATGTAACATTTTATTTAGGGGAAAACCTGTTCACCAGCTCTAATAGGGAATATCAGCTGAACTTTACCGGCTAACTGATAAGAGACTTGTACACCTTTACTTAGTGCTGCACAATAATGGTGTTGTTACCTAGGAATGTGACACAAAGGTACCGACCTATTGTTCCCTTCAAAGGTCAAATAAGGAAACACTAGTCAGGAGGCAACTCAAGACCTGGCTGTTCGAGCAGTAGCGGACCCCTTCCCCCCAAGCGCCTTGGGACCCTCCCGGGTGAGTAGCGCGCTATACAAGTGTTATGATTGATTGACTGATTGGGCTGTTCCCTTCCTTTCATCCCTATCCAATTAAAATAATTCTCTAATAAAAAAAAACCTCTCAGTTTACCCAACACTTGTAGAACAAAACTACCCACGTCTAATTCCCCTTTTAGATCAAACCAGGACAGGAGGGAGCAATACACATGTTACCTAGTTTTAATGTATATGAGAGCTAGCGGGGAGCTAGCCTCCTACCCCATTTTGACAGAAGGGAATCTGAAAAATATTTCACTTCGGTCAATACCATCAACCACTGGGTGTAGCCCTGAGCATAAACAAAATTCTAGGGGATACATAGCACTTTTGAGAGGGCTAGAACATCTTTTAGCACATGTAGAAATGTCATTGCCATAAAATGATATGTGTGCCTATTAATATCAACGTATCTGAGGAAGAGTAGTAAGGAAAAGGGAATGGAACTGGGACACAGCTGAAGTTCCCCATAACTAGGCACTATGCGACATTCATTAGGGAAACGGCGCAAAAGGAAAATCTATAAATGAACAAAAATTACTTAGGTAATGGTCAAGTGTGTGACACAACACCATGAGTACACCGTAGAACTCTCGTATTTTCCCTCCATACCCCTTTTAACCAAATAGACATACACTGCTGAAGTGTTGTCTGTGAAATTTAGGGACCAGAACAAATTCCCCATAGAGGAGCCTGTTCTAGTATCAATAATAGAATTATCAAAATAATACAATACAGAGACATACAGAAAATAAAAACAAGCATACCAAGGCAGCAGGTATACTTGCTGTGTGAAGCACAGAAAGCATAGAAAATTCACTGTAACGCATGCAAATGAGCTGTGACACACAACACGATGCCATGCACTTCCTGCACAGTGAGCCTGTGGCCCAAAACCCAGCGTGCTGGCCTACTTAATTTATCAAGCTTAAGATCGATCAGCATACCATCCACGCAGAACAGAGCAAGCAATGCACAATAAGCCAAAGAAAACATAAAACACAGAATAGCACAAAGGCCACAAAAAGAAAACACAATATTAGTTACTCAAAGGACTATTTTTTTTTCTCATGCATATACTCGCATCATGCGGTGTCAGTGCACACTTAATCTGTCTAGCACAAAGCTGCATCAATACTCACCGTAACACACAGATAAAAAAAATATTTCCCATTGCACTGAAACGAAACAAATCAAAACACACACAAAAGAAACAACAATACAGAAAATATTGGACAAAAAGCAACCACTCAGTAAAAATACCTTTCACAAATACTTACCGTAAAACCTATGCTTGGAGCTCATTCACACCAGTTCACCGTTCACTTTCCATTCTGAAAACCCTGTCTGCTGTCTCACATAAGAACCATTTCTAACCTCTTTAACCGTCAGCCAAGAATATAAAACATTTAGCAGCATTGACAATCACATGACAATCTGGTAATGGCATTTAATGCAGCATCAAAAGGGAAAAATATATATAAATTTACATTCACATCATTCACTTGTCATAAGCCAGGAATTTCCATATTTGCGTAAAATTTTTATTCTTGTTACTAAAATACCAAATGTTTCTGCATAGTCATCTGTCGCTGTGTAAATGAGCCCTCTTATAACCAATGCCATTTCTTAACTTTAAACAAAAGGGCGCCATATTCTCACCTCCAGAACATACTGAATACTCCAGTGCACACTAGCAGACATTTGCACACTCAGCGGGTGGGGCACTGGACCCACTGCAATGGTGCCCCATGGGCAAACTGCATACAAATACTGTTACACACATATAGACATTACACACATATATACCTTCTCACCAGGCCGCTCCTATGAGCAACACAATCAATATTTTTACTTACCCTCACATCATCAGTACTCTCCACTGGTATCCACTAGCAAAGACACTAATCAGTATGCCAATCAGGGACCCCCCAACTCAATTATTATTGAAATAGAAAAAATGTTATACTAGGACATTGTCCAACAGTGAAACAAAAATCAACACCAAAAATGGACACAACAGACAACCAATAAATCTCTTTTTACTGTTTGCCATTAAACTGCACACAAATTAATCGCTCACTGAATACCATTCAAACAATAGGAGTAACACTTCACTAGCATATTTAGTAAATTGATTTTTCTCAAAACAATCCTTCTTTTCTCAGGCTAGGTCATGTTAAAGTGTAATTCTCTATGTCCAAATGGAATAACCTGTTGAAAGTTATTCATAATTTTGTTCCTAAATCTAAATCACATGTGTTCTGAACAACTGCATTATACTTCAGTCTAAACCCTCATAATTATGCAGACTCGCTGATGCTGGCTCCAGCTGTGTATCTCTGCTTTCTGTGCCAGGAGCAGAGTCTCCTAGCCCCCCCCCCCCCATAATCTTCTGCCTGCACTCCTCTCTCACTCTCTCGGTGCTTCTGCGAACCCATTGGAATGTGGTTATCACACAAGGTCACATCTACTGTGCTGTGTTACCAGCATCTATATTTTCATTGTACATAATCTTCCCAGCTCTGCCCACACTCTCTCCCCTTCACTCAACCCTTCCAGAACCTAATAATATTCCCACACTTGTATTCTAAATTGTGGGCTGAAACACATTCATTCGACAAGTCATGTTTAAAACTAACTAAATAACTGCATTTCACTTTCACCGTCTGCTAAGAATTCTGGGCTGCTAGCCAGCCTTCCGCCTCCCCTGGCATTCACCACCAAGGTCAAATCTGCCTCGCGCTCGGGTCTGGCGCTGACAAAGCCAATAAGCCTTCCTAACTCTTTGTAACATTCAATAATTTAACACTATTTCGGCAAATACATTTCTCATTCTATTTTTTTTTTGTTTTTCACTTTACACTCTTCCCACATGCTATTAATATACATTCTAATTACTGGTAATCAAATCCCTTTTACTCCATCTTCTACTGTTCACAAATTGAGGGAATGGAAGAAACCAAATTCTTTTCCCATAGAGCACAGCCCTGCATGCACTTTTAAACTACACGAAAAACACACTGATAGTCAGGCACACCCATCTCAGATAGCTCACAAGGACCAGACAATCTAACTTATGCAACAAGACGCACTCACTTCATGCAAACAAACATTTACACAACCAAAAGACAGCCCACAGACTGCTCTCAACCCAAACCAATTATAACAAAATAAAACATGTTACATGAAATACATACCCCATCCTCTTAATCACTGCTCACATTGGCTCACTGAGCCACTAAAAGCAACTTTAAGTGTACACATTTTGTCTTCTTTTAAAACTAAAATTTCCTCTTTCTGCCACAACCTTAGGAAATCAACATGCTCTGACAGCAGTGCCTAGCAAACGATCTCTCTTGCAAGTGATCTATCTTAACTGCATCAGAAATATTAAACAAAATCAAGAGTCTTCTACAGGAGCGGGTTGGCTCTTGGCCAATCTGACATCAGTTGAACTGCAGCAACACCTAAAACATTGCAACTTAGTGAAACACGGCATCTTGCACACTCAATCAAACACCACCAAACTCACTCAATCAGATACCGCCAAAGAACCCACACATCTCCTGGCACAAAAGAACCAAACAACTATCTCCACACAACCACACACGCACACGCACTTCCTATGCATTGAGTCCCTGCCAAACACGTGTTACCATAATGGGACAAGGCCCGTCGACCAAGTCCTGGGGAACCTGGACCCTACCGCAGACCGAACAGTACACTAACTGTTCAGAGGTTGGAGGACACATCCGCCACCCGGGTGGCACCGCAGACCATTGCGCACTTTACCCCGGAAGATCTGGGACTCTTCCCTCAAACCACTCACACCAGGGGTTTGGGTCCTTTCCCAGTATTTAACCGTGGTGAGCCACACTCCAGTCTCAGTGCCACCCGGTCAGATGCTCTAAAACAGACATCCACCCAATACCCTCATCACCAATAGTCTGTCAGAGCGCCACTTGCACTCTGAGTTCCCCGGAGCACACTAGCCCCAGGAGCACACCGGCTCCTCCAATCACCAGAGACACACCGGTCTCAGAGACACACCGGTCTCATGGAGCATCCCAGCTCCCTCAATCAACAGTCGGACCACTCACCTTCTGCTCGCAGAACCGACCTACACCGTTCTCCACTGCCGGCTGCTGGGACCAACACGGTCAGCTCCAAGGTTCCGCCTTCTGGACTCCGGCGTAGGATCATGGACCGGGACCTCTTGATCAGCAGGGTGGGGCAGCGCTGCGAGAACCAAGCTCGGCATCAAAGTGGGTACCCAGACCCACCGTGCCGACCAGGGGGTCTCCGGCCTTCTGCTACCCACTTACGGGTGAGAAAGGTCCTAATCGCGGAGTCCCATCTGGGGTGCCATCTGATAAGCGTGGCTCAAATCCACCTGAGTGACTTACCACACTCACCTATAGTTACCTAATAATAAGTCAGCCGGACAGTGGAGAAGAATAAACAAGCAATTTTATTAGGCCACAAACTCCCATATGAGAGTGCCCTGTCTGACCTCACTCTCTAAGAGTGTGCCGAGAGGACTGACTCATATCATCACAGTAACACATTATAATACAAAAAAGGCAGAGTAAAACACGCCCATACTGGAAAAGTACTGGACCCCGGAGAGGATAAACAATGGCCTCATACAAGAGGCATCTGCACCTGGAATTGCAACATTCTCTCTTCTGACTCCAAGGACACGGAGCCAGGCCTTAGCATCTCCAGCACATGAGAACAGAGTGATAAGGGGTTTCGCTAGTAGTTTCAGTCACAGTGAGCTGAGAGACAAAACTGCTGACATGTGGAATATTCCTATTCCTACGGGAGGGGGATGAGCAAGTGCAACTCGCACGCAAAGAGAAATGCTTCAAAAATGGTGGCACACAGGCCAAGCTAAGAAGACTGAAATAATGTCACACGCATAAATGAATAACTAATAGAAGAATATAAACGTAAATGCATAAATGAATATATCAGTAGTTAGACACATTCTGCTAACTCATAAGCATAATGTATGCAGTGGGCGGGGCATGGAGAAATGAAACCTATCAGGATCACAGACTAAGGGACCAATAGGAGACTAACACATTCATTCACCCAAAGTAGAGAAATGTATAGGCCTGAAGATCAGGTGAGGAGACCTGTGGGCGAGTTGCAGTGAAATAATGGTGTGTCTAGGTGTGTGTCTATGGCCAATGTTACTGACCCCATGAGTTTAGAAAGCTTAATTAATCTCCCAAAATTAATCCCAGTACTAAGCAACGTTTCATGAAGGTCATTATCCACAAATGTGGGCCAGTTGTTCTTTCAGTGCCCGGGCCTAATTATGTTCCCAAACCGACTCTGCATTACATGTGCTTAGCCTTCTTTTCATAATTTATTTTGTGCTGTGGAAGAATAATCTCTGTAAACAAATTGCATGGCCTGGATGTCATGCCAAGAATACTATAAAATAGAATACTGAGGATGGGTGGAATGTGGATTGTGTGGTGATGGATGGGAGAATTGTATGAGGTGTGTGCTTAATCTCTAGGCGACGGTTAGGCAGACTCCTATACCACTTTGAGGTGGCTGTACCTCTCTGCTTCTTATAAGAATAAACCTGAGTTAAACTTCTCCTGTATTCATTGTAAAAAAACTTGGCGACGAGGATGAAGGACATCACAGAAGACGGAAGGAGCAGCCATAGAATTGTTTACTTTACCAACATTGACGGTGAATGGAGAACCACAGGGAGAGCAGCGCTTAGGGAAAAAGAAAGCAGCAGCAGTGGCTGGCATAACTCGCGTGTAGGGGGCCAGGCAGAGAGGGTCGCGGGGGAGGAGGGGGGTCGTGCAGGGGGTCATGATTGAGGGAGGGAGAGGAAAAAGTAAAAAATCACTTACTTTGCTGCCGCCTGGACACTTGTCGCTGCTCCTGCTCTCCTCCTTCCGATTTCAGGAACAGGATGCAGGCATCCAGGCTCCCTCCTGTAAGCCTATCACAACGCTACAACGCTGCAATTGCAGCGTTGTGACTGGGACTGAAGGGGTGGGCATGTTCTCCATTCAGGCTGTAATGCAGCCTGCATGGAGAAGTGGGAAAGTGCGCATGACTGATTTGGGTGGCCCGGGAGGGCAGACCAAACAGTCACTGCACACTTTTAGGGCACACCACTCCTCCCTTGCCCTACTCGCTGAGCTGGGCGGCCCGCCCTCCCACAAAGCAACCAAACATAAAATGATAATAACTTAAAGTTATTATTTTATGTTTTTTTGCTTCTGCACTGCTTGATAGCAGTGGGGCGATGCTCCTCCTCCATAGCGGACGAGCCGCCCCTGGAAAGCAGAGCTTATTAACCTTCGGGCGATATCAACTACGAGGGACTTCCTACTGAATTTATTATATGTGGCACTGCTAGCAGCAGTTTCTGTTTTTTTGTGCTGATCTGGACTCGCTGGCCTAATCCTTTAACCTGGCCGTGTGATTGCAAATCTGCAAGCCTCAACTTCTTCCCATGCATGTGACGTGATTGTGGGAGGCTTTACTGGAACTGAACTAGTAAATGCTTGATACCATCAGGAAGCAAGGTTTGACATTTTAAAAGGGAACACAACATGCTCATCGTTTATCTCTGCATGGCACCCCACTTTTTTTCAGCAGAAGTTCAGGACATCAGCAAGACCTAAGAGGAAGAAATCAGTGTGAGTGTTCGGTCGAAAGGGCAAGTTGATTTTGGCTTAAACAAGCACACTCTCTAAAATTATTTTATTTAGCTATTCAGTATTCTCTGATGCCCAAAGTAAATAAGAACGTGAAACGCTGGCAAGGTCATGCTACAATTAGAACTTTTCCACTTTTTAGCCGAATTCCTGCTGATTGATACATTATCAAAAACGTATCTGATCAAGGAATTATGGATGGTAGCCAAAGAGTATATTCAAAATAAACGCCCTTCCTCGGAATAACAACTAAAAATCATTACCCGCCACAACTGAGAATCGTCTATACTTTTTTAGGGGAAAAATGAAAGTCTGATGAGAAAATAAGCACCTTAATCTTGCAGATTATTTGTTAGAGGTTCTCCCCCTAAACATTTTTTTTCTTCGAAAATTAGAATAATTCCTTCATGTAAAAAAGGGATTACACGAATCAGACAGCATCCACTGTTCATTTTCAAAATAAAGAAATAGAAGGCTGGGGAGCAGGTCAAGTGCAGCCATCCTGTTTCTAGGACACCGTTGAATCCAGCTGCTGGCAAGGACAAATCCTATTTTTCGCCTTCCAGCTACTCTCATGACCTAACCATCCCTTCCTCTGGCCTAAGTAGTCTCTCATAATGTTGCAGGAAGTCTCAGTGGAGAGACCGCTGTTTCTGCATATTTCTAGTGTGTTCAACAGTACTTAGGGCCTCATTTATGGAAAGAATTGCATCACTGGGGAAAAACAGTGATGCAAAACTTTTCCTTGTGCCAATCATTGCGACACCATGGATGTGCTGTATTTACACTAACGCACTCCATGTCACAAGGATTGCACATATACATTAGAAATCCTGACGTATCTGGTGGCGCAGTAATGGCGCATTGCTGGAGTGTGTCGCTAAACTGACTAAGCTGCAACTCCAGCAATATGTCATTACACAAGGCGTGAGTCCCATGTAAAAGGCCCTGCGTCACTCCTTATGCCTGCTTGAAGCTGGATTGTTACGGAGTGAAGTCGTATGAGTGGCTGTGAAATCTCATAGATTTCACTGCGCCACTTCTAGAAGGCTTTTTTTGACGTCGGAATGCGCACCCTCTATACACTATATCTGAAGTAGGTATAATGTAGCGCAGTGCTTTATAAAGTCACTTTGTAAATTGTGCAAAGTGTGGTACATTGCTTACACCACCGCAGCATCGCAAAAAAGTGATGTAACAGCGGCGCAAGCCCTCATAAATTAGGGCCTTCATTTGTAAAAGAGTGACCAAAGCTCTGCTCAGAAGCCCTCTGCCTGTGCTATTAAATGTTGACTCACTGAACGCCAAGGCTGCATAGCCTTGAATCCACCGTATGCCGCTTTAATCCACTACCAGTTACTCCCTGCCCATTTTTCTCACTCTTGCAGGTTCCTGCTTTCTCTCACTTTCACAGTTTTTCTGTCTTTCTCCTCCTGCTTTTCCCTTTGTGTGTTTTTTCCTCTCTTGCTTTTGGCAAAGCTCTGATGATGAAAAATAAGTGCCAGTACCCCAAAAAAGAGTACCGGTAGGACCCACTGGCAACTAGTGGCTCAAATTAAACACTGGTGTGCTAGATGGGAGGTTAAAGCAAAAATGGATGGGCCAATACTGGAGGTGTTTCAGTTCACTGCATATTCCCTTCACATTAGGGAAAATGTTCATTTGCTTCAAGAGCATACACATGTTCCTAAACGCTGATCCTTTCATCCAAATAGGCTATACTCCAATGGCTTTCACATTATCTTTGTATGCAGGACTACTATGACGAAAAAAGATGGCAACTCACACTGTCAGTGCGCAGTAAGTTTGCTTGTATTGATATTTTGCCAGTTTTCCATTATTATATTCTGGTCCATTACTTTCCTGGCTCTGTGCTGCAATCCGAGCAAGGAGGGCGCGTCTTCTGCTTGCCAAGATAATCTTGCAGCTCTAACTGAATTTGGCAAGCTGATTGAGACAACATCACATTTGATTGCCTTCTACTACAACGATTGGGGATGATTGAAACACAGTGTAGTGTGCCCTGTTTCTCAAACCATAATTCCATGCGCATTGAACATTTGTGATGCTTTTTCTCCCGGAAGTTCACGTCAAAATGAGTGCTTGCATTTCTCTCTCTTCCAGTTTGCCAACCCTGATTTTATGCAGCCGATATCAGATATTGTTGATGAAGTGATCCAAAGTTGTCCAATTGATGTTCGCCGGCCACTGTACAAGGTAAGACCCATACTGGGCAGAACTTCGTAGAAAAACAACTAAAGAACGTACTGTTGCCCCTACATTTCACAAATCTTGATTTTCACTTTAAAATATGAAAAAAGGAAAAAAATTCCAGTTAAAAAATGTAGGGTCCATTTTTTCCATGGGTCGGCTGCAGTCTTGTTTGAGATTGGCACATTTTATGTTTCTGAATCTAAAGGGCGGCTTTGTGTAGACTGTAGCATGGTAGTCCGAAAATATTGAAATCTACAAAACTATACATACCCCAGTCGAGTGGCAACAGGTAATTATTGCGCAATTCTATTATATATATTATTTATTTATTTATTATTTGATTAATTTCTTAAAATACAAGAACATATGAGCAAATCTGTTACAGGGGTTGCATCATTTAGATCACTCGCTCTATTATATTTGTATTGCGTTGTACTATAGTTGCATTTATGTATAGCGCCATGTTTTTGGTGAGGCACAGAACCGCATTTGTGAAGTGGTAGCATGATATTCCTTTTGAAAGATTTAGATAGAAGATAGCTTGTCAGTCATAGGCAGTGTTTGATGTCATTTGTAAGTACCAGAGTAGTCCTCCACTCATGTTTTGCCATTATGCTCTGCTATCAATTGAAGTGAAAAGGAGTGAGATAGCAGGCTCCGTTGTTAGATGCAAATGCAAGGATGGGTAGAAAGTGTGTGTGTGCCGAGTAGCCAATGTGGGAATTATTGCTGTGATGTGCAAAGGTAGAGACTGCTTAAAAGATGCCGCAGCAAGCATGTAACTGCGAATGTGCATGGATGAGACAGAAAAGTGAGAAAAAAGGTGCTGTTATCCATGCAGGTTACAACTATCTTTGGAGTAGTCTGTACCATTTAAATTAAACCATAATGAATATAGAGCATAGAAACTTGTCCAGAGGTGAATGGAGCTTACCTTGAGAGGGGCAATCTTCCATTAGCTATATTGTATGTTCTGGAGTTCACACAGGACTGAAAAAGAATCCTGTGGGCACTATACAAACAGCCACGGTGGTATGGCCCATGAATATTGAAGATAAAATATGGATGTACTCAAATATCCAGGATAAAATATCTAATTCAAAATAGCAAACGGTAGGTATAGATTTTCTATATCTAAATCCACAGCTATATACCTTGACGATATCTACATCTTCAAGATTTGTAGATGTGGACTTAAGAATAGTAAATCTACATCTTCTCTATATACACTTACCTTTCGATATTTTGGTCTTGAGATTATGTCCACAATATTCTTCCATCTCGATATTTTCAGCCCCCATATTCAATAGCACAATTAGACATGGTATATGCTTTTAGGAGCTCCTGCAGTAGCAGCAGGAAGCAATTCACTGAAATAAGCATTATACAACCAGCCATACTATTTGCTGTTATGATCCACCACTCTGTGAGATTCTGTGGAATTCCGCCAATGGGCAGAAAATGTGCTGTTTGTGCTGCAATTTAGCACCTGTAGTACGAGAAGCGCTGTAAATCAGCGCGATTGGCACCATGCGGTGTGCAAGGTTGCATGGCCATTTGAGTTGATTTTGCTGCCACTCAAGTAATTAGGAAAGACAGAACAGACCGAATTGGTGGTGGCCTAGCTATTTTTTTACAAAAATGAAGTGCAACTCTCCTGTGTTAAAAACGCCAAACACTTAACCTTCGAATACCTTGGCACCAAACTCATTATTCAGGGTTCCACCCCAATTCGCCTACATAACATCTACAACCCTCTGGGTGATCCACTTCCCTTTGCTGAAGAACTATCCGGCCTTCTTTCACAATCCTCTCTCTCCAACTTGAAAGACATCTTCCTTGGAGACTTTAACAGCCACTGGAACAATACTGCTGTCCCCACAGTCACCCAGCTCTTCAATCTTCTAGAAATCAATGGCCTTGTTCAACTTTGTCACTCGCCCACCCACACCAAAGCTGCTACTCTCAATGCCATCATATCCAATAATGACCTGGCTACCATCTCCAGCATCCTTCCCATTGACTGGTCTGACCATCACCTCACCCTGTTCAAGATCGAATCTGCCTTCCCCCCCTGTTATTAAAAATCACCCACCCTTGAAATGGACCAGAAACCTCAACCAAATCCCCCCTGACGAACTGGAGTCAAACTACAAGCTCAACTTCTTCTTACTCCTCTATCCCAAGACTCAAATGAGACCACCAAACTCTTCAACAAGACCACCAGTGAGGTAATAGACCTCCTAGCCCCGCCCAAACTAAAAAAACAATGAACCATTCCATCTAAAACTTGGTTTAACTCTGATCTCAATGACGAAAGGCGTTCACTTAGACTGACTGAAAGATCTTGGAGACAACACCCGTCCGCCGCCCACCTTGCATGTCTCAGAGCTGCTAGATCATCTTCAAGGAAAAGGCCTCATTTTTCCAAATACAACTCGATTGGGCAAAAAACAGACCCAGAGAATTCTTTAAAATTGTTTGCAACCAAACATTTACAGCCCCCCCTAAACTTACTACCTCAACAAATAAATATAAAGAAATTGCCAACTTCTTCTCTGACAAAATTGCAAAAATAGAGCACTCCTTCTATCTGAGATCACACCCAATTCCCCTCTAGTTGCTGACAATACACTTATCAATCCTCCAGTATTGACTCTGTCTCCTTACTCTTCCACTCCCCCTCTCGCTATTACCCCTCCAGATCCCAGCCTCCCCCCTCAGCAACTAAAAAACTATGCATCTTGGTCTAATTTCCTCCCCGTGACTGAACTCGAAGTCTGTAAAATCATAACCAAACCTAAACCATTGTCATACACCGAAGACCCTATCCCCTCCAGTCTTATCCAGAATCTCAACCACATAATTGCCCCTTACTGGACCAACATCATCAACACCTCCTTCTCCACAGGTTGTGTCCTGGACTCTCTTCAACTTGGTCAAATCACGCCTCTCCTTAAAAATCCCACCTCAGACCCTAATGACCTGAACAACCTCCACTCTATCTCTAACCTACCTCTTCATTCCAAATCCCTGGAAAAATGTGGTCTGCTTCAATTAGATAAACATATTAACAACTTCAACCTTCTTAACCTCTTGCAATCGTCTTCAGAAAAGTCTGCAGCACGGAAACCGCCATGCTAAATATAATCAACTCCATTCATGCTTCCCTTGACAACGGTGAATCCTGCCTACTCATTCTCCTCAACCTCTCGGCTGTCTTTGATACAGTCAACAACAACTCCCTTCTCAACTCACTCAAGTCCCGCTTCGGCCTTAATAGGTTCACCTTATTTCTCCAACACTGAACACAACAAGTCAAAATGAAGGACTGGCTATCCAATCTCTCTCCGGTTTCCCTAGGCGTCCTCCAAGGTTCTATTCTCTCCCCTTCACTCTTAAACCTCCTTATGGAACCTCTTACACTCATCCTGAAACAAGCAGGAATCAACTACCACCTCTATGCGGACGACACACAACTGTACTATAAGATTAGGTCCCACACTGATGTACTTCATCTTAACCATACCTTAAACAAGATCCAACACAGGTTCCACTCCAACCAACTCAAACTCAATCCCAAGAAAACTGAAATCATCCTCTTCTCCCCTAAAAACAACGGAATCCCGCTCGAAACCTGGATCTCTGACCTCAATCACTCAACTGCTCACTCTCTTTGTCCAACTCTGTGAAATCTCTTGGTTTTACCGTTGACAAAACACTAACCCTCAATGACCACTTAAAAAACTCTGCTAAAGGAGCTCTCTTCACTGTCGATCACCTGAAGAAAATCAAACCCTTCATCCCACCGGAAGACTTCAAATGGGTCGTCCAATCCCTGGTACTCTCAAAAGTCGACTATGGAAACCCTATCCTCACAGGAACCCCCAAAGTCCACCTAGCCCCCCTCAGATCTGTGCACCACTTAGCAGCCAGGCTCATCACTGACTACAAACGCTTTGATCACATCTCCCCTGCCCTGAAGGCTCTCAACTGGCTGCCCGTTGATGGTAGATCCTCCTACAAGACAGCATGCGTCACACATAAAGCCCAACACCAGAATGCACCGCTGTACCTCACAATCAAACTTAAAAAAGCAGGCAGCTCCAGAACGATCAGGAGCACAAACACTTTCCTCCTCATCCTTCCCTTATTAAAAAAGAAAACCACTCAATTTTGGTCCTTCTCTGGAAATGCGCCGATCATCTGGAATGCCATCCCTAAGGAATTGCGCTGCAACTCCTCCTACATTGCCTTAAAAAAAGACCTTAAACTGCACCTCCTCTGCAAATACTGGGGTCCTTAAATCATACATCCGATGACTCTATCATCCCCTACTTCACTCCCTCCCCTCACCTCTCCCTTCCCCTTCTATTCCCCCCTCCTATGTAAAAATGTATGTAAATGTATCTGCTCTCGCTATGTCTCTGTTTATTAGACCTCAATGGAACGTTTATTTTTATTTATTGTTTCATACTGTGCTTTTTGAGCAAATCCTGTAATCTTGTTTTTCGCACATGTAAAGCGCTCTGATACCCTCGGGTTTAGCCTGCACTTTATAAAACCTTTCAAATAAATAAAATAAATAAAGTAATAAATCTACTTGATCCGCAGCAAATCTACTTTAACTTCAGCCCTCTCTGATTGCGACCGCTCACATCCGCTGACATTATTAAATGGCGCCAGAAAACTCCTTGGCAACTAGAAATCTTGCCAGGGACCAACAATCTCACTTTCTCTTCAAGTGTGCATTGTGGAGCCTCACATTGTTCCTGAGAGGCACCAATGGCAGAATAATTCCACCAGTCACCGACTGGCAGAATTTGACAGGAACTCTGCATTGCAAGCGTAACGTGGAGTTACCCAAATACCGCCAATTCTATAGGCAAAATAAAAATTCCGCCTGCGCTCAAATATAAGCAGCAGCACTACATGCTTTGAAGGGTCCACACATGAGTGGCAGATGTACCGCCATATAAATGGGCATTATATACCCAGACCATAGAAGTGGTCATTATAAAATAAGCCATCATGTCTTCTTGAGAAGCTGATCGCGGGGTGGACAGTAAGCAACCAATAGGATTAAAAACTGAAGAAACTATCTGTAGAAATTATCATTAAACAAGAAACCACAGCATACACTTTGAGAGTCCAGCCATAAGTGTCAGAAGAGCAAGCAATAGTGTAAGCCTGCGGAGTCCAGTAGAATCAAAAGAGCACCGCCTTATGTGAATGGGTATTATAAAACCCACCCAGCTATATGCTCTGAAGGACTCACCTAGGAGCAGCTGAGGAGTAATTATTACACAACTAGCCACAGTGCGAGCCTGAACAGTATACCCAGGAGCAATAGAGAAGCAACACATAGGAATGGGCACTATGCAACCATCCAAGGACCATGTTTTGACCATCCACACATTAGTAGGTGATACTAGGGTCAAGGTGTGAGTGGGATGGTGACTAATCCTGTGATAGGATATAGTTAGAATAGGAACATGAAAAGGGAGTGAAAAGAGGGCATCAGGAAAAGGAAAATGGGAAGACTAGGCCAGGGAGTCAGGCCATAATCCCTACCTCTCCTTAATGAGAAATCAGGACAATGCCAAAAGAGTATCAGAGTCAGATGGGCCGTTCTGCCACTCTGGAAATTCCCTCGTAAACTGTAGGATATGAGGCTGCTTTCACAGCAAGTTGGAGCCATGGTCCCTATTGCCCCATTCTAGTCAAGGCCTCTTGCACTGTAGGGCTGGTTTAAATATTTTTTCCAGGGTTGATATCAGTTCCTGGTACAGCCTTGAGGATCCTAGTCAAGCCCTGAGGAAGAGGCTCATAATTGGTCTTCCTTTACCTAGACCCCTACACTGGGCTTTGCTGAGAGGTGAAGCTAAGTAGGTATGACATGACAGAGATAATGTGTGCCCAGGTGTTGGTCTGGGAAGAAACTATAGTTTGAGCACAGGGAAATAGAAAAGGTATTAAGGAGTGGTAGAGTGTAGACAGGGTGGGCAGGGCCAGCAATGGAGACCTCTGCTCAAAGTAAGGAGCGGTCAGGCGGGCAGATGAATGTAAAAAAGTCATCAAACCACTAAGTTCACACAATGCAGGCAACAATACAGCTGAACTGCAGGCAGGCAGCACTGCCACAATTAAGTTTACTCTCATTAATAGGAAATCCTGAAGTTGTGGCTGATACCCAACCTAAAATCACTCGGATTTCCCATTAACACAGACCTCTCCTCTGATAAACCTAACCGAGAAAGCCATAATATTATAGTATAAACAATTTTTCCTGCAAAAAGTAAAACCTTTCCTCTTGGAAAAAAATTCAGAACAACAGTCCAAGTCATAGTCCTTTTGCACATCGATGGAGGAAACGCCATGCAATGCAATGCCCAGTTCCTCCCTGAAAGGGTATTCTACACACTGTCACACTTCTCAATAATTTAAGGAAGTACAACTATGATTCCAACCATAAAGAGACTTCATGGCATTCCTCATCATCATGAAGAGCAGCTGCATCACGTACAAGGCAATCAGAAATGGTGTGTCTGCATACTATTTACCTTCCTTGTAATCCATGTGCACAATTTAAAATTTCCTTTAGCGCCAATACCAATTAGGATGACCAAATCCTTATACCAGCAGATGTTACTACTTTGGACAGTGAGACTTGCAGAAAATGGGTCGACAAGGTACATTTAGATAGGACATTTGACACAAGTAATACTACTTTCCGCATCAGTGCCACCTGACTCTTCCAACAGGTTGGCATACCAGATGCTCCTGTTATCTGCAAACTAAAAATGCACATAGGCTTTGCCAAGAAGCACTAAGAATCAGTGTAGCCTGGCAGGCATATTGAATCTCAGTAGTTTGATCCACTGCTGACAGTTTCCACAAGTCTCACTGTTATGAAACAGATTCTGGAAGGATCTTATTTCAGGATAAGAAACCTACATTAGTCGAAATAGTAACTGGGTGATGGGTTATGGTGTGGAAGAAATCTGACCTGGTCCTTTTTTTGGGTCAGGTCATATCGGTCCATCTAACTTTACTTAGACTTTAAAAATATTTTGTATAGGTAATTGTAAGCAAGACAATGTTGTATCTGGGTTCATGTATTATGTAATGGAATGGAATGTAGAAACTTGGAGTATGTATAAAGAGAGATGTGTGGAAAGTGAAAGGGTGTTGCCTGGAAACGGAGTACGTTGTTTGGCCATGTGGTGCAGTGCTCCAAGGTTTAATATAAGGAGATGGAGTAGAAAGTGCATGTACTTTGTGCATTTAACCATTACAAGAATTGGGCGACTAGTTGAATCCGGGAGAAACGTGCTGCTGCGCTACCTGTCAATTACTGGGCATTGAAGGTAGTTAGACAGCAGTGGATCCCTATTACTATTCGATTGGTTTTGGACAGCTCAGTGGGACGATATTGAGCCTCTGAGCCTTGTGTGGATGCCTCAATATTTTGGGTATTTTGGATTGATTGGTGTGGTGATGGCCTTTGGTTAGCCTGTCACCATTGAGATCAACGGTCCAGTGGCGTGTGAAGGATAAAGTACCACTGCAAACCCCGTACTTACAGCAACGGTGTGGCACAAGGGAAGATTCCCTCTGAAGGGTTCTTGATTTCTTTTGACTGAGGCAGGTACATAGATTATTTGTCGCTGATGCTGATCCATTTCTTCACGACTGATACTGATGCAGCCTACAACATGAGAGAGCTCCTTCAAAGCTTGATTTTGTCATGCTCACTGCTAACATTGCGTGCAGAGATAGTACACACAAGTTCCTTCTCTTCACCATTACACAGGCACTGCGTCGCACATTGACATCTTACAGCTTATCTGTTTCATTGTGTAAAACGTGCAATGTGCAACACCACACTGCTACACTCCTGCACTGATGCAGGCGCTCATTGGCACAGGAGTTTAGAAGTGGGGTGTTGACAGAGTTTGTGTGGTAACTTGCTAATATCATTCTGCACTGCAGTAATCTTGAAGGAGTACACAGTTTCTCATCATTGTTCTTGGAACAGTTATTTGTTATTGCAACTGTAATGTACTTTTTTTGGTTGTCTTTCTACCCACAAAGCACTGTGGCATATTGTGCCTCCAACTTGGATGTGATTGTTCTCTAGTACCATTTAGGGTCTCTGAAGTACACCTTTGATGTTTGTTCTGGAAAACACTACAGAAGCTAAGTGTGTTTCACAGGCATTTTCACTAACTCCTCAGCAGCCTTTTCGTGCATCACCTGGGGATCCATCTATTAAGTGGCCTTAGTGGAAGGAATACTTTCTAAATTATATTGATACAATTAATGATGAGGACCTAATACAGGAATGCAGGAATGGAAGAAAAAGATTCATTAGGTCCCCAGAGGTTGAAAGTATATAACAGAATGACAAGAAACCCAGTTCACCCTCTGAAGGAGATTTCTTTGTTAATCCTTTAGCGAATCTGGACACATATTATACTCCATGTGTGTGTATTGCAATCAATGGGCTTACTTTTTGTCAAAGAAAAAAGGAAAAGATTAACCTATTGATGAATATGTATCAGTGCTGAAGAAGTTGGCAATTATATGTAGATTTGGTTCTCTGCATGATTAATTCATTAGCGATCAAATTATAACGCATGTTAATAGCCAATATAGCCATGAACATCTGTGGCCAAATGGGGATTCGCAATTCGGTGAAGTCGTTGCTATTATTCGTAAAGTGGAGATTTCTAATAAGTATGCCAAGGCTCCTTTAGTGCAATCTGCAGATGCTAAGGATATTGTTAGCATGGTTATGCAAAAGAAAAGTTTAAAACAATAGGAAGAATGTATCTTCTAATTGGACCGAGGAACCCAAATAGATGGTCAATGACAAACATGAGGGATGCAATCAATCAATCAAACCGGATTTATAGAGCGCTGCTTATCACTCGTGAGAGTATTGAAGCACTGAGGGGGCTGCTGCTGCTGTTGAGTGCTATCCATTGAACAACTAGGTCTTCAGACCTTTCTTGAACTTCTGCAGGGTTGAAGCTGTTCAGAGCTGGAGTTGGAGGTTGTTCCAATACTTTGCCACTAGGTGGGAGAAAGCGCGGCCACCACTCCTGCTTGGAGTGTTGAGTGTTTTTTGTCATTGAATTGTTTTGAAAAAAGATGCTAAATGTTAGGTACATAAAATAAGTGATTTGCCTGTAATTGTAAGAGAGAAAGTTAAATGTGAGATTGAGAAACTCTTGCGAGCTGGGATTATTGAACAAGGAGAAGTGGCAGAGTGGATTGCACCATTGGTGGTGGCGAGAGGGTTGAATGGAAAAATAAGTTTGTGTGTAGAACTACGAGACCACAATAGGAATATTGCGGTAGAAAAGTTTCCTCTCCCAAAGATAAATGAAATGTTGACCTAAACTAAAGGCATGCAGTGGTTCTCTTCAATTGATTTATCCTCTGCATACCATCACATTCCTAAACATCCTGAGAGTAAGGACATTTATCACTTCATGACACCGACAGGGTGTTTTAGGGTTGGAAAAATGCCATTCAGATTGGCTGTGGTGGCTGCTGTCTTTCAGTAATTAATGTTCAAGTTGTTTAACAGATCTCAAGGAATGCTGTTTTGTCAAGGCAATATAATGGTGATGGGTGCTACTAAACAAGAGCATGATGACAGGGCAAGAATGGTGTTGAGAAATTGAAAGAACATGGTTTAACAGTGAGATTACAAAATGCAAATTTGCAATACAGTCGTTAAGTTACTGTGGTCATTAAATCACTAAGGACTGTATTAAATCTAAGGAGAGACTACTGGGTACAGTTTAGCATGCATCTGCACCTACAAATAAAGATGAGTTGATGTCCTTTTTAGGACTGGTAGAATGTTATTAGAAGTTTACCCAGAACTTTGTGGAAAAGAACTATTATTTAAGACAACTTTTAAAGAACAGAGTAGAATTTGGATGGAATGAACTCTTACAAACTGAATTTGAGCAAATGAAACAATACATTTGTTCTGCAGAAGCATTACAAGGATTTAATCATAAATTGAAATGTATTGTTAGCAACTATGCAAGCTCTAAGGAACTTGGAGCTGTTCTGTCACAGATTATACATGATGGAAGAAAAGTGACAGTTGCTTATGCTATTATAGCCTTATCTCATGCATAAGAGCGGTATTCTGTTCTGGAAAAGAAAACCCTTGTGTGGGATTTGGACTATTTTCAACAATTTGTTTGGGGTTATGAAATTTTAGCCTGGCATGATCACAAACCCCTGTTGAAATTGCATACTTCTGAAGGGTTGTTAAATGCTACTCCAAGAATCGCTCGCATTTCTGTGGGATTTATTATAATGACATTCTGCAGTATGTGCCTGTAGTCAACAATAAAGTGTCTGATTGCCTCCGCAGTTTGCCATTATTTTCAGTGGACATTCCTTTATATGATTGGAAGGAATTTAATAGTGAGTGTACAAGAATAGAAGGATGAATATCAATAAAAGAGAATAAGTAGATTACTGCAATGAATGAGGATGAGGAGTGGAAATTTATTGTGAAATGAGTTGTGGAAGGCTGGCCTGCGAAGAATTAATTGGAGAAGAAATTAAGCAGTGTTGGGGAGGTTCAGATGAGTTTTAAATTGTTGGAAATGTTTTGATGAGGGGAACTAGGATAGTGCCTCCAAGTAAATTAAGGAACAGGATTGTGTGTTTGTGTCATGAGGGCCACTTAGAAATTGTTAAGAGTAAGAAAATACTTAAGGAGTATTATTGGTGGCCAGGTATAGACGGTGAGATTGAGAGAGTGGTGAGAGAATGTTTTAAGTGTGGTAGTGCTGACAAGTCATAGGTTTCACCTAAGCCACATTTGAGTCCAATTACCGCCCATGAGATGGTTTAGGGAGTAATAGGCATGGTATCATGGGGCCGGTGGTTGGTAAAGATGGAGCTAGTACTTTTGTTCTTGTTACTATGGATTATTTCTCTAAGTAGCCGTAAATATTTGTAGAGTGAACTTTTCGTGTTATAGTTACATTTATGGATGAATTATTTTTAAGGGAACAAATACCAATTTCTTTTAATGGATAGTGGTTTGCATTTTAAAGCTGATGAGGTTCAGCAATTTTTAGAAATGAGTCGAATTGAGCATAAGGTGACTTCAGTGTATCATCCAGAAGGAAATGGAGAAGTGGAGAGATTTCCTCATGTTATTAAGGGTAGTTTCCAATTAGCTATGACCACAAATAAGGATTGGTAACCTGAAATTGGTAGAATGATTCAGAAGTAGGGGATTACCCCTTCAGTGACAGGGTATAGTCATTTTGCTATCATGAGGGGAAGATTACCGTTCAGGAAGGATAGTCGTTGTTGGCGAGCGGGAGCTTGATTAGAGGAGTGGTCACCTAATGTGGTTAGTAAAAAATATTTTAAGAGCCTAAGGAGTTTATAGGGAGGCTTGGGTCTAAGAGAGTATGTTTGGAAGGTGGAGAAATGGTTTGTGTGAAGAAACCTGGACCAGTTAGGAAAGGTGAAAGTATCTTTTCAGATACCTTGTGAGTGGAAGATATTTTTTAGAACCCTGCAAAAGTTAGTGATGGCAGAGTTTGGCACATGAGTTGAATAGCCAGGTGCAAACCTGCCATTGTTAAAGTGTGTGGTAATAAGAAGTATTTTTGTTTGGATGATAGAAGTTTGTCTGGGATTAGAGATGAACTTGGTGAACAGAATGGGCAGATGAGAAGTTGTGACAGAGAAGACTTGGATAGAGAGTCTGGAGTGGGAGTGCAGCAGGAGAGGAGAGTTGGAGATTCTGGTTGGAATGTGGTTGGTAAAAATTGTAATTTGTTCCAAAGTAGGAGTGGGCAGCAGATTAAAACCCGAGTCTTTCAACGATTTTGTTTCATGGTTTTATTGTTCTGTTTTTACTTTTTTAGTTCTTTCTTTTTGAGGAATTTATTGTTTTGTTATTTACATGTGGAAGATGTGTTTAACCTGGGTTCATGTATTGTGTAATCAAATGGAATGTAAAATGTTGGAATGTGTAAAAACAGAGTGGTGTGTAGTGTTAAAGAGTTTTTTCTGGAAGCAGAGGGCTTTGTTTGGTCATGTATTGCAGTGCCCCAGGATTCAATAAAGAGTTTGGAGTAAAATGTGCATCTACTTTGGGAACTTATTCACTACAGATAGGTTTCAATGTAATAGAAATGGTGGTGTTGGAGATTCTGAGGCAATAAGTAATTTAAAGTTAAGTAGCAGATAACACTCTTTGTCTCTCATGCCTCAAGACAAATTCAGACAAAAACACAGAGCAGGCGGGGTTACATCATCAAATTCCGATTCAACTAACCTTTAGTTATTGAGCAAAATTATGAAGTCAAAGAACATACCCTTAATTTGAAAACTAGAGGCACTGATAGTGTTGAGATGGTTGAACCTTTTATGATTCCCAGTGTCTACCACTGCTGATTATATCAGCAGGATGGAGTTGGGTTTAGGTAAGGCCCGGAGGGGTCGGACCCCGGGCAAATAAAAAAAAAAAAACAGCGCCATGAACAGCATTTCAATGAGCAGGCTATTTTTTTTAAAGAGATCAAATGTCTTAATTATTTGAACCACACAAATAAATTGAAAAAATATATATTTTTCTAAACCTTGTTACCCCACGATTTGCATGCAAATACTTCTGGGATGCAGTACATTAGAAAGAATAAACTGATGTCAACACAAAATTATATCACAGAGCTGAATATAGACATAATAAAAAAGATACAGGTTCAAAATGCAACCAAAAGTCAGAGTGCTTTTTTTGTGTGTAATTTCAGAGTGAAATATAAAAAAACTGTATCTGCCAGTCTACTGGAATACACATTCTTAGTGTGATTTGAAAACTTCCTTAGTGCTATGTGTAAGGTGGGATTATGTTTTAATGACTTTGTATGTAGGACGGACCCTTGTTTTTGCTTTTTGAAAACATCTGAAATATATAATCATTAAAGTGTACATGTCAATGTTTTTCTTATATTCATTTGAAACTTTCGGAACAAACTCATATTTGACTCAATCTGAAATCCTAGCTTTGACTCAATTCAAGTTTCCTACTTCGTAGGATACTCCTCCTTGATTTCCAAAACCATGACTGTCACAAATCTGGGTCCGAGTGTCTCAAGGCAGCCAAAGTTTACAAGGCCTTAGTTGTGACAGCCAGAAGTAGTCACCTCTGGTGTCCTGTGATCCTCATTATTTGGGCCCTCACGCTGGGAACCAAGCATTCCTTTTAGAAATTGACTCTGAGAGTTGCAAGCCTAGGCTTCCTCATGGATGAGGTGTGGGCTAGAAACTGAGCCCTTTAATTCAAACAAAAGTTTATACTACATACATAATTACAAACATATACAAAATAGCAAGTGAAAAACCACTGCAAACACGCATACGGGGCCTCACAAGCTACAGATGGTGTGCATGAAAGAAATGTCAATGAACCACCTAATTACAGCCTAGACTACACAGATATAAGGCACCTTCAACAGTTAGCATGCCGGCAACCATAACCCCTAAATTCACGATACCCTCAAACGTGATATAGCCAATTCATGTGATATACAATTATGAAACGCCTGACCTTCTGTCTCTGGCACAAAGCACTCAATTCCAGAAGAAGCACACATGTGGGTATATTTTGTCTTTCAGAATGCCTATTGGCTTTGTCATATATACCCAACAATAAATAGTGCAAAACAATGAACACTTCAATGAAAGTTTCTATATCTACCATTGAACTACGTTTCATACCAACCTTGCAGAACTCAAAAACTCAAAGGGTTCAAACACACCCTAGAGCACTACAAAAAGTCAGCCATAAAAGAGTTTGAACTAAAAAAAACCTTGTTGAGGTGCCATGAGTTCCCTGCTTCAGAAGACTTTCAGTTCCACTTTTAAAATGAGGCCTATGGCTTCTATTTGGGGGAGCGGGCATTCCATTACTCCCCGGAGGACACAAATCATAACAACTTTCTTTGTAGTTCCCCTATCCAGCTAGGATGCTGCAGGAAGTATCAAACATAGTGCCACAGAAAAATGTGGGGCATGATTCTGCCCACAGCCAGGCTCCTTTCAAGCCTTTGATGAGGCAGCAACTGTGACCCGGATTTTTTATATTTTGCCATATGACACTCTCAGACAGGACCAGTCCAGAGAGGTGAAAGGATCACCCTTCAATCATGGTCCAGAGTAAACCTACCCTCTAGTCTCCCCAATATGGAGGTGGGGAGCTAGTGCAGCTAGCTTTAGAGACCCTGTTCAACAAAGACTAAGGAAACAAGGCCAGATTTTGTCCGCTACACTTTAGATAGTGGTTCATCAGCAAGATGATCTGTCTAGTTCACTCAGTTGCCCTCGCCTTTTCTTCTATTCATTCCTATGAAGAATTTTAAAGATGGAGGTGACACGTTCTAGGTTGGAGTCCCCATCCAATCCAAGGATGCCACATCACCCCTCCACCACTGACTGCCACTTCCAGGAAGTAGCACCTTGGCTGCCCAGCTCCCCTACATGGCCTCCTAGGAACAATGCAAATGGTAGACAATGGGACAGATCCTTCACTCTGAACCAAACTCTGCCCACCAAGAGTACTGTCTTCCCTCTGGCATCAAAGAAAACCCTGTGGTGACTTGACTCAGAAATCTGCCTGCTCTCCTTTTGCCCCATGTGGAAGCATCCTGCTTTTGCTTGTCATGGAGAGGAGGCTAATTACCTTATGAAATATTCCCCATTTCGCCTTCCTCTGCCAGGCGATGACTAATCTCCCAGAATCGATCTAGAGTTCCAGGAGAAGCTTCAAACTGCCAGCTGCCCATATGAGTCCTTATCAAGCAAAGATGGGTAGTTCAAAGCATGGATTACCATAAAGCTGGCTCAAGGAAATATGTTGCATTTTATAAATACATAGATGAATGCATATAGGGTAACATTAATTCTGCATGTGCACAGACTTTGGTATGAAATGGCACATCAATGACTTTCCTATGTCATACAAATCAAATGTTATGGTTTAGACATACTATATACAAAGTGTAAAGACAATTCAAACACTACAGATTTTGCACTTCAGCCAAAACGAAAAGGTGCATTTACTTGTGGATTCTTAATTGCATGACCTAGCATTAGCAGGCCCGTACACATTTATTCTGGGTCCCATCTGTCACAGTGCTACCTATGTGCAGATGCCAGGCTGAGTCAGGGAACAGCATTAGCTAAGCTCTTACATGCGTGCACACCTGTTCCATGTGTAGTGTGTGAAGAGACTTTTATCCCAGCTGCACATCTACAGACCTCATTTTAATTGGTAGGCAGTGGAGGTTACAGCTCAGGCTCTTTTCCACAGAAGCGTACAGTGGGTGAGACTCTATTGGGGAGGCTTACTCTAAGCAGGGTTACATAAAACAGAGGATGCTCCTTCTTCACTTCCGGGTTAATGACGGAATATCCTCCGCGCTCCCGGAGCCTCCAGCTGTACATCGCCCCAGCAACTCTGGCAGCTCAAAGTACACCGGACACGGCTCCCTAACTCGTTCAGGGACAGCGCGACTCGCAAGTTCCCTAACCTTCCACGTTGAGGTTTCCCTTACACGGGACATTCTCCACTACGGACCAGATCTGACAATTGACGCACGACGCGGAACTGTGCGACAGATACTATCAACTAATCTGCCCAATACTTGCCCTGAAGAAGCCCATTGTCTGGGCGAAACGCGTTGGCTGGTTTGTTCCTATGCATACTGCAAATACATCAAAATAAAAGAAAGATACCCACACAAGAAGAATTTTGTCATTATGAATATGTACATATGAATTGTCCGTTGTATGTTGCCTCTCATCCACAAAGTGCATTACATAAACCAGAGGTACAAAAGCAAAAACGACTGAGAATTCTCATTGGTCATAATCTGCTTCCCTATGATAAATAATAAAAAAAATGAGAGGGAGAGCGAATTTCGTTCAAATTCAGCTCCAACTAATAATTACCATGAAAGGTTGTAAATGGACGATTGGCCCTGATAGAGGCTAGGGCATCATGGACATCATGGACACACAGTTTTTTGGTACATTGACTAAAAGTCAACCCTGTTCTGGCCTCTAAATGAAGTTCTCACTTAGAATGTGAATGTTGTTGCATAAATGCCCCTTCTTGTCTGAGTATTCAAGGTAAGGATGACTGTTTAGGAGTACCATTGTCATTGTGGCAAATGTTACTATCCTCAGACGTTTGTGATTTTTTTTTCTCTGGATGTAACATAACAGGAAAGGTTGTACATCCAGATAAAGACTTTCGAGTAGAAATATTGCGGAAAACAATGTTGTCTAGGTTATTTGGTCCCTGTCTGAGATGTCATGAGGCATACTTATGTAAAAACTAGTTCCATCTAATATTTCAGAAAGTGGCCTGTGCCATGGGATTGCTGTGTTTGTCTCAGTAATGTATGTGGGTGCTAGGTTATGAATGCTTTGCAGATTGAGCGTGATGGCCAACCAGCCTAGATGATGATTGTCAGGAATCAGCCTCAGGATTTTCTAGGGGTCGGGTCTACAGAAAAAAATCCACAGCAGTTTAGGACATCTATTTCCAAGGGCAATAAGAAATTACTGCACAGGTCTAGACGGTCTGGAAGATGGAAAAGTGGAGGCCGGAATGCTCTTTACAGCTTGAGCTGCACAGAGTTCAGGGCAGTGGGATCAGGAACTGGTTTTACGTCTGGGCTATGAAAGTCAATGTCAATTAAAAGGACAGCAATTATGGAGTATTGTGCTTGGCAACTTTGATTGCTGTGCTTCCTCTGCGTCTGTCTCAGTTTACACCCTTTTGACATTACCACACTTTTATTGCGTTTTTCCTTATTTCGGTTCCCTCAACAGTATCTTCCTCTAGACAGAGCTCTACCATTGTCCTCCTTCTCTCTGTTATTCTACAGTCCTGTACTGCTCACTATTTTGTGTTCCCTCACTGCTTAGCTCGCTTACTGAAGATTACAAGAGAGAAAGCTTGCTTGACCATATCTCTTTATGCTTTCGGTTCGCTGGCTGCATCTCGGTCATCGGGGGGGGGGGGGGTAGTTACAGAGCTTACACTACCCAGCCACAGTAATCAGAAACTTCAGTTTTGGGCCTTGAGTGAGTAATGGTTATTATAGATCTGATTCTAATGAGTTGTGTGATTTCAATATAGAAACCCGAAGGTCTAGCGGGTCCTTGTAAATACCCTGGAAGGGCTAAGCCTAATTGCTTTGATGTACACATGATTTTTTCCAAATATTTTTATTGACATAAAAGCACAATATAAATCATTCCAGCAGGTGAATAGGTATCATATGCTGCGCCATTCCTCAAGACCAATATTGTGACAAATCTCACAGTCATAACCAGAACAGCCTCTTTTGGGCGTACAATGTCCAGGATCAGCGAACGAGAAATCCGACTGTGGTAACAGTATCCAAACCCCCATTCATACACCCCTCCACCCACCCCTGTAGTGTCTTGCTTCCAATAATGTGCACACATCCGGGGCGAGCACCCGATTTTGGCGCGTAACATCGCGTCTCCTCAGGCACTTCCAGCGCTCGACCGCGCTGATTCAGCAGGGCTCCACGCGACCTCTCGCGGAGCAGGGGCAAATACCGCTGGCCTTTCACCTTTGGCAGCGGCTTCAACAGGGGCACACGTGTCGCGACGGCGACTGCTTCTCGTGCGCTGCTCGGGACAGGATGCTTCCTTTCAGGGGTTCAGGCGGTGGCAGACTGCACCATCCCACCCTCGTCGCCAGCTGTAGTGTCTTGCTTCCAATAATGACAGACACGTACTTATGTTTATCAGGAGCTTTATTCTGTGCTTTCTCTCACATCCCTGTCCCTACTCTATCTGCCCCGCTTCCCTTGTCCACTCCTCCTCTTCCTGTATCCCCCTAACTCCACCCACCAATAAACTAGACTGCACACAACCTTACATCTCCCCCTTTGTTAGCAAATTAGAAAAGAAAGTCTAACTTGGTCATAGTTCTTCAATCAACCGCACGGGTCGTCGAATATCTCGTCTGGCTCGTAGGACTACACCCGTCCCAGAGTCAGTTTCGGCATGAGTCTCTGCTCTCTGTACTGCAGCTGCATTACCAGATTCCTCTATGTCCAGTCTCTCAGTCCTTTTGTGGAGGGCATCCCTGACGGTAGTAGCACATCTTTGGAAGTGCGACACATTACTAGTAATTCTCCTGTTCTCCGATCCAGCGGTTAACATTGTGCCCTTCTGTTGAGTAATCATAAGAGGTTCAGCTCTGAACTTGCAATCAGTCTTTCTTTGCTGTTCCTGCTTAACCAAAACACAGTCACCTTCTTGCAAAGATGAAGACCTGGCTCTCCTCCGAGTGTCAGTTTAAGACTTCATTTAGTTCTTGCGCCCTCGGTCAGCCACTACTAACTCCTCGTGTGTTCTTGTCGGCGACACTGGGCGCAGGGCTCCTTCCCATATGGGTATGCGTGTTCTGATCGGTCGTCCCAACATGAGGGTGGCAGGACATTTCCCCGTAGTGGCATGAGGTGTTGTTCGATATGCCCTCCAAATCTCGTCGAGAGACACTTGTAAATCTTTCTTGTCACAGGTGGCTTGCTGGAATGTCTTTTTCAACGTTGCCATAAATCGCTCAACCATGCCGTTGGCCTGAGGCAAGAGGGGAGTGATCTTGCGGTGTCTAAAGTTCAGATGCTTTGCAAACTCTTCAAATTCATGTCCGTTGAATGGGGGCCCATTATCTGTCTTGAGTTCTTTAGGAACACCCCAGGCCGCAAACACTACATCCAACACCGCAATAGTGCTGGTGGCACCGGTGGAGGGTACAAACTGAGCTATTGGAAATCTGGAGTACTCATCCATTATCACTAGGACATATTTGCCCGACTGAAGGGGTCCATAAAAGTCCATGGCCAGTTCTTGCCATACACCACTAGGTAGCTTTGACATGTGCAGGGGTGCTGGAGGATCTCCTGAATTGACAAGTTGGCACTGGGGGCAATCTTTTAGGGTGAGCTCCACAATCTGGTCGAGTAGCGGGAACCACACTCGCTCTCTGAGCGCCCTTTTTGTAGCTACCTCTCCACGATGACCCTCATGGGCTAAGTTGATGACTCCCTGGCGGAGTTGCATCGGGATGACAATCCGTTGGTCCCTCAGTAGGAGCCCCTCTGAGGTGGCAGATAGTTCTTCGCTCACATGTTTGAAGGCCTGCATTTCTTGTCGGGCCTGTGCGTCACACCCTTCTTCTTCGCTGTCGTGGCGCCAGCGATTAGTCCGCAATCGGCGCATCACCCTTTGAAGAATGTCATCTCGAGCAGTGGCATCACATATTGCCTCCAAGGGAACCGCCGGTGGTCTGGCATGGTCCACAACAAAATGGATGTACTCTTCGGCCACAGATGGACATGACGCCTGTGATGCTTGAGGGTGCCTGGACATATAATCAGCTGGATTCGCTGATTTTCCGGGTTTGTGCACTATCGTATACGTGTACTCTTGTAACCGCAAACCCCAGCGCTCAATTCGAGGTGGCATTTTGGCTCTGGGATTTACGAAAATGGTAACTAGTGATTGATGGTCAGTCACTAGCGTAAAGTGCTTTCCATATGTAAAAATATGAAAGTGCTTGCACGCCCACACAAGCGCAAGACTCTCCTTTTCTGGTTGGGAATAAGCCTTTTCTGTGTCCGACAGACTTCTGCTGGCATATGCCACAATGTGCCTCTGGTCTGTCTCGTTGTCAAACTGAGCCAGGATTGCACCCAGTCCTACTGGGCTAGCATCCACAGTGATCTCAGTCTTCCTCTTGGGACTGAAATATGCCAGGTTGTCCGCTGATTCGACAGCCTGTTTAATTTCTCTGAAAGCCTGCTCGCATTGGGGAGTCCAGTTGAATGGCTGTCCTTGTTTGGTGAGGGATCGTAACGGGTGACTGATGGTGGCATAGTCCTTTATGTATCTGGCACAATAACTTGCCATGCCCAGAAAAGACCGAATGTCACTCACATCTTGCGGACTCTTGGTGTCATTCAAGGCTATCACTTTTTCAGGATCGGGCTTCATTCCAGCTCCGGAAAACACATGACCAAAGAATTTGAGAGTGGATTGATGAAACTCACACTTGTCTTTGTTGAGGGTGAGGTTGGCCTCCAGGAGGGCATGGCACACCCGGTCTAGTGCTTTGTCATGTTCTTGGATATTTGAGCCATATATCAGAATGTCATCACTATAATTTAGTGTATTTGGTATGTGTTGGATGGTCTGGCGGATTGCTTCTTGAAAGATCCCCGCAGCAGACGAAATGCCGAAGCTAAGTCGCTTGTAGCGGAATAGACCTAAATGGGTGGCGAATGTTGTTATGTACCACGACTTCTCATGTAGTTCCAACTGGTGGTATCCTTTATTTAAATCCAATTTGGAGAAGACTCTGGCGCCATTTAGTGATGAGATCATGTCACTCAAATGGGGTCCTGGGTGATGCTCCCTCTCAATAGCTGTGTTGGGAAGCCTCATATCTACGCACAAGCGCACCTTGTTGGGCATGCCCTTCTTTGGCACTATGACTACAGGTGACACCCACGGTGTTGGCCCTTCCGTCCTCTCGATAATGTCCGTCCGTAGCAACTCTTGAATCTCATCTTCCACCGCTTGTTGAAGGTGGAAGGGCACTCGTCTAGGATGTTGTGCGACGGGAGGTATCCGTTCATTGATGTGTAACCGGATCTGACTCTTTTTCATTTTCCCAAGCCCTGTAAATTATTTGGGGAATTTGTGTATGATGTCCAGATCATCACTTACTCTGTACAAAATCTCAACCAGCCGAAGACACTCCGCAGTGGGCAGACTGAGGAGACAATCCGCTTCTGGGCCTTCAATTACGTGAATGTGTGCCGGCACAGCAGTATCTTTGTGCTTGAGAGTAGTTGCGAATTTCCCCAGGCAACGAAGTGGTCTTTTTGACATCCACGTGAATACTCTTACATAAGCCGGGCTCAGTGTGGGTGGTGGTTTCATTTTGTTATATTTAGTCACAGGGATGTAGTATAGTGAGGCCCCACTGTCCATTACAAACTTGGTTGGGTGAGTTCCCACACTATGTCTAGTCTGGGGTATTTTTTTAGTTGATCTGGGTCCGCTACCATGCATACGTACTCATCAGTATATCTCGAGTCCCGAGATGTTGACCTGGATCCTCTAGATGGGGACCTTCTCATCTGCTGGAGCGTGAGGAGCCAGAGGATGACTCTGGTCGATCCTGGACGGCCTTCACATGATGCCGCCGGGTGTCAGGACGAGACGACCTCAACGTCTCCTTCATCCTTTCCTTTCGATATTCTCCACACATAGCTTCAAAGTGATTTTCTCTTCCGCATTTTCGACACTGCTGACCGAGTACTGGACATGCATCAGTGTGTGGAAAGTCGTATCCGCATCGATAACATTTGCGGGGGCGATCTCGTTTCTTGTCGCCACGGCGAGACTCATGGCGTCTGCGCCCTGTGTAATGTTGGCGGGACGATGCCCTAGATGTCCGATGTCGGTCTCGAGAGCGTCTGCGGGTGTCCTTGGCTTGCACACGATGCAATTGTTCCCGCCTCACACTATGTCCTGTCTCCATTCTTTTGGCATGTTCCTCTGCTTGATCATATATCCGGGCCATCTCCTCGATCTCGTCGAGGGTGTGACCTTTCCGTAGCAGTCTCCTTCTGAGAGTTTCTGACTGGCATGCTTCAATTATCCGCAGTCTTATAGCGTCCTCTGTGGAGAACGTATCGAATTCACAATATCGAGACAGTCGTCTCAATCTCATTATGAACGTACTCATCAATTCCTCTTTTTCTTGACGAGCTTGGTGAAACATGTACCTCTCATAGTCCACATTTCTCTTATGTAAAAATCTCTTGTTCAGGGCATCTCGCACCTTGACATATGATTCAGATTCAGATTCAGATTCAATGATCTTTATTCGGTTAAAAACAAGTAACCAAGAAAGAAACAAACATCAAAAACAAATTACAATAATTACAGCTCTTAGAGTAAGTTCAATAGCGAGGACCAAAAAGACAGATTCTTAAAACGGAAAAAGAACTAGGCAGTTATCAAATTTCTGTTATCATATATTTCCGTAATTTAAAAACACTTTTTAAAAATTTTAAAACCACAGATACAGATAAAACCGTGTCCATTCTCTGGAGCTCTAAAAAGGCTGGGCGACATCTGGTAAAATTCATTTCTTTTAAAAAGGGGATTATGATTTCTCTGCGTAAGGCACTATAGAATCTGCAAAAGAAAAGGATATGGATATCCGATTGTTGTGAAGTGACATCGTATGGGCAGAGGGGCAAAGTACGTGTCCATGAGTTCATTTTTGGAAGTGACACCAATCTAAAAAATATACAAAATCGGAATCGAGTTAAAAGAAAACGATCATAGTTTGTCATAGGCAGGGATAGATATGGCTGTACAGACTTAACCTCACATAAGGTCAGGAGATGTGACTGTACTGAATGTTTTAGAGATTCAACTCTCCTCCTCTTAGCTTCAAGATGAACCAAGCAGAGGGCCTTCAATGAGCGCCTTGAGATGAACGTACTCATCAATTCCTCTTTTTCTTGACGAGCTTGGTGAAACATGTACCTCTCATAGTCCACATTTCTCTTATGTAAAAATCTCTTGTTCAGGGCATCTCGCACCTTGACATATGATTCAGTTTCAGGAGGCGGCAGCTCCTTGATGACCTTACTGATTTCTTTCCTAACAAGATTGCGCAACGCAATTAACTTTTCTTCTTCATCCGTGACCTTTGATCCCTTCATATAGTCCTCAAAGTCCTCCAACCACTCCTCCCATCGAGGTCCCATGCCTCCTCCAGCTATGAGGGCCAGTGGTTCAGGAGTACGCAGATATGAGACATTGGACGTGCCTGGCGTGACTGCTGCTGCATTCGCTGCGTTCCTGTGTGGTGACGTCGACATCTTTGATTCCCGTACCTTTGCTTTTGCTTATGCTTGTCTGTGTTTGCTGTTGCCTTTGCTCGTACTTGTTGTCTTTCTTCTGTTGCAGTTACTCGTGCTTGTTTGCTTTTGCTCGTGCTTGTTCTACTTTCTTCTCTTGCATGTGCTTGTTTGTTTTCTGTTGCCTTTGCTCGTGCTTGTTCACTCTTGCCGTTGCCTTTGATCGTGCTTGTTTGCTCTTACTGTTGCCTTTGCTCGTGCTTGTTGTCTTTTTCTGTTGCATCTACTTGTGCTTGTTTGATTTATTCTGTTGCTGTTGCTTGTGCTTGTCTACTTTTGCTGTGGCCTGACCTCAAAATGGCTGCTCAGGGATTTCACAGGGGATGTCTCCCAGGTTGCCTGATTCTAAGATGGCCGCCGGTCTGGAAATCTCGTCCTCCACGAGATTTGGATTCATTCACTCTTCAGGCTCACATGGATTTACTCGGCACTCACCGGCAGCCGGTTTTCATGCAGCATTGCCTCATCGATGCCTCAGACGCTCCTTGGACACCGGAGCAACCAGGTAGGATCGGGGTAGGCTCCCGACCTCGTTTCTTTCTTCGCGTGCTGTTTTGCACGCATCCGGGGAGAGCTCCCGACTTTGGCGCGTACCGGCGCTTTTCTTCAGGCACTTCCACGATACCTCAGCGATGCCTCAGATGCTCCTTGTACACCGGAGCAACCAGGTAGGATCGGGGTAGGCTCCCGACCTCTTTTTTCAATCGCGTACTGCTGTGCACACATCCGGGGCGAGCACCCGATTTTGGCGCGTAACAGCGCGTCTCCTCAGGCACTTCCAGAGCTCGACCGTGCTGATTCAGCAGGGCTCCACGCGACCTCTCGCGGAGCAGGGGCAAATACCGCTGGCCTTTCACCTTTGGCGGCGGCTTCAACAGGGGCACACGTGTCGCGACGGCGACTGCTTCTCGTGCGCTGCTCGGGACAGGATGCTTCCTTTCAGGGGTTCAGGGGGTGGCAGACTGCACCATCCCACCCTCGTCGCCAGCTGTAGTGTCTTGCTTCCAATAATGACAGACACGTACTTATGTTTATCAGGAGCTTTATTCTGTGCTTTCTCTCACATCCCTGTCCCTACTCTATCTGCCCCGCTTCCCTTGTCCGCTCCTCCTCTTCCTGTATCCCCCTAACTCCACCCACCAATAAACTAGACTGCACACAACCTTACACCCCCCACCCAACGGCTACAGTCCCCAACTGTCTCTCCCTACCTCCTCCCCCCACTACATCCCTCCCACCCTGGCGTGTCGTAGAGTGTCTTCATTGATGTGTGAAGTAGCCTAAAGCTATGATCGTATGCAGCATCAGGGCCAATGCATACCAAGTGGTATAGACGTCTCATCGAACAGGAAGGGGTAGCGGCTTAAACATTTGAGAAAAATTCAGCTGTCTGCACCCATTATGACATAATACAGTAGGTATGCTTCAGATCAACCAGGCAGAACGTACCTCAAAGCAACAGGTTAGGACATGTCTCACTAGAAAACCACCTCAACTCCGCTCAATACAACCCTTCAGGAAGGCCTAATACTCCATCCACTAATAAGAACTGAGTGTGGACGCCAGCTACATAGGTAATGCCAGTGTAATTGGGACGTGGATGTCTGGTCGGGCCCCAAGGCAAACGTCCTCCCCCCTCCCTGGCTAAAAAAAAAAAAACGTCTCTAGCTACCTCTTCACTTTTAGTGTGAACTTCTCCCAGTACCTTCATCTAGTCCCATCACATCTTCGTCCACCGAGAGTGTACGTTCTGTGACCAGTCTTTCCCAGGTCCTTGCCCTCTCTAACGCCTGTTCGGAACCCGTTCTGTGTGCAATTTGGAGTCGGAACGCGCACTTACTAAATTCCGCTTTCCACTTATCTGGGCTAGGGCCTTTATTCGCCGTCCATTGGGATGTTATGGATCTTTTAGCCAGAAGGAAACCTAGGTCTATAAACTTACTCGTAATTTTATTCTTCGAGGTGTGAAGAAACCAATGGAGGATGCACTGTGCCATAGAGGGTTGTAGGTCTCTTTCAGTGATTTCCCTCAGCAAATCCGTCACTCCCTGCCAAAAGGGCTCGAGCAGTCCCATAGCATATGCTTGAAATCAGCCTCACCTATGGAACATCTAGGGCAGGGCGCCGACTGGGTTGGAAAATATTTATGAAGGCGGGCAGGTGTGAGGTAAGCCCTATGCAGGATGTAAAAATGCACCAACTGGAACCGCGCATTGCGCGTACCTTTCCAGGCTCTCTCCACTATTCCGCCCCATGCCTCATCCGGAATGTCACACCCCAAATCTGTTTCCCATTTTGTTTTTAAGGCCGTCAAGGGGGCCAGGGCCTCCAGGGTCATACGCCTGTATAAACATGTTACTGCCTTGATTGTGCCCGCCGCAACCACCACATATAGACGTAGGCGGCTCCGCCATCCCCGACCCCCAGTGTTTTCGCACCGCTGACGTGAACGCCGCATGTAACAAGAAGTAACTCAAAGCAGTCCTTGAGGACATCAAACGGCATTAGGGTGCCCTCCTCATACAGGTCCCCCATTGTCGCCAAGCCCTGCTGCTCCCAGATCTCCAGTCTCCGCCAGGTTCCTCTGTGCGGTAGCGCCCTGCACATCTTCAGTGGGATATCCGGTGCGTAAGGGGTAGAAATATTGCCCCCGGCGCAGGTATCTATTCCAGCACTTCCGGGTTGTGTCAAACTCCTGAGTAAGGTGCATATCCCCAATTGGGAGGCGCAAAACAATGCGGTATAACACCAGTAGTGGACCCGTTAGTTCTCCCTATTCCTCTTCCCCCTGGTAGCCCTTGCCACCCACTGCGTGAGCCACTGAAGCTGAGCTGTTAAGTAGTACAACTCATAATCTGGGACCGCCAGCCATCCGTCCGCCTGGGGTCTCATGAGTGTAGTGAGCGCTACCCTACGCCTACCCGCGCCCCACAAGAACGAGGTGACCATTGATTTCAGCCTCCAAAAATAACCCACCGGTATCCATATCGGGAGGGTCCTAAAAAAGTATAGCAACCGCGGGAGGGTCACCATCTTGAGCAGAGCCACTCGCCCGGCCACTGATAATGGCAGTGTGCTCCAGAACTCAAAGTTTGCTTTAGTCCCCCTGATCACCCTTTCCACATTCCCTTCTAGAATGTCCGACTGTTCATGGTAGATCACCGTGCCCAAATACGGAAGCCTCCGC